>NC_059428.1:140129960-141469960 GCF_021028975.2 Sphaerodactylus townsendi
CAAAAAGGCAAATGGTTGAAAAATCAGTGAAAGTTTATTACCAGAGCTCTTAACAGGTAAGCTTATCTGGGTCCAGGACGACCCTTGCAGGCAACTCATTCATTTTTATAATGATACGTCAACAAGCAGCATTGGATTAATGATTGGCTAATTAATATTTCACCTCCTCCTTCCTCCTGTTTAAGTCTTGTCTAAATTTGGATGCGTTCCGGTATATGTGGTTGACGATCAGTTTGTTGGCTGAAGCTACAGTTGAGATAGTTACATGTCATAGATAACCATGAAGCAAAGCTCCCTGGGGAGGGGGTCAGAAAGACAAGGGAGGCAGGTGGCTTTTCTGAGAATCGCAAGGACAGAACACCAAAGCATATTTCTCAGAGAAACCTTGGTGGTTTTGGCAAGTACTCCTTGGGTACAGGATACAGCTTATCTTGGTCTCTACGGGGCAATCAGTCTGCGGTCAGGGCCACATGCATCTTGGCACGTTTGCAAGGACGATGCTTCACAAAAAAAATGCTTTCAGAGTTTTTAACTCTGTAGGTTTTAGCTTCAGGCCTTTAAAATCACCTTTTTGGGGTTCACCTTACACTACCCCGAGCAGATCCACCCCTCTGCTGGGGCAACTGCCCCAAAGAGGACAAATCCATTCGTGTAGGCCCATGCCACCTACAGTGGCAAATTCCCTCCCCACTTTGAATGGGGCCGCTCGGTGTATCTAGGAAGCTTCAAGTGGATGCAACTGGAGAGGCTTCCAGAGATCCTCCATGCTAGCCTGGGGCTGGGACCCGCAGTGGTATTTGGAGGATCTTCCAGGGAGGAGTCATCTCTGAAAACACACTTTTGTCCAGATACTTTTTGTGTGCTTGTACTAGCCCCTCTCTTGTTCATCAAATGTATCAACAGCCATTTGTGCAAATGTGTCTTCCCCATAGTCAACCTCCATTTCCTTTGGGGCAAATTTTTGGTTGCACACATGTTTCCCCCCATCCCAAGCCCACTATGCCACAAATCAGAGAGGCCCTGTGGTTCCTCAAAGCAGGCAAAGTGTGACCTTTTCCCTGCCTCCTCAGGAAAGGCAAAGCAGACTAATGTGCGTTTTGGTTCCTGTGATGAAACGGGCTTGCTTATGGCTGGCAGGCCCTATTTCACACTCTGCACTCTCCCAGGGGTTACCAACTTTTCCCTGGAGAGGGCTATCTTTCTCTCAGGGTATGCTGCCATCACCTGATCCTTTGAGGACTGCCCACTGGGAAAGACCAGAGTGCGAAATAGGGCCTGCCAGCAGTGGCGTATCTGCCTAGGGACAAGGGGTACCCCTTGTCCCCGGGCGCCACTCTTCTGGTCACATGGGGGCGCAAAATCAGCCCCCCACGTGACCAGGAAGTCCTGCTATCTCCTTGTTTTCGGGTGCCTCGACTCCGTCCAAGGCACACAAAAACGATGAGGCAGCAGGACTTGCCTCCAAGCACCCTCAATCCCACCCTGGACACCCCCCTCCCTTCCTCCCCCCCTGCCAGCTGGGCTCCCAGCTGGCAGGGGGAGTCTGGGGGGGAGGTGGGCACCCTAGACCTTTCCCATGTCCATGGTGACATGGGCGGGGTCGAGGGCAGTGGGGGTGGAGCCTGGGGGCATCAGGGGCAGAGGGGGGGCCAGAGGCTGGGGGCGTCCTGGAGACAATTTGTCTCCGGGCGCCATTTACCCCTGGAACGCCTCTGCCTGCCAGTCATAAGCAAGCCTGTTTCGCCACAATTTGGTGGCAGGGGTGGGATAAGAACAGAGAACTGGTGGCTTAAAAACGGAGAGCTGGTATTTTGGAATTGAATGCACGCACACACAGAGAAAGCAACGGAAATTTGGGGGTTTTTTTCCAGGTCAACTGGAGTAGTAGCGGACAAGGAAAACATCCTGTCAGTTTTGCACAGATTTGAGGATGTTTGTAGGAAAGAACCGGGGAGGACAACCTTGACTCAGCATGGAATAGGTACAGGGACCCATGGGCCTACCAAGTGGCCCCCTTTCCAAGTAAATGGGTGGGCACTGGCAGATATCCAGAGTTGTTGGAGTTGTTGAGACTGGGAGGGATCCAGCCCTCACTCAGCTCCTGGGCAGCCCCTGTTGTCTTAGTGGCTAAACCAGGTGGCTCAAGTAGGTTTTATGGAAACTGTGACAGGAAACTCATCCTTTGGGAGAAGGATCTGCCTTCAGTGCTAAAGATGGGTTTGGTAATTGTACGGGTGCTGGACAAACTTCGACCATGCATGTGGGGGCAAGATTTTACCCGCTTGTCAGACCCCTCACCCCACCAATGGCTGCGGACCATGAAGAACTTGGACTCTAAGTTGCAGAGGTGGTCATGGATGACTCAGGAATAGACCTTGAAGGGTGGACACATGGCTGGACGCAACAATGTGGTTGCGGATTTCCTTTCGAGGAAGGACGTGGACTCATGAAGTGGACTTCTGTGTGTAACCTGATGTGCGTCCAACGGCAAATGACTATGATGGGATTCGCTGCAGAGCACGCTTCTGAAAAAGGGTGCTCCTCCGCTTGAATCTTAGGAGGGGGAGATGTAGAGAAATGGCTTCCCCCCTCCATTTTCTCCCCCCCCTCCCTTCTCCAACCAGGCACCAGAGATCTGGAGGACCTGACTGGAGGGCAGAAAATGCAGTGTGCCTAACAATACAAGGAGAGGGAGCCAAAAAGGGGTGGTGAGATAAAAACAGCCAGAAACCTGTGTGGGGGTCTTCTTTTGGTCTTGGCTTCTTTGTTCTGAGGAGAGAAGGGATCTTGCCTGGACTGAGAAGGCAGTGGCCATTTCCTGGGCCGTGTGCTCAGCCAAGTGATGTGAGGTCTTCGCAAATGGCAACTGTTTAAGCTCTGAGGACCTACCCTGCTTTCCACCATCGATTAGGCAGGGTATGTAATAGTGCTAGGGAGAGGGGATTCACGTTTTGTCTCCTTTTATTTGTTATTCCTTGCTTATCTGGTGCGGTGCCAAAAGGTTCTTGTGATTGTTCTACTGTTAATAAATACTTCCTTTTCAAACCTTACATTTGGTGGACAGTTCTCTGTGCCACGGACTTGGACACGCTATTTGATTAGGAAACTGAGGCAGAGGCCTTGCAACAGGTAGAGGAAGCTGGGAAATCCTGATCTGTCCCGGTGGGCAGTCCTCAAAGGATCGGGTGGTGGCAGCATACCCTGAGAGAAAGATAGCCCTCTCCAGGGAAAAGTTGGTAACCCCTGGGAGAGTGCAGAGTGCGAAATAGGGCCTGCCATCCATAAGCAAGCCCGTTTCTCCACGGTTCCTGTGGGCTCTCTGCTTCTCCCCACCTTTCCCTGACCATTGCAGGAGCAGTCCGGCCTACTCCTCACTTGGCACTACCCAGACATCAATGGGGTTTCTTTTCTTTGTTTTAATTTGAAACAGAAGGAAGGAAGGAAGGAAGGAAGGAAGGAAGGAAGGAAGGAAGGAAGGAAGGAAGGAAGGAAGGAAGGAAGGAAGGAAGGAAGGAAGGAAGGAAGGAAGGAAGGAAGGAAGGAAGGAAGGAAGGAAGGAGAAGAGTTAGATTTATATCCCCCCCTTTTGTCTGGACTCCCCTGTATTGACAATGAAACCGTCAAACCTATAAAAGTTCAAAGCTTTATTGCAAGTATCAGGAAAGAAACGAAAGCCTGTACTGAAGCTCAAGCTCTCAGAACAGAGGTAATATAGAATGCCCTTTTTTCCCCACACGTGTGAAACACTACATTGAAACTTTCTCTGAAACTGTTCTCCAGCTTGTCAAGGTTACAGTTAACTGATAAGACAGCTGTGGAAAAAGACAGAGCAGCAAAAGCATTGCATAGCTGAAGTCCACAGATCCCATGGCAGCCCAACCCCCATAACTGCCATCCTGACACATTTCTTTCCTGTAAGGAGACTCAAAGGGGCTTACAAACTCCTTTCCCTTCCCCCCCTCATAACAAACACCCTGTGAGGTAGGCGGGGCTGAGAGAGCTCTGAGTTCACAGGCTGATCTGAATTCCCTAGATAAGCCTCCACAGCTCAGGCAGCAGAGAATCAACCCCGGTTCTCCAGATTAGAGACGGACGGACGGAAGGACCCAGAAGCAGGGGGCTGGCAAATGGCAGCTGGGTTCAGAGCAACCAGCAGGGCATTTCCTGAGAAACACAGAGAAGCCCCACTGCAGACCCTTTGGAGGTTTTTTGCAGACTTCTTTGGAGGTGTTTAAACAAAGGCTGGATGGCCCTCTGTCAGGAGTGCTTTGATTGTGTGTTCCTGCATTGCAGGGGGTTGGACTTGATGGCCCTTGGGGGGTCTGTTCCAACTCTATGATTCTATTATTCTACCCAGCAGCCTCACCACAGTCAGTGCCCAGAGGGCCAGTGCCATTTTTATCTTCAGGATGCCTGAGAAGGAAACTGTGGAGAGATTCACCCCGGGCTTCTACAGCTTTCGCCCCATCAACAAACAGAGCCTGGATCACTCCACACAGCGGGTTCCTTTCCACCTCACAATAGGGACGCCAGCCTCCAAGCAGGACTGCGGGGGGCGGGGGGATCCCCTGAAATCACAGCTGATCTCCAGTCTACAGAGATCAGTTCTCCAGGAGAAAATGGGTGCCTTTGTTGGCCAAACAGTGAGCATTCCCTGGCGTGCTTGTCCTCCAAATAAAACCACCAGACAGGAGACCGTTTCAGCTGAAGAATTTCTACTAGCTAGCAAAAGGAGGCCAAACAATGCCAGAGGCTTAGATTCGTGATTGCCAGCTTTCTTCTGCATTTATACAATGTGGTAACCTTTCTAGCGCAGGTATAATAGATACAGGCACAGGTGTCCACCTGGGCGTTTCCGCAAAAGGGGCATTAGGAGCTGATAACATGTTTTGACAATACCGTGTTCTAGTCAAAACCACTAAATGGCCAATTTCTGGTCCTTTGGTTGATCCCCCGCTTGCTTGAGTTGTTTCTTGGCAGAGAGAAAGAGATTGCTCTTTGGAAATCTTCCTTATAGCAGAACTGAAAATGGCTGCAATTTTGCTAAGAGGGGCTAAGAAATTGCTAGAATTAGCTTCATTTCTATCACACTTTGGAGGGTGGACTCTATGGTCGATTCCGCACAGCAAATGGTTTAATGGTTGCAGCTGTTATAAAGGAATGTTTACCTGTGTGGAGATTGGAGCCCGTGGAAACACTCTGAGTTGCTTCTGAGTCTTCGCATGGAAACTCTTCTTTTAAAAAAAAATTTCCTGCAACACAGGAGTAGCTCTGCATGCCGGCAGAAATGAACCCCACAGCCATGCCGATCGTCCCACAATATTGACAACTCTGCCCCTTGAGTATCAGTCACAAGACCACGCAATTCAGTTGCAAAAAGGCAAATGGTTGAAAAATCAGTGAAAGTTTATTACCAGAGCTCTTAACAGTCAAGCTTAATTGGGTCCAGGACGCCTTTTGCAAGCGATACATTCATTTTTATAATGATACGTCAACAAGCAGCATTGAATTAATGATTGGTTAATTGATTTTTCACCTCCTCCTTCCTCCTGTCTATGTCTTGTCTAAATTTGGATGTGTTTCGGTATACGTGGTTGACGACCAGCTTGTTGGCTCCAGCTATAGTTTGAGATAGTTACATGTCACAGATAACCATGAAGCAAAGCTCCCTGGGGAGGGGGTCAGGAGGAAAAGGGAGGCAGGTGACTTTTCTGAGAATCACAAGGACATAACACCAAGGCGTATTTCTCAGAGAAACCTTGGTGGTTTTGGCAAGTTCTTCTTGGGTACAGGATATAGCTTATCTTGGTTTCTACAAGACAATCAGTTTGCGGTCAGGGCTACATGCATCTTGGCACGTTTGCAAGGACAATGCTTTCAGATAAATAAATGTTTTCAGAGTTTTTAACTCTGTAGGTTTTAGCTTCAGCAGCGAGGCCTTTAAAATCACCTTTTGGGGGTTCACCTTACAATATAGTCAGCTGCAGCTGCTTAGCTACACAGATGCAACACACAAAATAAAAGAAAAACAGGCCTCCCTGCAACGGCAGGCAGATTCATCCTGATCACGGACGGCACAGTGGAAGAGAAGGAAACTAAGCACCTGCTGCCTGGCTGTTGTGCGGGAGCAGCTCCAGCCTGGGGTTTTGCCAAAGGATCGCTGGTTTAGCAATTTTTGAAAATCTCGCATTGAGGGAACTAAAATGGGGCAGACCTGTTTTGGGGACGGGAATGGTTTGTATTACGTCCCACACCCGTTATACTTGCCCTGTGTTATACATTTCTGAGGTCTCCCTTCTCCTCAAACCCCACCCCCCTCAATCCCCCCAGATGGAGTTGGCACTCCTTCCCACCCGACAGTCAACCTGTCAGCTTCTCTGCCTTAACGTTTTCCATTCTGCCTCCCCCCCACACACACACCCCTTAGCCCCCACCTTGGAAAACTACAGTCTTTCTCCACAGTGGAGACCAAAGCACTCCACCTGTTTATCCACACAGCAACCCTGTGAAGTAGGTTAGGCTGAAAGCATGCAATTGGCCCAAAATCACCTGATGAGATTCCACAGGAAGATACGGCGGCTGTGGTTCTATGAAAAAGCCTGCAAGAAAAAGCCCACCCTCATGAATACCCACACGGAAAAAGTATAATTAAAATTAATAGAAATTATTTAAATATATATAAGTAAAAATAATCATATAAACAACAATAATATAAGCAAAAGACCCAGTGACATGACGAAGGACCACCCAACCCTAAAGCAACAATTACCTAACCCTAATAATGAAATTATTTACCACTGAAATTTTTTACCCTTAATGAGAGAGGAGATGTTACCGCCCAGGAAAATAAACAAAATATTTTCCTGAGTCAGGCTGTCTGACTACACTGGTTCCATGCCCAGATGCAGAGACTTGTGTGGCTCAGAAGCCTCCATAAGGCTCACAGAGAACACTTATGTATGATTGTGCCAATGCTATATGGTTTCCCTCCTGCTTATGCCTTTTCAAGATGTAATAAAAGCCCCTCTTTAGTTGAATTTATGATATGGCTGATGTTTAGGATTTTAGTTTGGCTAGGTTCTTCAGTTAGTTTAAGGTTTTGTTATTGTTAATTTAGGAGAGTCTTGCCTATAAGCATATGTATTTATCCCTTAAGGTTTCCCTAATGTTTAAGTTTAGAAATGTTATTTTTGAAATTTGTATCTGATAGCAAAAGCAGTAGCCTGTAAAGGCTGATATTAAGGGACAAGAAAGTTGGCTCTGGAATGCAGCTTAGACCAACACCCAGCCGACTCCGTAGCAGACACAAAGACCCTCTTTGGACTTGCAAATCAAATCTGTTGCCAGCACCCAGAGGTCCCCAGCTGTTGAAAGACGTGCAGGGACCACCATTGGACAGTTTGAACTTTTCTTTGTTGCAACGATGGGAGGCGGGAGCCTCAGGGTATTACTAAAGGAAACAATCATCTGATAAAGGAGATAGCTGGGTCCAGTAGCGAGTCCACCTGGATTTTTTGAATGGACCTTATCTGCTTTCCATTCAGCACCATTGCGAGATCCTGTGAGAAGACGTTTGACAGCGGGATTTTGTAATCCCATTCAGAAGTTGTAACTGTATCTTGCTTTTATATCATTTGTTTTCTTATTGGTGTTTGGTGAGGGACTTGCCCTCTCCCCTTTTCCTGCCCCTTTGAAGTTTGGGAATAAAAGTTCTTGCACTGGGTTGCAAGAGCGCGATTTCTCCTGCCCGAGCTGTGACCATCACCTGCAAATAAAATCCTTTTGCTTTGAAGAACGTCGGCTTCCTGCGCCTCATTAAGTTGCTGAACTGAAATCACTTATTGTTACTCGAGCAGCAGCGGTAACAGAGAGAGCAGAGACAAATGAACTCACTCAGAGCGTCCTCCCTACTCCAAACTGCTTCTTGTCCCCACAGCGAATGTCCTTTTGGTGACCAAATGAGGCATACAGATTTAGGCAGAACAGCAACAGATTATTAAAAAGTTCTAATAACAACAATAACTCAACCAACGTACAAGATGATGAGATCAGTAAAGGCCAAACGAAAACGACACCAAACAAAAACTGACAACAAATTGCAGCAATCACCAATGCACACATGAAGAAACAGAATCCTTTATTACGAATGAGCCAATCTGCTTAAGTGATCATTTATCCTCCACCTGCTGATATTGCTACACAGAAGTGGCTGTCATGTCGTTCAGTTGTGAGAATTTTACGAGCGTCTGCCACAACTCAGTTGTAAAAGCAGGGACGTAGGTATAGATTTTTTAGGGCGTGGGTGGGGGCAGAGCCACGCCCCCCACCCACCCCTGGGGGCATGGCCATGCCTCCCAAAGCCCCACCCCTAGCCTCAGTGCTTATAAAAGCAGCTCTCCGAAGCCAGGGGCGACAGACTCCCCTCTCCCTCGCCCCCACTGCCCCACCGGCTGGGCTCCCAGCCAGCAGTCCTTTCTGCCCTCCGCTCCGGGCAGAGGTGTATCTAGGGAAAATGGAGCCCGGTGCAAAATCTGAGTTTTGCACCCCTGCCCCCCCAATGGGCGCCACAACTTTTCAATTTAACTATTTGAGTCCAAGTTATCACAGCAGTGATGCAAAAACGTGGTTAAAAAGCATGGATTTCCATGATTTTTCCACTTGTGAACTCCTATGCAACTCCTTTCACACAACACGTGTCTGCCCGGTTCATAGGTGAGAATGAGTGGGGGGGTGACTTAGGGTGCTTTCCACCTGCCACCTGGAGGTTGGCAACCCAACTGGGTGAGGACACAAGGCTGGGTCAACGACGTCAGTCTGTGCTCCGAAGACTGATGGGGGAGACCTCCTAAAAGTCCCCCCCCCCGCCAGTTCCCCTCAGAAAAAAAATCCACTAAAACTACAGATTCGCACACCTGAGGAAACCCCGCCCCCCGCTGCACTCTCGTTCCTGATTGGGCAACGGGACACATCACGTGAGCTCCAGGCACCCCCCCCTTTCTGTCTCCGCCCACGTTTCAGGTTTTTCGCCTCCAATTGGCCAGCGAGCTCCCGCTTCGACCAATGAGAAACGGAGGCTCTCTTGGCTCCTCCGTCTGCTCGTCCGGCGCTGAAACAGCCGCTAATTTATATCCCTCGCGCGCGGGGGAGGGGGAGCCTTCCTTGGACCCCGCAGTGGAGGAGGAGGGGGGCCCTTCTCGCCAGTGAGGTGAGTGGGGTGGGGCGGCGGCCGTCGCTTCCGGAGCGGGAAGCCCGGGGCGCTGTGCATTGTGGGTCCTCGTGGGGGCGTGGTCAGACACCCAAACAGGTCTTGAAGTCGCTGGCGGGGAAGACGCGGCCGGGAGCTGCGCGGTGGGCTGGGGGCCACGTGTGGCTGCAGCGGGTGTGGCAGTGGTTGCGGGTGAGGACGTCCCTGCGTGGCTGTGGCTTTGGTAGCAAAGCAAGCGGGTAGCAACCCAGGAGGCCCTGTGCGGAGAAGGGGGGCGCCTTTCGGCAATGGGGAGCAAGCAGGTATTTAAAGTGTGTTGTGTGCGTGTGTGCATGCACACGCGTTCACTGCTCTATACGGGCATAGAAATGCTTGGTATGTCATTTTTATATAGTGTGTGATTTTCAATATTTTTATTATATATTCAGCCACCGTGTATTTGGGTAGAGGGGTGTGTGTGTATATTCACACACATTCAACATAAACGTTATATTCAAACATTAAATATAAACATGACATGTCATTTTTATATAGTGCATGTGATTCCTAATATTTTTATTATATATATCTACTTCAGACACTGATCAGCCGCCATATATTTGTGTAGAGAGGTGTGAGTGCGTGTAGATGTGTATGTATATATATGTGTGTGCATATAGATGTATATATATCCTCACACTCATTCAATATAAACATTTTATGCACTTTTATATACATAACAGCAGCCGAGTCTTTGGCGGGGGAGGTGCAGTGGGCCCTGGCAAAAGGCTGAGGGAGTGGGCATCTCTTCCCGCAATGGGCTCTCCTGGCGGCTTCTTGCCCCCTCCTGCCATCACAAGACAGAAGTGACTAGCGGGGTGATACAGGGTTCTGTCCTGGGCCCAGTGCTATCCAATATTTTTATCAGCAACTTGAATGATGGAAGAGAGGGGGGGAGAGTTTGGGGTGTGGTGGGTCAGAAGATGCAGATTGGGAAAAGGTCAGGTGGGAGAGAGTTTGAAGGTGAGTACTGAGGTAAGAGAGGGTGGAAAGGTGAGACTTGGGGTGGGGTAAGGGGGGGAATAAGGATGGTTGGGGGAGGAGGCAGCAGGAGTTGTTCTGGCCCACAGAGCAGCGGGTGCTCAGGCATCACTTCTCTGGTGGCTGAGGTGGGGAGGAGGCAGGGGACCCTCAGAAGGGCCGAAGAGCAGAGTACAGCCCAGGGCCAACAGGAGAGTCCTGGGAGCAGCAGGGGGCAAGGCGCCACTGCTCCAAGGGGCCGGGCTGTTGGGGAAAGTGGGAGGCTTTCTGCCAGGCCAGGGAGCAGCAGGCAGTGAGTGTTCCTTGGAAGTCTCCCATCCAAACACTTAGCACTACGGAGGCTGAAAGAGTGTAATTGGCCTAAGGTCATCCAGCAATTTTTCATAGGAGTCAAACCTATCCGGCACGTTCACCACTACGCCACACTGACGTATTCTATATATACAGAAACACAGAGAGAGAGCGCTTATTATTTATTTGAAACATTTCTTGGCTGCCTTTCTTCCATTATGGAACTGAAAGTGACTTCTAATAACGCTAAAACAAACATAAAATATAATACGTTGGAATCATAAAATTTAAAGGCGCAACTCAGGCTTGCTAGTAGATTAAGCAAAGGCAGTGCTCAGTGAAACCCTGTGCTTGCCTTGAAGACCCTAGGACAGTGGTGGCGAACCTATGGCACGGGTGCCAGAAATGGCACTCAGAACCCTCTCTGTGGGCATGCACAAACAGTCACCCCCCACACACATCTAGGCTGGCCTGGGCCACTGAGCTCGATTATTAGAATTAAACCTTAGACCTACTTTTGGGGAAGCAGTGTAGGTAACCCTGTTAAGCCTCACCGATTTTCATGCGAAGAACTAAAGCGCGATCCTTTACCTGGGAGTAAGCTCGGTTGCTGGCAATGGGGCTTGCTTTGAGTAAACCCTCCTAGGGTCGTGATTCACCCATTGGAAGAGTTACACAGTTGCTTCAAAGCAAAGCCACCGACTACCACCAAGCTTACTCCCGACTAACGCACATCTCGGAGCCAACCGTTTTTTCTAAACTAAAACCTCGGTATTCAGGTTAAATTGCCGTGTTGGCACTTTGCGATAAATAAGTGGGTTTTGGGTTGCAATTTGGGCACTCGGTCTCAAAAAGGTTCGCCATCACTGCCCTAGGAGGTCACCAGAACACAGCTGCAACTAAATAGAAACAACATGAAATAGGGTATACAAACACAAACATACTTTAGTCCAAAATAAAGAAACTGTACATATTAACTATAGCCTTTATTGGGAATACTAAAAGTCCGGAACAGTGATTGAGGATTCTGGAGATCACAAGCAAAGCTTGGGTTTAAGTTCCCTTGTGTTTCTCTCCCCCCCCCCCCCCCCGCCGCCAAGGTGTGAATCCCGTTCCCACAAGATCAAAGTGAAAGTTCAAAGGGCAGAAAGCATTTCACACAGATAAGGAAATGAGCTACACCAGCCCTCCCCCCTCCCAACTGGCTGGAAAGGGAGAGGAGCATCCCTTACCGAGCATTTTTCCCCCCCCCCCCCCCCCCACTCAGACTTCGGAACATTCTGAGAATGTATTAGGATGGACGTAACTATTTAGTTTATCTAATATATACTACTGATAATAAAAATACATGTATATTTAGCATGTATCGCGTGCGTGGGACACACCTGCTATTTAGGATTTGTAATTAGACCTTTGATTAAAGAAGGTGGCATATATTAGGAAGTTCATCTAGCACAAGCAATAGAGCAAGGTGACTTTTTAAAAATGCATCACATCTCTTGGACATTCCCAGCAAAGACTGTACTATCTGAGACTTTTAAGGAAACAACAACTGAATGGAAAACTCTTGGTGTCCTTTTACCGCTGTGCTATAGAGAGTGTCTTAACCTACTGCATCTGCATATGGTTCCCCAGTTGCACAGTGGCAGAGAGGAAGGTGCTCCAAAGGGTGATCACTACTGCACAGAGGATTATCAGCTGCCCTCTCCCCTCCTTGGAAGAACTCTATAATTCCCGAAGCCTGAAGAAAGCCCAAAATATTCTGAGAGACCCGTGTCATCCAGCACACTTTCTTTTTGAACTGTTACCATCCGGCAGACGATACAGGTCTATCAAAACTAGGACAAAGAGGCTTAGAGACAGCTTCTACTCTAGAGCTGTGGCTATGCTAAACTCTGCGGCTTCGTGTTGATGTGTTTGGGGCTGTGTAGGGATGGGTGGAGGAAGGGGAAAGTGAGGATAGGGTATGAGTCTGAAATTGTGTGCATCGAGGAATGCTGCTGTAAATTTCGTTGTGCATGCACAATGACAATAAAATGCTTATGCTTATACTTATTTACTTTGCACTTTCTCCCCAAAGGAACTTCTTTCTTCTCTCATCCTTGCCACTTAAGGAGTTTTCCGTGTTGTGTGGCCGTGGTCCAGTGGTTTTTGCTTCTAATGTTTTGCCCACGTCTGCGGCTGGCACATTCAGAGGCATGTCACAGTAAGATGTGTTTTTCTTTGTGGCACAGTGTGGAGTGATTCTGTGGTGGGACATGTTTTGTCCACTTCCGGGGGCAGTGGGAGTTAGGCACCTTTGCGTTTGTCTGGGCAGAGTTCATTCACTGTTTGCATTTGCTGTTTTATTTGCAATCACATTCACAAATGCAGTTGCATTAGCATGTGTCTGGTTGGAGTTCATTTTTGCAACTGTATTAACATATCTCTGGGTGGAGTTTATTTGCAGCTGCATTTACTGTTGTATTTGCAATCACATTTGCTGCTGCATTTGCAATTACATTAGCACCGTGGTGGCGAACCTTTGGCACTCCAGATGTTATGGACTACAATTCCCATCAACCCCTGCCAGCGTGGCCAATTGATGGGAATTGTAGTCCATAACATCTGGAGTTGGGGGGGGGGGGGGGGGAATTGTCCCCTTGTGCCTATCTCTCCAAGACATTTTCCTGTCCCGAATTGAACTGGACGGTTGAGGACAAAGAGACAGCAGCCATTAAAGAAGCCCTCAGTACTTGGTGCCATTGGTTGGAGGGGGCCGCCTGACCTTTCCAGGTTTGGTCAGATCATAAAAACTTATCAGCCCTCTCCACCCCCAGTAAAATGTCAACGAAGCAGCTGTGGTGGGCTGACTTCTTTTCCCGTTTCCAGTTTACTGTACATTTTTTCCCGGGAAAGACCAATCGGTTGGCAGATGTGCTTTCCCGCCTTCTTCATGGGGTGGAAACATCCTTACACGCCATTCCACTTACTGTGCTTTTTCCATTGCAATTGGGTCTGGCGGTTACCCGGGCTCAAGCCCGCGCCCAACTCAATCTGCCCCCCGCTACTCCTCTTCTTTCCACCACGCCCCCTGTTGTCTCTGATATTGTCTCGCCCCTTCTGCAAGACTTCCTCCCGGCGGGGAAAAGGCCCGTTCCTGAAAGTGAAGGGCGGCCGTCCTTGTCGTTGTGGGACAGTGCATGGCGGAAGGGGGATTGTTGGTATGTGCTGCTGCACCTCCACAAAACAGTACTCCTTGCTGGCCATAATGCCAAGCAGGCAGGACACTTTGGGTTTTTGAAAACACTGCATCTGTTACAATGCCAGTTCTGGTGGCGGTCCATGCGGAAAGACATTGAGAATTATGTCAAAGGGTGTCCTGTTTGTGCTGAGGCTAAATCCATCCCAGGAAAGACCCACGGATTATTGCAGCCCATCCCTCCGGCCGAACGTCCGTGACAGATTATTTACATGGATTTTATCACGGATCTCCCAGAGAGCCAGGGTAACACTGTGCTATGGGTGGTAGGAGATCTTTTTTCTAAACAAGCTCACTTTATAATTCCTCCTGCTTGCACTTATTCCCTCCGCAAGTAGACTCCTAAGCTATGGCGGTAGACTCCGTTTTATTCCAAAGCGATATTTATAGGGATTGCGGTAACTCTGCTCCTACTTAAGATGCCAATTTCCCTCGACAGGGGTCCTCAGTTTGGCTCGAAGGTTTGGAAAATGTTCCTGGCGCTCTTGTGGGGTCGAATCTGCCGTATCTTCGCCTTCTATCACGCAATCTGGACGCAAGCCAATCTGAACGTATGTAACCAGACATTGGAGCAGCTCCGCGCTTCGTTACTAATTCTAACTATCACCAAGATAATTGGGTGGACCTGCTGCTATTTGCTAAATATGCCTATAACAATGCAGTGCATAGTAGTACCCAGAAAACTCCCTTTGAGATCGTTTCCGGTTGCTCCGCACCTCCTTTTCCTTTGTTAGGCTCGGACCCGTTGCAGCCCTCTGAACTTGACCATTGGATCCAAACTATCCTCAATGGATGGGACTCGATTGGGCTTGCTCTGCGCAATGCCCAAGAGACTCAGAAAATGCAAGCAGATAAACATCGGACACCATTTCCTTTGCATGTAAATGACTGGGTGTATCTTTCCACAAAGCATCTCAGAGATGTTCACAAATACTCTAAGCTTGGAAAAAAGTTTATTGGTCCTTTTCAAATTGAACAAGTGATCAATGATGTGACTGCTAAGCTAGACTTGCCTAAATCCCTCAGCAACATTCATCCTGTTTTTCATTCCAGCTTGCTCAAACGGGCTCCAGATTTTAATGCCCGGCCCGGCCCGGCCCAGCCCGGCCCCCTGAAACGTCCTCCTCCGGTTCTGATTGATGGACACAAACATTATGAAATCAACTCTATCCTGGATTCCCGTATACATCATAATCACTTACAATATCTTGTTTCGTGGGTGGGATTTCCTACGGGCCATGATCAGTGGGTCTATGCTACGGATGTACACACCCCCATTTTAGTTACTGCTTTCCCTAAGGCTTTTCCTGACAAACCAAGGGGAGGAGCTTCTTAGGAGGGGTGGAATGTCAGGATGCTGTTAGTGTGTGCACTGTCCTTGAGTCTCTCCCACCTGTCAGCCCTGGCTGCCTGCCTAGGTTGGGGAATTTCAGTTCCACGTTATCACAGCTTGCCTTTGTGAAACTATGCTTTGTTTAAGTTGTTTGATTTCTTGTGGCGGGAAGGAGGTTTGCTACTGTGTTAAAACTATTATCACAGTTCTGAGTCTCTGAGAACTCACATTGCCTGTATTCGACTATGACTGCCAGTATAATAAAGAACTGAGAACAGTTACTTTTGCCTGCCTGGACTTTACTAGTTCGTTACAGATCTGAGTTTGCAAATGCCTTAGCATACCAGGTGCTCTGGAGCAGCAGCAGCAGAAGGCCATTGCTTTCACATCCTGCATGTGAGTTCCCAAAGGCACCTGGTGGGCCACTGCAAGTAGCAGAGTGCTGGACTAGATGGACTCTGGTCTGATCCAGCAGGCTCCTTCTTACGTTCTTATGAGGGAATGGGCAGGCACAGTGCTCTGTCATCAAGGACAGGGAGAAACTTAAGTGGGAAGATTGCAGGAGGAAGCCCCGGGTTCTTTGGGAGGAGAGAGAGGTGTTTCACGACGTGGATTTTTTTTTCCAAATAGCCTACATTTGCAGCCTCACCTTTCCAGTGAGTGGCAGAATTCTGGCATCACCCAGGACTGCCCATGCACCACTTGAAAAATGCCCATGAGTAGGTGGAACCAGGGTTGGGTCACCCCCCCACCCCTGCCAAAAATGGTATCTGATACAGTTTTACTAGTTTCCAAGACAGAGCTGGAAAGTTTGCCTGGGCCAAGTAACAGCTGGTGAACCAGGCTGGGGGCTTCAATGATTATTGAACTCCCCGGCTCAAATTATTTGGTTCATTGATTGATGGTCATAGAACAATAATAAACACTGAATAAAACAACCCAAGTTCCAGAATCATAAAATGGAAGGCATTCCAGAGAAACAATAAAAACAATAATTTGCTGTAAAAATATTCAGCGGTAAAATGAAAGTCAAAGGTAAACGTTAAAGCTAAAACTATTTAAATCCAAAACCATTGTTTAATAGAGAACAAGATCTAGTTTTAAAATGCACTATGACCAAGCTAGCCACGAGTTTTAATTACATAGGCACAGAAATTTGCCACCTGCCTTGAAATATTTGGATTTTCATCAGCTAACAGTTTGCCAAGCTGGAAATTTGCCAAGGACGGGGAGAACAATCCTTCCCCATAACTCTGAATAAAAAGGGCAATGGAAGAAAACATGACCCACAGCCTCAACCTTTCCTGTAGCACAAGAAGAAGAAGAGTTTGGATTTATATCTCCCCTTTCTCTCCTGTAGGAGACTCAAAGGGGCTTACAATCTCCTTGCCCTTCCCCCCTCACAACAAACACCCTGTGAGGTGGGTGGGGCTGAGAGAGCTTTGAAAAGCTGTGACTAGCCCAAGGTCACCCACCTGGAATGTGTGGGAGTGCACAGGCTAATCTGAGTTCCCCAGATGAGCCTCCACAGGTCAGGTGGCAGAGCGGGGAATCAAACCCGATTCCTCCAGATTAGAATGCACCTGCTCTTAACCACTACGCCACTGCTGCTCCTCCTGAATAAAGGGTCTGAGTGTATCTGCCTTCCAGATCCTGACTTGGGTAAAGGTTGTCCTCAGGGAATGGGCGTCTGGATACTTAAGCTATGGAGCTGGAGTCATAAAACACCTTTATAAAGCCGGGAAACTATGAGGAAAAGCTAAAAAATCTGGGACATTTCAGTTTAGAAAAGAGACAGCGAAGAAGGGACATGACAGAGGTTTGTAAAATTATGTACAGGGAGAAGAGAGTCGACAATGAGAACTCTTTCACCCACTCCCCAAAGTACTAGAACTTGAGGGCATCTGATGAAGCTTACTGGGAAAGAGATCCAGGACAGACAAAAGCAAATGCTTCTTTACAGAGGGAGTGGTTCAAATGTGGAATGCAGTACCCGTGGCTGATGTGATGGCCCTGGGCGTAGATTGCTTTAAAGGGGGTACTGGAAAGATTCATGAATGAGAGGTCCATGGTGACTGAAGGGAACTTCCACATTTAGAGGCAGTCAACCTCAAGTTCAGGGGAAAGTCTTGGCCTCTATGCCTGCTGTTGGACCTTCAGAGGAACTGGTCGGCTGGATGCTGGACTAGATGGACCTTCACTGGTCTGATCCAGCAGGGCTCTTCTGGTCTTAAATGCTGAACAATCCAATTTTTATCTTGCTTTTTAGCATTTGTCCAAACTGGCCTACGTGTTTTCACTTACCGTGTTTCCCCGAAAATAAGACAGTGTCTTATATTAATTTTTGCTCCCAAAGATGCGCTATGTCTTATTTTCAGGGGGTGTCTTATTTTTCTGTGTTCTGTTCGTCGGACATGCTTCCAAACAAAAACTTTGCTACGTCTTACTTTTGGGGGATGCCTTCTATTTCGCACTTCAGCAAAACCTCTACTACGTCTTATTTTCCGGGGATGTCTTATATTCAGGGAAACAGGGTAGTAGCCACCAGACATTTGTACAGTTCTGGGCACCACGATTCAAGAAGGATATTGAGAAGCTGGAACGGGTCCAGAGGAGGGCAACCAAAATGGTCAAAGGTCCAATCCGTGCCCTACCAGGAGAGACTTAGGGAACTGGGTATGTTTAGTTTGGTGAAGAGAAGGTTAAGAGGTGACATGATAGATATTTGAAGGAATATCATGTTGGTGAGGGAGAAAGCTTGTTTTCTGTTCTCCAGAGACTAGGACCAGGATCAATGGGTTCAACTTGAAGGAAAAGAGATTCCACCTAAACATCAGGGAAAAAATCCTGACCGTCAGGGCTGTTCAACAGTGGAATGCATGACCTCAGAGTGTGGTGGAGTCTCCTTCTTTAAAGATTTTTAAACAGAGGCTGGATGGCCATCTGTCAGCAGTGCTTTGATTGTGTGTTCCTGCATTGCAAGGGGTTGGACTTGATGGCCCTTGGGGTCTCTTCCAACTCTGATTCTATGTTTCTATGACATCAATGTTATTTGCAACAAATCTAGACACTGATGTGCATCGAAGAAGCATCTTCAGCTATGACCAGAAGATCTTCTTTACTATAATGATGCATTATCCCACCCTTTCCAACTCTATACTTCTATGATTTCCCCCTTTTTTTCTTCTGCAGGCCTGGTGGGTCGGGAGTGGTTTCTACATGGACCTTTGGCTCCACTGTGTCAATCGAACCAACTGCACGGTTATCGACGAACGGTTCCCAGGTGAGAAGAAAAAGAGTTTGGATTTATACCCACCCTGACACAAGCTCCTTTCCCTTCCCCCTCCCCACAACAGACACCTTGTGAGGCAGGTGGGGCTGAGAGAGTTTTGAGAGAACTGTGACTAGCTCAAGGTCATCCAGCAGGAATGTAGGAGTGCAGAAGCAATTCCAGTTCACCATATTAGAGTCTGCCGCTTGTGTGGAGGAGTGGGGAATCAAACCCAGTTCTCCAAGGTTGGAATCCACCTGCTCTCAACCACTACGCCAAACTGGCATCAACAACAGCGTTCCATTGGCCGTATGGTAGAATGGGGCTGGTCCAAAGTGTAATATTGCTCTTGAAAGATACCTCCTGGCTGACCCAGCTGGCAGTGATGCCTAGGTTGGAGGCCCTCAACATGATGCCCAGGGGCATCATGGTCCCACCGACACTTTTCCTGGTGCTTGTCCAATGAGTGGGACCAAGTGGGGCTTTTGCTCAGCAAGGGTTCTGATTGGTCATTGGAGGTTGGATGGGCTGTGTACATTTTTAAAATGTTGCTGCCACCACAGCACAAGATCTCTTCCTGTAAGGCTGAACACACTCAGACAAAGCTAGCTTTAGAAAAGGAACTTTATTGATTTATGTCGCCCTACCTACAGGGTGCTGGAACTGAGGATTCTTGTCCTCAGTTCCAGTATTTATTTAATTTCGGAACTCAACAACAACCAATCAGCTTTCTTCCCCTGCCCAGCCTCTAGCCTCTCATTGGCCATGAAGCTCCGGTGGGATGTAGCTTCTCAGTTTGCTTTCCCGCTCTTTTTGGGAAAAGGCGGGAGCCGGTGCATGCTGGGAGTTGCAGTCCTGACATCTCCCTGTGTGACTGAAGGTGAACTGCAGCGTCGATGGGTTTGCCTCTTACGGCAGCCATTTTGTGACCATGCCCACCAAGCTGTGTCTGAAATCCAAAGAAGTAGAGTTTTAATTTATACCCCGCTTTCTTCAGCTGCAAGGAATCTCAAAGTGGCTCACAAACACGTATTTCCTTCCTCCCCTTGCAACAGACACTTTGTGAGGTAGGTGGGGCTGAGAGAGTTCGGAGAGAACTGTGACTGGCCCAAGGTCACCCAGCAGGCTTCATGTGGAGGAGCGGGAAAACAAACCCAGTTCTCCAGATTAAAGTCCACCTGTCAGGACTCCCCTGCGTTGACAATGAACCAGTCAAACTTCAAAAGTTCCAGATTTTATTGCAAGTGACAGGAAAGCAACAGAAGGCTGTTCTGAGGCTCAAGCTCCCAGACCAGTACTATTATATATTGTACTTTTCATCCCCCCCCCCCCACATGTGAAACCCTCAGCAGAACAGTTCGCTGCAACATCTCCAGACAGCCAAGGTTACTTGATAAGCCAGCTGTGGAAGAAGAAAGAGTAGCGAAAGCATGGCACAGCTGACAGCCACAGTTCCCCAGGCAGCCCAACCCCACAGCTGCCATCCTGACACCACCACCCAGAACCACTACACCAGGCTGCCAGAAGCTCACAATGTTTGGGGACTCATCTATCTATATAAAAAGCTAACAGTGTTTTTGTTGATGACAGTATACCTCAGTAACTGCTGGGCCAATTCCTCTGAAAATTCCCAGCCACTATAATCAGCCAGGCGAGAGTGTTTTTAGATGTTCACATACCTGAAATTTCACACCTGGCCCAGGTAAAACGCCTTTTTCCTGGCGCTCCATGGTGAAGGACATGCAGCTGCCTGTGTGTAACTGTCACCCTTAGAATGTTCGTGCTGCTTAGAATGTTCACTCAGACGGCCAGATATGAGCAGTGGAAACAGTACATAAGCAGTAACTCGAGTGGAAGTGAAACACATACACACACATACACATACACACGAGGGAGAGGGAAGGGAGGGAGAGGGAGGGAGGGAAGAGAGTGAGGGGCGACATGCAAATGATGGGAGGGAGGGGCCAGGCACCCTAGATTCCCTGAATACTGCGGTTACAGTTAAGAAAACCAGGTGACGACACTCAGTGAGTAAGCTCCGGTACAGCAACTGTAGACATACTTTGAATGGCTGCGCTATGCTCTTCAGAGGGTTTCCCCTCAGAAGCTTACACCCAATTGCCACCCAACCAAACTTACTTCCCAGGTAAAGGATCGTGGACCAGGCCAGTGCCTAGATGTGTGGGAGGAAAGTGTGCATTTCCATTCCCCACCCCTGCCCCATGAATGCGGCTGTATTAACACATCAAATGACATCGCGACAGTATCAGGGCTGGCGTGGTTTGCATGACACACAACGTAGCTCATGCCTCCCAGCGTGTTTTAAGCTAGGTAATTCGCCTGGGAGTGAAAGGGACAGGACCAGCCCACCTGGACATGGCCCACCCACCCTAGCAGAGGAAGGGGAATGTTAGGGAGGGATGGGGCGGGGTGCCATGCAAGGGAACGGAGATGGAGGGGAGCTTGAGGGGCCCTTGCCTCCCCTCCCTTGCAAGCATTGTGCAATGACACATGTTCGAACCGTTCGCTTCCCCATTCTTTCTTTTCCACTTCACTCAGACTGAGTTACAGCAACGCTGCGGCCAGGGCCCGGCTTAGTCTATATATATATATATATATATAATCTTCAGTGCGGTTTCTTTCTGCTGGACAGGTAATCTCCTTAAAAACTACTGGACCGGGATTGTTTTGAACAAATTTTCAATAACAACGTCGCGATTTGCGGGCGGCCAGGTTTCCATACTGTTTCCCATTGACACTCCTGTTGTGTACTATGTCACCAACTGTGCCAGTTATTGTGTACATGCTACACCTGCATTTGACAGCTTGGAACCACAGTGTCTCTGTTCCGCAACAGCGCCATCTGCTGGTCAAGGCCAAAAAGCAACACCCCTTCTGGTACAAGGGGAACCAACCATGCCTTCCTTGAAAACCACTCGGCTCTTGTATGGAGTGAAAGGGATGCATGGCGGGCTATCTGTACATGGCCAGCTCCACCTCTAACGGAAGAAGGGGAAGGGCGAGGGAGTGTCCAGGAGGTTTGCATGGGACCAAATGCTCTGGAAATTTGAAATTAACAACGTAGTTTCTCATGCCTCCCAGCGTGTTTTACGCTAGAAAATTTGCCTGCAAGGGAAGGGAGTAAAAGGGACAGGACCAGCCCACCTGGACATGGCCCACCCACCCTAGCAGAGGAAGGGGAACGTTAGGGAGGGACCTGCAGGGTTGCCATGCAAGGGAACGGGAGAGAGGAGGGGAGCTGAGGGGCCCCTTTGCCTCTCCCCTCCCTTGCAATCATTGTGCAATGACACATGTTCGAACCGTTCACTTCCCCTTTTCTTCCTTTTCCACTTCACCAGACTCAGCAACAGCAACGTGTGGCCGGGCCCGCTAGTTCCCTATATCAGGGGTCTTCAAACTATGGTCCTCCAGATGTTCATGGACTACAATTCCCATCAGCCCCTGCCAGCATATCCAAGTGACAGGGCTGATGGGAATTGTAGTTCATGAACATCTGGGGGGGCATAGTTTGAAGACCCCTGCCCTATATGACGCCAGATCCTCTGATAGCTGGGGGTCAAGTGTCTGCAATTCACTGGTGCCTGAAGCCACTGCCCAGCGAACCAGTCACAGTCCGAGACCCGATCTCTACTTTCTGTAGGTCTCCCCCACTTTGCATTTCCTCATTAAGATACCTCTGAAAAAGTTGTGGCCCTTTCCCACCTGCTTCCTCCACACTCCAGGGGGCAAAGAACACTGACTAGATGACACCACGTTATGCATTCCCCAACTGTGTTGCAGAGCAGCTTTGGGGCGAGGGTCCACCCATCTCCTCGTAACATGTCATATGGACTTTAGAGCTTGGATATTAGCATGGTAACCAGAAAGTGGGATTAAGGACCCCTGAGAAAACCTGGTGTTGAGGGGCAGCCGATGCCAAAACAGCCAATCAGATTTTCAGTGGCCAGTCACAAGCCTTCCTGGGCAGAATTCTCACCTGGCCCCGTTCACCTTCCAGACACTGGGCAGCTGCCAGGAAAGGGGGGGGGAGCGGTAAGAGGTCAGAGGATTATTTATGACCATCTGTTTTGATAACTTTTAATGTATGGCATTATTTATTGTTTTAAGGCTGTACTGGTAATTTTTGGATTGTATATGTTTTATGATTGGATTATAAATTTTGTGGTGACCCACGGGTGCCGTGTTGGGGACCCCGGTCCCCCTTCCCGGGTACTCAGATACAAGCAGAATCGAAGGCAGAGCCCTTGCCCAATCGCGTTGCACGAGTTCTGAATGTTGTATGAGAAAGGGTACAGTAGCAGCTCCTCAGGCTGAGAAACTTATTTGTCGAGGAAGCAGGTTCTGGGGCGTTGGTGAGAAGCCGACTCCTCCTATTGTCGCTCTGCGTTGGAAGCAGGATGCAGGCGGGTCTTGAGAAGGGAAACTGAATGGGAAAACTTTCTTATTTTTTTTTTCCACATCCCATTCCTTGTGTAGGAAAATAAATCGGAGGTAGCATAAAGCAACAGCACAGGGCCCGTGGCTTTGCACTGCCCATTTTATCCTGTATTGCCAGTCCTGAAAAGAGATTCAGGTGGTTAGCCGCGTTGGTCTGAAGCAGCGGGAAAACGTTTGAGTCGAGGGGCACTTTGAAAGCCAACAGTGTTTTATTCTTGGTATAAACCATTTTTGTGCACAAAATGAGAAGAGAGTTTAGGTTCTGTCTCACTTTTCTGACCTTTAAGGAGTCTCAAAGCGGTTTACAGTTGTCTTCCCTTCCCCTCGTGCAACAGACACCTGGTGAAGTAGGTGGGGCTGAGAGAGTTCAGAGAGAACTGGGACTAGCCCAAGGTCATCCAGCTGGCACCTTGTGGGGAATCGAACCCAGGTCTCCAGATTAGAGTCTGCTGTTTATGTGGTGGAGCAGTGAATCACACCTGGATCCCCAGATTAAAGTTCAGCACTCATTGGAGGAGTGGAAAATCGAACCCAGTTCTTCAGAAGGGGTTTGAGCCCCTTCTCAGTACTGTCTTGACCTGAGCCAAATCCAAATCCAAAAGCTTTATTAGGCATAAAACCAGTGTGTGTCAAGAATTCCAAATACAATAAGAAGATCATTATTGCACAACTTGCAGAACACACGAGTAAAAATATAGCAACAGCTTCAGAGATTTCAACAGTAGAGTTATTTAGAAGCTTAGCCATTTTTATCTTATCAGAAAGGAGCATAAATCCTGTTGGTAATACAGTTCTCAAATCAGTTCTGATGTTGTTGTATTTTGAACAGTGGAGCAGAATATGAGAAAGTGTATCAGTTGTATCAGGACAAAATCGACAGCAACGTTCATTTTGTGGAATATTAGAGAAGCGACCTTGAAGATGTACTGACGGAAAAGAGTTACACCTTGCTCTAGTCATGACCCATCTGCAATTGTAATTAACAAGTTGTTCCAGGTATATAGCAGGGCTAGATTTCTGAGGGATAACTTGACCTGAGCATGTGTGCCTGGCCCATGGTCACCCAGTGGCCACTCATGTGGAGGAGTGGGGAATTAAACCTGCATCCCCAGATTAGAGTCTGCCGCTCATGTGCAGCAGTGGGGAAACAAATTCAGTTCACCAGATAAAAATCTGCTTCTCTTAACGACTATGTCACACTGGCTCAACTTTGTTGGTCTTAAAGGTGCCGTGGGACTCAAACTTTCCCCATCTTCAGTGGCATATTTAGGGGGGGGCAGAGAGAACAGACAACCCAGGCACCATTTTCCTGGGCCATGAACATTCGCGCGCGGGGGGGGGGGGGGCATTTCAGCCCTCCCCCCCATGCCTAGTCTCCAACCGCAGCTGGCAAGACACTGGGGACTGAGATTCAATGCCGTTCGGAGGGACAGAGGAAAGGTTTGTTGATTTATTTTTTTTTGTGGGGTGGAGTTAAAAGGAGTTGGAAGGGGGGGAGGCGTAGCAGGGAGGGGAGTGGGCGAGTTTGGCTGGGTGTGGATGGGCATTTTAAAATACACCTAGCTTTCCTCCATCGATCCCTGTGGTGCCGCAACTCAGCCCCCAGGGTTTATAAAGGTATGCCACTGCTCAGATCGTGAATGTGGGAGAAACAGGCTCGGATCCCTACTATGCCCATTATGAGATAGAAAAAGTGCAGAGAAGGGCAATGAGGATGATTGAGGGACTGGAGCACCTTCCCTATGAGGAGAGGCTGCAGCGTTTGGGACTCTTTAGTTTGGAGAGGAGACTCTGGGGGGGGATATGATTGAAGCCCATAAAGTTATGCATGGGGTAGAAAATGTCGACAGACAGAAATTTTTCTCTCTCATGATACTAGAACCAGGGGGCATACATTGAAAATGCTGGGGGGAAGAATTAGGACTCATAAAAGGAAACACTTCTTCACGCAACGTGTGATTGGAATATGCTGCCACAGGAGGTGGTGACGGCCACTAACCTGGATAGCTTTAAAAAGGGCTTAGACAGATTGATGGAGAAGTCAATCTGTGGCTACCAATCTGGCAGAGGCGTAGCTGGGCCAAACTGCGCCCAGCACGCAGAGTGTTTTACTCCTGCCCTCTTCCTCGCTGGTGCCCCCTCGGCCATAGTTAATATCACATTACCACTTTCAACCCCTTCCGATTTACCTACGCTTGCTCCTTTTGCATAACTTTTTGAGGCTGAAAAATCAAGCAGCCTATTTACAGTTCACAGTGAGAAAGCTGCCTGACGAACTATACTTCCCAAGAGACCTTTGTGAGCCCCAAGGTCTCCTGGGAACTGTAGTTCCTCAGGCAGTTTTCCCCCTGAACTGTAACTAGGCTGCTTTTTCAGCCTCAAAAAGTACTACAAAAAGAAAAGGAACGTAGGTGAGGGAGGGAAGGGGGTTGGAGTGTGTATGTGTGCTGTGGGGGGAGGGGGGGCGCCGCAGGGGGTGGCGGGGGGAAAGGGGAGGGGCCAGGGGCGATTTTGCGCCCGGTGCCCGACGCACCCCCTGTTCCCTTGGCCCTCTGCCACTGCAATCTGGATCCTCCTTGATCTGAGATTGCAAATGCCTTAGCAGACCAGGTGCTTGGGAGAAGGCCGTTGCTTTCACATCCTGCAGGTGAGCTCCCAAAAGCACCTGGTGGGCCATTCTGAGTAGCAGAGTGCTGCACTAGATGGACTCTGGTCTGATCCAGCAGGCTCTTTTTTATGTTCTTGTGCCACTGACACTCACTGGGTGACCATGGGCCAGGCACACTTGCTCAGGTCCAGACAGTACTGAGAAGGCGCTCAAACCCCTTTCCCAGTTTTGTGTATCAACACAACTCCTGAAAGAGGCAAAGACAGGTGCCCATCTTTTTCTTGTTGCTGGGCACAGCAGCACCAGTTTCCAAAGAGTAGGCATGGTAGGGTTCAACCCCTATATTTAAACAAAAATGCACGTAGTGGGATCAGAGTTGGTGGGGCCCTCTTCTCTGTTTGCAAACCTATTCCATTTGCATGCCCCATTGCCAAGAAGAAAACAGACAATTCAGACATGGGAAAAGAACGCCATCAACAAATTCTTTCTTTTTTACAGAGTATGAAGCGATCCAGGCCATGCAAGCCACCATGATCCTGGCCACCATATTCTGCTGCGTGGCCTTCTTCACTTTCATCCTGCAGCTCTTCCGCCTCAAGCAAGGAGAGAGATTTGTCCCAACATCCATCATACAGCTGCTCTCGTGTAAGTGGTTTCCTCCTGCTCCTCCCCCCATAACGTGAAAAGCGGTCCAGGAAAAGGCCTTCTTGATGTTGACACCGAGATTCCAGATCTACCTCCCTGGGGTTGTTCACCTGCCCCTTTCATTCGCTGCCTTCTGCAAGCTGGCAAAGACTTTTCTCCTTTGACTGGCGTTGCCTCCCTTTCCTATGGGGGGTGGGGGGTGGAATGTGCTGCCAAGTTGGAGCTGACTTATGGCGACCCCAAAGCTTCAAGGGAAGAGAGGAACAGTGGCATTTGGCCATTGTGGCATGACCCTGGAGTTCCTCGGGGATCTCCCATCCAAGTACGATCCAGGGCTGACCCTGTTTAGCTTCTGAGATCTGATGAGATTGGGAAAGCTTGGATCCCTCCCCTCCCCCCGGTTTAAATCGGCAGCATTTCAGTCTTCAGATGTACTGTTGATCTGCTTCTTTACTAGTTTTTAGGAGGTATTTTTATTAGGCTGTTTTAAGTGTTGTGAATTGTTGTGAATAAATAAATATCGATTGTTGTTGAATAAATAAATATCGGGGCCCAACTATCCTGGAGCCAAAGCAGGATGACTCCGATCATGAAGAGCGGGGAATCGAGCCCATGACAGGCCAAGAAGAAATAAGCCCTGCGGCCTTCTTTCCTTTAAAGCAGGGGTCTTCAAACTATGGCCCTCCAGATGTTCATGGACTACAATTCCCATCAGCCCCTGCCAGCATGACCAAGTGGCAGGGCTCATGGGAATTGTAGTCTATGAACATCTGGAGGGCCATAGTTTGAAGACCCCTGCTTTAAAGCAATGGGTCAGGCAGAGCACAAATCAGGAACTTATCCAAAGGGGCACTTTTCTTGAACCATTTATCCTTTTGAATATGACTCCCGCCCAACAACCTCCCTATCAAGCTGAAGGGAATTCCCATAATATTGCACAGTGTACTTTAAGAAAGCCCATGACAACAGCGGAGACACTTCCGACACAGACAACTAAACAATGCCCTTCTCACCGTAAATGTTCGCATTGCTCATGGGTTGCTTCTATGCTGGACTCCCCCTTTTGGCAGCCAGCAAAGCCCCCCCACCCCCTTCACTGATACGCTTCCCTTCCTCCAAAGACATTGGCCTGGATGTGCTGTAGATTTCCTAAGAGGAAAGATCTCCATGGAGCGGGACTTTGCTTCCCCTGCTGCCGTCTGGGACGCTCGCCTAAAATGCTGCTCCTGGCAGAAAGGAAGGGACCCCCGCTCCAAATAACTCTGAAAAGCTGGTGGTCTGGAGGTAGGGGAGGGGGCACCCCTTTTCCATCCGTGGAAATCTCTATGGGATTCCACCAACTGAGCGTAGGGGTTTCCGAAAAGCAAATATGGACCCTGCTCTCCGCTTCCCCTACCCTATTTGCCTAGCACAGGGTGACCTGGCTCCACGAGCCCCCAAGTCCCCCTCGTGCAGGACTCGGAGTAAGACGAGCCCTTTCTTCCAGTGAAAACGATTTTTAAAAATATTAGCTGCCTTAGTTTGTCTGGGCAGAATAAAAACTCCGTTGCTCCTGAAAGACTTTTGGGAGCTACAAACCCATTGCTTCAGGTAGATATGGGAAAATCACGCTGGGGAATCTTACGGCAGGGTTCCCAATGGGCTGGCCACAGGTGTCTTTCGGAAAGGGGTGGTGCCAGGTAGGACATTTACCTAGCAAGGGTTCTGAGGAACTATTAGAGATTTGATTGGCTGGTGCAGATTTTTTTTTTTTAAAAAAAATGTTGCTTTGGATCTGCATCGTGCTGCTGAAGGTCACGCTGCAGCAGCCGTTTTCATTTCATTTCATTTCATTTCATTTCATTTCATGGACTTGTACCCCGCTCTCCTCTGTAGGGCTCAGAGTGGCTAACCACCAACAAAACAGAATAACAGACCAATTAATGTGAACAGCAAACAGCAAATATGAACGATAAACACGGACTGTGCATACCAAGGAACCACTCCCAAAATTTTGGTTGTATTAGCTCACTTCCCTCACACAGTTTCCATTTTGTTGCTGTGCCCACGATGCTGTGTCAGAATTTCAAATGTACCCCGAAAGGTTGGGGACCCCATCATTTGGGAAAGCTGGGGGGGGGGGGCGTACTTGCACCCTGAGTCTTTCCAGTGTAAAATTTCAATGTAAGGGGGAAACCGGAGGCATTGGTGTAGAAAGGTTAGGAGTTGATCCTACGTTGACCCAATTTTTAAGTGACTCCTCTTAAACCTTATACCAGCATCCGCCAATTGCCACAGAAACTACCTGCTTTTCTGACCCCTGACCTTTCCCAGCATCCAGGGTGTGTATGTGGTTGGCTGATGGGAATTGTAGTCCATGAACATCTGGAGAGCCATAGGTTGCCCACCCCTACGTTAAGCGCTGCATCGAGTTGCTTCTGGCAACCCTATGAATCAGTGTCCTCCAAACTGTGTTATTCTCAAGCCTTGTTCAGATCTTGGCTTCCTTGATGGAGTCCATCCATCACACGGTGGGTCGTCCACTTTTCTTGCCAACTTCAACTTTTTCTAGCATTGATGGGTATTTGTTGGATTCTGATGGGCCTCACATTTACCCGCTTTCTATAGCAATGCCTTCCTTTCCCCTTTGTCATTGTGAATCTGCAAAACTCGATTGACTTTAGGCTATAACTCTACATCTAGCCTTGACTTTAACACACACACACGCCCCCGCAAGATTGCCCTATCTATCTGATACTAGAAAGTGGTCCAAATATAACCTTACCCATTCCTAAGTTCCTGTCTATTGTATTTTCTTTTAGAAACTAGTTCAGCACTCTTCTGGTTACTGGCCAAGTTCTGTTGATCAGAGGTTCACAGAAAAGAACTTCACAGTGTGAATTTCCTTTCACTGAGTCCATCTGAAGAAGTGAGCTGTGCCTCACAAAAAGCTCATGTTGGAATTTACCATTGTTCACAATGTGTTGCTCGTTTCTCCTCCTCCCGGCCCTCTAGGTCTGTGTGTGATGATAGCGGCCTCTATTTACACGGACAGACACGAACAGTTTCACACGGGCGAATTCTACGAGTTTGACGTTGGCAGCGGCCAGTTCGGATATTCCTTCATCTTGGCCTGGATCGCGTTCACGTTCACCTTCATCAGCGGCATCATGTACCTCATTCTCAGGAAACGCAAATAAAGCGGCAGCCGGCGGGACGGACGCCTCTCTCTCCAGCGATGACATCCCAGTTGTGCTCTTGTACATAGCGAAGGGAGCTCCGTAGTATAAATTTATATTGTTTGTGGTCCCCCCCCCCGCCCCCAACCCCTGCTTTGGCATTCTTGGTATGCAACCACGAGGACTATGGGAGAAGAAGCGAACGCCTGGACTCCCCAGCCATGGTCGGAGATCTTAAAAGGGCACCCAAAACTCTTGCACCATTTCCAAACAGTGGTAACCTTACCAGGCATTAACAAAAGGCAGGAGAGACACCAATGGCCAGCTAGGTGGAAGGTTTGGAGGTGTCTAAACTTCTTGGCAAGCAAGTGGAAGTCGAGAGAGCCTTTAGGGAACATTCACACCCTCCCGACCTTGACGCTGTTTTTGTGAATGCACGGTGCCAGGGAAAAGGGGAGGGAAAGCAAGGTTGCTAGGTACCCCCGACAGCCAATAGGTAAGGAGAGGACTTGCTGGAAACAGCCGCCTAGGCTGGTGAGACAATGATGTCACTTCCGGTGTGCACTGTGACACCATGTCACCAGCAATGTGGGGATGTTCTGGTATTTGAGCAAAAACTCTATGGTAGAAGTCATTTTTGAACCTATTCTCCCCACCCCCACCCCCAAATACCAGAAGGTTCTGCATTGCCAATGATGCCATGACGTTACTTCCGGTGTGTGCTGGAAATCAGCTTAGGACTCTCTTTGCCCTGAATAAGGTCCTCCTGGGTGAGGGACCCCCTTGCCCCAGTGGGAGTCCAACGACCCGGAGTTTGGCTGATCTGGCCTGCTTCTCAAGCTTTCAGGAAGTGGCCCAACCGAGCGCAACAGAGCTCTGGAATCTGCTGCTGCTGCTACGCATTGAGGAATGAACACCCCTTAAGGGTTTGAAGGGCATTATGTCCCCGGTGGGCTAAACCTCCCTATCGGGACTTGTGCACAGATCCTTTCCTTGCTGACGCTTTTGTTCAGACCTACCTCAAAAAAAGAGTCAACCCAGCTTACCTGCTCTTTCATTCTAGGCCTGGAGCATCTCGCGGGTCAACAAGGGCCGCGCAGTGTTTAAACTGAGCTCCTCGCTCATCTCGGCGTTGACATTTCAGACTTACCTTGATATTTCCCCATGGCTTAAAGAAAACCAGTTCAAACAGAAGGTGCTGGAGGATTCAAGTGCCTCGCCTCGTCCCGAAAGGGCGCGTCCTCAAATCGGAGTTAAAGCTGGACTGCTTTGCAGTGAGACTGTGAAGTCTGAAATGGCTTAGGGCAGTGGTGGCGAACCTTTGGCACTCCAGATGTTATGGACTACAATTCCCATCAGCCCCTGCCAGCATGGCCAATTGGCCATGCTGGCAGGGGCTGATGGGAATTGTAGTCCACAACATCTGGAGTGCCAAATGTTCGCCACCATGGGCTTAGGGGCTTATTTACATCACAACTATTGACTTCCAATTGTCCAATGCCCCAATGCAGGCACTCCCCACCTCCTGCTGTGTAGCCCATCCTTGAGTGTTATCAGTCGGGGCATGCTTTCATCCATCTCACCTTGCACAGAGGAGCCAGCTTCCTTCCATGCGGGCAAATGTCAGACCCCCTTAGACACCGTTTTCATTGTCTTTGCAAAAGATCCGCCACACCCTCACCGAAAAGCACAGAGCGAATGGATGCCCATCCTATCTTTCTGCACTACAGCCGTTAGGAGACTTGTCTACTGACAAGCTCCTTTGTTTAAAAAAAGTCCTTAACTTTGCTTGCTAATTAAGTATAAATAAATGTGTGTTCCTCCAGGCCCTTTGGCGACCACAAAGGACGCGTGAGAATCTACCATGGAAACCGGAGGATGAGTAAATGGGAGAAATGGGGTGGGATCCGGCACTAGCCCTTGGGACCGCAGCAAGATGTCGGATGGGAGAAAGTCCCACGACCCCTCTGCCCTTGAGCGCTCGCCTTGTCACAGGAACAAACCAGAACGAAACGTCTTCTTTCATGGCTGAAATCCCCAACGTTAATAGATCTAGGAACACTTTCCTTTCTCTGTAGCCTTTCTTTCCCATCGCCAGGCTCACTTGTCTCCCTGGTTCTGGGTCTTTGCCCGCCCCCTCCCCCCCAAGGCACGGTCAGCAAGCAGCCCCCCGTGGGCTGATCGTGCAAGAATTTGTGCCTCCCGGAAAAAGAACCAGGTTGGGTGGGTAATTTTATACTTCCTGAGTTTATATTTATGTAAAATAGTATGTATATGTACATACATACATCCCATTTTTACAGTTACGTATCTGACCGCTTAATAAAGGGAAACGTGTTGTAACAATTGGAGGGTCCTGCTTAATAAGTTAAAAAAAATATTTGCACAAGGCGCAGCTGCACCTGACAACTTTATCCTACAGAGATGTTGTTTTTACACCGGCCCAATTGTTTTGGAAGGTGGGAAAAGGAAATTTCCAACAGGTTTTGGAATTCTCTGCAACCTGTGGCTCTCCAGATGTTCGTGGACTACAATTCCCATCAGCCCCTGCCAGCATGGCCAATTGGCCATGCTGGCAGTGGCTGTTGGGACCTGCGGTCCACGAACATCTGGAGAGCCGCAGGCCGCAGACCCCTGCATTAGACCACTGTTTCCAGACAGATAGCTGAAGCATCGCTGGAGATGAGCTTGTTTTTTAAGATACGCCAAAGGCATCTCTACTACACTCCATAGCATATATACTTACGGCAGTGTAAAATCAATACAACCAGTATTTCATCGAAGTACAGCTTTGCTCTGTTTCTGACAATGCTCTTAAGTAGTCAAGGGGGGAAAAAACCAAACCATTTTGATAATTAGATGCATGGGGCTGGAGAGAACGTTCACAGATGTCCATAGATTACGGAAACCATAAACTCCAAAGATTTATCACCGTGTGCATCTTAAGTGCCTACTAATGCTGCAGGGAAAAAAACCCCAAAATAAACCAGCGGCAGATGTCATCATCTGCCAAGTCTAGTACAGTTTTCACTCAAATTGAGGCACGCAGCAAAACGTTTTCATTGCAGAGACTAAAAAACACCTCCCAACTGCACACACACACACCTGTCTTTCAAGACGGCATCAGATCTGGAACATGTGGATTACGGAGAAGACTCGATAGGAATAAGAATTCTATACCGGATAGCAAGTCTTGATCACTCCATTAAACCCATTTCTAATTGACATCATTTCTCACAGCAACGCACACACTACTAACAGAATCAAGTTTACAATGTGGGTAACCCAATGTAAAAAAGCATTTTATTATCATCCCCCCCCCCCCCTCATTCTTTCTGAAAAGGCTACATAAGAATTAAGGTGACTTTTCCTCTCCTCTCCCATCCCGGCAGGTGAAATGAAAACGGAAATGCACCTGGGAAAGAAACGGATCATTCCTCATACGTCATGACCGACGGTGCTCTCTGAGAAAATGTCCATGGGTGGGGGCTGCCCAAACCAGCTATCAAACAGCTCAGAGCATAACCTCAAAATACTTCTACAATATACTGAATTATGCAGAGCCGAGGTGTATTGGGGAGAAATGGCACCCGGGGACAATACTTGCTCCGGGTGCCCCCCTACCTCCTGCGCTTGGGGGTGGGGCTCGGGGGCAGGGGCACAGTTTGAGCCAGCCCCCACCTCCCTGCAGGCCGCCTCCTGCCTTCCCCAGACCCTGGGGAGCGCAGAAGCTGGCCTGTAAGGTCGCCATGGGGCTGGGCCTGGCCTCGCACGCCAGCATGATCCCCCAGTAGGGAAGAGGCCCTCCTGGCATTGTTGCGCAGGCTGGAGCTCTGGCCTTTGGCTGCTCGGTGAGCAGCCCCAGCATGGGGAGGCGCTTTCCAGGTGGTATCACCGTGTCAGCAAGAGAGAGGCTGGGCGCAGGGACTCCGGCACTCCTCCCCACCCACTGACTAGTGGACATGTCCCTTGAATAGAAAGCAGGGCGAACTTTGGCACTCCAGATGTTATGGGACTACACTCTATCAGTTCTTCCAGCATGGCCAATTGGCCATGCTGGCAGGGGCTGATGGGAATTGTAGTCTATAACATCTGGAGTGCCAAAGGTTCGCCACCACTGCTATAGGTGGTACACTGATGCAGAGGATGCTTTGGGTGAGCAGCAGAAAAAATAAGACACTCAAAAAATTAGAGTAAACAGTTTGTAAAGTGTTGGTCTGTACAACTGGGCCCGAGATGCAAGACCCAACAGAAATGTCACGGGGTAGCTGTTGCTATCGTCGCCCCCCCCCCCCTCCCCAAAGTTATACTGCAGAAATCGACTGAATATCACAGAAGGGTCCAAAGCGTCCGTAAACGTCCTTGGATTGCATGGCGAAGTAACATTTGCCAGATGCTGGAAATGACATGGAACAAGCCAATGGGAGAGGAAGCGCCTTGATGACGTTGGTTTTTGTCCAGGCAGAGACAGTGCCCGCCTTTGTATTCTCGACGCAGATGTACAAATGGAAGCTCTCGATGGGGGCGCACCTCGGGTCCACTTGGCGGATGTTCCACTGGAGGCCGATGCCTTTGGGGTTCTGGATCTGCGCGACGGCCAGTTGGAGCCTCTGGGGCGGGAGGGTGTCTTCAAAGCCATTTAGGTGCTGCGACCACTGGTGGCTCGTTGGCAACGGAGGGAGGTGGGAAAACGGCACCGGGATCTATACAGGGAGACACGTTGGTTAAGTTCTGCTTACAAGGCCGGCAGCCCAAAAGGAACACAATAACATTAAACCTGAAACGTGCATTTTTGGGTTAGCTGACTATACCTTGTCTCATAGAAAGGCAGAACTTCAATGCTGAATTAATCTGCTGCCACTTCTTGGGCCTTCTTATTGAAAGGTACTCATCTTAGGGGGAAATTTTTGAAATTGAAAGTTTTGTGTTTTTAAAAAACACACCAATGTGTGGAGAAGAAACCTGTGACGGGTTCCCACGTCCCAGACAGGTTTGGTGAAGTTTGATTCATGGGGTCCAAAATTATAGACCCTCAAAGGTGTAGTCCCCATCTTCTATTAGCTCCCATTGGAAACAATGGGGGATGGGGACACCCCCTTTGGGAGTCCATAACTTTGGACCCCCTGAACCAAACCTCACCAAACATGGGTAGAATCATCAGGAGAGTCTCCCAAAAATTCCCTGCAATTTTGATGCTGCTAGCCTAAAAACTGTGCCCCCTGCAGGCCAAAAACCAAAACCCCCCACTAAAAATACAAAAAACCCACAAACGGAGGGCAGAGCTTCGGACATGTAACGGGTGTGTGTGTGTTTGAACCCGAGAACCCCCCCCCCCCCCCCACCTACATCCTTGATAGGAGCTCAAGAGTTTACAGCTGATCATGTTTGCACAAACATACATGAAGTCCCGCTCCTGATTACATCTCCCATTACTCTAATTCTGCAGCCCCCAGACCATTATTTGTTTTTATCCTTTTTTGGTTCCAACTTCCCTGCAGGACCAGGTACTTCTAACTACAAACCCAGGTGCAAGTTCCTTGGCAGGTCAACCTGCACTTGTCAACAACCACCTGACCTACTTTCTCAACACTGATGGGAATTGTAGTCCATGAACATCTGGAGAGCCGCAGGTTTCAGGCCCCTGCTCTAATCTGTTCTTCACTGAGTGTCCCATCTGCTGATTGTATTGACTCACTTTGTGTCTTGTGCCCTGATTCCCGGTAAGAAAGGTGGACTGTCAATAATATAAATAAATAAATAAAATACGTATGCCGACTTTTTCTAGCATTGTACACCTTTTAAAAGATACGTCGTGCAAGTTACTGCTGAGGCAAAACTGGGGACTTTTAAAAAACTCTGTGGGGAGGGGAATTGTGTATAACATGTCTTAATTTCTGAAGGAGTGGAATCCTGGGGCACGCACATCAGAGCCCGCAGGCTGTGACAAAATAATTCATTCTAAAACGTAATACCTTCTTTGACAGCTCTGGGGCTGGCTGGTGAGGCCTGGCCGTGGTGCTTTCTGGTGGTGGATTCGCTTTGACTGAGACCGCTTCTTCTTTTCCATAAAAAAATAAAATACGTTAATGTAGCACTTAAAACATTCCTTCCTTCCACGAGGGCCTAAAAAGACCCCACTAGCCACAAGTCACAACGCATGGCAGAACTGCACTAATGCTTATCTTTCACTGTGGAATATTGTGCTATTGATCACAAAAGTTAATATATTTGTACATCCCCCTTCCAAAAAATACCCTCAAGGCACGTTCTGAATGAAACTGCATAAAATAATATCCACTGTTAAGAGGAGCACTAAGCAATTAAAAATCAGCAGCAAACAAAAACAATTAAATCTTCAGAATGTGGTGTTGCTACTACATCATGGTGGATGGAGTTATTGGAAGGCAGGGCTAGTTATTGACTGCCCTTATGCAAATGAAAGCGTTGATCAGGACTGGGCTCTCCTTAGTCCAGGGGTCTGCAATTGGCCATGCTGGCAGGGGCTGATGGGATCTGTAGTCCATGAACATCTGCAGAGCTGCAGGTGGCAGACCCCTGCCTTAGTCACCACCAGAAAGCACCCCACCCTCCACATCCCGGCCTTCCTTCGTCCCAGGAAGTGTGCAGAGGAAGGTGTTCCATTCAGCTCATCTCCTGTTTGGGGTTTGGCTCTGATTCTGCTAGCTAGCAGCCATTTTGAAGTGGCGCTCACCACCCACTCTCGAAATTCAAAAATTGCTCACGGGGACAAAAAAAGGTTGGCAGTTTCTGCTTTAGAAAACAAATGAAGTTGCAACAGAACAGCGCCGACAAAACACAGAGCAACAGAAACTGGTAGCTGGGGTTAAACTGAGGCTGGGATCTAGGAAACATAATAAATAAAACGATAGCAGAAGTGGTGGCCGATTCTGACACTGCTCCTCACTTCGGCTAATGCTTGGGACAGTCAAAAACATTTTGCTTGGTGCTGATTTACCACATCGGATTCCAGATCAAGGGGAATCCAAACAGCTGTGGAGAAAAAGGGCCCACCTTTAGTGGGAGAAAGGAAGGAACACACAAAGGGAAGCGTCCAATTCGAAATGTGATGAGTAGGAGTAGAAGAAGAGAAGAGTTTGGATTTATATCCCCCCTTTCTCTCCTGCAGGAGACTCAAAGGGGCTTACAATCTCCTTGACCTTCCCCCCTCACAACAAACACCCTGTGAGGTGGGTGGGGCTGAGAGAGCTCTGAGAAGCTGTGACTAGCCCAAGATCACCCAGCTGGCGTGTGTGGGAGTGCACAGGCTAATCTGAATTCCCCAGATAAGCCTCCACAGCTCAGTTGGCAGAGCAGGGAATCAAACCCGGTTCCTCCAGATTAGATGAACAAGCTCTTAACCTCCTACGCCACTTCTACTCAGGGAAATGAACATGGGGGGCATTAATCAACATATGGGGGAAGGCAGAGAACTCTGACCCTTCCTCCAACGCTCCATTACCTGGCTTAGCATTCTCTTCCTCCGTTAAGTCAATCAGGAACGAGTTCTGCAAAGAGACAGAACCAGGTGAAAGGTGGAGCTATGTCACCACTCTGTTGCCACAATCCTGCCATGCCACGTCTCCCGCCTGGGACGTGGGATTCCTTCTCTCCTCGCCCCCCCCCCCAACCACTGTGCCTGGTTGCGCTTTCTCACCCTTTGTGCTTTTCCTTCCCAAGCTGTGCCTCATCAGTTCATGGGGCACCTGCTGTTATTGTGCTGTCAGTGGTGTGGAGTGTACTTGTTTTTGATCCTGGGATAGGATGGGCAGTGGGTAGCCAAGGGTGCTGTTGCCTGACGTGGGGGCATGACACGGGGGTAAAATGGAGGGTGCTTTGTGGCTCGTGCTTTAGTTCTGGCAACAGACGTCTAAATGCCTATTCCTGATACTGTTTCGTAATACCAAAACCGTCTGAATGCGGAGTCTCATTATTAAACTGTCCAGGGGCACTATAGCATTTAGCTAAAGCAGCAACGAGCATGTTTGAGAAATAAGAGAGTTAGGACCCTGGGAGGACTGCTGCCTTTTTACCCCAGATTCTAGTATCATGAGAAAGAGAGAAAAATTTCTGTCTGTCGACATTTTCTACCCCATGCATAATTTTATAGACTTCCTATCTCTTCGATATCCTTTTTGAGATGTGGCGACCAGAACTGAACACAGGACTCCAAGTGCGGTCGCACCACTGCTTTATATAAGGACATGACTATATCTAACCATCTACAGCTCCTTTGTTTTGGACTGAAGTCGGACATGGTGTTTCAAGTTTTTGCCTGCGCTTAGCAGCATAGCGACATACCTATGTGCTTAGGGCAGTAAGATTTCTTCTCTCTCTCTGTAACAATTGCCTCTGGCCCTTCCCTTCCATTCAGAAAGCTCCCCAGACAAGGGAGACAATACCTGTGCTACAAGCCTGCACATAAATTCCTCCGCCCACTGAGTGCTACATTTTCTGCACTTGAGTTCTCAAAAGCTTGTTTGGATTCTCAAAAGTTTGTCCTGGAATACTGCCGCTATTCTTTAACAAGATTCTCTGTTGTTCTGGCGGCAGCAGATTTAAAACGGCATCCCTCTGGAATCTGCCATTATAATTATACCAAGCACATACCAAAAGAACCACTAGTGTCACTGAAAAGATACTATGGGAATTACCGTGTTTCCCCGAAAATAAGGCAGTGTCTTATATTAATTTTTGCTCCCAAAGATGCGCTATGTCTTATTTTCAGGGGATGTCTTATTTTTCTGTGTTCTGTTCGTCGGGCATGCTTCCAAACAAAAACTTTGCTACGTCTTACTTTCGGGGGATGCCTTATATTTCGCATTTCAGCAAAACCTCTACTACGTCTTATTTTCTGGGGATGGAAGGAAAGAAGAAAACACATTTGGCATGTAAGGGAAGGCTCAACTTTTTATAGCTACATAGGACATGGGTGGTGTACAGAAAGTGTTTGTATTAGCTTAACCGTGGCCATTTTGTATGTAGCCTAAGTGTAACCATTTGTTGTGAACTTTGTAACAGTTTAATATCACTGCCACGGCCCCTCTGTTGTGAGTCCAAGAAATAGTTCTTGAAAATAATTGCCTTTCTTTGGCTTCCCACCAGCTTTCCCATCCTGGTACTGAGTAACAGTCAATTGAAGGTCTTGGCCCAGCTGCACAAAGTTTTGCTAACGGTTGGAACTTCAATAAACTTTCAGCCACAACACCTGATAAGAATGAAGATTTACACCAACTGCTTTAGTTAATTAGCACCAATTTGTGATTGGTCCACTGGGATCACCTGACATGTAATCCCCCTATATCTGCTTTTCAATATTGTAATAGAGGCACCCTTTTTTCTTGCTTCTCCCCCCTCGTAACTGCTGATGATACACAATGATACCTCATGCTGGCTAGAGGCTGTCTTTTGAACTATGAGAACTGCTTGATTTCTCTTTTGCCTGCTAAGCAATTATGGATATGTTTTATATTTTGATTTTAGTAGGTTCAGTGATTTTGTCTCTGTTTGCTCTTATTCAACTAATTGTATGCGTAGCATGCCAATTGACAGTAGTTTGTTGAATGATGCTGAGTTCAATAAACTTTAAGAACCTGTTTTAAAGATACAGTCTTTTTTCTGAGTCTTGTGAAGGTTCAAAATCCTAACCCACGTTTAAGGAGAGTAGGTAACTCTTCCTCTACAGGTGGAAAGTTTAGCAGCAAATAAGTAACATCTACTTGGCTATGGCGATAAAGTGAAATGCCACAACCTTCATAATCCAGACCTCCTTTCACTACAGGGTAAGGAAAAGGAATTAAATTTGGGTTGCGGCAGAGCAGAAAAAGGAAAAAAGCCCTGTTTGAAACTGACCTGAGCTGCATGTGGGACTTCAGTTGAGGGGTATGAATTTGAAGACGCTTTCTTTTGCTGAACATCTGTGGAAACCGGACAGAAGCTTTACATTAATGCTTTTAAATTCAACGAACAAAGCCGACTGGTTTTCTCCCACAAACAGTGGAAGGTAGGCAGATGGGTAGCTAGCTTGGAGGCAAACCAGTGCCTGCCATCGGCATCATCGCAAACATGAGGGCAGTTTTGGTACAGGTAGCAGGATCGAGCTGGACAAGCAGTCCTTGGGCACATGGACTACAGCCAGGTCAGACGATGCATTGGCTTCGTTTCAAGGTAGGATCATCCTTTGTAGCCTAGATGCAAAACTGGTCGCTTTTATTTATTATCACTCTTCATTTATGCCCAACTGGGCTTGATTCCCCGCTCCTGCACATGAAGCCTGCTGGGTGATCTCAGGCTAGTCACAGTTCTCTCAGAACTCTCTAGGGGTCATTTGTGGGAAGAGGAAAGGAGGGAGTTTGTAAGACGCTTTGAGACTCCTTTCGGGTAGAGCAAAGCAAGGTATAAATCCAAACTCTTTTTCTCTCTTTGAAGGAAAGCGATTCAATCTAAGGTGACCCTCAGCAGATCACTTGAAGTCAATGGGACTTGAACCTTGATGGATTTCAGTGGTATCCAGGGGTGCTTACTCCCCATCTGGACTGTACTCTTTCAATCCCACTGGACTACAGCAAAGGTCTTCTATGAAACATATGCATGTATAAACTGTTGGGAAAGATTTCAGTGAAAAAAAATTAAATGTTTTTGTGATGAAGGCATGGCTAGAATCCCCGTCTAAGCACATTCTGGGCCTCCACGTGTTATGCGCTTTTTGAAGGGGACGAAAATGAAAAACAGGCATAAGCAAAATACGTCGGTCCCCCTGAGCCGTATTCCATTAAACCAGTGTTTTAAAATACATTAAACACAGTTCTTAAGTCTTTTTACCTGCTGAATTCACAGATTGGACACCAGAGGTTTCCCCGTGGAGACACGTTTCCTTGTCAGAACTGATTGTAAAAAGAAAAACAACCGTGACCCGAAGGAACGAGATGAAACGGTGACTGAGAGGCGCAGAGAGAGTGGCCACCCGATCGAACCCCCCCCCCCCAGCAAGGAGTTTTGTCTTCTTCTTTTTGTAAATACATATTTTTGTAGCCTGAGTTTTTATATTTAGAACTTTATTGAAACTCCTTTTTATAACTCTGCTGCATTGTTTTCACTCTGCTAGAGAACTGGCCAGTTTCAGTTCTTCTATCAGGTTGGTCACGCCCCCTCCCAAGTGGACTGGAGAAGACATGCATCACAAAGTGGCTTCTATCATGGATTCTCGGGACTACAGGCAGGGGGGATCTCCAGAAATTGGTATCGTGGACCCATTTCCCAGAAGAGTAAGACGAATGGGTCCATACTGCTAATGTGAAAACCCCTTGCTTAGTAAAAGCGTTCCATAAACAGTACCCTCATCGCCCAGGTGGGGAAGGATCTGAAGAGGGCCGGAATGACTGTCTGTCTGTCAGTCACACACACACACACACACCACAGTGGTATATAACCACTGCCATCTAAGCAGTGGCGTAACTAGGCAAACTGGAGCCCTGGGCAAAACCTGAGTTTGATGCCCCCAGGCGCGTACCCGGTGCAATGCAAACTCCCCGGCCCCCTTGTAGCTACGCCCAGTGGCGTATCTAGGCAAATTGGAGTTTGGCGCCGCCCTCCCCCACCATGACATGGGCAGCCACCCTCCCCCACCATGACTAAGCAATGATTGTTTACACCAGGTCGTTTCAAAGTCACCATCACATTATAGAACATGCCCCAACTCACAAATCTGAACACAGCAATAGGCCATGATACACAGTAGAAATTTGTTTTGAAAATATTTTCAAAATGCTTTCAAAATATTTTATTACTGCTATGAAAACATTTTATGGTGTTGTATCCAGTCCCTGCAATTGGGGGAAACAGCATCACTTTCAAAGTGGATTTAAAAGGAGAATCTGGGCTCCCTAGTTTAAACAAGTGATGCTGGAATCCACACCCAAACAGCATCATTTTCAAAGGTGTTTAAACTAGGGAGCCCAGATTCTCCTTTTAAATCCACCTTAAGGGGAGAATCTGGGGTTCCCAGTTTAAACAACACTGAAAGTGATGCTATTTTGGGGTTGATTCTCCCCCACCCTGAAACAGCATCACTTTCAATGTTTAAACTGGGGACCTCAGATTCTCCCTTTAAATCCATGCCGAAGGGGGTGGATTTAAAAGCAAAATCTGGGGAAATTTGGGGGGTGCCTGCTGTCAGGGGTGAATTGTTAAGCTAGCAGCACCAAACTTTCAGGGTATCTTTAGGAGACTCTCCTAATGATACCACCCAGGTTTGGTGCAGTTTGGTTCAGGGGGTCCAAAGTTATGGACACTCAAAGGTGTAGCCCCATCTCCTATTAGCTCCCATTGGAAACAATGGGTGATGGGGGCACCCCCTTTGGGAGTCCATAGCTTTGGACTCCCTGGACGACACTTTACAAAACCTGGGTGGTATCAGTAAGAGACTCTCCTGATGATACCTCCCAGGTTTGGTGAAGTTTGGTTCAGGGGGTCCAAAGTTATTGACCCTCAAAGCTGTAGCCCCATCTCCAATTAGCTCCCATTGGAAACAATGGGGGATGGGGCACCCCCTTTGGGAGTCCATAACTTTGGACTCCCTGAACCAAACCTCACCAAACCTGGGTGGTAGCATCAGGAGAGTCTCCCGAAACACCCCTGAAATTTTGGTGCTGCTAGCCTAAAAACTGCGCCCCCTGCAGGCCAAAAATGGAAAACCCACTAAAATACCAAAAAAACCCACAAACGAACCCTGCATTTTTGGCGCCTGCCACAAGGGGGCGCCCTGGGCAACTGCTTACTTTGCCCAATCGGCATTATACCCCTGCATCTAAGCATTCTTTCCTTGACCTGCGCTTTAAAACACGCCATAGTTCCTCAGTTGGGACACATGAGGGCACTGCAAAAAGATATATACCAAAGACATGGCCAGTTTGAAAAAAGGGATTGTTAGCCGACGACACAGCAAAACCACTGAAAAGGGGCAATTAAATCTTGAGTGCGTGTAAGTTCTGCATAACTTTAAACCAGTCAGCGAGTCCAAATAGGAAGGAAGACCGAAGTCTGAGGGCGAGCGGAGAATGACAACTGCTCTGCCACCGCAAGATGACAAGACGGCTTTTTGGGCACACTTGCCAAGCCACCCAAGAAACGCCTACCTTCTGGTGGTTTTGGAAGGAGCTTCTGCTGACCGACGTTTCAGTGATGCAGGGGGATCGTTTGGACAGTCAGGAAGAGGCTTGGGCGCATTTAGTATGTTAATTTTTGCTTCTGCACTTGGAAGATTTGCCTGGGGGGGAAAAAGGATGCACGTTGTGTCTTCCTGTAGCACAACATGAATAAATCAAGCCAGCCTCTTCCACCACGAGGGTGTGTGTCCTGGACGGGTGCCCTCCCCCCTGATGTCAGGATTTGGGATTGCTTCCCTATGCTTCCCTGGAGCAGCAGTGACGTACTGGCTAAGAGCAGGTAAACTCTGATCTGGAGAACCGGGGTTGATTCCCCGCTCTGCTGCCTGAACTGTGGAGGCTTATCTGGGGAATTCAGATTAGCCTGTGCACTCCCACACACGCCAGCTGGGTGACCTTGGGCTAGTCACAGCTTCTCGGAGCTCTCTCAGCCCCACCCACCTCACAGGGTGTTTGTTGTGGTGGGGGGGGGGGGGAAGGGCAAGGAGATTATAAGCCCCTTTGAGTCTCTTACAGGAGAGAAAGGGGGGATATAAATCCAAACTCTTCTTCTATGCTGACTTCACTAGTTGCTGATCTATATCTCAACCAGCTGCCAAGAGACTGGTTTCTCTTTGGCAGCTGCTCAGGGCTTCTTCTGGAAATACAGACATGGAGATTTCATGCCGAAAGAAGGAATAAACGTTTCTGAAGAGAAATTTAATCAACTGTGTATCAAGCACCATTCCCACTGACATGAAGTCATGTATTTGAAGGGCTGTCACTTAGAGGAGACAGGGAGATGTTCTCTGTTGGCAGCAGAAGAGAAGGCACATCGTAATAAGTTCAAATTATGGGCAGAAAGGTTCCGAGCAGATGTATTGTCGAAGGCTTTCATGGCCGGAATCGCTGGAGAGTTGTGGGGTTTCCAGGCTGTATGGCCGTGTTCCAGTAGCATTTTCTCCGGACGTTTTGCCTGCATCTGTGGCCGGCATCAGGAGAAATGTCAGGAGAAACTGCTACTGGAACACGGCCATACGGCCTGGAAACACCACAACACTCCAGTTCTGAGTGGATATTAGGAAAAAAGTTTTTACAGCAACAGTAGAGAGGTGGTGAGCTCTCCCTCTCTGTCGGTCTTTAAGCAGGGGTGAGACAAACACTTGTCTGGGATGCTCTAGGGCCGTGGTGGCGAATCTTTGGCACTCCAGATGTTATGGACTACAATTCCCATCAGCCCCTTCCAACACGGCCAATTGGCCATGCTGGAAGAGGCTGATGGGAATTGTAGTCCATAACATCTGGAGTGCCAAAGGTTCGTCACCATTGCTCTAGGGTGATCCTGAATAGAGCAGGGGGTTAGATTAGGTGACCTCTATGGTTCCCTCCAACTCTATGATGCTACGTAACATCTGAGCAAGTGGGGTGGCAAGCAACGTTTTCCCAACCCTGGTGTGCCTACCTGGACAATCACCTGCTATTTATTTACTACTGAATTAAAAAAAAAAAAGATGTGAAAAAGGCAAGATTACACAACAAATTATAAACCTCCCCCCCCCCCCCCCCCGGCTCAGGGTTGCAAACCAAAAATAGGAAACAATCATCTAAAGCCAGACAATAGTGCAAGGGAGACAGCCTACCTTTTGGGGCAGCTGGGCCTTCTGGAATTCCGCTACAGAATCCACACGCCTGTTAAGCCGAGATATTCTCTTCTGCAAAGGAAGAGACAGGACCAGGTTGGGCCACGGAGCCAAAACACTGACAGCACCAACATGCACTTCAGTTGAAGCGACAGTACCGACGGCCAGCTGGCAGCTGGGCAGATTCAGGCCCACAGGGAAGGACGGGCCAGTCGCTCTGCGCAGCTCTTGGGCCTCCGCGGCTTTTTTTCTCTGGGGACCCCACATTCCTATTGGCTGATCGGAAGTTTTCCTTCAGCCTCATTTTCACTTGGCCTTTTGTTTTTTCCTACCCATTGGTTTGTTTTCTAAAGCTTTTGGAAACTGCGATTTTTGGGCCTTGCCGGGAGCTCCTGAAAAGGGGTGTTTGTGTATCCACAGCTAAGAAAGCTCTGCTTCCTTTAGCCTCCAATCTGACTAGAGCAGGAGTCTGCAACCTGTGGCTCTTCAGATGTTCATGGACTACAATCCCCATCAGCCCCTACCAGTACGGCCAATTGGCCATGCTGGCAGGGGCTGATGGGATTTGTAGTCCATGAACATCTGAAGAGCCACAGGTTGCAGACCCATGCTGTATAGCTATGGTTTGTAACCAGTTAATTATGCAAACTTCCCCCCTTATCTCCTGTTTCCTGGGGAAGAGAGGGAGCCTGTCGCGGCTTGGAGTCTCACAACTATGATACTTTCACACTGTCTTTTTTATGCAGATGGTTTTGGGAATGGTTGGGAGGAGGGAGTAACTGAAGGAGCACTGTTTTAAGAGATATACTGGGGGCAGAGGACAGAGCGTCAGCTCTGGCTTGCTGAACCCCAGGATCTGACATGGTTCAATAAAGCTCTTGAAATATTCCTGAGCCTCAATTACGGACTGGCGTTAACAGACCCTTACAGCTTGCCCTCTCCCTACCCCCACCCCCTCCCCTCTCTCGGTGGGTGGGCCCCGACCAGATGGCAGTCCCCTTCTCCCTCCCTAGCCCTCCTCCCCAAAACAATAAAGGCAAATCAGATATCCCAGAAGACCCACGGAGGTCAGGTTGTCACTGCAGGATCAAAAGGTAAACCAGAACTGAACCAGGATGTTACCTGACAACCAGTGAGGTTCTTTTGATCCTGCAGCGATGGATTTTGGACAGCGGAAGCTCAGCAGCTGGGCCGCTGTGTTGTGAAGAGTTTTTCAAAGGCAGTAGTGGCGTAGTGGTTAAGAGCAGGTGCACTCTAATCTGGAGGAACAGGGTTTGATTCCCCGCTCTGCCGCCTGAGCTGTGGAGGCTTATCTGGGGAATTCAGATTAGCCTGTGCACTCCAACACACGCCAGCTGGGTGCCCTTGGGCTAGTCACAGTTCTTCGGAGCTCTCTCAGCCCCACCTACCTCACAGGGTGTTTGTTGTGAGGGGGGAAGGGAAAGGAGTTTGTAAGCCCCTTTGAGTCTCCTATAGGAGAGAAAGCGGGTGGTTTAAGCCCAAACTCTTCTTCTTCTTCCAATGTATTGAAAGGGGCAGGGCTTCTTCTGAAATGCTGCCTTATTGAACGCTGTCTTACCCAAAACTCCAAAACGAGAGACAACAGCCATGCATGGAGACTCTTACAGCCTGTTCCATTATTAATATGATGCAGCGACAAAGCACAATAAACGGCATGTGAAGTTGTAAAACCCAAAGCTCGCTTACTGTCATCTGAACAGTTATTTGTTCGTGATTCTGCAGACACTGCATGCGATCTATCCTTTTGCTTAGCTGCTGCACCTTGCGGTCCAAATCTCCCAGCTTGCTGTCTAGGTGGCTCTGAATGAAACCTCTGACCTACAGCGGGGGGGAAAAACACACAGAATTTTACACTTGGAAAATCAGGATGATCCCTGTTTGGCAGCTGCGCCGAACAAGAGAATGTTTTTAAATCCTCCAGGTCTAGGAAAGGAGCGGTTATTTGAGCTCGGTGGAATGTTGCCCTTTGGCACAAGATTCCTTCCTGACCTTTCATTTTTTTTAATCATTCATGCTGTATGCTACACATCTTTTGCAAAGACTGATGCACTGTCAGGAATGATTCGATACCACTGCTGTGACAGTCTCTCATTCCTGCCTTTTTAGTAAAGCCCACCCACATTTCAGTGTTTTTTTAAAACAATTCCAACGCTTTTTTTACCATCTTTGGTGCTGCTTGCTCTGTTCCAAGCTGCATTTGCACTGATGCCCTCCCTCTCCCCTAGGATCCAAAGCACAATAAACTTCACGCATTCACAGTGGTTCTGTATTTGCATTTCCTGACAATCTGTTCCCCATATTGCAGGGAAAACCATTTTTGAAATAAACTGGAATTCCATGGTTCAAAACGCCAAAAATCTCATGAGGCACATATAGAGTAACATTTTGGGGATTTCAGACTTCCCTTTTATTTTGCCCTCAGGTCATAGTTGACTTACGGTGAGCCCGAGGGTTTTGCAAGGCTAGAGATGTTTGGCTTGCCAATGCTTGCCCTGTGTATGGATCCCAATAGGGGTGTTTACTTTTACAGTAGTGTATATGACTATGTATTGCCGAAGGCTTTCACGGACAGAATCACTGGGGTGTTTGGGGGTTTCCGGGCTGTATGGCCCGGCTGACGTTTCACCTGCAACTGCGGCTGGCATCTTCATCCTCTGAGGAGAAAATGCTACTGGAACATGACCATACAGCCCCACAACACCCCAGTGTATATGACTGTCAGGCGTGGAACCTGCCCTCCCTGGCACCAAACCATTTGGACCTCAAGGTCACACCTGGTCAGGGGGAGCATCCTTTCATATACCTATCACACCTTAATGGACCTTTTGTTCTAAACCTCTGCGCTTGGTAACATAGCTAAGTAGGCGACCTCGCCAGGGGCCTCCGGAATGGGGGAGGAAGTCGTGGAGGCTCCAGGCAGACTATCGCTTGGCCTTGAGACACTCAGTACTCCATAACAAAGCTTTTCACACCTTGTTGTTCTCTTAATCTGTGGAAAGATGGAAGGGGTGTCTGAGCGGGAAAAGAAGGGAATAAATGTATTTGCAGGAGCCAAGATCCCCAGATCTGGCTTCCTGCCATTTGAATCCTTGTTGCCAACCCAATAAAGGCTTCTGATTTCATATCCAGAGTCTATTTATTGATCATTGTGCCAACACCTTACAATGACTGAGATGTCCTGCCCTGGATAATTCAGGTGATTCAAAATATGGGATCCATAATTTGCCAATGCCTGCCTGTGCATCATTTAAAATTTAGAGCCCACATACAACATAGGGACTAAGAATAAGGGTAAATCCAATATGGAATGGTGTGAGTGACGTGAACAGAAACGAAGGGAACCTAATCTGAAATGCGCAGTAGAAATTTGGCTACAGTTTCAATTAATTCAGCTTCAGGATTGTTGAGCAAAAAGATCATTTTTGCATCAGTAGGAATGTCTGAGAACCCGGCTGGGATTCAGGCAGAGAAGTTGGGCCTAAAGGTGTTGTACTTGAGGCAGAAGAGCAAGGTGTGTTCAAGGGAGTCAATGTAAGAAAGGCAGAAACAACAGTGTCGAGCGTGCCGAGGGATGTTTGAGAACCGGCCTTGAAGTAGTGACGATGGGAAATAATCGCATCTTGCTCTTGAAAATGCTCATCTGAGTTTGTGATTAAAAAGTTAGTCCCGCTAATGGGCCGCACGGAGCTTCCGGGGAATAATCCCAAAGTACAAAGGTGAACAGGAACTCTGTGCCTTGCTCAAAAGGTATTGGTATTCCTGCTCAAATAGTTTATTTTTTTTAACTGATGATACATCTTGTTGGCAGTGAGCAGGAGCAAGGAGTCCCAGGAAAGGCCCAGAGAGGAAATCTTAGCCTCGATTAATACCCACCGGTCAGAGGTCTGGAGTTCACGCATCACAAGTTGGACCAGGCTGTGAGAGTCAGAAAGAAAACAGAGGCCTGCCTCTGCATTGTGACCCTGATATTCCTTGGGGGTCTCCTATCCAAATACTTGCCAAGACCGATCCTGCTTGGCTTCAGAGATGCGTGAGTTACCCAGGCCAGGGCATCTCAGTCATACACACTACAGTAAAAGTGAACACCCCTACTGGGATACACACATAGGGCAGTTCCACTCACATAAAGCGAGAGATGCCCGGATGGCCCAGGCAAGCGCAATCTGGTCAGATCTTGCCAGCTGAGCAGGATCCGTTCCAGAGGTTGCTTGGATAGGAGATCACCGAGGAAGCCCACGATTGCTACACCGAGGAAGGCAACGGCAAACCACCTCTGCATGTCTCTTGCCTTGAAAACCCCCGCACATTGCCAACTGTGACTCGGTGGCATTTTCTCTTCCACCACCATTCTGTGTTTGTGGCACTGCTGTAACTTGCCTTGAGTCTGGCTTGGCAGAAAAATAAGCTAAAAAGTCACACTGTACTAAACGTTTCACGCAGTTACTTAGCTAAACAATTACAGCACAGGTGCCCAACTCTGGCGCTTCAGATGTTCATGGACTACAATTCCCATCGAGGGGCAGGGCCTTTTCAGCCCTGGCCCCTACCTGGTGGAACAGGCTCCCTAGGGAGATCAGGGCCCTGCGGGACTTACAGAGTTTCCGCAGGGCCTGCAAGATGGACCTGTTCCGCCAGGCGTTTGGCCAGCCTGGTTAAAAATACATCTACCATGTCATCTGGCCTCCCGTGGGCACAAGGGGGGGAGGGGGGTAGCCAGACGCCATCCACATTTTAAAATGGGTTCTGTTTTTATGTAATTAATATTTAAATTATGTTTTAATGTATGTTTTAACCTTGTTGTGAACCGCCCTGAGCCCTCAGGGGGAGGGCGGTATATAAAATTAATAATAAATAAAAATAATGGGAATTGTAGTCCATGAACATCTGAAGCACCACAGTTGGACACCCCTCGATTAGAGACTGTGGTCTATACTACTCTGTATTGCTTGCATAAACTAGGATCCTACTACTGCAACATTTAATGTTTCGTATCAATACTCTGGCTCTATTTTTCAACTTCTACCGTGGTTGGTTTTACAACCTTAACTCCCATTGCGTTGTTCAGTCAGTGTCCCATCCTGTTGATTTTTTAAAAACCCACTCTGGGTAATCGGTCTTGCATGGCAATGAGAAAGGCGGACTATAAACAATGTAAATAAATAAACCAAGTAAAAATGTTCTTTCCCGTTAGGAGCCGCTGGTGGGCGAGGGTGGGCTTGATGCTGAAAATAAGAAATGGAACACCCAGGACTGGCACCGCAAGGCTGAAAGAGACAGCCCCCCATCCCGCCCCTTCATATAGCAATATCGCTGCAAAGATGCAGCATTACCTTCAGAGTTTTCCAGCCCCAGGAGGGCTTGTAGCAAGCTATCAAAACAAAAACAGCAGGCATTACGCAAAATGGAAAGAACGCACAATGGCATTCAGAAGTCTTCAGAGCATATCAAGAACACGGGCGGAAACAGTTTCCTGGAGCGAGCGCCCTCATTATTTCGGATTTCACCACAGCCAAGCAAACATGCCCTGGACAACTCCGCAGAGCAACCACGGCTAAACAACTCCTCTCAAAATTTAAAATTACGCTGACTTTACCATCTCCAGTCCTGGCTGGTTCTTGTTTGAGTGCACGCCGGAAGTCTTGGTTTCACGGGACCATTTCCTGCGTTTAGAAGTTACTTCTTTATGTTCAGAAGGTCTCCGTTTTCTCAAAGGATCATCTTGAAGACAAAATAACTCACTGAATTATTTGGAACAGCACATTTCAATCTATTCTGTCAAATTAACGCTCCTCGTGTGCCAGTTCCCAGAGACACAGGCTGGGGCCAGATTATATTTTCCATTGACACAGAACTGTCGTGATATATAAAACAAAGGTACACAAGGTCATTTTCTAGGCAGCAAAAAGGTTTGCCCAGCAACAAGGGCCAGGAGCTGGGAAGTCTGGGGGCAACCAGCTACAGTTGACCTTTAATGTGATTGGTGCATTCAACTGTGACTCTGGTCCAATGGGAGACTGTTGCTGGGAAAAGTACCTAGCTTGAATGTATAAAGAAAGCTGTGCATTGTTTCTATTCTTCAAATCTGTTCTAGCTTAGTGTTATAGTATTGCAGAAGTGTTCTGTATAGCCTTGTATATCTAGTATAGTCTTGTGTAACGTTGCAACTGCTAAGTAAAAGCCTTCTTGATTGGGAAGAACATCTTGTGTGGACAGTTTCTTTTCCTAAGAGATAGAAGGCTGCAGTGTGTGAAGGAAGACTCCTAGACCTTCTTCTCTACTCTAAGTAGCTCCACTTTAAGTCTGCTGATAAGAACTGCCGCCCATTAATTTCCATGAAAAGTTGTTTCTGGGGGACCCTGCGCAAATACAAGAGGGAAAGGAACACTGGTGAAAAATGAGTTTAGAACCACAGAATCCTAGAGCTGGGTCACAGAGGCCACATAGTCCAACCCCCTGCTCAATGCTGGACAGCTGAGACCTAACCTTCCGGAAGCAACTCCATGCCAGCACAAGAATCGACGCATAATATGGCAACAGGCAGATCTCCTGCTTCCTTTTGAAACAAGGCGTGGCACGGCCTCTGTATTCAGAGCGAGAACGCAGAAAGCTCTTGGAAGTCTTTGAGTGCGATCCATCCATATCCAGTCCTCCAAGGGACTGGTTATCCCACGTGCTCCTGGACTGAGACGGGCAAGTGTGCCCTCCATGATAAAAAGCTCTTGGGTGTTTGTGGATGCAAATCATTGGACCTGATGAAGAGAGGCGCCTGTTCGCAATGGACTGGGCCACAAGTCAATGCTGCACAACCCAGCTTCAATGCCCAAAGTTAATTTCTTATTTTGGGCTTGAGCTGGCACATACCCCTCCTGGTGAAACAGGTGGTCTGGGCACAAGCGCTGGTCTTCTATAGATCTCCTGTTTATATTTGCTTCATTTATACCCCACTTTTCTCCCCAATTGGGACACAAAGCAGCTTGGCTCATTCTCCCTCCTTCCACTTTATCTTCACAACAACCCTGCGAGACAGGCCAGGTAGTCATATACAACGAGCTTCCACAGCAGCTAATGCTATCAGCACTGAAAGTCTTTTCTTGTGCTACCTGGGAGGTCGCTTTAGAGCAAGGGTGGCCAACCTATGGGGCTCCAGTTGTTCATGGACTAAAATTCCCACCAGCCCCTGCCAGCATGGCCAATTGTAGTCCATGAACATCTGGAGCCCCATAGGTTGGCCACCCCTACTTTAGAGTCTCTCCCACTAGAGGTTTCCGGGGGGTGGGGGGTGGGGGGGGTTGGCAAGGCAGTAACAGGAAAAGGGATTCAAAAATGCCGCCCACAGATCTTCAGACACACTTCTGGAGTCCACTAAAAGATCAGCTCACTTACCAGACAGTGTATTTCCTTCCCGGAACTGAAAACTGTCACGTTGTTGTTCCAACACTGGAGTTGCGAGATTTTCAGGCATTCCTTCGGTCTTCACTGTTTTGCCCATGGTAGGTACCCCACTAGTCGAAGAGGCTACTGAGGAAGTCAGTTCTTTTGGAGTGTCCAAGGGCCGACTTGTTGGTTCAGAATATAAACGCAATTCTGCTGGCTTCGAAACTGGAGAACTGGAGTCTTTTTTATACAAGCTATATAGCAAGTCTTCAAAACACCCAGGGTTCAAAAACTTTTCCACATCGGCGTGCGCACTGCAACCGTTATAGGGACTGCCCCTGGATACATCTGGACTGCCGTCATAAATGCGGCTTTCAGAATTTACAGCCCGCTTAGCTACTGGCTCTTTGGCTGACGTTTGTTTTAATTCAAGATCTGCGTTCGTTTCTTTGCAAGGACTGCGATTTAAGCAGTCCCTTTCAATCATTTTTAACTGCATGCAATTATCCACGCGGTTGGTGACGCTTCCAGTCTTTCCCCGTGCTTGAATATTTCTCAGTATTTCAATTTGTTTTCGACTGCTCACAGTCATAGTTTTTCTTGCACGGAATGGCTTTTTGACACTCGCATCTGGATCCATGCTTAGACCCTAAAATACAAAACTAAATCTTAAAACCATAACCAAATACTTCAGCCCCTTCCTTAGAGCTTGAATAAAGCAGTTCTCTTCGAGTGTCATTCTGAACTTGAGGCCTGATGAATGTTAGAGGCCCAGCCTTATATTAAATTAAGTTTTGTTGTGGTTGGTATTCCATGTGGGTATGTAACATTTCTGGAAATCTTTAAACTATAATGGTGGAAATTTTGGAAAAAATTATGCCAACGTAAATCACCTTTATTCTTTAGAAAGTGTTTTCAGATATTTTATTAGAAACCAGATTCCTGGTATCTGCCTGCTAAAGGGACAGCTAAGATTATTTTATCTCCGTTAGTTGTTCACTGGATGTTTTAATATTTATTATTAATGTTCTTTAAATGTTTACATAATTGCTGTTTGCTGACCCGAGCCTGGAAGAGGAGGAGCGGCCCATCAAATCTAATATATAAAACTAATGAGACCGTTAGCTGTTGTTGCCAGATATGTGACTAGGTTAACTATGGAATTAGGTATCAAACTGCTGATCTAGAAGAAGAAGAGTTTGGATTTATATCCCCCCTTTCTCTCCTGCAGGAGACTCAAAGGGGCTGACAATCTCCTTGCCCTTCCCCCCCTCACAACAAACACCCTGTGAGGTAGGTGGGGCTGAGAGAGCTCCGAGAAGCTGTGACTAGCCCAAGGTCACCCAGCTGGCGTGTGTGGGAGTGTACAGGCTAATCTGAATTCCACAGATAAGCCTCCACAGCTCAGGCGGCAAAGATGGGACTCAAACCCGGTTCCTCCAGATTCGATACACGAGCTCTTAACCTCCTACGCCACTGCTGCTCCTAGGAAGAAAAAGCGCCAACATTCACTGTAACAAGTCTACCATTTTCTGACCCGTGACTCAGATTGGTGAATATTGCTGCAAGGTATATTGTTAACCACTTTACAGTTCATGAAGACCATAATCCGTGTCGTACCTTCCACTACCCAATGAAACATAACCATGTGTATGCTTTTGAGTTTCACCAGAACTCTGAATTGGGAGGAATCATGTAACTACTGTACGGCTAAAATGATAAACGATATGAGTGCTATTAATTTTACCATAAATGTCTATATATACTGGTAGTTTTTTTCTAACTATATCAAATTGAAAAGTATTAGATGTACTTTTGTGCTGTATTTATTTATTTTCAAAACAATACATGTTTGATTTGTACACTCCCAGCAACAGACAAATTACTACCGTTTCCCCGAATATAAGACATCCCCTGAAAATAAGACATAGTAGAGGTTTTGCTGACGTGCGAAATATAAGGCATCCCCCGAAAGTAAGACGTAGCAAAGTTTTTGTTTGGAAGCATGCCCAACGAACAGAACACAGAAAAATAAGACATCCCCTGAAAATAAGACATAGCACATCTTTGGGAGCAAAAATTAATATAAGACACTGTCTTATTTTCGGGGAAACACGGTATGAACTGACAAAGTGGCCAAGCTGTGAAACAGGTTGTTACCAGAGATCCCCCTCTTGAATTTGGGAGATCCTATAGGACCTATTTATACTTTTGTCTCAGAACAATGCTTTTTGGACTCCGTACATGTGGGGAATGCATGCACAGAGACCAATCCTTTAGTTACATATTTTGTCTTCGTTTTTGTATTACTGCTTATGATTCTGTATGGTTATGTCTCATGGAAACGGTCTGTTCACTTTATTGCAATAGAAATTTATAAGTTTGAACTTACGTTGCTAGTCCTCGATTTTTTGCCTGAAGCAGAGGTGTAACAGATCGTGCTATTGATTTGGGTATCTTCCTCTCCATTACACTGGTTCTCTGGTTGTTGGTTTACAATGAAGACAGCTGACAGGAAGAAAGTTGATTCCTTTAAAATGGGGTATTGGAAGAGTTTTACAGTGGATCACCCCCAACAAACAAACCAGTGAATTCCAGATCAAATCAAGCTTGAACTCTCCCTAGAACAGGGGTCTGCAACCTGCGGCTTTCCAGATGTTCATGGGCTGATGGAAATTGTGGTCCATGAGCATCTGGGGAGCCACAGGTTGCAGACCCCTGCCCTGGAAGCTAACGTGACTAAATTGAGCCTATCATACTCTGGTCACGTAATGAGAAGAGTCCCTGGAAAAGGCAATCAGGCTACAAAAACTGGAAGGAGGCAGGAGAAGAGGAAGATGCAACATGTGATGGATGGATTCCATCAAGGAAGCCGAGATATGGGCAAGGCGTGCTAACAACACGTTTTGCAGGAAATTTTATTTATTTATTTATTTAATCATATTTTTATCCCGCCCCTTTTCCCCGGTGGGCTCAGGATGGGTTACAACAAGTTAAAACACACTAAAACATTAGATAAAACAAACTGTTAAAAAGTTATAAAACACCTTCCCATTATTCTATTCCAATAAAATTAAGTAATAAATAATGCATAAAAATAGATGGTGACTTAAATAAGAACATAAGAACAAGCCAGCTGGATCAGACTATAGTCCATCTAGTCCAGCTCTCTGCTACTCGCCGTGGCCCACCAGGTGCCTTTGGGAGCTCACATGCAGGATGTGAAAGCAATGGCCTTCTGCGGCTGTTGCTCCCGAGCCCTGGTCTGCTAAGGCATTTGCAATCTCAGATCAAAGAGAATCAAGACTGGTAGCCATAAATCGACTTCTCCTCCATAAATCTATCCAAGCCCCTTTTAAAGCTATCCAGGTTAGTGGCCATCACCACCACCTCCAGCATATTCCAAGCACCAATCACACGTTGCGTGAAGAAGTGTTTCCTTTTATTAGTCCTAATTCTTCCATTAATCCTAAACAAATCCATCCCAAACTCTCCCACCCCGTTCTGGAGGCTGAGAGATGATGGTACAATTTGATCCGGCTGGCGAGCTGGAAAAGGCCTGGAGGAACAACCAGGTTTTACAAGCCCCGCAGAACAAAGATAGTCCCTGCAGGACTCTGATCTCAGCTGGTAATCTGTTTCACCAAGGCCTGGCTCCGGTCAAAGCCAGCCAGATATCTCTTGGGCCAGGGATTGACAAAAGGTTCCCCTCTGAGGACAGGAGGGGCCTTGAAGGGCAATGTGGGGAGATGCGGTCCCAAAGTTATGCAGATCTGAAACCATGTAAGGCCTTAAAGGTCTGTAAGGGCCTAGTACCCCAGTCAATAACAAGACTCGAGAATGGCTTTTAGAGCTTTATTGAAACAGTGTCTGACCCATAAGGCCAGGTAGCTGAGACTGAGGTCCCAGCTCCCTGGCCCCCAGTATGAACCTTAAATTACAATCAAATAGCCCATACTCTTGCATTCCCCATATCAGCATTAGAAAGGACAGTTGAAGACAGTTGTGGTAGATACACTGTTTTGGGAATGGCCTGGCCATTCCCGGAAAAGGAGACATTAGGAGGGATCGTTAAACTCTATTCACTACCTTGCAGCAAAACAGGAAACCTGAAACTCTGGCCTGGGGCAAGGCTGATGCAAGACCAGCCACTGAAAGGCATGCCCGGGCATGTCTCAGGCGCTTTGGCAGGCCCTGAATGGCGGGGCCTGACAAGGTCAATACCAAAACTTTGAAAATGACCCGGAACTCGGCCGGTAGCCAGTGCAGATGATTAAGGATCGGTGTTATATGATTGTGGCCGGCTGCCCCAGCAATGCGGCTGCATTTTATACAACTTTCTGCTTCAAGATCAAAGACAAAGGTAGGCCCGCATGGAGCAAGTGGCAGTAGTCTCTAAGTGACCGTTGCATAGATTACAGCTGCTGCACCTGCCTCAGATGGAAAAAGTCAGTCTGGGCTGTCCTAGCGACTTGGTTCTTCAGCAAAAGGCCAGAGTCCAAAGTCACACCCAGACTCTTTATCGATGCGGACAGATGTAACACCATACCGTTCAGTGTCAGCAACTGGAAATGCACAGGTCTCTCCCCCCAACCCAGCCTAAGAACCTCCATCTTTGCTGGATTCAGCTTCAGTCTGCTCGGTCTCAACTAAGCTGCCACAGCCTCTATAAATGTTACCGCCAGGAAAATAAAACAAAATATTTTCCTGAGTCAGGTTGCCTGGCTACACTGGCTCCATGCCCGGACGCGGAGACTTGTGTGGTTCAGAATCCTACATAAGGCTCACAGAGAACGTATATGTAGGATTGTACCAATGCTATATGGTTTCCCTCTTTGTTATGCCTTTTCATGATGTAATAAAAGCCCCTCTTTAGTTGAATTTATGATGTGCCCGCTGTTTAGGATTTTAGTTTGACTAGGTTCTCCAGTTAAGTTTAAGGTTTTATTTATTTATTTATAATTAGTCTTGTATACCGCCCCTCCCCCGAAGGGCTCTGGGCGGTGAACAACATGATAAAAACAATAATTTTGTTATTGTTAGGTTTAGGGAAGTCTTGCCTATAAGCATATGTGTTTATCCCTTTAAGGTTTCCCTAACGTTTAAGTTTAGAAATGTTATTTTTGAAATTTGTGTCTGATGGCCAAAGCAGTGGCCTGAAATGTTTGATATTATGGGACAAGGAAGTTGGCTCTGGAATGCAGCTTAGACCAACGCCCAGCCGACTCCTTGACAAAGACCCTCTTTGGACTTGTAAATCAAATCTGTTGCCAGTACCCAAAGGTCCCCAGCTGTTGGAAGACGTGCAGGGACCACCATTGGACAGTCTGAACTTTTCTTTGTTGCAACAAAGTGAGGCGGGAGCCTCAGGGTATTACTGAAGGAAACAGCCATCTGATAAAGGAGATACCTGGGTGCGGTAGCGAGCCCACCTGGATTTTTTGAATGGACCTTATCTGCTTTCCATTCAGCACCATTGCGAGATCTCGCGAGAAGACGGTTGACAGCGGGATTTTGTAATCCCGTTCAGAAGTTGTAACTGTATCTCGTATTGGCATTTGTTTGTTTTCTGATTGGTGTTTGGAGAGGGACTTGCCCCCTCTCCTCCCCTATTCCCTGCCCCTTTGAAGTTTGGAAATAAAAGTTCTTGCACTGCATTGCAAGAGCGCGATTTCTCCTGCCCGAGCTGTGACCATCACCCAAAAATAAAATCCTTTTGCTTTGAAGAATGCCGGCTTCCTGCGCCTCATTACGTTGCTGAGCTGAAATCACTTATTGTTACCCGAGCAGCAGCGGTAGCATAAACAGTGCTGGACAGCCTCAGGGGCAGAGGCCGGCTGGCCCTCCATTGTGAGGATGAGCTGGATGTCATCTGCATATTGATGACGCCCAAGCCCGAAAAGCTGTACCAGCTGAGCGAGGGGTTGCATAAAGGTGTTAAATAGCATCAGAGAGAGGCCAGCTCCCTGTGGCACTCAACATTCCGTTTCACTCCGCCTGGGGATCCCCCTCCCCGATGACATCTGCGACCCCTGATCACCAAGGAAGGAGGTCAACCAAGGCTGATCCCCGTATCCCGGCACTAGCAAGGCAGTAGACAAAAACCCACTGGCTTACAGGATCTTTACATAAATGCCAATTCCTGAGATTTTGAGTCCTTCGGAAGGGTGGTAAGAGATCGAATTAGCCCAAACAATTGTGCCGGGCGTGAGTTTGCAGTGGCAACTGAGGTGGGGCAAAAGTTCTTCTTAGCCTCCTTAACTGCCCTCCTGTAGGATTTCAAAATGTCCCTCTTAACCTGTGAGAATCCAAGTCTCTTTTTAGAGGACAGAACAAAAACTGCTTGACAAGTCATCATATCATCTCAAGAGATAAACTTCTAATTCTAGGTTTATACCTAGCTAGCTGAAACCAAATTAAATAGTCATTTCTTGTGCTGCATTTTGCCCTTCACCCTGGAGCAAATGCTACAAATTAATAATTAATTTAAAAAACCCACCACCAGTGAACTCTATATGACTTCCTATCGGCTGTGTGCCCAGGATGGCAATTTCAGTCTTTTAAAAGAATTCTCTGGTAGTTTTTGCTACAATATTTATAGCGGCCTTGTAGAAAAATTAATTTGCAGTGGACTCAGTCCTGGCTGAGAGGAGAGAATTTCTCCCTCACTTAACAATCATTACCTGAGTGTGCTTGTCCTCCACTTCGATTCCGTTCTTCCTTTTATGCCACGTGTCCTATAGTACAGGGAATTTTTTTGCATCATAAATGCAATGAATGAGGCAGAAAAGCAACACATAAACTTGGCAAATAAATAATAGTAAATATTTAAATTATATTATCCAATCCAAAGCCTTTATTGACATTATAAATTACAGAGTTAGTAAAAAGGGGCATTTATCTACTAACTGAGACATTAAAATATTAAAATACATTAAAACAGCGTTGAACATTCACAACATTCACGCACACATAAAATAATTTAGCCGTTACTACTATGTAGGCAATGATTGCGCCTGATCAAGTAGTTCCTCAAAAAACTTGCAACATTCTCACAAACAAGATCACAGGAACTGTTGAGTAGAAAATTCATAACAGATGGTAGCCTAACATCGTTTGAGCTCTCTATCAATGGACAGATGTATATAGACTGCGTAACGACTCGTACACTGGACATTCCAATAGTACATGTTGAACAGTCTCAACAACGGCCATATTGCATTGGCATAACCTGTTCTCGTATGGAGTGTTATTGTACCTGCCAAGAGTCATAGTGTTAGGGTTAGGGTTAGTCATAGTGTTAGGCAGAGCGTTAAAACGAGCCAAAGTGTACGCTCTGCGTTGTTTGGGGTTGCACAATATGTACAAATAGTTGGCACAATGGTCTGATCGGACAAAATTATATTATATATAAAATATATACCTATTTCTAAAACTTAAAGAGACAAGTGTGTGTGCGTGTGGGAAGAACGGCATATAGATTTCATCCCCTTTTCGAGCTAAGAACTATCTTTTGAAGCACCCCAGTAATTAAAATGCAACAGAATACATTTTTCACAGGCATATAATAGACACACTGTTTTGAGGTTTTCTTGTGCATGTGTAAAGAGTTATCTAATAAACAAATATCGATATTTCAGCTTCCCAACCCAAAGTGGACCATGGAAAACGAGTTACAAATATTTAACCCGATGAGAGGATCTTTGACCCTTGAAAGCTCATATCCTGAAACTTTTGTTGGTCTCCAAGGGGCTGCTGGACTCACATCCAATCATTCAAAGCACAGAAAACATTGCAACACACCAAAGAAATACAGCAAACTGATAAGAACAGTTTCGGTACTGCAAGAAGGTAACTCACGGGGATCAAAAAGCACCATTATGGGTCTCAAAAGGGAATTTCTCTGGCCAAAAACAATAACAGCACCAGTGAGTCATCAAACGCCTGTTAAAATGGGATCATCGCTGAAAGGTAAGAAAAAAACGTACAAGGATGAGGTCAGGTGGATGAAATCCTTCTGAGAAAAGGCGGGTCCCTGTTTTGGAAAGACAATTGTAAGGGTGAATTATTGATCGCTTAAATGCAAATATTATTGTTTCCTATTTTCGACCCTAACTGCTGTTCAACAGAAGGCACTTTTCTCAATTTCTGCTGCTGCTGCTTTTCTCATATTCAATGCCTTATATTTGTGGTAATAATTCCAGACTTGTAGCTGATTGAAGTCTATATCAGTGTGTGCTTAATGTCTGGGGCCTCTTTGAGTCTCTGCATGCATTCCTTTCTTCTCTCTTCTCTTACAACAGTAGATAACAGAGGAATCTCTGGCCTCTTCCCAATTGAAGGGGCAACCAGATGGCTCAATATCTTTCCATTGACCTTGGGGAAAGGACTTCCACATTCCTCTGCTTTTCCTTTTCGTCAGGGTGTCCAACTCTGGCGCCCCAGATGTTCATGGACTAAGCATAAGCATAAGCATTTTATTGTCATTGTGCATGCACAACGAAATTTACAGCAGCATTCCTCGATGCACACAATTTCAGACTCATACCCTATCCTCACTTTCCCCTTCCTCCACCCATCCCTACACAGCCCCAAATACATCAATATGAAGCAGCGGAGTTTAGCATAGCCACAGCTCTAGAGTAGAAGCTGTCTCTAAGCCTCTTTGTCCTAGTTCTGAGGGCCCTGTATCGTCTGCCAGATGGTAACAGTTTAAAAAGAGAGTGTGCTGGATGACACGGGTCCCTCAGAATATTTTGTGGCTTCTATTTGAAGCTTTGGGAATTATGGGGGGGGGGTGGGGGGGGGGGGGGGTGGGGGGGGGGGGGGGTGGGGGGGGGGGGGGGTGGGGGGGGGGGGGGGTGGGGGGGGGGGGGGGTGGGGGGGGGGGGGGGTGGGGGGGGGGGGGGGTGGGGGGGGGGGGGGGTGGGGGGGGGGGGGGGTGGGGGGGGGGGGGGGTGGGGGGGGGGGGGGGTGGGGGGGGGGGGGGGTGGGGGGGGGGGGGGGTGGGGGGGGGGGGGGGTGGGGGGGGGGGGGGGTGGGGGGGGGGGGGGGTGGGGGGGGGGGGGGGTGGGGGGGGGGGGGGGTGGGGGGGGGGGGGGGTGGGGGGGGGGGGGGGTGGGGGGGGGGGGGGGTGGGGGGGGGGGGGGGTGGGGGGGGGGGGGGGTGGGGGGGGGGGGGGGTGGGGGGGGGGGGGGGTGGGGGGGGGGGGGGGTGGGGGGGGGGGGGGGTGGGGGGGGGGGGGGGTGGGGGGGGGGGGGGGTGGGGGGGGGGGGGGGTGGGGGGGGGGGGGGGTGGGGGGGGGGGGGGGTGGGGGGGGGGGGGGGTGGGGGGGGGGGGGGGTGGGGGGGGGGGGGGGTGGGGGGGGGGGGGGGTGGGGGGGGGGGGGGGTGGGGGGGGGGGGGGGTGGGGGGGGGGGGGGGTGGGGGGGGGGGGGGGTGGGGGGGGGGGGGGGTGGGGGGGGGGGGGGGTGGGGGGGGGGGGGGGTGGGGGGGGGGGGGGGTGGGGGGGGGGGGGGGTGGGGGGGGGGGGGGGTGGGGGGGGGGGGGGGTGGGGGGGGGGGGGGGTGGGGGGGGGGGGGGGTGGGGGGGGGGGGGGGTGGGGGGGGGGGGGGGTGGGGGGGGGGGGGGGTGGGGGGGGGGGGGGGTGGGGGGGGGGGGGGGTGGGGGGGGGGGGGGGTGGGGGGGGGGGGGGGTGGGGGGGGGGGGGGGTGGGGGGGGGGGGGGGTGGGGGGGGGGGGGGGTGGGGGGGGGGGGGGGTGGGGGGGGGGGGGGGTGGGGGGGGGGGGGGGTGGGGGGGGGGGGGGGTGGGGGGGGGGGGGGGTGGGGGGGGGGGGGGGTGGGGGGGGGGGGGGGTGGGGGGGGGGGGGGGTGGGGGGGGGGGGGGGTGGGGGGGGGGGGGGGTGGGGGGGGGGGGGGGTGGGGGGGGGGGGGGGTGGGGGGGGGGGGGGGTGGGGGGGGGGGGGGGTGGGGGGGGGGGGGGGTGGGGGGGGGGGGGGGTGGGGGGGGGGGGGGGTGGGGGGGGGGGGGGGTGGGGGGGGGGGGGGGTGGGGGGGGGGGGGGGTGGGGGGGGGGGGGGGTGGGGGGGGGGGGGGGTGGGGGGGGGGGGGGGTGGGGGGGGGGGGGGGTGGGGGGGGGGGGGGGTGGGGGGGGGGGGGGGTGGGGGGGGGGGGGGGTGGGGGGGGGGGGGGGTGGGGGGGGGGGGGGGTGGGGGGGGGGGGGGGTGGGGGGGGGGGGGGGTGGGGGGGGGGGGGGGTGGGGGGGGGGGGGGGTGGGGGGGGGGGGGGGTGGGGGGGGGGGGGGGTGGGGGGGGGGGGGGGTGGGGGGGGGGGGGGGTGGGGGGGGGGGGGGGTGGGGGGGGGGGGGGGTGGGGGGGGGGGGGGGTGGGGGGGGGGGGGGGTGGGGGGGGGGGGGGGTGGGGGGGGGGGGGGGTGGGGGGGGGGGGGGGTGGGGGGGGGGGGGGGTGGGGGGGGGGGGGGGTGGGGGGGGGGGGGGGTGGGGGGGGGGGGGGGTGGGGGGGGGGGGGGGTGGGGGGGGGGGGGGGTGGGGGGGGGGGGGGGTGGGGGGGGGGGGGGGTGGGGGGGGGGGGGGGTGGGGGGGGGGGGGGGTGGGGGGGGGGGGGGGTGGGGGGGGGGGGGGGTGGGGGGGGGGGGGGGTGGGGGGGGGGGGGGGTGGGGGGGGGGGGGGGTGGGGGGGGGGGGGGGTGGGGGGGGGGGGGGGTGGGGGGGGGGGGGGGTGGGGGGGGGGGGGGGTGGGGGGGGGGGGGGGTGGGGGGGGGGGGGGGTGGGGGGGGGGGGGGGTGGGGGGGGGGGGGGGTGGGGGGGGGGGGGGGTGGGGGGGGGGGGGGGTGGGGGGGGGGGGGGGTGGGGGGGGGGGGGGGTGGGGGGGGGGGGGGGTGGGGGGGGGGGGGGGTGGGGGGGGGGGGGGGTGGGGGGGGGGGGGGGTGGGGGGGGGGGGGGGTGGGGGGGGGGGGGGGTGGGGGGGGGGGGGGGTGGGGGGGGGGGGGGGTGGGGGGGGGGGGGGGTGGGGGGGGGGGGGGGTGGGGGGGGGGGGGGGTGGGGGGGGGGGGGGGTGGGGGGGGGGGGGGGTGGGGGGGGGGGGGGGTGGGGGGGGGGGGGGGTGGGGGGGGGGGGGGGTGGGGGGGGGGGGGGGTGGGGGGGGGGGGGGGTGGGGGGGGGGGGGGGTGGGGGGGGGGGGGGGTGGGGGGGGGGGGGGGTGGGGGGGGGGGGGGGTGGGGGGGGGGGGGGGTGGGGGGGGGGGGGGGTGGGGGGGGGGGGGGGTGGGGGGGGGGGGGGGTGGGGGGGGGGGGGGGTGGGGGGGGGGGGGGGTGGGGGGGGGGGGGGGTGGGGGGGGGGGGGGGTGGGGGGGGGGGGGGGTGGGGGGGGGGGGGGGTGGGGGGGGGGGGGGGTGGGGGGGGGGGGGGGTGGGGGGGGGGGGGGGTGGGGGGGGGGGGGGGTGGGGGGGGGGGGGGGTGGGGGGGGGGGGGGGTGGGGGGGGGGGGGGGTGGGGGGGGGGGGGGGTGGGGGGGGGGGGGGGTGGGGGGGGGGGGGGGTGGGGGGGGGGGGGGGTGGGGGGGGGGGGGGGTGGGGGGGGGGGGGGGTGGGGGGGGGGGGGGGTGGGGGGGGGGGGGGGTGGGGGGGGGGGGGGGTGGGGGGGGGGGGGGGTGGGGGGGGGGGGGGGTGGGGGGGGGGGGGGGTGGGGGGGGGGGGGGGTGGGGGGGGGGGGGGGTGGGGGGGGGGGGGGGTGGGGGGGGGGGGGGGTGGGGGGGGGGGGGGGTGGGGGGGGGGGGGGGTGGGGGGGGGGGGGGGTGGGGGGGGGGGGGGGTGGGGGGGGGGGGGGGTGGGGGGGGGGGGGGGTGGGGGGGGGGGGGGGTGGGGGGGGGGGGGGGTGGGGGGGGGGGGGGGTGGGGGGGGGGGGGGGTGGGGGGGGGGGGGGGTGGGGGGGGGGGGGGGTGGGGGGGGGGGGGGGTGGGGGGGGGGGGGGGTGGGGGGGGGGGGGGGTGGGGGGGGGGGGGGGTGGGGGGGGGGGGGGGTGGGGGGGGGGGGGGGTGGGGGGGGGGGGGGGTGGGGGGGGGGGGGGGTGGGGGGGGGGGGGGGTGGGGGGGGGGGGGGGTGGGGGGGGGGGGGGGTGGGGGGGGGGGGGGGTGGGGGGGGGGGGGGGTGGGGGGGGGGGGGGGTGGGGGGGGGGGGGGGTGGGGGGGGGGGGGGGTGGGGGGGGGGGGGGGTGGGGGGGGGGGGGGGTGGGGGGGGGGGGGGGTGGGGGGGGGGGGGGGTGGGGGGGGGGGGGGGTGGGGGGGGGGGGGGGTGGGGGGGGGGGGGGGTGGGGGGGGGGGGGGGTGGGGGGGGGGGGGGGTGGGGGGGGGGGGGGGTGGGGGGGGGGGGGGGTGGGGGGGGGGGGGGGTGGGGGGGGGGGGGGGTGGGGGGGGGGGGGGGTGGGGGGGGGGGGGGGTGGGGGGGGGGGGGGGTGGGGGGGGGGGGGGGTGGGGGGGGGGGGGGGTGGGGGGGGGGGGGGGTGGGGGGGGGGGGGGGTGGGGGGGGGGGGGGGTGGGGGGGGGGGGGGGTGGGGGGGGGGGGGGGTGGGGGGGGGGGGGGGTGGGGGGGGGGGGGGGTGGGGGGGGGGGGGGGTGGGGGGGGGGGGGGGTGGGGGGGGGGGGGGGTGGGGGGGGGGGGGGGTGGGGGGGGGGGGGGGTGGGGGGGGGGGGGGGTGGGGGGGGGGGGGGGTGGGGGGGGGGGGGGGTGGGGGGGGGGGGGGGTGGGGGGGGGGGGGGGTGGGGGGGGGGGGGGGTGGGGGGGGGGGGGGGTGGGGGGGGGGGGGGGTGGGGGGGGGGGGGGGTGGGGGGGGGGGGGGGTGGGGGGGGGGGGGGGTGGGGGGGGGGGGGGGTGGGGGGGGGGGGGGGTGGGGGGGGGGGGGGGTGGGGGGGGGGGGGGGTGGGGGGGGGGGGGGGTGGGGGGGGGGGGGGGTGGGGGGGGGGGGGGGTGGGGGGGGGGGGGGGTGGGGGGGGGGGGGGGTGGGGGGGGGGGGGGGTGGGGGGGGGGGGGGGTGGGGGGGGGGGGGGGTGGGGGGGGGGGGGGGTGGGGGGGGGGGGGGGTGGGGGGGGGGGGGGGTGGGGGGGGGGGGGGGTGGGGGGGGGGGGGGGTGGGGGGGGGGGGGGGTGGGGGGGGGGGGGGGTGGGGGGGGGGGGGGGTGGGGGGGGGGGGGGGTGGGGGGGGGGGGGGGTGGGGGGGGGGGGGGGTGGGGGGGGGGGGGGGTGGGGGGGGGGGGGGGTGGGGGGGGGGGGGGGTGGGGGGGGGGGGGGGTGGGGGGGGGGGGGGGTGGGGGGGGGGGGGGGTGGGGGGGGGGGGGGGTGGGGGGGGGGGGGGGTGGGGGGGGGGGGGGGTGGGGGGGGGGGGGGGTGGGGGGGGGGGGGGGTGGGGGGGGGGGGGGGTGGGGGGGGGGGGGGGTGGGGGGGGGGGGGGGTGGGGGGGGGGGGGGGTGGGGGGGGGGGGGGGTGGGGGGGGGGGGGGGTGGGGGGGGGGGGGGGTGGGGGGGGGGGGGGGTGGGGGGGGGGGGGGGTGGGGGGGGGGGGGGGTGGGGGGGGGGGGGGGTGGGGGGGGGGGGGGGTGGGGGGGGGGGGGGGTGGGGGGGGGGGGGGGTGGGGGGGGGGGGGGGTGGGGGGGGGGGGGGGTGGGGGGGGGGGGGGGTGGGGGGGGGGGGGGGTGGGGGGGGGGGGGGGTGGGGGGGGGGGGGGGTGGGGGGGGGGGGGGGTGGGGGGGGGGGGGGGTGGGGGGGGGGGGGGGTGGGGGGGGGGGGGGGTGGGGGGGGGGGGGGGTGGGGGGGGGGGGGGGTGGGGGGGGGGGGGGGTGGGGGGGGGGGGGGGTGGGGGGGGGGGGGGGTGGGGGGGGGGGGGGGTGGGGGGGGGGGGGGGTGGGGGGGGGGGGGGGTGGGGGGGGGGGGGGGTGGGGGGGGGGGGGGGTGGGGGGGGGGGGGGGTGGGGGGGGGGGGGGGTGGGGGGGGGGGGGGGTGGGGGGGGGGGGGGGTGGGGGGGGGGGGGGGTGGGGGGGGGGGGGGGTGGGGGGGGGGGGGGGTGGGGGGGGGGGGGGGTGGGGGGGGGGGGGGGTGGGGGGGGGGGGGGGTGGGGGGGGGGGGGGGTGGGGGGGGGGGGGGGTGGGGGGGGGGGGGGGTGGGGGGGGGGGGGGGTGGGGGGGGGGGGGGGTGGGGGGGGGGGGGGGTGGGGGGGGGGGGGGGTGGGGGGGGGGGGGGGTGGGGGGGGGGGGGGGTGGGGGGGGGGGGGGGTGGGGGGGGGGGGGGGTGGGGGGGGGGGGGGGTGGGGGGGGGGGGGGGTGGGGGGGGGGGGGGGTGGGGGGGGGGGGGGGTGGGGGGGGGGGGGGGTGGGGGGGGGGGGGGGTGGGGGGGGGGGGGGGTGGGGGGGGGGGGGGGTGGGGGGGGGGGGGGGTGGGGGGGGGGGGGGGTGGGGGGGGGGGGGGGTGGGGGGGGGGGGGGGTGGGGGGGGGGGGGGGTGGGGGGGGGGGGGGGTGGGGGGGGGGGGGGGTGGGGGGGGGGGGGGGTGGGGGGGGGGGGGGGTGGGGGGGGGGGGGGGTGGGGGGGGGGGGGGGTGGGGGGGGGGGGGGGTGGGGGGGGGGGGGGGTGGGGGGGGGGGGGGGTGGGGGGGGGGGGGGGTGGGGGGGGGGGGGGGTGGGGGGGGGGGGGGGTGGGGGGGGGGGGGGGTGGGGGGGGGGGGGGGTGGGGGGGGGGGGGGGTGGGGGGGGGGGGGGGTGGGGGGGGGGGGGGGTGGGGGGGGGGGGGGGTGGGGGGGGGGGGGGGTGGGGGGGGGGGGGGGTGGGGGGGGGGGGGGGTGGGGGGGGGGGGGGGTGGGGGGGGGGGGGGGTGGGGGGGGGGGGGGGTGGGGGGGGGGGGGGGTGGGGGGGGGGGGGGGTGGGGGGGGGGGGGGGTGGGGGGGGGGGGGGGTGGGGGGGGGGGGGGGTGGGGGGGGGGGGGGGTGGGGGGGGGGGGGGGTGGGGGGGGGGGGGGGTGGGGGGGGGGGGGGGTGGGGGGGGGGGGGGGTGGGGGGGGGGGGGGGTGGGGGGGGGGGGGGGTGGGGGGGGGGGGGGGTGGGGGGGGGGGGGGGTGGGGGGGGGGGGGGGTGGGGGGGGGGGGGGGTGGGGGGGGGGGGGGGTGGGGGGGGGGGGGGGTGGGGGGGGGGGGGGGTGGGGGGGGGGGGGGGTGGGGGGGGGGGGGGGTGGGGGGGGGGGGGGGTGGGGGGGGGGGGGGGTGGGGGGGGGGGGGGGTGGGGGGGGGGGGGGGTGGGGGGGGGGGGGGGTGGGGGGGGGGGGGGGTGGGGGGGGGGGGGGGTGGGGGGGGGGGGGGGTGGGGGGGGGGGGGGGTGGGGGGGGGGGGGGGTGGGGGGGGGGGGGGGTGGGGGGGGGGGGGGGTGGGGGGGGGGGGGGGTGGGGGGGGGGGGGGGTGGGGGGGGGGGGGGGTGGGGGGGGGGGGGGGTGGGGGGGGGGGGGGGTGGGGGGGGGGGGGGGTGGGGGGGGGGGGGGGTGGGGGGGGGGGGGGGTGGGGGGGGGGGGGGGTGGGGGGGGGGGGGGGTGGGGGGGGGGGGGGGTGGGGGGGGGGGGGGGTGGGGGGGGGGGGGGGTGGGGGGGGGGGGGGGTGGGGGGGGGGGGGGGTGGGGGGGGGGGGGGGTGGGGGGGGGGGGGGGTGGGGGGGGGGGGGGGTGGGGGGGGGGGGGGGTGGGGGGGGGGGGGGGTGGGGGGGGGGGGGGGTGGGGGGGGGGGGGGGTGGGGGGGGGGGGGGGTGGGGGGGGGGGGGGGTGGGGGGGGGGGGGGGTGGGGGGGGGGGGGGGTGGGGGGGGGGGGGGGTGGGGGGGGGGGGGGGTGGGGGGGGGGGGGGGTGGGGGGGGGGGGGGGTGGGGGGGGGGGGGGGTGGGGGGGGGGGGGGGTGGGGGGGGGGGGGGGTGGGGGGGGGGGGGGGTGGGGGGGGGGGGGGGTGGGGGGGGGGGGGGGTGGGGGGGGGGGGGGGTGGGGGGGGGGGGGGGTGGGGGGGGGGGGGGGTGGGGGGGGGGGGGGGTGGGGGGGGGGGGGGGTGGGGGGGGGGGGGGGTGGGGGGGGGGGGGGGTGGGGGGGGGGGGGGGTGGGGGGGGGGGGGGGTGGGGGGGGGGGGGGGTGGGGGGGGGGGGGGGTGGGGGGGGGGGGGGGTGGGGGGGGGGGGGGGTGGGGGGGGGGGGGGGTGGGGGGGGGGGGGGGTGGGGGGGGGGGGGGGTGGGGGGGGGGGGGGGTGGGGGGGGGGGGGGGTGGGGGGGGGGGGGGGTGGGGGGGGGGGGGGGTGGGGGGGGGGGGGGGTGGGGGGGGGGGGGGGTGGGGGGGGGGGGGGGTGGGGGGGGGGGGGGGTGGGGGGGGGGGGGGGTGGGGGGGGGGGGGGGTGGGGGGGGGGGGGGGTGGGGGGGGGGGGGGGTGGGGGGGGGGGGGGGTGGGGGGGGGGGGGGGTGGGGGGGGGGGGGGGTGGGGGGGGGGGGGGGTGGGGGGGGGGGGGGGTGGGGGGGGGGGGGGGTGGGGGGGGGGGGGGGTGGGGGGGGGGGGGGGTGGGGGGGGGGGGGGGTGGGGGGGGGGGGGGGTGGGGGGGGGGGGGGGTGGGGGGGGGGGGGGGTGGGGGGGGGGGGGGGTGGGGGGGGGGGGGGGTGGGGGGGGGGGGGGGTGGGGGGGGGGGGGGGTGGGGGGGGGGGGGGGTGGGGGGGGGGGGGGGTGGGGGGGGGGGGGGGTGGGGGGGGGGGGGGGTGGGGGGGGGGGGGGGTGGGGGGGGGGGGGGGTGGGGGGGGGGGGGGGTGGGGGGGGGGGGGGGTGGGGGGGGGGGGGGGTGGGGGGGGGGGGGGGTGGGGGGGGGGGGGGGTGGGGGGGGGGGGGGGTGGGGGGGGGGGGGGGTGGGGGGGGGGGGGGGTGGGGGGGGGGGGGGGTGGGGGGGGGGGGGGGTGGGGGGGGGGGGGGGTGGGGGGGGGGGGGGGTGGGGGGGGGGGGGGGTGGGGGGGGGGGGGGGTGGGGGGGGGGGGGGGTGGGGGGGGGGGGGGGTGGGGGGGGGGGGGGGTGGGGGGGGGGGGGGGTGGGGGGGGGGGGGGGTGGGGGGGGGGGGGGGTGGGGGGGGGGGGGGGTGGGGGGGGGGGGGGGTGGGGGGGGGGGGGGGTGGGGGGGGGGGGGGGTGGGGGGGGGGGGGGGTGGGGGGGGGGGGGGGTGGGGGGGGGGGGGGGTGGGGGGGGGGGGGGGTGGGGGGGGGGGGGGGTGGGGGGGGGGGGGGGTGGGGGGGGGGGGGGGTGGGGGGGGGGGGGGGTGGGGGGGGGGGGGGGTGGGGGGGGGGGGGGGTGGGGGGGGGGGGGGGTGGGGGGGGGGGGGGGTGGGGGGGGGGGGGGGTGGGGGGGGGGGGGGGTGGGGGGGGGGGGGGGTGGGGGGGGGGGGGGGTGGGGGGGGGGGGGGGTGGGGGGGGGGGGGGGTGGGGGGGGGGGGGGGTGGGGGGGGGGGGGGGTGGGGGGGGGGGGGGGTGGGGGGGGGGGGGGGTGGGGGGGGGGGGGGGTGGGGGGGGGGGGGGGTGGGGGGGGGGGGGGGTGGGGGGGGGGGGGGGTGGGGGGGGGGGGGGGTGGGGGGGGGGGGGGGTGGGGGGGGGGGGGGGTGGGGGGGGGGGGGGGTGGGGGGGGGGGGGGGTGGGGGGGGGGGGGGGTGGGGGGGGGGGGGGGTGGGGGGGGGGGGGGGTGGGGGGGGGGGGGGGTGGGGGGGGGGGGGGGTGGGGGGGGGGGGGGGTGGGGGGGGGGGGGGGTGGGGGGGGGGGGGGGTGGGGGGGGGGGGGGGTGGGGGGGGGGGGGGGTGGGGGGGGGGGGGGGTGGGGGGGGGGGGGGGTGGGGGGGGGGGGGGGTGGGGGGGGGGGGGGGTGGGGGGGGGGGGGGGTGGGGGGGGGGGGGGGTGGGGGGGGGGGGGGGTGGGGGGGGGGGGGGGTGGGGGGGGGGGGGGGTGGGGGGGGGGGGGGGTGGGGGGGGGGGGGGGTGGGGGGGGGGGGGGGTGGGGGGGGGGGGGGGTGGGGGGGGGGGGGGGTGGGGGGGGGGGGGGGTGGGGGGGGGGGGGGGTGGGGGGGGGGGGGGGTGGGGGGGGGGGGGGGTGGGGGGGGGGGGGGGTGGGGGGGGGGGGGGGTGGGGGGGGGGGGGGGTGGGGGGGGGGGGGGGTGGGGGGGGGGGGGGGTGGGGGGGGGGGGGGGTGGGGGGGGGGGGGGGTGGGGGGGGGGGGGGGTGGGGGGGGGGGGGGGTGGGGGGGGGGGGGGGTGGGGGGGGGGGGGGGTGGGGGGGGGGGGGGGTGGGGGGGGGGGGGGGTGGGGGGGGGGGGGGGTGGGGGGGGGGGGGGGTGGGGGGGGGGGGGGGTGGGGGGGGGGGGGGGTGGGGGGGGGGGGGGGTGGGGGGGGGGGGGGGTGGGGGGGGGGGGGGGTGGGGGGGGGGGGGGGTGGGGGGGGGGGGGGGTGGGGGGGGGGGGGGGTGGGGGGGGGGGGGGGTGGGGGGGGGGGGGGGTGGGGGGGGGGGGGGGTGGGGGGGGGGGGGGGTGGGGGGGGGGGGGGGTGGGGGGGGGGGGGGGTGGGGGGGGGGGGGGGTGGGGGGGGGGGGGGGTGGGGGGGGGGGGGGGTGGGGGGGGGGGGGGGTGGGGGGGGGGGGGGGTGGGGGGGGGGGGGGGTGGGGGGGGGGGGGGGTGGGGGGGGGGGGGGGTGGGGGGGGGGGGGGGTGGGGGGGGGGGGGGGTGGGGGGGGGGGGGGGTGGGGGGGGGGGGGGGTGGGGGGGGGGGGGGGTGGGGGGGGGGGGGGGTGGGGGGGGGGGGGGGTGGGGGGGGGGGGGGGTGGGGGGGGGGGGGGGTGGGGGGGGGGGGGGGTGGGGGGGGGGGGGGGTGGGGGGGGGGGGGGGTGGGGGGGGGGGGGGGTGGGGGGGGGGGGGGGTGGGGGGGGGGGGGGGTGGGGGGGGGGGGGGGTGGGGGGGGGGGGGGGTGGGGGGGGGGGGGGGTGGGGGGGGGGGGGGGTGGGGGGGGGGGGGGGTGGGGGGGGGGGGGGGTGGGGGGGGGGGGGGGTGGGGGGGGGGGGGGGTGGGGGGGGGGGGGGGTGGGGGGGGGGGGGGGTGGGGGGGGGGGGGGGTGGGGGGGGGGGGGGGTGGGGGGGGGGGGGGGTGGGGGGGGGGGGGGGTGGGGGGGGGGGGGGGTGGGGGGGGGGGGGGGTGGGGGGGGGGGGGGGTGGGGGGGGGGGGGGGTGGGGGGGGGGGGGGGTGGGGGGGGGGGGGGGTGGGGGGGGGGGGGGGTGGGGGGGGGGGGGGGTGGGGGGGGGGGGGGGTGGGGGGGGGGGGGGGTGGGGGGGGGGGGGGGTGGGGGGGGGGGGGGGTGGGGGGGGGGGGGGGTGGGGGGGGGGGGGGGTGGGGGGGGGGGGGGGTGGGGGGGGGGGGGGGTGGGGGGGGGGGGGGGTGGGGGGGGGGGGGGGTGGGGGGGGGGGGGGGTGGGGGGGGGGGGGGGTGGGGGGGGGGGGGGGTGGGGGGGGGGGGGGGTGGGGGGGGGGGGGGGTGGGGGGGGGGGGGGGTGGGGGGGGGGGGGGGTGGGGGGGGGGGGGGGTGGGGGGGGGGGGGGGTGGGGGGGGGGGGGGGTGGGGGGGGGGGGGGGTGGGGGGGGGGGGGGGTGGGGGGGGGGGGGGGTGGGGGGGGGGGGGGGTGGGGGGGGGGGGGGGTGGGGGGGGGGGGGGGTGGGGGGGGGGGGGGGTGGGGGGGGGGGGGGGTGGGGGGGGGGGGGGGTGGGGGGGGGGGGGGGTGGGGGGGGGGGGGGGTGGGGGGGGGGGGGGGTGGGGGGGGGGGGGGGTGGGGGGGGGGGGGGGTGGGGGGGGGGGGGGGTGGGGGGGGGGGGGGGTGGGGGGGGGGGGGGGTGGGGGGGGGGGGGGGTGGGGGGGGGGGGGGGTGGGGGGGGGGGGGGGTGGGGGGGGGGGGGGGTGGGGGGGGGGGGGGGTGGGGGGGGGGGGGGGTGGGGGGGGGGGGGGGTGGGGGGGGGGGGGGGTGGGGGGGGGGGGGGGTGGGGGGGGGGGGGGGTGGGGGGGGGGGGGGGTGGGGGGGGGGGGGGGTGGGGGGGGGGGGGGGTGGGGGGGGGGGGGGGTGGGGGGGGGGGGGGGTGGGGGGGGGGGGGGGTGGGGGGGGGGGGGGGTGGGGGGGGGGGGGGGTGGGGGGGGGGGGGGGTGGGGGGGGGGGGGGGTGGGGGGGGGGGGGGGTGGGGGGGGGGGGGGGTGGGGGGGGGGGGGGGTGGGGGGGGGGGGGGGTGGGGGGGGGGGGGGGTGGGGGGGGGGGGGGGTGGGGGGGGGGGGGGGTGGGGGGGGGGGGGGGTGGGGGGGGGGGGGGGTGGGGGGGGGGGGGGGTGGGGGGGGGGGGGGGTGGGGGGGGGGGGGGGTGGGGGGGGGGGGGGGTGGGGGGGGGGGGGGGTGGGGGGGGGGGGGGGTGGGGGGGGGGGGGGGTGGGGGGGGGGGGGGGTGGGGGGGGGGGGGGGTGGGGGGGGGGGGGGGTGGGGGGGGGGGGGGGTGGGGGGGGGGGGGGGTGGGGGGGGGGGGGGGTGGGGGGGGGGGGGGGTGGGGGGGGGGGGGGGTGGGGGGGGGGGGGGGTGGGGGGGGGGGGGGGTGGGGGGGGGGGGGGGTGGGGGGGGGGGGGGGTGGGGGGGGGGGGGGGTGGGGGGGGGGGGGGGTGGGGGGGGGGGGGGGTGGGGGGGGGGGGGGGTGGGGGGGGGGGGGGGTGGGGGGGGGGGGGGGTGGGGGGGGGGGGGGGTGGGGGGGGGGGGGGGTGGGGGGGGGGGGGGGTGGGGGGGGGGGGGGGTGGGGGGGGGGGGGGGTGGGGGGGGGGGGGGGTGGGGGGGGGGGGGGGTGGGGGGGGGGGGGGGTGGGGGGGGGGGGGGGTGGGGGGGGGGGGGGGTGGGGGGGGGGGGGGGTGGGGGGGGGGGGGGGTGGGGGGGGGGGGGGGTGGGGGGGGGGGGGGGTGGGGGGGGGGGGGGGTGGGGGGGGGGGGGGGTGGGGGGGGGGGGGGGTGGGGGGGGGGGGGGGTGGGGGGGGGGGGGGGTGGGGGGGGGGGGGGGTGGGGGGGGGGGGGGGTGGGGGGGGGGGGGGGTGGGGGGGGGGGGGGGTGGGGGGGGGGGGGGGTGGGGGGGGGGGGGGGTGGGGGGGGGGGGGGGTGGGGGGGGGGGGGGGTGGGGGGGGGGGGGGGTGGGGGGGGGGGGGGGTGGGGGGGGGGGGGGGTGGGGGGGGGGGGGGGTGGGGGGGGGGGGGGGTGGGGGGGGGGGGGGGTGGGGGGGGGGGGGGGTGGGGGGGGGGGGGGGTGGGGGGGGGGGGGGGTGGGGGGGGGGGGGGGTGGGGGGGGGGGGGGGTGGGGGGGGGGGGGGGTGGGGGGGGGGGGGGGTGGGGGGGGGGGGGGGTGGGGGGGGGGGGGGGTGGGGGGGGGGGGGGGTGGGGGGGGGGGGGGGTGGGGGGGGGGGGGGGTGGGGGGGGGGGGGGGTGGGGGGGGGGGGGGGTGGGGGGGGGGGGGGGTGGGGGGGGGGGGGGGTGGGGGGGGGGGGGGGTGGGGGGGGGGGGGGGTGGGGGGGGGGGGGGGTGGGGGGGGGGGGGGGTGGGGGGGGGGGGGGGTGGGGGGGGGGGGGGGTGGGGGGGGGGGGGGGTGGGGGGGGGGGGGGGTGGGGGGGGGGGGGGGTGGGGGGGGGGGGGGGTGGGGGGGGGGGGGGGTGGGGGGGGGGGGGGGTGGGGGGGGGGGGGGGTGGGGGGGGGGGGGGGTGGGGGGGGGGGGGGGTGGGGGGGGGGGGGGGTGGGGGGGGGGGGGGGTGGGGGGGGGGGGGGGTGGGGGGGGGGGGGGGTGGGGGGGGGGGGGGGTGGGGGGGGGGGGGGGTGGGGGGGGGGGGGGGTGGGGGGGGGGGGGGGTGGGGGGGGGGGGGGGTGGGGGGGGGGGGGGGTGGGGGGGGGGGGGGGTGGGGGGGGGGGGGGGTGGGGGGGGGGGGGGGTGGGGGGGGGGGGGGGTGGGGGGGGGGGGGGGTGGGGGGGGGGGGGGGTGGGGGGGGGGGGGGGTGGGGGGGGGGGGGGGTGGGGGGGGGGGGGGGTGGGGGGGGGGGGGGGTGGGGGGGGGGGGGGGTGGGGGGGGGGGGGGGTGGGGGGGGGGGGGGGTGGGGGGGGGGGGGGGTGGGGGGGGGGGGGGGTGGGGGGGGGGGGGGGTGGGGGGGGGGGGGGGTGGGGGGGGGGGGGGGTGGGGGGGGGGGGGGGTGGGGGGGGGGGGGGGTGGGGGGGGGGGGGGGTGGGGGGGGGGGGGGGTGGGGGGGGGGGGGGGTGGGGGGGGGGGGGGGTGGGGGGGGGGGGGGGTGGGGGGGGGGGGGGGTGGGGGGGGGGGGGGGTGGGGGGGGGGGGGGGTGGGGGGGGGGGGGGGTGGGGGGGGGGGGGGGTGGGGGGGGGGGGGGGTGGGGGGGGGGGGGGGTGGGGGGGGGGGGGGGTGGGGGGGGGGGGGGGTGGGGGGGGGGGGGGGTGGGGGGGGGGGGGGGTGGGGGGGGGGGGGGGTGGGGGGGGGGGGGGGTGGGGGGGGGGGGGGGTGGGGGGGGGGGGGGGTGGGGGGGGGGGGGGGTGGGGGGGGGGGGGGGTGGGGGGGGGGGGGGGTGGGGGGGGGGGGGGGTGGGGGGGGGGGGGGGTGGGGGGGGGGGGGGGTGGGGGGGGGGGGGGGTGGGGGGGGGGGGGGGTGGGGGGGGGGGGGGGTGGGGGGGGGGGGGGGTGGGGGGGGGGGGGGGTGGGGGGGGGGGGGGGTGGGGGGGGGGGGGGGTGGGGGGGGGGGGGGGTGGGGGGGGGGGGGGGTGGGGGGGGGGGGGGGTGGGGGGGGGGGGGGGTGGGGGGGGGGGGGGGTGGGGGGGGGGGGGGGTGGGGGGGGGGGGGGGTGGGGGGGGGGGGGGGTGGGGGGGGGGGGGGGTGGGGGGGGGGGGGGGTGGGGGGGGGGGGGGGTGGGGGGGGGGGGGGGTGGGGGGGGGGGGGGGTGGGGGGGGGGGGGGGTGGGGGGGGGGGGGGGTGGGGGGGGGGGGGGGTGGGGGGGGGGGGGGGTGGGGGGGGGGGGGGGTGGGGGGGGGGGGGGGTGGGGGGGGGGGGGGGTGGGGGGGGGGGGGGGTGGGGGGGGGGGGGGGTGGGGGGGGGGGGGGGTGGGGGGGGGGGGGGGTGGGGGGGGGGGGGGGTGGGGGGGGGGGGGGGTGGGGGGGGGGGGGGGTGGGGGGGGGGGGGGGTGGGGGGGGGGGGGGGTGGGGGGGGGGGGGGGTGGGGGGGGGGGGGGGTGGGGGGGGGGGGGGGTGGGGGGGGGGGGGGGTGGGGGGGGGGGGGGGTGGGGGGGGGGGGGGGTGGGGGGGGGGGGGGGTGGGGGGGGGGGGGGGTGGGGGGGGGGGGGGGTGGGGGGGGGGGGGGGTGGGGGGGGGGGGGGGTGGGGGGGGGGGGGGGTGGGGGGGGGGGGGGGTGGGGGGGGGGGGGGGTGGGGGGGGGGGGGGGTGGGGGGGGGGGGGGGTGGGGGGGGGGGGGGGTGGGGGGGGGGGGGGGTGGGGGGGGGGGGGGGTGGGGGGGGGGGGGGGTGGGGGGGGGGGGGGGGGGGGGGGGGGGGGGGTGGGGGGGGGGGGGGGTGGGCAGGGGGGGGGGGGGGTGGGGGGGGGGGGGGGTGGGGGGGGGGGGGGGTGGGGCGGGGGGGGGGGGGGTGGGGGGTGGGGGGGTGGGGGGGGGGGGTGGAGGTGGGGGGGGGGGGGGTCGGGTGTGGGGGCGGGGGTGGGCGGGGGGGGGTTGGGGCGCGGGGTGGGGGGGGGTGGGGGGGGGGGGATGCGGCTCTCCAGATGTTCAGGAACTACAATTCCCATCAGCCCCTAGCAGCATGGCCAATTGGCCATGCTGACAGAGGCTGATGGGAATTGTAGTTCCTGAACATCTGGAGAGCCGCAGGTTCCCTACCCCTGTGCTAGAGCGAAGAAAACAACTTAACTTCTGATGTGCATGGTCACTAACATGTAAGCAATGGCTATCTGACTGACCAATACCTAATCAATAGGTCAGCTCCTTACAATATGGCCTCAGCCTCCTGTTTACATACGAACAGATGCTAAACCTTCCATGACTGGTTGTGACAGACACTTGCACATGCCAACAGATCCTCAAAGGGACAGAGTGTGGACTGTTCAATTGGGTCAGGATAGTATCCCAAGGGGAGCAGGAAAAAAGCATATTTCAACTCTGGACCTTAGGAAGAAACTCCCTTCTACCACTCTTGACTTGGGACTGCAAACCACGAAGGACTAATCTGTTTTTATGGATTTGTCTTGCTCAGAGTAGCAATCCCTGCATGCCCCATGCTGTACAACAAACCACATTTGAAATTGAGGGATATCAGATGAGGTCAGGAATTGAGTGCCAACTTTAATGTGGACAACTGAACTTTAGACTGCAGTTCCTCTGGAGCAGGGGCCTGCAACCTGCGGCTCTCCAGAAGTTCATGGACTACAATTCCCATCAGCCCCTGTCAGCATGGCCAATTTGTAGTCCATTAACATCTGGAGAGCCACAAGTTGCAGACCCCTGCTCTGGAGGAAATGGCAGCATCCATGTATAGAATCTAGGAAAAACTGAAGTCCTAGAGGGACTTCATATCCCTGTCCCTAAACACCTCCCTCCTCAGGGACAACCCCAAATCTACCAGAATTCCTCAACGTAGGGTGTTTCCCCACTTACCATGAGCCCCCATGCCGCGCGCTATTCTCAGAGCGCGTCATTTCTGGCGCGTGCCCAGGCTTCCCCACAACCCTGCGCTCTGCGCAGGGTCATCAAAAGGTGCCGTTTTGAAGAGCGCCAGGAATGGCGCGCAACAGCGGCAGCGGCGGGGCGGGGCGGCTGCGTTATTGCCACCCCTGTAGTGGGGAGTGCCGGGGGACCCCGCGCTACTTGGCTACAGTAGCTCGCAGCAGAAGGTAAGTGGGGAAACGCTCCTAGATTTGGCATCCCTACCAGGAATATTGCTTGGATTGGAGTGCACTAGAGTTCAGGGAGTTCCTTCTGTGGAGGTTGTTAAACAGAAGCTGGATGGTGTCCCCCTGCATGGTTGGACTGGACGGCCCCTGTGGTCTCTTCCAGCTCTAGGACCCTATAGCTACAGGGAAGCTTCATAAGACACAGAATGTTCCCTGTACACTTTTATATCTGTTAGGTCTTGAACCTTGAAGCAATAATTGTTGATCAGCAGCGTTTATTGATCGGCATCAAAGCACGCAGCTTGGCAAAGTCAGTTCTGGAGAACCTGACTTTTGCTACCTGTTTTATTACAATGTTGATCTCCCCTCCTTTTCCCCCCAAGGAATGTGAGAAAGAGTTAGTTTGGAGCAGAGGTGCCCCGAGATGGGCGATAGAGATCAAGCCACCTGGCATCCTATCCTTACAGGACAATGGAAACAACCCTGTTTCCCGTGAAACTAAAGGGTCAGGGGAAAGTCTAGTTATCTACATGGTGTGTGAAGCCATAAAGCAAAGATCAAGTAAAGAATGTCACAGAATAGCAGAGAGATAACATATAGCAGGCTGGTTACATATATCTTGTAGCGAGGTAGTTCCATATTTCTTGTAGCAGTCACACTGGGTCAGGAATGCATTTCAGTCACTAGATACACCCCCACCCCCACCCCGACAACATCATACTTTGACCACTCTTCCGGTGTGAGAGTTTGCTAGGCGCTGCTGTCCTAAAAAATTGCACATATAGATAGAGATTCACCAAACATTTTTAACCACAGAAACTGAGATCCTCTAGATGTGGAATTAGGGTCTGCAGGTATGGAAACACTTATACAGCGAGTGCATTGGCATCTGCTTCTCTGGTAGCTGGACAGATTTCAGAACTCAGGCAGGGGAGTTAAGATCTGTTTATATGACCTGCCTTGGCTGGAGCTCAACAACCATACACACTGAACATTTTTGCCCCATGTGTTTGTTGCTGAAACCAGGAGTGGAGAGAGCTGCAGAGGAAACAAGAGGTACATCAGTAATGTTTTACTCCCCTGCAGTCGCTGACAGTTCCCCTACAGAGCTTCTTTGCTCGCTTCCCGAGATGGAGAAGAGATCCCGTATCCAGCAATGCAAGTTTAATGCGCCTTTTTGAAATGCCACAGCAGGGGTGGTGTTTGACAATCTGAGTTGTAAAAGAAAAAGCAAAAAAAGACAGGGGGGGGGGAAATGTCCTTTGCAGCAGAACTAAAGTATCCAAACTGCGATTTTATCTTCAGCGTGGTGTTTATGGCTGCCCTGAGGAATCCATCTACTTAACAACCACCTCAAAAACATTTTGTTTGGTTTTCTGTTTTTGGAATTAAGGAATTAGATGGGTGGCTTTGGAGAGACTGGAGTTATTTGTTAAGGATCAATCTTCCTGCCCGGGTGATAGAAGAGAAACTGTTTTGTTTCTGTAATTTGTGTCCTCGAATGTTTTGTTTCTCTGGGCAGCTGGAGAGAAAACTGGATTGTTGCCAGCGGAGACAGATGTCTGAGATTTGCACATTGTTCCAGGGTCACATCACTTGGTTTTAAAGAACCAATGCCACTTCATAAAATAATACTATCTCTGAATTATATTTGGTCATTGACCATAAATAAAGTATTCTATTCTGTCTCTGAATTCTTGCTGCATTTCCCAAAGCTTCTGTTTATTCATAATAAACACGTTCATTCATAATAAACAGAGGTTACTAATTGTCCTCAGTAGTCTCTTCTCATAAGACACGAAACCTACTGTGTAAAAGGGTATCTGTGGAACTTCCTGCCACTTGAGGAGTGTCAAGATTAAGGTTGGTTCATTTAGCCAAGGCTTACATGGCAACATTTCCATGCCTTTGGGGGATGACAATGGAGTTTCCTGAATTAACAAACAAATACCTTTAATGGCATAAAAGAGAAACATTTAAAAACAGTGGCCCCTTCCGCACACGCAAAATAATGTGTTTTCAAACCACTTTCAGAACTGTTTGCAAGTGGATTTTGCTATTCCGCACAGCTTCAAAGAGCACTGAAAGCAGTTTGAAAATGCATTATTCTGCATGTGCGGAATGAGCCAGTAGCAAAGTGCAGTGCAGTGAGCCATTATTCTTTGCCACCTGTATTCCAACATGCCTCCCTTCTGAGGGGGGAGGGATTTTTATTATTGGAATGTTGGACGCCAATATAATCTACTGAGCTTTTTATAATTAGAATCATAATTTTGTAAATTTTTATCGCTGCTTTTAAATGTTTACTAGTTGTTTTTATATTGTATTCCTGTGTGCTGTACACCGCTCAGAGCCCTTCGGGGATGGGCGGTATAAAAATTGAATAAAATAATAAAATAATAATAATAATAATAATAATATTCAAGTTCCCTATGTACAGCCACATATGGTAAAATCTCAGCCACTTTCATGGCAATTTTGGGGTTCTTATCTTATAGGAGAAATTTGATTTTCCTTTCGTAACAGTGGCAAAATTTGTTGGACAAATTACTTTGGACTGAATAACTTGCTGGTGGGCTGGAATTGTTGAAGATATATGTCAAGACTTGAGTTTCTGTTATGCCTGATCTTCGGGTTTTCTGCAGCTGTGTTATCACTGTTGGCCGGCAGCCCAGCTTGAGCTTGGGAATAACTTTTCTACTGTTGGAACTGTTACTTTCTGCTAATATTGTTGTGGCCTTGTGAAGGTGTTTGGGAGGGGTGAAGTTGCTATATGATTGCTGTGCTGCGCTTTGAACCTTAGATTTTCCCTTGCCGCTGTTAAGAGATCAGTGAGTCTGCAAATAAAGGATTTGTTTGCTACTGTTTCCAATATTTGTCTGAACTGAGTCAGATTCCTTACAGTAACGGCTGCTGCTTAGGGGGCATCTGCTGTGGAACGAAGGGATCGTTTGTGGGATTTGTTGTGGACATGAGCATTCTTATCCCGGTTGATTGGGGTAGGCTGAAGTGAGGTCTGAACGGATTTGCTGATGGAAGCACGGCTAACCGACTGCGATGCAGATCTTTGCCGCCTGTATTCCAACACCTTTGCCTCTGCTTCTTGTGCTCTAGCCTCCATTTGTTCCAGCTTAATTTGCACGTCAAGCAATTGTAGCTCCAATTCCCTGTGACCGGTTCTGTCAGACCCCTCCGAGTCAGACCGAGATGGCAGTCGCGCAGGGACTTCTGAGAAACAGGATTGATGCACAGACGTTCATGCTGGAGTATCTGAGCGGTTGACTTTGGCTGAGCACCTCCAGGAAGATCGGTGGAGAAACAAACACTAATTTGTTTGTAATCCACAATCTGCGTAGAATGGCCTCCACCCGGGTTCAATAGAGAAGGTTCTGTGGGTACCGATAAATCCACCAAGGGACCCCTGTCGGGGTCCGGGAGGCGATAATCCGGTGGAAGCGTGGTCAGCCAGTGATCTCAAGTCACAGAAGAAGGCCAGTCAGCTGGGATGTCTATCCCAGGGTCGGACCACGTTAAAGGATGATAGGATAGGCCACCAGTAACTCCAAGAAGCTGTGGTCCCAGACAGTGGTGGGATCCAAAAATTTTAGTAACAGGTTCCCATGGTGGTGGGACTCAAACTGTGGCATAACGCCAATGGGGCTGGGTGGGGCACGATGGGGGCATGGCCGGGCATTCTGGGGGTGGGACATTCCTGGCTGGGGTTGTGGCAAGGATGCAGCCCCTGCACCGGTCCTTGGGCAGGAAACAAATGCACGCAGGCGCAGGCTGCCACGCACGCCGGTGCACCTCCTGCTAGACTGCTTCAAGTTCTGTGCGCTACTGCTGAGAGGAGGGGCGTAACTAAGGCAAAAATCACGTGGCAAAATCACCAATCAGTAACCCCCTCTCGGCACACACAAATAATTAGTAACCTACTCTCGGGAACCTGTGAGAACCTGCTGGATCCCACCTCTGGTCCCAGATCAAGTCCACTTGCAACTCACAACACAGGGCGAGAGGACTGATGAACTGGCTGCCGCGCCAACCTGGCCACCAGTCCCGATTCAGTTTGATAGCTCTCAAACGTATTACCGAATTTCTCCCTTGTAAGGGTCTGCAAGCCAATCTCTCCCCTCAGGTATTTCCCGGCATGTATGGCTGAGAGAGATTGTTTAGTGTCCTGGTTAGGATGCAGAAAGGGAAATTCTGATGAATCCCTAGGGTCAGAGCCTTGAAGAAAAAAACCGTCCAACTCCTCCTGAGTTGGTTCCATAACAAAGATGAAAAGGCAGAGACATCTTAAAGTCAGAACATCCTTAAAACAGTCAATTGAAACAGTTGTTGATGAACAGTGGTTCCTTTATTGCTGTAGTAATGCACTGCTGACCCAGCAGCACCGTGGTAGAACGTTGGGTGTGGGGGGGAGCGTCTCGCCTATTCCTTAGCTTAATGACTTCAAGCGGGGATGACTACAATTGCAGGCAAGAATAGTACAGTACAGTACAAAGACGCCTCTGGCTGCCCCAGCCAGGACGTATCTATTTTAAAGCAACCAGCATGCCCAAGCCCCCCGCCCACCATACAATCATCCCACAGCTGCACTACAGACCAAAGTATTTGGCCTTCACTAGCTGAGCAGAGGAGAGATAAGCAGTCAGGAATGAACAGAAGAATAGTTTCACACAGCAGATTCACACAGACCAGAATTCCTATCCCCCAGTCCTCAGGCCACCCCGACACTGGGCAAGCATATGGTCCAAAATGGCTGCTGCCTCCAGAGCTCAGGCACAAGCTCTGTCTCCTTCAATGGTCCTCCCTGTCTGCTCCCAAGAGTTTTAACAGTACCCAGTCTGGGTCAATGAAGGTTTTCCTGCTGGATCCAGATATTCTCTTCCTGATGTCCTTGTATCACTTTCAGTCCTCCAAATATGTGATGCCTGCTTGAGAAGTCCAGGGGGTGGGTGCGGGGAGCTGTGCTTAACTCATCCCATTGTCTCTCACTACCTGGATTAGTATAACTGAAGGGTAGCTGGGTAGGGGGTAGCAGTCTGCTCAGAGATTTAAAAAACTGTTTTAAATGTTCCCTTCAGACCTCAAAAGGGGGGGGGCATTTCTTCACACCTTTATTTTTCATTTCCTGTTCTTCCAAGATTTAGAAAAAAATTAGCTTTTTTCATAGTTTATGCTAAGTGGATTTGTGTCACAATAGGTGACCGTGGCATTTAAAAGGTGTTTACAGCCAACTCTAGTGAATGAAAGGACCACAGTATCCTCCTCATTTAGTAGCTGAGGAACTGGCTTATAATCTAATTTGGGTTCATGGCTGTCTATTATTTGCAGTTGTGGGCCCAAATCAGAAAGAAAAAGATTGAAAAGAAGAGCGGCAGTGTACATTACTGCTTCATTCCCTTTGTTGCTGGAATATTGGATGTCAAATGGCCATGATCATCGATTTATTTGATAGGGGGTAGTTGAATGTGGCTTGCAAATTAAAAAGAGTAAGCATTGGTCCATGCCAAGTAGTCATAATTTCCTCCAAAGAGTGTTACATGAAATTAAGTCAAACACTCCTCTTAAATCAAGAAATGTTGTATATAGTTTTCCTTGGTTGCTAGAAAATCCAAGATGTTACAATAGTCTAACATAGTATTTTCTTTACCGAATTCAATTTGTTCTTTACCAGGCAGGTCAAGAGAGTCTTTCCATTCTGTTAGTTTGTTAGTTAGATGTTTTGCATATAGTTTCCTGGCAATAGATAAGAGACTTACAGAGTGAAAATTCTCTGGAAATTTTTGATGACCATTTTAAAATATTTGAAACAATTATTGGGTTCAGCCACTCTCCTGGGAAATACCATATTTGTTGATCAATAAGAATAAGTGTGCAAGCAGATTCCCCCCTCCCCATTCCACATTTCTTATGAATAATTCCTCAGGGAATGCATCCGGCCAAGGGATTTTGCCTGCTTTAAGGTCTGGAATAAGTTGTGAGATCTCTTCCACTTGAACTGGGAGCCGTTCAGGCTCTCCCTAGTGTAGGGGTCAGCAACCTTTAACACCCAAAGAGCCATTTGGACCCGTTTTCCACAGAAAAGAAAACACTTGGAGCCACAAATACTTTTTGACATCTAAAATGAAGATAACACTATATGTTCTCATGCAGGGAGAAGTTCCCTTCTTTGGGGCCCATTTTTACCCATCAAAGCAAAAAAAGGGGGGGTTTTAAAAAGCCTGTTGTTTTGTACATGATTCAAGTGACCAGCAATAGAACCCCCGTTTCACACATTTCTCTTTTCTTGTGTTGAAAGACACTGATTATGCCCCCCCCCCAAAGAACCCCCTCAAATTCCACTTGGATGGTGAATCAAAATTGGTGCCTTTAATGGGGTTGTCAACTTTCAGGGGGGGCTGAACTTCTCCCCCCCCCCGAGAAAATGTCTGCCATGGAGGGTGGACTCAACAGTCATATTCCTCACTGAGCATGGCCCCTGCCCTGGTCCCAAAAGACACAGCTTCTGAGAATCTACCTCCAAATGTCTTGGGATTTGCCTGCCCGGAATTGGCAACCTGCGACAATCATGGCTGAGGATGATCCCGGCCTTCCTCCCTTCCACAATCTACAAGCTTACCCTCCACTGGCTTACTCTGAAGTAAACCTTCCAAGATCCACTTGCTAGGCTTTCCCCATGCCCTCCTGCCCTCCTTGGCAATGCAGAAGCAAACAATTCCCACCCACCCCCACCTCCCCATCAAACAGCTCTAACAAGTGCAACCTTGCAGGGCTGCAGTTAATAACTCCTTTAAAATTTGACATCGTATTTCTCACCTGGACTCAGCCAGGCTGCCATCTGCCAAGAAAGCCCCTGGAGCTCAGTGGGGCTGCTGGGGGGGCTGCAAACCAAGGTGGTGCTGCTTGGGTCCCCCATGTGGTCCTACCCCCAAGAAGGACCTGGGGGAGGGGGAAATGAGGCCACCCAAAGCAGGGTTGACCCCTGACCCCCCATTCAAGGGGGCAGACTGAAGTTAGGATTGTGCTGAAAATCTGCACTCATGCAACTCCCCCCCCCCATTTCCCTCTTTTCACCACTCACCTGTTCAAGAGGGTCCACCAGCGGTGCTCCGCCCCTGCCCTCCCCATCATCACTGGCATCAGCCAACCAGGCAGCTGGGACAAAAGCCGAAATTGGCTTGGGATAGCCATCTCGGGCTGTGCCTCTCTACGAACGGGGACTCTTTCCCATTAACCCTTAGGGTGACTCTCTGAAGGAGGCTGAGAGGACCCAAGCTACGTGGAGCCACAGTGCAAGGACGAAAGAGTCGCATGCGGCTCCGGAGCCACAGGTTGCAGACCCCTGAGATCGTCTCAGGAACTTTGAAGAGATTCAGGCAATACTGTTGCCACACATATGGGGAGATCATATCCTGGGATGCCTCCTTTTGCCTTTGTAATGTGCCACTTAATGTGCCCAAATTCCTTTGGATTCTTTTTGGCAATAACATTTGGCAACTGTGACCATTTGTACAACAAAAAAATTTATTTGGAGTTCCTTTTTCTTTTTGAAATAAAGAGTGGCATTTTTCACTAGAGCTCTTCAATGTTCCTGCCAGCATAGATTCCATAGCTGTTCCTTTAGTAAGTAACATTGTGTGTCAAACCAACCTTTTTTGGGCGAGGTACCCATTAAGGAGATCAATGAAGGTGGCTGAATTAAATCATTAAACATGTTGGTGATGTTTTTGTAGAGCAGTAGAGCATCCACATTAGTTTGGGCATGGAGAGAGCATGGGGTGTGTGGGGGCAGGGTTGCGGGGGGCATCCGAAGGAGGTGTTGCCCCTGGGCACAATTTCCCCTCGATATGCTTCTGCTGGCAGCTCTTGAATTAAAAGCCAGTACTTGTATATTACATTCTTCATTTTGTTACTGGTATACAAATATTCAAATGAACTTACTATTCTTGAGTTAGAACCCCGTGTGAACCAAAAGTGACTCTTATCAGAAACTCTACTTCCTAGTGTAAATAGCTTACCTATTGAGTCTTTTGGAAATTGTTTAATTCATTTTGATACATTGCTACCACCTTGTGGATTCTCTGAAATTACAACAGAATTTACAGAACTGCATGAAATTAAAGTGATCTTGAACTGTTATATTGCTCATGCCATTTAAGATCAAGAACAATTGTTGGTTTTCCCTATTTTTTTCAATTTTTATCCTTTTTGACAATTTTTATCTTTTTGACAATAATTTGGACAATTTGATTTGGTCATTATGGTCTAATATGCTAAATTATATCAAACCTGTTCTGTTTATTGTACTTATTAGGACTAATATACTAATATACCAACCTGTTGATTTCAGAATTTTACCCTTTCTCTATATTTTCTCTTTATTTTCCTCTACCCAGTGTTTTTACCCTCACTATACCAGTATTGTTATCCTTTTACCCCATCTTTAAGTAAATAAATTACACAGCTAGTTGAGAGTTAATTATTAAAATAAGATTATCTTGTGGAATTGAGTACTTTTTAAGCATATAAAGACTGTAATCCATATTGTTAATCTAATATTTCAGAAAATATTATATATACAACAAAATTAGTTCAGATAATTCTATGTTGTGTGGTGATATAAATTGTAGCAGATAAATTGCCATTGCAAAATGTTAGGCTTGCTGATATTGTAGGTTGCTTTCTGCTAAAATAAAGACAAAAAGGGTTTTTTAGTCACAACTCCTAAAAGTACAATACTTAAAGAAATGTCTGTGGGATTTGAAGAGATGATCAAACAACTTCAATCAATATCTTCACAAATAATTCAGTCAGAAAATAATATAAAATAAGAAATTAATAGTTTATGACAAATCAAATAACTTGCCAAAACCGATGTTGATGGAGTCCTAGCTGCTGTTAGATCTACAACCTGTCCTCTGGATCCACGCCCTTCCTGGTTGATTTGAGTTTGCCAGGGAGAGTTGTGGCCCCATCTGTTGAATATCATCAAACACTCCCTTGATCAAGGAGTGTTTCCGGATGGGTTGAAGGAGGTGGTGGTTTGCCCACTCTTAAAAAGACCAACTTTAGATCCCAAAGATCTGGCCAATTACCACCCCGTTTTCGAACCTCTTGTTTCTGGAGAAGGTAATTGAGAGAGTGGTGTTGGAGCAGCTTCAGGACACAACAGGCTTTTTGGAGGACACAACAGCTTTCGAACCATTCCAGTCCAGCTTCTGTGTTGGGCGTGGGACAGAGACTGTCCTGACCATTGTCACAGATACACTCCACATACAGCTTAACCTGGGTGGATTGGCACTGCTGGTATTATTAGATCTTACCTTAGCATTTGATATGGTCGATCATGATCTTTTGACCCACCGCCTGGCCATTTCCGGGGTCTGGGGCATGGCCTTGCAATGGGTTGCCTTGTTCCTTCAGGACTGGAGTCAGCAAGTGAGGTTGGGGATAGGGCCTTTGAATGGTGCCCACTAGTTTATGGGGTGCCACAAAGGGCCCTATTATCCCCACTGTTATTTAACATCTATATACAACCCCTTGTTCAGCTGGTGTGGAGTTTTGGGCTGATCTTTCATCAATATGCTGATGACACTCAACTCATTGTGTTGATGGAGGGAGGGCCAGCTTCTGTCCCTGTGGCTCTACTGCACTGTTTGGAGGCAATTGCTGGATGGTTGAAGCAAAGCAGGTTAAAACTGAATCTAGCTAAGACTGAGGTCCTGTGGGTGGGTCGTGATGGAGGGGCGAGGGGTTCCAGCAGCCATTGCTTGAGGTGGATGCCTTGCCAGTGGCCTCCTCTGTTTGTAGCCTGGGGATCCACCTGGAGTTGACTCTATTTATGGAGACCCAGGTGACCTTTACAACCCAGGCGGCATTTGTTCACCTGCGCCAAGCACGGTGGCTAGCCCCTTACCTCTCCCAGACTGATCTAGCCACTGTGATCCATGCTACGGTCACCTCTAGGTTAGATTATTGAAATTCACTCAACACGGGTCTTCCCTTGTGGCTGATCTGGAGGTTGAAGCTGGTCCAGCATGCAGCGGCTTGGCTTCTCTCAGGCAGTTCTATACGGGATCATATCTTTCCTGTGCTGCGCCAGCTGCACTGGCTCCTGATGGAACACCGAATCATCTTCAAGGTGTTGGTATTGACCTTTAATGCACTTTGCGGCCTGGGGCCCTCATACCTTAGGGACTGTCTGTCCCCTTACACCTTTACCTGGCCTCTGCACTCCGCAGGGGCCAACTTATTGATGGTCCTGGGTCCTTCTACAATCTGGCTGTCCTCTACCCGGGGCAGGACCTTTAGTGCGCTGGCCCCTGTCTGGTGGAATTCCCTACTATCGTCCATCCAGGCCCTGCGGGACCTTGAGCATTTCCACAGGGCTTGTAAAATGGTTTTGTTCTGCCAGGACTTGGGGGAGGGCGGGGATAGCCATGGAAAGATGCCATCCATTACGCTTCTACTGATTACCATCTTGACTACCCTCATAACACATAATGAAATACCACCCTTGCCATCTGATGTCTTATATTTATACGTTAATCTGTAATACGGTAATTGGGTTTTAAGCTGTAATTTGTATTTTGTAAATTGTTTCAGTTATATAGTTTTAACCTGTGCTGTACCTTCGGGGGTGGGTGGTTTATCAAGTCTAATTAAAAAGCAAGCAAACAAACAAAAATCAGAACTTAACCAGAGAAAAGAGGAGAGGAGGGAGCAACAGACTACGAAAGAGGATTTAGCATTGTGGCTAAATCCAGGGCCCCTTCCGCACACGCAAAATAATGCGTTTTCAAACCACTTTCACAACTGTTTGCAAGTGGATTTTGCCATTCCGCACAGCTCCAAAGAGCACTGAAAGCAGTTTGAAAGTGCATTATTGTGCTTGTGCGGAATGAGCCCAGGAGAATGCACAAGAGATAGCAAAATAATACAGTCGCAATTGGGATTTTTGTCAAATCAGTAGTCAAGGCTATTGAACATTGAAGAGAGAACTGAAGTTCCAGAAGTACAAGGCTCATTCCGCACATGTAGAATAATGCACTTTTAAACTGCTTTCAGTGCTCTTTGAAGCTGTGCAGAATAGCAAAATCCACTTGCAAACAGTTGTGAAAGTGGTTTGAAAACGCATTATTTTGCGTGTGCGGAAGGGGCCCAAGATAGAGGCAACAACCTACAATTTAGGTTGCAAAATGATGGGCAAGAAAGACCTTGAGGTGAACTGAGATGGGCAAGAAAGACATTGAAGAGGAATTTGGCAAGATTTTACAAAAAAAATCCCAATTGGCAAGGACTCTTTTAATATTGAACAAATTTTCAGAACCAATTCAAGGGTTCCTGTAACAAAGAAACTACCAAGAGATGTAATAGTGAAATTTACACATAAGAAAATTAGAGACTCTATCTTTAGAAAGCAGTTATTTGAATCACTTGTTACAGAAGAGTCTAAAATATCAATCTTTCAAGACTTACTGAATACACTTTTAAGAAAGAGAAGCAAATTAAACCTCTCAAGACAAGTTGTTTCTAAAAAGGAAATAAAATACCATTGGAAAATCCCATTTGCTCTAGAAGTGCTCTTACAGGAAAGACAATGTATTGTATTAAAACAACACAGCCAGCCAGGCAAATATCTCATGCGAAGTCCCTTTTGAAGACTCTAAATCAGATCTTAAAAGAAGTCATTTGTGACTTGATGACACTCATATATACACACAAGAATAACACAACTCTCTCTCTATATATGTGCATGTGTGTCAGTTTAAAACACAGCAAAGAAAAACATAACAATATGTTGTGGAAGGCTTTCACAGCTGGAATCACTAGGGTGTTGTGAGTTTTCCGGGTTGTATGGCCGTGTTCCAGGAGCATTTTCTCCTGCAGCCTTTACACTTTTAACCAATGCAAATGGTTCTTTCTCCCACCCTGGACATTCTACAGGTATATATACTCCACTTGCTTGACTAACATCAGATCCTCTGAAGACGCCAGCCGCAGATGCAGGCGAAACGTCAGGAGAAAATGCTATTGGAACACGGCCATACAACCCAGAAAACCCACAACACCCTGAAAATATAACAGTATTTAAGAATATGTAAAAATAAATAAGTTAAAAACATAGGCCCCTTCCGCACATGCAAAATAATGCGTTTTCAAACCACTTTCACAATTGTTTGCAAGTGGATTTTGCTATTCCGCACAGCTTCAAAGAGCACTGAAAGCAGTTTGAAAGTGCATTATTCTGCATGTGCGGAATGAGCCTATAAGTACAGCCAAACAGACAACACAAAGGCAGCTAACCTGAGACTGCTCATTGCTTTGTGAGCTGACCCTGAGAGACCCCATCAATCCTTTCCTGCCTTTGTGGGCTGGCAGCAGCTCCGGCTGGCCCAAATGCATTAAACTTGTAATACATAAAACATCAACAAACACTAAAACATCATGTCCGCAGTGCTTTGGCAAGAGTTTCCACTCGTAAAAGTGGTGGCAGATTCCCTTTTTGAAGCCGGCCTTTACTTTGCTTTGTGTTTATTCTTAATGAAAATATTTGCATCCCAGCAGAGGCAGAAAGAGCGGAAACTGTGCCTGGGCCTGTCACAGCCTCACCTGCTCACAGGGTTGTTGTGAGGCTACAACCAAAGAGCGGGAAATGATGCTTTGGGACCCCTTTGCAGAGAAAAGTAGGGGATTAAGGAAGTAAATCAATCAATCTTGAAAGCTCTATCAGGTTCTTTAAAACATACTGGATGGCACAGCCCAAGTTTGTTTATTTATTAGTTATTTACTTTTTTTAATGTGCCATCTTTCCCCCCAGTGGGAGACATGGCTCATATCATTCTCCTCTCCTCCATAATTTTATCCCTACAGCAACCCTGTGAGGTAGGCCAGGTAGAAAACATTTGTCTGGCCCAAGGCCACCTGATGAGCTTTCATGACAGAGTGGGGATTCGAACCTGGATTTCCTGGATCCTTGCCTCGATTCTCTAACCACTGCACCACATTGGCCCTTGGGAAAAACCAAAGGGCGGAGCTTGAGAAACATCCAAGGGGTTTGACTTTGTCAGGAGCAGAACTGATGGCAGTTTCTGATTCAGTCCATTGGTTGGACTGAAGGTCCGTGTGGTCTACAGGGTTGCCAACTCCAGCTTAGGACATTCCTGGAGATTTGGCAGCAGAGCCTGGGAAGGTGGAGTTTGGGGAGGGAGTCCCTCTGATGCTCCCGTTCCTTCCAATGGAACCAACGCCTGCAGTCTGGTAATCAGTTGTCAGCACTTCAGGCGCCAGGTGGAGTTTGATAACCTTAGGGCAGTGGGGTGGGGAACCTTTGGCACTCCAGATGTTGTGGACTACAATTCCCATCAGCCCCTGCCAGCATGGCCAAGTCACTTCCAATTGGCCATGCTGGCAGGGGCTGATGGGAATTGTAGTCCATAACATCTGGAGTGCCAAAGGTTCCCCACCACGGCCTTAGGAGCTATGCGACAAAGCTATGGGCAGCAAGCCTGAATCATCCCACAGCTGTATTGCTATACTATTTCCACTAGTACCAAAGCCACCCCTAATCTGTGGCTTGGGAGACTGTGGCTGCACAGGAAGCTCTCTGTCTCTTCTTGGCTATGTGTTGGCTACCCAGTTCACTCAGGCACACTTTTTTTGTGGCCCTTTTTGTGTGTGGTGCTCAGAATGTTTTCCCGGTTTTTTGGTTGAAATGGGATCCTCTTGCTGTGAAGTGTCTCTAGCTGAGCCAATCTTGATCCTCTTTGATCTGAGATTGCAAATGCCTTAACAGTCCAGGTGCTCGGGAGCAACAGGTGCTTGGGAGCTTTCACATCCTGCAGGTGAGCTCCCAAAGGCACCTGGTGGGCCACTGCGAGTAGCAGAGAGCTGGACTAGATGGACTCCGGTCTGATCCAGCTGGCTTGTTCTTCTGTTCTTGTGTTCTTAAATTACAATTTTGGCCACCCGTTCTGTCCAGGCAGCCTCCAGCCAGGGAGATTTCCTGCTGCTCTTTTTTGTGCTTTCATTACTTTGTGCTCGTGTTACTTACATTTTTGTGCTTAACGTTATTTTGCTAGACACTTTGAATATTGTGTCACGTTCAGTTTATAGATTTGACAGCAACCCCACCTCGAAGAAAAAGAAAAAGAGAAAGTCTCTTTCAGGAGCCCAATTCCGCGGTTTTCCAGAGTTAGGATACCATTTCATCAGCCCCTGCCAGCATGGCCATTTGGCCAATTGGCCATGCTGGCAGGGGCTGATGGGAATTGTAGTCCATGAACACCTGGAGAGCCGCAGGTTGCAGACCCCTGCTCTGGTGGCTCTGAACTGTTGGCCCAGAGAATAGGAAGAATTGCAGTTGGTTGGGCGGGCGAAGGCAGCAGGGGGAGAAAAAGCCTGATGAAAAACTTGCCCCCTTCGCTTTCCCTGCCAAGTGAAAGGAAAAGTTGTTCTTTCAGAGGTTCTACAAACCATGGAGATTCTCTGATCTGAGATGTGGAGAGTTTGGGAGAGTAACCAACTCGAAGACGATATGCGCTCAGTGTGGCAGAGCGTAAGGGTCTGTTACTCCAGTCAATAGTTGAGACTCAGGAATATTTCGAGAGCTTTATTGAACTGTGTCAAAACCTAGGCTGCAAAAAGCCACAGCTGATGCTCAAGGCTTTGCACATAGGTTTTATTACCAAACGTTGAAACATGACTGATTCAGAAGTCCCGCCCCCCCACTGATTCCCACAATTGCCCGCTTGAGAAGAGATAGCGTGAATGCAGTATTGTGATGAGTTGCCCAAGTCGCCCTCCCATCTCCAGGAAATGGGTGATGGGAGATGGGGAGGTGGGGAAGGTGTGCATACTTCAACTAGTTACAGACAAGCAACAAAGAGACAGAGCAAAGAGGCCCTCAGGCCACAGGTAACAGCAGGGCCAGGTGTGGCCTTGGCTCCAGCCCCATGATGCCAGGCCTGACACAGAAACCACACGCAGAGGTGGGATCCAGCAGGTTCTCACAGGTTCCCGAGAGTAGGTTACTAAATATTTGTGTGTGCCGAGAGGGGGTTACTAATTGGTGATTTTGCCACGTGATTTTTGGCCTTCAGTTAATGCTCTCCCTTCCTCAGCAGTAGCATGCAGAACTTGAAGCAGTCTAGCAGGAGCAATCGGGCGGCAGCCCGCTCGCTGCATTCATTTCCGTCTAAGGACCGCAGTGGCTGCATCCTGCTACAGCCCCGCTTCCAGGAATGCCCTCGCTCTGGAATAATTCGCCACGCCTCGGAATGCCCCGCCCAGCCCCATTGGCGCTACACCACAGTTTGAATCCCACCACCATGGGAACCTGTTACTAAAATTTTTGGATCCCACCATTGCACACATGCGTAGATGGCCTGTGTGAAAATGAGGTGGCTTTTAACTCCCAAGTGCAAAAAAACACAGCCTGCTTTACTTGGAAAATAAATTCTGCTCTCGTATTCTTAATGGACTTCTTCTTCTGGCGGGCGATTGACAAACCTACTGAAAACGTTACAAAACCGCAGGAAGCCCGCCCTTTTGACGGGGCTGTCAACTGGGTGATTTTGTCTGAATTGCTGGCATTTCTTGGGTGTGTTTGCCATCAGAAGGGCGAGAAGTCTGCCCCCCACCCTGCCCAGGGATCATGTTCCAATTCCCCAAGAGATGGTGATGAATTGACTTAACAAAAGACAAAATTAATTGTCGTTGCTCTCTGAGAAGACGACCATTTGCAGCCCCGGCTGAGTGAAATTAACAGAGTGGGTATTAATATATTCCCATGATTATAATCAGCTGAACAGGGCCTGAATGCCTGCCAACATCTCTTTGGCACATTTCTCAGCTCCAGAAAATGAACATGAATCAGTTCCTTTTTACAGATCTCCTTTAATTTGCGGCTCAGAGAATGAAGATGACGCTGACAATGAAGATAGAACGCGGTTTGAGGCTGATCTCATGGAAAAAGCGATAGACGGTGGTTCGAAGTTCATGTTCCCAGGGCATGTTTGGCAGAAAAGGGGATGTCAGTCAAGAGCGGCGAGATCTCAAAGGTCCCAGAAATCTGGGGTGGAATGCGGCGGGGCTTGATAATTTTGGGGAGGGGATCTATAGAAGGGAATGAAAGATAATGCTTTATAAAATTAAGAACAGTTAAGGATAAGAACATTTTTTGTGCTGCTGCAATATTAGGAAGAAGAAGAAGAAGAAGAAGAAGAAGAAGAGGAGGAGGAGGAGGAGGAGGAGGAGGAGGAGGAGGAGGAGGAGGAGGAGTTTGATTTACATCCCTCTGCAAGGAAAATCAAAGGGGTTTACAAACTCCTTTCCATTCCCCCCTCAAAACAAACACCCTGTGAGGTAGGTGGGGCTGAGAGAGCTCCGAAGAACTGTGACTAGCCCAAGGTCATCCAGCTGACATGTGTTGGAGTGCACAAGCTAATCGAGTTCCCCAGATAAGCCTCCACAGCTCAAGTGGCAGAACGAGGAATCAAACCCGGTTCTCCAGATTAGAGTGCACCTGGTCTTAACCACTACACCATCCTGGCTCTCAACATGATAGAAAGTGTGGTGCTGTGGTTAAGAGCAGTGGACTCTAATTTGGAGAACCAGGTTTGATTCCCATACACCTCCACATGAAGCCTGCTGGGTGACTTTGGGCCAGTCACAGTTCTCTCAGAACTCTCTCAGCTCACGTGAAGAAAGGCAATGGCAAACCACCTATGAATGTCTCTTGTCTTGAAAACCCCACCAGGGGGCGCCATAAGCTGTGATTTGACAGCATTTTACACCCACAAGATTTTACCATGTGACTTCACCTGACGGGATTGATTGGTTGGTGCAATTCTGATCAAACGAAGTTCTGCTTTCAGCAACGTGGGTTTCACTAGTGAAACTGGCTCTTATGATAGCATTTCCCCCCGCTCTTGCCATAATGCTAGAACTTGGGGAGGAAGGGGGTTAGGTCTCGGAACCTTAAGCCAATGAACGGACTCTGAGGTATTGTAGCATTTATTGATGAGGCATCGAAGCACCAAAGCTTGGTAAAGGCAATTCTGACAAGCCTGGCCTTTGCTATCCCCTTTCTCCCCATTGCCAGTCCCCCTTCCGGCTTTCCCAAGAAGTTGTCCTGGAATGAAGTAACCCTGCTGTCAGCGGTAGATAGAGAGCTACTCTTGCTTTCCTGCCCCCATGAGATAATGGATGCAACTCCATTTCTCATGGGACCAGGGTGTCAGGGGAAGCCTAGTTATCTACAAAGAATGTGAAGCCATAAAGAAAAGTTCAAGGAAATAATGCCCCAGATGGCAGTGGTTACATATAGAAGGCTGGTTACATATATCTTTTTAGCAGCATTGATTTGTTGTTTTAAGCGGTTACATTGAGTTGGGAACGTTTCTCAATCACACTATGGTAATTGCCCTGACCGGGGTGGTGGTGGTGGAGAGACCCAATGCAATTGATTGGTAATATGTTCAGAAGAGACAAAAGGAAATACTTCTTCACCCAACAAGTCGTTAATTGGTGGCATTGGACAGATTCATGGAATTCTGGGTTGGACAGATTCATGGCGAACAGGTCTACCAGTGGCTACTGGTCCTACAAGGAAAAGGAAACCTCCATGTTCAGAGGCAGTCAGCCTCTGAGACCCAGAGTCAGGAGGCAACATCAGGAGAAGGCCTCTGTGCCCTGTGGCTGGCCCTCCGGAGGAACTGGAGGCCACTGTGTGGAACGGGATGCTGGACTAGTTGGAGTACTGGTCTGCTCCAGCAAATTCTTCGTTTGTTCTTAAATTTCAGAAATACATGATTTTAAAGCCTCCGGAAGGACTTCTCCACTAAAAAGCTGGTGGTTTTGGTAGAAATAGTAGCAGAAGAAGAATAGGTTCCAAAGAAAAAATGGACAATCCAGAAATGGTTGGAATACATCTGGGAACAAGTGACACTGGACATTTTCGAAATAATAACAAAGAATAAACTGTGGCAAGAGATAAACAGAGCGAAATTCCGGAAGATATGGACCATATACGCGGACTGGGTGAAAGAAGCTGGAGTCAATGAGGAGAAATGGGAGAAACGATTACAAAGAATGAATTTACTGCTGTTTGTTTGATAAAACTATGAAAAATATAGGGGGGAGGGGGAAAAAAGGGGGAAATGTATTGTTTGAAAAAAACAACAAAGAAAAGCATTAATAAAATGTAATATTCAAATGATACAATAATTTTTTTTAAAAAAAGAATAGGTTCCAATAGATACCCTGCTCTTCTCTACTTTTAAAGAGTCTCAAAGCAGTTTACAAACTCCTTTCCTATCCCCTCCCCACCACAGACACCTTGTGAGGCAGGTGGGGCTGAGAGAGTTTGGAGAGAACTGTGACTGGCCCAAGGTCACCCAGCAGGCTTCATGTGGAGGAATGGGGAACAGAACCCGGTTTTCCAGATCAGAGTCTGCCAGTAATGTGGAGGAGTGGGGAATCAAACCTGCTTCTCCAGATTAGAGTCCGCTGCTCTTAACCGCCATACCATCCTAGTACACAGATCTCTGGACTTACAACCGATTTCCAGACTATAGAGATCGGTTCTTTTGGAGAAAGTGACTGCTTTGGAAGGCTAGATGGCATCATACCCTGCCGAGGTTCCTGCTGTCCAGAAACCCCAACCTCCTAAGCAGTGGTGGGATTCAGCCGGTTTGCACCACTTCGGCAGAACCGGTTGTTAACATGGTGCCTGTAAACAACCAGTTGTTAAATTATTTGAATCCCACCACTGCTCTTAAGGCTCTGTCCCCAAATCTCCAGGAATTTTTACATCCAGAGTTGGCAACCCTAGTTTGAATCCACCTCCTGTCTACTTGAAGATCCCATTTCCGAATAGCTGCTGTCATTCTGCAGTGGAAATGTCTGTGGATTGTAGCTCATAACATCTCTTTGCAAGATCTAGGTCAGACGCTGATTCAAGTGTAATAATTTATACTCTAACTAGGGTAGTCGGTGGGGGGGCAGGCTGCTATGTAGCCTTCTAAATATAGATTAAACAAAATGCAATATGTCACACGCAAGAAATATCTGGATACCAATTTACGGCGTAAAGTTTGGGTTAACTCCCTTGACAAGTTTGCTCAGCTTGGGATATTGGAATATTTGTTAAAATTCCGTAGACATTTTACTTGTATGCTGTCGTCGCATCTGTAGCATCGCACAGTGAAGTGTTAGTGCAGAATGGAGAGGGAACTTGAACTCAGAACGTGCTTGGATCTCTCAGGAAAGCGTGGCACAAAAATCAAATAAAGATTTTCCATGTGCTCCCTCTGAATCTCTTTATGTGGCTGAGTTGGGCTCAGAGTTTGAAATGAGTGGAGTTCAGCATCAACGCCTCAATTTGGCATGGGAAAATTGTTGACAAGATCACAGAAACTGGTATATCCACGGACGAAGTATTAATGTTAACTTATCTTGAGGCTAAAAAGCTGATAAAAGACAGATGTTTAGAGTGGGATTACCAAAGATCTTTAACAGCAGCGAATTCAATTTGCTCACCTGTAAATCAACTCTTAGTCGGAGAAAAGGGTTGTATTTACCCATTATCTTTTCTACATGACTAATCCCAAATTAAGGCGTGCATTTTCTTTAGCAAGATGTAATATTTTGCCGTCTGCTTTACTTGAGGGCAGGTTTCAGAAAATAAACCGAGGCCTGAAAGATTACGCCCCTGTAACAGTGCATAAGTGGAAATGCTAGCGCATGCTATGCTTCATTGCCCAAATAGAAGTGCACGCGAAGGCATAAAACACCGAGCATTGTTTACATTTACTAACATACGGATGAAGGACTGATGGTTAAAGGATAAAGCATTGCTGAGGGCTTTCGCCGCTGGATTCATTCAGCCTTCTGGTGGGTTTTCAGATGGATATGTGGCCGCGGGTCTGAGTGGTCAGTAACTACCAGACCACGGCCACACAGCCCAGAAAACCCACCAGAACCAAAGGATAAAGTATTTTTAGATGGTTCTACTCAGGATCTTTCTGATTTAGTTGCCACGTTCTCGCTTGATATAATTGGTATTTCAGTAAAGGGAAGTTTTTATATTATACGATGGGAATTTTGTTCTGTATAAATGTTATTTTGCTTGTAAAACCAACAAGTTATTTGAAGTACCTCCCCCAAAGTAAGTCTGTCTTATACTCTTCCTCCCATCCAGTCATCAGATGCAGCAGTTACCTATACAATTGTTGACAAAATCAGAGAAAAGGGCATATTATTTACAGGTTTTAAGGACAGAACTAATCTTTTAACCTCCATGTAAGCAGCTTCACCCAAGATTGCAGTCTGGCTCTTTCTTATCTTCGGCCATTTTACTTTTACTTCCTAATACTGAACAATATCAAATATTGTGGACAAGCAAATGCATTTTTAATGTAAAACATGAAACTGGTAACAAAGCAGGAGACTGTGTGATACTGACAGATCAGTAATGGATAGAACTGGTCTTTGCCTCCCTGCGAGGTAGGGGGGACTGGGAAAGTTCAAGGAGAACTGTGACTGGCTCAAGGTCACCCAGTAGGCTTCATGTGGAGGAGAGAGGAATCAAACCCAGCTCTCCAGATTACTATCCGTCAAATCTTACTATCCTCCTCCTCCTCCTCCTCCTCCTCCTCCAAGAAGGACCTGCCAATCACCACAAATCATTAGGAACATTGGAATGGGTGAAACTCTCCTTTATCTCCTTTCTCTTCAACATCCCGCAAGCTGAGGGAAATGTCATTTCCATTATTACGGTCGACGTGCAGAGTTTAAAATGGAAATGTAGTTGCTTTTATGTAACACGCAACAGAGGACGGGGTCTTTCATCAGCTGGAGAAGCGGTTGTGCAGACCAGACTTTGCAAACTGGGTCTTCCTCTCGCCAGACTTCTGTTCGGTGACATTTTACATCGCTCTGTTCTGCCTGTCCTTAAGTGGGGAGAGGGGGGTGGGGGGGGGAGATGGGTTTCCTGCTGTTTTTCCTCTTCCTGCCTTCGAGGGAGGCCAATTTTCAGGATGTTTAGCTTGTTGAGAGCGAGCAGAGCCAAAGCTGGGGACTTCGCCAGAGAACCTCGGCTCTTTTAAGGACTTGTGGATGTAGCTGAATGTTCCAAACTGGCATTTCCTGAAAAACAGGGTTTTAAAAAAAAATTGGTACGATGTCAAGATAATACATAAGAGCATCAAAACGGCTTCATGAAATTGGAGCTAAAGGTTCATCCAACGTGAGCTGGTGCGAAGGATGTTTTAATGTGGACCGGTAAGACCACAATGCATCAGGGGTGTCATAGGGGGACTCTTCAAGTCAGAATCTGCACTCAGTTCCCCTTTGTGCCATTATGGCAGTTGGACAAGCGGAGGCCATGGCTGCTTATGAGAGGGCCTGGTGCAGGACTGGTGCAGGAAAGGTGGATGAAATGGACTGGTACAAGAAAGATAGATGCATAGGCATAATTTGATTTCGAGTATATATGTATCTGTGTAACTTTAATTTCAGATATGTACCCATTAGAAGCCCCAAAGAACTGTTTGGGAAGTTATTAGAACATACTGGCATAATTGGAGAAGACCTTTGAATGTAAAACATTCTATAATGCCACTTGAGATGTTTTATGTAGAATCTACACAGAATTGGAATATGCACTCATATGGAGACTGAAGCTTTGTTTCTGGAACACCCAATTGAATGGACTTATGTGATTATTTATGCTTCTAGTAATAAGAGTTGGAAGACTTATGCTGTATTTTTAAGAACCCTGTCAGAGAAATAAGGAAATGTAAATACAAATAGAAGTGTTAAGTTGTTTAATTATATGTAAGATCAATATATAAGATTGGACACAGCCAGAGTGCAACGTGTGTATTTTTGAGTTTATTTGTGCTCATGAGGGCCACCACGGCCACTGGCCAGTTGGTGCTATTGCAACTCCTGGCTCAGCTGGATCAGGTGACCTGAGGAGCCAATAAGGCCCTGTTTGGCTTTATGGAATTGTGGGTTGGGCTTAGCTTAATAGTCTGAGCATGTTGTCGCCTGGGGCGGGTTGAGTTGTTCTGGAGCAGCTGCAAGTTTAGCCTGCCAGAGTTGACATCTTTGTTGCTTGCCCTGACACTGAAAGGTAGGCTGCGTCTGAACATAGAGGCTCCATTCAGCTGCTGATAGTTCTGGTAGCAGCTTTTTTTTGGTATGCTTATCTGAGGCTTTTCTAAAGGCATCTGAGCCAGTGGCTGTCATACATTTGTTATGAGACTGTTTTTCCATTGGGTCTTCTGCATCTGGAAAATACTGAGAAAACATGAGCTCAGAATAACTGTTTTTTTTTAATGTAACTTTTGGCTCATTCTGAACTGTGGTGAGGCAGTGAAGTACAATGGTTAAAATCTGAGATCACTCGGACAGGGTGGTTAATCTATAGAGCCCAGGATGTTCATGAACCATAATTCTTACCACAGCCCCTGCCAGCATGGCCAATTGCTTAGTTCATGAACACCTGCAGCACCATGAGGTTGGCTTACCCCCCCGGATCTTCAGGGATTTAGGATTGCAGGAGTGGCCAATCCTTACATCTCCAGAGGCTGGAGGGATCTCGAGCAAGCTCCATCCCACCCTGCCAGCATGGCCAATTGGCAGGGGCTGATGGGAATTGTAGTCCATAACATCTGGAGTGCCAAAGGTTCGCCACCACGGATCTAGGAGAACCAAGTTTGAATCTGTGCTCTGCCAAGAAAGCTTGCTTGGACCGGTCACCCCCTTTAAGATTAACCTACCTCACAGGTTGTGAGGATAAAATGGAGGAGACGGGAATTATGGAAGCCACCTCTGGCCCCCATTGGGGAAAAAGTTGGGGTATCAATGGAGGAAATAAAACTAAACTGAGGGCATCAAACAATCACCAGGTGATATGGCCAGAATGGGTGACACCTGGCTTGATACTACATGCGAAAGGGATGTGGGAGTCATAGGCCCCTTCTGCACACGCAAAATAATGCATTTTCAAACCACTTTCACAACTGTTTGCAAGTGGATTTTGCCATTCCGCACAGCTTCAAAGAGCACTGAAAGCAGTTTGAAAGTGCATTATTCTGCATGTGCGGAATGAACCATAGTAGACCACAAACTGAACATGAGTCAGCAGTTTTATGCAGCAGCCATGAAAGCCAATGTGATCCTGGGATGTATCGATAGGAGTCTAGTGTCTAGATCGTGGGATGTAATTGTACCTCTGTATTCTGCATTGGTTAGGCCTCACCTGGAATATTATGTGCAGTTCTGGGCACCACAATTCAAGAAGGATATTGACAAGCTGGAACGAGTTCAGTGGAGGGCAACCAAAATGGTAAACGGTCTGGCATCCATGTCCTATGAGGAGGAGACTTAGGGAGCTGGGGATGTTTAGTTTGGCGAAGAGAAGGTGAAGAGGTGACATGATAGCCCTGTTTAGATATTTGAAGGGATGTCATGTCGAAGAGGAAGCAAGCTTGTTTTCTTCTGCTCCAGAGACTAGGACCAGGAGTAACGGGTTCAAGGAGAAGGAAAACAGATTCCACCTAAACATCAGGAAAAGCTTCCTGATGGGTCAGGGCTGTTTGCCTTGGAGTGTGATGGAGTCTCCTTCTTTGGAGGTTTTAAAACAGAGGCTGGATGGTCATCTCTCCGGAGTGCTTTGATTGTGTGTTCCTGCATCGCAGGGGGTTGGACTTGATGGCCCTTGGGGTCTCTTCCAACTCTACGATTCTACGAATATGGGAATAAAAACTTGGCTAGCTGAGCTTTACAGCATCTCTCTGCCCATGGCTGATAAAGGTGCCTGGAGCTGTACTCCCAGCCAAAGAGCAGGCTCCGTAATCAAAGGACAGAGAGGAGAAGAAACTGTGAATCACAACATCTGCAATAGCTGCTTGTCTGACGTGGTCCAAGGAACTCTGAAAATCTTCTCAGTTGTTCCTGACTAATCCTTCACATCCCCTTCCTTAATGGGGTTTAATAATAGACAGGTAGCACATGGCACCCTCGGCTGTCACTCCAGCCCTCCCCCCCCCCACCCGCCCCCATCAGTGTACGGTTGAACAAGGTGACAGGCAGCTCTCGGCTAAGCCCACAGGACAAGAGAAAAGTCTGAGCATGGACAGAGGGGTTGTGCGGTCTTGGTTTTAGAGCAGCTATAATCCCGGGGACTTGATGGAGGGAGAAGGTGCCTTCGAGATGCCTTCGAATGCAGGCTGCAAACAGACTGCAGCTTGGTGCCAGCTGTTTGTCCCAATGAGACTTGGAGGTGTCGTGCAAGGAAGAACATAGCTTAGTAGCCATGTGATAGCCAAGCGGAGGCTGGCTAATGGAGCTAACCAGTTAGAAAGATACTTTCTTGTTTTGTATCCAAGTTACCCATTTTATAGTTAGTAAACTTTATTGACAGTAAGCAACTGTCGCTGCCTCTTTATTGCACAAACCCTGCTTTATAAGAAGTGTGATAGCCACGTCACAACCAAAAATTCACTTCAAAAATCCTCACCCGAGGAACGTAGGGGGGTAAGCAACGTTGGGCACCCAACTTCTGCGCAATGGTAAGAAACCACAGAATTACAGGATCAGCCAAAGACAGAATCTAACTTACAAAAGGAAAAAAGTATCTGTCTGGCTCTAGTGCGAAATTAAAAACTCTTTTTAATGAAAATAGCTAAAAACATTCATATAACAGACCCACAACTCTTAATCAACAACAAAGTATACATATTATAGATGACACCAACAAAGCCATGAATAAGACAAATACAGGGGATCCCAAAGACAATGCTAAGATATCAAGTCTCTGTAATAAAGGCATAACTTTCAAAGAGATCCACTAATGGTATAGATGCGAAGGATACCAAGTGTCTGATGCCAGGAAGTATTCAACTTCAGCAGATCAACTTCATGTACTCATAGGTGGACGTGTAACCCCTATGTTCAGAATGGGTTGACCCAGAAAGGGGTGGAGACTCAAAGCAGCAGAAGGCTGCAAAAACTGGTGAAGTTGGAGGAAGCAAGGCTACCAGGCTGGGACCTTGATTTAATTCTTTATAAGCTCTTAACACCTTGTTTAGGGTAACTGCAAAGCTATAAAACCTAGTGGGAAGCGTATTGGTTACTTTTTGCTATATTTGTAAATGTTAGAATTCTATTGTTTCCAGGGCTTGCTATGTATGTAGTTGATAGGGGAGTTCGTTTGTAATCTTCTTCATCATCTTGGATCCTATCTTACCTCAAGCTCTGAAGTCTTCTTAAGGCTTTGCAACCACCAGCAGGAAGAATTGGACTTAGCATTTCATCGCAGATTGTCAAGATAAGGACTCTGAAATGCAACCTAGAAAGGACTGTAAGAATTGTTGGCAATGTTAAATGTTAAATGTTAAAAGTGTGTTAATTGTTAAGCGAAGTAAAACCACTTTGTTTTAAAATTTAGTTCTTTGTAACTCCTTCCAAAGTTCTGCCCCACAGAACCTATACATTTAGAGTAAGGTTAAGCAGACGGCACGCCAGCGAGGATGCTGATGAAGAAAATTCTTGGCTAAGTTGGTCTACAGAATGGGTGACAAGCCCTGTTCCAATAAACGGCGAGAGAGAGATTCAAAACAAAACAAAACAAACCTTTGGATCCTCTTGGCACAGCTGGTGGAGGTTTGCTAAAGCGCAGCACATTTCACCGTCAAGGTGGCCTTTTCCTGAAAAAGCGTAAAGTTGGGCTTGACAGACAGACGTCCGATAGAACGATCAAGCGCTTTCCTCGGGAGGCCTGCATTGTTTTGGATGCTAAATAAGAAATCCCTTCAAAAAAAAGGAATTATTAATTAGAAGATCACGCATATGGGGAAGGCAGTGTGGGCGGGTGATATCGGTGACCCTTCGCTGACCTTCCGCTGCCCAGCTGTAGGAAGGAAAAGGCAGCGGAGAAGTTCCCGGGCCTCTTCCAGCTGAGCTGAGCCAAAGCGTCTGCAGGGCGGCAGCAGGAGTCGCTTAGCTCTCTCCGGCCTCTGCTGAGCCCGGTTGCCTGTTGGGAAGCAGCCAGATCATGTTCTTCCAGCTGGTCGAGGAGGTCGCCGTTTGTTCCACACTTATCGGCTCGGCAAATGGCAAGTGGAGGCGGATAGCGCGGCTGCCAGTTTGCGGGGAACGGAGCCAGTTCGGCGATGGCCCCATCTGTGCCTCCGTAAACATGACGAAGAAGTGCACGGACTCAAGAGCTTTGCCTCTTGCTCTTCCGCAGTGTCACCTTCTGCCACACGCACAAATGATTGAAGCTGCAGGATCGGCGTGCGAGGTGTCAGGAAAGGCTGACCGGCTTTGTGCCAGCAGGGAAGGGGGGTGGCAGTGGAAGCGCAGAGCTGAGAGTGACAGAGGCCCGTGCCAGATATGTCCCTTGAAGATGAACATCCCGCGGGCTTTGCGCAAGATGTGGAGATGTGCAGCTGTGGCTCAAAGGGAGGGGGAAGGAGAGGACTCATCGCATGGAGACTGGGGGAGGGAGGGGGGATTCACTCTTCTCCTAGGGTTGCCAACCTCCAGTTGCGACCTGGAGATCTCCTGCATTGACATCTGATCTCCAGACCAGAGGGATCAGTGTCAGACCTTGAGTCTGGAAACAATGGAAACTGTAGATTTGTTCTAAAGCCTTTATTTCAGAGCATAGGTGACATCGTCAAAGAGGAATCTGGTGATTCCCGTGCAAACCCACCACCTATATCCCGTTGCCCCCTCCTACCGAGCCAAACGGCTCCTACTGTCCCCCTACAAACTACAAAGCATTTACTACAAAGCAATGCAACCTGGGAACAGTTCACACTTCCCTGCGATAAGATCTGTGTCTGGGATGTCCTGGGGTGGCGAGGGGAGGACACTGGTGATTACTGCCTTCAGCATCTGGCACGGTAAACCCCTGCTCTGCTCTGCCACATCCGTCACTGAGCGTGGTAGGATCAGTCCTGGACACGGAATCAGCCCCCCTTGGAAATAAGATGGCCGCTTTTGATGGCACTTTTTTTTGCGTTCCCTGTTGAGGCCACACCCCTCCACAAGCCCCACCCTTTTCAAGCTCCACCCCCAAATCTCCTGGTATGTCCCAATCCAGAGTTGGCAACTCAACCTCTGAGTCTTTGGAAGTGCAGAGGAAGCTCCCCTGGGGCGTGTTTCCATTGAGAGCGCACGGGAGACTTGATGTACTTGTGTATGAGCAGGGGTCTGCAACCTGCGGCTCTCCAGATGTTCATGGACTACAAATCCCATCAGCCTCATCCGCCCCAATTGGCCATGCTGTCAGGGGCTGGTGGGATTCGTAGTCCAGGAACATCTGGAGAGCAGCAGGTTGCAGACCCCTGAATTAGAGGCTAGCGGGTCACACTAGGATCTGGAAGACCCCGGTTCGAATCCCTCACCCTGCCCTGAATGCTTGCTGGGTGACCTGGGGCTGCTCAGCCGCCCCCAGCCTGACCTACCTCATAGGGCTGTTGTGAAGATAACATGGAGGAGCGGAGGACGATGTGAGCTGCTTTGGTTCCCCACTGGAGAGAATGGCATGGCGTAAATGAAGGGGTTAATGCGACTTTTGCAGCGCTTGCCACTTGGGATGTGGCAGTGGAGATCAATGGAAACTGTAGATTTGTTCTAAAGCCTTTATGTCAGAGCGTAGGTGACATCGTCAAAGAGGAATCTGGTGATTCCTGTGCAAACCCACCACCTGTATCCCGTTGCCCCCTCCTAACAGTGAAGGAGTTTCAGTGAAGGAGTTTCTTGGGAACGGCTTTTTCAGTCTCCCTGGCAGAGGCATATCTGGGGAAAAAATGTAGCCTGGTGCAAAATCTGAGCCCTCTCCCCGGTTATGGGCGGCACCCACCATGACCAGACAATGTTTTTTTTGCACCAGGTCTTGAAGTCAGCGTATGGACCTGGAGGGGAGGAGGAGGGGTGTGGAGGCGACTTTCCACTCCCTTACGTGACTAAATGGCCGCAGCCTGGGGACATTTGGTCCCATATGTTCCCCTGGGCGGTACACCCCTGCTCCCTGGCTTGCCACAAGAAGCGACCGGGCATGTCCCTGCCGTGCTACAGAAGGTTCAGTGATGAGACTTCGTCTTCTATTTCTTTTATTGAAAGCACCAGGAAAAGGCTTTTAGACTTCTATTGCTAGAACAAGAGATTAAAGACCAAAACAGCCACCATTATATCCCTCACCATGCCCCCCCCCTCGGTACCAGTTTCTAAGGGGGGAATGGTTCCTCTTCACTCTCACGGGAAGAAGACAGCACAGTGCAGTGGCGTAGTGCCCAGGGGATAGGGGGCATCTTGCACCGGGTGCCTGACGTGCGGGGGTGTGGTGGGACATGGCAGGGACACAGGGCCTCATCACGTGCCCTGGACGCAGTTCCCCTCGCTACGGCTCTGGTACAATGTCAGGAGTGGCACCTGACACCTCCCAACCTCAGCCAAAGAGGCACCAGAAGAAGAAGAAGAGTTGCACTTATATCCGCCCCTTTCTTTCCTGTAAGGAGACTGAAAGGGGCTTACAATCTCCTGTCCCTTCTCACAAATAAATCCTCACAGCAGCCACCTGTGAGGGTGGTAGGGGCTGAGAGAGCTCAGAAGAACTGTGACCAGCCCAAGGTCACCCAGCTGGTGTGTGTTGGAGCGCACAAACTCGGTTCCTCCAGACCAGAGTGCACCTGCTCTTAACCACTACGTCACTGCTGCCGCCAGGGGGCACATCTGGGCTAAGGAGCGGATCTGTTCAGCTGGGGAGATGGTGCGGTTGCTGACCTTCTCCGTCTCAAACCCCTGTCACCTGTGAATGGGCCTTTTGTTCTGTATCACTGTGCTTAGCAACATAGTTAACTAGAAGTGCCCCTGCTATGGGCTCCGAAAGAAGGGAGGGAGGCGGAGGCTGCGGTCAGCAGAATGGCCTTGAGACGCTCACTTTCCACAACAATCTTATCCAGGAGGAGATGGGAGCGGGGAGCGAGGAGACAACGGGAGATATATTCTACTGCTGCAAAAGCCACGTCCAACAGAACTGGCTTTCCGCCTCTTGAGTGCCTGTTGCCAACTCAATAAAAAACTTCTGATTTTAAAATCCAGAGCCCGTTTATTGGCTTTTGGGCCAGGACCTAACACAAAACCCTTCACTCGGTCAAAACAACTCACACACCCCAGCGCTCGGCAGTGCAAAAGCCAGCAAGTATCTAGTGAGCAGATTAGGCCGTGCCTGGAACACGGAGCGAAAAGACAGAGAACAGGCAGGAGTTGCAGGCAAGGGTCACATGTCCCCGGGCACACACCATCTAATCACTTGGGGGGGGGGGGCTTGCTCTGGGTGGGAGAACTGGGTGCCAACATCGGTTTCAGGTAGAAGACCTGAGTGCCATCGCCAACTCCGGGCAGTATTCTATCTATCTATCTATCTATCTATCTATCTATCTATCTATCTGTCTGTCTGTCTGTCTGTCTGTCTGTCTGTCTGTCTGTCTGTCTGCCTGCCTGCCTGCCTGCCTGCCTGCCTGCCTGCCTGCCTGCCTGCCTGCCTGCCTGCCTGCCTGCCTGCCTGCCTGCCTGCCTGCCTGCCTGCCTGCCTGCCTGCCTGCCTGCCTGCCTGCCTGCCTGCCTGCCTGCCTGCCTATGGGATTTTTATACCGCCCAACCCCCGGAGGGCTCTGGGCAGTACACAACACAGATTCTACATATAATCTATACAAACAAAACCCCATTAAGTTAAAAAAAATAGTTTAAAATTTAAAAAACACAGCCGGTAGAGATTCAATAAAAATGAAGCGTCCAGCTGCGGGTGCCCTCGCTGGTTTTGGGGCCGAGGGACTCGGGCGCTTGTCGTACAACCTGGCATTCCCTCCATGAAGGATCGAGAGACGGCTCGATTCTCGCCTCCCCGCCCGTCCATTATCCTAGGGAAAATGGAGCCTGGTTTAGCAGCTAGTGGTAGCAAGTAAGGTCACTACAAGATTTTGCTCGGGCTCCATTTCCCCTAGATACGCCTCTGGTCCCAGGTAGGGAGGAACCAGTCATAGGTGAAAGGATCCCACGTTATCCCGTGAGACCTGGCAGGATCCCGCCAGAACTGGGCTGTTCATGACAGTCCTCTCCCCCGCACACACTTTTGAGAAGTGTTTCCAAAGGACACGTCCTGATATTTCAGTCCACCGGCATTTCAACACAAAGGCTTGATTTAGTGGCTTTCTCCAGACAGAAAGATGCAAGTTGCTTCTCCTCTCCTCTTTTGATAGCTCAGGGAACATAGCCAACGTTTTGGAAAGTTCATAAAAAGAAGGATCGGCTAAAAGGGACCGCTTGTTTTGACTCCTCATCTTGGCTGCAGCGGCAGTGCTGTGACTTTGTTTTCCCAGAAAGGAAGGAAAGCACTACATATTGTTCTGGTCTGAAGCAAGCAAACTGGTGGATGGGTTGGCAGCTGTCAATCAAATGTGACAGGGCAACCAGAGAGCTGCTTAGTCTGTGGGGAAGCCCCCAGGTTGCTGACACTGAGCAGCCAAGAACAAAACTGGCATATTGATATAGGGGTGCAGAGTCCTATATCAAGCCAAAGTCCTGCAATCAAAACTCTGCTTTGCCTGAATTCGATCCCGACAGAAGTCGGTTTTAAGTAGCCAGCTCAAGGCTGACTCGGCCTTCCAATCCTTCCAAGGTTCATGAAATGAGTATCCAAATGCAACACAGATCCCTGCAGCTCTTCCCTTCCCGGGTGAAATAGGGCTGGGGTGGTGGATTTGTGAAGAGGTTTTGATTTCACACAGGGATCAGGAGGGGGGGTCAGCAACCAAGGATGGCTGCTTATGAAGTCGCATGAACGGGCCGTAAAGAGCGCGACATCTCTCTGTGGTTAGCACAGCTCCCTCTACACCCTCGTGATCAGAGGTGTCATATTCAAGCCCTCCAGATAAAGCAGGTGGATTATAGCCCCATCATCCCCTGCTAGCATCGTGCTGGCAGGGGATGATGGGAACTGTAGTCTATAACATCTGGAGGGCCGCGAGTTTGACACCTGTGCCGTAGATTTTTTTCTCAAGATGGATGATGGTATTTCTGGGCCTTTGACCTTCTTTGTGAAGCAACCCCAATGCCTTAACCTGGTATGTTTCCCTTTATAAAGAAAAAGTCTGGATGTGCTCCGACTGGTGCGCATGCGCCCCTCTCTCCTTACACATGGGTGTATGGAGACAAGGGAGGAGAGCGCATGAAAGGGATTTTGGGCGCAAGGTTCTTACCTGGGTGATGGTTTCATCAATGGGGTGTTGGGGGCGAGAGTCCAAACTCTGTCAAATTGCACATGCTGCAATTTGGGACTCAGTCGTTAAATTGAATGCACATATCTCCGACTGAATCAGACCATTTGTCCATGTCGCTTATGACCCCTGACCTCCCTGGCACCATATTAGTCGAGGCCCAAGACCACACCTGGGCAAGAGGGGAGCAGCTTTTCATATACCCAACTGTCTTATGTTAATGGACCTTTTGTTCTTAATCACTGGGCTTGGAAACACAGCAAGTAGGCGACCTCGACAGGGGCCTCCGGAAAGGGGGAGGAATGAGGCAGAAGACTATCACTTGGCCTGGAAGCACTTAGGATTCCACAGCAAAGCCTTTCACACCTTGTTGTTCTACTAATCCTGGGGTAGGGAACCTGCGGCTCTCCAGATGTTCAGGAACTACAATTCCCATCAGCCCCTGCCAGCATGGCCAATGGGCCATGCTGAAAGGGGCTGATGGGAATTGTAGTTCCTGAACATCTGGAGAGCCGCAGGTTCCCTACCCCTGTACTAATCGGTGGGAAGATGGAGTGGTGGTGGTGTTTGCAGGAGCCTTAGATCCAGTGGTGGGATTCAGCAGGTTCGCACCAGTTCTGTAGAACCGGTAGCTAACCGGCTGCAATCCCATCTGGCTTCGTGCCATTTGAATCTCTGCTGACAACCCAATGAAGGCTTCTGATTCCATATCCAGAGTCCAACTGATGGATTGTGGACCCAGAACCTAACAGTTCATCAAGCTGGTGTTGTTTACACGGACTGGGAGCCGTTCTCCAGGTCTCAGGCAGCTACAGGCCTTTCACGTCCCCTCCCACCTTTAACTGCAGATGCCGGGGATTGAACTGCTGCTGCTCTCGAAACGCATGAAGCTACTTTGTACTATATCATCAGTCCATCAAGGCCAGTGTTGTCTATTCAGACTGGCAGGTGCTTTCCGGGGTCACAGGCAGATAAAGGCCTTTCACATGGAGCTGCCGTCTACTGAATCAGACTATCTGGCTATCAAGGCCAGTATGGCCTACTCAGGCTGGCAGCTCCAGGAGCAGCAGTTGCCTAGTGGTTAAGAGCAGGTGCACTCTAATCTGGAGAACTGGGTTCGATTCCCCGCTCTGCCGCTTGAGCTGTGGAGGCTTATCTGGTCAACCAGATTAGCTTGTGCGCTCCAGCACACACCTTGGGCTACTCACAGTTCTTCGGAGCTCTCTCAGTCCCACCTACCTCACAGGGTGTTTGTTGTAAGGGTGGGGGGAAGGAGTTTCTAAGCCCCTTTGAGTCTCCTTACAGGAGAGAAAGGGGGGGATATAAATCCAACTCCTCCTTCTCTATCTCTTCTTCTTCTTCTTCTTCTTCTTCTTCTTCTTCTTCTTCTTCTTCTTCTTCTTCTTCTTCTTCTTCTTCTTCTTCTCCTCCTCCTCCTCCTCATTCTCCTTCTTCTTCAGGGTCTCATCACCTCTTGCACTGAAGATGCAGGGACCAAACCTCGTACAAGCCAAGCATCTGCTCTTCCACTGAGCCAAGGGGGACGGGGGCGGGGGGGCATCTATTCATAACAGCCGTACGATGGGCTTTGTGTGAAGCAGCTCTTGATTTCATAGCACGGTTACATAAATTTGCTCTCTTCTCTTTGAACTGGCAATTTTTGCAGAAGTGTTGGAGGACGCGCGCCCCCCCCCCCACTCCCCAATTCATGGAATAAATAACCTCCCCGGCAAAACCCATCCATCGGGCCACGTGGCTCTCATTGAGGAGATTCATGAATAACGTGCAGATTAAAAGCAGGCCTCTTTCAATCACGGTTAAACGAGTGCCGTCCCCCAGGGAAAGGGCGTTCAGGCTGACAGAACTGTCATAAATAATCCATGCACCTTTCCGTCAGGAGCGGCGCTTCGAAGGAAGTCCCCTCCCACCCGTTGCTGATGAACTTTCCCTTCTCATTCAAGAGAGCCGCTCTCCTCTGGAGCTGTAAAATGTCACCTGTGCCAAAGGCCTCACCAACAAAGAGAGAGAGAGTGTGTGTGTGTGGGATTCATTCCTGGCCAACAAGGATGGTGAAGAGGCGGCCTCAGCCTGGCCTACCATTCAAATATCTCACATGAATAAATAAAGCACCTCTTAACTAAAGGTTTGCCTGGGCAGGTAGAAGAATACTAATTTGGATTTGTACCTCACCTTTCTCTAGTCCCGTGGTGGCGAACCTTTGGCACTCCAGATGGTATGGACTACAATTCCCATCAGCCCCTGCCAGCATGGCCAATTGGCTATACTGGCAGAGGCTGATGGGAATTGTAGTCCATAACATCTGGAGTGCCAAAGGTTCGCCACCACTGCTCTAGTCCCTTCTGCACAGGTAACACAAAAGGGTTACATGAACCCGTGTTGCTTGTCTCACAGTTTGCACGATGGGCGCAGGGACCACCCATTGCCAGGAGCCCAGGGACAGGATGCAGGATATTTCACCTCTGAGAATTTCTCCCACCCGAGAATCCCCCCACCCTTACAACATACCAGAACAAAATGGTGGTCATAATGGTGGACGGAAGAGCGGGAAACAGAACATGAGGCGTTTGAAACAAACTTTCATTTCGCCCGGGTCCAGCAAAATAAAACGGGTTAGAAGCATTTGGGGGCAAATTCTGTAGGAACTTCTCCCCCATAATGCTTTTTTCACACCCCTGAACCCGTTATATTTTGCCTGTGCGGAATGCCACTCCCCAGTAGGGAGGCTTCAGGTGACTTGCAAATGCCTTCCCATGGTCAGATTCACGGAGGACAGTGGCTACTGGTCCTACTGAGAAAAGGAAACCTCCATGTTCAGAGGCAATCAACCTCTGAGTCCCAGAGTCAGGAGGCAACATCAGGAGAAGGCCCTCCGGAGGAACTGGAGACCACTGTGTGGAACAGGATGCCGGACTAGTTGGAGTACTGGTCTGCTCCCGCAAATTCTTCATTTGTTCTTAAATTTCAGAAATACATGATTTTAAAGCCTCCGGCAGGACCTCTCCACAAAAAAGCCGATGGTTTGGGTGGAAGTCGTGAAAACAGGTCCCGATCCCCTGCTCTTCTCTACTTTTAAGGAGTCTCAAAGCAGTTTACAAACTCCTTTCCTATCCCCTCCCCACCACAGACACCTTGTGAGGCAGGTGGGGCTGAGAGAGTTCGGAGAGAACCGTGACTGGCCCAGCTGGCGTCATGTGGAGAAGCAGGGAAACAAATCCAGTTCCCCAGACAAGAGGCCGCTGCTCATGTGGAGGACTGGGGAACCAAACCTGTTCTCCAGATGGGAGTCTCTATGGGAAAGTCCCCCGCCCCACATTTACTGCATGCCGCTGAAGGCTAGCTGGTTGCACTGGGGGATGATCCGGAACTTTGAGGGGTCACCTCTCATTTTGCCATGAAGTCAACAACCAGTGGCTTACCACTAATAAGGACATGGGGTATCCCATGTCCCCGGGAGCATGCCACCGAGTCCCCCTCCCGGCCTCCCTGCAGGTCAGCTCCTGCCCTTCGCAGGCCCTGGGGAGCCGGCCAGTAGCGAGGCCATGGCAGGCAGCCTCACAGTGCCCATTCAAGCCGCCCTTGAATCCCGCCCTCCCCAGGCCTTCCTTCTGACTCCTGTAAGTGGGGCACAGGGAGGCGGTCATGCCCCCCCCCCGGGCGCCATTTAGGCCCCATATGCCACTGGCCACAACTGATTGAGCTAGGCTGGGCCATTCCACTGAAGGCGGTTGCCTTGATAAGGGACTCTTTTCTCCTTCACCTTCTTCAGATGGTTTTCCAGGGAAGAGACAGTTGTATACGGTTCGCCATTGTCTGCCTCTAAGGGGGCTGAGAGAGTTCTGAGAGAACTGTGACTGGCCCACCCAGCAGGCTTCATGCAGAGGGGGTGGGGGAAACAAACCTGGTTCTCTAAAGTCCCTCACTGCACCCTGCTAGCTCTCTTGGTCTGCAGAATAGTTAGCCTGTATAACTAATTTGGGCAGGAATCTGGTGGGTTGCTCAAGACAGACAGGACACCTCGCTGAGAAACGGCAAGCATCACACATGACACAGCTGTTAAGAGTGTCAGACAAGGATCTGGAAGATTTCAAATCTCCCCTCCTGCATGGGGCAGCCACAAATTCTCTCAGCAACAGAAGTTCCATTGTATTGTCGAAGGCTTTCACGGCCGAAATCACTGGGGTGCTGTGTGGTTTCCGGGCTGTATGGCCGTGTTCTAGCAGCATTCTCTCCTGATATTTCGCCTGCATCTGTGGCTGGCATCCTCTGAAGATGCCAGCCACAGATGCAGGCGAAACGTCAGGAGAGGATGCTGCTAGAACACGGCCATACAGCCCGGAAACCACACAGCACCCCAGAAGTTCCATTGTCTTTTTGAACCCACCCTTTCTGATCCACCCCTGTGCAGCGTGTCTTTGGGTTTTCAGGAAATCAGTTGAGTAGTTTACTCGTCCCTCCTGATACTACTTTTGAGTAATTGGATGGGAGGGACTTTTGCCTCTACGGTTGTTTCAGGATGATCACCTTTTCTCCGCTCTGTAGGAGAAGCAGCACTTGGGCCAAATTCTCTCTTCAGTATGGCTGCTTCTCAGTAGCTAACCGGGTGTTTCTAAGGTATCAAGCTTTAACCCGCCACAGATCTACGGATCAGGTTGATCCACAGGTAAGAGGCAGTCAGTTCTAATGGGGCAGAATAGCTTCCATCCCTACAGGTCTGAGTTAAGGGCATGCCGGTTTATCATTATTATTATTATTATTATTATTATTATTATTATTATTATTATTATTATTATTATTATTATTATTATTATTATTATTATTATTATTATTATTATTATTATTATTATTATTATTATTATTGTAGATTTCACAGCTGCCAGATCTTTAGCTGGTTGTTGGCCTTCATTACAATTCGAGCCTCACCCAGAGGCCTAGGAAGTTGTAATGTATCGGCGTAGTATTCGTGTGGATCCCAGCAGGGCTGCCTTCTGAATTTGACAGATGTTAATTTTGTCAATTCGAAGATATTTCAAGTGCTGCCCTAGTGTTTTTGGGATGGCGCCCAGCATGCCGATGACCACTGGGACGACCTCAGCTGGTTTGTGCCATAGACGCTGAAGCTCGATTTTCAAATCGCGGTATCTAGTGACCTTCTCGTGTTCTTTTTCAATGACCCTGCTGTCACCGGGGACTGATATGTCGATGATGCTCACTTTCTTGTCCTCGATCACGGTGATTTCTGGTGTATTATCATTATTAAAATACTAATTTTGGTTCTGTTGTGTTGGGAATGAAAATGTGGAGAAATGACCTTTTCTTCTAATGAATTCATTACACTGCATAGCTTAAACGCCTGATCGTTATGCTTATTTCAATTTAAATGACTAATCAGAAGATTCCAAGGCAGATAAGACTCAGTGTTTCTTGTAGCTCTTCTGCGGATATAGAAGATCTCAGACCTGGCTTTTTTTAGAAGGAAATCTTGCTTAAGCATTTGGAGGCTTAAGGACGGGGGTACTCAGTGGCAGAGTCTTGCAAAAGGCCCAAGTTCAATTCCCACCTTGTAAGACCCTGAAGATCCACGCCTCAGTGTGGTATAGGTGGCGAACCTATGGCACTCCAGATATTCATGGCCTACAAATCCCATTTGTAGTCCATGAACTGATGGGAGTTGTAGTCCATGAACATCTGGAGTGCCATAGGTTCCCCTACCTCTCATAGGGCATCTCCTTGGTATGCAGAAGACTGCAGTCCTCAGAGCACTTTCCTGGGAGTAAGGCCTGATGAATAATATGGGATTTACTACTGAGTAGACCTGCTCTCTAACTTGAACAAGAGTCAGATTGACTATAAGGCAGATTCATGTATGTATGTACCATATGTACCGCAGAAGCGTGTGTGTGTGTGTGTGTGTGTGTGTGTGTATTTTAAGCGTGGGTGTCAAACTTGTGGCTGAGGGAGGGGGGGCTGATCAGGATCAAGGGGTTGGGGGGTTGCCTAGCTGGCTCTCAGGCCTGATAGGCCCTCTCAAAGTGAGGCAGCCCCCCCAATCAAGTCACAACAAATGAATTCAACCCCCCTGCTCTAAAGGGGTTCAGTTGAACTTCCCTTCCCATCATTTTGACCCTGGAGGCTGGTTAGGTTAAAAGGATCTTTGGGGTCTGATGGGGAGGGGGAACTTGTGAAATAGTGCCCCCCCCCCCTGACTGGGACATGACCCCAATGTGGAGTATATGAGCAAGTAAGAAACAGGACTAGGATCTCTGGCCTCCCCCATGATCAAGGAATATATTTGGGGGGGGGGGGGAGTCGAAGAAATATTTGCTTCTCTCAGTCAGCCTCTGCCCTTTTGGGTTGTTACCAACTCAGCTTGGTCTGTTTTTCCGGGACATGAGATTTAGAAGCACTAAACCTGCTAAGAAAGGCTCTCAAAGGGCAAGAAAATACAGACCTGGGTGAGGGACCCTCAGGACAGGCTGAAGGTATTTTCTTGCCCCCCCCCCCCCAAATCAGGCGCGGAGTGGGACTAGGGAGAGTCAGGTTGGGGACCCCCTACAACAACCCTGCAAAGTAGGGTAGGCTGAGAGATTGTGATGGGCCCAGGGGCAGGGTCAGGAAGCTTCTGCGGAAGGACCCCTCCTTCCGCAGAAGCTTCCTGCCCCCATCACAATCTCTCAGCCTACCCTACTTTGCAGGGTTGTTGTATGGAGAAAACAGAGACGAGGAAAACAGGAAGGGGAGGGGGAGGCAGGATTTGAAAAAGCTCCTTCGAACAAAACTGAACAGGTGCGTTCCCTCCCAGGTGTGGGTGCTGCCCCAGAGCGGTGGGGGGAAGCAGAGATGCCAAGCCCCCCGGACGGTTGATCACATTCGCTCAGGATCCGGTCCCCGGGGGGTGGGGAGGGAAGCTGGCCTCTCCGGAATGACCCCCCCCCCCCAAACTCGCGGGCTTTTCCCACCCGGGGCTCCTCCCTTGCAACACAAGGGGGGCACATCGGCGCCTGCCTTGCGGGGGGGGGGCGCAAGAGAACCCAAGCCGGTCGCCCCCACCTGTCTGTGCAGCACACCCCCACCCCACGGCGTGGCGTAGCCTGGCAGCGCCCCCTCCCTCGCCCCCCTCCCTGCCCGCGCGTGCTCCGCCTTCCCGGTTTTGGGGAGGGGGTGCCGCAAAGGAGCGGGAGGGCGAAAAAAGAGGAACCCCCCCGTCCGTGCGTCCGTCCATCCGCCGCGCTTGCTCGCTCGCTCGCTCGCCTGGCCGCCGGGGGGATGGAGGCTGGTGGCCGCAGCGGCGCGCGTGGCCCGGGGGGGTGCGGACTGCGGCGGCGGCGGTGCTGCCCCGGCCGGCCCGGGCGCTGCTAGGGCGGCGGAGGGAGGCTCCCCCGTGCGATGCCGGCGCGGGCTGCCGCTGGTGCCGCTGTTGCTTCTGCTGCGGCGGGGGGCGGCGGGGCGGCCGGGGCGCAGCAGGGGGCGATTGGCCCGGCGCTGGGGCGCGGCGCACCGGCGGCGGCGGCGGCACTGCGGGCTCGGCGGCGCAGCTGGCCGCCCGGCCGGGAAAGACGCTCCGGGAGGCGGCTGCCGCAAGCGCCGGCCGGCGACGGAAGGCGGCGCCCGCCCGCTTCCTCGGGAGTAAGTCCCCGCCGGCGTCGGCTCCCCTCCTCGTGCGCAGAAGGCGGGGAGGCGAGCCCGCGGCTTCCCTCCTGCGCAACGGAGCCCGGGATCGCCTTGGGCTCGAACCAACTTTTCCCGGGGCTGCTTCGGGGCGGGCGGGGGAGGCTGCTTTGCCCGCCTAACTTGCGCCTCTGCGCCCCCGTCTCCCGCAGATCCCCGCTGCGCCGATCCTGAGCGCTGCCCCGCGGCCCGGCGGGATGGACGACCCTCGGCGCTGAGCCCTGCTGCGGGAGGATGCCCCACTCGGCAGCGGCGGCTGCAATTTCTCGCCTTCCCGGTAAGCGCGGCGCGGCGGAGCCGGGATCGGGGCCGGGGCCGGGGCGGGCTCCGCCCAGCAGGGGGCGCTCTCGGCCTTCGCTTCTCCGGCGCCCCCGGAGCGGCTGGCGACCCCCCCCCCCCCTCGCGACGTAGTAGGCAGCTTTGCAGGGTTTCGCAGTGGGGAGATTGGGAGCGCGCGCGCGCGTGTGTGTGTACGTGTGTGTGTGTGTATGTTGTTGTGCATGCCCGGCTCCTCTCCGGCTGAAGCAAGCAGCCCTCCCCGCGCGGAAACGCGGTGCAGTCCCTTGCTTTTTTTAAAAAAAAAAGGAAGAAAAGAGATTGCTCCCCCCCCCCCCCCCCCCCCCCCCGCCTGGAGGGGCGCCGGCGGGTAGCGCTTCTCTTCCGAGCACCGCCGACCGGACAGGATCGCACGCAGTGGCCCGCCCGGCCGCCCTCCTGGCGCTGATCGGAGAAAACAAGGGCAGTGGGGGCGGGGGGGGGGGGAGATCTGCCCGCAACAGAGTTGGGATTGCAATGAAATTGGCAGGGCAGAGAGAGAGGCACAGTCCCCCCGGCCCCCCAACGCTGCAGCCCTGGCGCAGGGCGAGTGATTGATGGGCAGGCTGGCACAGTGGCGGGCAGGACGGCAGAGCAGTGCCCGGGTCTCCAGGTAGTTCTGCAGCAGCATCCTCTCCTTGTGGAGGGAAGAGCTTTGGACCCACCCCAAAGGGGCCAGGGATTCCCCGGGGACCCCTAAGACCCACTGGAAAGAGCCCGGCACAGAGTCCTGAGCATGCCGTGGGGCTGGCCCAGAAGCGGATGCCCGCGGCACCAGAGTGTTCGAGCCGATGCACCAAGCCTGGCCCAAGGGGCGGGCAGAGGGAAATAGATCAGAATAATGCATGTGTGCACCTCTTCCAGAAGCGCAGCTGGTGTTGCGTGGCTGGCCTGAAATGAGTCTGGGCACCCAGAGACGGCTGCTGGACTGGCGGCGCTGATGGGCGCAGGGAGCCGATTGCGGCTTCTTTGGCAGCAGGAGAGGAGAAGGTGGCAGGTGGCATCTCTGGCCCGGGTCCGGAGTCACTTGGCAGGATGCCTTTGCGGTCTGCCTGTCTCTCCCGGCCTCCTTCCACCCAGAGGGCAGATTCAGCCGCTCACCTGGGCAAAGTCCTTAAGCTAATTTGATGACTTGGGGGGACCCTTCGTAGGCTGGAGACAGAAGCCCGGTGGCCCGTTTTGTTGTTGGCCAGGAGGTGCCACCTGAGGTTGTCAGGCTGAAGATAAACTTTAAGAGATCCCCTTCCCTCGCCCGAGAAGGCGTCATCCAGGGGGACGAAGGATGCCTCTCCTGGTGACGGTCTTGTCTCTTGCTGCAAACAGGAGGCTGCTGGGCTTCCTGCTGATGTTTGGTCTGCTTTGTGCGATGTGACCCCCCCTCCTGCAGGGAATGGAACTGGGGAAGATGGCGCAAGTGTGCTGGACGCTCCTGGTGCTCCGCATCCTTCTGGCCGAGTCCGCTTTCCTCCACGGGCCCGAGAGGAGCTACCCCATCCTCAACATCGCTGTCATTCTGGGAAGGACGCAGCACCTGACGGAACGGGACCTCCGCGGCCTCTGGACGGGGGAGATGGCGGCCAACTTCACCCTTGAGGTCAACGTCGTCCCCCTCCTGGTCAACCAGACCGATCCCAAAAGCATCATCACCAACGTGTGCGACCTCATGTCGGGCACCAAGGTCCACGGGGTGGTTTTTGGAGACGATACCGACCAGGAGGCCGTGGCGCAGATTTTGGATTTTATTTCATCGCAGGCCTTCATCCCGATCTTGGGGATTCACGGCGGCTCTTCTATGATCATGGCGGAAAAGGTAGGAGGAAACCCTTCATCTACCGCTTGAGTGCCGCCTGCCACAGGTGGCATTGGCTTCTCGGGCCTTGTGGGGAAGTGGAGGATTCTGGGAAGGGAGGGAAAAGGCCGCTGCTTTTTTTTTGCCCTAGGCGCAGAAAACTTGGAACAACCAAAAGGGTGCTTGAGTGGATTTTATTTTGGGTGGCCTCTCTCTCTTTGCTTCACTGGTACCTGTGAATCTCCTGTGATTTGCCATCGAAAGGGGGCGAGGGAAGCTGGAAACCTTCCTGCTGCATAATATTGTGGACCAGTAAAGGGTATTTTTGAGGCGTTCACATCTTATAAACCAGAAACACTCTGATAACATTTTTGTGAGGGAGGAACGGGGTTCGCAGGGGGTCTTTCAGCTCCCTGGTCGCCGATGGACTTCTAATCCTCGGTGTTCCTATTGCAGACTTAGCTGGTGTCTGGTGTTAAGCATCTAAAGGTAAATTTGCTCTGTAGGACTTAGCACTTGGGTTTTCCCAGAGCAGCTTGGGAGCTGTAGTTCTATAGTGGATTCTTGGCACCCTCCTCAAACTACGACTCCCACAATTCTTTGTTAGTGGGGTACCCTGACACTAAAGCTATAGGGCCGATGTGTCCCACCGGCCCTTGAGGACCGGAGCTGGAAAGGGACCGGAGCTGTTACCTTTCTGCCTTACTGAATCGCCCACGGAGTGCTCCCCAACAGATCTGTTCGGAATCCTAGTTAGGTTTATTCAGTTGGACTTAATCTCAGGAAAGCGGCGTTAGGATTTCACAGTCAGGCGCGTCGCTATGTTGAGCGCTGCAGGGGAATTGAGCCAGTCTTGTCAGCAAGAGTTGGTGGTGCTTGGATGGAAAAGCAGGAGTCCAGAGACTTGGCTGCAGACGGGCGCCAGTGCTAGTTGGGGCGCGGGAGGGGAGGGGAGCAAAATTGCAGACAGAAGGAGGAGGTCTGGGGCTGGCCAGTGGAAGCCAGAACTTGAGCAGTAATGCCAGCAGCTTGAATGGGATTCCAAGAGATACTTGGAGCAGGAGAGTCAAGGCAAGATAGGAGAATGGAGTGTTCCAGAAATACTGAAACCCATTCAAGACGGGCAGCAGACAAAGAAAGCCCATTATGAAACCTCATGTGGTTTGTTTGGGTGGTTCCTGGAGCCTCTGTTTGCCTTGTTGGGTCACCCCAAGACTCTCCCTCATCTGATCGCTGTTTGGACTTTCCTACATTGCTGATAATTAGATCCCAGTGGTCATAGCTCCTAGCTTTGAATGAAGAGGGCTAGGTAGACGCAGGAGGGTTGACCTGTCAGCATCTGTTGACTCCGATGGCTTGATAGAGCCTCCATATTTGAAGGCAGTGTGCCTTGAAGTTGTGAAGTGCTGTGGAGACACAAGTAGAGGTTGTCTCCTTCGTTCTATTCAGAGGCACTGGCTGTCCGATGGAACTTTAGGTTGTGGGGGAGGGGGGCTTGGTCTCATCCATCTTGTGATTTCAGCAGAGGTACAGACAACTTTTCCTTTTCCATTGGGCAACTTGCCTGTGCCTTCGTAAATTTGTCTAACTCTTTAATATTTAAAAAGCTGCATGTGTCAGTGCACAGGTGTCAAACTCACGGCCCTCCAGATGTTATGGACTACAGCTCCCATCATCCTTTGCCTGCATGATGCTGGCAAGGGATGATGGGAACTGTAGTCCATGAACATCTGGAGGGCTGCGAGCTTGACACCTATGTTTTAGTGGCTTCTTTTTGCTTATGATACTCAGTGAGGTGTCAAGGGTGTTGGTTGTGTGGCTACAACTGTCATTATTGATGCAATCGCAGCTTCCACAGCTTCAGCCAGAGTTGGCCTTCATACACATCGGGGTCTTCCCAAGAACCTACAACGTTGTAGTGATCCCAGCAACGTGGTCTTGTTTTGTAATTGACAGATGGAGATTTTGTCAGTATGTGGATGGTTCAAGTGCCCTCCAAAGTTATTTGGTATGGCACCCAGTGTGTCGATAATCGCTGGGACCACAATCTCTCATCTTCCATTCTTGAATCTTGGCATTTTGTCATCTTTTCCAGCTCTTGTTCTTCAACCATGCTGCCACCAGATGTTACCCCATCAATTGATGCCATGTTGACATGCCCTCAGGAAGCCCAGTAGATAGGGTAACGGGGGGCATTTATCACAGATCACCCCATCAATTGTCCACACTTTTTCTTTTCGGCCACTTCGTTGTGGTGGTGATTTCATAGTAGGAAAGGTGAACCTCTTCCACCTTCCTGAGCACAGAGTAGGTACCCTGGTGGCAACTTCTGTTTCTTTTTCTTTGTTTCTTTTTCAGTCTAGAGCAGTGGTTCTCAACCTTACTAATGCCACGACCCTTTAATACAGTTCCTCATGTTGTGGTGACCCCCAACCCTAACATTTATCCATTTTACAGATGGAGAACACTAATGCAGAGAGTCTTAGGCGACCCCTATGAAAGGGTCGTTCGACCCCCAAAGGGGTCGCAACCCACAGGTTGAGAACCACTGGTCCAGAGGACCCTGAGATTAAGACTTTCCCTTTGTTTCCTCGTCATGTCGACAGAATGCAGTTTGGGTCAGGGATCTTCCAGGTTGTTCTATACTGCAAGGAAAGACATTTTATGTATCCTCTCTAGAGGTATCCTCTTAGTTGATAGTTCCATGGGAATATCAACTCAATGCATGGCAGCTGTGAAAAAGGCAAACTCTATGCTGCGGGTAATTAGGAAAGGAATTGATAATCAAACTGCAAAGATTGTCATCTTATATAAAGCAGTGATGCGACCTCACTTGGAGTTCTGTGTTCAGTTCTGGTCGGCACATCTCAAAAAGGATATCGACGAGATAGAAAAAGTGCAGAGAAGAGCAACGAGGATGATTGAAGGACTGGAGCACCTTCCTTATGAGAAGAGGCTCCAGCATTTAGGACTCTTTAGTTTGGAGAAGAGACGTCTGAGGGGGGATATGATTGAAGTCTATAAAATTATGCATGGGGTAGAAAATGTCAACAGAGAGAAATTTTTCTCAAATTATGCATGGGGTAGGAAATGTCAACAGAGAGAAATTTTTCTCTCTTTCTCATAATACTAGAACCAGGGGGCATACATTGAAAATGCTGGGGGGAAGAATTAGGACTAATGAAAGGAAACATTTCTTCACGCAATGTGTGGTTGGTGTCTGGGATACACTGCCACAGGAAGTGGTGATGGCCACTAACCTGGATAGCTTTCAAAGGGGCTTGGACAGATTGATGGAGGAGAAGTCGATCTATGGCTCCCAATCTGGATCCTCTTTGATCTGAGATTGCAAATGCCTTAGCAGACCAGGTGCTTGGGAGCAGCAGCAGCAGAAGGCCATTGCTTTCACATCCTGCGTGTGAGCTCCCAAAGGCACCTGGTGGGCCACTGCGAGCAGCAGAGTGCTGGACTAGATGGACTCTGGTCTGATCCAGCAGGCTCTCTCTTATGTCCTTAGGTGCTGTAAGCACTATTGCTTGGAGTCTGGGAATGAAGACTGCCATGTAAATTTGGCAGCATTAAGAGATGGGCAGGCGTGAAATGTGGGTGAAAAGCCCCCCTTAAAATCCGTCTGTGAAGGTATTGTGTGCTGAACGTGTAAAAGAAGGTCTATAACGCCAAGGTGTATAAGATCTGTACTTCTCGTAACCTGAGGATCTTGTTCTTCCCCTACTAATGCAGCAGAGAGCAATTTTTGAAAAAAAGTTGCTTTATCTCGGGCATGAAGGTCCAGACCAATTTGCTTCACAAGTTGGATGTGACCTAGGAGCGGGATGAGTCAGTCATCTGTGCTGTAGGCCACTTGTGGGTATACGGTTGACTGTGTATGAAAAGGAGTCACAGGACGGGGGCGAGAAAAATAGGCCATGTCCAGAGTTTGCACTCCTGAACTTTGGTTTATGGGAAACACGACTGCAGAGTCCCCGTGGCGCCCCCCCCCCCCCCGAGTTGGGGTTCTTCCTGCTGTTCTGGTCTTGGACTTTGCCTCGGCAGAGGCGGCGGCCGCCGAAGAGCTTTCGAGCTGATCTTGTTTGTTGCCTCTGTAAAGAGTTGATGATAATTCCGGGAGGCGTTTGCTGACTGGAGAGGCACTTATTAGCTTTTCAGCAAATAATTTCGCGGCACATCAAAACCCTGGAACTGTTTCTCAACAGCGGCTTAGTATAACAAAAACAAATCAATTTCTTTTTCAAAGCTTGGATTCTCTTCTGATTTTCTCTTCATCTCTCCCTGACAGACTTTGTTTGGTGTTAAACATCGTTTGGGGACTGGTGAGAACAAGGGATTGCAACCGGGGAAACGGGCACATTCCGGAGGGAACGTCTCCCCACGTTCCAGTCCATCACCTGAAGTAGCATCTCTGTCCTGTTATAGCATTGTAGGAGGGAGGGTCTGTGGGTCAGAGGTACAGGATCAGCCTCCCCACATCTTTGGCATCTCCATCTAAAAGTATCCAGTGAAAGGTCATAGGGAAGGCTTTACCCCAAGACCCTGGTGAGGGAAGGTGCCATCAAGTCTCAGTTGGGTGTTGTGGGTTTTTTGGGTTGTATGGCCATGTTCCAGTAGTATTTTCTCCTGACGTTTCGCCTTCATCTGTTGCTGGCATGTCAGAGAGCCAGTGTGGTGTAGTGGTTAAGAGCAGGTACACTCTAATCCAGTGGTGTATCTGCCTAGGGATGGGGGGTACCCTCGTTCCCCGGGCGCCACTAATCTGGTCACGTGGGGGGGGGCGCAAAATCGGCCCCTCATGTGACCAGGACGACGGCAAGGCAGCAGGAAATCCTGCTGCCTCATCGTCTTTGGTGCCCTCGGCCCCGCCCATGTCATCATTGACCGCCCCCAAGCCTCACCCCCCCCCCCCAGCCAGCAGCCGGCACTCCGTTCTGCCCTCCCCTCTGGGAGTCCTTGGCTCCTTTGCTTTTATAAGCACAGGGGTGGGGCTTGGGAGCAGGGCTAGTCTCTGGAGCAGCAGGAAAACAAACTTGCTCGCTCACCAACATGAAATCCCTTCAAATATCTAAACATGGCTGTCATGTCACCTCTTCACCTTCTCTTCACCAAACTAAACATCCCCAGCTCCCTAAGTCTCTTTTCGTAGGGCATGGACTCCAGACCTTTGACCATTTTGGTCCCCCTCCTCTGGACCCATTCCAGTTTCTCAATATCTTTATTGAATTGTGGTGCCCAGGACTGGACCCAGTGACCAGGTGAGGTCTAGCCAATGCAGAATAGAGAGGTATTATTACATCCCATGATCCCACTATACTCCTATTGATGCAGCCCAAGATTGATTGGCTTTCTTGGCTGCAGTATCACACTGCTGACTCATTTTCAGTTTGTGGTCTACTGTGACTCCCAGATTCCTTTCGTGTGTACTGTTGTCAAGCCAGGTGTCCCCCATCCTGTATCCAAACATTTCATTTTTTTCTACCCAAGTGCAGTATCTTACATTTATCTCCATTGAAATTCATTGTGTTAGTTTTGGCTCAGCTTTCTAATCAGTCCAGATCTTTTTGAATTCGGACCCTGTCCTCTGGGATATTAGCTACTCCTCCTAATTTGGCGTCATCTGCAAATTTGATCGGCATGCCCTCTATTCCGTCATCCAAGTCTATTTGGTGCCTGCAAATGATTCCTTTTTGTAATTTGTCATGCCTGCTCAGGTACATGGTGGTTCTATTTAGTTGCCAGGTCAGACCCTATCCCCCCATGAATTCTGTTTAGACTCTTCCGAAGCTGTCTACTCTGGTAGCCACCTCTACCCCCTTGTCATAGTGGCAAAGGTTACATTTTGCTGCAGAGAACGAAGGATAGAAGCAGAGCATGTGCACTAAGTATCTCATAGAATGACAGAGTTGGAAGGGAAGAAGAAGAAGAGTTTGGATTTATATCCCCCCTTTCTCTCCTGCAGGAGACTCAAAGGGGCTTACAATCTCCTTGCCCTTCCCCCCTCACAACAAACACCCTGTGAGGTGGGTGGGGCTGAGAGAGCTCTGAGAAGCTGTGACTAGCCCAAGGTCACCCAGCTGGCATGTGTGGGAGTGCACAGGCTAATCTGAATTCCCCAGAGAAGCCTCCACAGCTTAGGCGGCAGAGCTGGGAATCAAACCTGGTTCCTCCAGATTAGATACATGAACTCTTAACCTCCTACGCCACTGCTGGGTACATAGAAGCCATCTAGTCCAAACCTCAGTTTAGAGCATACCAGACAAGTGTTCATCTAGCTGCTGCTGCTTTTACTGTAAATCCCCCTCCCCATAGGGAACTTTCAGTTCGTGGGGCGTGCTTTTTATTTCTATTATAGTTGGCACAACCAGAAGCTAATAGGTGTGGTAGGATGCATTCTGTGAGTCGTGAACTGGGGAAAAACCCCTGAGAGTTCAGAGAACTCATTAACCAAAGGGTTCCTCTTCCTAACCAAGAATGGTCAAAAATACAAAGCGCCACAGGGTTGGCAAGGCACCGCTCTGATTCCAAGTTCATGGCACAGTGTCTGTGTTGTGCGGGCCAAGTTGCGTTCTCGCAAACCCTGCTGGAAAATAGTCTGCAGCAAAGACGGTTGGCATTAGGAGAAAGGGAGCCATTCTCTTGACCACAGAGGAGTAATTTCCCAGATGGCCAGTCAATCAGGCACTTCAGCACCTGGGAGAGCTCCAAGGGGAAAACAGAAGTTGTCCCAGAGCAAAGCTTGACCTCTATGATCTCAAGGCCGGCCTGACAGCTGCCAGAACTCAGTGCAGATCAAGGAATTTAAAGGCGCAGCACTCTTTTTCTGGAATTAGCCATCGGATGGGCTTGGCATGCTGTCTGTTATGTCTTACAGCACCTTGTCTTTGAGGGGTTCAGGATTAGGTCTGTGCCTTCCCTTTGGTTGCTCTTTCTGCCTGTCCAACGACAAGGACAGACCTTGCATATCTGTGTGGGGAAGGGGAAAGGAGTTGATTTAGATTTCCTCAGCGTGAAAAGGTTTGAGTAGCCCCCCCCCCCCCGCCCCGCACAAGTTGAGAACCTGGCAGTGTGTCTTTGTTACATTATGAGGGGCAGCTGATAAGGGGACTTTGTGGGGGGGGGATCCAATCAAGAGTTTTCCAGGTGGAGGCTGAGGTTTGACTTGAGTCAAATGGGCCTGTTTTGGCCTCAGGCCTTCTTGGGGCGGAAACAAAGAAGGGTGTGCCAGGATTGGGTGGAATCCAAAATTGGCATTTCCCACCCATTTCCCCTTACAACCGCAGAACCCTCCTGTGTCGTTTTTCAGGAGCTCGTTTTCAGGAGCCCATTTGTAGGCCACCGTGAGAGGCGAGGAACCGACTTTTCCCCCGTGACTGAACAGTCAAGATCCAACCTACTGGATCCTGCTTTTTTGGCACTTGGTTGAAAACCTCTGCTTTCCCTATTTTGTGCCCCCTGGCTGGTTGCGGCACAGTGAGCTCAATATTTGCACAAACCGAAGGCTGTTAAATTGGGACAGTGGAAAAATGCCCTTAAAATTTGCCTGACCTTATCAGTCCAAAGCAGGCCACTGGAAAGTTGTCTGGAAGGATTTTCGTTCGAGACCTCACCTGCCTTTGATTGGCCACGCTAGGGGCGGTCTTGGCGAGCGCGTTCTCTCGAGTACGCTCCATTGACACATAGCTGAATATATGTGAATGAACGGCCCTTAGAGAGGATGTAAAGAGTTCAGCCCAGAGCTGTTAATGAGCAGGAAGGAGAAGAAGTGACTCCCACGGTCTCTACAAACTTGTCTTTCCTCAGGCCTCTTCTTCTGCCTCTTCTCTTGCCTGATACTTGACCAGATTTGGAGACCAGGAGTGAGCCGTCTTGGGGCCCCCGGTGCTAGGGTCCTCTCTTGCTGCATTCTTGTTCTTAAATGACTCTCTATTAAGAAACGGCCAAAGCTTCTGGCTCCAGTATCAGAAGGTGTTGATGTTTCAGCTACTGGGTTTTTAAACTGCCCCAGGGCTTCTTTGAGAAGAGTGTTTGGAACGGAGGGTCAGGGCCCCCAAGCTTCCTGCTGTGTCTCAAGCTGGCTGGCTCGTTCGATAGCCCCACGGCAGAGGCAAGAAGAAGAAGAAGAAGAAGAGTTTGGATTTTTATCCCCCCTTTCTCTCCTGCAGGAGACTCAAAGGGGCTGACAATCTCCTTGCCCTCCCCCCCTCACAACAAACACCCTGTGAGGCAGGTGGGGCTGAGAGAGCTCCGAAGAACTGTGACTAGCCCAAGGTCACCCAGCTGGCATGTGTGGGAGTGCACAGGCTAATCTGAATTCCCCAGATAAGCCTCCACAGCTCAGGTGGCAGAGCGGGGAATCAAACCCGGTTCCTCCAGATTAGATACACGAGCTCTTAACCTCCTACGCCACTGCTGCTCAAGGGAGAGGGTTTTTTGCTCCGCCCAGCTTCCTTGTTCTCTCTTTCCCCCTTTGGGTTGGTATTTGGGGGGGGGGGGGCAGATCCCGCCCTTCTGCTTCCCGGCGCAGCCCAGAGAGTTGCTGGTTGCCAGACCCCTGAGCTGAAAGACCTCCAGTGCTTCCAGCAATACTCTCGGAAGGGGATTATGTTCTGAATTATTTTTCTAAAACAGAAGGCGGACGTCACGGTTGATGCTACCATGTCAGGAATAACATGCTAACGCTATAAATAGCTGGGCAGGTCTCGCTACGGCGGCTTTGGCCCAAAGTGGCGACAACTGCATTGTACAGATGAAGCTATCAAAAATAATTTGAAGTAACTGGATAAGCTCTGGCATTGAGGAGTGGTGGACCACAGGTACGAGTGGAGTTTTTGCCTGGCGGCGTTTGCTTCCATGCGGGAGGGGTGGGGGGGAAAGAGTTCTACTCTGAGTAACAACTGGCCTTTGAAACCGTCTCTTAGATGGTGCGCGGCCCCCCTACGCCCGAAGCAGCTCACCTGCCAAGCACTGAGTCACACCAGCTTCCTCTGTGACTCCAACAGCAGGCCGAACCATATTGCCTCTGTCAAACACATCGTCTTTTCCCACTTTGTCATCCACCATTGCCGGTGCTGGGAAACATGCCGGCTTTAATCTGAAATGACAGTTTTAATTGTTTGCATCTATTTTTCTCGTATTTGTGTTGGGGGTGGGCAGGGGGAACACAGTTGACCAAATGCGACGAACGCGCAGATTTCGGAGTACTTCTTTTCAAAATCTACAGCAACCGTTTTGGGGCTGGGTTTGAAGTCTCAGCTGTATGGCAGACTTTGTGTGTGTGTGTGTGTGTGTGTGTGTGTGTGTGTGTGTGTGTGTGTGTCGCTCTGGTCTTGCATCTGCTTGGCAGGCACCAGGTCTCCGGTCCAATCCTTGAGAATCCCGTGACAAGGATCGGATGGGAAGTCACTCCAGTGACTCAGGATCAGAGACAGAGGTCAGAGCAGACAGTATTGACCTCAGAAGACCGAGGTTCTCAGTTGCTGTGTATTTTCTTTGTGCTTCCTTTGGGGTTGCGGACAGTTCCAGGAGATTTTCGGGATTCAGTAATTCTGCAAGGAGGCCGTATTTGAGTCAACGCTCCAGGGACCGTATTCTCAGCTGTGTCCACTCATAACAGGAGCACGTGAGGGAATGCTTCTGGGGACCAGCTTTGCCCTTTACAAAGTCTCGGGAGAAGAAGAGGAGGAGTTTGGATTGATATCCCCCCTTTCTTTCCTGTAAGGAGACTCAAAGGGGCTGACAATCTCCTTGCCCTTCCCCCCTCACAACAAACACCCTGTGAGGTGGGTGGGGGGGCTGAGAGAGCTCTGATGAATTGTGACTCGCCCAAGGTCACCCATCTGGGGTGTGTTGGAGAGCACAGGCTAGTTCTAGTTCCCCAGATAAGCCTCCACAGCTCAGGCGGCAGATCAGGGGATCAAACCCGGTTCCTCCAGATTAGAGTGCACCTGCTCTTAACCACTGCGCCACTGCAACTCCCCCTCCCCCTCCTCTAAATTTCTATGCGTATGGGTGAAAGAGGCATAATTGGGCGCAGGCCCCGGGATCTACCCTACTGTGTTCACGCAGTGCATTTTAAACCTGTCCTTTCAAGCTCATTGTAGATTATGTAGTTCTCTATCCCGTCTTCCCTCCCTTTCTCCCTTCACAATGACCCTGGGAGGTAGGTCGAGAGGCGGCGTCTGGCCCGGGGTCCCCTTAGCCAGCTGCCGAGGCAGAGTAGGGTTCCTAGCCCCTCCTTCCCAGATCCTTGTCCGGCTCTCTAACTGCTGCACCTAGTTTGGATTCTGAACACCTATATCCTCCTATGCTGCTTACCCACCAGCAGTTGGCATTCAGAGGTACACTACCTCTCCACACGGAGGTTCTATTCTTAACTGTCAGGGTTGATAGCGGCTGTTGGGCTTCGCAACACAAGAACATTGGTGCGTCAGACCCCTTTAGGACAAAGTGTCCCATTGCCAGCCCAGAAGCCCTGAAGGATCTGCAAACTGGGTGCAGAGATCATAGCCCTCCCCCCCCCCCCATGTTATTGTCCTCTGGCCACAGGCATTCAGAGGTGCGCTGTCTCCAAGCATGGATTATAGAATCCTAGAGTTGGAAGGGGCCATAAAGGCCATCTAGACCAACCCCTTACTCAATGCAGGATCAGCCTAGGGCATCCCAGCCCTGCGAGGTTCCGTTTGGATAGACCAAGCTACTCATTTTGCTGGTTGCCTCTTCCTGCCAACAATCACATCTCAGCGTGGTGTAGTGGTTACGAGAAGTGCATTCTAATCTGGAGAACTGGGTTTAATTCCCTGCTCTGCCACTTGAGCTGTGGAGGCTTATCTGGTGGACCAGATTAGCTTGTGCACTCTAACACACGCCAGCTGGGTGACCTTGGGCTTGGTACAGTTCTTCTTCTTCTTCTTCTTCTTCTTCTTCTTCTTCTTCTTCTTCTTCTTCTTCTTCTTCTTCTTCTTCTTCTTCTTCTTCTTCTTCTTTTTCTTCTCCTCCTCCTCCTCCTCCTCGCTCAATGCAGGATCAGCCTAGAGCAGTGGTGGCAAACCTTTGGCACTCCAGATGTTATGGACTACAATTCCCATCAGCCCCTACAATTGCCATGTTGGCAGGGGCTGATGGGAATTGTAGTCCATAACATCTGGAGTGCCAAAAGTTCGCCACCACGGGCCTAGAGCATCCCAGACCTGCGAGGGTCCATTTGGAAAGACCAGCTTACTCATTTTGCTGGTTGCCTGTTCCTGCCAACAACCGCATCTACTGTTTTTTATCCTGCCAGGTTTCAAAATTTCTGAACTACCTGCAACTGAGTAGCTATCAAGGCTGCCCTCTGTTTAGTCTACAGAAAATGAAGAGCTCATTGCCAGTCGCAATTGAGGTTTAGAAGATTGCAGGCTCTGGGGGTTTCCCGCACTGTGGCGCAAGTTCTGTTCTTTCCAAAGGAGGGACCAGATTAGAATGTAGTGTAGCCCAATCTTGTCACATTTCAGAAGGTAGGAATGGGAAGGCTCTGCAGAGGATGGCAATGGCAAACCACCTCTGCTTCTCACTTGCCTTGACAACCCCTTGCTGGGGACACCATAAGGTGGAAGCTAAGCAGGGTCACTACTTGGATGGGAGACCACCAAGGAAGGCTCTGCAAAGGACGGCAATGGCAAACCACCTCTGCTTCTCGCCCTGAAAGCTCCTTGCTGAGGTCACCATAAGCCAGCTACATTTTGATGGCACATATATGCCCATGGGTCTCATAGCAAGCACTATAGGCAGCCAGCTTCGTGAAGTACCATAGTTAAGAACGGTGGACTCTAATCTGGAGAACCAAACTTGATTCCCCATTCCTCCACCGGAGTGGCAGACTCTGATCTGGAGAACTGGATTGATTTCCCCACTCCTATGCACAAGACCTGCTGGGTGACCTCTGAGAACTCTCTCAGCCCCACTGACCTCACTCTGAGGGATCTGTTGCAGGAAGGGAAAGGAGTTTGTAAGCCACTTTGAGGCTCCTTATAGTTGAGAAAAGCAGGGTATAAATCCAAAACTCTTCTCCTCTTCCATAGCTGACTTTGCCGAGCAAGAAGATGGATGTGGAGGATAATTACTGGAATGCCCAGTAGGATGTTTTTAGGGCTATGTGATGACCTTAGGGCTCCCTAAAGACTTTTGGCTTTGGGGTGCTGTGTAATTTCCGGGCTGTATGGCCGTGTTCTAGCAGCATTCTCTCCTGACGTTTCGCCTGCATCTGTGGCTGGCATCTTCAGAGGATCTGATAGTAGAAAAGCAAGCGGAGTGTCCAGGGTGGGGGAAAGAACCGATGTCTGTTAACAAGTAATGGGTGCAATTAGCAAGCTAGATTTACATGTGTTGAGTGGGATCACCCCATTGGCATGTGAGTAACAATGAAGATAGCAAGGTCAGTAGGTGAGGGCATTTAGAGAATGTCAGGAGAGAATGCTGCTAGAACACGGCCATACAGCCCGGAAATCACACAGCACCCCAGCTATTCCGGCCATAAAAGCCTTCGACAAGACTTTTGGCTTTCTCACTGCCTAGTTCGTGTTCTAGAATCGGAAGATCTGCACGTGGTTGATCCTGTGGCCAACGTGTAAAGCTCGTCCTGAAACTTCCCACAATGGAATGAGCACGAACCAGAATTAGTCTTGATTTTCATTTCGACTAATGTTATACCTCTGGGGAGTCCTCCACGTATGCGAGCCGCTTGGAAACAGATTCTGCAAGCTATATTCGGCTGTATGCGCGGGAGCCAGAGGATTATAACTGGATAAACAGAAAGTGGAATGAAGGTAATCTGTTCTTAGCGCACATTTGCCTGGGAAGGCACATTTAATGACTGAACGAATGACACAGTTTGGGTGTGTGTACAAAACGCTCTAATTGGGGGCTGAGGGGAGGCTGCGCTTCAGCAGGGAGAGACACGGTGCCGAATTGAACGGCAACTTGGCTCCTGGGAGAGAATGTAGGAACTCGGGAAGCGGCTTTGTAGAGAATCAGCCGTGTGAATTAAGTGGGGATCAGTGCACACGATACAACACAATGGGAACTGCACTGAAGGCGGCTCGCGGCAATTGCTGTCCACTTTCGGAGGCAGTCTTTGTTATAAGCACAATACGTGTCCAAATCCATGAGCAGCGCAACAGAACCGGAAGGTATCTGCCGTACAGACCCTAACAGCACTGATAAAAATCCTGCGTGATACCGAGCAACGGTCCTGTGTAATGCAATGAAAGTCCACTACACTAGCCAGAACCCGGATGCTTGCTGGTCTTGTACAAGGACATTTTGCAGCAGCCGGAGTTTTCAGAGCAGGCTTCAGTCCCTGATGGCTTCAAATAACCGCTGTTCATACAAACTATTGTATGTTTTGCAAGCACAGACCTAGGGAATTTATTTTCCACTGACCCTGCAGTTTTTGCTATTGTCTACTTCGACTGGCAGCGACTCTCCAGAGTTTCAGGGTGAGGTCTTTCACATCTGCCAGATCCTTTAAGTAGAGATACTAGGAATTGAATCTGGGACTTCCTGCATGCCAAGCAGATGTTTGTTCACCAAGCCACAGGCCTGCAGTGGTAGTTCCCCAGACAGTGGGCATCATAGAATCATAGAGGTGGAAGAGACCCCGAGGACCAGAAAGTCCAACCCCCTGCAATGCAGGAGCACACAATCAAAGCACTCCCGACATATGCTCATCCAGCCTCTGTTTAAAAACCTCCAAAGAAGGAGACTCCACCACTCTCTGAGGCAGTGAATTCCACTGTCGAACAGCCCTGACAGTCAGGAAGTTCTTCCTAATGTTTAGATGGAATCTCTTTTCCTGCACCTTGAATCCATGACTCCGTGTCCTTGTCTCTGAGGCAGCAGAAAACAAGCTTGCTCCCTCTTCGACATGACATCCCTTCAAATATTTAAACATAGCTATCATGTCCCCCCTTGACCTTCGCTTCTCCAGACTAAACATCCCCAGCTCCCTAAGCCTCTCTTCGTAGGGCATGGATTCCAGACCTTTGACAGTTTTGCTTGCCATCCTCTGGACACGCTCTAGCCGGTCAATATTCCTCCCAGACTGTGGTGCCCAGAACTGTACACAATATTCCAGGTGAGGTCTAACCAATGCAGAGTACAGAGGTACAATTACATCCCGCGATCTTGACACTATACTCCTATTGATACAACCCAGAATTGCATTGGCTTTCTTGGCTGCCGCATCACACTGCTGACTCATATTTAGTTTATGGTCTACTAAGACTCCCAGATCCCATTTGCTTGTAGTGGTGTCACCCATCCTATATCTCTGCATTTCATTTTTTCTGCCTATGTGTAGTATCTTACATTTATCTCTGTTGAAACTCATTTTGTTTGTTTTGGCTCTCCAATCTGTCTAGGTCATTTTGAATTCTGACTCTGTCCTCTGGGGTATTAGCTACCCCTCCTAATTTGGTGTCATCTGCAAATTTTATTAGCATGCCCTCTATTCCATTATCCAAGTTGTTGATAAAAATATTGAATAGCACTGAGCACAGGACAGAACCCTGTGGCACCCCAGTGGTTACTTCTTTCCAGGATCATGAGCCATTAATTAGTAACCTTTGAGTTCGATCAGACAACCAATTAGAAATCCATCTAATAGTAGCATTGTCTAGTCCACATTTCACTAGATTACCTGCGAGAATATTATGGGGCACCTTGTCAAAAGCTTTACTAAAATTCAGGTGTGCTACGTCCACAGCATTCCCTTGGTCTACCAAGCTTGTCACTTTATCAAAGAAAGAGAGAAGATTGGTCTGGCATGACTTGTTTTTCAGAAACCCATGCTGACTTTTTGTGATCACAGTATCCCCTTCTAAGTGCTGGCAGACCGTCTGTCTAATGATCTGCTCCAGAATCTTCCCTTCTATTGATGTCAGGCTGACTGGACGGTAATTATTAGGGTCCTCCTTTTTCCTATTTTTGAAGATGGGGATAACATTAACATGAAGATGTGGATAACATCCCAGTCCACTGGGACTTCTCCTGTTCTCCAGGAGTTCTCAAGTGGTTCTGAGATTACAGCAAGTGGTTCTGAGGCATCAGAGGCATATGGGGGAAAAATGGCACCCGGAGACAGCCATTCTCCAGATGCCCCCTCACTATGGCTGGGGATGGGGCTCAGGGAGGTGGGCCCCCCCGAGACACAGGCCTCGCCCCCCCCTCCTGGCTCCCAGCTGGCATCTGGCAGTCCCTTCTGCCCTCACCTCTGGGGACAGCAGAAGCAACTGAAAGGCTCCGTCCTTGGCTTCTTTGCTTTAATATATTACAGTTCCACGGGGTCTGTAAGACTGAGCTGTTCCATAAGGCATATGGTTAGAATGGTTGAAATGTGTTTAAATCTGCATTTATTCCTAATTTCTGATATATTGCGATATATTTTTGTTGTAATATTATAAATATAGTTGTTGGAAGCCACACCAAAACCTCAAGGAGAAGAGTGATGTTTAAACTGAACTAATAATCATAGAATCATAGAGTTGGAAGAGACCCCATGGGCCATCCAGTCCAACCCCCTGCAATGCAGGAACACACAGTCACTCCCGACATATGTTTATCCAGCCTCTGTTTTAAAACCTCCTAAGATAATTATAACCATCACAATAACAAGCACCTGGACCATACCTGTCATCAAGTACCTGTGTCATAAACTGAACACAGGCAAATTTGAATACATTGGATAGAAAAACTTGGAAGCTTATGACAATGCACTACACCACAGGTGTCAAACTCGCGGCCCTCCAGATGTTATGGACTACAGTTCCCATCATCCCCTGCCATGCTGGCAAGGGATGATGGGAACTGTAGTCCATAACATCTGGAGGGCCGCGAGTTTGACACCTATGTACTACACCTTACACCCACATAGCAATACCGATAAACTATACCTGTCCAGGAGATCTAGTGGCAGGGGGTTACTGCAAGTAAAGCAAACAGTGTAGGAGGAGAAACATGTGCTGGCCGATTATGTGAAAGAAAGTCAAGACAGGTATTGATTGAAGTGAAGGAATTTACTGAAAGCCCAGCGAACCAAGCAGGAGTACAGAAAAAATGTGATTAAAATGAGGACTGAAAGCTGGCACAACAAAGCACTGCATGGCCAGTTTCTGGAGAAGATCAAGGACAAGGTGGACAACGAAAAGACCTGGCTGTGGTTAACAACTGGAAGTCTAAAAAGGAAACAGGATCCCTGATTTTAGCTGCTCAAGAGCAGGCCATTAGAACAAATATGATCAAGGCCAGAATCGAAAAATCCTCAGATGATGCAAAGTGCATATTGTGCAAAGAAGCTGATGAAACTGTAGCTCATGTCCTCAGCTGCTTCAAAAAGATCGCCCAGATTGAGTACAAACAGAGGCACAACTCAGTGGCCAAGATGACCCACTGGAATTTACATCAGAAGTGTGACATCAAGATGGCTTAAAACTGGTGGAAAGTCTTGTGGGACTTTCGAATCCAAACGGATCAAGTGTTGCCGCGTAACACACCGGACATCACCGTGATTGAGGACAAGAAGTGAGCATCATCGACGTAGCAATACTCGGTGACAGCAGGGTTGATGAGAATGAACATGAGAAGGTCACTAAATACCATGATTTGAAGATCGAGATTCGGTGACTGTGGCAGATACCACCGGCAGCCCTGCTGGGATCTGCACGAATACTACGCCTGATACATCGAAATGTTCTAGGCTTCTCGGTGAGGCTTGAATGCTAACGGAAGGCCAAGAACCGGCAGCTGTGATATTAAACAAAATTAAATAATATCATAAGTTGTGATTTCACATTTCTGCTTCCCCATCGCTGCCTGTCTGTCAGTGTTTACTGGCCTCTTGGTTATCTCCTGTCTAGTGGAATGAAAAATTCTTACTGCCTCTAGGTTTACAAAGGGCAAAAATGGTTCAGTCAGATAAGCATTGGAGAGACACAACCACGCCGTGCCAGAGCGGCATCAGGCTGTGGTCACCTGAGGAGTAAATGAGCACCTGATGGTAAAATCCATGAATAAGATGGGGCAGTCCAAAGCAGAGTTGTACCCTTCTGCATCCTATAAGGAAAGGGCGAATCTTTGCAGGCTTTTCGGTCTAGGGCACAGGTGTCAAACTCGCGGCCCTCCACATGTTATGGACTACAGTTCCCATCATCCCCATCATCCCCAGCATTATGCTGGCAGGGGATGATGGGAACTGCAGTCCATAACATCTGGAGGGCCGTAAGTTTGACACCTATGGTCTAGCTAGGGAAAAGATTCACATCTTGCTATGTGGTGGCTGCACCGTTCACATCTGCGCACTAAACTGCGTGGTGCCCGGTGGCTTTGACTTAAAAGCGAAAGGATCTGGCCACCAGCCATACTTGACTTGCTCTGGGTAACCTGCCTTGAATCTCAGTGGGCTACAAAGTAAATAAATAAAAACCAGGTGCCGGTGTACACCTGGTTCTGGTGATCTTCTCAGAGCCCACGATCCAGGTGTTGTGTTGTCTGCTCAGCGGCCTAGCCTGTTTGCTTTCGCATAGTTACGTAAAGCCGTGATCTAGTGGGTTAAATTACAGGCAACAGAGCAGTTGCTGGGAGAGATGCTTGGAAGACCTTGACACGCCGAGCTAGAGTATACGAAATGTAACAGCAGAAGTAATTCTATTTCAGCATGACAGGCTGTTGAGATTGCTAGGCGCGGGCTCGGGAGACGTTTTGGCTTCTCCGGGCCTCTTGAGGGGATTGCGTAAGATTCTGTGGAGAACAACCAGCATAAATAATGGGTGTTGTGGGAAGCTGTTCGCCACCTACCTGGTGAGGGATACTTTCAAGGGTGTGTGCGCAAGGCAAGGTTATTGGCAGCCTGCTTAAAGCCTCTGACGGAAAGCAGAGCGAAAATGCTCCAGAGCCACTGAATGGGCACCGAGTGTTTTTTTTTCTGAAAGGGAACACCACATTTGTTAAAGAGTTGGTTTGCTATTCCCTGACCGTAAGGAATCTCAGAGCAGCTAACGATTGCCTTCTTCCCTCCTCACCACCACAATAGTCACCCTACCAAGTAGATGAGGTTGGGAGAAGAAGAGTTTGGATTTATATCCCCCCTTTCTCTCCTGCAGGAGACTCAAAGGGGCTGACAATCTCCTTGCCCTTCCCCCCTCACAACAAACACCCTGTGAGGTAGGTGGGGCTGAGAGAGCTCCGAGAAGCTGTGACTAGCCCAAGGTCACCCAGCTGGCGTGTGTGGGAGTGCACAGGCTAATCTGAATTCCCCAGATCAGCCTCCACAGCTCAGGTGGCAGAGCTAGGAATCAAACCTGGTTCCTCCAGATTAGATACACAAGCTCTTAACCTCCTACGCCACTGCTGCGTGGCGTAGTGTTTGAAAAACCACGACTGACCCAAGCAGGCTTCATATGGGGCATCGAACCTGGTTCTCCAGATAAGAGTCGGCCACTTATGTGGAGGAGTGGGGAATCGAACCTGGTTCTCCAGATTAAAGCTTGCTGCTTTTAACCACTACGCCATGCTGGCAATCAGGGGGTCCAACTAGACTCTGGGAGACCCAAGTTCAGTTTGCCACTCTGGTGTGGAAGCTCACTGGTGTGGAAGCCTTGGGCCCGCCCCTTTCTCTCCCAGCCTGATTTACCTTGCAGGGTTATTGTTGCGAGGATAAAATGGCCGACGGGCGACCATGATGTGACTCCACAAAAAGATGACCATGTGCTAGGATCTTTTTAAAATTTGGAATTTTGCTGTTCAAAAGTGTCAGCTAGTTTAATTTTGAGAGTTGACTGGCAAATGACACCGGGCTGGGAAGACCTCCTCTCTTGGACGGCTCTTGGCCATTGTCAGGAGGACTTTGGGTGAGAAATCCTGCTTGAGTGAGTTATCACTCTGGAGGTCACAACTATACTGCCTCAAATGGCACCTGAGACCCCCAGGTTGTCTTTTGGTCAGGCCGTACCTATGTTGATCAGGGTTTTTTTTGAGTGCATGTTTACTCAGTGAGCAGCCGTGGCATAGTGGTTTAGAACAGGTGTACTGTAATCTGGAGGAACCGGGTTTGATTCCCCGCTCTGCCGCCTGAGCTGTGGAGGCTTATCTGGGGAATTCAGATTAGCCTGTACACTCCAACACACACCAGCTGAGTGACCTTGGGCTAGTCACAGTTCTTCGGAGCTCTCTCAGACCCACCTGCCTCACAGGGTGTTTGTTGTGAGGGCGGAAGGGCAAGGAGATTGCAAGCCCCTTTGAGTCTCCTACAGAGAGAATGGGGGGATAAAAATCCAACCCTTCTTCTAGATTTGGTTGAAAGAAATATGAGCAGATTGGAACCGTGAAAGCCCCCTGCCTCCCCCAGTGGACTTTGGGGACCCCATGCGGAGAACGGGGTTGCTCTCTTTGTCGGCTTCAAACCATTTCCTGGGCCTTCTGGCCCCCCAGAAAATGCATGGAGCTCTTGTCTCGCTTGCGGATGCTGTGAAGATGTGGCCGCCTTTCTCAAGGGCTTTGTCCAAGAGGGGTAACTCCACTATTTGGCTACCCAGGTTTGGCAAGTTTCCCCAACTGGTGGCTGCCTCCTATTTCCACATATGAGCCACCACAATTACTGGCCTGCGAGTGAGAGGAATTGAAAAGTTGCTGGGCCCGTGGCGTTTCTTGCTGGCGAGCCAGGCAGAATGGAGCGCCAGCTGTTTGTTTTTGATCTGCTGCAGAAAGGGGGTTGCAGGGAATACATGTCCCCCCCCCCCCGCTCCAACTGACCAGTTTACAAGGGATAAAGTGATTCAGTATGTCTCAGGTTGTCTTGCTATGGCTCTTGTCCGATTAGAGCAGCAGTGGCGTAGTGGCTAAGAGCTGTGGCTAAGAGTAGGTGCACTCTGATCTGGAGGAACCAGGTTTGATTCCCAGCTCTGCCGCTTGAGTTGTGGAGGCTTATCTGAGGAATTCAGATTAGCCTGTACACTCCCACACACGCCAGCTGGGTGACCTTGGGCTAGTCACAGTTATTCAGAGCTCTCTCAGCCCCACCTGCCTCACAGAGTGTTTGTTGTGAGGTGGGAAGGGCAAGGAGATTGTAAGCCCCTTTGAGTCTCCTGCAGGAGAGAAAGGGGGGATATAAATCCAAACTCTTCTTCTACTCTTCTTCTTGTCCGATTAGAAGACACTTAGAAAAGAGCAGATCGATTTCCTCTTTGGGTGCTTGTGAGTGCAAGATTTTATTTTATTTTCCCCCAAGACCGGCTTTGGACAGCTGGTCGCTATTTATTGATTTCATTTCTCACTTGGTTTTTAGGCCACCCTTCCCCAGGGTGGCTTACAATGACATTCACAACAAATTTAACCCACAATTTGTCAGTTCCCACGAATATGATATATGTCCAATGGCGGCGTCATTAATTCTAATGAAGGCGAATGAATTATGAACAGGGAAAGACACAGAAAAGGGGAAAGGGGAAGAAGGGGGAGGAGGGGGGGAGAAGAAAGGGGAAACAGGAAGTGGAAAGGAAGACCAAAGTCTGAAGAGAGGCCGGCTCTGTTTGAATGCCACTGTAGACTTGGCGGGGCGTTGCAGGCCCCGTGGAATTGGGATGGCTCCCACAGGGCCTGGGTCTTGTTCGACAGAGCACCCCACCAGGCCAAGGTGTCCGCACAGGTATGAGGGTCCCGGACCGCTCAGGGCTTTGAAGGTTAACAGCAAAACCTTGAACCTGAGTCAGTAACTCCACTGGCTACTAGCTACTGAGCAACCCATAATAGCCACAGCGGGAGCAGAATCCAGGGTTCAGATTGAGTATGTGGCTCTTCTTGGATGGGCAGGTACCGTCCAGTGCTCAGAATGGAGGCAATGAAGGAGAACCGCATCTGTGCGTTGGCCGCTGTCGGCCTCGCTCCACGCACTCGCTGTGTGCTTGTGAGGTTTGGCAGCCTGCCTGCTTTGTTTTATTTATTTAGGTTATTGACTTATTTATTTCAGTGACACACTGTGTTTCTCCTGAAGGGGCTCACGTTCTCCCCGCCTCCATTGTATTCCCCCAACAACCATCCTGTGAGGTAGGTTAAGCTGAGAGTGTGCGACCGTCTCAGCGAGCTTCAGAAAAGCGCACCTTGCTTGTTGCTGGCCACGAAAATGCCGTGCTTAGTTGGACCAGGCAGTTCTATATTGTGCGTAAATTTGGGAGATGCGGCGGCAATGGCCACGCTCCCCCCCCCTCCTCCCGAGGAGAAATGGTACCCAGTTTCCAGCTTGGAAGCGAGGCTACTGCAATGTGAGGCAGAATTTGGAAGTGTTTGCTTTTTGTTTGGCGCTGCCGATTAGCAACCAAAGGCGTGTATAACGTCGTTTGTCTGGGGAAAAGAGGCTGTTTACCCAAAATAGAATTTGGAAACATGACCTAAATCCTTGCTCGCTCGTCAAATTATTCCTTTCGATGAGCTGAGTTGCGGCATCTCGGTGCCGGGGAGTGCTGCGTTTGTCATGACAGGTGGATGGGATCTCTCTTAGTACAGAATGTAGCTGCATGACCTGTCGGGGAGGGGATGAATGTAACCTCTCATTGCTTCCTAACTTTTTCATTTAGGCTTATGAACCATACTTGATACTGGTGCTGCCCCATCCGGTTGACTAGCTCCCACCATGAATTTACTGGTTTGCTCTTCACCAGTCATTACACTGTACTAGATTTGCCAAAATTAGATCCAAGTATGCTAATGTATCTCCTCTTTTTCAACCCGAGTTAACAGATTTGTTCAGATTATTTCTCCTGTTGAACAATTCTGATTCTGCTTTTTGTGAAGAGGTAGCAAAAATTTCTCACGGAAATAATTCAGAGTTGTAATTCATTTATATTTACCTGAGTTTTATCGCCTGTTTTAATATTATTTATTGTGCTTTTTTTTTGGTTATGCCAATAAAGGCTATGCTATTCATTCGTTCGTACTGGTTTACTCGAGGAATCAAAAGGTCCTTCCTTTTTGTTGCTAATGGAGTCCTCTTTTTAGCTAAATGGAGCCTCTCTGTACAGAGGCACTCTAACTCCAAACACAGCTGCTCGGGATAAGGAACAGGAAAGGTTCCCTCCTTCACGTCTTGCTTGTGAGCCCCTTGTGGTATTCCGCCGTCCGCTGCTGGAAACAAGAGGCGGAATCAGACAAATCGAATCTGGCGGGGCAGTTATTTCGTTCACCTAGAATTCACATCAGGTGCTAAGGAGTTAAACCTCTCCTGGATGGCTGTTTGTTTGTTTTTAATTAAAAGGTTAAGAAACAAAGCTTTCAACAAAGCGGCATTTCAATTAGGAACCGAGCGAGCGATTCTTAATTTCTTTTTCGTTTGCGATGGTTGGCAAGAGTTTTATTGCTCCGCTTTTCGCTGTCGGTTCTGAGGGAGCATCTGCATTGCATCCATGTGTCAACTGATGTCTTGTTTATAACGTACTGCGTGTGCATAATGGGTTAGGTTGATTTTCAGATGAATAAATACTGTCGGGAATTGTGTGTACCTTTTGTGGGACGGATTTGGGGCTACGAAACAGAAAACAGTGCATGTATGCTGGGACCTGGGTTTGATTGATACAGAGGAAGTTTAAGTGAAGCAGAGATATGTTGGGGATGGGGATCAAAACCCTAACTTAGACAAGGCAGTTTGTTTTGGGATCTGGGTTCCTTTTAATGCAGAGGGAAGGAAGTGGTTTGAATGGGAAATGGCTCAGTGCATGCAAGAGATTCTTTTGCATCTTAAGTGTTTCACCAAGCAGTTTTTAATCTTTTCAGTGAGGCATAGCGGCTTCCCTTTTTGGAATCCTACAGAGGAAATCTTGCTATGGGTTAGAAAGCCTCTGGGATTTTAAATCTGTTCTGCCATGGTTGATAATATAAAAGAGTGTGCTTGAAATGCTTCACTCAAGAGCATCATAGGTTCTAATGCATTTTGCTTGCAGTTACGTGGCATCATAGGTTTTGTGATATGAACGTTCAAGGATGGGATTACTCATGTGCTCTTCTGGGATGCCATTCTGTAAAAATCATGCTACCGCATTTCACTAATGTTTCACTTTGGTTTTTGTCCCAAACGCCCCTTACAAAAGTTGAACCTCAGAGATCCTCGAACGATTTTGGAGGTTTCCAATTTGGCCCCGATTATATAATTGAAGTGATCCCCCCCCTCCCATCCATTTAACAGCAAAGCAATATTCTGCGATGCAATTCGTTAGTTTTGATTAAAGGTAAATGCGCCTGAGGGTGGGAAGGCCAGTAATGAGAGTCTTATATAAGGTGGAGTGAGGTCGAACGCTCACAAACGCCGTGCCCGTCAGAGTACATTTTGGGTCATTGTTTTTAAATTAAGATGACAGGGAGGGTTATTAATGGCTGAACAGAGCAAAGCTGTTCTTCTTCTTCTTCTGGTCCTTTGGACGGCCGGAGGGGAGGGCTGGGCTCAGCCTCTTCTCCGCTGTCACGAAGTCTCTTCACACACACACACCCATGTGCAGCCACCTGGTGAAGTTGGGGGGCAGGAATGTTCGCCCTCACCCAGACTGCTTGATCACACAATGAGTCACTTCCCCAGTGGGATTCGCTGCCCCCAAAGTGTGGCGGCGGCAGTGGAGAAGGGCAACACGCGGCCCACAAGGGAATTGTGGGTTTGGCAGACATTTCCCTGTATGTAAAACCCTGCTCCTAGGATCTGATAAGACATTGGGAGGTCTTAAATGGGCCAATGTCCTCATCTTCCCCCCCCCCCCCCAAATCTTCTCTTTTTTAATTCCTGCCCTTAGATTTGTACATTTTTTATAGTGCAGTGAATCTAGTCAGGCTATTTGGGTTTGATTCTCCCCTCCTCCACATGAAGAAGAAGAAGAGAAGAAGAGTTTGGATTTATATCCCCCTCTTTCTCTCCTGCAGGAGACTCAAAGGGGCTTACAATCTCCTTGCCCTTCCCCCCTTCACAACAAACACCCTGTGAGGTAGGTGGGGCTGAGAGAGCTCTGAGAAACTAGTGACTAGCCCAAGGTCACCCAGCTGGCGTGTGTGGGAGTGCACAGGCTAATCTGAATTCCCCAGATCAGCCTCCGCAGCTCAGGCGGCAGAGATGGGAATCAAACCCGGTTCCTCCAGATTAGATACACGAGCTCTTAACCTCCTACGCCACTGCCTGCTGGGTAATCTTGGGCTAGTCACAATTCTTCAGAACCTGGTCCAGCTATTTACAGTGAACCTTGATCAGGCCATTCGGGTTCTCTTTCTCATTTGCAAACTTTTTCCCCCCCCCCCCCCCCCCAAATCTGCCTAGGCTTTCCAAGTGTGTCAAATAAAACCGACGCCCAGCAACACCTGAAAGACTGACCACGCTTATCTCCGAATGGGCGGCCTTTGTAGCGACGTTCTAGGAATTTCCCCAAGTCTCTTGACTTGACCACAGAGTGCTGAAGCGATGTCACACCCTCCCTCAATCCACGCTTCCCGAATTTGCCAAGGCAGTGCTGCCTTTGGCGACGTCAGTGCTGCGGATTGCCTCGTGCACGCACAAACATCCCTCGCTTGAAACGGTGAAAAGGCAGCTGGAGCAAATCATGCAGACAGCGTTTGCCTGGAGGCCTCATTGTTGTGGGAAGAGCCACGGTGGGTGTCTAAGAACCGAGGTGACTGCTCTGTTTTTTGAACCCCCTCGTTGACAGCGCCTGACGTGGACCAGAACTGACGGCGCCGGGCAGCAGTTTTGAAGGCTCCAGTCATCTCAGGGGTTTCTTTCCAGGCAGCGGAAGGCAACGGAGCCAGGCCTCTGGCTTGGGGAATTCTGGCGAGGCTGGGCCTGGCGGGAATCCATCGGGGCAGCTTCCAGGTTTCTCTGCAAATGGCATTTTTTAGCTGCTGTTGCTCATTTAATGACTTAGAGAGCAGCAGTGGCGTAGTGATTAAGAGCAGGTGTACTCTATTCTGGAGAACCGGGTTTGATTCCCCGCTCTGCCACCTGAGCTGTGGAGGCTTATCTGGGGAACCAGATTAGCTTGTGCACTCCAACACACGCCAGCTGGGTGACCTTGGGCTCGTCACAGTGCTTCTGAGCTCTCTCAGCCCCACCTACCTCACAGGGTGTTTGTTGTGAGGGGGGAATGGAAAGGAGTTTGTTAGCCTCTTTGAGGTTAAGAGCTCGTGTATCTAATCTGGAGGAACCGGGTTTGATTCCCAGCTCTGCCGCCTGAGCTGTGGAGGCTTATCTGGGGAATTCAGATTAGTCTGTACACTCCAACACACGCCAGCTGGGTGACCTTGGGCTAGTCACAGTTATTCAGAGCTCTCTCAGCCCCACCTACCTCACAGGGTGTTTGTTGTGAGGGGGGAATGGAAAGGAGTTCTTTAGCCCCTTTGAGTCTCCTTGCAGGAGAGAAAGGGGGGATATAAATCCAACTCTTCTTCTTCTTAAGACGGTTGGCACCTGTGTGGACTGACCCTCCAGTTGAGGGTTATACCCGAGGAACTGAGCAAAGAATTTTTCAAAAATAATATTTAGAAAAACACAGACTCTTATATTCTATAAAACACAGATTCTTATGGAGAACCAGCATCATGTAGTGGTTAAGAGTGATGGACTCTAAACTGAAGAACTAGGTTTGATTCCCCACTTCTCCACATGAGCAGCAAACTCTAATCTGGTGAACTGGATTTGTTTCCCCGCTCCTCCACATGAAGCTGCTGGTAACGGGCTAGTCATAATTCTCCAGAATTCTCTCAGCCCCACCTGCCTCACAAGATGTCTGTTGTGGGGAGAGGAAGGGAATGGAGCTTGGAAGCCGCCTTGAGTCTCCTTACAGGAGAGAAAGGTGGGGTATAAATCCAGACTGTTCTCTTCTTCTTCTAAAACCTGCAGAGTTGATGTGAGGACACAATGGGGGAGGAGGGAACGCCCTCGGGGATAGAAGAAGAAGAAGAGTTTGGATTTATATCCCCCCTTTCTCTCCTGTAGGAGACTCAAAGGGGCTTACAATCTCCTTGCCCTTCCCCCCTCACAACAAACACCCTGTGAGGTGGGTGGGGCTGAGAGAGCTCCGAGAAGCTGTGACTAGCCCAAGGTCACCCAGCTGGCGTGTGTGGGAGTGCATAGGCTAATTTGAATTCCCTAGATAAGCCTCCACAGCTCAGGTGGCAGAGCTGGGAATCAAACCCGGTTCCTCCAGATTAGATACACGAGCTCTTAACCTCCTACGCCACTGCTGGGAGTTGGGAGATTTTGCAGATTTTGGGGGTGGATCCAAGGGAGAGTGAAGATTGGGTTGGGGAGGGACCAAAACAGAGTTCAGTGCCATACAGTCCATCAGGGGCGGATCTTTTGATCATGTGATCAAAATCGTTCCGCCCCCCCCACCCACGTGATCACAGTGCCATCCTCCCCCCACCTCTATTGAAGGCCGCGCAACTTGATCACATGGGGGGGGGTGCGATTTTGCGTCCCCCCCATGTGATCAAATGGGTGGCAATGGGGGGTGGGGGAGGCTGGCGTAAAATAAGGTCTTGCCCCAGGCGCCATTTTCTGCTGATACCCCCCTGCAGCCCACCTTCCAAAGCAGCTGTTCTTTCCAGAGAAACTGGTCTCTGTTGCCAGGAGATCAGTTGAATTCTGGAGCCTCCTCCTGGGGGGAGTCAGTAAATAATGAAAATAAATGAGCAGACAAGAATCACTGGAAAAGACAATAATGCTAGGAAAAGTTGAAGTTGGTAGGAAAAGAAGAAGATCAAATATTAGATGGATGGACTCAACAAAGGGAGCCACGGCCTTCAATTGGCAAGTCCTCCATTTTGGCGGTCACCAATTCACAGGGGGGCTGTAAGTGAGGAGTGACTTGAAGGTGCATAACACAGGCAAATAACCGAAGCCTGTGTCTTGTGTTCCTGCATTCCTGTCTTTTTTTACAATCCTAAAAGCTGTAGTTTAAAACGTGGTGCGGTCCTCCAGCGGTAGGACCCTGGGAAACGCCTCCAGATTCTTTCCCGTCAATCTGCTGCAGTTATGGATCAGGCCTCAGTAAACTGAAATTAAGCCTAGAGAAATCAATTGCTCGGTAAGCCAGCCCCGAGGGAAGGAAGTCTTCTGTTTCTGTATTGTGCATTGTGCAGATCTTCGTATTACCGCAAGTGGATTCATGCCACCTATCTCCCTTCCCCAATTATATTGGGAGATGCATTTTGGCATGTAAATATGATCTGTTTTGTTTCCTGCATAGGAGACTTCTCAGTGCTGGGGATTTGAAGCAGGTGAACATAAATCGCCCCCCGCCCCCCCGCCCGTTGCTTCAACTGTCAAGTCTCTAGTGACAGCCCGATCGAAGTATCCTACGCCGAGTATGGATGCTGAGTACTGTGCACTTGAGACTCACCCAGACGATGGCTTTGATTTGGGACAAGCTGTGCACCCATCAAACAGATTGCTTTTTCTGTTTTTCCTTTCAGCTTGCCAATAAATAATGCATCGCCATCTATGCGTGGAACACACACCAGGAGGGTTTTTTTTTGGGGGGAAATCTTTGTTGGTTGGTTCTTTTCTCTCAGCTTGAAAATGGGAAGCCGGCTGCGGGGGGCTGAACTCTGAACTCTTTCAAGTTTTGGGTACCCTGGAGCGCTCTTCCCTCCTATGTCCTGGGACACCCTTCCCTCCTATGCCCTATGTCCCGGGGTGCCCTTCCCTCCTATGTCCCGCGGTGCCCTTCCCTCCTATGTCCTGGGGTGCCTTTCCCTCCTATGTCCCGGGTCGCCCTTCCCTCCTATGTCCCGCGGTGCCCTTCCCTCCTATGTCCCGGGGTGCCCTTCCCTCCTATGTCCCGGGGTGCCCTTCCCTCCTATGTCCCGCGGTGCCCTTCCCTCCTATGTCCCGGGGTGCCCTTCCCTCCTATGTTCCTGGGCACCCTTCCCTCCTATGTCCCGGGACACCTTCCTTCCTATGTCCTATGTCCCAGGGCGCCCTTCCCTCCTATGTCTTATGTCCCGGGGCACCCTTCCCTCCTATGTCCCGCGGTGCCCTTCCCTCCTATGTTCCAGGGCACCCTTCCCTCCTATGTCCCGGGTCACCTTCCCTCCTATGTCCTATGTCCCAGGGCGCCCTTCCCTCCTATGTCCTATGCCCCGGGGCACCCTTCCCTCCTATGTCCAGATACTGGCAAACTGCAAGTGAGTGACCACTGGAAGCTTTGGGCCCCAATAGAAGTCCTTGGCCCTGACTGTTGCCCAGTCTCTTAGAGCAGAATCATAGAGTAATGGAGTTGGGAGAGACCCCTCCAAGGGCCATCCAGTCCAACCCCCTGCCATGCAGGAACACTCAATCAAAGCATTCTTGACAGATAGCCATCCAGCCTCTGTTTAAAAACCTCCAAAGAAGGAGACTCCACCGCCCTCCGAGTCAGCCTATTCCACCATCAAACAGCCCTGACTGTCAGGAAGTTCCTCCTAATGTTTAGGTGGAATCTCTTTTCCTGCACCATGAATCCATTTCTCCTGGTCCCAGTCTCTGGAGCAGCAGAAAACAAGCTTGCTCCATCTTGCTCATGGGCAGCAGAAAACAATCTGTTGCAATCCAAAGCATAGGCAGCACACCCAGGGTTATGTACATTGGGGGTGGGGGATGGAGGGTCACATTTATAGGTCTTTGCAGCGATCCCCTTTTGTTAAACGTCACATATATTTGGAGAGCAGAACAACCAAATCATGTATTGTCGAAGGCTTTCACGGCCGGAATCGCTGGGGTGCTGTGTGGTTTCCGGGCTGTGTGGCCGTGTTCTAGCAGCACTCTCTCCTGACGGTTCGCCTGCATCTGTGGCTGGCATCTTCAGAGGATCTGATAGTAGGAATGGAAAGCAAGTGGAGTATATATACTGTGAGGTCAAAAGGTGAGGCCATCTCTTCATTGTTACTCACATGCTACAGACTTCTCTGTGACTCATATGCCAGGCTACTCTATTCAGATGGCCTCACCTTTTGACCTCACAGTATATATACTCCACTTGCTTTCCATTCCTACTATCAGATCCTCTGAAGATGTCAGCCACAGATGCAGGCGAAACGTCAGGAGAGAATGCTGCTAGAACACGGCCACACAGCCCGGAAACCACACAGCACCCCAACCAAAACATGGTGAGACTACGTCCTCTCCTGTTTCTGTGTAGATCGAGGAAACAGGAAGGGTATTTGAAAGACCTCCACACACATACAAAATTCCCACCAATGTGGGATCTTCTTTTGGGCTCCAAAAAGAAAGGTGGGTCGCCAAGCTGAACGACGTTTGGCTGGTTCTAGCCCCTCAGACGCTGGAGTTCTGCTCTCCGGGAATCTCTTGCGGCCCACTTTGTTCCTTGTCACCCACCGTTGTGTGAAGATGGTTTCATTCCAGAGGGTGTTGCGTAATTTGAATTTTTGCCGGTTTTAGTGGGCTTGTTGGGGATTTTGACAATTTTAGCGCGATGTGTTGATCCTTTTGTTTCGGAGCTGCCTGGCAGATTTTTTTAGTAGAAAAGCGAGATTGAGAAAAACGAAAACCAAAGCCTGCCTCCCGTGCCGGGCCTTCCTCCGCGTGGTTGAAACCACCTCTCAAAGGTGGGGCTGCCGAACCACGAGACCAGCCTCACTTTTTCCAATTGTGGATAATTATAGCTCAGGAAAGGGTCACTTTGGTTAGTGCCTCATTAAAGTATAGCCGGCATCCCCCGCCCCCCCCCCCCCAGATTACATTCCAAGTCTGACTGGTAAAAGCATGTCTCTGTCACACTTCCGCCTACTGATCTCGTGTGGGAGGCTGATCCGCTCGGAATAGGCAGAGGAGCTGAACGCTGGCAGCTCTCCTGTTTGCCACGTAATCCTCCCTGCTTTGTTCCCCCCGCCCCCCCGCCCTCCGCTGCCCCCTGATTGTTGAGCTTCGCTGCCAGTCTTCTTTGCCAGATGTCAGGAGTTTTGTGCTGAAGCCTCTCTGTTCTTGGCACGCCAAGGTGCTCCCTCGTGGGGAGCCCCGTGCTCTGCACACCCCCCCCCCCATCGTTACCTGAGTCAGTCCTAGTTTTTGGTGCCCTCTCCTGGGTAAAATCACTGCCTGTCTGCCCTGGCAGTTATGTTAGTTTAAGTTGCTGCTGTTTTCACTCATTTCCCTCCTCAAGGTCTCTGGAAGTTAAATCTCTGAGTGTGCGGGGCCTGGTCTCTGGTGCACAGGCTGGCAACTAAAGCACAGAGGGATGTGGAACTTCAGTTTTGCATGCAATGAAATGCTTAACAGTACCGAAGCAACCATAATTTGGTGGCATAACTATAGTCTCAAAAACCATTACCCTTGTGGAGGGCAAGGAATCGCAGTACTAATTTTTTTAAAAAAATATTTACTCCATTTACGCCATTCTTCCTAGTGGAGCCCCCAACTGCGTGATGTAGTGGTTAAGAGCAGGTGCACTCTAATCTGGGGAACTGGGTTTGATTCCCCACTCTCTGCTTGAGCTGTGGAGGCTTATCTGGGGAATTCAGATTAGCCGGTGCACTCCAATACACACCAGCTGTGTGACCTTGGGCTAGTCACAGTTCTTTGGAGTTCTCTCAGCCCCACCTACCTCACAGGGTGTTTGTTGTGAGGGGGGAAGGGAAAGGAGTTTGTAAGCCCCTTTGAGTCTCCTTACAGGAGAGAAAGGTGTGGTATGAACTACTACTACTACTACTACTACTACTACTACTACTACTACTACTTCTTCTTCTTCTTCTTCTTCTTCTTCTTCTTCTTCTTCTTCTTCTTCTTCTTCTTCTTCTTCTTCTTCTTCTTCTTCTTCCAGTCCTCCTGTCCATTATTTTATCCTTACAATAACCCTGTGAAGTTGGTTAGGCTGAGACTATGGGACTGGTCCAAACCCACCCAACAAGCTATCATGGCACAGTAGGGGACTTGAACCCGAGTCTTCCAGATCCTAGTTTGGCATTAACTTCTACATGCAATTTCTGCTCCTGATTTAAAGAGGCTCTCTCAATCTGGACACCAACCTTGACAAACAGGATCTTTTGATTAAGTCACCAGGGATTTCTAGAAGCTTGGAAGGAATGCTGAGAAGCCAGAGAGAATGAAATCAGAAATCAGCTGTACTGAGGGGGATAATATGAATGTTAGGGATGGAGAATTAGTAAACTCACACAGTTAAAATAATTGTGAGCATTCACCGCAGCGGAGACCGATAATAGAAGCTCATGCAGAGATTCAGTTATATATTCAGTTCAGATATTTTGACACTGTGCTGCACACTGATGAGGCGAGAGGCAGAAGCAGCATAGAGAGATGGTACACAGAGGACCAGCGTGGTGTAGTGGTTAAGAGCAGGTGGATTTTAATCTGGAGAACCAGGTTTGATTCCCCGCTCCTCCACCTGAGTGGCAGAGGCTTATCTGGTGAACCAGATGTGTTCCCACACTCCTACATTCCTTCTGGGTGACCTTGGGCTAGTCACAGTTGTGAGAAAACTGTTTTCTCACAACTCTCTCAGCCCAACCTACCTGACAAGGGGTCTGTTGTGGGGAAAGGAAGGGAAGGGAGTGTACAAGCCACCTTGAGAGTCTCCTTACAGGAGAGAAAGGTGGGGTATAAATCCAAACTACTACTCCTCCTCCTCCTCCTCCTACTACTACTACTACTGAGAGCCAGTGTGGCACAGTGGTTAAGGAAGTCTCTAATCCAGAGAACTGAGTTTGATTCCCCACTCTTCCGAGTGAAGCCTGCTGCCGCTGCGTGACCCTGGGTCAGTCATGGTTCTCTCAGAGCCCACACAGAAGCAGGTCGTGGCAAACCATCTCTGAAGTCTCTTTCCTGGAACACCTTCCAGGGACTCCATAAGTCCGCTGTGACTTGACAGCCTGTACAAACACCTGTCTGTGCAGATCCAGGCAATGGATCTGGGTCTCAAAGAATGGGGCCAGCTTGCTGAACTACAGAAATGCCAAAGTTAGACCCAAAGGGGCCTATTCACATTTGTCTGGAAAAGGTACCTTTGTGGTTACACAAATCGGTGTGGTCTGGAGCTAGTCAGAAGCACACACTGGGGACAGATTCTGGCCCCCGTTATAGGGCTGCACACCCTAAACAAAAGACTTGTTTCTTGGCTTGGGACGAGGGGAGGTGGCAGTGGAGTTCTTCAGGTGTGTAACCTGACTGCGGCTCATTCCGCACATGCAGAATAATGCACTTTCAAACTGCTTTCAGTGCTCTCTGAATCTTTGCGGAATGGCAAAATCCACTTGCAAACAGTTGTGAAAGTGGTTTGAAAACGCATTATTTTGCGTGTGTGGAAGGGGCCTGTGTGAAGGAAAGGAGTATTGTGGATTTCAGGGGACCTCCACACAGTTGGAGCCGTTGCCTGCCGATGCTCAGCTGATCACCAGGTGGGAACTGGTGCTAAAGGGCTGTGTGCGCCATCATCCCGGAGAGCAAAATTGGCCACTCACTGATCATAGAATCCCTGGCAATTCCTAGAGCTACCTTTACCGCTTCTAGCTAGTGCTCAAAAGCACCAGGGGCTATGGGTTGCCAGCCTCCAGGTGGTGGCTGGAGATATCTAGATGACAGATCAGTTCACCTGGAGAAAATGGCTGGTTTGGAAAGTGGACTCTATGGTGTTATACCCCTTTCCCTTCCTAAACTGCCCCCTTTTCCGGCTCTACCCCTTAAATCTCCAAGCATTTCCCAACCTGTAGCTGGTAACCTTACTTGGGACTCTTCCCCCTTCCAAAACCCTGCTGCATGGCAAACCCAAATTATGGAGTTTAGGGTGTTGGTAAAATTTTCCAAAAAGATGTCAGAGGGATGCTATCTAGGTGATTGAGATACATTCAGAGGCGTAGCTAGGGGAAATGGAGCCCGGTGCAAAATCAGCGTTTTGCTGCCCCTCCCCCCATGTTCGTTAGTGTTTTTTGTATTTGTTAGTGTTTTTCAGTTTTTGGCCTGCAGGGGGTGTAGTTTTTAGGCTAGCAGCATCAAAAATTCAGGGTATCTTTAGGATACTCTCCTGATGATACCGCCCACGTTTGGTGAAGTTTGGTTAAGTTATGGACCCTCAAAAGAGTAACCCCATCTACTATTAGCTCCCATTGGAAACAATGGGGGATGGGGCACCTTCTTTGGGGGTCCATAACTTTGGACCCCCTGAACCAAACTTCACCAAACTTGGCTGGTATCAGCAGGAGTGTCGCTGGACGATATCCTGAAATGTTGGTGCTGCTGTTCTAAAAACTGCGCCCCCTGCTGGCCGACAAACTAAAAACACTAAAAATATCAAAAATACATTTTTGCTGCTCCCCAGGCGTGCACACAGTGCGACGCGCACCCCCCTTCCCCGTGGTAGCTACGCCACTGGATACATTCCTGAAATCATGCCACTGCTGAAAATAACAAATTGCTGATATATGTAACCAACCTACTATATGTAGTGGTTAAAAGCAGGTGCACTCTAAACTGGAGAACTGGGTTTGATTCCCCGCTCTTCCACTTGAGCTGTGGAGGCTTATCTGGTGAACCAGAGTAGCTTGTGCACTCCACCACATGCCAGCTGGGTGACCATAGGCTAGTCACAGTGCTTCAGAGCTCTCTCAGCCCCACCTACCTCACAAGGTGTCTGTTGTGGGGAAAGGAATGGAAAGGAGCTTGTGAGCCACTTTGAGTCTCTTTACAGGAGAGAAAGGTCCTGCTCCTCCTCCTCCTCCTCTTATCTGTGCATTCTTTCCTTGATCGTCACTTTATGGCTTCACACCCTTGTAGACAACGAGACTTCCCCTGGTTCCCATGGAATCTGTGTTTCATCCATTATCTTGTAGGGCAGGAAACCAGGTGGCTTTCTCTTGCTATCTGCCACCGACTTTGGGGTGCCTTAGCTCCAAAGACTGTTTTTCACAAACTCTTGGGAAAATGGGAGGGGGGGGGGCTCTCTATGGGGCATAAAGGGGACTGTGAAAGCCAGCTTCCTTTGCTAGAACTGGCTTTGCCAAGCATTGTGCTTCAATGCCTATTCAATAAATGCTACCGATCAATACATTAGAGTCTGGTTGCTTCAGGGGGTCCAAAGTTATGGACCCCCAAAGAAGGTGCCCCATCCCCCATTGTTTCCAATGGGAGCTAATAGTAGATGGGGTTACCCTTTTGAGGGTCCATAACTTAACCAAACTTGACCAAACGTGGGGGGTATCATCAGGAGAGTATCCTAAAGATACCCTGAATTTTTGATGCTGCTAGCCTAAAAACTACGGCCCCTGCAGGCCAAAAACTGAAAAACACTAACAAATACGGGTTTTCCAGGCTTTTCATTTACATTGCAACACATTAGAGTCCGTTTATTGATTTAAGGTTCCGAGCCCTACCGAAAGGGTACCAGAGGGCAGCGAGGCGTGGTCTTCCGCCGCAGGGAGTTGCGTTGCTTCGGCCAGCAATTCTAAGTGGCCCAAAAGAGCCGCCTGAGCAGGAGAACCTTTCTTGGGGTTGTGCTGATCAAGCAGGAGTCTTTTGTGGCTGAGGGCTCACTGATCAATCACCGCGAGGCCTTAATCGTTGATGTGATGGCCAGATAACCGTGCAAGGCTGGCTTTTTTCCCGGAGACGGCCAATTTTGCGGCAATCAAGGTGAATGGCAACCGATGCGGGCCCGTTCCCTCTGCTTGTGCCGTTCGTTGCGATAAGAGTCAATACACAAACATCCACCAGCGCATTGCATCAACCGCTTTATGTGCTAAAAGTGCATGACAAACAATAAAGTGCATATATACAGTGAAAACAAGTGCAGCAATCCATACAACTGCACTCTATGTGCCAAGTATTCTGGGGGACAAAGCTCTTAACCAGCGATTCCCAACCAGGGTTCCGTGGTACCCTGGGGTGCTGTGAGCATGTCCCAGGGGTACCGCGGCAATGCTACCAGCCCCTCTCACTTTTGCAGTGTCTCCCACCTGCACCAGCAAGGATATGGAGCTGGCCCAAGGGGCAGGGCCTGCCACAAGGCCAGCAGCCACTTCCCCCCACCCCCCCACCCACTTCCCCCCACCCCCACCCCCGTGCTTCCCGTCACCTTGGGAGGGAAAGGTGCGGGGTAGCAAACAGGGGAACTGGGAGGGGAAGGTGGGGGGAGGATGGCAGGGGTACCGTGAGATATGAAGAGTGAGGTCAAGGGTACCGGGATGTCGAAAAGGTTGGAAAACACTGCTCTTAACTATTAGAATTCTTAATTGTTAAAGTGTCTGTATTCGCATGCAGCACTTCCGGTTTCTCACAACAATGTCCTCTCATTTAATATATACAGCGATCCCTTATATCTTTGATATTTCCAGGACAAGGTTCTTAGTTATCAAGATGCATGCATGAGCATACTGTACTTTCAATTTGATAAAACTCTGCCCTCCCAAGTTGAATCAGTAAACGCTATACTTGAGAGATGGACGGACTCGTCTGTGCAGACTCCGTCTGTGTAAGATGAGCGGAATGCGCTATCTTAGCCATTTGTGTATTGACTTAGCTTGAATGCTGCATCAGTTGATTGACTGATACTTTGTTGCGATAAGAGGCCATCTCCCCAGACTCCAAAGGACAGAAGGGAGAGAAGCTGCCCTCTGTGAGCGACCCTAAGAAGGAAAGGGTGCAAATGTAAATGCATATATTTATTAAGTGTTACAGCCACAGACCTTAACAGCACAACATGAAACCATAGTAATAGAAGAGATACAGTAAAATAAAATATACAGTAAGATAAAATACAATAATAAGTTTCATAGACAAAACAGAACGGACGGGTGTGTTTGTGAGGGTTGGCAAGCATAAATCTTTTCCTTAATTTGATTGATAAAATACCTAACAGAGGCAACCTTCTATGCAGTCATAGAATCATAGAGTTGGAAGAGCCCCCGAGGGCCAGAAAGTCCAACCCTCTGAAATGCAGGAATTCACAGTCAAAGCACTCCTGACAGATGGCCATGCAGCCTCTGTTTAAAAACCTCCAGAGAAGGAGACTCCACCACTCTCCGAGGCAGGTAATTCCACTGTCGAACAGCCCTGTTGATCAGGAAGTTCTTCCTAATGTTTAGGAGGAATCTCTTTTCCTGCACTCCTGGTCCTGGTCTCTGAGGCAGCAGAAAACAAGCTTGCTCCCTCACCAACATGACATCCTTTCAAATATCTAAACATGGCTGGGTTAATGTCGCTGGGTTTATGTCTGCCACCCCCCCCCCCCCCCCCCCGGGATGCAATCTTCATCTGACCCCAAAGACTGTGGAACAACTCGGTTCAATCTAGATTGGACATTGTCATATAATGGGCAATAGAGGAAATAACGGACAAGGTCTGCTATGTGGTTAGAGTTATGTGGTCAGTAAAGAAGATCAAGAAGGGGAGGAGAAATACAAACTGAGACGTTGGCTATAAAGAGGGAGCAAGCTTGTTCTCTGCTGCTCCAGAGACTGGGACCAGGAGTAACGGATTCAAGGTGCAGGAATAGAGATTCCGCCTAAACATCAGGAAGAACTTGCTTGCAGTCAGGGCTGGCAGTTGAATGTGCTGCCTCGGAAGGTGGTGGAGTCTCCTCCTTTGGAGATTTTTGAAGACAGACTGGATGGCCACCTGTCAGGAGTGCTTTGATTGGGTTATTCCCGCATGGCAGGGGGTTGGACTGGATGGCCCTTGGGGGTCTCTTCCAACTCTGTGATTCTGTGACTCTCTTGGTTTGGTTGGGTGAGGGAGATGCTTGTGTGTAAAGTGCTGTCAAGTCACAGTTGACTTAGGGTGACCCTGCGGGGTTTTCAAGGCAAAAAATAATTGGGGATCATTTGCCATTGCCTGCCACCACATAGGCTGAGAGAGTTCTGAGAGAACTGTGACTGCCCCAAGGTCACCTGACAGGCTTCCTGTGGAGCAGCAGTGGCGTAGGAGGTTAAGAGCTCGTGTATCTAATCTGGAGGAACCGGGTTTGATTCCCCGCTCTGCCGCCTGAGCTGTGGAGGCTTATCTGGGGAATTCAGATTAGCCTGTGCACTCCCACACACGCCAGCTGGGTGACCTTGGGCTAGTCACAGCTTCTCGGAGCTCTCTCAGCCCCACCTACCTCGCAGGGTGTTTGTTGTGAGGGGGGAAGGGCAAGGAGATTGTAAGCCCCTTTGAGTCTGCTGCAGGAGAGAAAGGGGGGATATAAATCCAAACTGTCCTTCTTCTTCTTCTTCTTACAGTCCGTCACTCTTAACCACTACACCACGTGGACTGTCATGGGAAAGATACTATATGCAGTTATAAGAAGAAGAGTTGGATTTATATCCCCCTTTTCTCTCCTGTAAGGAGACTCAAAGGGGCCTAGAATCTCCTTTCCTCCCCTGCCCCACAACAAACTCCCTGTGAGGTGGGTGGGGCTGAGAGAGCTCCGAAGAACTGTGACTAGCCCAAGGTCACCCAGCTGGCGTGTGTTGGAGTGCACAAGATAATCTGAATTCCCCAGATAAGCCTCCACAGCTCAAGCGGCAGAGCGGGAATCAACCCCTGTTCCTCCAGATTAGAGTGCACCTGCTCTTAACCACTACGCCACTGTTTACGGAAGTAATCCCATTTTTGGTACTGCCTGGATATTGATAACTCAGCACTAGCAGAGGACTGTCAGCACGAACAGGTCTGACAGTTGAATGAGGTCCAAAGGTGTTGCTCAGGTGTGAGCCAGACACCTACCTGGCCATGACCTGTGAACACCTGGCAGACAGGCTCGCACTGGGTTTTTGCTCAGAGAGACGGCTGATTCCGAGCAACTGGTAGCCTTTAGCGTCACCAGGGACTCCTCAGATGAACACCAAAGCGCAGGATTTTATTGAAACGTGGCATTTATTTATGGCTGATAGGTATGATTTGCGACTGATTTGAGCTGTCTGTTGAGACAACTGCCTGGGGAGCGGAAATGTGATGCAGTAGAAATAAGGGGGGGAGGGCAGCAGGTGGGTTGCATGTTGCTCCCCTCCCGCCCACGTGCAAGAACGAATTGTGCTGCGTTGCAAGATTAGGCCATTCCTATCCAGCAGAGCCACCTGCCATGATTGGAGTGACGGATGGAACAGTCAAACCGATAATCGAATATGACGGACGGAACAGTCAAACCGATAACCGAACATGAGCTGATCCAGCAAGCGTTCAAGCATCCCTTTTGCTGGAAATATGCAAACTCTTGCAGTGGAACAGAGTGCTGGACTAGATGGACTCTGGTCTGATCCAGCTGGCTTGTTCTTATGTTCTTATGGATTCCAGACCTTTGACATTTTGGTTGCCCTCCTGTGGACCCGTTCCAGCTTGTCAATATCCTTCTTGAATTGCGGTGCCCAGAACTGGACACAATATTCCAGGTGAGGTCCAACCAATGCAGAATAAAGAGGTACAATTGCATCCCTCGATCTTGACACTGTCCTATTGATACATCCCAGAACCGCATTGGCGTTCTTGCAGAACCACAAGAAATCCAATGCGGTTCTGGGCTGCGTCAGTAGCAGAGCTTCGTGCGCTCACGCAATCCCTGACGTTACCTCTGGCCACATCATTGGTTTCGCGACTTGTGTGTGGCTACTCTTGGGAAAGGTGTCTGGATTGCGGCTGCCGGTCGGAGCAGACAAGACGGAGCTAGAGAGACCGCCGCTCCTTATGTAATTGGAGCATGCCAGATCAGCGTGTTCCCTTTTGCCCTGGTCTGATTATAGATTCCCCCGTGCTGGTTTTCTCTGATCGATTCCCCCTGTTGTGACGCCGTGGGGTTTGGCGGCCGAGCAGCCCAGGCCTCGTAATTGAGTGCCGTCGATTATTGACGGTTGCTTTAGCAGTTTGTTTCAAGGCTTCCTCGAGAGCATCTTCTCTAGGAGAGAAGGCTATGAATATTTTAGATCCGTGAGCAAGCCAACAGCAGACAGCTGAGCAGAGCCAGAAGAGTGTATGCTGAAGGAGAAGAGTATTTTGTGTGTGCCTCATTTCGTGATGTTTACGCGCTGTTCTCAAAAAATCTTTTTTCTTGAAGGTTATCACAGATTAATAATAATAAGCCTTTATTTGGCATAACAGTAATCATAACACAATAAAAAAAACCTGAGCTAAAAGGTACACAAATGCAAAGGTTTAAGATGGAATATAAATTATTGATTGTGCATCACCTCCAGTAAAAAACGTGCTACCAATTCACAAGTTTCATTGTCAGAATTGTCCAGAAGGAAAGGAAGTCTACCCGATTCTCCCATTTCACTAGGTATCCTAGAAAGAATATTGGGATATTTTGATCTGATCTTAGCACATTTAGGGCAGCAAAGCAGTGGACGTGCCAACGTTTCAATTTGTTGTTCACCACAAGAGCATACCCTTTCGCTCATTTCCAAGTTGTTAAATCTGCCACGCAATAAAGCGGAGGGGAAAACATTGAAGCGAGCAAGTGTGAGGGCTCTTCTCTGTTAACACAAATTATTCTTGGTTGGGGTCTCAGTGTTCTGGAGCCGGAAGGAATCTGATCGACCATCTCGTCCAATCCTCTGCCACACACAGGAATCACGGCCTTCGAATATCCCTGATTGGCAGCTGATAGACTGTGTCCTTTAAAAAGTCTAGCACAGGGGTCTGCAAGCTGTGGCTCTCCAGATGTTCATGCCATTCTGGCAGGGGCTGATGGGAATTGTGGTCCATGAACATCTAGAGAGCCACAGGGTGCAGGCCCCTGGTCTAGCAAGGGAGAGCTTGTTTCATCCCTAGGAAACGAGTACCATTATCAGAGCAATGCTTTTTGTTAAGAAGTTCCTCCTCACCAGGGTTTGGCTGAAATCTGTGACTTTAGACCTAGAGATTGTAATTCCGAGGATTAGAAATTCGCTGTGAACTCGGTGCAGAGGTTAGAGGGCGAGGCTGGAACCTGGGAGATTTAAACCCGAGCCTCTCGGCTCCCAGTCTGATATTCTGACACTGCACAACACTGCCTGTGCCCTACAGAACTGAGGTAAATGGCATTGGTTCCAGTGGGCTGCCAGGATTGTGTCTCCTGATATGTCAGGCCTGCTATCAATACCAAGATGGTGGCCTCCTGCTCTTGCCCAGTCAATAAACAGGGTCTGTTTCAGCTGCGGGTTCAGGTTCCGCTCCGTGTAGCCAGATTCTGGTGCTGGATTTGAGCATACAGGGCAGTGTGGTCCATGAGTCACATTTGCATCTGGAACAGAATCATAGAATCACAGAGTTGGAAGAGACCCGAAGGGCCATCCAGTCCAACTCCCTGCAGTGCAGGAACACACAGTCGAGAAGCAAGCCTTTATTGGCATAGACAACAGTACAACAGTAATAAAAAACGGATTAAAAAGCATATACAATACAGGAAATAAATGTTAGGTTGAAGAAAATATACTGGTGTTTAGTAATTTCCAGGAGAAAGTCTGCCACTATCATACAGAGAGAAGGATCAGGGTTGTCCAACAAGTAGTGTAATCTAATTAAATCGGGGAGATGGGGTAAATGTAAAGGAGTAAGATTCACATACTTGGATCTGATTTCCTTGAATCTGAGACAATGTAGTAATTGGTGGGCCAGAGATTCAACTGAGCCATCGTTACATGGGCACAATCTTTTAGCCTTTTCTTGCTTATTAAATCTGCCATGTAACAAGGCAGAAGGCATAACATTAAACCTGGCGAGCATTATGGCTCTCCTTTGAACAGGGTTTATTAAGCAATACAGGTAGTGTGCCAAGTGGCCCTGTTCAAATGGGAGAGAAAAATACAGGGTGGAGCACGTTTTCTTGGCTGCGGTGATTAGGGTAGAGAACTCTCTCCAATAGTTGACCTTTTAATTTCCTATAAGCTTCTGAATAGGACAAAGGGCAAAGTGAATCCACTGACAGTCCAATAGAGGCCATTTTTTCTTCAATTATGGAATACACAGTCAAAGCACTCGAGAAGGAGACTCCGCCACCCTCCGAGGCAGTGAATTCCCCCGCTGAACAGCCCTGACGGTCAGGAAGTTCTTCCTAATGTTCAGGTGGGATCTCTTTTCCTCAACCTCGGACCCATTTACTCCTAGTCCCAGTCTCTGGAGCAGCAGAAAACAAACTTGCTCCCTCTTCCACATCACATCCCTTCAAATATTTAAACATGGCTATCCTGTCACCTCTTCACTTTCTCCTCCCCAGACTAAACACACCCAGCTCCCTAAGCTGTTCTTCATAAGGCACGGATTCCAGACATTTATCAGCCTGCTCTGGACCCGTTCCGGCTTGTCTGGGCTTTTCCTATCTCTCCCCTCACCCACAAAATGAGAAGAACAGGCAAGAAAAACATTCAGAGGAACAGAGTGTTCTTGCTGGAACCTTTTTCTGTTTGCTTTGGGAACCTCCGTGGGAAGCAAAGTGTCAGGAGAGGTTTTAAAAGGTGCTGCAAAAAAAAAGGTTCAGGGCTGCAAAACAGGTAGCAGTTAAGAGCAGGCGCGCTCTAATCTGGAGAACTGGGTTTAATCCCCCACTCTGCCGCTTGAGCTGTGGAGGCTTAACTGGGGAACTAGATTAGCTTGTGCACTCCCAACACATGCCAGCTGGGTGACCTTGGGCTAGTCACAGTTCTTCAGTGCTCTCTCAGCCCCACCCACTCACAGGGTGTTTGTTGTGGGGGGGGGGGGAGGGAAAGGAGTTTGTCAGCCCCTTTGAGTCTCTTTACAGGAGAGAAAGGGGGGATATAAATCCAAACTCTTCTTCTCCTCCTTTGTGACCGTCTGAAAGAAGCAGAGGGGAGCAGCGGCTCCAGGAGAAAGAGCTTATGGGGGAGACCTGGGCGAGCTGGGAACTGAGATGATTGGGAGGGTCTCTGGGGAGGGTGGAGAATGGGAAAGGGGCACTGTAAGGATGTGATGCGATGGATCCACCTCTACATCGGCCGTTTCCAGGGGAACGGATTTCTGTAATTTGGGGTGCAGTTGTAATTCCAGGAGGACTCCAGACCCCACCTGGAGGCAACTGTGTTTTCATCACAGGGACCATAAAGGCCATCTAGTCCACCCTCCTGCTCCATGTATGTCAGGTCTACGATTCCCTGCTCTGCCACTTGAACTGTGGAGGCTACTGGTGAACCAGATTAGCTTGTGCACTCCAGCACGTGCCAGCTGGGTGACCTTGGGCTAGTCACAGTTCTTCGGAGCTTTCTCAGCCCCACCCACCTCACAGGGTGTTTGTGGGGGGGGGAGAGAAAGGAGATTGTCAGCCCCTTTGAGTCTCCTTACAGGACTCAAACTCTTCTTCTTCTTCTTGAACACTGTTTCCCCCCCTGAAAACTTACCCAAATTCATGCAGTTTTAAGCAATTATATAATTAAAGGGGTCCAATTATTTGATTAGGGTGTTTTTAATCAGGGAATGCCCCAACAGTCCATTTTTTCTTCTTTTTGTAGAAGGACCTGCTTCGTTGTAACATTCAACCGCTCATCTTCAGGGGCAAACCATCTGGGAGACGCAGATTTGAATCTCTCACTCTTCCATGGGAGTTCACGGGGGGGGGGGGGCAGGCCCCTCATGCACTTTCCACTTAACCTACCTTGCAGCGTTGTTGTGCGTATGAAATGGAGATGAGGAGAGAGAAGAAACCCACTTCACGTCCCTGTTGAGGAGAAAGGTGGAATATAAGTGCAGTTAATTAGTAAATGTGGCTAAAACGAATTGATGGGCTTTTCCTTCTCTCTGGGTTTTTCTGACCCTTTTGTTAAGCAAACAGCCGTGCTTTCTAACGAAAGGCGGTTACTCTGCATATTATTATGCCTGGGTTTAATGGAAGGTCATATTTAACTTTGGCAGCTGAATAGGGTATGTTCCCAGTGATCTGTGATGGAGGCTTTGGCAGGAGAGTGAGAATGAACAGTTGAGGTGGACTTGGAAAGAACTTGGCCAAGGCCTCTATGACTGTCCATGCCAGGCAGACAAGGGTTGGAGAGGCCTTTGCCCAGCTCTTGAACCATTTGCTCATAAGCCAGTTGGCAGAGGCACTGTTCACTGGCTGGCATCTCGGAGAACGTTGGAAAATGGCCTCCATCAAAAATGTTCCTTTTCTTTACCCGAGTTTCCGGCGGATCGTCGTTGCCGGTCTGCAACAGAAGAGCCAGATTCGAGTTTGGTAGCTCCTTAGAAACCCAAGAAGAGTTCCAGAGTATAAGATCTCAAGAGTCAAAGCTCTTATCTTGACTCTCAGAAGTTCATATCCTGGAAATTGTGTTGTTGACCAAACCACACAAAACAACAAACATGTTAAATGTCTGGAATGAACAGCGGTGATACTATACTGCTACAACATACACTCACAAACAGGTCCTTAGAAACTTGACGTTGGTTTAAAACTGGAAGTCGGCAGTCCTTGAAAATGCTGAAAAAGAGTTCTAGTCCCCCACAGGGAGTAAAGGAGAAAGTTGGCCGGGTCTCAGTGGCATAGAGCTCCACAGAGTGGCGGTGGCATAGGGCCAACGGGGCGGGTTGCGACCAGTGGTGGGATCCAAAAATTTTAGTAACAGGTTCCCATGGTGGTGGGATTCAAACAGTGGCATAGTGCCAATGGGGCTGGGCGGGGCACGATGGGGGCGTGGCCGGGCATTCCGGGGGCGGGGCATTAATAATTTCTCTGTTACTGTAAAAACTCTTACTGTGAAAAAAAGTTCCTAATTTCCAGCTGATATCTTTCTGTCCATAATTTAAACTCATTATAGCAAGTCCTATCGTCTACTGCCAACAGAAACAACTACTTCTCCTCTAATTGACTGCCTGTCAAATACTTAATACTTTCAAATACTTAATTTTGTTTCTAGAAATCAAAAGAAGGATACTTTCCTTAAGCAAGGAACTTTACCATATTTCTAAAACATGTTTTTAAAACAGCCCAACAGAGAGAATTATCCCGTTTTCTACCTTCGCTAACCAGCCACATAGGAAACAACAGGACTTTATGATTTTTGGACCGAATGGAATTTCTAACGGAAAAGCAGACCCAATTAGTAACCCCCTCTCGGCACACACAAATAATTAGTAACCCACTCTCGGGAACTGGTGAGAACCTGCTGGATCCCACCTCTGGTTGCTACGCCCCGGGCGTGCGCCTGTGAAGGAGTGAGGTGGGAGCGTTCTGGGGCGGGGTGTCTGTATGGCGGGGCGGTGGACACCAGGAATGTAGGAGTGCAGAAACACAGCTAGTTCACCAGATAAGCCTCTGCCACTCAGGTGGAGGAGGAGTGGGGAATCAAACCTGGTTCTCCAGATTAGAATTCACCTGCTCTTAACCACTACCCCATGCTGGCTCTCAGAAGCAGAGCATGAGATGCCACAAGGAACTGTCTTTCAATGAGCCACTGATTATGTCATTTTCTTCTTTGACCCCCTAGTACCTTTTCCTGCCACATATAGACGACATTCCTTCCTTATCAGCTTCCTTACCTCCACTCAACCTAAAATTATAATAAACAAAGGATAAATAAGAGAGATGAATCACACTTATTAAATAACGGGTAATAAAATGTTCATTAATCGGCATTAGCCACTGGACTTAACGTCATAAATCAAACTGCTCTGCCGTTGTCATTTTCTTGTAAGCCTCCTTTGAGTGCCAGACAGCTAAACAGAATGAACGAGAAATTCTCCTCTTCAGGGCAACAGTACATAGGGCAGGGGTGTCCAACTCTGGAGCCCCAGATGTTAATGGACTACAATTCCCATCAGCCCCTGCCAGCATGGCCAATTGGTCATGCTTGCAGGGACTGATGGGAATTGTAGTCCATGAACATCTGGGGTGCCAGAGTCGGACACCCCGACATAGAGTGTGTTTGTGTGCGTGCGCATGCCTGCAGAACTGTTAATCTTTCTATATGTGTAGGAAGCAGCCGGCTCACAAATGCATTCTGGGATATGGTGGGTCGGGATGTAGGTGTGTGAAAGGTTAGAAGTCACGAATCCAGGCCATTGAGGGCTAAACTGGGAAACCAAAGAACCATAAGTGATTTCTTTGGGGGCAAATGATGCCCTTTAGGGGCTGGGTGGGCTGCTAGTGACATCCCTTTGGGCTGTACCCGAATCCTGATGCCTTCTCTCTCTCTCTTTTCTTGCAACCTGAAGTCTGTTTCCGTCGGACCTATAAGTATAATGCCATTTCTGAGAGACAGAAAACAGTTGAGCAAACACAGTTAAATTGGATTCCCGCTCCATCAGACTAACCAAACAACAGTTTAGATCTGAAGTCTGTTTTTTTTCTCTCTCAAGCAATAAAACAATAAATTAATTTGAGAAAGAGGGCTGCTCTCTCACGTTCGGGACGTGGCTGCTGAACGGATCTTAGCCCTCTCTGTTCCCTGAAGCGGGGCTTGAAGATTTCCTTTCTCTTCTCCTGTGGTTCAGATCACAGCTTCCTCTTGTTAGTATGCCAAAAATATCTCCGGGAATCAGATCAGGGTGCCGTCTGCCCCGGGTGAGACCTCACGGGGAGAAGTATATGGGGAAGGACACTGAAAGCTGTTCTCCTATTTTTGTGCTCAGGAAGTTAAAAGTTAAACGGTCAATAGCATCAAATTATGCTGCCTAGAAAAACTTGTGTGTGGGACTAAGGGGGGAGCAATTGGGGGAGAGGAATGTAAAATAATTTCAAAATGCATGAACAGGAAATGGTGTGTATCACTGGGGAGATAGTGGGGTATTCTGGCTCAAGTGTCAAACCCAGAAGACCTAGGTTCGAATTCCCACTCTGCCATGGCAGCTTGCTGGGTGACCTTGGGCTAGTCATACACTCTCAGCCTAGCCCACCCAACAGGGTTGTTGTGAGAATAAAATGGAGGAGAGTGTCATAAGCCTGTTTTGGTCCCCATTAGGAAGAGGGGTGGGATACATGTGGTAACCCATGTCCCCGGGCGTACATAGGGTTAGGGTTCCAGGTGGTAGACCTGGGCTCTGGGCAGTAAACCTGGGTGCCTGCAGAGGGGTGTGTGTGTGGAAAATTCAGATTTTGTCCACGGGCTCCATTTTTCCTAGTTATACTGATGGGATATTAATACATATTGCAACACTGAAGCATTTCCATGAAACAGGAGCAAACATGTGGATAAATACAAGATGGATTATGGAAACATTTTGTAATGCTTTGTTATGAAGATAGAAGAAGAAGAAGAAGAAGAAGAAGAAGAAGAAGAAGAAGAAGAAGAAGAAGAAGAAGAAGAAGAGGAGGAGGAGGAGGAGGAGGAGGAGGAGGAGGAGGAGGAGTTTGGATTTATATCCCCCCTTTCTCTCCTGCAGGAGACTCAAAGGGGCTTACAATCTCCTTGCCCTTCCCCCCTCACAACAAACACCCTGTGAGGTAGGTGGGGCTGAGAGAGCTCCGAGAAGCTGTGATTAGCCCAAGGTCACCCAGCTGACGTGTGTGGGAGTGCACAGACTAATCTGAATTCCCGAGATAAGCCTCCACAGCTCAGGCGGCAGAGCTGGGAATCAAACCCGGTTCCTCCAGATTAGATACACGAGCTCTTAACCTCCTACGCCACTGCTGCTCCTTCTTTTGAACCATCTTGGATTCATTTCAGAGCTTATCTGGGTTGGTCTGCTGCAGAACAGCACCTCAGAGTCCAAGAAGAGTTTCAGGACGGGAGCTTTTGAGAGTCAAAGATATCGAACAAAGATAGCTTTTAGACTCTCCACAGCTTTTATCTCCAGTTGCTTCCCCCACCCACTATATTTTGCTTTCTTCTACAGCTTCTGCAAGCGGTCCTTGGCACTCCAGGTCTCTGCAATTCCTCTGCCAGCAGCAGGGTGTAGAACAGCATCCGCAGCCCAGGGAATTAGCCACGAAGCAGGTCCCAGCGAGAGTAAGACGGGGCGGCCTCACCCAAGCGCACACATAGTCGTGACTCCCAGCTGAATGTGTGAACCAGCGTGTTGCTGCCGCGCGACCCGCTTGCATGTCTGCCAGCGAGAGGTCCGTGGGTCATTCGCACATCCAGCTGGCCACTTCGCTTTTGGAGATGGAAGGTGGCGTCGCCTGTCAATCTGGCTTTTAAAACTATTGAAAGCGAGCTTGGGGCGATAGGCAGAATTCACAGGGGTCAAAAGAGAGCGGGGAAAAGGAAGGAAGGAAAAATTAAAGGCTTAATATCAACCAGAGATGTTTTGAACGGGGGGATTTTTAAAATGGGAGTGTTTTTATTTGTTTATTTATGTAATTTGGCATCCTTCCTTTCTCCTGAGTTGGGACTCAAAATCGCTTGCAATACCATTCTCCCCTTGTCCGTTTTATACTCACAACAACAACCCTATAAGGTAGGTTAGGCGGTGACTGGCTGAAATCACCCAGCCAACATCTATGGGCATTGCAAGGGTGTGAACCTGGGTTTCCATGTCCAGTGCTCTAACCGCTGCATCACACGACCCTGGTTATCGAGTCATGAAGAAACACAACTGTTTGAATAAAGCAGGACCTCAAAGAAATATTCTGCCTGCAGCATAGTTCTGACCTTGAGTGATCTATAGACTTTGAAGCACAGATCAGGTAATAGCAGGTGGGGAATTTTTTTCGCTGTGAACCTGATGCTAACGAGAGCCAGATTGCTGTACAATGTTGGGAGTGCAAGATGATCTCTCCGTCTGATATGCCTGCCGGACATTTATTTACAGCATTTATAGTTTGTCTTTCTTGTGACTCAGGGCAGACTCCGCAACTAGAAACCACACAACAGGAACATTTATAATGCATCCAAGAATCAGTGCCATAAAATCTGGACGATGAAATTAGAGACTGCACCAGAAAACTGTGCAGTGCATCCATTAAAGCCGGTTTGTAGAACTGAAGAATCACGCCAGCAAAACAGTCTGTGGACAAGTTACGGTGAATGCATGTCAGAGCTGTCACGAGGGGGAACTGCGCCCGGGGCACGTGTGTGCCCTGCACCCCCGTCCTGCCTACGCCACACCACCCCACGCCACACCGTTCCTGCACCAGTGTGGCTAGCCCAAGGTCACCCAGCAGGAGTGTAGGAGTGTGGAAACAGATCTGGTTCACCAGATAAGCCTCTGCCACTCAGGCGGAGGAGTGGGGAGTCAAACCCGGTTCTCCAGATTAGAATCCACCTGCTCTTAACCACCACACCACGCTGGGGATGTTTTGTACCTACAGGACTGATTTTTCAATGTCAGGAGCTGAGACCAGATGACAAGGGAATTGTGGGTTGGGTTGAGAATTGCTGAGAATCGTAGAGAAGAAGTGACAACCAGGAAACTAAAGCGAACAGCAATCCCCCCCCACTCCCAGAATTGCCACCATACACAAAGAACAAGACACACCCCTAAAAGAGATCCTGAATAAAATGTGATGTTTCTATGCAGTAGCGTTAAGATGACACATTGAAGGGGAGGAAAGACATGTTCCCTCTCCAATAGGTGGGAGAAAGCATCTTCCCCCTAAAGCAGGGGTGTCAAACCTACGGCCTTCCAGATGTTCATGAACTACAATTCCCATTAGTCCTTCCCAACATAAGCATTGGCTATACTGGCAAGGGCTGATGGGAATTGTAGTTCATGAACTTCTGGGGGGCCGCGAGTTTGACACCTGTGCCCTAAAGGATCTTTCAGCGGGGCTGCAAACATTATTCCCCCCCCCCCGCCCCCTGGAAATCTCTTTCAGGGCACACACAAACTCTGGGGCATCACCAATTTCCTTCTTCATTATTATTATTATTATTATTATTATTATTATTATTATTATTATTATTATTATTATTATTATTATTATTATTATTATTATTATTATTATTATTAGACTTAATAAACGGCCCAACCCCCAAAGGGCTCCTTTCCTTTCCTTTCCTTTCCTTTAAGGAAAACCAGCTCAAAAACACAATCACAATGTCATGACATCTCCATGCGGTTTGCTTGAGAAAAGGGCAGCTCTAAACAGCTGCAGATTGAAGACTCCCCTCTGAAATCAACCAAAAAAAACAATTCAGGGAAAAGAAACATCTGGAAAAAGCAGGAAATCACCCTTCCCCAATCCTTGAAGCCGCAGCAAAAGCCGGGGAGGGGGAAGTGCCGAGAGCCCCTAGGAAAGGATGAAGATGTAAAGGGGCAGATTTGTGGAGAAACAGCTGGTGTGGAAACGTCCTGGTTTTTGTAAAAAAAACCAAAACCCTACCGTCCCGATGCTTGTTCTGCAGGGGGAGGGGGTTGTGTACCTTTGGAATTTGTGTCTGCTTGTCGACTGAGTCATTTGACTCTGACACAGTCAGCACGTTGGAAATTTATACAGTGTGGTGTTTGCAGAAGCTGCGTCTTCCAGTGTGACAGCCTGGTCCCCCTCCCTGCTGTCTCCGGGAGTGTGGAGATAAATATTCCCTGGCGTTCAGAACTCAAAATGTTTCCCAAATCGGAAAGTGTGAAATACAGGCTGATCGGGAGCAAATCTGCCCCCTGGGAGCTGCCTTCTGGCCTTCCTGATGGCACCCCCAGAAGAAGACGACGGGCAGGTATGCCGAGCATCTGTGACTTGGCAGCTGGCCAGTTTTGAGAAAGCGCCATGCGTTTGTGGCCCCTCGTGGCTGGCCGGGACTGTGGGATTCAGAGGCATGTGCCTTTAGTGCGCCACGCGCCACGTTGAGATCCCTAGACAGCTTGCTCTTGGGGTAAGTTGCAGGTGGCAAAACCTGAGCTAGGAGTTGAGGCGGGCTAATGTTATGAGAAGGTCAGATTTCAAGGCAAACCATCATTAGAACAAGATTTGAGTCTAGTAGCACCATAGAGACACATAAGAAGAACATAAGATCATACGAAAGAGCCTGCTGGATCAGACCAGAGTCCATCTAGCCCAGCACTCTGCTACTTGTAGTGGCCCACCAGATGCCTTGGGGAGCTCACAGGCAGGATGTGAAAGCAGCTCCCTTCTGCCGTCAAGCAACGAAAATAACAGCAGATATAACATCATGACTAACAACGTGAGTAAATGCTGATGGCGACTTTCTATTCTATAATCCATTATATTCTATAATCCATTTATAAACCTAGGACTAAACATGTCAGCATAGTAAATTAAAGTCAATACCTAATCTAAACAGCACCTCATCATTCCTATATCTAACGCTGCCCACAAAATTGCCAACAGTACAACAATTTCACTATCTAAACTACTAAACTACCTGAAACAGCCTTAGAAGAAGAAGAGTTTGGATTTATATCCCCCCCCCTTTCTCTCCTGCAAGGAGACTCAAAGGGGCTTACAAACTCCTTTCCCTCCCCTCCCCCTCACAACAAACACCCTGTGAGGTAGGTGGGGCTGAGAGCTCCAAAGAACTGGCCCTAGCCCAAGGTCCCCCGGCTGGTGTGTGTTGGAGTGTACAGGCTAATCTGCATTCCCCATATAAGCCTCCTCAGCTCAAGTGGCAGAGCGGGGAATCAAACCCAGTTCCTCCAGATTAGAGTGCACCTGCTCTTAACCACTATGCCAGTGCTGCTCCACTACGCCACTGCTGCTTAGTACTATAATCACAGCAGGAGGGAAAAGCCTCTGATTATACCAACCCTAGAAGCTAACTAGAGAACAGTATCCATGCCGTCACTTCTGCTTCTGCTGGCAACACTAGAAGCTAACTAGAGAACAGTATCCATGCTGTCACTTCTGCTTCTGCTGGCAACCCTAGAAGCTAACTAGAGAACAGTATCCATGCCGTCACTTCTGCTTCTGCTGGCAACCCTAGAAGCTAACTAGAGAACAGTATCCATGCCGTCACCCTGCTTCTGCTGGCAACCCTAGAAGCTAACTAGAGAACAGTATCCATGCCGTCACTTCTGCTTCTGCTGGCAACCCTAGAAGCTAACTAGAGAACAGTATCCATGCCGTCACCATGCTTCTGCTGGCAACCCTAGAAGCTAACTAGAGAACAGTATCCATGCCGTCACTTCTGCTTCTGCTGGCAACCCTAGAAGCTAACTAGAGAACAGTATCCATGCCGTCACCATGCTTCTGCTGGCAACCCTAGAAGCTAACTAGAGAACAGTATCCATGCCGTCACTTCTGCTTCTGCTGGCAACCCTAGAAGCTAACTAGAGAACAGTATCCATGCCGTCACCATGCTTCTGCTGGCAACCCTAGAAGCTAACTAGAGAACAGTATCCATGCCGTCACCATGCTTCTGCTGGCAACCCTAGAAGCTAACTAGAGAACAGTATCCATGCCGTCACCATGCTTCTGCTGGCAACCCTAGAAGCTAACTAGAGAACAGTATCCATGCTGTCACCATGCTTCTGCTGGCAACCCTAGAAGCTAACTAGAGAACAGTATCCATGCCGTCACCATGCTTCTGCTGGCAACCCTAGAAGCTAACTAGAGAACAGTATCCATGCCGTCACTTCTGCTTCTGCTGGCAACCCTAGAAGCTAACTAGAGAACAGTATCCATGCCGTCACTTCTGCTTCTGCTGGCAACCCTAGAAGCTAACTAGAGAACAGTATCCATGCCGTCACCATGCTTCTGCTGGCAACCCTAGAAGCTAACTAGAGAACAGTATCCATGCCGTCACTTCTGCTTCTGCTGGCAACCCTAGAAGCTAACTAGAGAACAGTATCCATGCCGTCACCATGCTTCTGCTGGCAACCCTAGAAGCTAACTAGAGAACAGTATCCATGCCGTCACCATGCTTCTGCTGGCAACCCTAGAAGCTAACTAGAGAACAGTATCCATGCCGTCACCATGCTTCTGCTGGCAATGCCGCCCCTCGGCCCACTCACGAGAAACCTGAAAGGGTTTGTTTTTTTCATTCCTGGAATTTGCCAATACACGTTTGGCCTTAATGCCATTCTGCTGTTTATTCAGATGGGGGTGGTTGCAGGAAATCCACTGGCCACACGGCCTCAAGAGGGAACCTCATGGCACTCCAAAGTCCAAACAGCTTCTCACAGCCCTCTTTGCCATGTCTCTGCCAAGGTAGGCTCTACCACGTGGAAATTCCCATTCTGAGAAATCTACTAGTCTTCAAGGTCAGGTTTGTTTCCCTGCTCCTCCACATGAAGCCTGCTGGGTGACCTTGGGCCTGTCACCGGGCTCTTCGAACTCTCTTGGCCCCACCTACCTCACAAGGTGCCTGTTGTGCGGAGGGGAGAGGAAGGAGTTTGTAAGTGGACTTGAGTCTCCCTACAGTTGAGAAAAAGCAGGGTATAAATTCAAACTCCTCCTCCCTCCCTCTTCTCCTTCAGTTTGGTTGGCGCTGCAAGTAAATATGGTGATATCCACTCATTTGTGTACTTGTTTGAGCAAAACACTGCTTTTGAGTTAGACATACAACGGAGAGAGGCCGGGCGGATGAAAAGATGGCTTTATCTCTGTTGATCCTAAACACATTTTATCATCTAATCCAGCAGCTTCATTCTGCAAGCGCGCTCGAATCCTTAAGAGACACGCGGGGGGCTATAACTCAGTCGGGAAGACTCGTAGTTCACACAGATGGTGCTGAGTTTTAAGCTCTGCCTCCCTAGTTTTATCAAGCCCAGTGCCAGTTGGAAAAAAAATGTAGGGGGCTGGCTGGACCACCCTTCTGTCTCAGCAGATGGCTTGTTTGTGCAGCTGTGACAACGATGCAGAGCAAAGGATTTACGTGCTGGAGGTCCTGAGTTCCGTTCCGGGGTGAAAAACCAAGACTGGGCGGGGCACGACGGGGGCGTGTCCAGGGATTCCGGGGGTGGGGCATTCCTGGGCAGGGCTGTGGCAAGGATGCAGCCGCTGTGCCGGTCCTTGGGCGGGAAACGAATGCACGCAGGCGCAGGCTGCCACGCACGCCGGTGCACCTTCTGCTAGACTTCTTCAAGTTCTGCGCGCTACTGCTGAGAGGAGGGGCGTAACGAAGGCAAAAGTCACGTGGCAAAATCACCAATTAGTAACCCCCTCTTGGCACACACAAATAATTAGTAACCTACTCTCAGGAACCTGTGAGAACCTGCTGGATCCCACCTCTGGACTGGTTGTTCATCTCCTTCTGCCTCCTTTCTTCACACTCTGACCAGCAGGGATCCTACGAAAGATCTACAAGCTGGGTGAAGGTCTTCCGCAGACCCTGTCCTCAGTGCTGGGACTCAGAGGTTGACTATTTCTGAATTTGGAGGTTCCCAACAGGACTGATATTGGCTTCAAATTCCTGCGTTAGAAATCCAGTTTTGGCTGGAATGGCACAGTGCTATTCAATATTTCTATCAATGACTTGGATAATGGATTAGAGTGCATGCTAATCAAATTTGCAGATGACACCAGATTAGGAGGGGTACCTAATACCCCAGAGGACAGGGTCCGAATTCAAAATGACCTAGACAGATTAGAGAGCTGGGCCAAAACAAACAAAATGAGTATCAAGAGAGATACTTCACTCAGGTAGAAAAATGCACATATATAGGATGGGCGACACCTGGCTTGACAACACAACATGTGGAAGGGATCTGGGAGTTTCAGTAGACCACAAACTGAACACGAGTCAGCAATGTGATGCGGCGGCCAAGAAAGCCAATGTGATTCTGGGTTGTATCAATAGGAGTATAGTGTCAAGATCAAGGGATGTAATTGTACCTCTCTATTCCACATTGGTTAGACCTCACCTGGAATATTGTGTACACCACAATTCAAGAAGGACATTGACAAGCTGAAACGGGTCCAGAGGAGGGCAGCCACAATGGTAAAAGGTCTGGAATCCATGCCCTACGAAGAGAGGCTTAGGGAGCTGGGGATGTTTAGTCTGGAGAAGCGAAGGTTAGGGTGGGACATGATAGCTATGTTTAAACATTTGAAGGGATGTCATGTCGAAGAGGGAGCAAGCTTGTTTTCTGCTGCCTCAGAGACTAGGACCAGAAGTAATGGATTCAAGGTGAAGGAAGAAAGATTCCACCTAAACACTAGGAAGAACTTCCTGACCCTCAGGGCTGTTCAACAGTGGAATTCACTATCTAGGAGTGTGGTGGAGTCTCCTTTGGAGGTTTTTTGACAGAGGCTGGATGAGCATATGTCAGGATTGCTTTGATTGTGTGTTCCTGCATTGTAGGGGGTTGGACTTGATGGCCCTTGGGGTCTCTTCCAACTCTTATGATTCTATGGAAAGCAGGATTTGAGAAAATAGTCTTTGGGCACGGGCAGGGCTGTGGTGCCTTCCACCCATCAGATGCCTGCATTTTAAAAAATCCAGTGGCTCTCTACGCTTTGAAGAAGAAAAAGAAGAAGAGTTTGGATTTATACCCCCTTTCCTCACAAACTCCTTCCGGGTTTGATTCCCCGCTCTGCCACCTGAGCTGTGGAGGCTTATCTGGGGAATTCAGATTAGCCTGTACACTCCCACACATGCCAGCTGGGTGACCTTGGGCTAGTCACAGCTTCTCAGAGCTCTCTCAGCCCCGCCTACCTCACAGGATGTTTGTTGTGAGGGGGGAAGGGCAAGGAGATTTTAAGCCCCTTTGAGTCTTTGAGTCTCCTGCAGGAGAGAAAGGGGGGATATAAATCCAAACTCCTGCTCCTGGTCCTGCTCCTCCTGCTCCTGCTCCTCCTCTCTTCTTCTTCTTCTTCTTCTTCTTCTTCTTCTTCTTCTTCTTCTTCTTCTTCTTCTTCTTCTTCTTCTTCTTCTTCTTCTTCTTCTTCTTCTTCTTCTTCTTCTTCTTCTTCTTCTTCTTCTTCTTCTTCTTCTTCTTCTTCTTCTTCTTCTTCTTCTTCTTCTTCTTCTTCTTCCCAGTTCCCCAGATTACAGTCCGCCGCTCTTAACCACTACCCCACAATGGCTCGGATAGTTGACTCAACTCCCCCAACCCAATCCGTAGCCTCCCCCTTTTTTAATTTTGCACACTCCACACCCCTGTTTCCTTCTCTTCTGGAGGTGGCTGGAGATTTCTTGGGATTATAGTTTGTCTCCCAGACTACAGAGATCAGTTCCTTTAGATAAAATGGCTGCTTTGGAAGGCAGATTCTCGGCGATTCCGCACATGAGTAAAATAGGTTCGACCCAGTTCCCTGAGAAGGGTACTAACCTAGGTCGAAGCCATTGTTGTTTCCCACTGCAACCAGCTTGATCCCAGCTCGGAGGGCTGAATCATCCTGTGCCTCTTCGCCGCTCCGTTCCGATTGGCTACTGTTCTACAGCCATGTTCCGTCTATCCCCACACATGTTATAAAAAAAACTGCCACAAGAATGGAGGGACGAAGGTGGCGTTTTTTGATTGGCCAGCTGTACCCATGCCCGAAACACTCAGCTGTGATTGGCTGAATGGCACCAGAGATTCCGCACTTTACTGGAATCGAGCTGAGTTCGAGCGTGGTTCCCTGAAAAAGTAGTAGTTCCCAACTGGAGTCGGAAATTTGACCGTTACACGGGGCGAAGCTGGTACAAAACCACGTCGATCCCAGTGGTTGTGCAGAGCACTTAGGTCGAATGCAGCTCGAACTTAGGTCGATAACGCAAGTGCGGAATCGACCTCTCTGGGGGCCCTGCACCCCATTCCTCTGGGCCCTTTCCTTCCCAGGACACATCCCCAAATCTCCAGATATTTCCCAGCCCAGCGTTGGCAACCCTATTGATTGCTTCTGCATCCAGTTCTGGACGGAATACTGAGCTGACACAGCGTATCCTGTTGCCTATCGAACTGCAGCTCCATTTCAAGCCCCCCCACCCCCAACCCCGGAGTCCCTGGCTCAATTCCCACCCCTGCTACGTCGTTCAGCTGTCCTTCTGCTTTTCTTGGCTCCCTCCGTTCTTCCACCGGTCACGGAGTTATTGTTTTGAGGCCTCTGGCCCATTAACCGCAGATCCGCCGTCGAGATGTAGCCTCTTCCTCCCAGCTTTCATGTCAAAACAGGAAAGCAGGTGAAGCTGTTTGGAGTAAGATGGAGCGTCCTGTGTGATTTCTGGAGCACCGTTGCTTACTCACAATGTGAGATGGGATGCATTTTCCGCCCCGGCTGTTCCTGCTTCTCAGAGCGGGATGCTGATGTGACCGTGTGAGGTTTTTGTGGGGGTTGTGTGCGTGTGTGCATCGGCGTCTGCTATAATTTGAATCTCCACTGAGCCCTGGATGCCGGGTGGATGTCCTTGGGCCAGGCATGCATAAGGTAAGGTAGACGAACCTACTTTACAAGAGTTGTTGTGAGGCTGAAATGGAATGAGGGAGAAATGCTGTAAGCTATTTGGGGTCACGTTGAGAGCCTGCGTGGTGCAGTGGGTAGGAGAGGCAGTCTCCAATCTGGAGAACCAGGTTCGATTTCTCACTCCTCCACATGAAGCCTGCCGGGTGACCTGGGGCCAGTCACAGTTCTCTCCGAACTCTCTCAGCCTCACCGACCTCACAAGTTGTGGGGAGAGGAATGAGAAGGAGTTTGTAAGCCACTTTGAGAATCCTTACGGATGAAAAAAATGTGGTATAAATCCAAACTCCTCCTTCTCCTTCTCTATTGGAGAGGACAGCATCATACAAATAAAGGACATAAGCAAAGAGGCCAGTCTGATTCAGTAGTTAGAGCACAGGTGTCAAACTTACAGCCTTCCAGATGTTCATGAACTACAATTCCCATCAGCCCTTGCCAATATAGCCAATGCTCATGTTGGGAGGGACTGATGGGAATTGTAGTTCATGAACATCTGGAGGGCTGCGAGTATGACACCTATGGGTTAGAGTGTTGGTCTACAATCTGGTAAACCCAAGTGTTGGGTCCAGCTTTTCCTAAAATCATAGGCCCATTAGTCATGGGACACTTACTGGGGATCCTTGCTGTACAGCAGCCTTGTAGTGGGGTCTCCTCCTTTCAGAGGCGTTCCTCCCATTGGGCAAAGTGGGCAGTTGCCCAGGGTGCCACCTTGGAGTGGGCACCAAAAATGCAGGTTCGTTTCTGGGATTTTTTGTATTTTCAGTGTTTTTCCCGTTTCTGGCCTGCAGGGGGCACAGTTTTTAGGCTAGCAGCACCAACATTCCAGGGATGTCTCTGGAGACTCTCCTGATGTTATCACCCCGGGTTGGTGAGGTTTGGCTCAGGGAGTCCGAAGTGGCTCAGGGACTTCCAAAAGGGGTGCCCCATCCCCATTGTTTCCAATGGGAGCTAATAGGAGATGAGGCTGCACCTTTGAGGGTCCATAACTTTGGACCCCCTGAACAAAACATAACCACAGGTGGAAGGTATCATCAGGAGAGTCTCTTGCTGATACCACCAAGGTTTTGTAAAGTTTGGTCCAGGGGGTCCAAAGCTATGGACTCCCAAAGGGGGTGCCCCCATCCCCAATTGTTTCCAATGGGAGCTAATAGGAGATGGACCTTTGAGGGTCCATAACTTTGGACCCCCTGAACCAAACTTCATCAAACCTGGGTGGTATCATTAGGAGAGTCTCCTAAAGATACCCTGAAAGTTTGGGGCTGCTAGCTTAACAATTGCACCCCTGACAGCAGGCATCCCCCACATTTCCCCAGATTTTCCTTTTAAATCCCCCCCTTTGGCATAGATTTAAAGGGAGAATCTGAGGTCCCCAGTTTAAACATTGAAAGTGATGCTGTTTCAGGGTGGGGGAGAATCCACCCCAAAATAGCATCACTTTCAATGTTGTTTAAACTGGGGACCCCAGATTCTCCCTTTAAGGTGGATTTAAAAGGAGAATCTGTGCTCCCTAGTTTAAACACCATTGAAAGTGATGCTGTTTGGGGGTGGATTCCAGCATCACTTGTTTAAACGAGGGAGCCCAGATTCTCCTTTTAAATCCACCTTAAAGGGAGAATCTGGGGTCCCCAGTTTAAATAACATTGTAAGTGATGCTGTTTTCCCCAATTGGGGGGACTGGATACAACACCATAAAATGTTTTCATAGCAGTAATAAAACATTTTGAAAGCATTTTAAAAATGTTTTCAAAAAAATATTTCTGCTGTGGGCATGGCCCATTGCTGCGTTCAGATTTGTAAGTTGGGGCATGTTCTATAATGTGATGGTGACTTTGAAATGACCTGGTGTAAAAAATCATTGCTTGGTCACGGTGGGGGAGGGTGGCTGCCCATGGGGGGGCATCAAACTCAGGTTTTGCCCAGGGCTCCAGTTTGCCTGGGTACGCCACTGCCTCCTTTATCTTGTTACACACAAGAAGGCAGTCTGCAGAGCAGTTTGTCTGCTGGACTCTGCCAGTTCTCAGTTCCTGGTTCTCTTAACTCTGCCCAACAGCTCCACCTTAAAGGCACAGATCTCATCACACCCGGTAGCCTCAAGACTGCTGACTTTGTAAAAGCCTTTAAATTACTATTGTATTGATTCTACTGTTAATGCAGTTGTATCAATATTCTAGCCCATCCCCAAGTGAAAAAGGCAAAGCATTTGCCTAGACCAGGGGTCGCCGCGTCCCAAGTGCAACTTGCCGTCGTTGACGTCGCCACCGCTGTCTATCCCGCCCGCTTGGCTGAAGGCAGGGCTTGGGAGGCCGGGGGTGTGGGTGGGGCTTGGGGAGGCGGGGCCAAATGGCTCTTTGGGTGCTAAAGGTTGCCGACCCCTGGCCTAGACCACAAGCTGCTGAAATAGGGGAACATGTGCAAGAGCTGTCCCCCTCTCTTCCCTCTACCTACTGCCTCTCTTCCTGCTGCTGCTGAGCTCACATGGAAGAAAGGCAGCTGAGACATGTTTTAAATGAATAAATAATTCTCCATTTGACCGTGAAGCCATCTGGGCAACTATGGGCTTTGTCTCTCTGCCTTTCCTACCTCACAAGGTTGTTGTGAGAATAATAGGTAGATAGGAGAACAAGTTAGGTCGCTCTGAGCTCTTCTAAGAACCTACTGGATAAAATTTTTAAAAGGTGCTAGGCCAGAGAGGCGTCCAAGATGGATGCCCTCTGAGCAGACCGCCTGCCTGTCACCACAGCTCATCTCTTCGTATGAGCGAGCCGGGCCTTGAAGCAGAAATCTCGCATCGCTTCTCAGCACACCTTGATGGCAGCAGTCTTTGCACGCCTTTGCCGTGAGGCATTTCTCCCCCCTCCCCTCATTCTGAAGGCTGCCTTTGAACATCAAGTGGGAGAAAACTGGAATTCTGAAACAGAGAAAGTTGAGATCCACGGCTGCACTCCTCTGGGGGAGTCTCGTTTCCTCCCAAAGTTTCATCTTGCATTTTGAGTGCTTCTGTACTGGAAGAGGAGGACGGGAGAGAGCGCTTGGCTCGACAGAGACCCAGTGGCCCATTAGACGTGGAATGCTTACCTCAGGGCTCTTAGCTACGCAGTGGGGCTCAAGGGTCGTCTCCTCGCCTTTCTCTGTTTACACGCAAGGAGGCATGCGTTGTCATTTTTTTTTAAAAAAGAGAACTGCTTCTGTGCAACGGTGCGGAAACAACCTGAATTGTTTCCATGGGCTCAGGTTGCTTCCTGAATGGGTGAGGAGCACACGTGCGAGCGGAAGAAAGGAAAACGGGTTCATTTATAACCGTTGCAACTTGTTATAAATATGCTGTGCATATCTATAACAATATAAATATGCTTATCTTAATTTCCTGGCTGGAACAATGTCCTTTTTGGAAAGATTGCAACGTGGCTACCGTGTGAATGGGGTCCCTGGACAGTTTCTGGACCCACCCATATTTACACCATGCCCCCTTTCTCCTGTGGCTGTTCTTCCCACCATACGCTGCCACAGTAGGGGAGTTTTTGTAGGGGGAAGGGGACTGTTTCTGAAACTAGTAATTGACAATTTGCGATAGTGTTATAAATCTGTAGTGTTGTAATGCTGTAGCTCTCTCAGCCCCACCTACCTTGCAGGGTGTTTGTTGTGAGGGGGGGAAAGGAGATTGTCAGCCCCTTTGAGTCTCCTTACAGGAGAGAAAGGGGAGTATAAATCCTTCTCCTCCTCCTTGTCCTCTTCCTCTTCCTCCTCTTCTTGTTTCTCCTCCTCTTCCTCCTCTTCTTCTTCTTCCTCCTCCTCTTCCTCTTCCTCCTCCTCTTCTTCTTCTTCCTCCTCCTCTCCTTCTCCTTCTCCTTCTCCTCCTCCTCCTCCTCCTCCTCCTCCTCCTCCTCCTCTTCCTCTTCTTCTTCTTCTTCTTCTCCTTCTCCTCCTCTTCCTCTTCCTCTTCCTCTTCCTCTTCTTTTTCTTCCTCTCCTCCTCCTCCTCCTCCTCCTCCTCCTTCTTGAGGCATCCAGGAACTGTTGGGGTCTCAGCCTCCTGGCGTTGCCTTCCTCATGGTTTGGGTGAAGGCCAGCCCTGCTGCGGTTTACCCTCCACAAAGTCTTTTTTAACAAATAAAGAACTGCAGGTGCGCTTTCTTTTAATTGTGTGCCGTTTACACCTCACGGCTGTTCCCCCAAAGGAACCCGAAGTGATTGCGGCACTCTCATTTTCTCCACTTTATCTTGTCTGGCAGGCGGGGCTGTGATTGTGTGACTGTCCCAAGGTTACCCTGGCAGCCTCCGTAGCAGTGGGAAGATTCGAACCTGGGTCTCCCGGATCCTTGTCAAACACTGTACAAACTGCACCAGCTGGCAGAGAGAGCCACCGCTGATTTCCCCCCCGTCCTGCAATTGGAAAGATAATGGGGATACAATGTTATTCACCTACACCTGCAATTCAGAGTGCCCATAAATTTCCCCCCTATTTTTGGGTTGTTGTCTTTATCCTCCTTTCCCCCATTATGGAATATATTTGTGGCGTTTGCTATTTTAGTTGGCTTGACAGGAAACTCATTTCCGGTTGGAATGTCTTTGTTCCGCATTCGGCTAGGATGAAACTGTTGTGTGTTGTTATCTCTCGCTAAAAAGGATCCTTCCCCCAAATTTCAGGGAGATGAGAGAATCATTTTAGAACTAATTAAAATTTTGGCTTGCCAAACGCCCCCAAGGAGACATTCAGAAGTTCAGGAAAGGCAGGCGGCAATTCTGGGGAAGAAGCATTTGGACCTGCAAACATCTATTTGTTTCCGCAGCGCAAACAGTAGCTGTTACATGCGCATGTGGAAGACTGCGGGTTGGAAAGGCAAGCATGTCGGAAAGTGCAAGGAAGTGTGCTAAAAAGGAAAGGATTGCTGCAATAATTGTATTGCACAGCCCCTCAAACAACTGTAGGGTAAGCTGTCAGCAGAATGAGAACAGGCAACCCCAGATCTCAAGGCAAGGATGTGCAGATTGGTGGGACTATTGGCTAACTCTTCTGGTTGGATCAAGTCCCTAACCTTTACATTAGGTACTTGTCCACTCCCACCCTCCTCCAGCAGGTTGGAGCCAACTAGCTTTTCCGCTGACAAATAAAAAGAGGAGAGGAGTCCCCTTCAACCCCCCAAAAGATTCTGCTGGACATCATGTGGGACAGAGATTGTAATAAGAAGGGCCGTGAGGGGCAACCATCAGAAAAAGGAAACTGACATTCTCAAAAAATTGCTGACTGTTGAATATATTGGGGTTCTGTGTGGTTTCCGGGCTGTATGGCCGTGTTCTTGCAGCATTCTCTCCTGACGTTTCGCCTGCACCTGTGGCTGGCATCTTCAGAGGATCTGATGGTAGTACAGCAAGTGGAGTATTTATACCTGTTGGAGTACTTCTATTCAGATGACCTCACCTATTGACCTTGCTATCTTCATTGTGACTCACATGCTAATGGGTGGATCCCACTGAACTCATGTAAATCTAGCTTGCTAATTGCACCTGTTACTTGTTAACAGATAATGGTTCTTTCCCCCACCCTGGATACTCCAACAGGATACTCTTTCCCCCACCCTGGATACTCCAACTCCACTTGCTTTACTACCATCAGATCCTCTGAAGATGCCAGCCACAGATGCAGGCGAAAAGTCAGGAGAGAATGCTGCTAGAACACGGCCACACAGCCCGGAAACCACACAGCACCCCAGTGATTCCGGCCGTGAAAGCCTTCGGCAATATGTTGAATATATTGTCAAAGGCTTCCATGGCTGGAATCAACGGGCTGTTGTGAGTTTTCCAGTCTGTGTGGCTGTAGTTTGGTCATTTTTGCTCCCAACATTTCGCCGGCATCTATGGCTGGCATCTTCAGAGGCATGTCATGGTAAGAGGTGGGAGGACATAGACTTCAGTGGAATACACTGAAGATGTTATGGACTAAAAATAATACAGATGTTATGGACTAAAGTTCCCACCCACCCCTGCCAGCATCATGCTGGCAGGGGATGATGGGAACTGTAGTCCATAACATCTGGAGGGCCATGAGTTTGACACCTATGCTCTAAAGTTTCCGTTTTCTCTAGTCGAATGGAGAGAAACTCATGTTACCGGGACGTGCCTCTGAAGATGCCACCCAGAGATGTGGGCCAAATAGTAGGTTCAAAACCTACCAAGGCCGGGCCTCACAGCCCAGAAACCCCACAACTGCAAGTTGCTGACTATTCCTGTTTGTAGCCGTCAAGTGTGTTGTGATATTGCCACACGAGGGCGGGACCGGCACTGCTCAGAGTCCCATAACCCAAAATAACGACACAATACTCTTTGTCTGTGGGGTTAAAATTTTGGCCATAGCCGAACCATTTTATTGACCAAGGGTGAAATGAAAGGTGAGGCGCAGCGTGGGATGTGATCTGCGCGCTGGGCAGCCCGAGTGCCGTCCCCAAGTGAGGCCTCCCTCCGACCCGATTGTTGGAGGAAATCGTTCGCCTTGTGCAGCAACCGTGGAACCTAGCCGGGCCGTGGGACCCTTTCCGGAGACCCGTTTTGCGCAGCGCAGCCGTCGTGGAACTCAGCTGGGTGGACAGCCCCATGCTGAAGAACCGTTTTACTGCCAAGGGGCGCAAGCCACAGTAGCCCCCGCCTGGACGCCTTCCCCACGGCTTGCTCCACCCCAAACCTCTTCAGGAGGCTCCGCCAAAGAAGGTTAGCTCCGCAGCTTCCCTCACCATCAGATCAGTTCAGTGGTGGGATCCGAAAATTTTAGTAACAGGTTCCCATGGTGGTGGGGTTCAAACAGTGGCGTAGCGCCAATGGGGCTGGGCGGGGCATGACGGGGGCGTGGCCGGGCATTCCGGGGGCGGGGCATTAATAATTTCCCTGTTACTGGAAAAAACTCTTACTGTAAAAAAAAAAGTTCCTAATTTCCAGCTGGTATCTTTCTGTCCATCATTTAAACTCATTATAGCAAGTGCTATCGTCTACTGCCAACAGAAACAACTACTTCTCCTCTAATTGACTGCCTGTCAAAAACTTAATACTTTCAAATACTTAATTTTGTTTCTAGAAATCAAAAGAAGGATACTTTCCTTAAACAAGGGACTTTACGATGTTACTAAAACATGTTTTTAAAACAACCCAACAGGGAGAATGATCCTGTTTTCTACCTTGGCTAACCAGCCACATAGGAAACAACAGGACTTTGTGATTTTTGGACCTAATGGAATTTCTAAGGGAAAAGCAGACTCAATTAGTAACCCCCTCTCGGCACACACAAATCATTAGTAACCCACCCTCTGGAACTGGTGAGAACCTGCTGGATCCCACCTCTGGATCAGTTCCCACGCGCCAACCGCCAGCTTGGCTATGACAATGAATTCATGCATTAACGTTGCCCAAAAGGGAGAGGTGGGGGAGGGGAACTTGTTGCTGCTACAAACCAGAAGGAGGGGCCAAGAGCCGGGCGAAGCCTTATAAGGCTCCGGCTGCCCCTCCTTCTGACGTCACGATGTTGTGCTGGCATCATGCTGCTGCTGCTCATGATGGGCATGGCCACTGCCAGCCTTCCGCACTTCTAAGGGTAGGCGCAACGGGGCCTCTTTACCTTGCCCTTTTCCGGACGACCCCGGTGACTCGTGGCCGCTCTCTGTGACAACGGGGCCTCTTTACCTTGCTCTTTTCCGGACGACCCCGGTGACTCGTGGCCGCTCTCTTTCTTGGAGGCCGATGGGACTTTCTTGGAGGCCGAGGAAAGTTTCTGGAAGGCAAAGAAGCTTGAGAAAGTCCTGAATTGGGACACTGTCTATGCTTTATGTCCTGGAAACATTTGAAGGGAGGTTATGTTGAAGAGAGAGCAAGCTTGTTTTCTGCCGCCTCAGAGACTAGGACGCGGAGTAACATGTTCAAGGTGAAGGAAAAGAGATTCCCTCTAAACATTAGGAAGAACTTTCTGACAGTAACGACTGTTCGACAGTGGAATTCACTTCCTGGGAGAGTGGTGGAGTCTCCTTCTTTGGAGGTTTTTAGACAGAGGCTGGATGAACATATATGTCGGAAGTGCTTTGATCGTGTGTTCCTGCATTGCAAGGGGTTGGACTGGATGCCCCTTGGGGTCTCTTCCAACTCTATGATTCTCTGAAAGTCATTAAAATGATGTAGACAGCTCTCCTGGGCATGGGATCAAGTTCTCCCCCTGATCTCTCTCTGTTGCTTGATTTTCTTGGTTCCCTCTCTAGTGTGATTTATCGCAGGCCTCCTGCAGTAGCAGGTGGAGACGTTCTGCTTGTCTGCATAGGTTTCGCAGGTGTTGTGTTGTTGGGCAGACAGAGCACAAAATGGAAAAAAAGAAAGGCCGCTGCAACACGACGCCAGGGAAACGAGCCGTGCATTAATGGGTGTGGGTCGTGAGAAGGTCTTGTCCTGCAAGTCTCTTCCAGCCCCTGATCTGTGGCTTGGGAAAGGACCCCTGTGAGGACGCGCATAGAGTAGGACTTCATCAGGGGCTCTCTGGAGGAGGACGTGTTCCTTGGAATTTAATGCTGGTGGAGCTGGGAGCTGCAATAACAAACACAGTGTGTGTGTATCAGGTTCTATCTGTGGGGTGGCCCTGAGCCGCCAGCCCCCATCTGCCCAGAACTGGGGCCCACTTCATGCCCCTTTCCCCACTCCATCACCTGCATGCCCCCCCCCCCCAGGGCCATCCATCCTTGTCCCACTTGCAAACCTCCTCCCCTCCATGTTCAGTGGTCTGAGCCACCTGGACATCAGTGGCGTAGTGGAGCAGCCATGGCCTAGTGGTTAAGAGCAGGTGAACTCTAATCTGGAGGAACTGGGTTTGATTCCCTGCTCTGCTGCTTGAGCTGTGGAGGCCTATCTGGGGAATTCAGATTAGTCTGTGTACTCCAACACACACCTTGGGCTAGTCACAGTTCTTCGGAGCTCTCTCAGCCCCACCTACCTCACAGGGGGTTTGTTGTGGGGGGGGGGGGAGAGAAAGGAGCTTGTAAGTCACCTTGAGTCTCCTTACAGGAGAGATAGGGGGATATAAATCCAACCCTTCTTCTTTTTCTCCTCCTCCTCCTCCTCCTCCTCCTCCTCCTCCTCCTCCTCCTCCTCCTCCTCCTCCTCCTCCTCCTCCTCCTCCTCCTCCTCCTCCTCCTCGAACTGTGCTGACTGGTATACCCAGAGGCCAATTCTGCCTGCCACTCACACATCTTCTTTCGGTGATGCTGGTCATGGGGACTGATTGGGGGGACGGGGAAGTATGAGTGGAAGGTCAGAGAAGAAAGAAGTCATCAACAGGGAGGGGGTGAGGGGAAGCATGTAAAGCAGCGCAAGGGAGTCTGGGGGTGGAGACCAGGTGCACTGACTGGGGGCAGAGGGAAGCAGTCTGGTGCAAAGCTATGCCCACTGGTCAGGGGCATACCGCCTATGGGGACATGGGGTAACTCATGTCCCCAGGCACACATAGACAGACCTAGGCGCTGGCACCAGCTCTGGGTGGTAGACCTGGACGCCAGCATCGGCTTTGAGCAGTAGACCTGGATGCCAGCGCAAGCTCCAGGCAGTGGACCTGGATGCTGGGGCGAGCTCCAAGTGCTAGACCTGGGCTTTGGGCGGTAGACCTGGGCACCTGTGAGGTGGAGGTAGGGGGCAGAAAATTCAGATTTTTGTCTCCGGGCTCCATTTTTCCTGGATACGCCTCTGCCACTGGCAAATCTATCTCACTCTGGCAGAAAAGCAAAATTTAAAAAATTGTTCTGTAAGTAGATTTTCTTGCCGCAGAGAATGTAGAAAGTGAAAGTGGGGCAGGAGGAAATATGTCCGTACAGGAAATGGGGGGGGGGGGAGATCTGACATTTCAGGGACTGTAAGAAATCTGTTCACTTTATGAAACGAGCTACTCCCCTTCCCCCACCGCTGCAGTATTTACTCCTATGGAGTGAAGGGCAGCTGTTTCTTTATCTCAGGGGGTTCTGGGTGGTATTCCCTGGAGCACTTCTGTATCCTGGCTAACACTGCCTCCTGTCGTTATCTCAAATTGGGCTCTTCTAGATTCTAGTCCAACTCTTTAACAATAACACCACACTGGCTGATCAAGGGATTGGAGCATGTTTCCTGAGAGTCTGAGACTTCAGTTTAGGAAAAGAAAAAGAGAACTAGAGCAGGACATGATAGAGGTTCATAAAATCAAGAATGGGATGAGGAGAATGTATAGCAAGAACCTTTTCTCTATCCCCCACAATCCTAAAACTTGGGAGCACCCACTAAAGACGATGGGTCATACAGTTAGAACAAGCAAAGACAAATACGTCTTTATTTGTGAGTAATTAAATTGTGGCGTTCATTGCTAGTAGACACAGTGATAGCCACAAGCTCAGATGACTTAATGAGATAATCACCAGATGGACCCTTCATATTCTGAGGCAGTGAACTTCTGAAATATCCACTGCTGGGGGCAGTAATAGTGGAAGTCCTGCCTTATAGGCATCTAGTTGGCCAATGTGTGAAATGGGATGCTGGACTGATCCAGCAGGGTTCTTCTGAGGTTCTTTTTGGTGGAAGTCCTCAGCCTCTGTGCTTTGTTGTTGGACCTCCAAAGGAGCTGGTTGGCAACCGAGTGGGACAGGAGTCTGGCCTGGATGAACTTTCACTGGTCTCATCCAGCAGTACTCTTCTGAGGTTCTTATGAAGGTCCCAGCATCTGGGTCCTGTTGTTGGACCTTCAGAGGAAGAGTGAGATGGGATGGTGAACTAGATGGGCCCTCACTGGTCTGATCCAGCAGGGTTCTTCTGAGGTTCTTTTTGGTGGAAGTCTTCAGCCTCTGTTCTTTGTTGTTGGACCTCCAGAGGAGCTGGTTGGCAACTGGACAGGAGTCTGGCCTAGATGAACTTTCACTGGTCTCATCCAGCAAGACTCTTCTGAGGTTCTTATGAAGGTCCCAGCCTCTGGGTCCTGTTGTTGGATCTTCAGAGGAAGAGTGAGATGGGATGGTGAACTAGATGGACCCTCACTGGTCTGATCCAGCAGGGTTCTTCTGTTATCAGGGGAAAGCCTTGGCCTCTGTGCCCTGTCGTTGGATCTCCAGAGGAAGTGGTTGGCCAAAGTATGAGACTGGATACTGGGCTAGATGGACCTTCAGTGGTTTGATCCAGCAGGGCTCTTCTGAGGGACTTCTTGGTTTTTACACCCTATTGTTGACCTTCCCGAGGAACTGGCTTGCCATTATGTGAAACAGGATGCTTGACTGAGGCAGGACCGCTGGTCTAATCCACCAGGGCTTGTATTGTTTGGGGATGGTCTCAGCCTCTGTGCCCCATTTCTGGCCCTCCAGAGAAATTGGTTGATCCGTGTGAGAAAGGATGCTGGGTTTGATGGACCTGCGCTGGTCTGATCTAGCAGGGCTCTTCTGAGGTTCTTATCAGGACAGGTTGTGTGCAACAGGAGGTTTCTGCAAGTATACATGCCTCTGTTTCCACAAAGTTGTGTGCAGTCCTGGAAGAGCATAACGTTTTTCCTGAAGTCTTCTCATGGTCTCTCTCACACCGGCTTCTTCTCTGTTCCCACCCCTTTCCTTTGTGTGAACAAGTATTAATTGTTGCACAGGCTTATATTTGAGAGAAAATAGATAATGCAAGTTTATTCACTGATAATGAAGTGCTGCCTCTTTACTGTTTTCAGATAAGGACCTATCATTTACAGTCTGAGTTATTAATTTTCTCAGTGTGCGCTTGTGTCTTCCTCAGCTGCTCCCCGCTCTGATTTTTTCTTCCGGCGGGTTTTTAACTTTGCCACGGCTCAATTGTGTTTTAGCTGTGTGTTTTTTAAAATGTAAAGGAGGATTTAGAAGAGAAAAGGATCTGATAAGCCTGCATTTGCAAAAGCTGAAATTCCTTATCTAGATGGTACAGCGGCACTAATCTCGGTCTTCGCGTTGACAAGAGACAGTCACAACTTTGGGGGAAAAAACAACACTAGACCCAACATTAAGTCTTTTCTCTCAGACCACATTTATTATGGCCCAATGACCCAAAATCATTAAAATACACAAGAATACACAGGAATATACAAGTTAGAAGTTATAACGTGTATTAAAAAAAATAATACATAGAAAATAATTGTAATAAAAGATATTAATCATATAATTGTTGAAACCGTCAGATGGTACTTATAACTACTGCGAGAAATTTGACCAGTGGCAGAGTAATCTTAGGTCGTTTCCCCACTTACCTCGACCAAAGGTTGCTGTGCGCTACTCCCAGCGCGCGTCATTTCTGGTGCGCTCCCGGGCTTCCCCACGACCGTCATCAAAAGGCTCCGTTTCGAGGAGCGCCAGGAATGACGCGCGCTGAGGGGGCGTGACAGCGGCAGCTTTGGGGCGGCTGCGTTGTTGCTGCCCCTGTAGTGGGGAGTGCCGGGGGACCCCGCACTACTTGGGGAGAGTAGCGCGCAGCAGCAGGTAAGCGGGGAAACGACCTTAGTGTTGTCTGAAAGAGTCCAGACCATGTGGCTTAAGGACTGAAGGATCAGAGTTGTTTTTTTAAAAAGTCTTCTTCTAGACCAGGGGTCTGCAAACTACGGTTCTCCAGATGTTCATGGACTACAATTCCCATCAGCCCCTGCCAGCACCATGCAAATGGCTTTTTTCATTAAAAAGAATATTTATACCTCACCATTCCTATAGGTGTTTCTTGGCATTGCTTGGTGGGATTTGTTTGTTTGTATCACTGGCTCTTTCCAACTTTGGTTGTTGGCTGCTCTTGACTTCTGGCACCAAAGTAAGTTGATTCTCTTCTCCTCTGCTTGGTATTGTTGTTGCTGTCTTGAGTTGAGCCTTATGGCTGCCTCTGTCGTGGTGGCTCTTTCACAGCTATTTGGAAAATTTCAATTTCTGTAGTCACCGCGAAACTCTCCAAATGAAAAGCTGGGTGTCAATGAGGGCAGGGGCTTTGGCTCAGAGGGTCCCTGGTTTGATTCCCAGCATCTCCAGTTAAAAGTAACCAGGCAGGAGGGGCTGTGAAAGACCCCAGCCAGAGACCCTGGAGAGCCCCTGCCAGTCTGTGTAGACAAGACTCCCCTTGACAGACCAAGGCTCTGATCCAGTAGAAGGCAGTTTCATGTGTGAAGAGTATCCGATGTCCTGTTAGGGGTTGAACAGACTGCCTTCTCACTGCAGTGGCTTTAGAACCTCCATGCTCAGAGGCAGCGTACCACGGAATCCCAATGTTCAACAGCAGAGTGAGGCTTTGGGTATCCACCCCCTGCTTGTGGTTCTTCCTGGATACCCAGTAGTCCTTCTAGGAAGGAGCTGACTTCCCAGAGATACCACTTCTCAAAGAGATACCTTTCCACCCTCCCCTTCCCTGCCCCAGGAGGGGTGGGCTATGTCCAGATGACAGGGCCCCTTCCCCCTCCCTCCCTAGGGTGGGTGGGGCGCAGATAGGCCCCCTTCCCCCTCCCTATCCCCTCCTTCCCCCAGGGTGGGTGGACCCCGACCAGATGATGGGCCCCCTTCCCCCCTGCTCCTGGGCGGGCCCCCATGGCAGAGTAGCAGAGTAGCCATATTAGTCCCCCTCACACAGAGGTGGGATCCAGCAGATTCTCACAGGTACCCGAGAGTAGGTTACTAATTATTTGTGTGTGCTGAGAGGGGGTTATTAATTGGTGATTTTGCCACGTGATTTTTGCCTTAGTTACGCCCCTCCTCTGCTCCTCAGCAGTAGCGTGCAGAACTTGAAGCAGTCTAGCAGGAGGTGCACCGGTGTGCATGGCAGCCTGCGCCTGCGTGCATTCGTTTCCCGCTCAAGGACCGGCGCAGCGGCTGCGTCCTTGCCACTGCCCTGCCCAGCAATGCTCCGCCCCTGGAATGCCCGGCCAAGCTCCCGTCGTGCCCCGCCCAGCCCCATTGGCGCTACACCACAGTTTGAATCCCACCACCATGGGAACCTGTTACTAAAATGTTTGGATCCCACCACTGCCCTCACGTCAACAGTTTAGTATCCACAATTATTCATTTTTGTTTTTTATGATCTTCCAATTATTGCCCAAAAAACTGTACACTGTAAATAATCAAAAACTGTACACTGTAAATAATCAAAAACCACTGAGAGATTGTCAAAAAAACCACTGCGAAATTGTGACCCGTGAGAAAGTGAAATCAATTCCTAGCTCTCATCTTGAATTTAAAAAAATCAAAAATATCACATCAAATAACAATGAAAAATAAATACAAAAATATACTTTCAATGAAGTATTATCTAACGTACATACTCAATCTGTACAAAATACAATTTCTAACTGGGTTTTTTCCCCCCACATACCAGCTACAAATCAAAACCTGAAATTGATATACAGAGATGTTTTGTTTTAGGAAATTTCTTAATAGTTCCATGTCTCTGCATATAAATCCCAGTTAATAATAATAATATTTTTAAAAGTGGAAATAAGGGGCAAAGAGGGGGCAGAGTGTGATGCTCTAATAGCCCCAGAGCAAGCCAAATTGAGACGTTTCTATGCCGTTTGCAGTCCTGCAGGGTACAGTTGGCTTGGATCTGTGCCGTGGCGTGACTAGAGATGGAACCTTGCGAAACTTCACTGACCACTCTTGGTGAACTAGAAGAAGAGTTGAAGAAGAGTTGGATTTATATCCCCCTTTCTCTCCTGTAAGGATACTCAAAGGGACTGACAAACTCCTTTCCCTTCCCCCCCTCACAACAAACACCCTGTGAGGTGGGTGGGGCTGAGAGAGATCCTAAGAACTGGGACTATCCCAAGGTCACCCATGTGTTGGAGTGCACAAGCTAATCTGGTTCACCAGATAAGCCTCCACAGCTCAAGTGGCAGAGCAGGGAATCAAACCCAGTTCTCCAGATTTGAGTGCACTTGCTCTTAACCACGCCGTCTCGTTTAAAATGTTTATTTGGCACTTTTCTTCCTTGCAAAACTCAAGGCAGCTGCTCTTAACCACTCCACCACGCTGGCTAGGAGACGACGAGGTCTGGAAATGGCAACTACTGCAGTTCAAAGGATTTTGCAAAGTTCTGCGTGGTAGAAAAATGAGGAGAAAGTTTAATAAATTTGCAAGGCATTGGAAATCAACTGTCTTTTGGAACCCTCTGGAGTAAGCATCAGTGAGTGGCAGGTGCTGCAGAGAGACTAAATAGCTTCTTTGACTTTGCTATCGCTTAAAGAAGATCCTGTGCAGATATTCTGACCCAAATGGTTCTTGTTGGGTGATAACTTTGAGGAAAACTGTCAGGACTGATGTGTTGGAGGACAAGCTGGTGGCCTTCCCTTTCAGTGGAGTTGCATCAAAACCAATGTTTCCTCCCCCCGCCTTTTTTTTTGGAAGGATGGCATTTTTAAATGCGTTTTCTTCCCTTTGGCTGTTTTATTTTTAGGGCAATGAATTTCAACTGTAAACTCCCCAACCTTAGGAAGTTTTAGCAGTTAAATTGTGCAAGGAAAACTGAAGTAACTTGCAAAATAGGACTTTTAGGGCAAACAGCATGAAAGCAAAATATCCCTGCCACTGCACAGTATGGGTATCTCTACAGTGTATGCATTTTCATTATTATTGGGAGCAGCAGTGGCGTAATGGTTAAGAGCAGGTGCACTCTAATCTGGATAACTGGGTTTGATTCCCTTCTCTGCCACTTGAGCTGTGGAAGCTTATCTGGGGAACTAGATTAGCCTGTGCACTTCAACACATACCAGCTGGGTGACCTTGGGTGACCTTCTTCAGAGCTCTCTCAGCCCCACCCCCCTCACAGGGTGTTTTTTTTGGGGGGGAAAGGAGATTGTAAGCCCCTTTGAGTCTTCATACAGGAGAGAAAGGGGGATATAAATGCAAACTCCTCCTCCTCCTCCTTCATCATTTTAATTTTGCCTAATTTGTGATGGCCAGTGACTATATACAATACTCAACTCCACTCAGTCTTTAATATGGCGCATGATCAGAGAACAGAGCGATGATATGTCATCTCCAATGTTCGTATTATGCAATACTCAATATATGTGATATACAGTGTTTAAAATACAACATCAAATACTGCATTATTAAAACTGAACCATGGCCTGTTGGCCAAGTCATAGCACAGAATTTAGCTACGGTACCTTAATTGTAATTTCATTGGAGCTAATGGCAAGAAGCATGGAGATATAGAAGAAGAAGAAGAAGAAGAAGAAGAAGAAGAAGAAGAGTAGTAGTAGTAGTAGTAGTAGTAGTTTGGATTTGTATCCCCCCTTTCTCTCCTGTAGGAGACTCAAAGGGGCTTACAATCTCCTTCCCCCCCTCACAACAAACACCCTGTGAGGTAGGTGGGGCTGAGAGAGCTCCGAGAAGCTGTGACTAGCCCAAGGTCACCCAGCCGGCATGTGTGGGAGTACACAGGCTAATCTGAATTCCCCAGATAAGCCTCCACAGCTCAGGCGGCAGAGCGGGGAATCAAACCCGGTTCCTCCAGATTAGATACACGAGCTCTTAACCTCCTACGCCACTGCTGCTCCCAGAAAATGATTTCTTCTGCCTGGATGTTTAGACAAAATTGTAGAGATGTACCGAGTTCAAATTTCTCGGTAGAAACTACAATATAATGGCACGTGTTCAATGGTTTTGTCATTCCTGACTGGCACGGACAATGGTGAAAGTTGTAAGGAAATCGGGCATATCTTCCTTCTGATAAATCTGACAGAAGGGTATTGAACTGGGCTAAGGTAAATGTTCTGTGATGTTCTGGATTCATACAATAAATTTGACTTGACTTGACATGACAGTGCATCCCTTCCGACGCAGTTTGTGAACCTTGAGTCACAAGAAGGAAATGGTAGTTTGTGGGAGAGAAGGAAGAATTTGACCAGTGCCCAGTTTATTTGCGAGGAATCCTCTCTTGTTTTACCCGCTCAAAATATTTTTATTTCCTAAAAACATATCTTGTGCATAGTCACAATCCTCCAAGTGTTTCTTAGCCCACTATCATAGCACATCTCCCTGGGGAAAAGAAAAGCTTTTTTAAAAGCCTGCATGAAATCCGCAAAATAGCCATGAAGACGCATTTGATAGCTTTAATTTCCGGCCACAAGATTAATAGCTGAACCAGCTGAAGGCAAAAAACCCACCAACCCCCAGAAGTCAATCGAGTGACGGGAAGGCATCTGTGGGGAGCAGAGCGTCTGCCGGGCCGACTGGGCATCGGGCAGGCTGCGAACCCTGAAGTAGGACAAAAGAGGGTAATTCCACAAACAGTAAAATAGCTTACAGCAGAGCAAATGCAGTAATGATAAGAAGCATAAAGCAGTTGGTAAGAGAGGGGGGAAGAAAACTCCCCAGTTGGAGTAGAAATAGGAAATCCTTCAGTTGACCTGTAAGACTACAGAGGAGGAGGAGGAGGAGGAGGAGGAGGAGAAGAGTTGGATTTATATCCCCCTTTCTCTCCTGTAAGGAGACTCAAAGGGGCTTACAAACTCCCCCCCCCAACAAACACCCTGTGAGGTGGGTGGGGCTGAGAGAGCTCCCAAGAACTGTGACTAGCCCAAGGTCACCCAGCTGGCATGGGTGGGAGTGCACAAGCTAATCGAGTTCCCCAGATAAACCTCCACAGCTCAAGTGGCAGAGCAAGGAATCAACCCCGGTCACATTTCCAGGGAAGTTGGACTTTGAGGAGGAACTAGAAGGAGGAGACCTCTGTTGTGTCAGACCTGGGTGGATTTCCCACAAGGGCTTCTGGGATGACCCATGACAAACAGGCCTGGCAGCTTCCCAGATTCCCCACCACCCTCCCATTCCTGGTTCTCAGAGTTGCACATTTTCTGAAATGGGGGTGTGTGTGTCTGCTCAGCTATCCTGCTTGACTTCTGCTCTTGAATGATCCCAACCCGCTGAAGCCAGAGGCCGTGAATCCCATCAGCGGGCGCCTGCCTGCGCTCAAGAAGACATTTCATTTGTGCATCTGGCCAGGAGGGTGTTCCAGGCATTAGGGAGAGCAGGACAAGCCCTGTTGGAGAAAGAGAGGGTTTGGGATGGGTGTCGTGGCCAGTCCTCCATCCTTGTCAGAGAGTGAGGATGAAGGCATCCTCCTGCACCGTTCTCTCGATTTCTCCACCAGCAGCAAAGGAATGTGCCGTGGGTTCCCTCCGTGACAGCCAACCTGTGTCAATGGTTGACTTAGAACCTCCCCGGTCAGCCGCGCACAGGGATGATAATGGGAATTGAGAGGGGGAGGGGGGACGGCAGCAGGGGGCACTCAGAAGAATGCATCCTGCAACTCCTAGGAATAATCCCAGCCAGCCCAACTGGCAAGTCTCTGTTTTGTTCTTGGAGGAACTTGCCAGCAGCGACGGCAGCCAAATCCTCTCCGCAAGCGCCCTCCCCGACGTGATTCTTTAATCAGTCGTGGGATACAGATCTGCTGACAACTCTTTCCGAAGCCATCGATGCAGCATTTCTCCCGCCAGCCTCTTCCGTTTCATCTCCCACCTTTGGGAGAGGCTGTTTTAAAAATAATTCCACCCCTGCAGGAGTCTCGAGGGGGGCTCTTGAACAGGGCTGATTTGTCCCAGGGGCCCCCGTTTGTAGAACATCTCCCAACACGTCAATCTGGGGACCCAGCCCAGAATGCCAACTCTGTACTGGGTCATCCCAGAGGAAATGTTTCAGGGCTGGCACTTGGTTGACGGGAACTCATTCTGGGCTTGGGGGCGGGGGGGGGGCAGGCTGGGAAAGGGAAAATGAGAAAACAGAGCAAATGCAGATGCGCCGAGAAGAAAATGGAGAGGGAGGAATTTAATCTGCAGTTAGGCACAGCGCAAATGAGTTAATTCCATTAGCCAATTAATAACAGAGAGAGTTGGAAGCAGGGGCAGGTCTCCAAGGGAGAAAGAAGAAGCCAGTGCTGCTGTTCGGATCTGGCACGGGTGCAAAACCGTGACCCACAGGTGGAAGAGTAGGACTGCAGTCCCATTTGGGGATGGACTGCTGAGTTTGATGGGCAGACAGTCAGTCAAGCACACTGTTATGGTGGTTCTTGCAAATACCATCCCCCAGTTCAATCTTACCTTGTGCTGACAGAGTCTCTGGAGTCCAGAAGCCAAGATTTCATATTAGTGACCTGTTCACAGCTTGCAAGGAACAGCTTTGCATCTGTGGATTTGATACACGAGCTGTCAGCCTTAAGAAGATAAGAACGAGCCTGCTGGATCAGACTAGAGTCCATCTAGTCCAGCACTCTGCTACTCGCAGTGGCCCACCAGGTTTCTTTGGGAGCTCACATGCAGGATGCAAAAGCAATGGCCTGCTGCTGCTGCTGCTCCCGAGCACCTGGTCTGCTAAGGCATTTGCAATCTCAGATCAATAAGGATCCAGATTGGTAGCCATGGATCGTCATCTCCTCCATAAATCTGTCCAAGCCCCTTTTAAAGCCTTCCAGGTTAGCGGCCATCACCACCTCCTGTGGCAGCCTATTCCAAACACCAACCATGTGTTGCGTGAAGAAATGTTTTCTTTCATTAGTCCTAATTCTTCCCCCCAGCATTTTCAATGTATGCCCCCTGGTTCTAGTATTGTGAGAAAGAGAAAAATTTCTCTCTGTTGACATTTTGTACCCCTTGCATAATTTTATAGACTTCAGTCATATCCCCCATCAGACGTCTCCTCTCCAAACTAAAGAGTCCCAAACGCTGCAGCCTCTCCTCATAAGGAAGGTGCTCCAGTCCCTCAAACATCCTCGTTGCCCTTCTCTGCACTTTTTCTATCTCTTCAATATCCTTTTTGAAATGTGGTGACCAGAACTGAACACAAGACTCCAAGTGCGGTCGCACCACTGCTTTTACATAAGGGCATGACAATCTTTGCAGTTTGCCTTGGGGTGACATGTTGTGGCCCAGCACATGTGCAGTTAGTGGCCAGTTTCCTCGGCAGCCCCCCCTTCCCCCCACAAAGCACGTTTTCCCCATGATGCACCAAGGATTTGTGTTCCAGTTCAGGATGCTCGAGGCAGCAGTGTAAAAGGAGCCAGTTGAAAAACCAGTGCAGAGGGAATGCAATACATTGTTAGTATATTTTTCCCCAGGTTGCTCTGGGGGGTTGGTCAGGCAGGGTTTTGGGTGGTAGTGGTGGTTGAGTGACATGGTTCAGGATTGTGCCTTCCCTGCATATAAACCACAGTTCCCTTGTGGCAGTGCATGTGCGATCCAATTGGCGTGCGTGGGGTCAAAAGCTGCTTGCGATTCATGGCGACCCCATGAATGAATCTCCTTCCAATCCTATCATTGCAGCCTCGTTCTGGTCTTGCCTGCTGAGGGCCATGACTTCCTTTATAGCATGAATCCATACAGGTTGAAGAGACAGGGAGATAAAATACATCTTTGTCTAACACCTTTGCCAGCTGGAAGCCATTCTGCTTCTCCGTACTCTGTCCTTACAATAGCTTCTTGTCCAGTGGACATTTAAAAAGAAATCGAGTGCCATTTCCTTTAAAACCAACCATCACTTTTCACGAGCCACACAGTCGAAAGCTTTTTCTGTTATCTATGAAACACACGCTGATTTTCTTCTAAAATTATCTCATAAGCTCCTGTAACCAACGCACATATGGTAACATAGCTTGTTCCATATATGGTAACATTCTTTGTTGTAACATTTTGAGCATTGCTTTACTCGTGTGAGAAATTAACGCAATAGATTGTCATGCCCCTGGACTGTTCAACAATGAAACTTTGTGTTCAAACAATTTCCTTTGTTGGAAACAGCATCAGGGTTGAGCATTTGGACTTCTATTGACAGAACTAAGGATTAAGTGGCAAAAGAGCCTCCATTATACCCACACTCTATTCCCCCCCTTTGCCCACATTGCTTGACACCAGTTCCCAGGATGGGGAACAGCACCCCTCCATCCTCATGGGAAGGCAAAGGTATAACCTTCACCAAAGGAAAACAACCCATAGTCCCCAACACTTTAAAGTGTCAAAGCCAGTAAGTGTCCAATGAGGAGATTAGCCTTGCCTAAAAGTGAAACTTAAGAGCAAGAAAGAGATGGCAGTCCCAGATAAAAGATTCCAAACATCCCGACCAGGAGACATGACAGGATTGGGCCAGAACCGGGCCAGATCATGACATAGTCCGATAGTTGCTGCGATCTTTGACATCTCCTTTTGTAGGAATTGGAATGTAAATGGACCATTTCCAGACGGTGGATCAATATTTTCCATATTTGTTAGCATATTCTTGTCCAATTTAGAAACCCCATAAAACCTTGCTTATTTATTTTTTCTGTACTATTGGAAAACAACGTGTAGAATTTATGATAAAGCTGTGATAAGGGCAGTGTCCAGTGTCTTGGTCTGTGTGCGGGGACATTCTGTGACAAAATTGGTTTAAGCGAAACAGCTCAGGAGACCTGTAACTTGGATTGATGCTCCCTGACTTCCTGTCGGGCATGGGTCTCCAACCTTGTTGAGCCCATAATCACTTTTGGAGTTTGGGGAAAGAGTTGGGGACACTGCCACAAAATGTGGACACTGCCTAAAATGTTTGGAGTTTTCGAAGGAAGTATCCTCTTAGGACAGGGACTGATTTTCTGAGTAGCCATGGCCTGCAAACCCAAAGATCTGGGGTCTTCTGAAGCCCCCCCCCCCTTCCAGCATGGGGGAGGAAAGCTTAGATTAACTTTGTTGAAGATGCAGATGCACTTTGTTGTAAACCGCCCTGAGCCCTTCGGGGGAGGGCGGTATATAAGTTCAATAATAAACAAACAAACAAACAAATAAATAATGAGACTGTGTATTCAGTTGAATTTTTTAAAATTATGAAACAGCATCAGGAATCATCATTTAGACATCTATTGCCAGAACTAAGCATAACTAGCAATGCACCCTCTATTATACCCCACGTCATCCCTCAAGTCACATAACACCACCCCTGACTACCAGTTTTCAAGGAGGGATGGCACCCCTTCAACCCTATGGACCAGAGACAAAGCAGCCCCCCTCGGGGTCAAAATAACCTGCATTCTATACTACTGACAGAATGTATACAGAAGGAGCTGATAAGGCATTGCCTGAGAAGCACAGTGAGAAAATACAAACACAGCAGCGTGGGAGAATGAGAAGAAGAGTTGGATGTATATCCCCCCTTTCTCTTCTGTAAGGAGACTCAAAGGGGCTGACAAACTCCTCCCCCCCTCACAACAAACCCCCTGTGATGTGAGTGGGGCTGAGAGAGCTCCAAAGAACTGTGACTATCCCATGGGCATCCAGCTGGCATGTGTTGGAATGCACAAGCTAATCTAGTCCACCAGATAAGCCTCCACAGCTCAAGTGGCAGAGCAGGGAATAAAACCTGGTTCTCCAGATTAGAGTGCACCTGCTCTTAACCACTACACCACGCCGGCTCTCAGAAGAGAGAAGAGAAAGGTTCCCGCATCCTGAGAAGGAGACAGGAGACATGGCAGGATGGAGCATGGGCTGATCATGACCAACTGCCAGTAAATAAATTTTAAAAAGCTCAATCAGTCAAATGCAGTTAAAACTGCCATCAACTGCCTTCTGAAGAATGGACATGAGAGAGCTTGGCACACCTCCCTGAGGAGGTTGTTCCATAAGTGTGGGGCTGCCATAGAAAAGGTCCCGTCTCATGTGCTCATGTGCTTTTATGATTGGTGGGACAGTCAAGAGTAATGGCCTGAAGATCTAGGCCAAGAAACAGATATCCCTAGATCATAGGTGTCAAACTCGTGGCCCTCCAGATGTTATGGACTACATTTCCCATCATCCCCTGCCAGCATGATGCTGGCAGGGGATGATGGGGAATGTAGTCCATAACATTTGGAGGGCCGCGAGTTTGACACCTGTGCCCTAGATGGTCCAGTGAGAGGGTGTCCCTCCCTCCCTCCCTCCCTCCCTCCCTCCCTCCCTCCCTCCCTCCCTCCCTCTTTCTTTCTTTCTTTCTTTCTTTCTTTCTTTCTTTCTTTCTTTCTTTCTTTCTTTCTTTCTTTCTTTCTTTCTTTCTTTCTTTCTTTCTTTCTTTCTTTCTTTCTTTCTTTCTTTCTTTCTTTCTTTCCTAACTAACTAACTAACTAACTAACTAACTAACTAACTAACTAACTAACTAACTAACTAACTAACTAACTAACTAACTAACTAACTAACTAACTAACTAACTAACTAAACTAAACTAAACTAAACTAAACTAAACTAAACTAAACTAAACTTATAGGCCGCCTCATTCCTGAAGGGGTCGAGGCGGCTCACAATATGGCTGTTCTCCAAGACAGCAAATCAAAACAACATAAAACTTAAACCCATTAAACCCATTAAAAACGTAAGCAGCAGTTACTCACGACAAATATAAATTTAGTTAAAAACAGCCGCCCGATCTAAAGGCCAAAAAGAAAGGGAGGGAGTAGGCAGGGCCTGTGATGGAATTAGAAAATCAGGCCCAACCAAGATGGAGAAAGATGGAAACAGGCAGCCCCAGTTTCAGTTTCAGTGGGGGGCAGTAGAACTGCGGCCAGCCCCTCCGAAAGCCCGGTGGAATAGCTCTGTCTTACAGGCCCTGCGGAACTCACCAAAGTCCCGCAGGGCCCGGACAGTTGGAGGTAGAGCATTCCACCAGGCTTTATGGTCTTTATGGTGTGGTTGGGTCTTGGTTTCAAATTTTCTGGGCAGAGGAAGGCAACTGACCAATGTAGGCCTTCATCTACATTCTTCCTGCAGGGTCCACTTTTGTTTCAGTGGAGAGGCACGTCCATTGGGTGCTCCCCATCTTCATCAGAGCCAGGAACTGGGGTGAGGATTTTCTGACTAACCTGGCAGTATGAGTTGGACTAGAATGAATGTGGGGGAAGCTCTACTCAGGTCCAAGGGCTCTTGGGTGGCTTCTCTTTTGTGCCTGTGTGTACAGTTAAGGACCTGGTGGCTTGTGAGGCAAAGGGGTGTTGTGGCTTGGGCCTTTAGTCAAGGATTGAGAAGTCCTAAGAACATAAGAACATAAGAACAAGCCAGCGGGATCAGACCAAAGTCCATCTAGTCCAGCTCTCTGCTACTCTCAGTGGCCCACCAGGTGCCTTTGGGAGCTCACATGTAGGATGTGAACGCAATGGCCTTCTGCGGCTGTTGCTCCCGATCACCTGGTCTGTCCTGAGTTTGAATTCCCACTTCGAAGCTCGTGGATCTCCTCAGAAGGAAGAGTGGGAAAGCACTGAAATGACTGAACCATTTTCATCTTTGTGGAACCATTTTTGGTGAGGTGGGACCATCCAGTCTTGTGTGCTGTGCTTTGCTTGCTGAGATGCCCATTGTGGCTCATTCCGCACACGCAGAATAATGCACTTTCAAACTGCTTTCAGTGCTCTTTGAAGCTGTGCGGAATAGCAAAATCCACTTGCAAACGTTTGTGAAAGTGGTTTGAAAACGCATTATTTTGCTTGTGCGGAAGGGGCCATAGTCGACTTAATATGTTTTAAATACACAGCACAAGTATGGAGAATGAGGCAAGCATCCTTGGGTCTTCAGTGGTGAGAAAGGTAGGGTATAAATTGAAAACTAAATTGATCTGTACCCACTGTCCTTAAGTATAGGCACCATTTCTTAAGAACCTAGCAACCTCACCTGGAATCCTGTATTCAGTTCTGGGGACCACAATTCAAGAAGGATGTCGTTGAGCTGAAGTATGTCCAGAGGAGGGTGACTCAAAGGGTCAAAGGTCTGGATTCCATGCCCTACAAGGAGCGGCGTTTAGGAAGCTAGGTACGTCTAGCCTGGAGAAGAGAAAATTAAGGGATGGCATGACAGCCGTGTTTAAACATTTGAAGGGATGTCATGTTGAATAGGGAGCAAGCTTGTTTTCTGCTGCTCCAGAGACTAGGACCAGGAGTAATGGGTTCAAGCTGCAGGAAAAGAGATTCCACCTAAACATCAGGAAGAATTTCCTGGCAGGTCAGGGCTGTTCGACAGTGGAATACGCTGCCTTGGAGTGTGATGGAGTCTCCTTCTTTGGAGGTTTTTGAACACAGGCTGGATGACCAACTGTCGGGAGTGCTTTGATTGTGTGTTCCTTCATGGCAGGGGGTTGGACTGGATGGCCCTCGGGGTCTCTTCCAACTCTATGATTCTATGATGCTATCCCTACCCAGTGGCAGTCACCAGGCAACTAAGAATTCTATGATTCTAGGTTCCTTGCAGGATCAAACCAAGTTCCACGTAGCCCAGTGTATTCGACAAGAATCCCAGCAATGAACAGGCATGAAACCAAGTGGTTCCGTGATGTCCCCAGCTCTTCTTTACAAAATTCGGACCAGCTTCTGATCTGCTGTTCTGGTTCTAATTATCTCTTTGGTAGATACAATAAGAGCCCGAAAGAACAACGCACCTGTGACTGTGGCTTAAACCAGGTAGAAGACATCAAGCATTATACCTTGCACTGTCCCATGTTTCCCCATATCGGGAATCTATACCTTAAAAACATTTTAGAAAAATTATCTGGTACTGAGGATAATAAAGTGTGTTTCATAATGGCCGATGTTTTTGAGGATGTTACACACAAGGTAGCCACATTTATGTTTCTCTCATCCAAACTTAGAACACCGACTTAAATATTTAAGTATTATACCTGCTATATGTAAATTTTCTTTTTTAAACTTTTTGTAAACCTCTGTAACTCTATTTATATAACTAATAAAATCATTTATATATATACAAACTTAGAACACTGAAAGGTTGTAGCAGAAAGGCTAAGTTACAATTTGCAAATACTGTATAAACCTCATAACTTTTAAGGCTATGTTTTTTTTGCCACTTGTGTATATGAATTAGTTTTAAAATGGTTTGTGTTTTAATCAGGAGCAGCAGTGGCGTAGGAGGTTAAGAGCTCGTGTATCTAATCTGGAGGAACCGGGTTTGATTCCCAGCTCTGCCGCCTGAGCTGTGGAGGCTTATCTGGGGAATTCAGATTAGCCTGCACACTCCCACACACGCCAGCTGGGTGACCTTGGGCTAGTCACAGCTTCTCGGAGCTCTTTCAGCCCCACCCACCTCACAGGGTGTTTGTTGTGAGGGGGAAAGGGCAAGGAGATTGTCAGCCCCTTTGAGCCTCCTGCAGGAGAGAAAGGGGGAATATAAATCCAAACTCTCCTTCTTCTTCTTCTGTTGATTTATTATTTCTAAATTTGAAAGGCCTAGGGCTATCAAATAAGACCGACTGACTGATTATTTCAGCCCAAATTATTACCTGCGTCCGTTTGCGGCATCTTGATTAGTTGATAGTTGGTTTTAGTGGGGTTTCAGTGGCCTTTTGATCAGGGGGTTTATTTATTTTCCATCGCCTCGTTTCTGTAAGTTGTTTTTGGAAGCCTGTCGGTCCACAAGAGGGATCTCAGCGCAAGGAGCAAGCGCACCAAATCAGAGCAGCCTTGTTATCTCTGGTTGATGGAGCTGACAGGCCTGCCGAGGAACATTGTGAATTGTAAATTACATGGGATAATCAGCAAAGGATTAGACTGCAGACAGTTTGGGCCCACTTTCTGCTTTGGATTTATTTATTTTGATCGTTCCAGCATTTATTTTTTTTGCCCTCTGCTGTGGTTTTGGGCCAGGGGGGGGGGGCATTCAGCTGCAATCAAGGCAGAGAATGAGTCGTCAAAATGATGCATCAAAACCTCCCTGTGTTTTTTTTTTGGTCAACATTTTATATGGGAAAAGGCAGCAAAAAGGAAAGTTAAGTCAACCCAGTCCGATGCAATTTTCAGATGCTCTGTGCAATGAGGATCCTTTCAGATGATTTGAGAGAGTCTGAATAGGACACGCCTAACTGGGAGGCAGCAATTCCAAAGGGCCACTGCAGAGAAGGCCCTGTTCTTGGCAGGTCTGCATTTAACCTTCAGAAACAGAGATCCAGACAGGGCTTATGACAGAGCCAGGGTTATTATAGAGCATAGGTGTCAAACTCGCAGCCCTCCAGATGTTATGGACTACAGTTCCCATCATCCCCTGCCAACATGATGCTGGTAGGGGATGATGGGAACTGCAGTCCATAACATATGGAGGGCCGCGAGTTTGACACCTGTGTTATAGAGCAACAAACAACAAAATAAACATCCAATACACCATTTATCCTTGATGCATATTCTTGCTTTTTGAATGGGCGCAGAGAAAAGGTACAGCATTGGTTAAGCCTACAAATTAATTCCTGAGTCTGGACATTCACAAGTAAGTCACTTGGGGAGTGACCAGGCCCTTTGTTTGTGGGTGAAACGGGTTGTTTATCGGAAGTCCCCGTTTTCTTTGAATTCTGTGACTGATACCAGGAGAATCTTCCCCTATAATATGTGACTTACCTGCCACCGTTACTTACCTTTTTGGGGGGATGCTGATATTGATCCTCTGGACCTCTCTCTGAGAGAGTGATCACTTTTATATTTTGTTATTTGTATATATGCTGTTCCTCTTTGTTGCGGTTTTCACGTTTGCAATTTGTGCGTCTTGCTGGTGTGTTTTGGCATGTATGCTAGGTTTCACATTGAACGTTGGCCCTTTCTGGTTTTGTGCTGCAGTCTTGGTGTAGTAGGTTCTATTTTGCCTGACTCTGTTATTATAGAGCCGTGGTGGCGAACCTTTGGCACTCCAGATGTTGATGGACTACAATTCCCATCAGCCCCTGCCAACATGGCCTATTGGCCATACTGGCAGGGGCTGATGGGAATTGTAGACCATAACATCTGGAGTGCCAAAGGTTCGCCACCACTGTTATAGAGCCTTAGAATAACGGCATATGAGCCGTGAGCAGGTAACCCTTTTATATGTTCTTTTACTTATTTGCTTAAATCTATGCCCTGCCTTTCTCCCCAGTGGGGGCCCAACTCAATTCCCATCATTCTCCTCACCTTCATTTTAACCTCACAACGACCCTGTGAGGTAGGCTAGGCTGGGTGATTAGCTGGGAAAGCTTCCTTAGCAGAGCAGGAATGTGACCCTGAATCTGGCCCCCCATCCTAGTCTCAGTGTTGAGAGATCCAGAGCATGAGCGTTTGTGCCCATAAGACGTATCCGCGGACCAATGCAGAGCAGGCATGACTGCCTCACCCACCTCTCGTCCAAACCAAAAGCAGTTTCACCCAACCAGAACTTGTTTATATATTTACTGCACTAATATCAAGGGGGACTTAATTGTCCTCACCTTTGTTTTATTCTCATGGCAACCCTGTGATAGAGACTATGTTGAGGGAGTGCCACTGGCCCACGGTTACCCATTGAGCTGCCACAGAAGACTGGGGATTCACATCTGGCTCTTTCAGACAACTGATGAGCCCCGTTGGGAATCTGTAAAGCCTATAAAGTGTTGTGTCGTGGTTAAGAGCATAAGAACATAAGAACATAAGAACAAGCCAGCTTGATCAGACCAAAGTCCATCTAGTCCAGCTCTCTGCTACTCGCAGTGGCCCACCAGGTGCCTTTGGGAGCTCACATGTAGGATGTGAACGCAATGGCCTTCTGCGGCTGTTGCTCCCAATCACCTGGTCTGTTAAGGCATTTGCAATCTCAGATCAAGGAGGATCAAGATTGGTAGCCATAAATCGACTTCTCCTCCATAAATCTGTCCAAGCCCCTTTTAAAGCTATCCAGGTTAGTGGCCATCACCACCTCCTGTGGCAGCATATTCCAAACACCAATCACACGTTGCGTGAAGAAGTGTTTCCTTTTATTAGTCCTAATTCTTCCCCCCAGCATTTTCAATGAATGCCCCCCTGGTTCTAGTATTGTGAGAAAGAGAGAAAAAAAATCTCTCTGTCAACATTTTCTACCCCATGCATAATTTTGTAGACTTCAATCATATCCCCCCTCAGCCGCCTCCTCTCCAAACTAAAGAGTCCCAAATGCTGCAGCCTCTCCTCATAGGGAAGGTGCTCCAGTCCCTCAATCATCCTTGTTGCCCTTCTCTGCACTTTTTCTATCTCCTCAATATCCTTTTTGAGATGCGGCGACCAGAACTGGACACAGTACTCCAAGTGCGGTCGCACCACTGCTTTATATAAGGGCATGACAATCTTTGCAGTTTTATTCTCAATTCCTTTCCTAATTATCCCCAGCTGATTCAGGACCAGGGACAGCAGGTGGATTCTAATCTGGAGGACCGGATTTGATTCTCACACCTGAGTGGCAGAGGCTTATCTGGTGAACCAGATGTGTTTCCGCACTTCTATATTCCTGCTGGGTGACCTTGGGCTAGTCCAAGTTCTCTCAGAACTTTCTCAGCCTCACAAAGTGTCTGTTGTGGGGAGAGGAAGGGGAAGGAGCTTGTAAGCCACTTTGAGTCCTCCTACAGGAGAGAAAGGGGGGATATAAATCCAACTCTTCTTCTCCTCCTGCTCCTGCTCCTGCTCCTGCTCCTGCTCCTGCTCCTGCTCCTGCTCCTGCTCCTGCTCCTGCTCCTGCTCCTGCTCCTGCTCCTGCTCCTGCTCCTGCTCCTGCTCCTGCTCCTCTTCCTCCTCCTCCAACTCAGAGCTTTGTGGAGTCTGAACCTGTCCTTTAACTATCTGAAGCTATTTGCATCAAAGTGCTGACCCTTTAAACACCCTGCGTGCTAGAAGGACAAGCATCAACTGATGCTTCTTCAGACCCATTGTGGTTATAAGCATTGTGCTCCTCCCACTCTAAACCCGCTGACCCCAATGGAATTAAAGGGCCAGAACCCTTTTCGGATCAAAGTGAAGCATCAGACCGGCTCCTTCCATTGGTAGCTGTCCCTGGTCCTGAATCAGATCCACTAGACTAGCTGAAAACCATAGAGTTGGAAGGGGCCATGATACAGGCCACCTAGTCCACCCTGCTGCTCAATGCAAAATCAGCCTAGAGTCGGGTTGGCAAACCTTTGGCACTCCAGATGTTATGGACTACAATTCCCATCAGTCCCTGCCAGCATGGTCAATTAGCCGTGCTGGCAGGGGCTGATGGTAATTGTAGTCATAACGTCTGGAGTGTCAAAGATTCGCCACCACTGGCCTAGAGCATCCCAGACAAGTGTTTATCCAGCCCCTGTTTAAATACTGCCGGTGAGGGGGGGGGGGGCTCACCACCTCCCAATGCAGCTGATTTTTTTCCTCCCCATAATTTAAACCCATTCTAGTGAGTTTTTTAACCCTCTGCTGACAACAGGAATAGTTCCCTACCCTCCTCGAAGTGACACCCTTTGAATGCTTCAAGAAAGCAACCGTGTCCCCCCTCAACCTCCTCCTGTCCAGGCTGAACACTCCCAAGTCCTTCAGCCTGTCCTCCGAGGGCACAGGTGTCAAACTTACGGCCCTCCAGATGTCGTTCATTCATTCATTCATTCATTCATTCATTCATTCATTCATTCATTCATTCATTCATTCATTCATTCATTCATTCATTCATTCATTGGTTAGGTTTATATACTGCCCTCCCCTGGAGGGCTCAGGGTGGTGAACAACATGTAAAATAGAGCACATATATCAGATTAAAATCCGTTAAATATCGATTAATACAGGCTCTAAAAAATAAACCCCACCCCATTAAAATGCAGCATTATTAAGATCAACATAAAAGATGGCACCTACTATCAATTCCCTTAGAAACCAAAGGGAAGGGGCGGCAGGATCCACTTGATGTTATAAAGAGGGGGGGGGGGGCATCAGCGGCTAGTCTCCCCAAAGGCCCGGCGGAACAGCTCAGTCTTACAGGCCCTGTGGAACTCATTTAGATCCTGCAGGGCCCGGACAGCTGGCGGAAGAGCGTTCCACCAGGCCGGGGCCAGAGCTGTAAAGGCTCTGCCTCCAGGTGGAGGCCATCATCCCCTGCCAGCGTGATGTTGGCAGGGGATGATGGGAACTGTATTCCATAACATCTGGAGGGCCGCGAGTTAGGGCTTGGTCTCCATGCCCTATCCTCCTCCTCGCTCCCCGGGCACCTGCTCAATTCTGTCCACACCCTTTGTGAAGTGAGGTCTCCAAAACTGCGCAGGTGAGGTCTGACCAATGCAATGTACAGCGGGACTCGGACGTCTCGCTTGGCGACCCGACGCAGTTGTGCAAGATTTATTTCCCAACGGACTGTTTTCAGCAGATTAGCCTTCCATTCCGTCGCTCCGTAAAGCATCCTCCTTTTTTTTTCTTTAAACAAAGAAAAAGAAGTAATTTTTTTTAAAAAAACCTGAATGAGATGCTGGAGGGATATTTTATGTCCAGCGACTCCTTTTTTTTAATTAAAACGTGGCTTCTAATTGGAATACTTCCTTAACTATGCAAATATATATGGCTCGGAACAGGCAGTGAATGAAGCCTTTGGACATTTTGGTGATTATAATAGTTTAATAGAGCACAGAGAATGGAACTAAAATTGGCATCCTGTCTTCTCTTTGTCTTTTCTGCCATCATTGTTCTCAGTTATTCTGTCCTCATCTGGCAACGGAGGCTGTCAGGAACACTCTGAGCGGATGCAGTGAAAAGCTACAGAAATTACCGCAGTGAAATTTCTGTATATTGTGGCATAATTTGCTGGTTGATGCAACAGTTTCCTTCCTGAAGGAGTGAGGACACGGCCGAGTTGAAGGACGGGCAGTTCAGCTCTGGCAGATGATAAGTCCGAATTGGACCCCCGACCCTCTAAGGCTGTTTGTTGCAGGCTGCTGCTCCTTTCAATTATATGGGACCAGAGGCAGGCAGACTGAGTGGCCCTTTTCTTTGTGGTAGTTTTGCATGACTGGAGCAGCTGGAACAGTCCATCTTAGACCGGGTTCATCAGAAATTGGGACCAACACAGGGGCAGTACTTGGTTGGGAAACTGGTGAAGAAGAAGTAGGTTGCCATGTGGAGGAAGGCCACCTGGCATTCCTAGTTATATACTGGCCCTGACCATAGTTCCCCTCCTGGCAGTAGGTGGAATATGGTAGTCTGTGTTTCTCCCAGGAGCAGCAGTGGAGTAGTGGTTAACAGCAGGTGCACTCTGATCTGGGGAACCGGGTTTGATTCCCCGCTCTGCCGCTTGAGTTGTGGAGGCTTATCTGGGGAATCAAATTAGCCTGTGCACTCCCACACACGCCAGCTGGGTGACCTTGGGCTAGTCATAGTTCTTTGGAGCTCTCTCAGCCCCCCCCACCTCACAGGGTGTTTGTTGTGTGGGGGGGGGGAAGGGAAAGGAGTTTGTCAGTCCTTTTGAGTCCCCTTCTTGTTCTTCTTGTTGTTGTTCTTGTTGTTCTTGTTGTTCTAGTTCTTCTTCTTGTTCTTCTTGTTCTTCTTCTTCTTGTTGTTGTTGTTGTTGTTGTTGTTGTTGTTGTTGTTGTTGTTGTTCTTCTTCTTCTTCTTCTTCTTCTTCTTCTTCTTCTTCTTCTTCTTCTTCTTCTTCTTCTTCTTCTTCTTCTTCTTCTTCTTCTTCTTCTTCTTCTTCTTCTTCTTCTTCTTCTTCTTCTTCTTCTTCCCTCATGCCTTGAATGAAGGAAGTCCTGGGAATCCACAGTCTGTTGTTTTAGTTAGTCTCCTGGGGTTATGGATGGAGTAGAACATGATAAGGAGAAGAATAAGAATAAAAAGAAGAGTTGGATTTATATCCCCCTTTTCTTTCCTGTAAGGAGACTCAAAGGGGCCTACAATCTCCTTTCCCTCCCACCCCACAACAGACACCCTGTGAGGTAGGTGGGGCTGAGAGAGCTCGGAAGAACTGTGACTAGCCCAAGGTCACCCGACTGGCATTTGTTGGAGTTCACAAGCTAGTCTGGTTTCCCAAATAAGCCTCCACACCTCAAGTGGCAGAGCAGGGAATCAAACCTGGTTCTCCAGATTAGAATGCACTTCTCTTAACCACTACACCACACTGGCTCCATGGTAAGGAGGACATGATAAGGGAAGACCAGCCACATTCATTTCCAGCTGAGAGGGAAGAGTTGGGTTTCTCTGGGGTAGGAGGTGTGTCTTGGGATAGGGCAGTGAGTCCTCTTTCCTATTTGAAAGAGGTTTTTGGCGGGGTTCCCCAGTTCAGTCAATAAGGTCTGATGCCAAATCTCTCCCTGAACTGCCGTTATTAAGTAAAGACTTTTGCTCACACGGAAGTACTTTACTTGAACAGACCAGGGGTCCTGACATAACCTGTGTGTCTCTGGGCTCAAGCACCTCACGGATGGGGTCCCAGTGAATTGGTTGCAACTCATAAGAACACAAGAACACAAGAAAGAGCCTGCTGGATCAGACCAGAGTCCATCTAGTCTAGCACTTTGCTACTCGCAGTGGCCCACCAGGTGCCTTTGGGAGCTCACATGCAGGATGTGAAAGCAATGGCCGCCTGCTGCTGCTGCTCCCAAGCACCTTTTCTGCTAAGACATTTGCAATCACAGCTCAAGGAGGATCAAGACTGGTAGCCATAGATCGACTTCTCTTCCATAAATCTGTCCAAGCCCCTTTGAAAGCTATCCAGGTTAGTGGCCATCACCACCTCCTGTGGCAGCATATTCCAAACACCAATCACACGTTGCGTGAAGAAATGTTTCCTTTCATTAGTCCTAATTCTTCCCCCCAGCATTTTCAATGTATGCCCCCTGGTTCTAGTATTGTGAGAAAGAGAGAAAAATTTCTCTCTGTCGACATTTTCTTCCCCATGCATAATTTTATAGACTTCCAATCATATCCCCCCTCAGATGTCTCTCCTCTCCAAAACTAAAGAGTCCCCAAATGCTGCAGCCTCCTCCTCATAGGGAAGCTGTGCTCCAGTCCCCTCAATCATCCTCGTTGCCCTTCTCTGCACTTTTTCCATCTCTTTGATATCCTTTTTGAGATGTGGCGACCAGAACTGAACACAGGACTCCAAGTGCGGTCGCACCACAGCTTTATATAAGGGCATGACAATCTTTGCAGTTTTATTATCAATTCCTTTCCTAATTATGCCCAGCATAGAGTTTGCCTTTTTCACAGCTGTTATGCATTGAGTTGGCATTCCCATGGAACTATCAACTAAGACGCCTAAATCCCTTTCCTGGTCTGTGACTGATAGCACTGACCCTTGTAGAGTGTATGTGAAGTTTGGATTTTTTGCCCCTATGTGCATCACTTTGCATTTTGCTACATTGAACTGCATTTGCCATTTCTTAGGACAGAGTATTGTGTTCAGTTCTGGTCGCCACATCGGTGGCACTTCCTTCCCCTTCCCCTTCCTGTTCCTGGAGGAGTCTACTTGATGCATTCATTGTTGCCACTTAAGAAGACTTTTATTTTTTAGATTTCATTCTGAGTGTCACCTTTTTCCCCCTGGTGTGGTCCATTTAGTTCTGTGTCCTAATTTGGATTCCATGTCCTCATTTGGAACTGTGGTCCTGTTGGGTTGTTACTAGATTGATGCCCTTGGCTGACTTTGACTTTTTAGTACTCTTGTTTTTTTTAATAGAGTTAATTGTCATGACTTTATTATTTTGTCCTGATGGAAGTCACTTTGGGCAATTAAGAAAAGTGGGCAGGGATGTTTTTTAATTATGAATGAATGCCCATATACAAAGAGTTTGGATTATACCTGCCTTTCTTTTCTGTAAGGAGTCTCAATGCGGCTTACAAACTCCTTCATTTCCTCTCCCCACAACAGATCCCTTGTGAAGCAAGTGGGGCTGAGTGGTTGGAGAAAACCATGATTAGCCCAAGGTCACCCAGCAGGCTTCATGTGCAGGAGCAGGGAAAAATCGGGTTCACCAGATAAGAATTCACTGCTCATGCGGACGAGTGGGGAATCAAACTCAGCTCTCTAGATTGGAGTCCGTGGCTCTTAACCCCAAGCCACACTCATAACCACTATCCATCTACACTATTTATTTATTCAACTTTTATTGAAGAGAGGAAGAGAACAAGAGTTGGATTTTATATCCTGCTTTTCTCTAACTTTATGGAGTCTGAAAGTGGCTCACAGTTGCCTCCCCTGCCTCTCCCCACAACAGACACCTTGTTAGGCAGGTGGGGCTGAGAGAGTTCAGAGAGGACTGTGACTAGCCCAGCATTGCCCAGCAGACTTCATGTGTAGGAGCAGGGAAACAAAACCAGTTCATCACATAAGAGTCTGCTGTTTTTAACCACATGCTAGTGTTACTCCAACAGTACTTTGAGTAGCATCACAGTTTACTTGAGCTCAGAGGTGGTTGGGTCAACTTCTGCTGTCTCTGGTCCTCCCTCCGACTACTTACACTCGAGCAAAGCGAGTGGAGGAATATGAGTAGAAATCTCCAAGTGTAATTGAGCCCCGCCAATGACCTTGACAACTTATTTTCCCTTCTGATGACTGAGCGATGGAGGCTGACGCTCAAAAAACTAAGCAACCCCCTCCCCCAAATTAATTAGACAAACACGATCAAAGAGGAAGAAGGCACCAAGGGACAACTTCACAAGTCTTTCTCCAGTCAAGCCTGCGATGAAGGGTAGTCTTGCAGAAATAAAGGCGCCCGAGAGGCAAAGGAAAAAAGCGCTCCGGATTTCCAAGTCCCTGTGCTAAGTTTTCCAGTAGCATCGGCTCCGCGTGCCCTTCAAGTGTCACCATGGCTGTCAGCTGCGTGCGACTCAGAACATGTCACGGTTTGGATCTGGGAAAGTTGACTGGCAGAAAATGTTTCAATTCAGTGGTTGTTGTTGTTGTTGTGGTGGTGGTGGTGGTGGTGGTGGTGGTGGTGGTGGTGGTGATGATGACCTGGGTGGCCCCCAGCTAGTCTGATCTTGTCAGATCCCATAAGCTAAACAGGGTTGGTACTTCAATGGCAGACCATCAATATAGACCACCTGCCATTTGCTGAGCATGCCTATAATAATGCGGTTCATCAGAGGCATACGGAGGGAAACTGGTGCCCAGAGACAACTAGGTGTCGTCCACCACCCCCGCACTCAGGGGTGGGGCTCAGGGGGCATGGACCCACCCCAATCCCCGCCCCCACCGGGCTCCCTGCAGAAGTGTCGGGACCCAAGGAGCTGCAGGAGTGGGGGGCTTCCATTCGCCAAGCATACCCCCCCCCATTCAGAAAGCATTGCAGCGAGCCAAAACCTCTCAGAAAGCGAAGCGGATAAAAAGAGATGTGTCGTTGCTTTGGAAGTGGGAGCGCGAGCGTATTTGTCGACTTGAGAGGGTTGCAAGGGTGCAGAAAAATTGGGACAGAAATTTATTGGGCTGGTTGAAATCGTTCGAAAGATTAACGAGGTGACTGTGGAGTTGGGCTTGCCTAAGAACTTACCCAAAATGCACCCCGTGTTTCATTGCAGCTTACTGGAAAAGGCTTCACTCCTGGACCATCGAGGAAGATCAACGTTGCTGCACAGTGGCAGACAACAGCAAACTGTCTCTGCTTGTCAGTTGTTCGTCTCGTAAGCCACAAGAGTCACTACGGCAGCTGTGATTTCTGGGCCTTTTCCATCACCAAAGGGCATCTTGACGGGCAGTGTGTTTTTCTGCCCTGCAGTCTGAAGCAGGATTACACCTGTGCAAACCCTCCTTTCTCTCCTGTAAGGAGACTCAAAGCGGCTTACAATCTCCTTACCCTTCCCCCCTCACAACAAACACCCTGTGAGGTAGGTGGGGCTGAGAGAGCTCCAAGGAACTGTGACTAGCCCAAGGTCACCCAGCTGGTGTGTATTGGAGCACACAAGCTAATCCAGTTCACTGAAGGCCTTAGAGCAGTGTTTCCCAACCTTTTCGAGGTCAGGGTACCCTTGACCTCACTCTTCATATCTCATGGTACCCCTGCCGCCACCCTCCACCTTCCCCTCCCATTGCCCCTGCTTGCCACACCCCCCAACTTCCCCTCCCAGGGTGAAGGGGTGGGGGTGGCTGCTGACCTTGTGGCAGGCCCTGCCCCATGGGCCAGCTCCATATCCTTGCTGGCGCCGGTGGGAGACACCACAAAAATGAGGGGTGGTGGTGGTAGTGTTGCCGCAGTACCGCTGTGGTTGAGAATGGCTGCCTTAGAAGGTGCAACTCTGCTTAGAAATACACTGACCAGGCAGATGTTCCGGGTTTTATGTTACCCATTTATTTATAGCTTGATTCCTAGGCTGCCCTTCCCCTTGACGTAGGGCTGTGGGGGGCTTACAACAATCAAAGTGCCAGATTAAAATTAGCCATCATGAAAGTGCCGTAACATTAATCTCCCACTGATCTGAGGGGAATAAAGTAAAGGAAAGGTGAGAGAAAAGGAAAAAGGGGGAAGGAGAGAAAGGTGACCCTCTCAGATCTGCTTTTGCACTGAAACCCAGGAGATTAATTTATTTTCGAAGACTTTCATGGCCGGATTCAGCTGGTTGTGGTGGGTTTTCCGGGCTGTGTGGCCGTGGTCTGGTAGATCTTGTTCCTAATGTTTGCATCTGTGGCCGGCATCTTCAGAGGTGTATCACAGAGAGAAGTCTGATACACACTGTGTCTAGGGTCTTGTCTAGACACAGTGTGTAACAGACTTCTCTCTGTGATACACCTCTGAAGATGCCGGCCACAGTTGCAGAGGAAACATTAGGAACAAGATCTACCAGACCACGGCCACACAGCCTGGAAAGCCCACCACAACCAGCCAAATCCGGCCATGAAAGCCTTCGACAAAAATAAAACATATTCAGAAAAATCAAGGCAAATTCTGAAGATAGTAAAATTACTCATGAGCGTGAAAAGCCTTAAGCAGCAGTGGCGTAGGAGGTTAAGAGCTTGTGTATCTAATCTGGAGGAACCAGGTTTGATTCCCAGCTCTGCTGCCTGAGCTGTGGAGGCTTATCTGGGGAATTCAGATTAGTCTGTGCACTCCCACACACGTCAGCTGGGTGACCTTGGGCTAGTCACAGCTTCTCGGAGCTCTCTCAGCCCCACCTACCTCACGGGGTGTTTGTTGTGAGGGGGGAAGGGCAAGGAGATTGTAAGCCCCTTTGAGTCTCCTGCAGGAGAGAAAGGGGGGATATAAATCCAAACTCTTCTTCTCTTCTTAAGTGAACATCTGGCGACCGTCTCTGTCATATGTGGCTGTTGGTCGCTGAGCAAATCAGCTGCTGTTTCATGCTGTCTTCTCTCTGGTCTCTTCTTTAGAATAGCTTCGATAAAAAGTGACCGTTATTCAGGTAATTTTGAGAGGGGTGTCTGTTTAAGAATGGTACAAGGGTCAATCATGCCCCCATCCCGTGGGCTTTCTGTGGCCAACTTGTGTCTTCTGGTGGCTCATCTGTATCAGATTGTGTGCAAAAAGCTCACTGGACTCAGACAAATGGACCCCTCTCTAGCCCTCCCCCCTCCCAGTTGAACCTACCTTGCAGGCTTGTTGTGGTGACAAAACAGAGAAATCCCCATGCAGCGGCTGAATATGTCTGGCTGTGAAGGGATCTGACACTTGTGGGAACAGATCAGAATGTGTATAAATTTGTATTTGATTAAGTTATAGAACCAAGGATTTGCAAAGAATCAAAATGGGAGCTTCTGTGTAAGTGACCAAAAGCCTGCATGTTTTGCAACAGGTCAAAGGAATGTTACCAGCTTGCTAGTGACTATGCAAACAAGCAAGATAACATCTTTAGCATCTTGTAACTACAGGTTACTAAGTGATAGAAGAAATATGCATTTTATAACTTTGGTTTTTGGGTTAGAAATAGAATGTGATTAGTTAAATTACAAAGTGTTTTTCTATATAGTTAAATGAACACATAAATGATAAGGAGAAATTCACATGTATTAGTATTTTACTATAATTCTATAATTGTTAGAATCAGTGTATGTATAACTCTTTTAAAATGTTAGAAACATTTCATGCTGGGGAAGAAAAGTATGTAGAGTCAGAACTGCATGCCCTGGAGGTATAGTTCTCTCTGGGAGCCAAACTTAGCAAAACGGGTTTTTCTTGAAGACAGCAAGCTAGTTTTATTGCGGCCCTTTGTATATGCACAGAGAGACAGCACGCACTAACAGCATGTAGCATTTGACGTAGAATAAGGGGCTGTCTTACTGTGACCAGAGACAGATCTGACCAATGGGGTTTGAACACACATGGTAGCACGTGAAAGAGGTATGGACTATGATGGATTGTGTGACGTCTGTATTCTGTATCTATAAAGATTGGGGTCTTTCATATGCTGGGCGTGACACTTTCGAGAGCCACCCGGGAGGGGTAACCTCCTATAACGATCTAAATTCTGTGTCTATCACTCGAGGGCACCGGGGCGTGTCTCTCCCTCGGGAGAGGTCACCTTCTGTAACTTGTCTAAATTCTGCTAAGTAAAAACTGTCTGTTTGTTTCTAATGTCAGATGTCTTTTACTTTATTTCAAATTTTAAGTTTTTCTTAAACTAACTCAGCTGTGTAGGACCAGAAACGCGATCCTGGCCCCACACACTCTTTTGGAGGGGGGTGGGGTGTCTTTTCCTTTCTGGAATATTTTTTTAATATTCATAGTGACATAACAACAATATAAAAGCGGCCAAACAATCAAAAGAAAAGCATTGAAACAGAGAACAAAACTGAGCTTAATTGCAAGAGAGCCAATAGGATTTGTCCAAATAGGATTCTATGAGGGCGTAAGTTGATCAGCCACAGATATTATCTGGGGACGCCCTTGTGTTTCTGATGCAATGGACAGCTGGTTGCAAACGCTGGTTGCCAACGCCCCAGGTGACCCTTTCTTGGAGGGGGAAGATATTCCAGGAATGGAACGTGGAGGTTGCAGCTGATCGGGGAAGGATGGGGGCAAATGGGGTAGAATATGACTGACAGGTTGCAGAAGGGTTGGTCAGGAGGCACTTCACAGATGCCCGCCTTGGCCGGAGAGGACTGGGTTCTGCCTTAAGAAAACACAAGCGAGCGTTTCTCGCAGCGATTCACCCCTTTAGCACAGAGACAGATGATGTTCTTTTTTCAACCAGGTAGGATGTTGGGAAAAGTCCTCATTACCCATGATGCACAGGCTTATTTCCTTTGCCTCTGCTCAGGCCTCTGAGAGCCAGCATGGTATAGTGGTTAAGAGCAGGTGCACTCTAATCTGGGGAATGGGGTTTGATTCCCCGCTCTGCCACTTGAGCTGTGGAGGCTTATCTGGGGAACCAGATTAGCTTGTGCATTCCAACACATGCCAGCTGGGTGACCTTGGGCTAGTCACAGTTCTTCGGAGCTCTCTCAGCCCCATCTCCCTCCCAGGGTGTTTGTTGTGGGGGGGGGAGGGAAAGGAGTTTGTAAGCCCCTTTGAGTCTCTTTACAGGAGAGAAAGGGGGGATATAAATCCAACTCCTACTCCTCCTCCTCCTCAGTTTAGAAAATTTCAGGATTGGAGTGGGTGGGAGGTAAGCCCACGGCTTTTGCTGGATCGGTTGTTAGACCCCACTTTCGGCTGCCCCCTCCCTGTTCAGAGAAGCCATTTGTCAAGGAGAGGGCTGGGGCTGAATGGTATGCAGGTTCAATCCCTGCCATTCCCAGTGACTTTTTTTTAAAAAAAACCCCTTTTTATTCCAAATTTTCTGTTAACCTCCTTCAATATAGGTTGACAAAGGCATTTCAACAGGTCTGTCAAATGTAGCAAGAACTGGTTGTTATGCAATATGATTTTACGTAACTTTGATGAACATTAAAAGCTCTCTCTCTCTCTTATACACCCAACACACACACATGCGCGCGCGCACACACACACACACACACACACTGCTGTCAAGTCACAGCTGACTTATGGCGACCTGGTAGCGTTTTCAAGGCAAGAGACGTTTGAAAGGTGGTTTGCCGTTGCCTGCCTCTACATCAACAACTGTGGGCTTCCTTTGTGGTTCCCCATCCAAAGACCAGCCAGGGCCGGGAGCTGACTGTGTCCGACTGACCCAAAAGAATTTGAACCTGGTTTTCCCAGGTCCAAGTCTGACACCCTAACCATTACACCATGTGCTCTCTCTCTCTCTCTCTCTCTCTCTCTCTCTCTCTCTCTCTCTCTCTCTCTCTCTCCCTCCCTCCCTCCTCCCCCCCCATGTGGTGGTCAAACATGCATCCCAGGGGCCAGATGCAGCCCCTTGAGAAGGCTTATCAGGCCCACGAACCAGCTGAACCAAACCCCCCCCCCCCGCTCCCAATCTGGCCTGGTGCTCTGGAGAAAGTGGAGGGCATTGCCTCAGCTGGCTTGCGGGCCTCATAAACCATCTCAAAACAGCCCCCCCCCATGGGCTTGCCAGCCCAGGCATCGCCTAACGCCACTCAGTGCCCTCCCCCACAAGCCCAGCTCTACGAAGTCACATGAATCTCATATCCAGCCCTTGTAACAAATGCACCCGACACCGCTGGGTTAAGGTTTTCTTTAATGCTGTCTAATTTACACCGCTATTTTGCCAGTTGTTAAAAAACGTCCCACATCATACCAAGCCAGATCTTTATGGCAAGTCTCTCCCAGTTATTAGGATTTCGCCTTTCGGCAGCTCGGAGCAGGAATGTGAACGATGCCTTCCAAATCTTCAGAATGTAGAGGGTTTTCTGCATGTCTCAAGATGATGGCTATTGAGGAATTAGGCATTGGATAACCTGTGTCCCTGGTCATGTGATTAACGGTGCTGTCCTGAACGGAGTTTCTCCCTTTTGTGCCTATTGACTTCAATGGACTTACAAGCAGGAGCAGCAGTGGTGTAGGAGGTTAAGAGCTCGTGTATCTAATCTGGAGGAACCGGGTTTGATTCCCAGCTCTGCTGCCTGAGCTGTGGAGGCTTATCTGGGGAATTCAGATTAGCCTGTGCACTCCCACACACGCCAGCTGGGTGACCTTGGGCTAGTCACAGCTTCTCGGAGCTCTCTCAGCCTCACCCACCTCATAGGGTGTTTGCTGTGAGGGGGGAAGGGCAAGGAGATTGTAAGCCCTTTTGAGTCTCCTGCAGGAGAGAAAGGGGGATATAAATCCAAACTCTTCCTCTTCTTCTTCTACAAGGGTTGTCAGTGTGCTTAGGAGTTCATCGTTATTATCTTACTACACAGAGTGCCAGGACAACTGTGGTGCAGATAAGAGCCATCAAAAGGGGAAGGCGGGGGGAGGTCTGAAGGAACGTGCTTCTCTGGAGACACTCCCCCCCCCCAGATAGGTTCTGTCTGCCAGAGGGGAGGATTCTGAGCCAAACAGCGGACTCAGTCAAAGGCAGCCTCAGGCATGGGAGAGTATCTGAAGGTCTTGGCATCAATTGCCTGAGGCTCCAGAGAGCCATGACCGGTGACTAGGGATCCCCTGACATTGCTAAACCCCAAGGCCTCTGTTTCCATTAGAAAGCACCTTCGTGTGTTCACGAGATCTTTTTAAAAAGATATGTTTTTAATTTTCCCACACGTAAAACAAACAAAACCTACCAACATTACAAAAGCCCACACATCGTATATTGACTCTTAGCTCTCATATCTTCGATTAAAAGTTATCTCTAGGTTCATGCGTATATAGCGAAGACATTAATTCAGCAGTTATTTCTTAAGTGTATTCTCTTGGCTGCAATCTATTGTTGGCTTTAGATTTCAAACCCTGCCGTTGCTTTTCTATTTGAACAGGTTTTCAAAAGATGTTCCGTAAAAGGTTTCCAGTTTTCTAAAAAAGGGTCCAAACTATTGTCTCTTAATTGTGTCATCCACTTCGCCATTTCTGGATATTCTGTAGCTTTCCTCTTTTGTTGGGATCTTATTAGCTCTCCATTTTTGTGCATATAAAGTTCTTGCTGCAGTCGTCATATACATAAACCAAGTTCTGCATTGTTTAGGAAAGTCCCGAGACTAGGACCAAGAGTAATGGATTTAAGGTGGAGGAAAAGAGATTCCGCTTAAACATCCCGAAAAACTTCCTGACAGTCAGGGCTGTTTGACAGTGGACTGCACTACTTCGGAGTGTGGTAGAGTCTCCTTCCATGGAGGTTTTAAAACAGAGGCTGGATGGCCATTTTCAGATTGCTTTGATTATGTGTTCCTGCATTGCAGGAAGTTGGACTAGATGGCCCTTGGGGTCTCTTCCAACTCTATGACTCTATGATTCATGTATTCATAAGTTCGGAGTTCCAAAATCTGATTTCCCCCATCCTTCCAGCTTCTCTTCCTTTCCACAGTGGCTAACAGCGTGAGTTCTCTGGTTTAGATCTCACCTCGTCCCCACCTCTCACATCTTCGGCTTCCCACCCTTAGCAAAGGGCAGGAGATCAGCCAGACTCGGTTGATGAGGATTCCTGCACTCCCTGCAGCAGTTAGGAGAGTGGAACTGTGGCTGCCCTCAATAAGAGCCTGTGTCCGTTCCATCCTTTTAAAACAAGAGTCTCTCGGTCATCAGAGCTAGTTACTCCTCATGACTTCGATGAGATCTTGGGCTGAAGAAATGCCCTCATTAAATCCAGATGAGCTGCAAAGTGGTGTTACCCAGCTTAACAGGTTATGAACGTATTTTTAAGGAATCTCCACCAGCTGTTAAGAGTATAACAGCACACGAATATCTTTAAAATGGCGATGGGGAAAATAACTCAGCTTGGCAATGCTTTGGGGAAATAACTCACTTGGAAATGTGAGAGGCAGACTGGGAGGGGATCTTTTAGACTATGTATATGGGGAAATATAGCATGGAGCGTTCCGCAGAGTAACACAAGGAGTCCAAATTGAGTTTAAAATGTTTATATAAATTTGGTTTCAAACACACATACAGGAAGATATGGAAGCACATACACACAAGTTCCTAGAGATATAAAAAGGTGAGAAAAATAGGTTTGGGTGATAGAGAGGGAGGCAGCAGGGTGATACGTTACCTAATGGTTCCAATGCAGCAGACGAAGTAGAAGGCAGGGACTCTATGCCAGCACAGAGATCCTGGAGAAGGACGATATCGTGTCTCACACCAACTTGACCAAGGGAGGTTCAGGTCAGAAATGAGCAATGAGCTTAAGGTGAGCAGGGCTTTTATAGGGTGGATCTCTAGTTTGGCGGGAAAAGAGACTCTTTGCATTAGCTGTGCTGGGTTGCAGAGCCTGAGCTAATCAGCAGCTCTATCTATTGTCCTAACCACAGGGGTTGGTAGCCAATTGTTTCCTTGATTACATTAGCAACACCTTGAATAGGTGGTCGGAGAGTCTCTGGCTATTGTAATTTAGCTGAGGCAGCGAGATTAAATCAGGGATGGGAGCTCGTAGGAGCTTTTAGGAGCAGCCGAAGGGAAGGAAGGTTGCAGCATCTCAATTCAAGGGATAGTTCACATTTACAATTCTCTTGACTGTAGCTCTGGCTTGGGTGTGGACATCAAGGAGCAAATGATTAGTTTTATTTCCTACTGACTGTTTGCTATTCCTTGGGCTTGCTGTTAGCCCATTTTATCCTGCACCACACCATATATATTTGTTAGCCTTAATATAACTCAGAAATATATCTCACATATATATTGTATTTATAAATATCCCGGCTTGGATGCGTGTTAAGAGATGGGGTGGAAGGGGTACATAACAGTGGGAAAGAGAAGGACCGCAGTCTCTATCAGCAGAGTTTAAAGCGGAGTGGTAAGATGAGAAGGTCTATAGTCTTCTTGCACTCACTGCAACCTTCTACCACACTTGGAAAAGAATACTCTCCACTCAAGATGTTCTTTCCATAAGAAGGTTTTTACTTTAGCAGTTGCAAGGTTACACAAGTCTATGCTATACAAGACTATAAACCTATACAGAACTGTTCAGCTAGAACAAAGTTCAATACACACAGAACTCAACTCAGACTCTTATCTCTATATCAACTTAGCATAGCATATACAATACATACATCAGGGATACTTTTCTCCGCCCATACAACAGCCTCTCATTGGTCTAGAATTACAGTTGAATTAACCAATCATATTAAAGGTTAACTTCCACTTAACCCCTAGACTGACTGTCTCTGGCCTTTGGGTTTGGCAAACTTCTGCTAATTAGAAGATGACCTTTTAGTGAACTTTTACTTTCTTTTTATATATCATGACAGTCTCCATGTTGGGGTCCTCCAAAACAATAAACTATAGTTGAATCGAACTATCTGAGGTAACCCCTTGATTCAGATTATTTAAAAGGGGCCTCCAATTCTGTATGGAGTGAACTTAATACCTCCAGTAGTCAAAGGGGGGGGGGGCTTTTACTTATTCAAGGTTTCATGCTATATTATCAGCATTTCAAAGTGGTTGTTTCCTACATATGGTTGTCCCTCAGCACGTCTGCATTTAAAGATCTACTGCGCCATATGCTCGTCTGCAGCTAGCCAAGGAAAAAATTTACGGATCGGCTACTGCTGAATAGACCAGATATGTCCAATCATGAGAAATTGATTTTTTAAAAAATATATCTGATACTGATCACTGTGTCTCTGAAAGAGTTGCCCTGTTTGTTCTGGCAGCTAGGAAGATCTGATTGCAAATATTACAACCATGGTTTACCTCTATCTAAGCTTAGAATTATTGTCCCTCTTCTTTACATTACTAGAACCAGGGGCATCCATTGAAAATGCTGGGGGGAAGAATTAGGACTCATAAAAGGAAATATTTCTTCACACAATGCGTGATTGGTGTTAGGAATATGCTGCCACAGGAGGTGGTGATGGCCACTAATCTAGATAGCTTTCAAAGGGGCTTGGACAGATGGATGGAGGAGAAGCCGATCTATGGCTACCAATCTTGATCCTCCTTGATCTGAGATGGCAAATGCCTTAGCAGACCAGGTGCTCGGGAGCAGCAGCAGCAGAAGGCCATTGCTTTCACCTCCTGCATGTGAGCTCCCAAAGGCACCTGGTGGGCCACTGCAAGTAGCAGAGTGCTGGACTAGATGGACTCTGGTCTGATCCAGCAGGCTCTTTCTTATGTTCTTACATCCAGGTAACGATTTGATGCATAGCTTTTGATGTGATGTGCATTGATTGTGAAGGCCAGTGCAATAAAATTTGATTTGTAATTGCTTAACACCCAGCCACAATTTCTTGCCTCCAAGGGAACTGAGGGGCAGGCGGGGGGAAAAATAGCCTCCACATAGTGATGCTGTAGGAATGTTCCTTAACCTCTGTGGTAAAGTTCATAGTGATTAGTGGAGGCTTCCAAGAGGGCTGCCCAGAATTGACATCATGTCCTCCTCAGACTGTGCCTGTCAAATTTCCCAACATTGGCTGAGGCAGATTTAGAGAACCCTAGGAGGGGAGCTCCACTGAAGGGCCTTTCTGGTTGGTGCCCCCACCTAGTGGGACTCCCTCCCTCTGTCCACCCTGCCCTTCATCTTTTCTTAGGAACTGGTTAGGCACACAAGGGGAGAGAGTGTTGCTAGATTTGCTTTCAACAGCTTCTGATTTTGCATGTTTATATTGCTGTTTCTCATAGGACTGATGTAAATGTCAGTGTTTGAACTGGGGTGACATGATAGCCATGTTTAAATATTTGAAGGGATGCCATGTCGAAGAGGGAGCAAGCTTGTTTTCTGCTGCCTCAGAGACTAGGACCAGGAGTAATGGATTCAGGGTGCAGGATAAGAGATTCCACCTAAACATTAGGAAGAATTTCCTGACCGTCAGGGCTGTTCGACAGTGGAATTAACTGCCTCAGAGAGTGGTGGAGTCTCCTTCTTTGGAGGTTTTGAAACAGAGGTTGGATGAACCTAATTTGGGAGTGCTTTGATTGTGTGTCCCTTCATGGCAGGGGGTTGGACTTGATGGCCCCTGGGGTCTCTTCCAACTCTATGATTCTGTTCTATGATTCTATGACAGTGATGGCGAACCTTTTCGAGACCGAGTGCCCAAACTGCAACCCAAAACTCACTTATTTATTGCAAAGTGCCAACACGGCAATTTAACCTGAATACTGAGTTTTAATTTTGAAAAAACAGTTGGCTCCAAGGTGCGTGTTACTCGGGAGTTAGCTTGGTGGTAGTCAGTGGCTTTGCTTTGAAGCAACCGTGTAATGCTTTGAATGGGTGAATCACGACCGTAGTAGGGTTTACTCAGAAGCAAGCCCCATTGCCAGCAACCGAGCTTACTACCAGATAAAGGATCGTGCTTTAGTTCTTCCCATGAAAATCAACGGGGTTTAACAGCGCTTAACAGGGTTACCTTCCCCAAAACTAGGTCTTAGGTTTAATGCTAATAATCTCCCTGAAATAATTACACTATTATCACTGGGGCTTGGTGGGGGAAGGGGGAAGGGTGGGGGAGAGGGAAGTAAAACTTTCGCTTTCTGAAATCCAGTTAACCCCCCCACCACAAAATAGAAGTAAAAAGGCAGTCAAAGAAGGCAATCCTAAGCAAGAATGCCATGCGAAGGGTGGGATAACTTCAGGAAAGCTAAATTTGTGGAGCAGCCATCTGATCTGCAGTTTTTCCTTCACGTGTCATCACAGCACTTGACTTCCCACAAAAATTCAACAGGAAGAGAAAAATAAAAGCATGGAGAATATTTTGAAATGGACCTCCCTGTCCCACATTTGCCTATGTCAGAATGGCCCTCATTCTGACAAGGGGGGCGGGGAGAGGGATGCTCAGGGCAATAAGGGATGGCCCTCTCCCTTTCCTGCCAGGTGGTTGGGGCCTGGTTTAGCTCGGTGTGAAATGTGCAAGATCTCTCCTTCCTGCCCTGGGCTCCCAGGCACTAAAAGCCCCATCACTCTCTCCCAGGGGAGGGGGGCCCTTAACAAATGGTTCACCCCAATCGGGGCGAGCGCCTGAATCCCAACACTGCGCCCGCCCTGCTCTTGGCAGACGCACTCCTCCCAATGGAAGCCCCTCACCCGGGCTGCCACTTTTTAACCCTACCCCCAACATTTCAGTTTGGTCCCAAAAGTTACACGCCAAGAAAAGCATGCCAGCCTCCAGTCTCCCAAACCTTATGGGGGAAAGGGGGTACTCATGGGGCGGTAGATGGCACAGCAAATCAGGTTGACTCGACCTCCCTGAAGCTCAGCCCCAGCCGGCAGAGCGCCTTGTGCACGGCCAGCCTGTGCAGTATGACTCCCAACTCGTCTGCTGGCAGCCGCCTCTGGCTGGGCGAGGGGGGAAGGGGGAGATGGCGGCATGCATGCTCACAGTGATGGCTCTGAGTGCCGCCTTGGGCACCTGTGCCATAGGTTCTCCATCACGTTTCGATGAACTGTCTCATTTTTTGTGGATTGGTGCACTGCTTATTCTTTTGTGTTATCCTCAGCTCCCGCAAACATTTTGTGAAAAGAAATCAGTGTGGAAAGAAGCCCCCACATTTACAAAACCCTGGGATTGGAGTCCTCACACCTCAGCCTTAGTAGCTTCCACCAGCCCCTTTTTGCTACCCAGACAGTCAGAAGCCAAGGGGCAAGCTTCCAGCTTCCCTGGGATGAAAACCCAGAAAATTATCCTTGCAAGGTAGGCCACTTGCAGAGTGACTTTCACCAGCAATTCTTGTGCAAGAATATTTCTGGAAAAACAGTGAACAGTGAGAATTAAATAACAGCCACAACCACAATAATAGTATTAAAAATAGCCAAGGTGCCATTCCGAAAACACTACGGTGGCACTTGAAACACCTTCAAATCAACAAAATTAACATCTGTCAGATACAGAAGGCAGCCCTGCTGGGTTCTGCACAAATATTATGTCGATATGTAAAAATGTCTGAGGCCTCTGGGTGAGGCTCGAGTTGTAATGAAAGGCCAGCAACCAGCTAAAGAACTGGCAGCTGTGATATTAAACAGATGATGATGATGATGATGATGATGGTGATGGTGATGGTGATGGTGATGGTGATGGTGATGGTGATGGTGATGGTGATGGTGATGGTGATGGTGATGATGATGATGATACTTCCTAGGCCTCTGGGTGAGGCTCGAATTGTAATGAAGGCCAACAACCAGCTAAAGATTTGGCAGCTGTGAAATCTATGATGATGATGATGATGATGATGATGATGATGATGATGATGATGATGATGATGATGATACTTCCTAGGCCTCTGGGTGAGGCTCGAATTGTAATGAAGGCCAACAACCAGCTAAAGATCTGGCAGCTGTGAAATCTACAATAATAATAATAATAATAGGAGCTTGGCTTCATACGTGACCTTTATCTTCTGTGAGGTGTCTCAAAGGGGCTGACAAACTCCTTTCCCTTCCTCTCCCCACAACAGACACCTTGTGAGGTAAGTGGGTTGAGAGAGTTCTGAGAGAACTGTAACTGGCCCAAAGTCACCCAGCAGGCTTCATGTGGAAGAGCGGAGAAACAATATTGTTAGTGGTTTGTATTTTTTTATGACTTCTGGTTTATGAATGTTCATTGCTGTTTCAGACAGTAGCACACTATATTTTCAGTTTTCAGCTCACTTAGTAAATTGGTAGTAAGTAGGTATCATTTGTGTTCTTAAGCAGCAGGACTGGCAGAGTTTTTGGTTTGTTGTTAGTTGCAAACCAGTATGCTTAAGTCCTATTTGTAGTGCAATCGGTGTGGTTCCCCGGGCAGATTCTGCAGCAACTCTGATCCCAGGCAAATCCTGCCCTCTGCCATTCCAAGACATGCTGTTCTGCATCTCTCTCCCCATTCTCCCCTCCCTCCCGCTAAAGCAGTTTACAAGCTGTGCATTTGCTTTCCATTTTGTGAGCGTGTGAATAAATCTGACCATGCAAATAAAAGCCCATTTGGTGAATAAATCTGACCATGCAAATAAAAGCCCATTTGGTGTAATAAAGAGACAGGCAGGGGCTGCCATTCATAGAAAATACCCCTTAGCTCCTCGCTACCATTGAAACGGGGATGCATAGCAGATTGTATATGCATAATGCTGAACCCTAGCCTTAGGAGAGCCATATCATTGGCTATGTTCAATGTTCTGCCTTCAGTGCCGCTATACGGTAGATTTTCAAAAGGGCAGGAAAAGATTCTGCTCCTGCAACTCTAATCAACTGGAAACTTTAGCCCCTTCCCTCTTCTGTTGCACTAAATATGAGGGAATTAAGAGAGGAAAATATGCAAATACTCTTCTCTTGAACTGTGACAGGATTCCAGGTACTCAAAAGATCTTATACTTGCTCAATAACTCTGATCTTGTAGTCTGTGAATTGGTAGCCAAGTTTTCAGTAGAAATTATACACCCTAAAGCAGTGGTGGGATCCAAAAATTTTAGTAACAGGTTCCCATGGTGGTGGGATTCAAATTGTGGCGTAGCGCCAATGGGGCTGGGCGAGGCACAACGGGGATGGGGCGGGGCGGGGCATTCCAGGGGCGGGGCATTCCTGGTCGGGGCTGTGGCAAGGACGCAGCCACTGCACCGGTCCTTGGGCGGGAAATGAATGCACGCAAGCGCAGGCTGCCACGCACGCCGGTGCACCTCCTGCTAGACTGCTTCAAGTTCTGCGCGCTACTGCTGAGAGGAGGGGCGTAACAAAGGCAAAAATCACATGGCAAAATCACCAATTAGTAACCCCCTCTCGGCACACACAAATAATTAGTAACCTACTCTCGGGAACCTGGGAGAACCTGCTGGATCCCACCTCTGCCCTAAAGGATAGTTTTGTTTTTTAACTTTGTTGGGTCACTCTGTTATTAAGAGATTCTTTGTTATCATTCTCTTTGGGGATTGTTTTAAATATGTTTTTTCCCCTTCTTTTTCTGTATTTTACCTGTCTTATATGCCAGTAGAGGCTTGGTGCTGTGCTATTCAGAGGAAAGTTTAAATACAGGACGCCATGTTGGATCCCCCGGTTGCCCTCGGTCAAGGAGCGTGCTGCAGCTGGCTGCAAGCTTCTTTCTAAAATGGGAATGGCCTAGCATGGGTGATGCTTCCTTCCGCCTGTCAATGCATGCATGCAGAGGGGACCCAGTATCTCCCGGTGCCCAGCGCCGCCCTCATTATGCGCCAGCGAATTATTGGTATGTGCAGTCTTTATCTCCCCAGGCAGATGTAGACCTGGCCGTGCTGCGGAAACAGTTTGTGATTGATTGCGGATGTGCGGCGTCCTATAAAAAAAAATTGGGAGCATCGCCTCAGTTTATTTCCTACAGAATTACAATTGGGGACTGGCAAGGCTGGAGTTGTAGCGAGTGGGTTGCGAATGCTGTGACTTTCAGCAGGAGTCTGAAAAAGCTTTTATTTTTCAAATAAAAAAGCCAGCGATGCAGGGCTACTGCCCTGTCACTCAGACGCCGGGTCTCTGCTGGATAAGATCCGGGATTAGGGGGCTGGTTTAGAGGGAGAAAAGTCATCCCATCCTCCTGTTTCCCCTGAACAGCATTTAATTGGATATTATCTCATGGTGGATCTGCCTGAACCTGGTGTTATAGAAGAAGAAGAAAGAAGAAGAGTTTGGATTTATATCCCCCCTTTCTCTCTTGCAGGAGACTCAAAGGGGCTTACAATCTCCTTGCCCTTTCCCCCTCACAACAAACACCCTGTGAGGTAGGTGGGGCCGAGAGAGCTCCGAGAAGCTGTGACTAGCCCAAGGTCACCCAGCTGGCGTGTGTGGGAGTGTACAGGCTAATCTGAATTCCCCAGATAAGCCTCCACAGCTCAGGCGGCAGAGCTGGGAATCAAACCCGGTTCCTCCAGATTACATACACGAGCTCTTAACCTCCTACGCCACTGCTGTAGCAATTCAGATGGCGAATTTTGAACTGATGGCGAATTTTGAACTTCAGCAATTCAGATGGCGAATTTTGACGAATTTCTGAAAGCAGAACCCAAATCTGAACAGAGAATGCTCCACCTGTTCCCACCAATTTCTGTTCTGAGCAAAGAGACTGTGCGGAGAGGGGAGCACAGACTAGTAGTTGCGGGTTTTCCAGGCTGTGTGGCCGTGGTCTGGTAGTTTTTGCTCTTCATGTTTCACCTGCATCTACAGCTGGCATCTTCAGAGGCATGTCGTGGTATGATGTGTTCCTCTTTATGGAAACACATCTCACTGTGACTGGCCTCTGAAGATGCAAACCATAGATGTGGGGGAAATGTTAAAGAGTAAAAACTACCAGACCATGGCAACCCAGACCAGAAAACCCACAACAGCTAGTTGACTCCAGCTGTGTTGGACCTGCTTTTGCGGGCTGTGTTCCATCTTTACAAACATTTAGCGATCTGCTCTTGTCCCTCCAAACTTCCAGAGAGTTGATCAAAGCCGATCATTGAAGGGCCGAGTCACGCTGGCAGATATAATCCAGAGGTCTTTTTCATGTGGTTCAGTGCTCTCTCACCTCTGCTGTGACTCTTCCGGAGGACAGTGGGTCAAGCAAGCCTTTATTGGCATAGACAACAGTACAACAATAGGAAAAAAAACTGAGTAAAAAAATCATATACAGTACAGGAAATAAATGTTAAGTGGAGGGAAATCTACTGGCATTTAGTAATTCCAGAAGAAAGTCTGCCACTATCATACAGATAGAAGGATCAGGACTGTCCAGCAAGTAGTGTAATCAAAATAAATCGGGGAGATCGGGTAAATGTAAAGGAGTAAGATTCACATACTTGGATCTGAATTCCTTGAATCTGAAACAGTGGGCCAGAGATTCAACTGAGCCATCATTACACGGGCACTATCTTTTAAAGGACAGTGGGTCGGACCTGTCGTACATTAGAGAAACGAAGTGCAAACTGTCCCCCCTGAGCAGGCCTTTGAAACGGCCAGAAGTGGAAGGTCAGCTGCATTGATGCAAACCCTGTCATCATGTCCATCCGGACGACTTTTGGATGTGATTGTTGCTGCGGCACAGATCTGGCTGCATTGTTCTCCCCGCCTGCCACGGGAAGGCTCCTGAAGCTGGAATCTGCAGCCCCTGGTTCTGAGGGACGGAGAAACTTGTCCTCTTCCCTGCCTGCCTGACCTCTTGGTGTCACTGCCATTTCACGAGCCATTTCAGCCCTCCCTATTTTCCCAACTTTCTTCTGTCCTATTGGCCCACCATTTTGGACATCGGTTGATTCAAATATTGCCATAGACGAATGCAGTGGTGTAGCGGTTAAGAGCAGGTGCGCTCTAATCTGGAGGAACCGGGTTTGATTCCCCACTCTGCCGCTTGAGCTGTGGAGGCTGATCTGGGGAATTCAGATTAGCCTGTGCACTTCCAACACATGCCAGCTGGGTGACCTTGGGCTAGTCACACTTCTTCGGAGCTCTCTCAGCCCCACCTACCTCACAGGGGGTTTTTTGTGTGGGGGGGAAGGGAAAGAAGTTTGTAAGCCCCTTTGAGTCTCCTTGCAGGAGAGAAAGCGGGGGGTATAGATCCAAACTCCTCCTCCTCCTTCTCGTGGGAAAAGCTTTGGGACGTGGAACCAGAAAATGGGTGTGAAAATAAAAAATCCTGCGTTTGAATTATTGGGAGGGGGGTCAGGGTGAACCAGCGGAGCTGAGTGCAAAGGCTTAGATAAGGGTTTTTTTCTCAGGTTCAACCCCCCCCATTAAATGTCCGAAGCTCCGCCCCGTTTGTGGGTTTTTTGTAATTTTTTAGTGTTTTTTCAGTTTTTGGCCTGCAGGGGGCACAGTTTGTAGGCTAGCAGCACCAAAATTTCAGGGATTTTTTTGGGAGACTCTCCTAATGATACCACCCAGGTTTGGTGAGGTTTGGTTCAGGGAGTCCAAAGTTATGGACTCCCAAAGGGGGTGCCCCCATCCTCCATTGTTTCCAATGGGAGCTAATAGGAGATGGGGGCTACACCTTTGAGGGTCCATAACTTTGGACCCCCGTGAACCAAACTTCACCAAACCTGGGTGGTATCATCAGGATAGTCTCCTAAAGATATCCTGAAAGTTTGGTGCTGCTAGCTTAACAATTGCACCCCTGACAGCAGGCACCCTCCAAATTTCCCCAGATTCTTCTTTTAAATCCACCCCCTTCAGCATGGATTTAAAAGGAGAATCTGAGGTCCCCAGTTTAAACATTGAAAGTGATGCTGTTTCAGGGTGGGGGAGAATCCGCCCCCAAACAGCATCACTTTCAATGTTGTTTTAACTGGGGACCCTCTTTAATCTCCCTTTAAGGTGGATTTAAAAGGAGAATCTGGGCTCCCTAGTTTAAACACCATTGAAAGTGATGGTGTTTTGGGGTGGATTCCAGCATCACAGTGACCGCTGGGTGTGTGTGTGTGCAAAACTCAGATTTTGCATCAGGCTCTATTTTCCCTAGCTATGTCTCTACCCAGAGGGGGAAGGCAGAAGGGATTGCCGGCTGCCAGCTGGGAGCCCAGCCGGGGCGGATCCGGGGGGGCCGGGTAGTCTGCCATCCCAGCCTCGGAGAGCTGCTTTTATAAGCACTGAGGCCGGGGGTGGGGCTTGGGGAAGCGTGGCCACGCCTCCAGGGATGGGTGGGGCGTGGCCCAGCCCCTCTACCCCCCCCATTAAAAAATCTATACCTATGTCACTGGCTGACTGATCCTCCCACACGCACAGTGACTCATGACCACACAGAGCAACCTTCAATTGAGTCAGCTGCGTCAAAGTCAGTCTTGCCTGCTCAGACTGGCAGCAGCTCTCCAGGGTCACAGGGAAAGGTTTTCCATAGAATAATAGAGTTGGTAGAGACCACCAGGACCATCAAGTCCAATTCCCCTGCCATGCAGGAACTCATAATCAAAGTCCTCTTGACAGATGGCCATCCAGCCACAGTTTTAAAACCTCCAAAGGAGGAGACAGCACCACACTCCTAGATAGTGAATTCCACTGTCGAACAGCCCTTACTGCCAGGAAGTTCTTCCTGATGTTTGGGTGGCATCTTTTTTTCCTGTACTTTGAACCCATGACTCCTGGTCGTAGTCTCTGAAGCTGCAGAAAACCGGCTTGCTCCATCTTCCACGTGACATCCCTTCAGATATTTCAACATGGCTATCATGTCACCCCTGAACCTTCTCTTCTCCACACTAAACATACCCAGTTCCCTACAGCCCTTTCTGCACAACAAATGTATAGTGGGTTGCAATTGGGATAAAGTAACCCGCTTTCCTGTTTTTGCGTTCACATGCACCCGTGCAGGCAGGAACTGGAGCCCACGGGAACAATCTGGGTTGCTGTTGTGCCTTCGCACGGAAAGCGCAGTCGAATAAAGCGCCCCCTGCCTGGCCTTTTGCTTGCAAGTGACTGCAACCCGGGATTTTTCAGAAGACTCGCAAATAGTGCAATTCTCTCCTCCCCTCCCAAAAATGTTTGGGGGAAATAACGTGGGGCAGACTCGCTTTAGGGGCAGAATCTATGTGAAATTCCACCCCCCACCAGGTTTTAAAGCATCCTTAACTCGTGTTTATTGGCTTGTGCGGAAGGGACCGCAGTCTCTCTCCGTAGGGCACGGAGTCCAGACCTTGTACCATTTTGGTTGCCCTCCTCTGGACCCATTCAAGCTTGCCAATATACTTCTTGAACTGCGGTGCCCAGAACTGGATCCAGTATCCCAGGTGAGGTCTGAATGAGGTCTTTTCACATCACCCATGGCCTGGTCCTTTTTAACTGCCGATGCCGGAGATCGAACCAGGGACCATCCGCAGTGCAGAGCAGAGGTTCTTCCACTGAGCCACCGCCTTCCTTGCTGTAGGAGCACAGTTTGGAAGAGAGGCTGAGTCAGAGCCATCTAGTTTTTTTTAACTTAACTTTACCCTATTTTCCTCTTTACCGCTACTGCCACCCCATGGTTTACTCATGACCCGTGATCCTCATGATAGCTTTTTGAGAGCAGGGCAGGCAGACCTTCACTCCAAGTTTACAAGGATGACTTAATCCTTCCTGGTTGGCAGACACTTGGGAGACCGACTGGACAAGATCCTGGCCGAGACCAGAGATAAGGCAGAGATAAGGCTAGGCATGTTCAGAAGGATGGTGAGAGATTCTCCTCACTGCGCTCCTTTTATTCCCAAGACACACTGTCATGGTCCAGAACTGACCAGAAGAGGCCTCAGTGGCTGAGAAGAAGAAGAAGAAGAAGAAGAAGAAGAGGAAGAAGAAGAGGAAGAAGAAGAAGAAGAAGAAGAAGAAGAGTTGGATTTATATCCCTCCCTCTCTCCTGTAAGGAGACTCAACGTGGTTTACAAGCTCCTTTCCTTTCCCTCCTCACAACAAACACCCTGTGAGGTAGGTGGGGCTGACAGAGCTCTGAAGAACTGTGGCTAGCCCAAGATCACTCAGTTGGCGTTTGTTGGAGTGCACAAGCTAATCTATTCACCAGATAAGCTTCTACAGTTCGTGGCAGAGCGGGGAATCAAACCTGGTTCACCTGCTCTTAACCACTACAACATGCTGAGCACCAGAGGATGTTTTGAAGAGTTCCTGCTTCCACAAATGGCCTCAATTCAAGCCTTATTGCACCGATCAATCAGACATATTGGCAAGTGAATGGAAATCGTGATGGCAACCGTGTGTGTGTGTGCGCGTGTGCGTGTGTGGCTACAGTCTGTGTGGCTACAGTCGCAACCAGATGGGCTCATTAGACCATCCAGTTCAGCTACACCATAGAGTTTGACGGTCTCCTTCCAGACCGTTTTCTCTTATCTCCCTTCGAAAAGACAAGCAAATAACAGCGATCACAGCTGTGAGCCATCTTCTGGAAAGCATGGAAAACAGTCCCTCAGTGCGTGTGCTCCCACTTCTTTACACTTCTCATGAAAAAAAGGGACTGGGAAGTGATCCTCAGCCTCAGATATGCCAACAGGTTCATGACACACACATGCTTCTGCGTGGAAACTCTGCAATCCATCACCGAAGGCACGAAACCAGGGGGCATTCATTGAAAATGCTGGGGGGAAGAATTAGGACTAATAAAAGGAAACACTTCTTCACACAACGTGTGATTGGTGTTTGGAATATGCTGCCACAGGAGGTGGTGATGGCCACTAACCTGGATAGCTTTAAAAAGGGCTTGGACAGATTTATGGAGGAGAAGTCGATCTTTGGCTACCAATCTTGATCCTCCTTGATCTCAGATTGCAAATGCCTTAGCAGACCAGGTGCTCAGGAGCAGCAGGAGCAGCAGAAGGCCATTGCTTTCACCTCCTGCATGTGAGCTCCCAAAGGCACCTGGTGGGCCACTGCGAATAGCAGAGTGCTGGACTAGATGGACTCTGGTCTCATCCAGCAGGCTGTTTCTTATGTTCTTATGAAACCTTCATGTCTCCTGCCGGTCTGTTGGAAGCTTTCTTACCCATCCAGGTCATTCCCGGTTCCTTTGTTTCGCTTACCTTCATTTCCAGTTCAGAGCCTTTCCCTTCGGGCTGGCTTCAGAGTGTTTTCCAAGTTGCTGCTGGTGTTGACGGCACTGGCTCAAAGACGGCATCCAAACCCGTCCCTCTCTGGACATCCTGATTGGTTCTCCCCGCTGGGAACCAGCTGTCAGGGCTGGAAACAGGACCACATCCTGGAAACCAGGACAAGAGCAGTGGCATTCCTTCCCAGAGACTACAACAACTAGGGCAGGGGTGTCCAACTCTGGTGCTTCAGATGTTCATGGACTACAATTCCCATAAGCCTCTGCTGGCATGGCTAAGGGGTATTATAGACATCCAAAGAAGAATGCTATTATTTATAAAGTATAAGGTATTAAAACTCTTGAGCCTAGCCAGACAACCAGAGCCAAGTCTGCCCAAGTAATGTTGCTGGCATGCCTCCGAGGCCTGATGATAGAACCAAGGCCTGGGTTCTATTCCATGAGAACAGTTCCACTCCAGGTTGCTTCTGTGGTTCCTCCATCTGTATCAGTTGGAGATCCTACATAAAAGGGACAAGAAATTAGACTTACTCTTAGCTGTGAGACAAAGCATGAACCAGTGGACAAACATCAACTGAGACAAGAAGAAGAAGAAGAAGGAGAAGAGGAGGAGGAGGAGGAGGAGGAGGAGGAGGAGGAGTTTGGATTTATATCCCCCCTTTCTCTCCTATAAGGAGACTCAAAGGGGCCTACAAACTCTTTTCCATTCCCACCCCCACAACAAACACCCTGTGAGGTGGGTGGGGCAGAGAGAGCTCCGAAGAACTGTGACTAGCTCACCCAGCTGGCTTGTGTGGGAGTGCACAGGCTAGTTCTAGTTCCCCAGATAAGCCTCCACAGCTCCAGTGGCAGAGCGGGGGAATCAAACCAGGTTCCTCCAGATTAGAGCGCACCTGCTCTTAACCACTACTACACCATGCTGGAATGCCAAGGTAGCTATTGCAGAGGCAGAAAATGGCCAACCCCCTCTCAACAACTCTCGCCTTGAAAATCCTTCAGGGTTGCCGTACGTGGGCTGAGCCTTGAGAGTGCAAGACATGACATATGTTTGTGAATTGGACTACTGACTTCCTGCTCCCGCCTTCTGCCTGTCCCAGGACATGGTGGAGGGTCCCAACTTGTCCCAGAACATCTGGCTTTGGGCCTGCAAGTCTGCATGGTTCCCCCTCCTCCTCTCCAACGGCTCCCGATTAAGGCATCCATCTGTGACCCCCGCAGCTGTGACATGTCCTTCCAGAGCGATGGTTTCCGTCTCCTGCTTTATTACTTGAAATGGCTTTGGGTATTGCTTTAACCCATCACGGTCAAGACTCTTTTATTTGCCCAGGAGCTCTGAGAGAGAAGAGGGATGTGAGCTGCTTGGTGGTGGTTCTTCCTCCTTGAAGGGTTGTAGGTCTACTTTTCTTCCAAGGTTTGGATCCTTGAGAGCAAGTGTGGGCTAGTCATTTGAAGGCCGGACTAGGAACAGGGAGACCCAGGTTTAAGCCCTCCTCTCTCTCTCTCTCTCTCTCTCTCTCTCTCTCTCTCTCTCTCTCTCTCTCTGCCTAACCTACCTCACAAAGTTGTCGTGATGGCAGAACTGAGGAGCGGATAAAAACTTTAGCTGCTTTGGGTCCCCTGGGAGGGAGAAAGGTTGGATTTATACCCTACCTTTTTCTCCTGTAAGGAGACTCAATGTGGCTTACAAGCTCCTTTCCCTTCCTCCCCCACAACAAACACCCTGTGAGATAGGTAGAAGAATAATAATGTAGATTTATATCCCCTCCCTTCTCTCCTGAAAGGAGACTCAATGGAGCTTACAATCTCTTTCCCCTTCCCCCCTCACAACAAACACCCTGTGAGGTGGGTGGGGCTGAGAGAGCTCTCAGCTCTGAAGAACTGTGGCTAGCCCAAGGTCACCCAGCTGGCATGTGCTGGAGTGCACAAGCTAATCTGGTTCCCCAGATAAGCCTCCACAGCTCAAGTGGCAGAGCAGGGAATCAAACCCGGTTCCCCAGATTAGAGTGCACCTGCTCTTATCTTCCCCTACACCACACTGGCTCTCATGGGTGTAAATGGGTATAAATTGCGGTCAAGAATGTTCTGATTGTATGTGAAGATCTTTTTTTTTTACAGTAAGTGTTGTACAACAGTGGAATGGTCTGTCTAGGGAGGGGCTGAGCCCCTCCTCGGCAGTCTTCCACCAGTGGCTGGACCAACAATTGTGCGGGATACTCTTGGCTGATTCTGCATGGAGCAGGGGGTTGGACTAGATGGCCTTTATGGACCCTTCCAACTTCTTTGATATTTTAGTTCTATAATTTTTTTTTGCAAAGAGTACACCCTCCATTTTCATTATAAACTCTTTCCAGCTATTATAGGTAGAGCAGGCAGGTCCCTGGATAATTTTAATTCCTCCCCTCCCTCAGTGGTTTCTCACCAGCCAGCTTTATCATCCGGACCTGGTTGGAATCAGGCTGTGAGAGTCCAGCCCTCCTTCCCACACAGGATGGGCGTAGCAGAAAGACCTGGGGACTAGGGGAAGTGAACAGCTAGGTGTGAGTCAGAATGTATCTCCCCCGCTGCCGTTTCTACCTGAGCCTTCCTGTTTTGAATTTCTCCTCTCTCTTGTGCAAACCGAAGCCACAATCTATGATTTTTGTGCTCTCTCGGTTACTTTTTCCCTGCAAACGTTCACGTTTCTTTTTACATTCTCAGGAAGTCCACTCTATATCGTTGGTGTATTCTCTGTATAAACCATGCTCGTGCGCATAAATTGCATGCAAACCTGTTCGGTGCCCGTCCACAGCCACGCGAATCGACAGATCCAGCAGCACAAAGCGGATTGTGGGAACTGTCGACAACAATGTAAAAGAATCTAAGAAAGGACTGAAACGAGGAAGATTCGCTTGTGCCTCCCACTGGCTGTCAGTTGGGATGTTGACAGCCGCTCTGCCCCGTAGAATTCTACCCCGCAGAGAAGGGTGTTTCGTGGGCTTAAAAATATTGTGCAGTGCAGACGTTGGCATTCCTAGCAACAAATCTCAGGAAGAAGAAGAAGAAGAAGAAGAAGAAGAAGAAGAAGAAGAAGAAGAAGAAGAAGAAGAAGAAGAAGAAGAAGAGGAGGAGGAGGAGGAGGAGGAGGAGGAGGAGGAGGAGGAGGAGGAGGAGTTTGGATTTATATCCCCTCTTTCTCTCCTGTAGGAGACTCAAAGGGGCTTACAATCTCCTTGCCCTTCCCCCCTCACAACAAACACCCTGTGAGGTGGGTGGGGCTGAGAGAGCTCCGAGAAGCTGTGACTAGCCCAAGGTCACCCAGCTGGCGTGTGTGGGAGTGTACAGGCTAATCTGAATTCCCCAGATAAGCCTCCACAGCTTAGGCGGCAGAGCTGGGAATCAGACCCGGTTCCTCCAGATTAGATACATGAGCTCTTAACCTCCTACGCCACTGCTGCTCCTTGTTGGGCATTTCTTCTTGCAAAGGAGCGATGGATTCAGGGTTGCCACTAAGCAGAATCTTGGATTTCGGGGGCAATGCTTAGGGACTTATGTTTAAGAACAAAAGAAAGAGCCTGCTGGATCAGACCAGAGTCCATCTAGTCCAGCACTCTGCTACTCGCAATGGCCCACCAGATGCCTTTGGGAGCTCACATGCAGGATGTGAAAGCAATGCCCTTCTGCTGCTGCTGCTGCTTTTCCCGAGCACCTGGTCTGCTAAGGCATTTGCAGTCTCAGATCAAGATTGGGAGCCATAGATCGACTTCTCCTTCATCAATCTGTCCAAGCCCCTTTGAAAGCTCTCCAGGTTAGTGGCCATCACCACCTCCTGTGGCAGCATATTCCAAAAGCCAATCACGTGTTGCACGAAGAAATTTTTCCTTTTATCAGTCCTAATTCTTCCCCCCAGCATTTTCAATGGATGCCCCCTGTTCTAGCATTGGGGAAGGGTGGGGACGGAGATCTGCAGAGATCTGCCATTATAGAAATCTGCCCTTCCAAGTGGACATTTCTTCCAAGGAAGCCCATAACTGTGACCTGGAGATTGCTTATACTTCCGGGGGAAAAAAACTCCAGACCCCTTTTGGAGTTTGACAACCCTAATAATGGAACCCTTGCCTTATTACTTATTCCCTGCGGAATGAAGTCTCGCAGGTTGAGCGCTCATGGAAAGAGGGGAAGGAAGCCTCCGCAAGCCCCGTTTGGACTGATGCGGTGCTGAGTTCTGAATTCCGTCTCCGTGAAGAAGCGTGGGCAGCAGGGAGGGCGCAGAGGGTTGTAAAAACCGCAGTAAACAGGGAGCTAAGAATAGCCCCAGGAAAGAGATTGCGTCTGACTTCCAAGGTCTCTCTCTCTCTCTCTCTCTCTCTCTCTCTCTCTCTCTCTCTCTCTGTAATCATTTGCAGTAAAACCGTGTGGAGGAATGCAGATGCATTCTGGTGTTTTGGAGTAGTGCTGGGCTTCACAGCAGAAGTGGCGCTTGGGTTAGGTGATCTATTAGCCAGAGACGGAGACATGCAGAAAGGCAGAACGTTCGGGCTGCTTGTCCCAAGAGAACTTCCTGCCCCTGTTTGTCCTGTTTAAGGCAAAGCGACTTGTTTTCTTTGCTTTGTCAACCTCGAATGTGACAAAGAAACAAAGCCCAGATCTATCTATCTGGTACATTTTTACAAATCTTACCCTTCCTCCAAATATCTTGGGACAGTATACTCGGCTCTCCCTTCCTGTTCTTATTCTCAAAATGATGCCGCAAGGTAGGTCAGGCCGAGAGAGACCGGGACTGACCCAAGAAGAGTTTTTGAAGAAGAGTTTGAATTTATACTCCCCCTTTCTCTCCTGAAAGGAGACTCAAAGGGGCTGACAGTCTCCTTTTCCTTCCCCCCCCCCCACAAACATCCTGTGAGGTGGGTGGGACTGAGAGAGCTCCCAAGAACTGTGACTAGCCCAAGGTCACCCAGCTGGTGTGTGTTGGAGTGCACAGGCTAATCTAGCCCCCCAGATAAGCCTCCACAGCTCAAGTGGCAGAGCGGGGAATCAAACCCGGTTCTCCAGATTAGAGTGCACCTGCTCTTAACCACTATGCCTTCTGCTCTCAAGGTCCCCTCAAGCTGCCATGGCTGAGTGGAGATCTGTACCAGGTTTCTCAGATCCTTTCCTCCATTTTATCCCACAACAACCCTGCGGGGTAGGCCAGGCAGACAGAAACTAGGTTCCCCAGCAAGCTGCCATGGCAGAGTGGAGATTTGAACCTCCCAGATACTTCCCTCCATTTTAGCCGTACAACAACCCTGTGAGGCAGGCCAGGCCGAGAAAGGCTGAGTCTGGCTCAAGGTCAACCAGCAAACTGCCACGACAAAGTGGAGGTTTGAATCTGGGTCTCCCAGATTTTAAGCCAATGTTCTAACTACTACCTCCTGCTGCCTCTGGCCTGAAAGACTGCGGGATCTGATTCTGAGCACAGCCGGCTCTCCCTCTCCAAGTGAGGATCCGTGTCAGAATGAGTGCAGAAGTCTGGGGTCGGGGGCCGGGGGATTAAAAATAAACTCTGCCTGTCACTGTCGATGAAATAAAAAACAGCATGTTAACATTGTTAGAAATTCTGCATTCATTATTACCTCTCTCTTTCTTTCTGAAAAGTATCTCGTCTCGATTTGTGTGTGTGTGTGTGTTTTCCCCCCAAAATGTCTTTATATTTGTCTACATAATGTAGACGTTGGAAACCTTTGTTTGCCAGAGTTTTCTTTTTCATTTTTCTTTTCTTTTTTTTAAATAAAGGTGACTTTATTGCATCTGATAGAAATGGAGCAGCAAAGAGCAGTCGCCGCGGACTGGAAGAGATTGCGTTGGGCCGCGATTCTGAAATCACTTCTCGGGCTTTTAACGGAAAAGTTAACAGCTATTTCTGGCCCACCCACCTCTTCCAGCAGCGGAGGCCGGCTAAGAATTGGAAATCAGACCCGTGACCAGCAGGGACCGGCCAAGCGAAAAGTGTTAGCTGCTTGTTGACAGACAGGAGGAGGAGGGGGAGTTCCTCAGAAGTTACCTGGGAGAAGAATATTCAACTTGGGTTGAGCTGGAAACATCCTTTGTTTTGGCCTTTTTCATGAGAGCGGGTGATGTTTCCTTGAAGAGAGGAAGAAGGGGAAAAGAGAAGTGTTGGGCCCGTGGTATAGTGGTTAGCGTATTAGATCTGGATCTGGCTCAAGTCTATGGATGGCCGTCACTTAGTGGTAGCATCTCTCCTATGCATGCAGTGGCGTACCTAGGCAAACTGGCGCCCTGGGCAAAACTAAGTTTGATGCTCTCCCAATGGGGGAAGCCAGAGGCGTACCTGGGGTAAATGGCGCCCGGAGACAAATTGTCTCCAGGACGCCCCGCAGGCTCTGCCCTGCAGGCTCTGCCCCCCACTGCCCTCAACCCCACCCATGTCATCCCACCCATGTCCCCAAGCCCCACCCCCAGCCTCAGTGCTTATAAAAGAAGGTCTCCGAGGCCGGGACTGCAGTCTCTTCTGGCCTGCCCGGAGGGGAGGTCAGAAGAGACTGCAGGCTGCCGGCTGGGAGCCCAGCCGGCAGGGGGGGAAGGAAGGGAGGGGGGAGTCCAGGGCAGGAGTGAGGGCGCTTGGAGGCAGCAGGAAGTCCTGCTATCTCGTCGTTTTTGTGTGCCCTGGGGTCCAGGCACACGAAAATGATGAGACAGCAGGACTTCCTGGTCACATGGGGGGCTGATTTTGCGCCTCCCCACGTGACCAGAAGAGTGGCGCCCGGGGACAAGGGGTACCCCTTGTCCCTAGGCAGATACCCTACTGGGCGGAGCAGTCCGGCCGCAGCACTCACCCTTCCCGGATAGCCTCAGCAGCCCAAGTTCACTGGAGGCGGAGATCCTCTGTCCTCCTGCTTTGGCTCTGGTGGCTTGTGGAGGCACGCCCATGTGACTAACAATTTCTGCACCTTGGGCAACTGCCCACTTTGCCCAGTGGGTGGTATGCCTCTGTATGCATGCATAATGCCGGGGTTCATAATGTCCTTTGGCTATGTCCTGGAGAGCCCCTGCCAGTCGGAGTAGACAGGACTGACTTGGCTGGACTGGTGGGTCGATTCCATACCAGGCAGCTTAAATGGGGGGTGGGGGGTGGCTTAGTGAAAGAGTCTCTGCTTTGCATGCAAGAGATTTAAGGTTCGATCCCCGACATCTCCATTTAACGGTTCTTGACAGTAGGTCACGTGAAAGACCCCGGAGAACCCGTGCGATAGACCATATTGTTGTGCCTCCGGAATAAGCATTTAGGCTTCTATTGCCGGAACGAAAGCATAAGCAACAAAGCGCCCTCCATTATACCCCATGTCACATAACACCACCCAGAGGTGGGATCCAGCAGGTTCTCACCAGTTCCCAAGAGTGGGTTACTAATTGTTTGTGTGTGCTGAGAGGGGGTTACTAATTGGGTCCGCTTTTCCACCTCCACGCCCTCGCCTCCCCAAGAGGCATACTGCCTTTGAACATGAAGGTTCCATATAGCAATTGCGACTAATAACGTAACTCCCTGAACTGGGTTAATCCCTTTCAGGTACTGCAATTCATTGATTCTCAGCCGTTCGTACCTTTTATCTCACCAGTCTCTATCAAAGAACCTGTGTGTTTCACCATTGCTGTGTTCAGATTTGTGAGTTGGGGCATTTTCTATAATGTGATGATGATTTAGAAATGACCTGGTGCAAAAAAAAATTGGGGGGTCGTGGTGGGGTGGCTGCCCATGGGGGGGGCATCCAACTCAGGTTTTGCCCAGGGCTCAGGTTTGCCTAGGTACGCCTCTGCCCCCTTTGCTGAGAGGGGGGGCTGGCGAGGGAACCTGTTACTAAAATGTTTGGATCCCACCACTGACACCACCCCTGACTACCAGTTCCCAAGGGGGGGATGGCTCCCCACCAGTTTGACGGTCCAGAGACAAGGAAGCCTCCCTCAGTGGTCAAAATAACCAACATTCCCCACTAATGCCAGAACTGCCTAATAATGAGAACTACAACTACTACCAGAACAACAACAGCAGTTTTCTAATGAGTTAGTCAGGCATTGCTCGAAAGTTGAGAGCTGAAGTGAAAGCACAAAGAGTAAGAAAACACAGCCACAGGAAGAGAGAAAGGATCCCACATCCTGGGTGGGACACACAGAACCACAGAATCATAGAGTTGGAGGAGACCCCAAGGGCCATCAAGTCCAACCCGCTGCAATGCAGGAACACATGGCAGGGTCGAACCAAACATCGGCTGATCGTGACACACACTGACCTCGAAGGATGGATGGTTTGATCCAGTAGGAGGCTGGTGTTCTGGGGAGGGGCCGTGGCTCCGTGATAAGAGCATCGGCCTTGTATGTCAAAGGTCCCGTGTTCAATCCCTGTGCGATCCACTGGGAGGTGTCGTGAAAGACCTCTGTCTGCTTGAGACCCTGCAGATCCACTGTCGGTCTGAGCGGGCAACACTGACTTGGATGGACTGAGGGCCTGACTCGGCAGGAAGCCACTGCAAATGTTCATGTGTCTTCTGACTCAAGGCAGGTAAATCACCTGTGCAAAGACAAAGGATCTCTCTGAAAAAAGCACTTGAGTGCGGGTAGACTGGGAAGGGGGAAAACATCCATCAAGAAGGTCTCTACGCCCTTCCACATCCCTGCCTCTCTCCGAGGGGGGGAGAGAGAAAAAGCCAGCCTTCCCTGCCCTGGGCTTGGTTGGATATGCCTTTCTTGCATCTGGACTGGTCTGGCATAGGTTTGTGCGTGTGGAGGTGGCGACAGGGCATCAGCCCACCAGGGGTAGCCTGGGAGGCCTGGTCTTCAAACCTGGAAGAGGTCACTCTGTGGACCAGTCAAGAGCAGGCAGTCAGTATTTTTGTTGGCATGGGCTTCAGTCATATTGCTGCCAGCTGCAGGGCTGAGGTGCTCCCTCCCTTTCTCTTCTGTTCCCAGAGGGAACCACCACCACCACCACCACCACCTCCTCCTCCTCCCCCTCCCCCTCCCCCTCCCCCTCCTCCTCCTCCTCCTCCTCCTCCTCCTCTTCTTCTTCTTCTTCTTCTTCTTCTCCTCCTCCTTCTCCTCCTCCTCCTCCTCCTCCTCCTCCTTCTTCTCCTTCTCCTTCTCGTTGTTGTTGTTGTTGTTGTTCTTCTTCTTCTTCTCCTTCTCCTTCTCGTTGTTATTGTTCTTCTTCCTGTTGTTGTTGTTGTTCTTCTTCTTCTTCTCCTTCTCGTTGTTGTTGTTGTTGTTCTTCTTCTTCTTCTTCTCCTCCTTCTTCTTCTCCTTCTCGTTGTTGTTGTTGTTGTTGTTGTTCTTCTTCTTCTTCTTCTTCTTCTATTTGTTGTTCTTGTTCTTGTTCTCCTTCTCCTTCTCGTTGTTGTTGTTGCTCTTCTTCTTCTTCTTCTTCTTCTTCTTCTTCTTCTTCTTCTTCTTCTTCTTCTTCTTCTTCTTCTTCTTCTTCTTCTTCTTCTTCTTCTTCTTCTTCTTCTTCTTCTTCTTCAGTATCTTATGCTCCCTTGAGCGAGGGCAGCAATGCCCCCCCCTCCAAGAGAACAGGCATCTGAGAGCAGAGCAGATGTCCCACTCCAGGGCCAAAACACATACAGTCCAAGGAGGTTGACAAGGGTGTTCCCCGACCTTGGCCTCCTGGGTCAAGTCTCAGCTCCTGTTTGGCGACTTTCCTTTGGCAGAGAAATGACATGTTGGAGGGATGAACGGCGCCCTGGAACTGAGCAGTGGAAACCCCTTGACACCTTCTCAGTTTAGTTACATGTGTAAGAGCCAAAGCTGTTAATTTGCAAGCTGAGTGTTACATTGAGAGGTTTTTTAAAAAGCAGATGTGAAATGTGCAATCATTGAATGGCCAGGTTAGAAGGCTCTAGGGGAGGAAGCCTGGATGACGAGGTTGGAGGCAGATCGTTGGAAAAGCCCCGCTGGGTCACACCAAAGTCCAGGTGGCTGCAGGGAGGTGCGTGACCTCCACATCAGGGTCCTGACCCCTTCTGCTTGATGAGGCAGGGAGAAAGCGGACAGGCTGAACTGGTGTCCCACAATGCCACAACATCACTGCTAGTTCTATAACCAGAAGTGATGTCACTGTGTCCCAGAACACTCTAGGATTTATCTAAAACTCTATGGTAAAAGCTGGTGTGACCAGAGGTACGCATTTTTAACTCTAATCCCATTGTTTTTAGCCTGAGGACTTGATAGACTCTGTTTACTTAAATGGATTTCAACCGAGTCCAGAATGTGTAGATAATATTTTGTTTGTTTGTTTGTTTGTTTCCATTGTACTTTATTCATTCAGATGGGTTAAATTGGTACTTTTTGTATGCTGCTTTGGATTCCTACAGGGAGGAATGGGAATGTCATAAATTGAGGTCCCCAACCCTTTTACAGAGCCAGTGTGGGGCAGTGATTAAGAGCAGGTGCACTCTAATCTGGAGAACCGGGTTTGATTCCCCACTCTGCCACTTGAGCTGCGGAGGCTTATCTGGTGAACCAGGTTAGCCTGTGCACTCCAACGCATGCCAGCTGAGTGACCTTGGCATAGTCACAGTTCTTTGGAGCTCTCTCAGTCCCACCTACCTCACAGAGTGTTTGTTGTGGGGGGGGGGGGGGAAGGGAAGGGAGGTCGTCACTCCTTTGAGTTTCCTTACAAGACAGAAAGGGGGAATATTAATCCAAACTCCTCCTGCTCCTCCCCCTCCCCCTCCTCCTCCCCCTCTTCTTCTTCTTCTTCTTCTTCTTCTTCTTCTTCTTCTTCTTCTTCTTCTTCTTCTTCTTCTTCTTCTTCTTCTTCTTCTTCTTCTTCTTCTTCTTCTTCTTCTTCTTCTTCTTCTCCTCCTCCTCCTCCTCCTCCTCCTCCTCCTCCTCTTCTTCTTCTTCTTCTTCTTCCCCTACACACAGGGTCTCTGTTGCCCCGCCCATTCATTTTGCATTCCTCTCCCTGGTTTTGATTGGGGAGCTGATTGTTCACGTGAGCAGCTCGGATGTGATTGGGCATGTGGAGAGGAGGGACTAGGGAGGAGGGACGATGGTATGATGTAACCCACTCTCATCAGATCTCAAAAGCAAAGTGGGGTTGGTGCCTAGAAGGGAGACCCCCAAGGGAGACTCTGCCAAGGAAGGAAATGGCAGACCACCTCTGCTTCTCCTTTGCTCCGAAAGGCCCTTGCTGGGGTCACCACCAGTTGGAAGCTAGGCAGGGTCACTACTTGGATGGGAGAGCACCAGGAAAGGCTTTGCAGAGGAAGGAAATGGCCAACCATCTCTGCTTCTCCTTTCTTTTCAAAGCCCCTTGCGGATGTCCCCATGGATCGATTGCTACTTGATGACGCTCTGAATATGGGCTGTGGTCAAGACCTGATTGCCTGGTCTCCTCATGAGTTTCCGAGCGGGAGGGGGAGATTTGGGATCTGGGGGAAAGCCCCTCTGCTGACTTTTGTTGGTTTACCTGTATGTATGTATGTATGTATGTATGTATGTATGTATGTATGTATGTATGTATGTATGTATTCATTCATTCATTCATTCATTCATTCATTCATTCATTCATTCATTCATTCATTCATTTATTCATTCATTCTTAAGACTTTTATACCGCCCTATCCCCAAGGGGCTCTGGGTGTTGCTTAGGCTACTTGTGCTTGTGATGGAACAACTTTCACAAGAGAACTTCAGTGCCTTTATCTGAGACTTGGGAAGGGTCCACAGCTGTACCAGCTTAAGCATAACCATTGCTGGCTAATTGGGTAGGATTTTCACGCCCATTTTCAGATGGGACGATCTGATTTTCTGTCAATAAATTCGATTTCATTTACAACTGAGGCTGATTTTTCACGGTCAGAATGCCCCGTGGTAGACCCGGGAGCACACCTGCCACGGAGCTTTTTGCCCTGCTTCTGACTCCTCACTACTCCCTGATTCTTCCCAGGATTCGAGGCAGGGCCGGCCCGTTATACCCCAACTGTTTCTTCACGAGCCGGGTGCTTTTCCATTTGCACCCCGAGCTCTTCTGCAATATCTTCCACGCATGCACAGACAACCTCCATTTCCCGCGTTCTGATTGGCTGAATCTCCCCCGTTCCCACACTCACTTTCACTGTTTTAGTTTCTGAACACAAAACAGGAGCTGAGAATCGGCCCCCTGCCCCACCCCATCTAAAATCCTTGCGTGTGCGAAAGAATCGCCGCTTTCTACCCCCTCTTGTCTAAAATCCTTGCGTGTGCAAGAGAATCGCCGTCCTCCTGTTGGCGGTGCCTGCACATGCCGCTTGTCTAACGACCAAGGTTCCTCCCTCTGAGTTTTTTCCACTGTAACGGGGGTGGTGGTGGTGGTGGTGGTGGTGCCGATTCTCAGCCCCTGTTCATTGGTGGGGCGAGCCGGAGCGGTGGGGTGGGAAAAATGTGCCCGGTTCTGCTGCCGTGGAGTTTTTCATGGCAGTGGAAGCCACCGGAGCAGCAAAGGGGCATTTCCAAAGAACTTTGGCAGTTTTTGATATTCGTGGAGCAAAGCCAGTTCTGCAGGCAACAACGTGGCAAACTGGGCAACTCTGCAGCACTGGGAGCTATGAAGAACTCCCGGCTGCACCGGAGTATTCTCCATGCTAACAGTGGGGCATTTTGACTGTGAAAAATCAGCCTGAGTGTACTTTATTGGAAAATTTACAGAACACGGCAGCTGCCTTCTTGAAGCTGCTCCATCCAGTTGTTAAAAAACTCTGAAGCGCATTATTTTGTAAGTTGAGACTTGCTATTTAGATGTCTCTGTGTATCTTTGGCATCTGTGTAGCTCAGCTAATTTTGCCATTTCTTCTTACAGTCACCTCTTTTTCGGTGCTGCTGCCTTCCTCTTTGTCGCAACTCTGGACTCTTATGAAATCTAATGAAATGAGGCTGGCCTGGGCCATAACTCTGCAGGGTTAATTAAAGAGAAGGTGAACTCCACGTGATTCGGTGCTTGACGAGGAGGTCACTTTGAGCTGGGCATGACTCCAAGAGATATATGCCTCTTCTCTGATAATTGGACATTTAATTTGTGGGCTGTGTAGAAGTGACTGGGGGTGCTGCTCCAATCTGCTGCTAATGACCAACGCTTGACCTGGTTTGTAGTTGCGCTGAACTGTGGCTCAGGGGCAGAGCATCTGCTTTATATGCGGAAGGTCTCCGGTTCAATCCCGGGCACCTCCATTTAAAAGGATCAGAGTACAGGTAATGTAAAAGACCTCCGTCTAAGATACCAGGCAACAGCTGCCAGTCAAAGTAAGCAAGACTTTGCTAGGCCTACAGTTGTCAGGCCTGCGCCATTCTTGGCCTGGCAGAGCGCATGTACACAGGCCTGCCACAGCTGGGCCAGCCATCTCCGATGCCCCAAAGCTATGGGGCCTCTTTCCTTTGTTCGCATGTAACTAGTTCAATAGAGCTTGTCAAGTACTCCTTGGCCCTTTCCCCACTTACTGTTTGCTGCGCTCTGCTGTCCCCAAATAGCGCGTGGTCCAGCAGTGCTCCCCACGAGTCCGGGCGGCGACAATGCAGCGCGCGTCATTTCTGTCACTGAAGAAACGGCATTTCTGATGCTGAAGAAACAGTGCGCGTCATTTCTGACGCTGAAGAAATGGCAGAGCGCGGGGCAGTGGGGAACACGACCCCGCGCCGTAAATCGCTCGTGCTGGGAGTAGCGCACTGCAAATCGTAAGTGGGGGAAGGCCCCTTATCTGTCTTTCATAGGGAGTAACTCGCCTTTCCCAAAACAATGAACTGTAGTACTGTCTTTCTCATGCTGATATTGGGGGAATGCAAAGATGGGGGCTATATGGGTTGAACCAAACTGTAACCTTAAGGTATATAGTGGGGCCAGGGAGTTTGAATCTCGGATTCAGCTACCTGGCCGTTGGGCTGACACAGTTCTGAATAAAGCTCTTGAAACCTTCCTGAGACTTATCATTGGCTCATTCCGCACATGCAGAATAATGCACTTTCAAACTGCTTTCAGTGCTCTTTGAAGCTGTGTGGAATAGCAAAATCCACTTGCAAACAGTTGTGAAAGTGGTTTGAAAACGCATTATTTTGCATGTGCGGAAGGGGCCATTGACTGGAGTACCAGACCCTTACAACAGTCTGACTTTGCATCAGGCTGCTGCTTTGGTGGTTCAGTAGCAGGGCATGTGTTCTGGATGCAGGAAGTCCCAAGTTCAATTCCCACTATTTCCAGTTAAAAAGGATCAGGGGATGAGACCATGAGATTCTGGAGGTTGGTTGCCAGTCTGAGTAGAAAAGATTGGCTCAGTATAAGACAGCTTCATGGGTTCACAAAGCTGTGAAAACATCCCAGCCATCCAGTCAGGAGTGTGTCTTATGTGTTAGAATGAGATGCATTTGCCCAGCTGACGGATATGGATCGTAATTCTCGATAGTTCAGCTATGAATATCTCTGCCTATCCCAAGATATATTGTCAAAGGCTTTCATGGCCATACAGCCCGGAAACCACACCGTATCCCTAGATCACAGGTGTCAAACTCGCGGCCCTCCAGATGTTGTGGACTACAGTTCCCATCATTCCCTGCCAGCATGATGCTGGCAGGGGATGATGGGAGCTGTAGTCCACAACATCTGGAGGGCCGCGAGTTTGACACCTGTGCCCTAGATAGTTTGAGAGGATAGCCGTGCTGGTCTGCAGCAGAAGAACTGCTGGATTTGATCCCAGTCAAAGGCCCTTTCATCAGACGAAGGGAGCGTTGACTCTCAAGGGCTCGTATCCCGAAAATCTTGCTGATGTCTTGGATTTGAATCTTGCTATGTCCAGGGAGGAGGTAGTTGCTGAGGCCCAGGGCTTCTAGTCAAGACCATCGTGCCATGATCTCATCTGTGCCACCTGCTGCTCACCTGTGAACTCTTCCTCCACCTCACTGCTTCCTTCCCACCATTCACCTTTCCTGCCACACATGATGCACCATGCCACCAGGGGGAAGGAATGTGGTGGGTGGAAGGGACAGCGAGGGATTGAGCCAGTGGGCAGCATGCACAGATGGCCGTGGGAGAGAGGCAGGTGTGCACAGGTAGAAGACCTAGTGGTGGGCAGAAGAGAAGGGCTTGTAACTCTTCACAACCCTCCCTCCAAATGTGGAACCAGCCGTGCATTCAGATATAGCAATGCAGGCATACGATGCCAGCATTGCTACATGTTTAGGCATGCTTTTGTGCTCTGCAAACTTTGGATCGCTTTAAGGAAATAAACGCAGGCTTTCCCGGTCCCAGATGACCCAGGATAGCCTGTTCTTGTCACATCTTGGAAGTCAAGCAGGGTCATCCCTGGTTAATACTTGGGATGGGAAACCACCAAGGAAATCCAGGTTTGGTATGCAGAGGCAGGCAATGGAGCAGCAGTGGCATAGTGGTTGAAAGCAGGTGCATTCTAATCTGGAGGAACAGGGTTTGATTCCCCGCTCTTCTGCCTGAGCTGTGGAGGCTTATCTGGGGAATTCAGACTCCAACACACTCCAACACATGCCAGCTGGGTGACCCTGGGCTAATCACAGTTCTTCTGAGCTCTCTCAGCCCCACCCACCTCACAGGGTGTTTGTTGTGAGAGGGGAAGGGAGAGTTTGTAAGCCCCTTTGAGTCTCCTACAGGAGAGAAATCCAACTCTTCTTCTACTTCAATGGCAAACCACATCTGAACATTTGACCTGGATGGCCCAGCCTCGCTTGATCTCAGATCCCAGAAGCTAAGCAGGGTCAATCCTAGCTAGTACTTGGATTATTATGCAGAGGCAGGCAACAACAAACCACCTCATAATACATCTTGCCTTGAAAACCCTGTGGGGTCATCATATGTCAGCTGTAACTTGCTGGCAAAAAGGGAGAGAGAGATGAACTAACTGGGAATTTGAAGGCTTCTGTTTGGGACTCGTGCAACCCACTAGAGAGTGCTAAAGTAAGATGCCTCCCACTGTAACGAACTTGGAAAGTCCAGGCAAAAGTAACCTTTTAACAGTTCTTTATTGTACTGGCAATCATAGTCGAAAACAAGCAATGCGAATTCTGAAGCTTCAGAACCGTGATAGCAGTTTAATACAGAAGTATACCTCCTACCCGCCATAAAAACAAACAAACAAAGAACAGTTTCACACAGTCAAACAGAGATAATCCCCAGCTGGAATCCCCCAGCCTAGGCACACAGCCAGAGCCGACAGGCGGGAAGAAACCAAGGACAAGGCACACACCAACATCATCCTGACACCCACCTTATGTTGGCCCTGCCCCTGAACAACCACTTGAATTGGTGAACTGGCCCTGCTGAGCTACCTTAACCACCAAGGCCTGACCGTTTTTGTACCTGATTGTCTTGTTTACACTGAAAAAGCAAACTCTGTGCATCAAATCATCCCAGACTCCGCACTGTGAGGCTCTGAGCCTCCAGCTTCGAGCCGGTGTTGACATTACATTCAAGGCAGCGTTTTAAACCAGGTTGCTTGGAAGGGACATCAAATATAACCAAACTGGGAAGGAAAATTAATATCCTTCCTCAAGTTTTAAGAAATGGATTTGTGGTAGGTATTTAAACAAAATATCCGTTTTGTGTCCACTCTGTAGTGCTGCTTATAGGTCAGAGTGGAGACAGATGCTTTTACGGACTTCCAACAGATCACAGATCATAATGCTAGCTTGGACCACTGTGGCTACCAAACAGCCTCCCCATCCGCCCGCCCAGCCTTCTCAGCTAGCTCCTCTGTTTACTACTGTTTCAGCAGTAACCTTCTTTACAAGAGAAACCCGGAGAGTCTTTTACTACGCGCTCTGATTGCTGAATCGCTTCCAATTAGAGCTGATTTGAGGTTAATTAATCCAGTGCTTGCTTGGTAAGCTCTTTAGCACTTATTAAAGGTGAGAGAGGAAAAAGGCAGAGCCGGGTTTGGGAGCAAGTGACTTTAGGGAAGCACAGAGCTTGGCTGGGAATCCAGAGGTTCCAGGTGAAGCGGTGTTTTGGGATGCTGGATTTGAGGAGACCTGGGCCCCAATTCTCAGTCTGTTCTCTGTCGCCCTGGGCTGGCAGTGCTCGATTAACCCATAAGAACATAAGAACATAAGAACTAGCCTGCTGGATCAGACCAAAGTCCATCTAGTCCAGCACTCTGCTACTCGCAGTGGCCCACCAGGTGCCTTTGGGAGCTCACATGCAGGAGGTGAAAGCAATGACCTGCTGCTGCTGCTGCTCCCATCGAGCACCTGGTCTGCTAAGGCATTTGCAATCTGAAATCAAGAAGGATCAAGATTGGTAGCCATAGATCGACTTCTCCTCCAAAAATCTGTCCAAGCCCTTTTTTAAAGCTATCCAGGTTAGTGGCCATCACCACCTCCTGTGGCAGCATATTCCAAACGCCAATCACACGTTGCGTGAAGAAGTGTTTCCTTTTATTAGTCCTAATTCTTCCCCCCAGCATTTTCAATGAATGCCCCCTGGTTCTAGTATTGTGAGAAAGAGAGAAGTGTCTCTCCATCACCAGTGTCGGGCTCGACAAATTTCAGGTCCCAGGGCACTGTGTCACCTAGAAATTTCTTTGTGGCTCTTCGTCATTTCGGTAGTCATTCATTTTCAGTGCCTGCTGTAGACTTTCCTTTGTGCATTGTTTTTTGCCCTTTCCAAGGCCTCCACAGGGCAGAGCAGAGAAGCTGCACCGTTTCCAATTGCTGGCAACACGCAGCTTTTCCTGTTGCTTTCCCCTGAGAAGAAAAAATAGCTAAACAGGAAGCGTAATTCTTTATGTAGGGTTGGCTGCTCCTTCCTGCCTTCCCTAGCTCCCCCAAGAGCAATTTTCCCCACTCTTCTGGCCACCATTTCCAATCAATCAAAGCATGGTTTTGTTTATGTGTGTTTAAAAAAAAACACTGTAGGTCTAACACTGGAGCAAGGGACCAGTCCATTGAGCTATCGGACTCCAGGGGGAAACTGGAGGGGGAGTTTGCAGGAAAATAATAAGGCCCACACGATTTAAACTTTTCCCCCCTGTTGGATTGACTGGAGTGCTCTAGATGAGAAGAAAATGACCCTTTCAGCATGCAAAGAATGTAGGCAGAAGGGGCATTTATTGAGTATGCATATATAGAATAGAAGACTCAGCTTCTCCCCTGTTATCTGCAGCTCATTCTGCACATGCAGAATAATGCACTTTCAAACTGCTTTCAGTGCTCTTTGAAGCTGTGCGGAATGGCAAAATCCACTTGCAAACAGTTGTGAAAGTGGTTTGAAAACGCATTATATTGCGTGTGCGGAAAGGGCCTGCGTGATGGGTTGGTCCGGCTGTGTGGCGCGTTCAGTGTCAGTTCTTTTGGCTGATGATGATGGCTGTCAGAGGTGTCTTCCTTGCACATAAAAACTGTCTCCATTGAACGGACCTGAGAACTGCCTGAGTCCTCCGGCCCAATCTCTTGTGCATACAGAAAACCACGGGGAAACCCCATTATGAAGCAAACAGGCTCATAGGGTGGGTGACACCTGGCTTGACAACACTACCTGTGAAAGGGATCTGGGAGTCTTCGTAGACCATAAACACGAGTCAGCAGTTTGATGTGGCAGCCAAGAAGGCCAATGCAGTTCTGGGCTACATCAATAGAAGTATTGATTGAGAGACATAATTGTACATTCCCATTCTGCATTGGTTAGACCTCACCTGGAATATTGTGTACAGTTCTGGGCACCGCAGTTCAGGAGGGATATTGACAAGCTGGACAGGTCTAGAGGAGGGCAGCCAAAATGGTCAAAGGTCTGGAATCCATGCCCTACGAGGAGAGACTTAGGGAGCTGGGGATGTTTAGTTTGGTGAAGAGAAAGTTAAGGGGGGACATGATAGCTATGTTTACATATTTGAAGGGATGTCATGTCGAAGAGGGAGCAAACTTGTTTTCTGCTGCCTCAGAGACTAGGACCAGGAGTAATGGATTCAAGATACAGAAAAGAGATTCCACCTAAACATTAGGAAGAACTTCCTGACCGTCAGGGCTGTTCAACAGTGGAATTCACTGCCTCAGAGAGTGGTGGAGTCTCCTTCTTTGGAGGTTTTTAGACAGAGGCTGGATGAACATATGTCGGGAGTGCTTTGATTGTGTGTTCCTGCATTGCAGTGCAAAATCACCCTATGAAGCCCTGAGAGCTTGAAAATAAGCCTAATTTTTTTTGGGGGGGGGGAAGTAGAAGACAAGCCTGGTTTTGCCTACCTCTGAGGGTTGTTGTATGGATTAAAGGGTGCGCCACGTGTGCCAGCTGGAGCTCCCTGGAGGAAGGGCAGGATCAAAATAGATGTGTAAAAGCATTTGGGAGAAGGTGGCCCTAGGCCTACAACGTGTTCTTTTTGCATCTGCCTGCAATTGGTGATGGTTGATATGTTGGCCTATGGTTTCTGGGGGCCAGTTGGCTTCTTTGATGTTGGGAATGAGGCTTGAGCAGGCATCCCCCAGGCTCCAGTTTCGCTTGGCTACTAATCGGAACCCGGGCCTTGAAGGTGGTGGCTCCGTTTCCGCGGCAGTCAGACTTTTTTCCCCACATCATCATTAAAGTCTATTTGTTAGACTCTTTTATCACCTTCCATTTTTCAATGAGTGGTTATAATATGCTGTGGAGTTGTGATTAGATGCTTAAAATGTCATTTTCATTTTCACTGGATTATCTGGGGCCCACGACGTCTGTTGATTTAAATCAATGCTGGCCTTCATTTAGACAGCAACCGACACCGAAATGCAGGTCCTTAATTGGAGATGGTGCCTAGCCCTTCGTGGTCAAATCCTGTATTTAGCGTTCGCTATTTGTCATCTGGGTCTCAGTCCAACAATGTAGGGTCATGTATGATCACCAAAGTCAATGAACAAGCAACATAATACTTTTAAAACTGGGAAACTTAAAATCCTTTGACTTGGGTGGTTAATAAATGCTTTTGACGGGGTTGCTCACGAACAGTATGGTATGTGAAAAAAGGGGAAAAAATGCTCAGACTCTGGGAATTTGCAATTCAAGAAGGACAGTGACGAGCTGGAGTGAGTCCAGAGGAGGGCGACCAAAAGGGTCAACGATCTGGAATCCCGAAGGCACCTGGTGGGCCACTGCGAGTAGCAGAGTGCTGGACTAGATGGACTCTGATCTGATCTAGCAGGCTAGTTCTTATGTTCTTATGTTCTTAATCCCTTCCCTACAAGGAGAGACTTGAGGAGCTGGGGATGTTTAGTCTGGAGAAGAGAAGGTTCAGGGGTGACATGATAGCCCTGTTGAGATATTGGAAGGGAGGTCATGTTGAAGAGGGACCAAGCTTGTTTTCTGCTGCTCCAGAGACTAGGACCAGGAGTCATGGGTTCAAGCTGCAGGAAAAGCGATTCCACCTAAACATTAGGAAGAACTTCCTGACCGTTTTTAACCAGAGGCTGAATGGCCATCTGTCAGGAGTGCTTTAATTGTGTGTTCCTGCATGCCAGGGGGTTGGAGTGGATGGCCCTTGTGGTCTCTTCCAACTCAGTGGTTCTGTGATTCAAGGAAAGCCAGTCTTCTCAGCTCAGTTCTGTGGCAAAGAGCAGATTCCGCATATTTGCTTTCCTTGTGCAGAATACACAGCCTGGGTTCTGAGGAGCATAGGAGTTGTGGAAGGAGAAAGGCTCCCACGTTTACTTTACTTTGCCGGCATTAAAAATGGATGGAACAGCTATTTTCACAAATTGCTTTCTTTATTACTGTTTAATGTCCTATCTGCCCTTGATTCTTAATACCCGTGTTATTAAGACAGCACTGCAGAAGTAATTTAGTTTTGCCGTTGAAAGCCGCTTTTGTAAAGGGAGCAAGAGTTGCCGAACGTGGATGGCAGGGAACAGAAGCTGTGGAAAGGGCCTCTGTAGGCGTTGGGTTGTTTGTGTCTCTCCCCTGACCCCGGTTCTTGCGCTGACATCCATGTAAGGTTTGGTATGTTCCCCCCCAAATGGATTGTGGTTTTGGACAGGGGCCGATGGAGTTAAAAACAGGTTATGGCCCTCCCTAGACTGCAGGGAGAAGGTTCCGAATGGGGAACAGTTTGTGACCCTGTTGGGGTTGTGGGGAGAACGCAGGGCCGAATAAGTTCTGTTTGCTGATACCTCCGACACGGAATCTTTTCCAAACGTGGCACCGACACTCACCTTTCCCTCTCCGAGCCTCAAACGACGCTTGATTGCTTTTTCTCCCCGGGGGGCCTCATAAAACATAATTAATTTTGTCCTCTCCGCTGCGCACGTTGAGAACTCGAGATGAAAGCCCTTACGTAATTGCGCTGAATTACTCACTGTTCCCTTCCCCCCTCCCCGTGTTTTAGGCAGAAAGTAATTCTTACATGTCGTTTTTGAGCAGTGTATCTCCTGTTTCATTTTAAAACCTAGAGCGTTCATATCCCAGTCACTGGGGAGAAGAGGAGTCGTAAGAAAGGCCTGTGAAATCTGTTCTCCTTGGAGCTCCAGATAAAAAGGGCTTTGCGTTTGCCAGGTACCCAAAAATAGGTTACTCCGTTGTTGTTTTTCATTGTTGGAAAGTCTGATTTGAACTCATGTTGGAATCATGATAAATTTGTTTAAGCTTTTTAGAAAATCACCTAAATCACCAGGTATCTGAATATTAATATTTTCAGAGCAAGGCTGCAGTCCAGTAGCCCCTTAAACATCAAGATTTCCAGGCGTAAACATTTGAGTGTTAATGCTCCTTTGTCAGATACCTGATGAGAGTTTACTAGTATTTAAGGTGTGACTGGGTTTAAGTCTCACTCTTCTATTGAGGGCCAATATAGTTACCCACTTGAAACTCAATATTTTCAAAGGGGGGTTGTGTTGGTCCTCAGTAGGAGAGAGACCAACAAGATTTTTCAGGTATGAATGTTTGAGAGTCAAAGCAACAAAATCTGGCTACTGGTACTAAAAAAAAGACCTTAAACAAAAACCAAAGACATGCAAAGGTGTTAGGACAAAGAACAGGATGGTTCAGAACATTTTGACCATAATAAAAATGCTTTAAATCTCTTTTTGTTTCATCTTGTTTCTGAGATGAGATGTACATAACAAAGGCAACTGCAAAGGAACTCCACCCAAACACATGTTGTTGCAAATGCCATTCCAAATGCGATTGTAATGCAGTTGCGAATGGGACTGCAAAACCGACAACAAATGCAATTGTAAATGAATCGCACCCGGACACATACGAATAAGCCTCCCCACCCCGTGAGGTGGACAAAACATATGCCCCGCCACACAATCACTCCGCACTGTAACACAAAGAGAAAAACATCTTGCTGCAGCATGTATTTCTCTTTGTGTCACAGTGTGGAGTGATTGGCTCATTCCGCACATGCAGAATAATGCACTTTCAAACGGCTTTCAGTGCTCTTTGAAGCTGTGCGGAATAGCAAAATCCACTTGCAAACAGTTGTGAAAGTGGTTTGAAAACGCATTATTTTGCGTGTGTGGAAGGGGCCATTGTGTGGTGGGGCATATGTTTTGGGGCCATATGTTTCACCATAGATGCAGGTGAAATGTTAGGAGGCAAAAACTATCAGAACATGGCCACACATGTTCTTGGAAAACCCACACCAGCTATTCAGAGTTCCCTTCAGCAGTTATAAATATTGGTCTCTAAGGGGCTACTGGACTCCAATCTAGCTGAATATTTTCAGTTGCCCTCCTCTCAGTTGTGGTGGAGAGACTAGGGAATAGTAATTCAGCAATAAATCTCCAGGTAGCTTGTGGGCGACTGCAAAGACCAGGAAGAGCTGATGAAGGGGACTCAGCATCCCGTGAAATGCTGCTACTGATTGGCAAAAGCGTTTTCCCATCCCTGCCTTTTCACGCTGGACACTATTACAACGAGGACTGTTAGAATAGTATACCGGGGACCTTGACTTGCCATTGTATGGTTTTGCAACCACCACTGTCGCTTAATTAGGACACTATTACTTTAAGGAGTGATTCTCTGGGGAAAAGCATACCTTGCTACATTTTCATGCATTCCAACCTGCATTTCTTTGTAGCACATTGGTGTATTTATTCAATTTAGCCTTTTCTGTGTTTGGCGCACTACAGTAATTTTTTTTGCATTTTCTTTGGGTTCACGGTTTGATGTTGTGTGGTTTTTCGTGGTGGAGAGAAGCCGTGGGCCTGGGAAGGGATGCATACCACCAGCTCTTGTGATTGGCAGGTCATGTGAATTTCTGGATTGGCCAGCTCTCCCTGCCCTAAATCCTGGAGCCCGATCCTCTTGCCTTGTCTTGTCAACAGAGATAGTTTTCAATCTCCAAGTGCGAATAATTAAACTCAGGGAATTGGGTCCCGAATGTGTGTCCGAGTTCAGCTTGGCCTCCCAACTGTCTGCAGAACACGTTTGCTGTTTCTCCCTTCCTGCCTCCCAGGGCTCTGGAAAGTTCTATTTTCAACTTTCCTCGATTCTTGCTTCTTTCCTGCCCCCTTTTGCTTCTTGGAACGGCACGCTGTCATACCTGCTTTGCAGAAAATAAAAATCAGAGCGCCGGTTTCCTTTCCTGCTTTGAAGTGTTCTGTGGTCCGCATGCCAAGATTATCTTAAGCAGGATGTAGATTTGGGGAAGTTTCAGAACGCAGGATTTCTCGCTTTGATGGCGCTGCATATTATCTGGAGAAAGGGCAGTTGTTCGTTTCGGCAAGCGGTGCGTGTTATCTGATGCTCTCGCAGGCCAAATGGCAGGCTCATTCGCGATAGCGCCGGTTTGACTTTCTTGGGCCAATCTCCCCCAAGATGACTCCTGGGTCCTGCAGTGGAACCTGCCTTCCTGCCTTCCTGCCTTCCTGTCTATCTGTCTATCTGTCTATCTGTCTTCCTTCCTTCCTTCCTTCCTTCCTTCCTTCCTTCCTTCCTTCCTTCCTTCCTTCCTTCCTTCCTTCCTTCCTTCCTGCCTGCCTGCCTGCCTGCCTGCCTGCCTGCCTGCCTGCCTGCCTTCCTTCCTTCCTTCCTTCCTTCCTTCCTTCCTTCCTTCCTTCCTTTTATGACGGAGTTGGCACGGTGGTCAGTCTCCTGACCAATATTGGTCAATATGGTCAGTTCTTTCCTGAACCCAAAAAGGCAACTGTTCCTATTGAACTTATCGATGTGTTTTAAAGTTGTCAGCTGGCCTTTTAAAATATTATTATGGTGTCGTTTGTCTGGAACCAGGAGCGAAGACTGCCTGCAGGGGTTGCCCCAAACCAAGCAGCATAGCAAAACTCTTCCTACAGACCAACAGTTTAGATTAGAAGTAGAATCAGCTCCCAACCGAGGCAGAAATAAAGAGGCCGAGCTGCCCTCTTTCCCAGCTCTGCTAATAAACTAAGCCAGGCTAGCATTAAAATTGGCCTGATGCCTACTTAGCAGAAACGTCTTTAAACACTGACTTTTTTTTAAAAAAAAGTGCTGTTACTTTGATTTGATTTAATTTCACGTTTTAATTTTGTGTTGTAATTACACACTCAGCCTGATGCTGCAGAATGAAGCCCAAGAGGAACTCCGTTCAGGGAATTGTGCGTGTTCATAAAAACCTGACTGCACATTGTTGAAATTCACAACAATTCATAGCGTTCACGAAGTTAATTTCATTGTTTCATAATAACCGGGGGGTGTGGGGGGTGTGGGGGGTGTGTTTGTAACTTGTGACGGTAATTAAAGGATTGGGGGGGGGGGGCGGCAAATGACAGCTTTAAATAGAATCATTTGACAGTGTTGGATTTGGTCAGTGTTTGTACGGTAGAGTTTGGGCATTTGCTGGGAGATTTTGGGCCTGAGAGAGACAGTCCTGGATGATCAGATCCAACCCTCCCACCTGCAGTTGTTCCTGGTTCTGGATCGGATCCACTACTCCCCCCAGAGTTCAGGAAAAAGCGTGCAGTTGAACACGACCAGTAGAACACCCCCCACCCCCAAGCTCCATGGGGGGCTGGGAATGGAGCCAGCCAAGCTCACTCCGCCCCCAAACTCCACATGGGGGACCCGTTTGATGCTGGTTTCAGGTGGCCCAGGTCCAGCTTTAAACTGCAGGCATCTAGCTTGCAGTGAAAAGCTCTACCCCAAACTTTCCTGAGGCCAGGACTGAACTGAGCCCCTGAGCTCCCTGCTCCAGCAGGCCCCAGTCGCAACTCCATGTGGAGCTTGGGGACAGGGCAAGCCCTACGCCGTGGTGGCGAACCTTTGGCACTCCAGATGTTATGGACTACAATTCCCATCAGCCCCTGCTAGCATGGCCAATTGGCCATGCTGGCAGGGGCTGATGGGAATTGTAGTCCATAACATCTGGAGTGCCAAAGGTTCGCCACCACTGCCGGAGTCATCCTGCCCCTTTGGGGAAGGGGTGCATCTGAGGGGGGAGGGCGGCGCCTAGGGTGACCCTGGGTGCTGTTTCCCTCAGCTGTGCCCCTGTTGAGTCTGCAGGCGCCTCAGGAATTCTGGGTAGAGCCATCAAATGGCTGTGACGGGAGGCGAGCCACAAAATGGCTGCCATGGAAGATGGAAGAAGCCACAAAATGGCTGCCCCAGCTCACATCTCATCCCACAGTGAAGGTCCTTGTGCAGTGTTGGTTGCTGCACAACCAGTCAACTCTTTGGTGGCCAATCAGAAGCCTTGCTGGGCAAAAGCCCCAGTTGGCCCCACCCACTTTCTAAAAACACGTGGAAGGTGCTGCGGTGCCCGTTGGCGCCCCCTGTAGTTAACCTTAACGTACAGATTTCGTTTCCATTTCATAAGGCTCTGTACCAAGCCCATTGGGTCTGGTTTTGGGCAAAGGGGTCCTTCAATTCTTAACTATCAGGAAGGAGCATCAGGTTTTCTTCACCACCTGTCAGCGATGCAAGCCGGCCTCCTCTTCTTAACCCTCCTCCAGTGACACTGCCATTATATGTGTCGGTTTGATATAGCACTCGGAGATTAATGCAATTTAAAACTCCCCTGCAAAGGGAAAGGGAGAGGAGGAGGAGGGGGAGGAGGAGGGGTGCAGGGAAAATTATAACCTGCCGAGCCAGCGAAAAGCTGGGAGTCTTAGTCATAGTATCCCCATCTCTTCCTCGCTGCCGGATGATGAAGGAACCAGTCTGGAGGTTTTTGGCAGCCAAGTCTTTGGGGCCAAGGGAGCTGGAAAGCTCTTTGTTTCCCGTCAGCCATAAAGGGACTGGGACACGGTCCCATCACCGAGTCTGCTGAGCGAGACGCTTTCTCTCAGATTACTGAGTGGGCAGCATTTTCCCCTCAACTGTTTTCTCCCGCGTTCTGGAAGCCTTTTGCGGCTGTGCTGGTTTTGAGGCATGACAGTGTATTAACTCCCCTACGCCGTCGACTCTTGCTGTGTCGTTTCTAAAATGGGCCACCTCGAAAAATAATAAGTATGGCCTTTACCCAGCGCTCCTCTCGAATCCGGCAGCCCCCAGACCGGGGGTCACAGAAAGGGCGCCATGAAAAATTAAACCACCTCGCTGAATGTCTTCAGCACCCGGTGACTCTCAGAACTGTGCAGTGTCACACGCACGCACGCACACACACACACACACACACACGCAACACACCCTTTCCTTTCTTCCAATTTATGCACTGTGGCTTTTCCAAAAGGAGGGAGGAAAGATAAACTGTGACTCTCCAGTCCAGTCTGTGGCACGAACTATTGTGGGGAGATCCCAGAAGCCCCTTTTTGGCCTACAGCTGGACAGGCTGAGCAAAGCAAAGGCTTCATTCATTGGGCTGCCTCGCAAGGAGGCCAGAAGGCAGCGTTCATTGGGCATCATGCAATGGAGGAAGGGGACCAACCTGCCCCATGGGTCTGGAAGCCTGTTGAAATACATACATGTCGATCTTTTTCTTTTTGGAAGAAGAAGGAGAGCTTGGATTTATATCCCTCCCCTTTCTCTCCTGTAAGGAGACTCAAAGGGACTTAAATCTCCCTTTCCTCCCCCCCGCACAACAAACACCCTGTGAGGTGGGTGGGGCTGAGAGAGCTCCGAAGAACTGTGACTAGCCCAAGGTCACCCAGCTGGCATGTGTTGGAGTGCACAAGCTTATCTAGCTCCCCAGATGAGCCAGATAAGATAAGGCTCCTCAGCTCAAGCGGCAGAGCAAGGAATCAAACCAGGTTCTCTGGATTAGAGTTCACCTGCAATCTGCTCACAACTAATCTCAGCAGGGGGTTTCCACTGGGAGGGGGATGAACGGGGCTAGTGACAGTTCTCTTAGAACTGCCTCAGCCCCACCTACCTCGCAAGGTGCCTCTTGGGGAAAGCGGAATGGGAGGCATTTGAGATTTCTCAGAAGGTAAAGAAAAAGCAAGGTATAAAAAACCAATTCCTCCTCCTCCTGCTCCTCCTTTTCTGCCCTCAACTGTGCTCCTCCTTTGGAGGTTTTTTAAAATAGAAGATGGATCGGACAGACATCTCTTGGGAGTTCTTTGATCATATCTTCCTGCATGGCTGGGGGGTTGGACTGGATGGCCTTGGTGGTCTCTTCCAGCTCTGTGATCCTTTTGTTCTACGGTTCACAGGCTCCTGACCACTTCTGATAGGATGAACCATGCAGGTTATGTTCAAGGGTGGGGAAATGGAGAAGAAGGGATGCTGGGTTAAACAGCAGCACCCAGCCGTGATGAACTTCATTGGCATCGCCACACAGGAAGCCGCTAAGCAAAATGTTTGGAATCTAGGCCAGCCAGTCCACCTGAGCAGCTCATTTCTAGCTCAGTTGGATGGCTCAACATCTCGCCTGGGTCCTGGATTTGAGTTCCAGAACTGTCAGACATCTACCTTCGTGCTCATCTTAAACCCAAGGATTTGTTGGATGCCATTGAGCCATTTTTGACACCAGGGTTAAGGGACGATCCAAAAGGACCAGGACATATTTTCTCCTCCTGGTGTTCCTAGATGAGTTTATGAGCAGAAAAATGGTCTGTGGTGGGTGACGTTTGGGTTCTAGTCTTGCTTTCTTTTTCTGCTTTCTGACTGGCTTCTTGCTGTCCAAGTGTTGGGATTTGAACCTTAGAATCATATAATCATAGAGTTGCAAGAGACCTCCCCAAGGGCCATCCAGTCCAACCCCCTGCAATGCAGGAACACACAATCAAAGCACTCCCGACATATGCTCATCTAACCTCTGTCTAAAAACCTCCCAAGAAGGAGACTCCACCACTCTCTGAGGCAGTGAATTCCACTGTCGAACAGCCCTGACAGTCAGGAAGTTCTTCCTAATGTTTAAGTGGAATCTTTCTTCCTTCACCTTGAATCCATGACTCCTGGTCCTAGTCTCCGGAGCAGCAGAAAACAAGCTTGCTCCCTCACCAACAGGACATCCCTTCAAATATCTGAACATGGCTATCATGTCCCCCCTTAACCTTCGCTTCTCCAGACTAAACATCCCCAGCTCCCTTCTTCGTAGGGCATGGACTCCAGACCTTGTACCATTTTGGTTGTCCTCCTCTGGACCTGTTCCAGTTTGTCAATATCGTTCTTGAATTGCGGTGCCCAGAACTGTGCACAGTATCTCCGGTGAGGTCTGACCAACGCAGAACGGAGAGGTACAATGACTTCCCTTGATCTTGACATTATGCTCCTATTGATACAGCCCAGAATCGCATTGGCTTTCTTGGCCGCCGCATCACACTGCCGATCCACTTGTGTTTTCTTAGTGTCAAGACCCTGCACCATACATTCATGTCCAGGAGAGGCTGCGACAACATGACACCTGACAGATGGATATTCCTTTGCTTTGCCTTGCCTTGCCTTAGGTTCCATTTGTTATGTAAAGTAGCGGTTTCTTTCCCCTGAGCCAGGCAGCACCTGCGTCCTTTTCGGACTCTGGGTCCTTTTTGGACTTACGGCCTGGGAAAGAGGAACTGTTCTGCTGGCGTTGCGGGAGAGGGTGAAGAGCAGGGTTTTTAGAGAGTGGTGGAGATGTTTAAATTCCAGTTACAGCAACACCTGAGTGCAGCCTATTCATTATTCCGATACAACATAGGTGTCAAACTCGCGGCCCTCCAGATGTTATGGACTACAGTTCCCATCATCCCCCTGCCAGCATCATGCCAGCATCATGCTGGCAGGGGATGATGGGAGCTGTAGTCCATAACATCTGGAGGGCCGCGAGTTTGACACCTGTGTGATACAGTAAACCAGGCGTGTCCAATTCTGATAGTCCGGTCTCTTCCTGATAAAATATTCTTTGTGCACTACCTTTTGCAGCCCATTGTTTTGAGTTCTTTTTTTATCCTTTGCAGCATACATTGATATCCTTCTTGGTCCTTTTCCTTGGTTTCTGCTGGTATATTGAGACTTCATATACCTGCAAAGCGGGAGATGTTCAGCCCCAACCTTTACTCAGTTGGTGCAGATGTTCGGAATGACCTCTTCAAATGTATCCAATTTAAACTAGCCGAAACAGATAATAAATAGGAACAATGACAAGGGTGGAAAGCCCATAAAAGTCGAGCCAACTGACCATCTAAGATAGGGGTGTCCCCACTTCTGGTAGCTTCAGATGTTTCGGTTGGACTACAATTGCCATGAAGCCCAGCTATCGCGGCCTATTAGCCATGCTGGCAGGGACTGATGGGGAATTGTAGTCCATTGTATCTGGAAACCAGAGTGATTAAGTTCTCTATCGTACCATTTCATTTTGAGCCTTGGCAGTCTGGTTATTTGGGGGGAGGTCAAAGGTCATGACAGGGTGGTGGGTGGGGGCAGAGAAATAGCAATGATACCTTCTCTGAGTGTACAGTTGTGCCCTTTTTCATTGGCTTTCTAATGTTGGTATGCTCTTAGCCCCCTACTTGAGTTCTAGCGGTATTTTTGGCTTCATATAATGCATTTATTTATTGCATTTTTACCTCACTTTGGCCATATATGCATTTTTACCTCATTTATTGCACTTTTACCTCACAAAGCATTTTACATCTTCCCCCTCTTCTCTTTTATCTGGAGTACAACCCTGTCAGACAGGTAGAGAGCCCATGACTGGTCAGTGGTCACCCAGCCAGCTTCAGTGACTGAGTGGAGATTCGAACTCTGCTATCCCAGATCCTAGCCTGAGACTCTAACCACTACACCACTCTGTCTCTTTCTTTTCTCTGGTCAGTGAGTGCAGGATGCCAGTTAGGTCCTGTGCTTTGCCAGTAACCAGAACTCTCAATGCCCAAATACATGAGTTTTAGTCAGACCATAATTGCAAATGTGCCAGAGATGGAAAATGAGCTACTAGTCCCCGCCCCGTTTTAATTTTAGCATTTGCCAGTTAAATAAATAGTAGGGGAGGGGGAGAGAAAATAACAATGAGACTTGGAAAGAGAGATCATCTCAGTGCAACAAACAAAAATAATTCTTTATTATGTGGTGTGAGTGACAATTTGCTCGGCAGGCTACCTGCCTTATCTAGAGACAGAAGGTATTCTTGAGTCGAAAGGGCTCAGGAAATCAGCATCCCTTTTACGGAGTCCAGAAAGGAAGAGTAGCTTTGAAGGAGAACAGAAAGGCCTTTGAGAAAGGCTCGGCTTCCCATTCCGCCTATCAGCACGACAACTGTCTCACATAGTTGTTAGGAAACATACTGAGGGGCGGAAGAGTGATTAAAATAGTATTTTACAAACCTTGCCTCATTCAAAAGCCTTGTCTGGGGTGAGGGAGGAGGAGAAGGAGAAAGAGAAGGAGAAGAAGGGGAAGGAGAAGGGGAAGAAGAAGAAGAAGAAGAAGAGGAGGAGGAGGAGGAGGAGGAGTTTGATTTATATCCCTTTTTCTCTCCTATAAGGAACTGACAATCTCCTTTCCCTTCCTCCATCACAACAAATACCCTGTGAGGTGGGTGGGGCTGAGAGAGCTCCGAAGATTGTGACTAGCGCAAGGTGTTGGAGTACACAAGCTAATCTGGTTCACCAGATAAGCCTCCCCAGCTCAATCAGCAGAGCGGGGAATAAAACCTGGTTCTCCAGATTAGAGTGCACCTGCTCTTAACTGCTACACCATGCTGGCTCTCAGAGACTACTTGTGGGGGACCAAATGGGTACTTTGGATGTAATCCCCAGTACTCCATCAGCGGCCAGCTGATTAGCTTCATGGGGCTAACAGGCAGGGTGTATACCAGGAAGACCATCTGTTCGAAATGCATCTCTCCGAACAGATTGTTTGCTCTGCACATGCTCGGGGTGCTTCTGTTCATTTCGGCACAGATCCCCAGAGCCGAATTTTGGGAGACCCAAACCAGGGAGAGCAGTATTGTCTTAGTACTGAAGGCACTGAGAGTAGATCTCCCTTTATCCACGGTTTTTCAGTTACAAGAAATTGCATCCTCATGGAATTGAATCAGAAGGATAAGAATATCAGCAGAGTTTAAAGTGGAGTCACTCTGGTAAGATGAGAAGGTTTAGTAGTCTTCTTGCACTCACTGCAACCTTCTACCACTCTTGGAAAAGAATACTCTCCACGCAAGATGTTCTTTCCTTAGGAAGGTTTTTACTTCAGCAGTTGCAAGGTTACACAAGTCTATTCTATACAAGACTATAAGGCTATACAGAACTCTTCAGCAATAAAAAAGTTCCACACACACAGAACTAACACTCTCTGCCTATCTCAGACTCTGAACTTAGCATATACAATGTATACATCCAACAGGAAACTTTTCCCTCGCCCAGGCAACAGCCTCTCATTGGTCTAGAGCAGGGGTAGGGAACCTGCGGCTCTCCAGATGTTCAGGAACTACAATTCCCATCAGCCCCTACCAGCATGCTGAGTGGCCATTGCCCAGTTCCCAGAACATCTGATGGGTCAGTATGGTTCCCTACTCCTGATCTCAGAGTTACTGGATGAACCCACCAATCATGTTAAAGGTTAATTGCTCCTTTGCCCCTAGACTGACTGTCTCCGGCCTTTGAGTTGGCAACTTCTGCTAACTTAGAAGATGACCTTTTAGTGAACCTTTACTCTTTTTTATATATCATGACAAAGAATTGCAGGGGGTTGGACTGGATGGCCCTTTTGAGGTCTCCTCCAACTCTATGATTCTAAGACCTGGGTTTTATCCCCTCCCCCTTTTCTTTACATTTAGGGTATCTCAAAGTGGCTTACCTTCCACACCCCACCTTCGGCTTTCCTTTTCTACTCCACAGGGATCTTGGGAAGTAGGTGGGGCTGAGAAAGTTCGAAGAGAACTGCAACTAGCCCCTGGTCACCCAGCAGGCTTCATGTGCAAGAGGAGGGGTTTGAACCTGGTTCACCAGATTAGAATCTGTCATTTATATGGAAGAGCAAGGAACTGAATCCAGTTCTCCATATTAGAGTTCCCCGCTCATGTGGAGGAGCTAGGAATCAAACCCCATTTTCCAGATTAGAGCCTGCTGGTTCTCCAATTAAGAGGCTGCTGCTCATGAGGAGTGGGGATTCAAACCTGGTTTTCAAGATTAGAATCCACTGCTTTTGACCACAACATCACATTGGTTGTCATTTTTTCTTCGGTTAGATTCGAGTCCAGTAGAGTTTCAGGGCCGAATGGTTTGGGAGCCAAAAGCTCTCGAAAGCTGATATCATGAAACTCTTTTTCTTCGTCTCCAGGGTATTCCTGATCTTGAATCTGACTGCTCCGCTGCAGACCCACACTCTGCAACTGTGTTCTTTGGAAAGTGACGGGAAAGGGGGCAAGTTCTAAATCGGTGCTTTTAAAGGAAGTGGCCCACCAGATGCCTTTGGGAGCTCACGTGCAGGATGTGAAAGCAGTGGCCTTCTGCTGCTGCTGCTCCCGAGCACCTGGTCTGCTAAGGCATTTGCAAGCTCAGATCAAGGAGGATCAAGGCTGGTAGCCATAGATCGACTTCTCCATCCATCTGTCCAAGCCCCTTTGAAAGCTATCCAGGATAGTGGCCATCACCACTTCCTGCGGCAGCATATTCCAAACACCAATCCCACGTTGTGTGAAGAAACGTTTGCTTTCATGAGTCCTAATTCTTCCCCCCAGCATTTTCAGTGTATGCCCCCTGGTTCCAGCATTGCGAGAAGGAGAGAAAAATTTCCCTCTGTCAACATTTTCTGCTGCCTTCACCTCTGTTCCACCGTGTTGATAAGGGAGCTTCAGGGCCGCCATATGGGCCGCTCTTGCGGGCGCTAAATCAACTTACCAAACAGACCGCCATAAAGCATCAGCCAGGCTGTGGGGAGTCCAGCCGAGAGTCCCGCAATTTGGATTCTCAAGAGAATTCCCAGTGCAGCAGTGAGGCTCAATGGAATGCACGCTGACTAAAATAATTCATAGCATAATTCAGTTAGAATGTTGAGATAATGGGCTAATGTACATATTGGGTCAGCAGTTCGGGCGCAGATCTGTCTCTGGAGGGATCTTGTCGCGCCCTGGGCTCTTCGCTGGGCGGAGGATTTGGGGTGCAACAGAAGGTAACTGTTAAGAGCCGGGTGAATGAGAAAGGGTTTTGTTTGTGAAATAGTGGCTTATTAGGAAGGAAGGTAGCGAATTCTTGCATTGAGAATTTCCCATTTTAGTGGCAATGGAAACCAATGTGAGAAATTACATGCCTGAATGAATAATTGGAAGTTTCTAGCGACAGTGTGGCGTATTGGTCAGACGGCTGGACTAGAACCTGTGAGACCCACGGTCAAATCCATGCTCTGCCACAGAAGCTTGCGGAGGGACCTTGGGCCTTTCAGCCGAACCCGTCTCACAGGGCTGTTGTGGGTGTAAAATGGAGAAGTGAATGTTATCAGCCTCTTGGGATCTCTGTGGGAGGGGAAGGGGAATAAATGAATTAACTAAATAGTAGAAATCTGAAAGGCTGATTGGTTTTTTATTGTCGTTCAAGCCAAACTCCTTGATTTTGATGCTGTGTTCGACAGAGAGATGGAACGGGTCAAGGTTGAGTCTTGCTGGCAAACCAAAGGAGAAGGAGAAGACGATGACTATGACGACGACTTTGGATTTATATCCCTCCGTCTCAAAGGGGCTTACAATCTCCTTTCCCTTACCCCCCTCCAACAAACACCCTGTGAGGGAGGTGGGACTGAGAGAGCTCAGAAGAACTGTGACTAGCCCAAGGGCACCCAGCTGGCGTGTGTTGGAGTGCACAAGCTAACCTGAATTCCCCAGATAAGCCTCCACAGCTCAAGCGGCAGAGCGGGGAATCAAACCCGGTTCCTCCAGATTAGAGTACACCTGCTCTTAACTACCACGCCACTGCTGCCACTTAAGGACTTATAAGATTATCTACACAAGTGTAGGGAAATTGCAGAGCCAGAGAGCCTGCACATCTCTTGATGTTTTGAGGGAAGGGAGGGCAAGGGCATAACTGGGGGGGGGGGGGGAACCAGGGCTTGTGCCCTGGGTGCTGCTTGAGGGGGCGCCAGGCAGTCTAGACCACCCTAGCTGCCATTGGGAGAGAGGATGTGCACAGAGAGACCCTCTAGGCCTGGAGATTGTCTCTGCTCCTTGCTGCTAGAGAGAGCAGGGATTGGAACCGAAGCCTTCTCTAATCTGGAGAACTGGGTTTGATTCCCCACTGTTCCACCTGAGTGGCAGAGGCTTATCTGGTGAACCAGATGTGTTTCCGCACTCCTATATTCCTGCTGGGTGACCTTGGGCTAGTCACAGTTCTTTGGAACTCTCTCAGCTCCACCTACTACCTCACAAGGTGTCTGTGGTGGGGAGAGGAAGGGAAAGGAGCTCATAAGCCACCTTGAGTCTCCTTACAGGAGAGATATCAATCCAAACCCTTCTCTTCTTCTCCTATCTGCACAGGGCTCCACCTCCAGGTGAAGATTGGTTCTGGTTCTCAGTCATATGACCCAGATCCAATCGAAAGATGAGACGTAAGCAAGTCACATGGCTCCCTGGCTCTGTGGACTGTTGATCTATCTTTCTTTCTTTCTAAACATTGTGATCCGTCTTTTCTGCCCATTGATGAAAGATGGTTCAGCTGCCGAGAGTCAGCTCAGTAGAACCTCCATGGTCAGGGGCAGTCGACCTGTGAGCACCAAGGGCTGGGATACGAGTCAGGGCAAAGCTTAAAAAGCATCTGCATGTTCATTTTTAGAATTCTGGATGTGATCGAGCGGCTCGGTTTTATCCGGCCGCACATTTTTTTCCCCCTTTGTGGTTTGTGCTGCTCTTTTTAAAAAGCCTTATAATTTAATGGGATCTAATTTTCGAGAGGTCTGCCTTTTTATAGTACCTGGTTATTCATTTTGCTCAGATGACTCATAAAATACCTAGAACTGAACTGACGTTGAAACGTTAGATAATTTCTCAAATGCGGCCGTTTGACTCTAACGCTCATCATTCCCGAGTCTGCAGTTTAGATCTGACATCAAAAATCCCTCTGTTTTGGTCTTGGTCCCCATTGTCTCAGGCGATGATATTTCCTAATTGAACTGATTTTATTTTTTTTCTTTTAACCAAAGGTGGCAAAAGAGACTGTTTCAAATGAGCTGTCAGACGCTGTCGGAAAACAGCTGCTGCTTGCAGAGGTTCGAGGTCACTTGATTAGACCAGGAAACTACCTACCATAATTTAAAACCAGGCCGCTTACAGCTCTGGAAGACACCCTCATTCATCTGCCCACTGGACGGCAGCATCGCCTAGTGGGTGGATTTCCCTGAAAAGGAATCAGAGAGTTCAGAGGTCAATAACACCTCTTAAGAGCAGCCGGCTTTGGGCAGAAGAGTCACTTCTGGGACTCCACCTGCTTTGGAAGGGTCCGAGTTAGATACCAGCTGCTTTTATTTCAGCACCAGCAGCGAATCCAGGAAGAGTTAGCCTCTGATTTGTAGCCCTCAAACACAAGCAGAGACACAAATGTGGCTCTCGGGTGAGAACAGGTGCCCACCACTGTCGAGTCGATTGTTCTGTTGTTCTAGGCGTGAGTGCCGCTTAGCTCTCAAAGCATGCCCATAACATGGGATCCTGTTAAGCTTCTGAAGATGGAGAGAATGGAAAGTTAGGAAAACTCCCTCAACAAAATGGAAGAGAAAGTGTGATCAGGATTTTTTTTTTTTTTTGGCAATGAAAAGTTATTCCTGTATTTGTAAAACATGGAATTGCATAAACTCCTTCCTTGCCCAGGTGTACAGACTGCTGCAGTGGTTAGGAAGGCCCTGCAAAGACTGTACTATCTGAGACTTTTAAGGAAACAACAACTGAATGGAAAACTCCTGGTGTCCTTTTACCGCTGTGCTATAGAGAGTGTATCTTAAATCCTACTGAATCTGTGTAATATGGTTCTCCAGTTTGCACAGTGCGGTGCAGATAGAAAAGGGCCTCCAAAGCGGTGATCACTACTGCACAGAGGAGATTATCGGCTGCCCTCTCTCCCTCCTTGGAAGAACTCCTTGGAACTTGGAAGAACTCCTCTTAAAGAAGCCTCCAAAAGAAAGCTCCAAAATATATTCTTGAGGAGACCTCGTATCATCCAGCACACTCTTCTTTTTGAACTGTTACCATCGACGGCAGACCTGATACAGGGTCTATCAAAAACTAGGGACAAAAGAGGCTTAGAGACAGCTTCTACCTAGAGAGCTGTGGCTATGCTAAACTCCGCGGCTTCATGTTGACGTGTTTGGGGCTGTGTAGAGATGAGTGGAGGAAGGGGACAGTGAGGATGGGGTATGAGTCTGAAATTGTGTGCATCGAGGAATGCTGCTGTAAATTTCGTTGTGCGTGCACAATGACAATAAATGCTTATGCTTATTTGGACCACTGCCTTATGCTACCTAGTAACATCTAGGCTGGGTGGAGATGGCACTTCAAGATCTTTTTTGCGAGGAGAGAATTTGGGCCTTCGGAGAACATGGCATTTCCCACGGTGAGCCCAAACGAAAAGCATCAAGGGACTCCTATTAAGTTCTCCGCTGTATCTTCCCCTGCAACAAACCTCCTTGCTGACAGATACGAGGAACTGAACTTTGAACACATGAGTGGAACCATAGCTGGTCTCTTAAAGGGATCGGTCCCAACTATATGCACCATTCATTTATTATGTTAGATTATTAACCAGGGAGACAGTGACAATAACTACAATAACCCTGCTGCCTTTTCTTCTTTCCACCCTGCTTTCTTCTTTCCATCCTACTTTTATCTGTCTGTCCCCCCAACCCCAGCAAATTATGAAGTACTAATTTCATAGGGACTTCCACACTAGGTTCTACGCTGAATATCAATCTTAAACGCAACACTTTCAGCAGTTGGCCGTTAAGCATCAGAATGAAACTAAAACCTACTTTTATCGGTCTTCTTCTTTCCTTCCTAGCTTCCCCCTGGCAGGGTGTCCCTGGGAAAGGTCTGGCCGAGCTGCATGGTCCCTGGTGCTGTGGCTGGGGGTGGGGTGGGGATCCAGTTTGAGCAGTGGCCGCAAGCAGGTCAAGTGCGGTAGTTAATGACTATCTAGCACCGTGGTGGCGAACCTTTGGCACTCCAGATGTCATGGACTACAATTCCCATCAGCCCCTGTCAGCATGGTCAATTGGCCATGCTGGCAGGGGCTGATGGGAATTGTAGTCCATAACATCTGGAGTGCCAAAGGTTCGCCACCACTGATTCTAGCATTTGCTGGGGAGTTCTTCTTTATCAGGGGACATGGCAGGGAAGGGGGAGGAGAACTAAAATATCATATAATTAAATCATTAGCCAGGCTTCCACCTGTGTAGGTTGGAGAAAAGGCAGAACTACTCAACACCTTCTTTGCCTCAGTCTTTTTTCCCAAAAAGGAAACGATACTCATCCAGGGGAAAATGAAACAGAAGATACAGCAGGAGAAATTTAGCACAGAATAAATAAAGAGGTAGCGCAGGAACACCAGGCTACTTTAAACGAATTCAAATCTTCGCGGCCTGATGAACTACATCCCAGGGTATTAAAAGAACTGGCAGAAGTAAACTCAGAACCACTTGCTATAATCTTTGAGAACTCCTGGAGAACAGCAGAAGTCCCAGGGGACTGGAGGAGGGCTAATGTTATCCCCATCTTCAAAAAGGGGGGAAAGGAGGACCCTAATAATTACCGTCCAATCAGCCTGGCATCAATACCAGGGAAGATTCTGGAGCAGATCATTAAACAGATGGTCTGCCAGCACTTAGAAGGGAATACTGTGATCACAAAAAGTCAGCATGGGTTTCTGAAAAACTTATCTCTTTTTTTTTTTTGATAGCTTGGTAGATTAAGGGAATGCTGTGGACATAGCATACCTTGATTTTGGTAAAGCTTTTGACAAGGTGCCTCATGATATTCTTGTGAGTAAGCTGGAAAGATGTGGACTAGACAATTGTTAGATGGATTTGTAATTGGTTGACTGGCCGAACACAAAGGGTGCTCATCAGTGGCTCATTTTCATCCTGGAAAGAAGTGACTAGTGGGGTGCCACAGGGTTCTGTCCTGGGCCCATTGCTATTCACTATTTTTAGCAATGGATAATGAAATAGGGGGCATGTTAATCAAATTTACAGATTATACCAAATTAGGAGGGGTAGCGAATACCCTGGAGGACAGGGGCAGGATTCAAAATGATCTGGAAAGATCAGAGAGCTAGGCCAAAACTAACAAAATGAATTTCAACAGAGATAAATGTAAGATTCTACACTTAGGCAGAAAAAATGAAATTCACAGATATAGGATGGGTGACACCAGGCTTGACAACACTATATGTGGAATGGATCTGGGAGTCTTAGTAGACCACAAACAGAACGTGAGTCAGCAGCGTGATGCGGCGGCCAAGAAAGCCAATGCGATTCTGGGCTGTATCAATAAGAGTATAGTGTCTAGATCAGTGGTTCTCAACCTTCCTAATGCCGCGACCCTTTAACACAGTTCCTCCTGTTGTGGTGACCCCCAACCCTTACATTTATCCATTTTACAGATGGGGAACACTGATGCAGAGAGTCTTAGGCGACCCCTGTGAAAGGGTCATTCGACCCCCAAAGGGGTCACCACCCACAGGTTGAGAACCGCTGATCTAGATCGAGGGATGTAATTGAACCTCTCTATCCTGCATTAGTTAGACCTTACTTGGAATATTGTGTGCAGTTCTGGGCACCGCAATTCAAGAAGGATATTGACAAGCTGGAACGGGTCCAGCAGAGGGCAACCAAATGGTCAAAGGTCTGGAATCCATGCCCTACGAGGAGACTTAGGGAGCTGGGGATGTTTAGTTTGGTGAAGAGAAGGTTAAGAGGTGATATAATAGCCATGTTTAGATATCTGAAGGGTTGTCATGTTGGTGAGGGAGCAAGCTTGTTTTCTACTGCTCTAGAGGCTAGGACCAGGAGTCATGGGTTCAAGGTGAAGGAAAAGAGATTCCACCTAAACATCAGGAAAAACTTCCTGACTGTCAGGGCTGTTCAACAGTGGAATGCACTGCCTCGGAAGGTGGTGGAGTCTCCTTCCATGGAGGTTTGTAAACGGAGGCTGGATGGCCATCTGTCAGGAGTGCTCTGATTTTGGGTTCCTGCATTGCAGGGGGTTGGACTGGATGGCCCTTGGGGTCTCCTTCAGCTCTATGATCTATGATTCACTTCATATTTAAAGCTACCACCATGGAAGGGGTGCTGTAAGGATTTCTTAATCCTGTCCTGTGTAAAATAAGGTAACACACAGGGTTTTTGTTTGGGGGGGGGGGGGTGCCTTCCTGTCACATCTAACTTATGGTGACCCCTAGAGGAGTTTTCAAGGCAAGAGACTTGGGAGGTTTGCCTGCCTCCAACTGATGACCGTGGTATTCCTGGTAAAGCCGTGTATTCCTGGTATTCGTGGTAAAGCCGTGGTGCGACCGTACTTGGAGTACTGTGTTCAGTTCTGGTCGCCACATCTCAAAAAGGATATCGAAGAGATAGAAAAAGTGCAGAGAAGGGCAACGAGGATGATAGAAGGATTGGAGCACCTTCCTTATGAGGAGAGGCTGCAGTGTTTGGGACTCTTTAGTTTGGAGAGGAGACGTCTGAGGGGGGATATGATTGAAGTCTATAAAATTATGCATGGGGTAGAAAATGTTGACAGAGAGGAATTTTTCTCTCTTTCTCACAATACTAGAACCAGGGGGCATTCATTGAAAATGCTGGGGGGAAGAATTAGGACTAATAAAAGGAAACACTTCTTCGCACAACGTGTGATTGGTGTTTGGAATATGCTGCCACAGGAGGTGGTGATGGCCACTAACCTGGATAGCTTTAAAAGGGGCTTGGACAGATTGATGGAGGAGAAGTCGATCTATGGCTCCCAATCTTGATCCTCCTTGATCTCAGATTGCAAATGCCTTAGCAGACCAGGTGCTTGGGAGCAGCAGCAGCAGCAGCAGAAGGCCATTGCTTTCACATCCTGCATGTGAGCTCCCAAAGGCACCTGGTGGGCCACTGAGAGTAGCAGAATGCTGGACTAGATGGACTCTGGTCTGATCCAGCAGGCTAGTTCTTATGTTTATTATGTTCATATACTGTCTGCTTAAACCGGTTCCACCTGGCTTTGGAAAAGGCGGCAGGGAGCTCTTGTGTGTATATCAATGGGCAAATTGTGATGGGACTTCAGGTCTGCCTTTGGTTTCCTACTTGCCAATCTCCTGCTATAGTTCTGCAATAAAGAGTATCATGTTTCAGTTCTGAGTTCTTCAATCGAGACTACGGTAATGGGACACGACGGTTATTGGGAGACACTCAGGAACCAACCCATGACTGTATGCATGCAAACCATGAACGCTGTTGGGGAGCAAAGTTGTGCCCTTTAGCGGGCTCGTAGTCTGCGGATTCTTACCCATTTCCCAGCCTCGCGTGTTGAGCTCTCCTTCTTTCTGGCAAAGATCTTCATGCGTGTTGGGAGGTGATCCTTGGGAAGAGTTTGGGCCAGAGGCCTGCTTGTAGTCTAGACAGCCTTGTCAAACAGGACAATCCGAGTTGACGTCGCTTTCTGTGAAGCGGCGACAAATAATACATCTTGGGGATGAGCTCTTTTCACGGTCAATACCATCTAATCAATGACGTTTTCTCCTCAGTAGTGAAGAATGGGCTGCCGGGCCGGCTGTTGTCTGCCAAGCAATTTGATTCGATTTGGCAATTCCAGCCTTGCTATCGATCCTGAAAGCGAAATGGACGTGCTTTCCTCACCCTGCAATTATTCAATTAAGTGCTGCCTTTTGCCACGCTCATGAGCAGCGTTCACGGTTTGCAGGCACAGAGTCATGGGTTCGATCCCGAGGGTCTCCCAATAACCATCGCGTCTCGTGACTGACCCGTCCAGCAGCAGGTCGGATTTAATTGAAACAAAGGTGGAGGGAGAAAGTAGCAGCAGTAAAGCCTTATTGTAGAGCCATAGGCCATTGCAATTTTAGAACACAAAATTTGCATAAAAGACAGAGAAAGGTGGAATTGGAATCTGGATCTTTGAGAAAAACGGGTTGTTAAGCCATGCTGGCCGAGAACAGCTGGCAGTCGGGAAGGCCAGCTGTCTGCGAACTGCAGCCATAGAAGAACCGTGTCACCAGTTCTTAGGACTATCTAAAACAGCGATGGCGAACCTCTGGCACGGGTGCCAGAGGTGGCACTCGGAGCCCTCTCTGTGGGCACGCGCACACAGAGTTTGTCATGTGGGGTGGAAAATCACCAACCAACCCCCCCCCCCCACACACACACACATTTAGGCTGGCCTGGGCCACTGAACAAAAGGAGCCGGCACCACGGTGAGCAGGGAGGACTCGGCTGGCGGGCCTGGTGCCTGTGCTCCGGGTGGCTGTTGCCTGAAGGGGGGCAGAGGAGGCAGAGATGCTAGAGAGGCACAGAGCGGTGCGCACGGGACTTGCTGGAGGCTAGAGCAGGCTGGCCCCTTCTCAAGTGGGTGGGGCAGAGGAAGAGGGAGCCAACCGTTTTTTTCTAAACTAAAACCTCAGCATTCAGGTTAAATTGCCAGGTTGGCACTTTGTGCAAGGTGACCAGACGTCCCGCTTTTGGCGGGACAGTCCCGCTTTTGAGCAATTTGTCCCACGTCCCGCAGGGTTGCTTAATTCTCCCGCTTTTTGGAAGGCTGCCGCACTGCCTTTTGGGGCGCTCCCCTTTTCCTGCCCAGAAGGCAGTGCAGCAGCCTCCCACGCACGCAAGTCCTGCGTTTAAAACGTGAAAATCTGGTCACCTTAACTTTGTGATAAATAAGTGGGGTTTGGGTTGCAATTTGGGCGCTCGGTCTCAAAAAGGTTCGCCATCACTGATCTAAAAGCTGGTCTCCCAAAGAACCTGAAGTTGCTGCTTTCACTGCTGAATCACACAGTTTTCACACAGGAGCTTAAATATCGTTTGTTGTTTTAAGATTGTTATTTAATTTGCCCATTTACATACTTTACTCCTGCTCTTGTTTTCTTTACCGCATCGGCCTTCCTTCTGAGACTCAAAAGGGAGTACTAGAATGAGAGCAAACAATGAGGTAATAAAGAGAACAGTTTGAGGAACAGTGTAAACAAACCTGAAATCGAACGAGATGAAACACACAGCAAGCATCACAATAAGCTACAACCCTAATCCTTTTGCGCAGGTGCCCTCCTGCGATTCCATTTCCCTGTTCCCTCTGTAAAAAATGCCCACACGTGTGTCCAAAAAGAGCACAGTGCAAAGTGATACGTACAACAAACTGTGAAGGGAACCCTATTCCCTTTCCAAAGTAAAAGGTACCATTTGCCTCATTCCCTTTACAGGAATGCCCTCCTGAATTGTTATGTTTTGAACATTTTGTGGAAGTCGAAGGCTTTCGCAGCCAGACTCAACTGGTTGTGGTGGGTTTTCTGGGCTGTGTGGCCGTGGTCTGGTAGATCTTGTTCCTAACGTTTCGCCTGCATCTGTGACTGGCATCTTCAGAGGTGTATCACAGAGAGAAGTCCGTTACACACAGTGTCCAGTGAGAAGGGAATGTTTAGTGGGATATATAGTTTCCATGTCCTAGGGAAAGGAACTAATCAGTAAATGTTTCGGTGGAACTTGCTATGCAATATGCACAGTGGTGGGATCCAAAAATTTTAGTAACAGGTTCCCATGGTGGTGGGATTCAAACAGTGGCGTAGCGCCAATGGAGCTGGGCAGGGCACAACGGGGGCGTGGCCGGGCATTCTGGGGGCGGGGCATTCCTGGGTGGGGCTGTGGCAAGGACGCAGCCACTGCGCCGGACCTTGGGCGGGAAACGAATGCATGCAGCCGCAGGCTGCCATGCACCCCTGTGCACCTCCTGCTAGACTGCTTCAAGTTCTGCGCGCTACTGCTGAGAGGAGGGCGTAACTAAGGCAAAAATCACGTGGCAAAATCACTAATTAGTAACCCCCTCTCGGCACACACAAATAATTAGTAACCTACTCTCGGGAACCTGTGAGAACCTGCTGGATCCCACCTCTGAATATGCATGAACAAAATATATCCCACTAAACGTTCCCTTCTCACTGGATAGCTTTCAAAGGGGCTTGGACAGATTGATGGAGGAGAAGTCGATCTATGGCTACCAGCCTTGATCCTCCTTGATCTGAGCTTGCAAATGCCTTAGCAGAACAGGTGCTCGGGAGCAGCAGCAGCAGAAGGCCATTGCTTTCACATCCTGCATGTGAGCTCCCAAAGGCACCTGGTGGGCCACTGCGAGTAGCAGAGTGCTGGACTAGATGGACTCTGGTCTGATCCAGCAGGCTCGTTCTTATGTTCCTATTGTCAGGACCAAGCCTGTCAGTGCCCAGATGTCTTGCCGTGTAAGAATTGCAAATGTTTTCCTGTAAATGCTTTCCTGTTTCCCTCTTCCCTTCCTGGCAATTCCCTGGCGCCAGCTCTCCTGCAAGAAGGTGCGAACGGTTCCCAGGTTCTTTGAACCTCTGTAGTGCAAATGTTGCAGAATTTGTAAAGCACATTTGGTGTGGGTCAAAAGGGGGGGGGTTGAAGGATATAATCTCTGGATCTAAGCTGGAGAGCTTAGATTCAGCTTTCTTTTGTTACTCTACGCGTTGTAGAAATAAACTGCTTTAGGACTTTCCTACGGCCTCTGTTCTTCCCACGTTCGAGAGCCTGACACCTATGTTCTTAAAATCTTGGGTCGAAGGGGCTCCCACACAAACACAACAGGCAGAAGACTCTTCATTCTTCCTGCCCGTGGCCAATTCCCCCACCTTCCACCCTTCCATCCTTTTTATTCTGTGTCTGTTGCCGTACAGCATGTCAAGAAGATTCTGCCCGCCCGCCATTGTACAAGTCCCTCCAGTGAGTTTTCTCCCCATGGCAGCAGGACTGCCATTTCTCTCACAGATCTACAGTGACACATTCCTTATTGCCGGCCTATTGCAAGATAGCCCCTTTTCTCCCCTTTTTAGGATTTTGTGTGTTGGACATGTGAAGTTATGCAGGTGCAGCCAATCAGATTGAGGGACAATTGGTGTGATTGTGAGGGTTCATTTCTATCAGTCTTCGCAGCTACGGGAAAAAAATAACGAAAAAGAGGAACGTTTCCATGTGCAGGCGTGAAAGCAACGTGCTTTGTTTCTATGGACTCAGATTACTTCCCAAACACGTAAACGGCACACAAGTTAATGGAAACTTGGAAAACAGGTTCGTATATTACAGCTGCCACTTGTTATAAATGTGATGTGCGGAATCCACCACAACTTCTCACAGGGATGCGATGGCTGTCGGAAGGTGTCTCCTTAAGTCTGTGTGACACTTTTGAAAATGAAAAGACAGGATTTCACAAGATTTAAGACAAGATTTAGGGCACGGAGTGGTCCATCTGCGAGCTGAAAGTTCTTCGTATTGTTGAAGGCTTTCACAGCCGGAATCACTAGTGTGTTGTGGGTTTTCCAGGTTGTATGGCCGTGTTCCAGTAACGCTTCTTCCAGATGTTTCTCCTCCATCTGTGGCTGGCATCTGCCACAGAACATAAGAAAGAGCCTGCTGGATCAGACCAGAGTCCATCTAGTCCAGCATTCTGCTACTCGCAGTGGCCCACCAGGTGCCTTTGGGAGCTCACGTGCAGGATGTGAAAGCAATGGCCTTCTGCTGCTGCTGCTGCTTTTCCCGAGCACCTGGTCTTCTAAGACATTTGCAATCTCAGATCCAGATTGGTAGCCATAGACTGACTTCTCCATCAATCTGTCGAAGCCCTTTTTAAGTTATCCAGGTTAGTGGCCGTCACCACCTCCTGTGGCAGCATATTCCAAACATCAATCACACGTTGTGTGAAGAAGTGTTTCCTTTCATTAGTCCTAATTCTTCCCCCCCTGGTTCTACTATTGTGAAAAAGGGAGAGATGCAGGTGAAACATCAGGAGAAAATGCTACTGGAACACTGCCATAAAACCCGGAAAACCCACAACACACTATTGAATGTTCTTCCTTTCCCCACTTATAACTGTGTAGATACCATCGTGTTTTCTGCCCCTTCCTGAGGTAAAATGCCAGAAAGAAAGGTCAGAAGCTCTGAGTGAAAACAAAGATCTCAGATTAGCAACGGATGAGAGAAGAGGATTTGGAGCGGTCGACAAAAGAAAAAAAAATCGGAAACATATTCCAGCAAATTGAGTAACAAAGCGTGAAAAAAAAAACGGAGACATCTTATCATTAAGAGTGAAATTCGTTAAAAGTCTTCAAACTTTAGGCTGCTCCGATCTAGCTGTAGCATTTTAATTGGGTTTCCCAGTAACCTTGCTTTGACGCACAGCCTTGGGGGGGGACCGGAGATGCCACATGACCGACAAATAAAGACGGCTGGGATGGAACTTTGGATTCCTGTAAGGCCAATAGAGTCTGACATGCCGGCTCTTTTGGAAAAGATTTAAAGAGGTAACCACTCCTGGCTTTGCCGGAGGCCCCTTCCGTTCTGATCCTCAGCCATCAGCTGTCTTTGCAAACCCTCGCGACGAGAGAGTCAGTAGCGCAGAAGGAATCCTTTAATGCTGTTAAGTTTACTAAATAACTCTGGGTTTTTTTGTGTTCCCCGACTTCGTAATGTATTGGGGGGGGGGGGGGACACACACCTGTGACGAGGAACAAAGATTTGGATCGTGTGCCGGAGCACGTGGCAGGGAATTCTGTCCTGGTTTCTTCCAGAGCTGAAGTGGAGTTCGTTTTTCCCAGAAATCTTTTCTGCAGATCTGGTGGCAGGACTGGCCGTGTGCCAGGGGTGGAAGATCTGCCCAGCTTTCCATCATCTGGATCTTTGTAGAGGTGGTAGGAATCAGGAATGCGCCACCAACATTCATATCTAGAAGAAGAAGAAGAGAAGAGTTTGGATTTATATCCCCCTTTCTCGCCTGTAAGAAGCAAGCCTTTATTGGCATAGACAACAGTACAACAGTAATAAAAACGGATTAAAAAGCATATACAATACAGGTCGAAGGAAATCTACTGGCGTTTAGTAATTTCCAGGAGAAAGTCTGCCACTATAATACAGAGAGAAGGATCAGGGTTGTCCAACAAGTAGTGTAATCTAATTAAATTGGGGAGATGGGGTAAATGTAAAGGAGTAAGATTCACATACTTGGATCTGATTTCCTTGAATCTGAGACAGTGTAGTAATTGGTAGGCCAGAGATTCAACTGAGCCATCGTTACATGGGCACAATCTTTTCGCCTTTTCTTGCTTATTAAATCTGCCATGTAACAAGGCAGAAGGCATAACATTAAACCTGGCGAGCATTATGGCTCTCCTTTGAACAGGGTTTATTAAGCAATACAGGTAGTGTGCCAAGTGGCCCCGTTCAAATGTAAGGAGACTCAAACGGGTTTACAATCTCCTTTCCCTTCGCCCCCCTCACAACAAACACCCGGTGAGGTGGGTGGGGCTGAGAAAGCTCAGAAGATCTGTGACTCTGAAGAACTCTGAAGCCCAAGGTCACCCAGCTGGCACATGTTGGAGGGCACAAGCTAATCTAGTTCATCAGATAAGCCTCAAGTGGCCGAGCAGGGAATCAAACCCGGTTCTCCAGATTAGAGTGTACCTGCTCTTAACCATGGCCCCACGCTGACATCCCAGAGGTGTGACACATAGAAAGTCACATTCATTCATGCACCCCACACTGTTTTCTCCAGTGGGGACCCAAAATGGCTTGCCTTGTTTTCCTCTCCTGCATTTCATCCTCACGACGCTGTGAGTGACACCAGCTGAGACGCGTGCGACTGACCCAGAATTACCCAGCAAGCTTCCGTGGCAGAGCAGAGATTCGAACTGGATCTCCCAGGATCTTTCCTCCATTTTATCTTCACAACAGTCCTGTGGGGTAGGTGAGGCTGATAGTAGGCGACTGACCCAAGGTTACACCCGGGATGTTTACATGCCAAAGTGGGGATTCAAACCTGGATTCCCGGCCTGATACTGTAACCAGTACCCCACACCAATTCTCTCTCTTACAGTGTGTTAGGAATTTGGGACTGGGAATCGTTTTGCATGGACTTGGTATTGCTGTGCCTGGAGCTCTTTGCTGGGCTACGCGGGCATTTGGCCTTCCCATGCTCCTGAGGGGCTCAGAAGAGAATCCTGGGTCTCAGTAACACCCCCCCCCCCCGTGTTTGGCAGGGAGGGCTGAAGCCTTTGGATCGGCTAGTCCTGGCACAAGAGGGCAGACCCTCGGTCCTTGCCTGGTCATCAACAGAGCCGGAATTCCACCTACTGCCTTTCGGGGTTCAATTTTGTCCTCTCCACCCAAGGAACCTCAAAATCCCAGGCTGCAGAGCACAGCACAACCCCCAGCCCCAGCCCAGGCCAAGGTAGGGGAGCCCGTCCAGCCAAGCCCTTATATGCAATGTCAACCATGACTTCCCTGACATTGGGGTGCAGGGGGGTGCGAACGATGCACTTTTTTTTCACTTTGCATTCTTCATTCTGTCATCAGGATACTACCTGGGTGCCAAATGGGGCAGGAGCCCTAGGAGCAGCAGTGGCGTAGTGGTTAAGAGCAGGCGTACTCTAAACTGGAGGAACCAGGTTTGATTCCCCGCTCTGCCACTTGAGCTGTGGAGGCTTATCTGGGGAATTCAGATTAGCCTGTGCACTCCCAACACATGCCAGCTGGGTGACCTTGGGCTAGCTCGTGAGAGCTCTGTCAGCCCCACCTACCTCACAGGGTGTTTGTTGTGGGGGGGGAGGGAAAGGAGTTTGTAAGCCCCTTTGAATCTCCTTACAAGAGAGAAGGGGGGATATAAATCCAACCCTCCTGCTCCTGCTCCTGCTCCTTCTGCTCCTTCTGCTCCTTCTGCTCCTTCTGCTTCTGCTTCTGCTTCTGCTCCTTCTCCTTCTTCTTCTTCTTCTTCTTCTTCTTCTTCTTCTTCTTCTTCTTCTTCTTCTTCTTCTTCTTCTTCTTCTTCTTCTTCTTCTTCTTCTTCTTCTTCTTCTTCTTCTTCTTCTTCTTCTTCTTCTTCTTCTTCTTCTTCTTCTTCTTCTTCCAAACTGAGGACACGATTAGTGTGGTTCAGTTTTAATCTTGTCTCTTCCCATAGTAGGATTGGGTGCTCTTTATAAGCAAGATGTGTGGTTGGCTAACGATCGCGTGTGGGTGAAGATGAGGTTACATGGCAGGGCCGTTCTGACCTGCCAAGAACTTAGTCAACCATGTCTCTGGAGGCCAGCGGATTTCTTTTCGTCTCTCTCCCGTCCCCAGGCTTGTGGTGGGAATTGTTTTTAGGGAGGAGGTGGGTTGCCCTGGGCCACTTCAAGAGTGCAGTGTGACCCCCATGGAAAAGGAGTCGTTGTTGTCATCATCACCCATCATCAGCCCTTTATTGGCATATCATCAGTAAGCTAGACATAAGTATAAAAAGAGCTACAGCCAGGTGGGGCAATATAGTCCCGCATTCCCATTCATTTCGGAGCGCAGCTTAACAACATGACGTTGGAATGTAGTTGCTGATTCTGTTATAACGCCAATGTTATTGTTCAGTAGGAAAAGTATTTTCTGTTGGTCAGAAAGGCCCTCCCTTTTGTCCCACAAGGGAGGACAATAACTTTTGCCCTAATAAAAAGGGGAATAAAGTAATATATGACGAACAACCTCTATAGATTTCAGACTGCACGCACATGATCTTTGCTGATAGGGTATTTTTTAGATGTTGCAATACATTCCACCTAGCAAGTGAACTAGATCTTTGAGATCTAGTAAAGGTACTTAGCTCTGCTTTCGGCTGGGAGTGGGATTCCCAGGGAGAGCAGGGAACAAGACCCAGGGTTTTATCCCATTAGATTTTGATGTTCCTGGTCAAATAACCAAAAAGGAGTCCTCCCTGCCCGGACCACATCTGAATCTCTCAAAGATGCTTGGGCCACAGTGTCAGGCCCACCAGCAGACTCTGCCCAGGGCTGGGCGGGCACCGGGAGGACGAAATGTCCCCGTCCCACGCTTCTCCACACTCCCAGATAAAGGGAGGAGAAAGAGCAGGAAGGAACTGGGAGGGAAATCTTGATTCACTTGGGGCTATGGTGGCCCCGCCAAGACTTTTCCTTCTAGCTTCAAGCCCGTAAAACTTATTCTGCCTGGCCAATGGCTGAGGACAGCATTGCCTGCCCTATAGCTGGGCTCCCTTCCCCTATTTAGTTTGTTTTTACTGATTCTTTTTCTTGCTGACAGATCCAGGTCTATTCTGCACAACACAAATAAGACATCCTGAGGACGCCAAAAAAGACATCTTGGGAAGGGAACTCCACACAGCTTTCCCCCCAAGATGTCCTCAGAATGCCTTGTTTCTGGTCTTTTGTTTGTTCGTTCGTTCATTAGATTGATACCCCACTGTCCCCTGAAGGGCTCAGGATGGTTAACAGCAAATAAACAACTAAACAACAACAACAAAATATTAAGCAATATCAAATCAACAAATCCAACAGCAAAGCAATTACATCAATAACATTATCCAGTTTTCAGTTATCAGCACATCACCGGTCACGGTGTAACAGCAAAAACATTTCTTAACATAATAACAGAACATCAACCTAATAACATAACATAACAATAGCATCATAGGCATAATATGAAATAACATCTTAAGTGGTCCTATTTTGAGGACACGTTAAAGTGCACCTCTTTTCCCCACCTGGTTGTGCGGAATGCAGAGGAGGCGTTTTATTTTTCGTGCCTGATCATTCAGCTCTCTGGTCAGTTTCACCCTTCCCTTGCACCCAGCGTCCTGGGTGCCGCTAAAGGAATTCTCCCTGCTTTCGTTTGCTGAAGGTTACCGCAGGATGTTTGTTCGGCAGGCCCCAATCCTGGGCGTCTTTTCAGCCTGAATGGCAAGCACATAGCTGTATTCAGCTCTTCCTGCCAATTCCAGCAACATACAGCTTTCCTGTTTTATTATTTGTATTTGGGAGCAGCTGTATTGAAAGATACATGGACACACAGATGGGGATCTGACCCCAATTCTTCCCTCTGCAGTCCCAATACTTTACAATGGAAGTCCTCCAAACAGCTAAGATTCCCATGGCAGCCATTTTTGGTGGCATCCACCACCTTGGATCAGAACTGCAGACGTGCCCACGGGCTCAAAAAAGCCTCTAGACGAGCAAGCCTTCAGAGGAGCATTTCGTTTGCTGACGCAAATCTCTGCTGCCCAACCTACTGCATGTTTTCTACTTTTATTGCCTGGCTTGCCAGCACAGGGAAAGGTCACAGCAATTTGTGCTTTCCCTGCACGCCAGGGCTCCCAATTGTGGTTTGTTCCTGGTTTAGAATGGGAATGCAACTGTCTGGGTAAGACAGCAGAAATGCAGGTGTTGCGCACATAGGCAGACTTTGCACCGTGAAACCTAAGTGCTTTCAAGGGTTTACAATGCAACAAACCAGGGTTTGCCATTACATCTGAAACAGATTTATATTGGTGATGGAGCACTGAGGGGACGACTCACAGCCAAGGAAACTCACCTGACGCTTTTTACTCTGGCTTGCGATGGTTTCCTAGCCTTTCAGATGTCTTGAGATGCTCATTTGTTATTTTGGCTGTCAGAACTAAAATGGCTGCCCCTTTGGAAAAGAGCTTTGGAGGGATTCAAGAGACGTTTGCCCTGACGTTGGAGCTCTAAATTTATGTGGTCTGGTTTCCAAAATGGATCCGGGCATTAGTGTGACTCTGTTGGGTCCACGTGTTGTTTGTAATGTTTGCACAGAGCTCTCTGCTCACAGGCTGTTTGCTGCAGCTCCTAGCCCAGGGGTAGGGAACCTGTGGCTCTCCAGATGTTCAGGAACTACAATTCCCATCAGCCCCTACCAGCATGGCCAATTGGCCATGCTGACAAAGGCTGATGGGAATTGTAGTTCCTGAACATCTGGAGAGCCGCAGGTTCCCTACCCCTGTCCTAGCCTGTTCTGTTTGTGTCTTTCCCCCTCCTCCGTGTTGCTGAGGTGGGCCTATATGCTAACAAACTAACACATGGAAAACCTTCTTGATGTGAGTGTCCACACAGTTGTGTCAATATTATGTGTGGGTGTGGGTGTGTGTTTTAGGTGCTTTGGTGTGAAGGCGAAGATGTGCCCCATCAGTAAAACACTGACCATAAAGCAGCTGGATGTAGTCACGCCTTCAGCTCTGTCAAGGTTGTTTTTTTAGGGCGTTCTCTCAGTGTTCACACACTGATTGTTAATTTTGGGGAAGGTAAGATGGAAGCAAAGAAAGAATGGGCTAAGATTAACAGGGATGCAGTGTCATTCTAGGACTTCATTTTCTCCTAGACTCTGTGGTATACTATAGAGTTGCCCTCCATTCTCCAATGGAACTGATTTCTGAAGACTGGAGATCAGTTGTAATTCTGGGAGGATCCAAAAGTCTACTGTGAAGGTATTGTACCTCTTACGCAGATGCAAATGGCCCAATGGCCCTGCTCCAGGTAGGGTTTCCTGTCATGATAAATAAAATGAAGGTTCACAAAAGGTTAATCTCCTAGTCAGCAGAAATTTGCCCAACAACAGAGGCCGGAGACAGTCAGTCTAGGGCAGCCATTCTCAACCAGGGTTCCGTGGTACCCTGGGGTGCCGTGAGCATGTCCCAGGGGTACCACGGCAACACTGTGCCCCCCCCCCTCATTTTTGTGGTGTCTCCCACCGGCGCCAGCAAGGACATGGAGCTGGCCCATGGGGCAGGGCCTGCCACAAGGTCAGCAGCCACCCCCACCCCCAGTGCTTCCCTTCACCCTGGGAGGGGAAGGTGGGGGGTGTGGCAAGCAGGGGCAATGGGAGGGGAAGGTGGAGGGTGGCGGCAGGGGTACCGTGAGATATGAAAAGTGAGGTCAAGGGTACCCTGACCTCGAAAAGGTTGGGAAACACTGGTCTAGGGCCAAGTAGCTACAGTTAACCTTTAACATGATTGGTGAATTCAACTGTGACTCTAGACCAGGGGTAGGGAACCTGCGGCTCTCCAGATGTTCAGGAACTACAATTCCCATCAGCCTCTGTCATGCCAATTGGCCATGCTGGTAGGGGCTGATGGGAATTGTAGTTCCTGAACATCTGGAGAGCCGCAGGTTCCCTACCCCTGCTCTAGACCAATGAGAGGCCGCTAGGGCAAGGGGAAAGTATCCTGTTTGAATGTATAAGAAGCAATGCATTGTATATGCTAAGTTCAGAGAGTGTGTAAGTTCAGTGTGTGTGTTCAACTTTGTTCTTGGTGAAAAGTTCTATATAGCCTTGTAGTCTTGTATAGCATAGACCTGTGTAACCTTGCAACTGCTAAAGTAAAATCTTCCTATTGGAAAGAACATCTTGTGTGGAGAGTATTCTTTTCCATGAGTGCTAGAAGGTTGCAGTGAGTGTAAGAAGACTATAGAACTTCTCATTTTACCAGAGTAGCTCTGCTTTAAACTCTGCAGTTTTGGGGGTGGAGCCAGGGGGGCGGGTATTTTTCTCCTGGGGACCTGATCTGTGTATTCTAAAGGTTGATTGTAACTCCAGGAGACCTCCAGGTCTCACCTGGAAGTTGGCAACCATGACTATAGTTCTGGAGTGCACTGTAGAGCATCTCTTGCATACATAGGAATGAAAGGGGAGAAAGATGCTGAGGAGGGTGAAATTCTGGAGGAGATTTTCTGGTCCCTAAACCATCAACTTGCAAGTCACATTGTTAGGTATGTTTGCGAATCTCAAGCAAGGGTGGCTGTTAAGACATTCCTTTTAAGTTCACGATGAATCTGATTTTAAGGCAGGCATAGATCATTTGTTATCTATCTTAAAACGCACAAACACACGTATGCACCCCAAATCAGTGCTTGCCTACTTAGATCTACGAAGAGGATCCCTCCCCCCTCCCATTTTCTGCACTGCTTGTCGAAAGGAATAACGTTTAAGAGAGCTTTCTTTCTTTTCAGTGTGATGTGACTCTTGGAAGTATTTTGGGTGGAAGATAATGGAACAGGAGAGCAAGATTTGGGGGCGGGGGGCCGCGTGGGGGGAGATCAGAAGCCAGGACAGAAATGATTCATTTGTTCGATAAAAGGTGCCGGGAATACCAGTAAATCAAACAGAGGAATGGGATTCATCTCTGTTTGCCTCTCCCTTTGCATAGTTCCAGATTTTAATTATCTTTCTGGCTGCAGATCCTCTGCTGGAGAGTTGCGTCTGTTTTCCCTCAGGTTTTCCAGACTCAGCAAAATCACCGATGGGGGTGGGGACTGGAATGCAGATGTAACTGTTGAATTTCTGGTCGTGGTGGGTTTTCCGGGCTGTGTGGCTGTGGTCTGGTCGATCTCGTTCCTAACATTTCGCCTGCATCTGTGGCTGGCATCTTCAGAGGAGGATCACAGAGAGAAGTCTGTTACGCACTGTGTCCAGTGAGAAGGGAATGTTTAGTGGGGTATATACCGTGTTTCCCCGAATATAAGACAGTGTCTTGTATTAATTTTTGCTCCCAAAGATGCGCTATGTCTTATTTTCAGGAGATGTCTTATTTTTCTGTGTTCTGTTCGTTGGGCATGCTTCCAAACTAAAATTTTGCTATGTTTTACTTTCGGGGGATGCCTTATATTTCGCACTTCAGCAAAACCTCTACTATGTCTTATTTTTCGGGGATGCCTTATATTAGGGGAAACAGGGTACTGTCCATGCCCCAGGGTAGGGAACCAATCAGCAAGTGTTTTTGTTGGAACTTGCTATGCAAAGGTGTGGTTGACTGCATTGTCTTGCCAGTGGGGTTTTCAGTCCATTTACATTCGTATTCGGATTTGCATCCCCTGCAGTAGCAACTGTATTAGTGAATGCAAATCCTGTGTCTGGGTGGAGTTAATTGTCCATGGACCTAGCATGCCCTTGGTCTTTGATTCTGGTGTTTTTAAGTACTGATAGCCAAGTTTTGTTAATTCTCCGTCTCTCTTCCTTCTTGTTGAAGTTGTCTTAGTGTTTGTGGAGTTCAATAGCCTCCCTGTGTAGTCTGACATAGTAACCGAGCGAGTTGTCCAGAATTTCAGGGTTTTCAAATAAGATGTTATGTCCGGTTTTGTTTAGAAGAAGAAGAAGAGTTTGGATTTATATCCCCCCTTTCTCTCCTGTAGGAGACTCAAAGGGGCTTACAATCTCCTTGCCCTTCCCCCCTCACAACAAACACCTTGTGAGGTAGGTGGGGCTGAGAGAGCTCCGAGAAGCTGTGACTAGCCCAAGGTCACCCAGCTGGCGTGTGTGGGAGTGTTCCCCAGATCAGCCTCCACAGCTCAGGTGGCAGAGCTGGGAATCAAACCCGGTTCCTCCAGATTAGATACACGAGCTCTTAACCTCCTGCATCACTGTTTAGAGCATGTTCTGCTACTGCAGATTTTTTGGGATGGTTAAGCCGACAGTGTCTTTCGTGCTGTTTAATATGGGTCTGAACTCTGCAGTTTGTAGTTCCTTTGTAGACCTTTCCACAGCTGCAGGGTGTGCGATAGACTCCGGCTGCAGTGAGGACCACCAGGCCACACAGCCTGGAAAGCCCACAACAACCAGTTGAGTCCAGCTGTGAAAGCCTTCGACAATATATTGAATTTCTGTCTGACATGATACATCTGGATGTTTCGGTTGTGATATCTCTGAACATGTTGTGGGAATATGTTTGTTACCTGTGTTAACGTAGCTTGTGTAAAGTGATGTCAAGCGACAGTTGACTTACAATGATACTGTAGGATTTTGACGGCAAGAGGTGGTTTGTTGTTGCCTGCCTCTGCATAGTGACATTCCCCCTCCCCCCCCCCCGCCAATAAGCAGACTCTTGGATTCAGAAATCAGTTTATTGTAGGGATGCTTGTGAATTCCACACAGCTTAAAATATAACATCTTTAGGATGTTATAAAAAAGATCCATTTTGGGATTTTGTGTCCCCACAGCACGGGAGAACGCAAACGTTGCCAGCCAAAACAGATCTTTTTTCCCCGCCTTTTTTTCCTGCCTCTTGTCAATTTTAAAGTGGCACCCACCATTTTGTGTACTGCAGGAGATTCTCTGTGGAGATTGCCCGTGGAGGTTTCCTTCACTTGCAGTTCATCTGTATGCTGTTTCACCATAAAAAGTAGATGAATAGAGTTTGTTTAGCCTAGCGATCTCGTGCATGTGTTGTTTTCCCCTTTTTTTGTTTTGAGGGGGATGTCTGCGAAGCTAGAGCAACACAAATGTATGCCTATTGCAGCTTCTCTAGTTGTGTCACTGTAGCTTCACAGACACCCCCCTCAAAACAACAAAAAAATTGAAAAACGGCACATGTGTGGGAGCGCTAGGCTAGGCAAACTTCATTCAACTACTTTCTATAGTGAAATATCAAGCAGATAAACTGCAGGCGGAAGAAACCTTTGTGGGGAATCTCCACAGAGCACACAAAATGGTGGGCACAAGTGGCAAGAATGAAAGTTTTAAAAGTGGGCAGGAGGAATAAAGTGTTTTCTGCCTGCTGGCATTCGCTCAGCAGGCAAGAATCATCCTCAGCCCTGGCTGGGGTGAAAAGATTGCTAATTTAGCCATTTTTGAAAAACCCAGGTTGAGAGAGATAAAACGGGCAGAGCTCCTTTTTAGGAAAGAAACCTATGCCAAGTTCTTCCCCCAAACACTGTTTATAACGTTCTACAGACATTACATTTGAGCTGTGTGGAATCCACTGCTTTGAACAGGATACAAGCAAATCACTAGAAATATTTTCAGGTGGTGCGAAGCACCCAAGATCAAAACAGAAGATAAGAGCCAGGGGCTGGCTTCCCTAAAGGATGGGAAGAATTATTGCATGCCTAATTATTGCGGAGCCAGCGTAGTGTAGTGGTTAAGAGCAGGTACACTCTAAGTTGGAGAACTGGGTTTGATTCCCCGCTCTGCCACTTGAACTGTGGAGGCTTGTCTGGGGAACCAGATTAGCTTGTGCACTCCAGCACACGTCAACTGGGTGACCTTGGGCTAGTCACAGTTCTTCGGGGCTCTCTCAGCCCCACCTACTTCACAGGGTGTTTGTTGTGAGCGGGGAAGGGGAAGGAATTTGTAAGCCCCTTTGAGTCTCCTTGCAGGAGAGAAAGCGGGGGATATAAACCCAAACTCTTCTTCTTTTTCTAAAGCAGAGAATAAAGAACAGAGTCACATAGCATACCACCTTCTGCAACCCACCACACAGGGCATTTCCCCACTTACCTTTGCTGCCCTTTGCTGCGCGCTACTCTCAGCGCGCAGTATCTCTGGCGCGCGCCCAGGCATCCCCACGACCCTGCACTCTGCGCGGGGTCATCAAAAGGCACCGTTTCGAGGAGTGCCAGGGATGCCGCGCGCTGAGGGGGCGCAAGAGTGGCAGCGTCGGGGCGGCTGCGTTGTCGCTGCCCCTGTAGTGGGGAGTGCCACGGGACCCCGTGCTACTTGAGGAGAGTTGCGCGGGGCTTAAGGTAAGTGGGGAAAGGGCCACAGTTGCACAGCACCAGCCAGGAAAGTGCTGAGATTTAGGCAGAGTCTTGACACAGCCTCACCTTGGCGGAAGGGTTTATTCTCTTTTCTCTGTGGCTCAGGAGGACTTACAAATCCAACTTGGAAGCTCCCAGTGGACAATAAAAACCCAAGTAGCCCGCCTGAAAAGGTCTGCTGGCTGTGGCCTGTTGAAAATTTTAAGAAAGAAAATGGCCTTGCAATGCATCCAAAACATTTGCAAAGACGGGGCTCCCCTCTCACGGACTATGGCCGTTTCTGCACGGCAAAAATCATACCTATGTACCACCAGGTTTTTTAAAACATGGGTCTATTGTATCCTGAAGTGTCCATCCGCATGGCTGCCTGTTTTTTTGATGGGATCCAGTGAACACCGGGAGGAAATGCTCCAGTTTGTTCCACACAAGCTCGGGTCTTCTGTATTTACATTGTCGGCAGATCTGAGTATGCCTGGTGTCCCGTGTTCTGACTGACTGTTGTTTTTGAGTGGCAGCTTGAATGAACGTCAGGCGGGGGAGATCAGGCAGCTGGGTGGGAAAAATAAACTGGGTTTACTTCCGATCGGTGTTCACACAGTAGCAGGCACTAGCAGGGTCATCCCAGGATTTTTTAAAAGAACCTCCAAGCTGGCAATTTTTTAAAATCCTGGGCTAAGGGAAATATTGCGGGGCAACACCGGGGCAGGCATGCTTTTAGCACTGGGAACTGTGCAGAATTCTCATCTGCCCAGGGATATTTTTCTTGCTCAACCCAGGATATTTTGACTGCGGAAATGGCCTATGATGGAAAAAAACAGGGACTCTGGTAGATGCAGCATGGGCTATCTTCAATGGCCTGTAGGTGGTGCTAGTGAGGCATATGTCCAAGGAGGGTGTTGGCATTTTAAACCCAAGTTAATGTCTGTTTTCATAACTGCAGTTCTTCTGAAAGTCTCCTGCCAGGAGCTCATTGGAGACATTGAGGACACCTGAGTAAACAATTCAGAGAGAAGCCCCGAACCGATCTGGCATGTGAAGCTGCTAAGAGGCTTCATGCTAACCCTCCCTTTATTAATTCACAGTTTGATCAATTTAATTTGGGGGAAAAAAAGGTTCGCTGCAGAACTCTCTGCTATTTGGATGTTTCAGTGAGTAATTGCCTCAAAAGTTGCCCGCTATTTTGCTATTTAGGAGAGAATGAAGTACAGCCCACTTAATAAGGGGGGCCAACTACCCTGCTGTCGAATGCCGTGGCTAATTGTGTTTCAGTTTGCATCAAATCCCTGCAAAATAAAAAATCGCTGAGAGCTAGTTGCAAATACCAGCCAGGCGCGAACCTTTTCATTGGCGCCTCTACAGAAAATGGAGCCCTGGGCACGAACTGATTTTGTCCCCCCACCCCACCCCGGTCAAGCATCCGCAGAGGCAGCAAGGATGCTGGAAGGTTCCTTTCGCTCCCGGGCAATCTACGCATAGCCAGCGAAATTACATTAAATTAGGGTTGCCAATTTCCACGTGGGGCCTCCATTGCAGAGATTTGTTGCCCCTGGAGAAAATGATTGCTTAAAAGAGATTGCTGAATTCTATGACAGTGTTTTCCTGCTCACCTTCCTTCCGTCCCCAACACACATCCCCCCCCCACACACACACACATACACAGACTACTTAATGCCTGAATCTTCAGACATTTCTTAACCTGCCTTTCTCCCCAATTGGAACCAAAGTGACTTACACAGGGGTGGAGCAAGGGGGAACTGTGCCCAGGGCATGCCTGTGTCCTGCACCCCTGCCACACCCCTGCCCACCATGCCACGCCCCCGGAACATCCCCACCACGCCTCCACACCGGCACACGCCCAGTGCATCGCGTTCCACCCCACCTCCTTGGCGCTACGCCACTGGCATCATGCTCCTCTCCTCCATTTCCTTCACAGTAGCCCTGCGAGGTAGGTTAGGCTGAGAGTGACTTGCCCAAAATCACCCAATGAACCTTTCATGGCAGAAGTGGGAGCGGGGGCAGAATGGAGGGGAAAGGGGAAGGAAAGGAGGATAGAGAGAAAGAGCAGAACAAAGGGGATGGAGAGGATGAGGGGGGAAATAGTGGGGGAAAGGGAGAGAAAGGGTTGCTGGGAGAATTGCTCCTGCAATTCTTCAAAGCCTCTGGAGGCCACAGAGGGGGCCACCCAGGGGAGGCTGTTGAGGCCCTCCTTCCTACTGCATTGCCAAGAAGAGCTGAGGGAGGGAGGTGAGCAGCAGAAGGTGAGCAAACTGTGGGGGCAAGCAGTGGCAGCAGAGGCGTAGCTCCAAGGGATAAGGGGGGAGCATGACGCACCGGGTGTGCGCCCCTGTGGGGATGTGGCAAGGGCGTTCTGGGGGCATGGCAGGGGTGTTCTGGGGTGGGGGGTGTTCCAGGGAGGGACGGGGTGGAGGACGCACCGGTGCACCGGCCGCTTTCCCCCCTTGCTACACCTCTGGGTGGCAGTGAGCAGTGTGTGAATGGGGCTGGTGAGCAGGGCGAGCGGCTGCGGTGGGCGGGTGAGCAAAAGGGTGGCAGGTGGACAAGCGAATGGGGCTGGGGAGCAGCGGTGGGCAGGTGACCAAATGCGGCCACCACATGTCCTAGGTGAGTGGTGGCTGGGTCAAATGGCCCCCCTGTCCCCCCCAAGACATGCCATTGAGCCTTTTGCAATTCAGAAATTATACCCAGGGCCAGTGGTGGGATCCAAAAATTTTAATAACAGGTTCCGATGGTGGTGGGATTCAAACAGTGGCGCCGCCACACGCACGCACCTCCAGTCCCTATTGGGCAGGGAGGTTGCTTTAGTAACCCCTTCTCGGCACTCAGAAAAAATTAGTAACCTAGAGAAATGGTGAGAACTGGTTGGATCCCACCTTTTGCCCAGGGCCTCTTCCTGAGGGAGATGCTTACTTCTGCTTCTTGTGTTTTTTCCTCTCGCTTTATATTCTGTATCGACGTCTGATGTTTTGACTGCAAGACTTCCCAGCGTTGTGTTGTGGGCGAGCGTCTGACATGCTCCCAAGGGGTCTGCGTTCAATCCCTCATTCATTCCTGAACGTCTCTGGGAGATCTGGAGATATTAAAAAACACATAAAAGTGTGCCTTCGAGTTGCATCCGACTCATGGCGACCGCGTGACGTTCTGTCTCTTGGGGTTTCGGAAGCAAGAGAGGAGCAGATGGGATTTGGCTTTGCCTGGGTCTGTGTAGCAACGTCGACCGTCCTGGGTGGTCTCCCATCCAACATCTGACTCTGCTTATCTTCCAAGCTCTGATGCGCGTGGGTGTTGGACAAGGCTGTGGGAGAGCCAGGTTCGAATCCACGCTCTAATTTGGAAGCTTGCTGAGTCATGCACTTTCAGCCTAACCCACTTCGCAGGACAGATAAAGCAGACAACAGGGCCATGATGTAAACTGCTTAGGCTGCCACTGGATGGGATGTAAGTGAAGTAAATAAACATATAAAGCAGGGGTGTCCAACTCTGGTGCCCCCGATGTTCATGGACTACAATTCCCATCAGTCCTTGCCAGCATGGTCAATTGGCCATACAGGCAGGGGTTGACGGGAATCGTAGTCCATGGATATCTGGGGCACCGGAGTTGGACACCCCTGATGTAAAGTAGGCCAGTTTTAGTGAGTCGCTTGGGATAATCTTGTGTCTCTACTCCAAACGATTTGAAAATGTCCGCCTTATGAATTCTTTGGGGCAGGATAAGAGAGGCCGGTGGTCCGACTTCGTGAGTGTTTCTCCCAGTTCAGTAGGACGCTGGCAAAATCACGTTTGCGCCCAAGCCGCCATCTTCGTTCCTGCTCATTCCCCCTCAAACCAAAAATGTTTTCAGCAGTGTGCATTGGTGAAGTGTTGCCTCTCCTGCCGGGCCAGTCCTTTCTGTAAATGGTCCATCGCAGTCATTCCTGGCATGGCATCCTGCTAGGGTTGGTGGGAATTGTAGTTCTGGCAGTCTTCCTGGTCGACGACGAAGACCATCAATCCCAGAAACCCATGAAATCCTGAACATGTGGCCGCAGCAGCTACCAGACAGCTGTCCGTGTGATGAGCTATTCTTTTATGCGTTGGAATAAATAGAATATTACCCATGAAAACCGACTGCCAGCACTTCCTTCTCCCATTAAAAAAGGCTTGTTGTTAAATGCGGAACGAGATGGTGAACGCAGATGGATCAACTCGCCAAAATGGCCGCTGGCTTGCCCACTGGAGAGTAGGGAGTCCTTGATGCCAAAGGAAACAGACACCGTGAGCCAGCCAGGGGTGAAGTATGTTCCCACATATGATGTTTGGCAGCATCAGTAGCCCAAGACAGCTTCGGGGTGAGGTGGGGGAGTACTAGGACTCTCCACAGTGCCCCAGCAGTTGCTTGGAAGGCGAACCAGTCCTGGAAACTTATTACAGCTCAGGTAAAGCCATAGGGAGAGTTGCTGCTGTCTGAGCACCTCCAGGTGGACTCTAACCTGGAGAGCTGGGTTTCATTCTCCACCCCTCCACATGAGCGGCAGGCTCTAATCCAGAGAACTGGGTTCAATTCCTCACTTCTCCACATTGTTGGTTTGTTTGTTAGATTTCTAGACTCAGCACGGTGAACAATAATAGTAAACAATAAAATCACAGTTTAAACTACAGTAAGACAATCCGTTAAAACAACCCAATCCAGATGGCGGCAATTCCCTCCCACCATGTGCCCATGGGAGGCCTAAATGTTACAGGGTCCCCCAATCAACCCGGCTGGCCAAACGCCGGCGGAACAGGTCCGTCTTGCAGGCCCATAGCAGTGGACTCAATATTGGTGAACCGGGTTTAATTCCCCACTGCTCCACATGAGTGTGTCAGACTCTAATCTGGAGAGCTGGTTTGCTTCCCCACCCCTCCACATGAGCAGGAAACGTTAATCTGGAGAGCCTGGTTCGATTCTCCACTTCTTCACATGAGTGGCAGACTCTGATCTAGAGAACAAGGTCTGATTCCTCACCTCTCCACATGAGTGGCAGACTCTAACCTGGTGAACTGGTTTGATTCCTGCTCCTCTATACGAGTGGCAGACATTAATCTGGAGAACCGGGTTTAATTCCCCACTCCTCCATATGAGTGTCGGTCTCTAATCTGGGGAATTGGTTTTTGATTCCCTACTCCTCCACATGACCAGCACGCTGTAATCTGGAGATTCAGGTTTGCTTTCCCTCCCCTACATATGAAGCCCTCTCAGCGACCTTGGGCCCATCATAGTTCTGTCAGAACTTTCTCAGCCCCACTTACCTCACAGGGTGTCTGTTGTGGGGTACATTGTGTCTGTCCAGTACATTGGGTTCAGACCATTTGTGTGTGTAAAGCCCCATAAAGTTGCAATCAACTTATGTTGACCCCAGCAAGGGGCTTTCAAGGCAAGTGAGAAGCAGAGGTGGTTTGCCATTGGCTTCATCTGCAGAGCCTTCCTTGGTGGTCCCCTATCCAACTATTGTTGCTGCTTAGCTTCCAAGTTACAGGAACCCCAGCAAGGGGCTTTCAAGGCAAGTGAGAAGCAGAGGTGGTTTGCAATTGCCTCCCTCTTTAGAGCCCTCCTTGGTGGTCTTCCATCCAAGTAGTGACCCTGCTTAGCTACCAATTGATGGCGACACCAGCAAGGGGCTTTTCAGGCAAGTGAGAAGCAGAGGTGGTTTGCCATTGCCTCCCTCTGCAGAGCCTTCCTTGGTGCTCTTCCATCCAAGTAGTGACCCTGCTTAGCTACCAATTGATGGCAACACCAGCAAGGGGCTTTTCAGGCAAGTGAGAAGCAGAGGTGGTTTGCCATTGCCTTCCTCTGCAGAGCCCTCCTTGGTGGTCTTCCATCCAAGTAGTGACCCTGCTTAGCTACCAATTGATGGCGACACCAGCAAGGGGCTTTCAAGGCAAGTGAGAAGCAGAGGTGGTTTGCCATTGCCTTCCTCTGCAGAGCCCTCCTTGGTGGTCTTCCATCCAAGTAGTGACCCTGCTTAGCTACCAATTGATGGCGACACCAGTAAGGGGCTTTCAAGGCAAGTGAGAAGCAGAGGTGGTTTGCCATTGCCCCCCTCTGCAGAGCCTTCCTTGGTGGTTTCTCATCCAAGCAGCGACGCTGCTTAGCTTCCAATTGATGATGACCCCAGCAAGGGGCTTTTAAGGCAAGTGAGAAGCAGAGGTGGTTTGCCATTGCCTCCCTCTGCAGAGCCTTCCTTGGTGGTCTTCTATCCAAGTAGTGCCCCTTAGCTTCCAATTGATGATGACCCCAGCAAGGGGCTTTTAAGGCAAGTGAGAAGCAGAGGTGGTTTGCCATTGCCTTCCTCTGCAGAGCCCTCCTTGTGGTCTCCTATCCAAGTATTGTTGCTGCTTAGCTGTCAGGTTACAGTAACCCCAGCAAGGGGCCTTCAAGGCGAGCGGGATGCAGAGGTGGTTTGCCATTGGCTTCCCCCCCACCAGACTATTTAAGACTTATCAAATTGAAAAACTGACTTGAGGTAGAGAATTTTAAAAAAGAAGAGCAACTAAGTCTGGCCTCCCTGCGGACTGTTTTATTTGCTTGGCTCTCTCTAATTAGTGTGTCTCGTTCTAAAAAGAGAGGAGAGCATCAGTTGTTTGGGGGGAAACTGTGCAGAAGGCAGGAAAATAATAACAACAGAGATACCTCCAAAGGGAATTTGAGGCGTAACGCCATCTGCCATCCTTACCAACCGTCAAAGGAAATTTAAGGCCCCCCTTGCATTTTCCAGAGAACTCTGATAAACAGATACATTTCACACTAGGTTCAGAAAGCTGAGTCTGTCCGCTTGGTCGTTTTCGAATTAGCTTGGCGAGAAGGGAGGAGGAGAGAAGGAAAGGAAGAATGTTTAACTCACCCTGCTCTCCTTGAATCAGTATTCTCTTCTTCCATGTCCCACGGGGTTTTTCTTCCAATTATTGACAGGATTAGATGCAATAAATTAATTGGCTAAAACTTGGGCCCCTTCCACACATGCAGAATAATGCACTTTCAATCCACTTTCAGTAAATTTTGCGGGTGCGTTCTACTGTGCGGAGGAGCAAAATCCACTTTCAAACAGCCATGAAAGTGGATTGAAAGCGCATTATTCTGCGTGTGTAGGAGGGGCCTCGGAATCGATGAATTGCTGGAGGTGAACTTGACCAAATGAGGTAGCGAGTCGAGGTCCTCGTTTCTTGGACCTTGGCAAGTTGGGACGGGAAAAATAGGAAAACGTCGTAATTACTGATGTGGGGTGGAGTTTTCAGGCTGTGCGGCATCGTTCCGTGTAGTGGGACACGGCGATACAGCCCGGAAACTCCACAACACCCCTGTAATGACCTTTCCTTCTGATAAGCAGTGTTCTTTGGGTGTTCAATTATAGGTTCTTGCAGCCTTCAAAACCATGTTATGAGTGATCTCTATATTATTCACGTGAAGACATGAAGCTGTGGTCTGCGGAATCCGACCATCGTTCTATCAAAGCCTGTGTTGCCTGTTCAGACTGTTCAGGCTTCAAGAGAAAGCTTTTCTGCATCAGATGTTACTTGATAGTTAACTTAACCACTTTGCTACTGAGTTCTGGAGGCTCCTTAAAAGAAGTCGTCTTGTATTGGGCCAGACCCTTGGTTAAAAATTCCAGAGTCTGCTTGCAACCATAAAATACAGATTGAAAGACTTATGCTTGCCAAGGGGCTAGTACTCAGCAATGGATTGGTTTTTTTTTTTAATATTTAATTTTAAAAATTGTATTAAATTATTATAAACATGTACAGAAAAGAAATACGGTATTAAACACTTATCTCATTACCATATGGCTGGTTAATATATAAAGGCGGGGGGGGGGGGGGGGGGGGGAAAGGAAACATTCATTTTTTCCCTACCAATTTCTAAGCTGTTATGCAATATTTCAATTTTACCTTGACAGTATAATTTTTAATTTCGGCATCATATAAAATATAGTCAAAATAAGAAGAAAAGAAATAACCTCCTGTTATAGTACCAAACCAACTAATATTAAATGGATCGTTTTCAAAGTATTTCATTTTAAAACCTGAATTTTGGGAGTTCATTGTAGGAATAATGACAGCTAAAGAGCCGGTGTAGCAGACTAATCTGGAGAGCCGGGTTCAGTTCCCTGCTCCTCCTCCTCCTCCCCCTCCTCCCCCCCTCCTCCTCCTCCTCCTCCTCCTCCTCCTCTTCTTCTTCTTCTTCTTCTTCTTCTTCTTCTTCTTCTTCTTCTTCTTCTTCTTCTTCTTCTTCTTCTTCTTCTTCTTCTTCTTCTTCTTCTTCTTCTTCTTCTTCAGTTCCCTGCTCCTGCTCCTCCTCCTCTTCATCTTCTTCAGTTCCCTGCTCCTGCTCCTGCTGCTCCTCCTGCTGCTCCTCCTGCTTCTCCTCCTGCTTCTCCTCCTGCTTCTCCTTCTTCTCCTTCTTCTCCTTCTCCTTCTCCTTCTCCTTCTTCTCCTTCTCCTTCTCCTTCTCCTTCTCCTTCTCCTTCTCCTTCTCCTTCTCCTTCTCCTTCTCCTTCTCCTTCTCCTTCTCCTTCTTCTTCTTCTTCTTCTTCTTCTTCTTCTTCTTCTTCTTCTTCTTCTTCTTCTTCTTCTTCTTCTTCTTCTTCTTCTTCTTCTTCTTCTTCTTCTTCTTCTTCTTCTTCTTCTTGCCTACTGGGTGACCTTGGGCTAGCCATACTTCTCCCACAGCTTTTCCAGCTCATACAGAAGTAGGTCCTGCAAACCACCTCCAAATGGCTCTTGCCTTGAAAACCCTACAGGGTTATCCCTAATTCAACTCTGACTTGGTGGCCCTTTCCACCCCCATGCAACAAGCAGTCCTCTATAGTTGGATGTCCCCAGTGGTGGGATTCAAATAATTTAACAACTGGTTGTTTACAAGCACCATTTTAACAACCGGTTCTGTTTTAATGGTGCGAACCGGCTGAATCCCACCACTGGATGCCCCTGTTTCATAGGATTGCAAGACAGAAAGGAGGACGGCTGCAGTCCTGCTAGATCGCTGTCGAACAGTTTTATGTGTTTTGGGATGAAAGGGAATCTCTTAGTTGCCCAAATCCCCCACCCCATACATAGTTCAGGTTTGAACTCCTCTATTTCAGCTGCTTTTGCTGAGGCTCTTTCACTGTAGACTTTCACATAAGCCCTTACACAAACACTGTGCTCTCCTGTGTCTGTCAACAACTTTTTAACTGGGCCCAACGCAAGCCACAGTTTCAGGAAAACATTGACCTAATTGTACCATTTTTTTTTCTTCGCCGTGATTTTTGTCTCGTTTTCAGATGTGCATGCAAGTGCCTCTCTTACCCCTTCTGCTTTTGCGGTTGGAACACCAGACCTCAGACTCTGGATTTTTGCAATTTGCCTTTTCTATCTTATGAACAGTTAGAAAATTTGCAGAGCAGAAAACCCTGAAGGTATACATCAATTAAAACTAACGCACACCTGCTCGATGCAGGGGGGAAAAAGCTAATTTATTGCTAGGCTTCTCTTACATTACACTCCATTGAGAAGTCTTGCTTCATGAGTTATGTACTCTAAAACCAAAACGATTTGATTTTAGAGACTGCGGGGGCGCAAGCCAAAGAGAACGGCACCATTTCTCCATCGTCGAGCTTTCTTGATCTCAAAGCAGCGGTTAGAAAAATAAAGACTGGTGCACTTAATATGGGAGATTAAATTACTGTTTTGTGAGCTCGGCCAGGGAGCAGACATAAGTGGGTTCGGTTTTGCAATGCACTTCTTTTTAATGCATTTATTTTAATTTTATTTTGTTGAGCCGGCTACCCCACCCTTTCCCAGCTGGAACCAGGCTCGGGGGGGCTCACACACAATAATAATAGAAATACAAAATTCCATATCAAGTATGTAGCAAGCATAAATAAGAACATTCAAAACTACAACATCAGTATCAATCCCAGCTCTAAAGATGGCGATAACAACGACACTTAGGCCCAATTAGCCTAAATTTTTCCTTCTCCCACCCATCATAAACCAATTAGACAAATTGGGCGGGGGGGAAGAGGGGCAGATCGGGAGGATGACAAGGTGTGAAAAGATTGTAGCTGCCTCAATGAAGGGTCCAGCGAACATCTTCGTCATATGGGCCCTATGTTACTAAGATCCCACAGGGCCCTGTTGTCAGCTGATAGAGCAGTGGTGGCGAACCTGTGGCACTCCAGATGTTATGGACTACAATTCCCATCAGCCCCTGCCAGCATGGCCAATTGACCATGCTGGCAGGGGCTGATGGGAATTGTAGTCCATAACATCTGGAGTGCCAAAGGTTCGCCACCACGGTGATAGAGCATTCCACCAGGTCTTAGCTCTGGCTGACGCTAGTTGGACATCTTTGTGGTCTACCAGGAGGTTAGCTCTGGAGGAACAAAGTGCCCTCTAGGGGCAACATGTAGTCCTACAGGTCCCAAGGTCCCAGGTGGCTTAAAGGTCAGCACCAAGATCTGACCGTTGAGTGGATCACTGTGGTAAGGTCCCAACAGGATAGGTAGAGAGCTGACTGCCTGGCGTGGCCATTTGTATGACCTGGACCTCCATAGAAAGGAAGGGTTTCAGAAGAAGAGGAGGAAGAGGAGGAGTGTGGATTTATATCCCCCTTTCTCTCCTGTAAGGAGACCCAAAGGGGCTTACAATATCCTTTCCCTCCCCCTCCCCCCCCCAACAACAAACAACCTGTGAGGTGGGTGGGGCTGAGAGAGCTACAATTGAAAAGAGGTCGGGCTAATAACCATCTTGTTATTAACTGGTTTTAATGTCTATATTTTTGGTATTACTTTTATATTATTGTATTTTATGATATTTATATATGTAAGCCGCCTTGAGTCCCATTGGGAGATTGGCGGGATAGAAATGTAAAATGTAGATAAATAAAAATACGGAAGGGATCCCGGTTAGAAATAAACTCTGGCTTCCAGTGGCAAACTCAGCACTCAGGTTAACAAGAGGAGACTTTCCACCCCAGCAAGGAAGAAAATGAATGAACCCAGTTGGTTGTTGTGGGTTTTCCGGGCTGTGTGGCCGTGGTCTGGTAGGTCTTGTTCCTAACGTTTTGCCTGTATCTGTGGCTGGCATCTTCAGAGGTGATACACCTCTGAAGATACCAGCCACAGGTGCAGGCGAAACGTTAGGAACATTTCCTACCAGACCACGGCCACGCAGCCCGGAAAACCCACAACAGCCAGTTGAATCTGGCCATGAAAGCCTTCAACAGTAGAATCAATCCAGGTTTAGAATCCAAGTTCGTGGAAGGAATTAAACAACTCTCGTTAAGCTCCGCCTACGTTCCTATGTCGTGGATGAGTGAGCTGGTTTCTAACCAATGAAACGGAGGGAACAAAGGGAAGGGAAATAGCCAGGTTCAATGTGAATTTCAGAGTGGGGCTCACTCTCACCAGATGGCCTTTGGATGGCTTGTGAAAATGGCTGGGCAAATGAGTGGAGGGGGAGACGTCTCTCGAGGGCTGTTGTCTAGGATAGCAAAAATTCCATGCGCCTTTTGTGTGATGCATTCTGGGAACTACACAGATTAAGCAGCTGCCTCCTTCCTGTCCAGTCTGTGAGTTTCCTGGAGGCATTTGCCTGATTGTTGTTGGGGACGGAGCAGGTCAATGAACCTTGCTGTGACTCATAGAATCATAGGGTTGGAAGAGACCCCCAAGGGCCATCCAGCCCAACCCCCTGCAATGCAGGAACACACCATCAAAGCACTCCCAATATATGTTCATCCAGCCTCTGTTTAAAAACCTCCAAAGAAAGAGATTCCATTACTCTCCAAGGCAGTGAATTCTACTGTCGAACAGGCCTGAAGGTCAGGAAGTTCTTTCTGATGTTTAGGTGGAATCTCTTTTCCTGCACCTTGAATCCATTGCTCTGTGTCCTAGTCTCTGAGAGGCAGCAGAAAACAAGCTTGCTCCCTCACCAACATAACATCCCTTCAAATGTTTAAACATAACTATCATATCCCCCTTTAACCTTTGCTTCTCCAGACTAAACATCCCCAGCTCCCTAAGCCTCTCTTCATAGGGCAGTGATGGCGAACCTTTTTGAGACCAAGTGCCCAAATTGCAAACCAAAACCCACTTATTTATCGCAAAGTGCCAACACAGCAATTAAACTTGAATACTGAGGTTTTAGTTTAATAAAAATGGTTGGCTCCGAGACGTGCGTTACTCAGGAGTTAGCTTGGTGAAGCAACTGTGCAACTCTTCAAATGGGTGAATCACGACCCTAGGAGGGTTTACTCAGAAGCAAGCCCCATTGCCAGCAACCGAGCTTACTCCCAGGTAAAGGATCGCGCTTTAGTTCTTTGCATGAAAATCAGTGGGGTTTAACAGCGCGTAACAGGGTTACCTACACTGCTCCCCCAAAACTAGGTCTTAGGTTTAATGCTAATAATCGAGCCCAGCAGCCCAGGCCAGCCTAGATGTGGGGGGGGGGGCACTCTGTGAGTGCCCACAGAGAGGGCTCTGAGTGCCACCTCTGGCACCCGTGCCATAGGTTCGCCACCCCTGTCATAGGGCATGGACTCCAGACCTTTTACTATTTTTGTTGCCCTCCAATCATCACGTGTTCACACTGAATCAGCCCGTCAGTCCACTTGGGTCAGTGTTGCCTGCTCAAACTGGCAGCCGCTGTCCAGGGTCTCGAGGCAGAGAGATGCCTTTCTCATCACCTACTGCCTGGTCCTTTCAACGAGGACCTCCTGCCCCGGAGCCTTGGGTCCTTCCAAAACTAGGGATTCAGTGAGGTCATTCTTCTTTGAGAGGGAGATTCCTTCGGTAAGTTTGCTATCAATTCCGTGAAGGAAGAGCAGCAGCCTCCTTCTCAAACAAACACAAACCTTGTGACAGCTCGAGGAGTAGCTTATTTTTTTAATTCCTAGAATGGAAATGCGTGAGTCTTTCAGTCTCCCGAGATTCCAGGTTTGTTTCTCGCCGCGGATTAAGCCAGAGGCTGTTTTGCATTATTTGTCCAACGCAGGACGAATGGGAGTTGGCCGAGACACACGGAGAGGCTGATGCCTTCCCTTTTTCCGAGAAGCAAAATATTCATTGTTCTGAAGAGCACGCTGGCAATTGTTCCAAGTGGCCAGAACAGAGCAATAAAAGGCAGTAATCCGGTGGCAGAGAAAGGGAAAGGAGGCGGCTGGGTTTCCCATTCATCTAGTTTCCTTGTTTCGTAGCGCCACTACACACATCGGCTAATTTGATCTCGGCCCTCTCCGGAGAGGCGTCATCATCTCATGGTGCAGGACGCTTCTCCCTGTCTGGCGCTTGGGCTGTCACGGCGCCGGCTGGTTGCTGCCCCCTTGCCCTGAAACCACAGCCTCCCTTCATAAACAAGTCAGACGGAGATGAGTTGGGTTTGTCCAGCGTGTTGGGGCTTAATGTCCTTTGGTGACAGCAGCTGTCACAGCTTCTGATGTAGCGTCTCGCGGTGTCAACACGGCCAACGTTTGCAGCTTCAACTGTCTGGCTTTCTTCTTCCATGCTGGAGTTTGAGGTGCAGAGATAATATAATGTGCTATGTGTGTTTGAGAGAGCGCGAAAGAGAGAGAGAGAGATGTGCCGATTTCTTTGATAGCCAGTGCACAAAGTCACACAGATTCTCCAGCCTCTCTGCCTTTGTCTGGGCAGGTGTTGTAACCAAAGGGGCTTGCTTTGCGCATGCGTGGTAATTGGGAGAGTTGACTCGTTGACCAGATGAAGTGACTTGTATAAACACCAGACCAGACCGGTTGCGCACCAAATCACCAGCTACAGCATTTTGGATCACCACAACAGTGATTGTTCACACGTGCCATTTGGAAAAATAAAAGACTTTCCCCCATGAGAATCCTAGAGTTGGAAGAGACCCCAAGGGCCATCCAGTCCAACCCCCTGCAATGCAGGAACATGCAATCAAAGCACATTCAAATGCTTAATTTGTCTTTGCTTGATGGTAACCGGTCAAGGGTGTGTAAAAGTCGGTTTCTGTGCATGCTGTTACCAACTGACGATTCAGTCGCTCGTGCAAACCATCCTGAGATAAATGTGCGTGTGTGAACTGATCCTTGGTGGTCAACAAACTGGGAAAGGGACTGATGCTGCTAGATCAGTCCTCCTCTGCAAGACCGGTCTGCAAGAGGGAGCAGTCTTGTTGAACATGGGCAGCTGCCTTATTGCTCTGTTAAGAGTAGTATTGTCTACTCAGACTGGCAGCTGCTATGCGGTTCTATAAACTGATCCTTAAAACTGACCATCCTGGGAACTGAACCTGGCATCTTCTGAAAGCTAAGCAAAAACACTGTACCACTCAGCCACAATCCCCATTACAAGTAGGCACTGGGGAGCAGGTAGCCCCAGGTGAGCCGGACCAACTTGCAGAGGTGGATGGGTGGTGGTGGAAGATGGTTCAGCTTCGGCTTGCATGAACGTTCCTCAAGTTAGGGTATTGCAGGTTTTCCGGGTTGTATGGCCGTGTTCCAGTAGTATTTTCTCCTGAAGTTTCGCCTGCATCTGTGGCTGGCATCTTCAGTAGTATTTTCTCCTGAAGTTTCGCCTGCATCTGTGGCTGGCATCTTCAGTAGTATTTTCTCCTGAAGTTTCGCCTGCATCTGTGGCTGGCATCTTCAGTAGTATTTTCTCCTGAAGTTTCGCCTGCATCTGTGGCTGGCATCTTCAGTTGTATTTTCTCCTGAAGTTTCGCCTGCATCTGTGGCTGGCATCTTCAGTTGTATTTTCTCCTGAAGTTTCGCCTGCATCTGTGGCTGGCATCTTCAGTTGTATTTTCTCCTGAAGTTTCGCCTGCATCTGTGGCTGGCATCTTCAGTTGTATTTTCTCTTGACGTTTCGGCTGCTTCTGTGGCTGGCATCTTCAGTAGTATTTTCTCCTGAAGTTTCGCCTGCATCTGTGGCTGGCATCTTCAGTTGTATTTTCTCCTGAAGTTTCGCCTGCATCTGTGGCTGGCATCTTCAGTTGTATTTTCTCCTGAAGTTTCGCCTGCATCTGTGGCTGGCATCTTCAGTTGTATTTTCTCCTGAAGTTTCGCCTGCATCTGTGGCTGGCATCTTCAGTTGTATTTTCTCCTGAAGTTTCGCCTGCATCTGTGGCTGGCATCTTCAGTTGTATTTTCTCTTGACGTTTCGGCTGCTTCTGTGGCTGGCATCTTCAGTAGTATTTTCTCCTGAAGTTTCACCTGCATCTGTGGCAGACGAAACATCAGGAGAAAATGCTACTGGAACATGACCATACAATCCGGAAAACCCACAACACCTTAGTGATTCTGGCTGTGAAAGCCTTCAACATTACATTTCCTCAAGTTCATCCTTGGTTTCCAGTGCGATCAGGTAGGGACTGACTAAGCCAAAAGCTCCCCAACCAGCATTTTGATATCCAACAACTTTTCATTTCTCCCTTGTTTTTTGTTTGTTTGTAGGATGCCATGTCCACGTTTTTCCAGTTTGGGGCTTCAATCGAGCAAGAAGCCATCATCATGTTGAAATTCATGCAATATTACGACTGGCATGTCTTCTCGCTGGTGACCAGCACCTTTCCCGGCTACCGGGACTTCATTAGCTTCGTCAAGTACACTGTGGAGAACAGTTTTGTGGGCTGGGACATGCAGAATATTATCACCTTAGATGCGCCGATTGGTGATGCCAGGACAACGGTGCAACTGAAGAAGATCCACTCCTCGGTCATCATGCTGTACTGTTCGAAAGACGAAGCCGTCTATGTCCTGGAAGAAGCTCGCTCGCTGGGCTTAACCGGGTACGACTTCTTCTGGATTGTCCCTAGCATGGTCAGTGGGAACATGGAGATCACACCTCAAGCGTTTCCCGCCGGGTTGATTTCTGTGGCCTATGACGAATGGGACTACAGTTTGAAGGCTCGAGTCCAGGATGGCCTTGGGATTATTACCATGGCAGCAGCTGCCATGTTGGACAGGTACTCCTTCATCCCCGAAGCGAGAACCAGCTGCTACAGCCAGCAAGAGAGGAATGAGCAACCATCTCACACCCTACACAAGTAAGAGCCTTGCCTTCTTCTTTCAAATGTGCATGGTGCTTTTGAGATCCTAGATAACAGGTGTCAAACTCAAGGCCCTCCAGATGTTATAGACTACAGTTCACATCATCCCCTGCCAGCATGATGCTGGCAGGGGATGATGGGAATTGTAGTCCATAACATCTGGAGGGCCGCAAGTTTGACACCTATGTCCTAGATAAAGACTCACTCATGTAAATGGTAGTAACCATGGGTCATGATCCCCACATTGCAAAGGTCCTTATATAAAGCAGCGGTGCGACCGCACTTGGAGTCCTGTGTTCAGTTCTGGTCGCCACATCTCAAAAAGGATATCGAAGAGATAGAAAAAGAGCAGAGAAGGGCAACAAGGATGATTGAGGGATTGGAGCACCTTCCTTATGAGGAGAGGCTGCAGCGTTTGGGACTCTTTAGTTTGGAGAGGAGACGTCTGAGGGGGGATATGATTGAAGTGTATAAAATTATGCATGGGGTAGAAAATGTTGACAGACAGAATTTTTTCTCTCTTTCTCACGATACTAGAACCAGGGGGCATACATTAAAAATGCTGGGGGGAAGAATTAGGACTCATAAAAGGAAGCATTTCTTCACGCAAGGTGTAGTTGGTGTCTGGAATACACTGCCACAGGAGGTGGTGATGGCCACTATCCTGGATAGCTTTCAAAGGGGCTTGGACAGATTGATGGAGGAGAAGTCGATCTATGGCTACCAATCTTGATCTGAGATGACAAATGCCTTAGCAGACCAGGTGCTCAGGAGCAGCAGCAGCAGAAGGCCATTGTTTTCACATCCTGCATGTGAGCTCCCAAAGGCACCTGGTAGGCCACTGCAAGTAGCAGAGTGCTGGACTAGAGGGACTCTGGTCTGATCCGGCAGGCTCTTTCTTATGTTCTTATGCCCATTGTCAGCCTTCTTTCTTCTACCTATGTGATGTCGGGGGGCTTGAGCTGTGGAGGGAGGGGCTCAAAAGTGGGACCCAGAGACCTCACTATTCTCAGCCCCAGGGCAACTTTTCACTCTCTGTGGTGGACAGCTGAAACCTGGTTCAGCTGGTCACATCTAATAAGGTTCCACCAATCCTGTTGCCCACAGCCTGGTGTCTGTTCTGCTGCAAGGTCGGGTGCTGAATAAACAGTGTCAGTCTGGAAATTATCCGTTCTACCTTCTCTCCATCCTTTGTAGCTTCCTGGAGTGGATCAAATAAGCCAGCTGGGAAAATAAACGTTCTCTTTCCCTTACTCGATTCCGTCAGCTCAGTTGGATCTCTTGCAGTGCCCCCGCCCCCGTCCCCCAGTTGCTGGGGTGAGCTGTGGTTCCAAGCTCTGGGAACATCAACCGCCCACTAAGAAATCTCCTCTAGGTGTTTATGTGAGAGGAAAGTCTGTGGAGGAGGGGCCGAACGGGAAACCGAAGAAAAGGAAACTGTGGAAGGAGGGAAAATGTGGAAGGAGGGAAGGAGTCCCTTTTTAATTCATACATGAATGGCCCACATACCTGTAGAACAGTGGTGGCAAACCTATGGCACAGGTGCCAGAGGTGGCACTCAGAGCCCGCTCTGTGGGCACGCACAAATAGAGTTCCCGCCCCCCCCCACACACATCTAGGCTGGCCTGGGCCGCTGGGCTCAATTATTAGCATTACACCTAAGACCTGGTTTTGAGGAAGCAGTGTGGGTAACCCTGTTAAGTGCTATTAAGCCCCACTGATTTTCATGCGAAGAACTAAAGTGCAATCCTTTACCTGGGAGTAAGCTCGATTGCTGTCAATGGGGCTTGCTTCTGAGTAAACCCTCCTAGGGTCGTGATTCACCCGTTGGAAGAGTTGCACGGTTACTTCAAAGCAAAGCCACCAACTACCACCAAGCTAACTCCTGAGTAACGTACGCCTCGGAGCCAACAGTTTTTTCTAAACTAAAACCTCAGTATTCAGGTTAATTTGCCGTGTTGGCACTTGGCGATAAATAAGTGGGTTTTGGGTTGCAATTTGGGCACTCGGTCTCGAAAAGGTTCGCCATCACTGCTGTAGAAACAGGTCTTGCTCAGGGGCTGAGCTGCACACTTGTTGCAGGGAAGGACAATAAAACAACAAACCTTTAATGGCATGTTATTAATACACAGGAAAAAATATATAAAAAGGTTAAAAGAGTAAAAACGGTATATTACATAATTAGATTAAGATCGCTTATTATCAGTCAGTTTAAGAAACCTCGTAGTCTGTTCTAAGATGGCTCCAGAGTTGTTCATTGATAAGGATACAGTCTTTTGCGGGTCATCAGTACCTCTCAAATAGGGGCGATAGTAGCGACATTCTTGCCTCTGCATAGAGGGGGCAGAGATGAAAAACATGGTCCACAGAGTCTCTTCACAATGCACCTCACAAATGCGCAGTCTTTTGTGATGTGGTGTTTTTTTAACCCTTACCTGTCTTAAAGGAGAGGGCAGGGTATCACATCTGGCAAATGAGAGGGCCCGGCAAATGGGCTCAGAAAGGAGCTCAGAAAGGAGAGATAAATATTCAGCAGCGCCGGGACCATATAGGATTCCTAGAGAAAGGGGGGAGCAGAATTTACGGGCCTGGTCAAGCAGGGTATTGTTGTTCGGACTCATACAATCTGGCCCTGATGCTTTTAGGAATTTCATTTGGTGATAACGAGGTCATCGTGTCAAGCGACAGGTCAGGAGCACACAGCTTTGCCTCAATATGGGCCCACCAACCTGTAGAGTGGGAATTGGCTAGGAAAGTCTCTATGCTAAGCTGACCAGACGTCCTGCTTTTGGCGGGACAGTCCCGCCTTGGAACAACTTGTCCCGCGTGTTTTTTCAAATGTCCCGGGTTTTGGAAGGCTGCCGCACTGCCTTCTGGGGCGCAAGGCAGTGCGGCAGCCTCCCGCATGGCCGCAGGAGCGCACTGCCTTCTGGGGCGGGAAACGGGAGCACCCCAGAAGGCAGTGCGCTCTTGCGGCTGCGTGCTCATGCGCGCGCGCGGCCGCCTGCCCGGTGTGTCTCGGTTCGCGAAGGTGACCATCTGGTCACCTTACTCTATGCCTAAAGCAGAGGTGTCACCAGTATTTAAACATTACACACCGTGCCCTTCTCTCAAGTAAATGTTGCCTTGTTTCCAGGCAAAGTGCAACATCAGGCAATGTCTTATATAAGGGAAGGAAAAATTGAGTTTTTCCCCTTTGTTGTGGCAGTGGTTAGATATGCCAGGTTCCCCTACTACACGAGTTTCTTTGGAAATTGGGGGGTGGGGTGGAATGTGCTACATCACTCTGGATAAAAACCCAAAATGACAGAGTGGATGCTGCACGCACCATTTACAATTTACAAAAAAAAAAAATCCATCTATAAAAAAATCTCCATTTACAAAAAGTCTAAGGTAAAACTAAGGTCGTTCACATGCTTCCGTGCGGACAGCCCCGAAAGTGCTGCGGCTTGCAGAGGCTCCTTCTCACGGAGGTCTGTCCTTTTTGTTTTTTTAACATACTTTCTCTTCCCTGTGCAGGTCCACAGGGACGAGGGGACACGCCGCCATGACCATGGCAACGCCTCGGGAGTTGGAGGGCAGGAGGTGTCTCCCCTCGTCCCTGTGGAGCTGCGCAGGGAGAGAAGGTAAATTGAAAAGCAAAAAGGATGCTCCAAAAAGCGGTGCCTCCCACCTGGTGCCGTTCGCTCGGCATCGGGTGCAAAACGGTGTTTTTAGAAAAACTCGCTCATTTAGCGAGTTTCAAAAACACCATTTCCCCACCGGTTGGTGGCCGGTGGGGGGGGCGGGGAGCATGGTGCTGCCTTGTTTCGGAGGTGGCAGCCGTGAGAGGTCCTCCCCCCAACTGATGTTTTTACTGGGCCTGCACCAGTGTTTTTGGCCCGTGCGGAGGGGGCCTCCGTCTAACCTACCTTGCAAGGTTATTTGGAGAATAAAACAGAGGAACGAGAGATCAGCATAAGCCGTTTTGGGTCCCTACTGGAGAGAGAGGCAGGATGTCAATAAAATAAATAAATAAAAACCAAAAGTGACAAAGTGAATTGGATAGCCTTATAGACAAAGTTTTACTTAAAATACTAGAGCATCTGAAGACATGGCTTCTGGTCAAAAGCAGATGGATGCTAGCATTTACAAAAAACCTTTTGGTAAAACCATGAGAGATTTTCTAAATGCTAGAAAGTCTTGACGATGTCACTTCCGTTTTTTTTCCTGGAAGTGACATCAGTGTGCTGACGCAGTGCTGGGAGTTAGGCCCCACCCTCCAATGTTTCTTGGGGGCTGCCAGCTGCTGTTGTCATCCTGAATAACCATAATATTGGGCTCTTAGCATTTGAGTTGGGTGTCCAGCTAGTAAGGAGATATATGGTTGCTTCAGGAGGTTCTAGCTCCACCCTGAGCTGCTTTCGTAGGGAGACCGTGGAAACGTGGGGGCTGGGGGAAAGGTTGATGCTCAGTTAATTCCGAGCATTCTGTGAGGGGTGGAGTTTTCATATTTATTTATTTACTTACTTGTTTCTTTAATTTTTGTAAATTTCTATCCTGCCCTTCAAATACATCCCAAGGCGGGTTACACAACGTCTGAACCTTATACTGAGAGCATCACCATAAACATACAAAAAAGTCCCTAAAACATATCTTATAATCCAAAACCCAATACCCATACCCATCCCCCTGGGTGCAGGTGGAGGGCCAGTGGTCTGAGGGAAGGGGGCATAAATCAGTCAAACGTCCTTGCAAAAATGGGGATCTTGACCAGACGCCCCCTTAGAGGGGGAAGGGTCCGGCAGCAGCCCCCACCCTGTGACCTCAGCCCCTCGGCTGGTCTACATGGCAAAAGGCACAGATAATTGAGTCCCGGCCTCTTTGCATCCTGGCTAGCAAACCCACGGCTCAAACAGAGCAAGAGCTGTAGGAAGTTCTTTTCTGATCCAAGATGCTCTTGAATTTTGTGGCTCCCTCCGTGGCGCTTCCCCAGTTGGGAGAAGAAGGAATCAGCTCTCTTTAACCTTCTGAAGATTTGGTACAAAATCAAACATTCGGAAACCAAGTGCCCAGCGCTTCCCAGACGCAAAGCCCGGCTGGGTTTCCGCATGATGCGGAAAAGCTCCTGTTGTTTTTGTACGACCAGTTAATTGCTCACAATTTGCACAAATAGCCAACTCATAATATACAGCCAATTGTATCATAATGCTTGATCTCAAACGCTGGATTCTTTCGTTTGTCCCTGGGTGGTTTTTTAATGCTCTCTCCATTACATTTTTAGCTCCCAAACCCCGTTCCTCCTAAAGGTTAGACAAGCCGTATTCCTGCTGTATTATTCTCACAAGGAACGTGTGAGGCTGGAGAGTTTAAGTAAAGGTCACTGCCCCAAGGTCTGCTCTTGGGCTTTATGCCAAACATAACCCATCTGGTCGCTTCTGTGCCACACCATTATCTTTCTTTCCATATAGAAATGAGTCCCCCCCCACCCACACCTCTCACTCAGTAGGGTCAATAGAGAGTGAGAATTGTTTTTAACGTAAGATATTATAGCAGCAGACTTTTAACACGTTTCGTTGCGTCAAAGTCAGATCCATTGTAAGCGAGGGTATATTTAAAAGCATAAAAATAGAACCCTTTCAAAGGAAATCTTCTGTGGGTTTTTAAGAAAATTGATTTGCTTTTTTAAAAAGTTTAATAAAACGTCCTTGATTTTTTTTTTAAACCCACCCTGTTCAGTACTAAAATAGGTAGCATGAGGGCAGGCCAGGGTCTTCCAGACCAACGCTGGGACTTTCCCTATGTTTCCCTCGGCCGCCGTTGCACACAATTCCCAGCGCGCAGCATCCCTGGCACTCGCCCGGGCGTCCCCACGACCCCGTGCTCTGCGCGGGGTCATCAAAAGGCACCCTTTGCAAGGGCACCAGGGATGCCTCGCGCTGAGGGGGCGCGACAGTGGCAGCGTCAGGGTGGCTGCGCTGTCGCCGCCCCTCTCGTGGGGAGTGCCGGGGGACCCCACGCTACTCTCCTCAAGTAGCGCGGGGCTTAAGGTAAGTGGGGAAAGGCCCATTGACTGAACTCCCTTGTTTAGATGCAGCTCGAGGTCCTTGAGTGGATTTTCATGAGGGTTCGTGACCCCTCCTCCGAATGAGTTCAGTGCTACATAATTAGTTCTCCATTCTATCTTCTAACTTACCCCTGTGCCAAAGTAGGGTTAAAAGGTTGAGAACAAGGACTATCCAACCCCAAAGAGCCAGGTCGCGTTTCACAAGAGTCCAGAGGATCCTGGAATCCTGGATCTTCCAGAGTCCAAAGGGGTCTGCGACCCTGTGGAGTCTCCAGATGTTGCCTGATGCCGGACTACCACAATTCCCATCAGCCCCTACCAGCACGGCCAATTGGCCATGCTAGCAGGGGCTGATGGGAATTGTAGTCCATGAACATCTGGAGACCCACAGGTCGCAGACCCCTTTCCAGATGTTGTCTGATGTGCAAACCACTGCGCCGCATTTCCCCCTTTCCCAGGACAGCCTGTGTATTGTTCTAATCCAGAGTGCACTTTGAACACTGCAAGGAAGAAGGTGGGATGAAGCGGAGGAGGTTCAGGTATTCCTTCTGCATCTTCAGATGCTTCCCGGAGGCTGGGCCACATCCGATGTCCACGAAACTGCTTGGGGAGTCCTCGAGGCACAAAACCCCTCCTGTCTGCTTAAGTGGGGCACGTTTGGAGACACGTCTTCGGCGTTATGAAACATTGTTAGGGGAATTCAGCCCTTTCCCGGATGATGGTTCTTCATGGCCAATTACTTTAATTGTGGGGATCTGCTACTGCTGTCGACAAGGCACAGAAGGAGCACGTGGGAGAGGCCTGGCTCGGGGTTATGAAACTAGTGGGGAAGCTTTTGTTGTTGTTTGTTTTCAATTGTGTTATGAACGCAACTCGTCTCATCAAAAAGCCTCGCGTTAGCGGGCCGCCAGCGGGCATCTGACCTTGCTGTTTATTCCTCCGCACGACTCCCCTTCCCTAAGTCCAAAGTCAAAAACTTTGTGCCTCTTTTCATCGTCTGGGCGGCTCCGTTCCGAGAGCAGGGCCGAGCATCGGATATCGATCGGGCCCTTTTCAGGTTTCGCACCCATATTCGCCATTTGTTCTGCCAGAGCGGGGCAAAACCGTGAGTCTTCTCCCTAGCAGGTGGATTACGTCAACGTTCTCGGTTTCCCTGCAAGGGGAGATGAATGGCCGAAATGAAAGAGCTGTTCGGAGAGGACAATTTCCTGGCCCGTAGAAGCAACACCACAGTCTTTCGCTCGCCACTTGGAAGAGTAGGTCTGCAGAGTTGGTAATGGCAACCGAGTCAGTGCGAAGTTGGGAGGGTCACTTTGATTGTGGTTGCCAACCTCCAGGCAAGGCCTGCAGATCTTCCGGAATTAGAACTGTTCTCCAAGTGACAGAGATCAGAAGAGTTGGATTTATAACCCCCCCTTTCTCTCCTGTAAGGAGACTCAAAAGGGCTTACAATCTCCTTGCCCTTCCCCCCTCACAACAAACACCCTGTGAGGTGGGTGGGGCTGAGAGAGCTCCGAAAAGCTGTGACTAGCCCAAGGTCACCCAGCTGGCGTGTGTTGGAGTGCACAGGCTAATCTAGTTCCCCAGGTAAGCCTCCACAGCTCAAGTGGCAGAGTGGGGAATCAAACCTGGTTCTCCAGATTTGAGTGCACCTGCTCTTAACACTACGCCGCAGCTGCACTAACCACTACACCACTGCTGCTAGGTGGACTTTATGCAGGAGCGTATCTGCCTGGGGACATGGGGTCACCCATGTCCCCAGGCGCAACTAATCTGGTCACAACTAATCTGGTCACGTGACCACATGCCTTCCCCCTCGTCTGACTTCAGCCTCCCTCGGCCCTGCCCATGTCATCAAAGATAATAACATAAGTGGGGCCGAGGGAGGCCAAAGTCTGATGAGATCAGCCCGGCCCACCCCACATTGTCCTGATCTGCTTCCTCATCTGATGTGGGCAGGGTCTGAGGAAGGCCAAAGTCAGGCAAAGCTCCCTGCAGGCAGGCAGGCCTACCTGAGTCCCCGGGCTATGGGGGGGAGCAGCACTCTGCACTCCTGTGCTCCCTGCAGGCAGGCTTCTGCCCTCCCCAGGCCCTGGGAAGAGCAGGAGTCGATCACAGGGACACGGGGGGTGGGGCTACGTGACGTGCGGGGCGGGGCTAAGTGGGGCCGGGGCTACGCAACTTACGGAGGGAAACCCGGAGAAGGTTTTGTCTCCGGCCGCCATTTTCCCCTGATACTGCTCTGACTTTATGGCATTATATCCCTTTGAAGTCCCTCCTCGCTCCAAACTCCACCCTCCTCCGGCTCGACCCACAAGATCTCCTGATTTAAAACAATGTCTGAAATTCCCTTGCATTTGGACATTTTTTTGTCCACAACTTAGTAGAATTTAAAGACCCTGTTTAGGATGGCAAATGTCTGCATCCACACTCCTAGTTCGGAGCTGAATGGTTTTCGGCTTTGATTCTAACTCCCTTACAGCTAGTTTGGGAGGGAAATCTGCCCCTTCTCAGTGGTTTGCCCTACTCTTGTATCTAATCTGGAGGAACCGGGTTTGATTCCCAGCTCTGCCGCCTGAGCTGTGGAGGCTTATCTGGGGAATTCAGATTAGCGTGTGCACTCCCACACACGCCAGCTGGGTGACCTTGGGCTAGTCACAGCTTCTCGGAGCTCTCTCAGCCCCACCCACCTCACAGGGTGTTGGTTGTGAGGGGGGAAGGGCAAGGAGATTTTCAGCCCCTTTGAGTCTCCTGCAGGAGAGAAAGGGGGGATATAAATCCATACTCTTCTTCTTCTTCTTCTTTCTCATAATTACCTATTTTCTCACTGTTTTTGCCTCGGCTGTCTCTGTAAAAGAGGAGAACCAATCCGGGAGGCCTGCAAAGGACAAAAGAGTTCCTCAGCCTTTTCAGGAGTATTTCAAGTCTAACATTTTGCAAAAGCCAGTAGGGTGCAGCGGCTAGTGAGTCAGACGCAGATCTCGGAGAGCCGAGTTCGAATCTCTGTTCCGCCACGGACCCTAAAGGACCAGTCTTGCAACCGTGTTGTATCCTACCTGACAGTGTTATGGTGAGGATAAAATGGAACCAAGGTAAACGAAAGAGTGGTGTTAGCCACTTGGGAGTTCCCGCCGGGTAGAATCCTGTTATCACTGGAGTACATAAAATCAATATGGGCTTTTGACTTTGTGTTTGTTCACCTGTGTCTTTTAGCCCCTGGGCATTCAGTGTTGCGGTGTGCGGGGTGTTGGTGTGGCTGTAGAACTGTGGCATTTGCACAGCCTTGGCTGAGCCAGGTAATGGGCTGAGAGAGCCAGCACTGTGGAGCAGCAGTGGCGTAGGAGGTTAAGAGCTTGTGTATCTAATCTGGAGGAACCGGGTTTGATTCCCAGCTCTGCCACCTGAGCTGTGGAGGCTGATCTGGGGAATTCAGACTAGCCTGTACACTCCCACACACGCCAGCTGGGTGACCTTGGGCTAGTCACAGCTTCTCGGAGCTCTCTCAGCCCCACCTACCTCACAGGGTGTTTGTTGTGAGGCGGGAAGGGCAAGGAGATTGTCAGCCCCTTTGAGTCTCCTGCAGGAGAGAAAGGGGGGATATAAATCCAAACAAAGAAAAAGCACTGGATCTTTATGGTGTTTTAAAAAGACGTGCTCCTGCCACACCCCACCTCAGACTGGCAACAAGACACAACACATCCACGGGACTGTCTCTCTCAATGTGGCCTCCGAAGGACACAGATTGGTGGTCCCTGGCTCAAAGGCTGGCCCCACATAGGGCCAGGGTGTTCTCAGCCTGGCCCCAACCTGCTGGAACCCTCTGTCCAGTGAGGCCCAGGCCCCACAGGAATCGATGCAGTGCTGCAGGGCCTGTGAGACAGGGCTGTTCCACCAGGAGTTTGGTCGAGGTAGGCAGGGGTTTCTTTCTGAGGCCTCCCTCTCCCCCGTACCCCTCCTTCAGCAGCAGTGGCATAGTGGTTAAGAGCAGGTGTATTCTAATCTGGAGGAACTGGGTTTGAGTCCCGCTCTGCCGCTTGAGCTGTGGAGGCTTACCTGGGGAACCAGATTAGCCTGTGCACTCCCACACAGCATGGCCCTCGTGCTCGGCAAGGGAAGGAGGGCTCGGTCCGCGTGCTACTGGCTTGGCTGGGGGAGGCACGTGAGGTGTGGCCTGGCATAGGCGGCAAGACTCCAGCAATGACGTCGGGGGGGAGGGAGGGGGGGGGCTGGGCAGCACCTGCTTCTGCTCTTTCTTGGGAGTCAGCCTCCTGTTGGTGGTGAGAGTCAGTGCAGATGAGCGGGGGCTGGGGGAGTGGGGAGTAGGGGAAAGGCCAGGGAGATGCTTCTTGGGGCTGGCTCCCTTTTCTGGAGCTGGTTCAGAGCCTGCGAAGACAGCCTGGAGTGCTGTAGCTCCCTTTCTGCTCCAGGGACGTCCAGGCCTGGCTGGCTGTGCACTCCCTTGCTCTGTACCACCACTCACTGCCAGGAAGGAAGCTGCTTGCATCAGCTGCTGGAAGGGCAGGAAAAAAAAGAAAATGAGGTAAGAAGCTGGGAGAAACCAATTAAACCTAGGTAAAACCTGAGAGTGCCAGCGGGATGTAGTGGTTAAGAGCAGGTGCATTATAATCTGGAGAACTGGGTTTGATTCCCTACCCTTCCTCCACCTGAGTGGCGGAGGCTTATCTGGTGAACCGGATTCCTGCTGGGTGACCTTGGGCTAGTCACAGTTCTCTCAGGACTCTGTTAGCCCCACCTACCTCACAAAGTGTCTGTTGTGGGGAGAGGAAGGGAAAGGAGCTTGTGAGCCTCCTTGAGTCTCCTTACAGGACAGAAAGGTGGGGTATGAATCAAAATCTCTTCTTCTCTTCTTATTGGGGGAAAGAGGAGTGGTTTTAAGTAACTGGGGGGGAAGACTAACATTTGAATAATTGTTTGAAGGGGAAGAAAATCACCAATAAGGCCACGTTTATGGGCAAGGGCGGGGTGACCCAGGCATTTCCCCAAATTCTCTACTGTCCTATATAGGAGGCTGTAATCTGTGAGGGGCTAATACAAATGTTCAGAATATGATGCTTTATTTCATGGGTATGTTGGATGGCTCATTTCCAGATACTGCGAAATGCAGGGTGGGTCTTTGAGCCTGGAGCCACGTGTTTTTAAGGACTCTCCTGCAAAATCACAACACAGACTCAAAAAGCCGTTCGATCCATGCCAGTGATGTATGTGTACAGACAGATTTCTCCTGTTTTCCATTTCTTCAAGGTTTGGCATATTCAAAGTTAAGTTCAAATCCTATGAGCCTGCCTTCCACTTCCTCTGTTTCTCTTTCTCCCCTTTCCTTCTGTTCCTCTGTTCCTCCTTCCTTTCACTTTTTATCTTTCTTTACCTCCCACTTCACCTTTTCCCCATTTTCCCCTCCCTCCGGCTTGCTTACCAAATCACTGATTACTAAATTTAAATCCTGCCAGATTACTGAATTTCACGACAGTAAATCCAGGCAAAGAACCCAGTTTGATTTTGCAGCATTTTAAAATAAATAATCTTAATTTTAAAAAATCCTCTCCAATTACCAGTAATTAATTTGGATGGGGGGGGGGACTGGAGTGTGAACCCCCCTGGGGGGGGGAATTATCCATTCCAGAATGCCCAGCGATGATAATGTAATTTCTTCTGCCAACACTTTTTACCTGATTAACAGGTAAATAAAATCAGAAAGCAGGGGGACCACTGGGACTATTGACCAGCCGAGAATGTGCGTTTTCTACCTGTTCTTAGTCTCCTGCTGTATAGGTTGAAAGAGACCGCAAGGGCCATTAATTCAAGGCCAATTCCCTGCAATGCAAGAACACACAATCAAAGCACTTCCAACATATGTTCATCAGTAGAGTCCATTTTTGTTTTGCTGATGACACCAGCTAGATCATAGTTTAATCATATTTCCTGATATAGGAAGAGTTCTTATTGCGATTCATACCATTTTAATCTTGTTACATTTAGAAATTAAGAGGTCTCTGTTCCCTCCTTCCACTTCCTCTATTTCTCTTTCTTTCTTTCCTCTCCTCCTTCCTTCCTTCCCTCCCTCCCCTTTTCTTCCCTTCCCTCCCTCCCTCCCTTCACTTCCTTCCTTCCTTTCTTCCTCCCTCCCTCCCTCTCTCCCCTTCCCTCCCTTCTTCCCTCCCTTCTTCCCTCCCTCCCTTCCTCCATCCCCTCTCCCTCCCTCCCTCCCTCCCCTCCCTCCCTCCCTTCCCCCTCCCCTCCCCTCCCTTCCTTCCCTCCCTCCCTTCCTCTCTTCCTCCCCTTCCCTCCCTCCCTCCCTCCCTTCCCTCCCTCCCTCCCTCCCCTTCTCTCCCTCCCTCCCTCCCTCCTTCCCTCCCTTCCCTCCTTCCCTTCCCTTCCCTCCCTCCCTCCCTCCCTCCCCTTCCTTCCTTCCTTCCCTCCCTCCCTCCCTCCCCTTCCTTCCCTCCCTTTCTTTCCCTTCCACTTCAACTCTTCCCCTGTTTTCCCCTCCCCTTCTCTGTCTCTTCACAATTTGCAACCAAGATAGCAGAGCCCAATTGGGATCTTACCCAAACTTTCAAAAGCAAAAGGCATCCAGGAAGTGTGGCTGACTGGCCAGAGAGAAGTGAGGGAGGTACAACTTATAATATTCCCCTCAGCATTGGGAAAGCCCAAATGTTTAGGGGTGGGGGGCTCAATTTCACAGCTTGCCCCGGGCACCATTTTTTGTCACTGTGCCCCTGGGTGGAAGACCTTTCTCTGCCTGAAACCCTGGACTTCAGCTGCCAGTCTGGGTAAGCAATACTAACCTTGATGGACCGATGATATGATGCAGGATAAGGTCACTTCATGTATTTGGCAAGGGGCTGTGGCTCAGTGGAAGAGCATCTGTTTTGCATGCAGAAGGTCCTGGGTTAAATCCCTAGCACTCTCCAGTTAAAAGGACCAGGCACGGGTGATGTGAAAGACCCAGCCGGAGACCCCGGAGAGCAGCTGAGTAGTCAATACTGACCTTGATGGGCCAAGGATCCCATTCAATACAAGGCAGCGGCATTGCTCATTTGATGCAATCGACCAGAGGTGGAAGGGTTAAATCCCTTCTGCTTCGCCCTCACATGACAGGGCTTAACCTCTTAACATGGCCAGTGAGATCTGATGGTGGATCTTCCAGCTGCGCCCCACAGAGGAAAGCCACGGGGCTTGTCTCCCCCCACCCCGCCCCACTCCCCGTCCTTCTCCTGTATGCCTGATTTGAGTGAGCTGTAGCAACTGGCTATCCCACGCTGGGCCTCCGCCACCTGACCGTGTTTGCCTATTAAAACTGTATGAGTACAAGGTAGAGAAGACGTGTTCAGGCGGTGCAATTAGGCCTTGAACATGAATGCCGGTGGGAACACCAGGCAGAGTAGCAGGCGGGGGAGAGAACGGAACCGCTGGCGAAAAGCCTCCCCCCCTCCCTGGTCCAGCGTGGCCTCTCCGTGGCAACCTGCTCAGCACCAGGAGGAGGGCTAGGCTTTCCATCCCATCATTCGGGACGAACAGAACATAACTGGTCAGGGACATTAAATTCTGCTGGATTATCTCTCTCCCCCCCCCCACCCCAACACACCTCTTGTGGCACTGTGCAAAGCAAACAGTTGATTTCCTTCATTGCTTCTCCAGTTGTCACTCCAATGGGGGAGCCAAAACAACGTTCCCCCTCCTCCCCTGCATCCTCACAGCAACACCGTGATGCAGAGTGTGCCACACTACCAGGACTGGTCAGTCGTCCCCCCCCCCCCACCTTGCAAGGCTTGGCCACAGACTGCATTCCTGGAATGTGTCCACCCTCCTGCACCTTAAACCACTGGCTTTTGCTGGGGACCAGGATGCAGCAGGGCCTCACATGGAGCGCTTGGCTTGCCTCTGGCTGGCGAATCATCTGTGGAAGGCTGACTTCTTCAGAGCACCCAGACTGAGTGCCTTTAACACGAACACATGACTATGTGGACGCAGGAAGCCCCCCTGCCCCGAATCCTTGGTCCACCAAGGTCAGTCTTGTTAGCCCAGGCTGGCAACGGCTCTCAGAGCCTTTTATATCACCTCTGGCCTAGACTTCTTCACTGGAGATGTTTGTCAGGACTACACGTCCCAACATGCACCAGTCCCCACGAGTAGTGGCTAAAGCGGGAAACCGCCACAAATGGGAACCCAGGGCGGGAGAAGGGACTGCAGTGATTGGATGGTTCGAATCAGCCTTAAGTATTGGACCTGAGGGGAGATCCTCAGTTCCAGCACCCTGTGGCCAGGGTGACACAAATCAATAAAGTTCTTCTGTTCAAGCTAGCTTTGTCCTGCCTTACAATGATGGGGATTGAACCCGGCATCTTCTGCAAGCCAAATGGATGCTCTTCCACTGAGCCACAGCTCCTCACCTTTGCCTCTGTGCAGGGGTGTACCGCTGATGGGGACATGGGGTAACCCATGTCCCCGGGCGCACATAGACCTGGGTGCCGGCATCAGCTCCGGGTGGTAGACCTGGACGTTGCCAGCAGCTCCAAGAACTAAACATGGATGCCGGCGCGAGGTCCAGGCAGTAGACCTGGGCTCTGGGTGGTACACCTGGGTGCCTGCAAGGGTTTTTTTTTTGGGGGGGGGGGTCAGATTTTGTTTCCAGGCTCCATTTTCCTAGATACGCCTCTGCCTCTGTGCTTGCCGTAAATACTCCTAAGATATGGGGCAGAAAGGAGAGCCTGGAGCCGGAAGTTAAGCAACAAGGGATCTGCTCCACCTTCCTGTCCCCCAACTGGCAAAGGGTTGGGGCAGCCAGCTTGTGGTGGTGGCACCTCCTGCCAACTTTGTGCCCCTTTTTTGTGTTCTGGGTAACCCTGGGGGAGGGGTGGGCCTCCATGCCACTGGCCCACCAAGACTTTTCATGGTTCTCTTAGCTGCTCTGTCTGGGAACCACGTTGAGTCTCCATCTGCCTTTTCCTGCTGGCGTCAAAATGATTGTGGGGAGGAGCATTCAGAAACTTGGTGGGTTGCGGGAGGGAGCTCATTTGTCTTGTTACAACCTAGCTGTGGAGGGGTTAAGTTGCACTCTTGCCAGCCAAGCTGTGCTCACGACCTGAGTTCAATCCCAAAGGAAGTTGGTGTCAGGTAGCCTTCATTCCTTCTGAGGTTGGTAAAATGAGTATCTACCTTGCAGGCAGTGGCAAACCACCCCATAAATGCAGTCTGTCTGGTAAATGTTGGGATATGACGTCACCCTCAGGGTCGGCAATGACCTGGTGCTTTACTGGTTCCTTTTAATATCTATTTTAAATCTGTTAGTATTAGGTGATCATTCTGGTATTTGTATCAGCTGGCGTAACAGCCCCATCCAATTCCTTGAAAGTTCCAGGGATTGTATTTGCCACGGAAAAGAAAGATCCTCCCTTCCAAATTGCAGGCAGATAGGAGAAAGGATCTTCTTCCTTTTGAAAACTGCTGTGACTGTGACTGTGACTGTGACTGTGTGTGTGTGTGTGTGTGTGTGTGTGTGTGTGTGTGTGTGTGTGTGTGTGTGTGTGTAAGGGGGAGGGGTGAAGTCTCAGTATCTACCTCTTTCTTGCTCTCATCCTGTCAATCAGGCAAATTGTGCATTGTGGAGAAGAGAATTTTGGGTTCTAATTGCACCACTCATTCTGCCTGTCTGCCAGCAGGTCCTAGCAAAAATTTGCCCCTGGCTAGTAAGCCCAGCACAGGATGTCTAGATGAGTCTCATGGGCAGAATCTCTCAGAAAGTCCTCCTATTATCACTATGTCAGAGGGGTTGTGTCTAGGTGATTGAGATGCATTCCTAGCTCCATGTAATTGCTACAAGATATATGTCACTGTGAAGCAATAAACAGACTCTGTATTGTTGATCAGTAGCATTTGTGGATAGCCATCGAAGCACCCAGCTTGACACAGCCAGTTCTGGCAAACCTGACTTTTGCTATCCCCTTTATTCTGATGTTAGTCCCCCCTCCCATTTTTCCAAGAAATGTGAGAAAGGGTTAGTTTGGAGCTGAGGTGCCCCAAGGTCAGTGACAGATAGAGGGGGTCACCTGGCATCTTGCCCACACGAGATAACAGAAACAATCCTGGTTCTCGTGAGACCAAAGTGTCAGGGGAGAGCCTAGTTACCTACTCAGTGTGTGAAGCCATAAAGCAAAGATCAAGGAAAGAATGCCCCAGAATGGCAGTGGTAACATTCGGCAGGCTGGTTACATATATCTTGTCGCAATTACATTGAGCTAGGAATACATCTCAATCACCCACACACAATCCCCCTGACACACTGAGGTCCTGCAATGATTGGCGGAAAGTGGAAAAACAGTGCCCAGAAGCACCAATCCTGTTTGGTGGAATGATCAGCTACTTGTTCTGGTTGGACGATGTCCCTGCCAGACACATTTCTGCAGACTCATTCTTTTCCCCTGGGGCAACTGAAACAAGATAATGAGGCATCAATATAGTGGTCAGATCCAAAAATTTATGTTACCCCTTTTGGGAAAATAGGGGAAGTAAGAATTATATTAAAGAATGGTGGTTATTTGGGTTGAGCTTTAATTCTTCACTGTTTGGCTGCAAATCCCTAATCCTGCAGTAGCAACAACAGAGGCAACACTAACCATTAGGCATATGGTGAAGGATGTAGCTAACGATAATCAAAACGTACACATGTCGGCTTTTGAGTAGGGCTAGATGAGGGTCCTGCCAGCCCCTTGTGCCATAGCAGAGGCAAGAGGCAACGTTTTGCAATCACCGGAGGCAGGCGCTACTACTGCAGTTTGCAAATGATTACGAGAGAACGGAAATCTCCTGTTCTGCTCCTTTTACAAGTTCATCCATCAAAACACTGCCAAAGCAGAGAGCGAACTCAATTGCAAGCTGCTTATTTTCCCAGCCGCTCTGTTTGCAAGCGTTTGTGGTTGCTGCTCAATAAGGACGGGCTCCCTTGCCAATTTGCAGGGCGGCTTTTGCGCTCGGCACTGCACCCCCCCCCCCCACCAACCCAATAAAGAAAAAACTCATGAAAATTGCAACGCAAGGTGACCCAGGCTTCGCTTCAGGAAGCCTCGGACGACATAACACGTTCAGATCAAGCGGAGGCGATCGTTCCTCTTCTTTTGCATTGCTTCTCTTTTGCATAATTTATTCTGCAAAACTGAGTCACGGGAAAGCGCGGCCTCATTCTAAAGCCCTTTGCCACAGGACTTTTAATCCGTCCCCGTCCCCCTCCAAATTCCCCAAGCAGCCTGTCCGCTTTGGTGGGTTTGAAGCTTTTCAATTTAGAAAGAAAGATCACGGGGAAGGGGATTCTAATGCATGATATAGAGAGAATGAATCCAAAAGTTTTATTTCTCCCTGTGACCATAACATTCAGATTTGGAGGCATCCAATTATATTGGTGGGCCGTAGATTCAGGACCAAGAGGGTATCCTTCTTCATGAAATGTCAGAAGTGGTGGCTGTTGGGTTTAGCCAAGTTTAAAAGGGGGTTAGGAGGAGCCACGTGGCGTAGTGGTTAAGTGCTTGCACTGCCACTCACACGGTCAGGAGTTCGAGCCCCTTGTGGGTCAGATATCCTGGCAGCTGGCTCATGGTCAACTCAGCCATCCATCCATTTCTTGGTCAGTGAATGAGTACGTAGCTCATAGCTAGGGGGTAAAGAATAGCCGGGAAAAGCAATGGCAAACTGCCCCACAAAAGAGGCTTGCCTGTAAAATCACTGCTTGCAGTGGTAAGAACATAAGAACATAAGAACTAGCCCGCTGGATCAGACCGGAGTCCATCTAGTCCAGCACTCTGCTACTCGCAGTGGCCCACCAGGTGCCTTTGGGAGCTCACGTGCAGGATGTGAAAGCAATGGCCTTCTGCTGCTGCTGCTCCTGAGCACCTGGTCTGCTAAGGCATTTGCAACCTCAGATCAAGGAGGATCAAGATTGGTAGCCATAGATCGACTTCTCCTCCATAAATCTGTCCAAGCCCCTTTTTAAAGCTATCCAGGTGAGTGGCCATCACCACCTCCTGTGGCAGCATATTCCAAACACCAATCACACGTTGTGTGAAGAAGTGTTTCCTTTTATTAGTCCTAATTCTTCCCCCCAGCACCCCAGGGTCGGACACGACTGAAGGGGAAACTTTACCTTTAAAAGGGGGTTAGGCAGACGATGATAGGTCCATTCCTGTTTCTCAGCCATGATGTGTTCAGGGGCAGGATATTTCTGAATACCAGCAGCTGACTTCATCAAGGACATTGGCGTGGACATCCATCAGGCGGATACATTAATATTGAAAGCGGCAAACAACTGCCAAAGGTGTAACACGAATCGGCTGGCTGGGAGCAAGATTTGGTCCGAAAGAATAATCAGTTTCCAGTTCCCAACTGCGGTTAAATAGACAAGGTAGAATTCATATCCCATCTAGTACAAGACAAGGAGATAAAGTAGCTATCAAAAGATATGCAAGACATTACTAGCTATGGTGAGTGAGGAATCCCAGGTCACTGTTAAGACCTAGGGGAGCTAGTGTGGTGTTGTGGTTAAGAGCAGGTGGACTCTAATCTGAAGAACCAGTTTTGATGTTTGATATTGACAAGCTGGAGCATGCCCAGAGGAGGGCAACCAAACTGGTCAAAGGTCCAGCTGGAATCCATGCCCTTCAAGAAGAGACTTAGGGAGCTGGGTATGTTTTAGTCTGGAGAAGAGAAAGGGAGAGAGCTTGTTTTCTGCTGCTCCAGAGAATAGGACACGGAGTAATGGATTCAACATGGAGGGAAAGAGATTCCACCTAAACATTAGGAAGCACTTCCTGATGATCAGGGCTGTTCGACAGCGGGTGGTCGAGCCCCCTTCTTTGGAGGTTTTTAACCAGATGCTGAATGGCCATCAAGGGTGCTTGGGTTGTGTGTCCCTCCTGTGTGGTAGGGGTTTGGACGGGATGGCCTTTATGGTCTCTTCCAACTTTGTGATTCTATGATTCTATGATTTCCCATTCCTCCACATGAGTGGTGGGCTCTTATCTAGTGAACTGTATTTGTTTCCCTGCTCCTCCACATGAAGCCTGCTGGGTGACCTTGGGCCAATCACAGTTCTCTCAGAACTCTCTGAGCTTGATCTACATCCCAAGGTGTCTGTTGTGGGGAGAGGAAGGGAAGGCGTTTGTAAGACTCTTTGAGGCACCTTACAGTTGAGAAAAGTGGGGCATAAGTCCAAACTTCTCCTCTTCCTCCTCTTCTTGTTCTTTTACTTCTACTACTACTGCAACTCATTAATGAATTTTAATTCAGCATTTTTGCATTGGATTTTCTCTTTAAAGATTGTCCCGTTGTAGAAAAACAGGAATTCCGAGGACAGCAAACCGTGCCCCGGAAGACTAAAATGTTCCTTCGCTGATTTCTTAAAATTGCTATTTTTACTGTCAGACCTGTTCTGTTTATTCTTTTGCTCAGAGACTGCCCTGCTTGTCCAATACAGAGAACATAATGGTTTGACTTGAGTCATATCCTGAAAATCTTGGTTTCTAAGATGCTTCTGGACTCGAATCTAACTATTCTGTTCTCTGTGTTGGCAAACAGGGTTGTCTCTAAGCAGAAGAATCTAACTGTTCTACTGGAGAGCCGCAGATTGCAGATCCCTGGATGATGAAAACATCTGTGCGGCCTGTGATGAAAAGTGGTGGACTCTGAAGAACCGGGTTTGAGTCCCCACTTTTCCATATGAGCGGCGGACTCTTATCTGGTGAACTGGATATGTTTCCCTGCTCCTCCACATGAAGCCTACTACTGGGTGACCAGATCTCTCAGAATTCCCTCAGCCCCACCTACCTCCCAAGGTGTATAGTGTGGGGAGGGGAGGGGAAGGTGATTGGGAGCTGCTTTGAGACTCCTTACAGGAGAGAAAAGCAGGTATAAAACTTGTCATCTCCTCCTCCTCCTCCTCCTCTTCTTCCTCCTCCTCCTCCTCTTCCTCCTCCTGGAAACGTGCTAGAAAGACAGAGCTGAGAAAGGTGATATAGGTCAGCCTTGAAAAAGTTTGCATGCCCAGACTTTGCATAACCACCTATAGCCTATGACAAGACAAGCCCACACAGGGATCTGAACTGTATTGTTCATCTGGAAGCAAGAGCTGTTGGAATCATAGAGTTGGAAGAGACCACAACAGCCATCAAGTCCAACCCCCTGCCACGCAGGAACGCACGATCAAAGCACTCCTGACATATGGCCAGTTTCTGTTTAAAAACCTCCCAAGAAGGAGACTCCACCTCTCTCTGAGGCAGTGCATTCCATTGTCGAACAGCCCTGACGGTCAGTTCCTAGTATTTAGGTGGAATCTCTTTTCCTGCACCTTGAATCCATTACTCCTAGTCCTAGTCTCTGAGGCAGCAGAAAACAAGCTTGCTCCCTCTTCAACATGATGTCCCTTCAGATATTTAAACATAGCTATCATGTCCCGTCCCCGCCCTTAACCTTCGCTTCGCCAGACTAAACATCCCCAGCTCCCTAAGCCTCTCTTCGTAGGGCATGGATTCCAGACCTCTGACCATTTTGTTTGCCCTCCTCTGGACCTGTTTCAGCTTGTCAATATCCTTCTTAAATTGCGGTGCACAGTACTCTACGTGAGGTCTGACCAATGCAGAGTAGTGTGGTACAATTACTTCCCTCGATGTAGACACTATACTCTCATTGATGCATCCCAGAATTGCCTTGGCTTTCTTAGCTGCCATGTCACACTGCTGACTCATGTTCCGTTTGTGGTCTACTAAGACTTCCAGATCCCTTTCACATGCAGTGTTGTCAAGCCAGGTGTCACCCATCCTATATCTGTACATTTCATTTTTTTTCTGCCTAAGTGAAGCATCTAACACTTATCTCTGTTGAAATTCATTTTGTTAGATTTGGCCCGGCTCTCTGATCTGTCCAGATCGTTTTGAATTCTGACTCTGTCGTCGGGGGTATTAGCTACCCCTCCTAATTTGGTATCTTCTGTCAATCTGATTGATATACTCTGTATTTCATTATCGAAGTCATTGATAAAAATATTGAATAGCGCTTGGCCCAGGACAGGACCCTGTGGCACTCCATGTTTCTAAATATGAAACAGTTGTGAGTGACGAGAAAGACCGGTGGCATCTCCTGTTGCGGACGACTGTCTTGCTAACTCCTAATGGTTAGTTATTATTGAGCTATAAATATTGAATACCAAACTACGGGGTCCCTTTACTGTCAACCCCTCTTCCCCACGGTTTTGCAGACAAAAAGAAGAACGCACCACCCAGATTCTTCCACCCAGGCTCACCGCTTTGTAAGGCCTGTACTTTTCTGTCTTCATTCTCTCTGACACCCTCTGTTCCTCTGACTTAAAAGCCAAGGCGCTGCTCGGCGTTCAAGTGAAGGACACCCTTGAGAAGCATTACTGTAGCGCACACGTTATCCACTGTGCAAAATGAACCTGATTGGTTGCAGCATTTGAAATGACGGGCTCTGTCAATCCTGCAGGTTCGTGTTTCTGCAGTGGCGCACGTTGGCACTCAGGGGAGAGATTGTAAAATTGTAACCATCCCCTGGACATTTGATATACACATGGACACATGTGCAGAGGGCATCGTGATGTTTTTAGGACCGGGGGAGGGGGGTACCCCTTTTAAAAAATATAAAACCTGGTACTGAACATCTCCAGATTTCTTTTTACCTGTGTGATCACATCGTGTTGAAGCATCAGGATGGTTCCTGACTAGAACTGGGCTGTTTCAATAGGAGTGTAGTGTCTAGATCAGTGTTTCCCAACCTTTTCGAGGTCAGGGTACCCTTGACCTCACTCTTCATATCTCACGGTACCCCTGCCGCCACCCTCCACCTTCCCCTCCCATTGCCCCTGCTTGCCACATCCCCCGCCTTCCCCTCCCAGGGTGAAGGGAAGCACTGGGGGTGGGGGTGGCTGCTGACCTTGTGGCAGGCCCTGCCCCATGGGCCAGCTCCATGTCCTTCCTGGCACCGGTAGGAGACACCACAAAGATGGGGGGGGGGGTAGTGTTGCCGCGGTACCCCTGGGACATGCTCACGGCACCCCAGGGTACCACGGAACTCTGGTTGAGAATGGCTGGTCTAGATCGAGGGATGTCATTATACCTCTCTTTTCTGCATTGGTTAGACCTCACCTGGAATGCTGTGTCCTGTTCCAGGGCAGCACAATTCAAGAAGGCTATTGACAAGCTGGAACGGGTCCAGAGGAGGGCGACCAAAATGGTCAAAGGTCTGGAATCCATGCCCTATGCCTATGAGGAGAGACTTACGGAGCTAGTTTGGTGTTTAGTTTGGTGAGGAGAAGGTTTAGTTTGGTGAGAAGAAGGTTAAACTGCCCAGAGCCCTTTTGGGATGGGGCGGTATACTGAATTTAATTACAAATACAAATACAAAACCTTTAATGGCATATAAAGAGTGGTAAAATACAGATTATGTTAAAACCAATTGACTAAAATTTACACAAAGGTTTCACTCTTGATCCAAGTGCCTTTGTTAAAAACCTGGCAACTGATTCAGTAGTGTGGGGATGATGGTCACTAAGCAGGTGTGAAACTATTTCCTTGTCTGATCTCACTGAAAATTTCTTCAAGATGGCCTCGAGAAAAAGCAACCGATAGACTGCCAAATCTTTGCAATGAAGGAGCACGTGTTCAGTTGTTTCGGGTAGGCCCGCTGCACAGGAACAAGTCCTGTTCTCCTGTGGGATGCCATGATATCTGCCTCTTGTTTGGGCAGTCGGTAACACATTTAGCCGAGCAAGCATAAAATATCTGCGGAGATGTGGATTGATTAAATTACTCATATATTTAGCCATAAAACCCGGCAATGGTGGTGAAATGCCATAAAATGTGGGAGAACAAGTTCTGCAGGCTCCAGCTGTGAGAAGCTGCCCTTCAATGTCAAGAGTACGTTGTTTCAAAACTCCAGCCTGTCTTTCGTCCATCAGTAGGAGTTGGTCAAAAGATACACCTATGTTGTTTATTTGCTTGATGAATTTTGGTGTGCCAGGTGGAGTGGAAGTGAATTAAGCAACAGAAAATATGTGAGACTGCCGAGAGGGCTCTATAATGAAGGCGAAGCCAGTATATAAACAAAGAGAGCCAAACCAGGGAAAAAATTGTCTCGGCTCGGTTTCTAAAACAAAGAGCGATACGTGACTGAGTTTGGAAGACCCAATAAAGCGAAGAAACAAAAGATTGAATACTCTCTAATTTCTCAGCGGTTTTTGCTCCCCAGATTGGAGCTCCGTAAAGTAAGTGTGGCAGTAGTTTTAACTGAAAAACTTCCATTGCGGCAGGAAAAAATTGACCGCCTCTGGTGTGAAAAAATCTGGATATTGCCAACACTTTGATTTTACTTGTATTGAGAGTCTGGTGGATATGAGAGGTCCAGGTTAAGGAATGATGGAAGGTGATTCCTAAATATCTGTATGAATGGACCTGTTCAATCAATGTACCGTTTATTTTCCACGTGCTGAGTTTTTTTGAATTGAAAAAAGATCAGCACTTTGGATTTGTTATAATTAATCGACAGGGCACTGTTTGTGCAGTGCGTCGCAAAGGCTTGAAGTAGTCTTTGCAGGCCCACCTTGGACCGAGACAGTAACACAGTGTCGTCTGCATAGAGAAGTGCACATGTGGGTCTTTGTCCCAAAATGGGTGCGTGACTTTCAGTCTGAGATAAATGAGGAGCAAGGTCGTTTAAATAAAGATTGAACAGGAGAGGAGCAAGAATACAACCCTGCTTGACTCCCTTGTTAGAAACTATAGGTGAAGTTAGGCGGCCCGCACGATCACAACGAACTTGACAGGTAGTTGAGGAATACAACTGGCGAATAAGAAACAGTAATCTCTGGTCTATTCCCAACACAGTCAATTTTTCCCACAGCTGATTCCTGGGGATAGAGTCGAATGCGCATTTCAAATCTAGGAAAGCCGCAAGGAGTTTCCCACCCTTGGGGTGGCAATATTTCTCCGCCAAATGGTTTAAAACCAGACAATGGTCAAGGGTGGATTTACCTGTGGCATATCCTATCTGTTCTGGGCCTAGCACTGAAGAGGACCAGGCAGTGAGACGTATCATAAGGTACCTTGCGTAAAGCTTACTAGCCACTGAAAGCAAGCTTATGGGGCGATAGTTAGATGGATTTGATGGATCGCCTTTTTTATGTAGAGGTACAATGATAGCTTCAGTCCAATGCTTAGGGATACAGCCACTGTTGTTAATTTTGGTAAACAGGGATGAATTTAATTAATCAATTAATCAATTAATTGATGATAGTGATAATGATGATGATAGCCATGTTTAGATATCTGATATTTGAAGAGATGTCACATAGGAGAGGGAGCAAGCTTGTTTTCTGCTGCCTCAGAGAGTAGGACCAGGAGTAATGGGTTCAAGGTGAAGGAAAAGAGATTCCACCTAAACCTCAGGAAAAAACCTCCTGACGGTCAGGGCTGTTTGACAGTGGGATGCACTGCCTTTGGAGTGTGGTGGAGTCTCCTTCTTCGGAGGTTTTTAAACAAAGGCTGGATCAGTATATGTCGGGAGTGCTTTGATTGTGCGCTCCTGCATGGCAGGGGAATTGGACTTGATGCCCCTTGGGGTCTCTTCCAACTCTATGATGCTATGAACGTGTTCTACAGTAGGCAAGGTGGATGGTGTGAGAGTTTAGCCCCCTGCCGCCGTGTTTCACTTCTCGCTCTCCCTGTACAGAAAGGTCTTCCTTGAAGGTCCTGCTCACAGTGACCACATTTTGTGCCCGTTAGGAAGCGCGGTTGCATCTTGCCAGCGAAACCGAAGTGATGGGATTCCCTCCCTGTGGAGGTTCCTCTTGGGACCCCTTCGACGGCATCCAGGGCTGAGCTCCTTAAGCAGAATGTTTCAGGCGATTTGGGGGGGGGGGGTCTTCTGGCTTTTGCTTCTGCTGCAGTTTCTGTCTGTGCCTTCCAGGCTCATTTGGCTGCTGCTCTTCTGCCCTCATTTGCTTTGGTTCCCCCCTCCCCACGCCGTTCTTTGGATGGTTGGATTCCAGCTATTCCCTTTGCCATTCGTCAGTTTATTTCCATGCCGTGTTCTTGCCGTGCCAAAAGACGGAGCCGAAGCGCCAACATCCATTTGAACAGGACATATTTGCAGCGTGGGCAGAAGCCTGGAACTCCTTGCAGCCCCTCCCTGGGAGAGCAAGCTGACAATAAGTCTGTTTGTGACCAAAATATAGCTTCTAGGCTACCTGGAAATGCACATTTGGGCAAGATCCCCCCCCCCCCTGATATTAACATAACTGGCCACAAGGTGTCTCCATTGCTTTGCAAAATGTAACTTGGGGGGAAAGGGGGGGGGGCGGCCTTATATGTTATAATAAAACATTAAGTGAGATAAAGAGATTTAACATGATTGGGTCTTGACTATCTGACGTCTCTGTAGAAGCCTGGCCCAAAATATGCCAGGAGCTGAGATGGGCAATCCAAATAGGCCCCCAAGTACATAAATCACAAGCCCAAACCCCTGGGGAAGAAGAAGTAAAAAGAAGAAGAAGAGTTTGGATTTACATCCCCCCTTTCTCTCCTGCAAGGAGACTCAAAGGGGCTGACAATCTCCTTGTAAGCAGCAGTGGCCTAGTGGTTGAGAGCAGGTATACTGGAGGAACCGGGTTTGATTCCCCGCTCTGCCGCTTGAGCTGTGGAGGCTTATCTGGGGAATTCAGAATAGCGTAATAGCCTGTGCACTCACACACACGCCAGCTGGGTGACCTTGGGCTAGTCACAGTTCTTGGGAGCTCTCTCAGCCTTCCCCCAACTCACAGGGTGTTTGTTGTGGGGGGGGAAGGGAAAGGCGTTTGTAAGCCCTTTTGATAAGGGGGGATATAAATCCAATTCTTCTTCTTCTTCTTCTTCTTCTTCTTCTTCTTCTTCTTCTTCTTCTTCTTCTTCTTCTTCTTCTTCTTCTTCTTCTTCTTCTTCTTCTTCCCCTTCCCACCCACAACAAATATCCTGTGAGGCTGGTGGGGCTGAGAGAGCTCCGAAGAACTGTGACTAGCCCAAGGTCACCAGCTGGCATGTGTTGGAGTGCACAAGCTAATCTGGTTCACCAGATAAGCCTCCACAGCTCAAGTGATCTCCTGTGGCAATGGATCAGGCAGATCTCTCCCTCTCTGACTTTTCTGCCCTTGATGGGGCCATGGATCCAGCACCCGAGACAGATACCAGACTGCTTCCTGCCCCCTATTCCGACAATGCTACTACTTTTTTGGCTCTTATGTCGATGGTGAAAGCTGGCCTCCCTAGCTTAGGAAAGGCAGCGATTTTGTCTGATCTGCTTTTCAGTTGTCTTAATCATCTCTTCTGAAAGCTTGACTTGTTGGTTATCGAATTGCACTGGGTTCTGAATCGCCCGGGGCTCTTTAGAAGCACAGGTGAGAATTCCTCCACGGGAGGTGCAGACTTGACACATGGGACACCTTGGGTGACAGTTTGCCTTCCGTGACCCGCCCTTCTCCAGCCCTGGATACCCTGAGAAGGTCTGGAAGACCCCAGCCTGGCCAGAGCGTCCGGACTCTTCTCTGAGGCCTTCGTGACATGGAGTCTTCCAACTCTATGCTTCATAGTCCATGAACATCTGGGGCGCCAGAGTTGGACACCCCTGATTGAGGGCAAGCACAAAGCTAAATAAGTAAGCTGGCATTTATATTGCTTTAGCCATATGAGGCTGCATTAGCATTTATATAGCATTTTCAGCATTCGAAGGACTTCAAATGCATAATTTTATTGTGATTCTTGCAATAGTTGTGATCCTTGCGGTTGTGGAGCAGTGCAGAGTGCTGATTGGCTAGCCTTTTAAGCCGCTGCATAGCAGCCCCTTCCGTGATCACACACATCTCTGCAGTGGGCTGACAATTAAGGAAGCTACCCTTTTCAATGACCCCACGCATCTGCTGACTGGCTAGTCCTTGCAACAATCATGTAGCCGTTCCTTTCCGTGATGGCAACTATCGTTGCAAAATCCTGATTGGCTATTGTTTCTAAAAGTCATGTAGCCACTCCTTTCTGTTATCTCACCCACCTGTGCAGGGTTCTGATTGGCTGACACTTGAAGCAATCACGTAGGCTGCTCCTTTTCATGACCCCACCCATCTGTACAGAGGGCTGATTGGCTAGTGCTTAACTATGACATAATCCACCTTCACAGAGTGCTGATTGGCTGGCTTCCTCACCTAGAGAAGTATGTCAAGCTATGAGATACAAACATCATACATTCTTGTTTAAGGGTGATGTACATGTTGTAGTAATTATACAGTAACACTAATAGACTTCCACATTAGCAGGAACATAGTGGAACAAAGAGGAATAAAAGGCTAAAAATCTTTATTTTTACATGTTTATTTTACTACTCCATTGTTCTCCTGATGAGAGCTCAAAGCAACTTAGGTCATTCTGCTCTTTTCCCAGTTATGTGTGAGTCTCCCAATGGGCTGGGCTGGGGTCAGGCCATTTCTCATCCAAGACAGCTGATCGGTACTTGGGAAAACAGAAGACCTTTGTGACAGTGTCTAGCCCAAGATAGCACATTCTTCATGCTTAGCTGCTCGCAAGCATCTGGAAGCTCCCAGCTGATCGACACGGCAAATGGATGCTTGATTGAGTTTGATTCTTAAGTTCTTAAGATAAATGTAGGCAGGAAAAAATGAGATGCATAGATATGGGATGGCTTGCCAAAGGGATCTGGGAGTCTTAGTAGACCACAAACTGAACATGAGTCAGCAGTGCGATGCAACGGCCAGGAAGGCCAATGTGATTCTCAGCTGTATCAATAGGAGAATAGTGTCTAGACTGAGCGATGTAATTGTACCACTCTACTCTGCATTGGTTAGACTTCACCTGGAATATTATGTACAGTTCTGGGCATCGCAATTCAGGGTTGATATTGACAAGCTGGAACGTGTCCAGTGGAGGGCAACCCAAATGGTCAAAGGTCTGGAATCCACGCCCCACGAGGAGAGGCTTAGGAAACTGGGGATGTTTAGTTTGGTGAAGAGAAGGTTAAGGTGTGACATGTTTGCCATGTTTAGATATTTGAAGGGATGTTATGTTGGTGAGGGAGCAAGCTTGTTTTCTGCTGCTTCAGAGACTAGGACTAGGAGTATTGGGTTCAAGGTGAACGAAAAGAGATTCCACCTAAACATCAGTAAAAACTTCCTGACAGTGAGGGTTGTTGGACAGTGGAATTCACAACCTCGGAGTGTGGCGGAGTTTCCTTCTTTGGAGGTTTTTAAACCAAGGCTGGATGAACATATGTCGGGGGTGCTTTGATTGTGTTTTCCTGCATTGCAGGGGGTTGGACTTGATGACCTTTGCGGCTTCTTCAAACTTTCTATGATTCTATGATTCTCAGAATCGGTACTCTAATCCACCCCCAGACAGCATCACTTTCAATGGTGTTTAAACTAGGAAGCCCAGATTCTCCTTTTAAATCCACCTTAAAGGGAGAATCTGGGGTCCCCAGTTAAAACAACATTGAAAGTGATGCTGTTTTGGGGTGGATTCTCCCCCACCCTGAAACAGCATCACTTCCAATGTTTAAACTGGGGACCTCACATTCTCCCTTTAAATCCATGCCGAAGGGGGTGTATTTAAAAGGAGAATCTGGAGGAATTTGGGAGGTGTCTGCTGTCAGGGGTGCAATTGTTAAGCCAGCAGCACCAAAAATTCAGGGTATTTTTAGGAGACTCTCCTTACAATACCACCCAAGTTTGGTGAAGTTTGGTTCAGGGGGGTCCAAAGTTATGGACCCTCAAAGGTGTAGCCCCCATTTCCTATTAGCTCCCATTGGAAACAATGGGGGATGGGGCACCCCCTTTGCGAGTCCATAACTTTAGACCCCCTGAACCAAACCTCACATAACTTGTGTGGAATCATCAGGAGAGTCTCCAAAAAAATCCCTGAAATTTTGGTGCTGCTAGCCTAAAAATTGCGCCCCCTGTAGGCCAAAAACTGAAAAAACACTAAAAAATCAAAAAACCCCAAACGAACCTGAAATATTTTTGTGGGCCCCCCATGTGTACACCCAGTGCAATGTGCACCCCCGATCCCCTGGTAGCTACGCCTCTGCTCTAGCATGTTTGTTGCTGCTCTGTGTTGTGTGTTAATATACTGGTGTAAAATGTGTGAGGTGCCGCTGTTGTGAGTGGAGAAGCAGCCACCCCATTGGTGGGAAATTAGTGACCAAAAGGGAGTGCTTTGTGACAGAAGAGAAAGAGGAACAAAGATTCTGGAGCAGGGGTCTGCAACCTGCGGCTCTCCAGATGTTCATGGACTACAAATCCCATCAGCCCCTGCCAGCATGGCCAATTGGAGAGCCACAGGTTGCAGACCCCTGTTCTGGAGAGGTTACACTCTGGTGTAGACAATATGGCCTATTCCAAAAAAAACCAATATCTCAGCAATGGTTCAGGAGTCAGGACATTCTTTTATGTCAGGGGAACATGGCACATCTGTTGGCCAGATATTGAAACCCAAAAATCTTGTACCTGGGAAGGGGATCAGAGCAGAATCCAGAACCGTTTCAGGTTTGGGCAGCATCTCATCGCTTCTGGAAGATCTCAGACAGATCTAGGCAAAAGTTTAACTGTTGAGAAAGAGCATCCTAAAAAATCCATCACCAGCTCTGGAAATAGCCCTGCTCTGAAATTACTGGATAAGATCTCGGAAGAATTTATTTCAAGCCCTCGGTGCCGTATCTGTGGATCAAATATAGCTGCTCTCCCTTACCACCCCTCCCCGCCCTCAGTTGCTCGAGAACAAGACAAGGCATAGATTGGAACGATCAGTTAGTGGCGTGAAACCGAGTACAGACTTAACAGCTTTTTCGGCCTTGAGAAATTGCAGCTCGGTTGCCACTTTCTATACTTTCTGTACTTGCTGGCATGTAATACGTCATTTCTATACTTTCTGTACTTCCTGTTGGCCCCCACTGAAACAAATTACAGGCATATCTACAGAGGTGGGATCCAGCAGGTTCTCACAGGTTCCCGAGAGTAGGTTACTAATTATTTGTGTGTGCCGAGAGGGGGTTACTAATTGGTGATTTTGCCACGTGATTTTTGCCTTAGTTACGCCCCTCCTCTCAGCAGTACCGCGCAGAACTTGAAGCAGTCTAGCAGGAGGTGCGCCTATGTTCATTCATTTCCTGCCCAAGGACTGGCGCAGCGGCTGCGTCCTTGCCACAGCCCCGCCCAGGAATGCCCCGCCCCCAGAATGCCCGGTCACGCCCCCGTTGTGCCCTGCCCAGCCCCATTGGTGCTATGCCACAGTTTGAATCCCACCACCATGGGAACCTGTTACTGAAATTTTTGGATCCCACCACTGCATATCTATGCACTGCAGAGATAGGAAAATACTGTGATGTGTTGATGCTTTATAGCAGAGGTCTCCAACATGGTGCCCGTGGATGCCAAGCCATGTTCCTGGTGGCCACCAAGAATTTTTAGAAAGTGTGGCCTGGTAGAGCTTTTGCCCAGCAAGGCTTCTAATGCGCCATTGTGGATTTGGTTGGTGGTACAGATTTTTTCACAACCTTCCTTTGTCAACAGCTGCCACTATAGTGTGAAGTTCTTCACTGTGACTGAAACGAATCTGTCGCTGCCATTTTGTGGCCGACTCCACCTCGTTCAGCAGCCATTTTGTGGCTGCACTCAGAATTCCAAAGGTGCCCACAGGCTCCAAAAGGTTGGGGCCCTCTGCTTTATAAGAAGCCGTATTAAGGGGTCGAGCGGCCAAGCATGTAGCGGTTCACTGGCAACGCGATGGCGTCATGCTCCTTAGAACATCGTACACGCTGGCCTTGGACTCCAGTCATGTGCCATCAGCTTCTGCTCGTGGCAGGATGGAGGATGCTTTGGGGTGGGCCGAGACCAGAATCCATCCTTGGGGTCTTGCCAGATCCTATTTCCTAGTCAGCCAGTCAGGACCTTTACTCACCTCTGTCCAGACATTGACTCTTGTAGCACAATCCTCTCCAGCCCTGCTTTGGTCTGACATTACAGTAACGCCGCTTTGTGTATACAAAACTAAGCCGTTCCAGTCACTCCAGGAGCAGCAGTGGCGCAGGAGGTTAAGAGCTCATGTATCTAATCTGGAGGAACCGGGTTTGATTCCCCGCTCTGCCACCTGAGCTGTGGAGGCTTATCTGGGGAATTCAGATTAGCCTGTACACTTCCACACACGCCAGCTGGGTGACCTTGGGCTAGTCACAGCTCTTCAGAGCTCTCTCAGCCCCACCAACCTCACAGGGTGTTTGTTGTGAGGGGGGAAGGGCAAGGAGATTGTAAGCCCCTTTGAGTCTCCTGCAGGAGAGAAAGGGGGGATATAAATCCAAACTCCTCCTCTTCTTCTTCTTCTTCCATGCTCAGTACCTGTTTAGGGTTAGGACAAGAAGCTTCATCCGCCTGTTAACAACCCCCCAACTTTTCCTTTTGTTCCTAAAATCGGCCCTGGTCTGAAATGGTCTCATCGATTCCCTTTTTGACCGCTTGTTCTTCACACTGAGAAAAGCTGCACGGGCAGTTCTTTCTGGTCAGGGATCAGACAGCGAATAGGATGTTGAATAAGAGCTGATAAATTTACCGCGTTCAGTTTTGTTGCCTTCAGAAATACAGGGACCCGACGTATTTTTCTAGACGCTCGTATCTTTTTTGCATTCTGCCAACATGCAGGTGGGATTGGGGGGGGGGCGGGGGGGGGGAGGGAGTCACTTTCCTGCAATAACGGACATACAATTTTTTTGCAAAGCAGATTCAAATTATTATTTTGGATTATGTGTGCCCACCCCGGAACGTCACTCCATGCCCCCGCCACGGTCTGGCCATGCCGCTGCCCTGTCCGGGGCATCGCACCCCCCCAGTCCCATTGGCGCGACGCCACTGCAGTGGACTTAATCGCACATTGTGATTCCTTTTCAAAAGCACTATAGTTCTCTAAATAGTGCAAGGCAGATATGAAGCCTGGATGTGTTTTCGGGTGAATTACTCATTACATACTTTCGGTTTAATGGTGCCTCAGTTCTCTTATCCAACCATTGCTCCCGCCTCTCCCCGTAAATACTTCTACCCACGATATACTTGGACTTTGCCATCTTTGAAGCTGTTGTTGATATCAGGGAAGGGATAATGTTTTGGATCCTTCTGCCTGTTTGGGACGTTTATCTTGTCATAGCAAATGTGACAGTTTTGCACTGTGGGCAGAAAATCGCCGCTCATTCCTGCAATTTGTTCCAGTCGTATTGCCCCTCTGAGTTAGATGAGAGACTAAGGAGCAGGGTGCCGTTTCAATCCGAGCCGGGTCTACGCAATATTTTGGCTGGCCTTTCAAAGGATGCCTTCCCAGCGCCTCTGGCCCGCTTGTTCGCCCTGGCTCGGGAACGAAGCATTGTTGATCTTAAAGTGGGACTCATTCCCAAACACAGACACGGAGGATTTGGTTTTGGCCCAAAAAAACCCCCCGGTCTCTGTGGCGAAGGGAGGATTTATAGCATGTGTTTCATCGGCGTTAATCCAATGACTGAATTAGCTTGCTCGTTAATTGTTGGACAGCTCATTAATTCTCCCTTTGAACGTTTCTTTTCTGTCCAGCTTTATGATGAATGTGACCTGGGAAGCGAAGGACTTATCCTTCACCGACGACGGCTACCAAGCGCACCCCAGACTGGTGGTCATTGTGCTGAACCAGACGCGGGAGTGGGAGAAGGTGAGGCTGACCCTGAAGGAGACTCAAGGCAGGGGCTGGGTTTCTTATTCCCTGAGGTTCTCTGCGGGTTTTGCACAGGGGGAAAAAGATGTACAGGGTTAAGGCGGTTTGGGCCTCCTGGAAAGCAATGGAAATCTTGCAGGCAGGGACGCTTCAATCTTCATCAACGCCGTGCTTGCAAAACGAACGTGCTCAGTTTGCGAGAGCAGCAGTGGCGTAGGAGGTTAAGAGCTCGTGTATCTAATCTGGAGGAACCGGGTTTGATTCCCAGCTCTGCCGCCTGAGCTGTGGAGGCTTATCTGGGGAAATTCAGGTTAGCCCAGGGGTAGGGAACCTGCGGCTCTCCAGATGTTCAGGAACTACAATTCCCATCAGCCTCTGTCAGCATGGCCAATTGGCCATGCTGGTAGGGCTGATAGGGAACAGGCTCTATCTGAAGGCTGGTTCATAGGGTTAGCCTGTGCACTCCCACACACGCCAGCTGGGTGACCTTGAGCTAGTCACAGCTCTTCGGAGCTCTCTCAGCCCCACCTACCTCACAGGGTGTTTGTTGTGAGGGGGAAGGGCAAGGAGATTGTAAGCCCCTTTGAGTCTCCTGCAGGAGAGAAAGCGGGGATATTAATCCAAACTCCTCCTCCTCCTCCTCCTCCTCCTCCTCCTCCTCCCCCTCCTCCTCTTCTTCTTCTTCTTCTTCTTCTTCTTCTTCTTCTTCTTCTTTTTCTTCTTCTTCTTCTTCTTCTTCTTCTTCTTCTTCTTCTTCTTCTTCTTCTTCTTCTTCTTCTTCTTCTTCTTCTTCTTCTTCTTCTTCTTCTTCTGATTTGTTTGTGATTTGAAGCACTCCATCGTTCAAATACAGTTGCATCTGCACGCTTCTCCGTGTGTAGCCCACCTGTATTTGAATATGGGGGGTTGGTGGGAATTGCGTGTGTTGTGGTGTGGAGTCTTCAGTTTGGCAGGCTGACAAAAAAAACCCCCTACAGTTCCCATCATTCACATGAACCCATGAGGCTGCCTTATCAATTTCAATTTCAATAAGCCTTTATTGGCATACAGAACACACAATATAAATACAGTTAAAATTACTAGATAAAACTTCACACTGGATCATAAGTTCAGTTCGCAAACCTCAGCCAGAAACTTTGCCACTACGAGACAACAGTCAAGGTCATTACAGTTTAAGAGCATATTTACTTGATCAAGCTCTGTAAGGGTTTTCCTAGAGTCAATGATTTGTAATAATAAGCTGGATCTTGGATTCTGGTAAAGTGGGCAGTGGAGGAGAATGTGCGCAATGGAATCCAACTGCCCTGGACTGCAGGGGCAAAGCCTCTTATCGTTTGGTAGACCCTTGAGTCTTCCTCTAGGGAGCGGGGATGGCATAATGTTAAATCTAGCCAGCATAGGCTCTCCTATATATAGGGCTGGTAAGCGCTGCAATATAGTAGGCTGAGGCTGCCTTATACAACAACAACAGCCTTTATTGGCATACAAAAACAAAAAAAATTACAGATATGTATAATAAAGAGAAATTACAAGCGAGGAAAAAAACCCGATTAGAAATTGCTAATCTCAAAAATGAAATTTGCAACGTTCTCACAAAAAAGCGCCTCAGAACTATTCCGGAGATATGGAATTTTATAACACTCTTGCCATTGGGAACACTGCAAAACAAAAATGGAGTTCATATATTCATCTGTCTTATCGTATTTGGGCCATACAAACAGAGAATGGTCAAGTGTTTCGACAGCAACCAAATCACAAGAACAAACCCTTTTAGCACATTCCACATTTGTGTATCTCCCATCCTAAAAAGATGATGGTATCACATTACATTGTGTGGTAGCTAAGGCTCTCCTCTGAGTGGGGTTAATCAAGATGCAAAGGTGTTCTCCCATAATTCCACGCTCACATGGAAGCTGCCTTTGGCCCATTGTCAGACCATTGGTCTATCAAAATCAGATTGGCAGCCGCTCTCCAGATGTCAGGCCTGGCTCCTGCTGGGCGTGGCATCTCATGACAAGAGTCAAGGCTGCACAAGGGCTTCTTATCAGTAGCCTGGGGCCTGGATGCTTTCTCTATTGCTTTGTAACTAGTGAATCAGGCAAGCCTTCCCCCCTTATCTTCCCGGGGAAGGGAGGGAGACTGTTGTGGCTTGAAGTTGCATAACAATGTTGCTTTCTCACTGTCTTTTCTTATGTGGATCGTTTTGGGAATGGATGGGAGGGTGGGGGACTGTTTGAAGGAGCAATGTTTTGAGATATATACTGGGGACAGAGGACAGAGCGCCAGCTCTGGCTTCCAGAACCTTAGGATCTGACACAGTTCAACAAAGCTCTTGAAATATTCCTGAGTCTTACTTATTGACTAGAGTAACAGACCCTTACACCACGGTCTTAGGCTGAGGTTTTTCACTTAAGAACATAAGAACATAAGAAAGAGCCTGCTGGATCAGACCAGAGTCCATCTAGTCCAGCACTCTGCTACTCGCAGTGGCCCACCAGGTGCCTTTGGGAGCTTCCATGCAGGATGTGAAAGCAATGGCCTTCTGCTGCTGCTGCTCCCGAGCCCCTGGACTGTTAAGGCATTTGCAATCACAGATCAAAGAGGATCAAGATTGGTAGCCATAGATCGACTTCTCCTCCATAAATCTGCCCAAGCCCCTTTTAAAGCTATCCAGGTTAGTGGCCATCACCTATCTAGACACTTCACCTCTTTCCAGGCCCTTTTTAGGTGCCTGGGAATGAGCCTAGGACGTTCCAAGTGCCAAGCAGGAGCTCTTCCACTAAGCCGCAGTCCTTCCCCTGCCAGGAATTGCGGTTGGGAAAGATGGGGGAGAATAATTTGCGGGCAAGCTAGGTTTCAAGAGCCCCTCCCTAGACCACCTAACTTTCCCTGCCCTTTTAGAAGGAAAAATGTTGTGTCCTGGGGGAAGAGCTGATGGGGGAGGAAGGCACGGCCAATTTTGAGAGTGCAACAGACGCACTTGCAAGTTGAACATGTCGGGATCTGCCCAGTGTTGCTCGCAGGACCTGAGACCAGATCTTGGTCCTGGAGAGATCTAAGACAGAGGTGTCCAACTCTGGCGCTTCAGATGTTCATAGACTACAATTCCCATCAGCTCCTACTGGCATAACCAGTTGGGAACTGTAGTCCATGAACAACTGAAGCGCCAGAGTTGGACACCCCTGATCTAAGAGATGGGGAAGGTGGAGGGGTCAGGGTGGGCGTGAGTGGTTTGTGCACTGGAGGAACCCCTGGGGAGGAGAGGAGGAGGGAGAAAAAGTTCAAGATTTGAACTCCCGGCACTATGACCCAGTGGTGGGATTCAAATAATTTAACAACTGGTTGTTTACAAGCACCATTTAAACAACCGGTTCTGCCGAAGTGGTGCGAACCGGCTGAATCCCACCGCTGCCGAAGTCCCTATGGGAGAAATGTCCTGTCAATCTCGCAGAAGTGCGTCCGGTGCCATGTCTTCCTCCGCTGGAAGGCAGGTGCTGTTTTCAGTGCTGACCTCTGGCTGCATCTGGCCAGGCAAGCCGAAGCTTTTAGCTTTCAAAGGGGCTTGGACAGATTGATGGAGAAGTCGATCTATGGCTGCCAATCTGGATCCCCCTTGAGCTGAGATTGCAAATGCCTTAGCAGACCAGGTGCTCGAGAGCAGCAGCAGCAGAAGGCCATTGCTTTCACCTCCTGCCTGAGCTCCTGAGCTCCCAAAGGCACCTAGTGGGCCACTGCGAGTAGCAGAGTGCTGGACTAGATGGACTCTGGTCTGATCCAGCTGGCTCTTTCATATGATCTTAAGCCAGGGGAAAAGGGTGAGTGACAGTTTAGTGGCGCTGATATCCAGCAGAATCCGTGCTTTCTGGCGATCAGGAAGGTGGATTTAGTTTGCCAACTGTGCAAGCTTCAGAGAGACATCATATTGCAGCACAAACAATACAGCTGCTTCTCACGTTACTGAGGCATTGAACTGCCCAAGAGCCTGCAGCTGAAGCAGTTGCTGAGTAGGTCCAGGGCTTTCCAGCATTTAAGATCTCCAGCCCCATGCTGGCAAGTGCCAGGAGGTTTTGGGCACCACATGGGGAGGGCGGAGTTTCACGAGAAAGTAGCTTCCTGGTGACACTCTAGGAATTTCCAGGAGTCTGTGTGGTGAAGACATCGAGTCTAGGGGAAGTCCCTAGAGTTACAAAAGGTGGCCGCTCTCAGAGAAATGCTGCATGTGAGTGTGGTATGATTCAAAAAAGAACGGAATACTTTTGCAATGACCTAAGAGACCCCACGCTTGTGGAAAGCCAGCATATTGAGGGAAGGGGCTGAATCTTCTTTGCAATGCACTTGTTTTTTGGGGTGTTGTGTGGTTTCCAGGCTGTATGGCCTTGTTCCAGTAGCATTTTCTCCTGACGTTTCGCCTGCATCTGTGGCTGGCATCTTCAGCCACAGATGCAGGCGAAATGTCAGGAGAGAATGCTGCTAGAACACGGCCATACAACCCGGAAAACCTACAACGCCTTAGTGATTCTGGCCGTGAAAGCCTTCGATGATACACTTGCTTTTTGTTTGCAGAGGCTTTTTTTGCGTTTTGGCGAAAGGGGGCCCAGCTGACTTCTTCTAAACCCTCCCAGGGTTATAGTCTCTGAAGAAGGATGGTAGTTTAGCTCAGCTACAAGGATCAGGGCTCCCCACCCCCAACCCCCCCACCGGCAGTTCCCTCTTTAAGAGGCTGACTTGAGTTCAGCGCCTCCTGTTTTTTTTTTCTTTGTTTCAATGCATTTTCAAATAACAGTATGAACAGTGATCATCGATTAAAACACAATGCCGGCTGCTCAGGGCCGATGTGCATTTGAACGGACTGCTCCTTTTTCTTTTTACTGTTCCTGCAATTTTTACCGCCGTGCAGTCTGCGGTCGCAGGTCTCAGCCCGGTGGCACCCGCTGGTGAAAGCCAGTGCATCTGAGGGTCAAATGCCATCGTTGGCACCCCTTTCTTTCCTTCCACCCCAAAGTTGCGGCCGCTGGGCATTAGCCTTCCCCCTTTGCGTGGAGTGTGGTCCCCTTTGAACCCTGGCATTTCATTTCCCAGCGACGGCCAGCAGCGTGGAAAGGTTTTGCTTTGAATTCAATTTAGTTCTCAATTAATTTGCCGTTGCGGCTTGGCCACGTCTTTGGCGAGAGCTCTGCGCCGTTTATTAATCTCATATGTAACTCAGAGGGAAGGGGGTAGAGAGAGAAGCCGAGCACTGCTGGACACATTGAATGATTTCTATATTCCCTTTACTGTATTATTCCTGGCCTAAATCATTCTCTCTCTCTCTCTCTCTCTCTCTCTCTCTCTCTCTCCTCTCTCTCCCCTCTCTCTCCCCTCTCTCTCTCTCCCTCTCTTCTCTCTCTCTCTCTTTCTCTCTCTCCTCTCTTCCCCCCTCTCTCTCCCCCCCTCTCTCCCCCTCTCTCTCTCCCCCCTCTCTCTCCCCTCTCTCTCTCCCCTCTCTCTCCCCTCTCTTCTCTCTCTCTCTTTCTCTCTCTCCTCTCTCTCTCTCTCCTCTCTCTCCTCTCTCTCTCTCTGCCCCCCTCTCTCTTCTCTCTCTCTCTCTTTTTCTCTCTCAGTTCTTTCCCTCCAGTGCTCAAGGGCTGTTTTGGCTTGTAGAGAGTGGGAAATTTTTTCCATATGGGCCATAATTAAAACTGAAGAGTGTTAACTCACTGGAATCGTGATTCTTGGTGCATAATGACTGCAATGTTCAAGAATGCGTGTGTGTGGAGGGGTGTGTGTGAGATTTCAAGGGCATAGTCTTGTATCAGAGGCCTCTTAACAAATGTGGCAAAATATCATTCACTCTTATTGAGTGGGGCTTATACAGATTCACGGGGGATGGGTCTTTGAATGGCAGCTGGCCATGATGTCTGAAGGAAACCTCCCCATTCAGAGGAAGTCAATCTCAGAGGAAGGCTTCTACCTCTGTGCCCTGTTGGTGACCCTCCAGAGGAAGTGGTTGGCCACTGTGGAGGTGGGATGGGGGACTAGGTGGACCTTCACTGGTCTGATCCAGCAGGGCTCTTCTGAGGTTCTTATCAGGGGGAAGGTCTTGGCTTCTATGCCCTGTTGGTGACCCTCCAGAGGAAGTGGTTGACCACTGTGGAGGTGGGATGGGGGACTAGGTGGACCACTGGTCTGATCCAGCAGGGCTCTTCTGAGGTTCTTATCGGAGGAAGGCCTTGGCTTCTACGCCCTGTTGGTGACCTTCCAGAGGAAGTGGTTGGCCACTGTGGAGGTGGGATGGGGGACTAGGTGGACCTTCACTGGTCTGATCCAGCAGGACTCTTCTTTCTTATAATGTGTTATACTGAATGAATGATGAGAGAACACATCTGTTGGGGGCTCCTGCCAGTAGGAGGATTCAGGCTGTAGGGTTAGGTCGGGGTATCTGAAGGATGAGGAAACACTGTTGGTTTTGGAGATGGGTTGGGGGTTGGTTTCCAGAAGGTGTTTTTGCAACAGGATATGGCAACCAATAATATTCAAGATGGTTTGGGGAAAAGACCCCCACCCCCACACACACTGATAGGAACATGATAGAGATTTATAGAAATTTGCATGTTCTGAAGAAAGCAGATGGAGATAATTTTTTTCTCCCTCTAGCAAAACAGTATAAATTGTGTGCATGTAGGCGGAGTGTCTGTGTGTGTGTATGTGTGGAGGTAAACAATTAAATTGATTGGCACTAGATGCAGGACAGACAAGTGTTTCTTCATGCAATGCATAATTACCCTGTGGAACTTACTGCCTCATGATGCTGGCAACTGACAGTTACTCTCTTGCAATCACATTGAACTCAATTGGCGCAGAAGGGTGTAATTCTACTTAAGATGCCACCGTAGTATGACACCTCAGATGGTTAGACAAATGCATGGCAGATAGACCTCTCAACTGTTAGCCATGATGGCTAAATATGCTGTGTGTTGTAATGGTTAGACTGCCAGACTGGGGAGGTCCAAGTTCAATTCACCATTCTGCCATGGAAAATTGCTAAGTGACTTTGGCCAATCACAGTTTCTCAGCCTAAAATGAAAGTGAGAAGAATTATCTAAGCCACTCTGAGGAGAAAGGCAGGGCAGAGGCATAGCAAGGGGGGCGGGAAGCGCCTGGTGCACTGATGCATCTTCTGCCCCTGCCCCGGAATGTCCCCGCCCCGCCCCAGAATGCCCTCGCCACACCCCCACAGAGGTGCGCACCCTGTGCGCCGTGCACCCTCCGCCCCCTTGGAACTATGCCTCTGAGGTAGGGTACACACAGATTAAATAAATATGTTGGGGAGTGTAGATGAAGGACATAAATAGAGCTTCCACATCCAGAGGCAGTCTATCTTTGACTATTTGATCATTCTGGGAATAAGCAAACAGAGGAAATCTATTTTACTACTCAACAGAGGAGCTCAGCTGTTGAGGCAAATGGGTCCTGAAAGCCCACAGTGTGCGTACGTGTGTGACTTACTTCCCACTTATGGCAGCCCTATGAATGAATGACCTCCAGATGTTGCTACGCTAATAGCCTTGTTCTGGTTTTGCTACCTGTGGGCCGAGAAAAAGCCCACCAGCTGCGGCTAAGTTTTCCATTGTCTGTTATATTGTTGGATATCTTCCCCTCTGATGGTTCAGTCTGTGATGTCGGATTCATCCTCCTAAGGATATGTGTCCTTCCAATAATTATCCCCTCCCATTTTATACTTCCACCAGCCCAAAAACTGGACCTCTGCAGTAAAGCTAAGTGGGCACTTCAAGCAGGCTTTTGAGAATGATGTCCAGCTCGTAAAACGGAAAGATCGATGAATTATCTTTTCGTGCGCAATAAATGGGAATATTCCTTTGCTCCCCTGATTAGCGCCGTTTCATGGTCTCCATTTGGGGGCAGTTTTATACCCATCCTCTCTGTGGGATCCTTCCAACGACCAAATGATAAGAATCCACTTCAGTGTTTTACTTCTGCTCTCTTCATTTCGATTAGTCAACAGAACTGTTTGGAACTGATCCATGAGAGGATCCCCTGACACTGCTATCCTAAAGGAAGGTTACCCCCGACCTTGCCCAGTAGAAAATGGAAATCGCCTGGTGTTACAGCTGATTTCTAGATGACATAGATCAATTGGCATATTTGGAGGGGGAATTCTAAAGCATTATCCCTCACTGAAGTCCTCCCTTGGCTCCGCCCCAAACCCCTCCCTTGGCTCCACCCCAAAATCTTGAGGAATTTCCCCACCCGGAACTGGCAACCCTCCTTTAAAATCAATGGCCTTAGAAGGGTATAATAATAATCTCTCTGCCTCATTTCCCCAACCAAGCTCCACCCACCCCAGAATTAATATACCACTAGCCTACCCTGCAGAGTTGTTGTAGAGAACCAGTGTGGTGTAATAGTTAAGAATGGTGGACTCTAATCTGGGAAACGGGGTTCGATTCCTCACTCCTCCCCATAAGTGGCAGACTCTAATCTGGAAAACCCAATTTGATCCCCCACCCCTCCACATGACTGGCAGACTCTAAACTAGAGAACTGGGTTCAATTCCTCAATGTTCCACTTGAGTGGTGGACTCTGATTCGGAGAACCAGGTTCGATTACTGCTCTGCATGAGCGGTTGACTCTAATCTGGAGAATTGAGTTCAACTCCTTCCTCCTCTACAATGAGTGACAGACTCTAATCTGAAGAACTGGGTTTGATTCCCCACTCCTCCACATGGGTAGTGGACTCCAATCTGGAGAGTCAGGTTCACCTCCTTGGTCCTCCATATGATGTCTGCTTCTCCTCCTCCTCCTCCTCCTCCTCCTCCTCCTCCTCCTCCTCCTCCTCCTCCTTTTCTTCTACTTCTACTTCTTCTTCTTCTACTTCTTCTTCTTCTTCTTCTTCTTCTTCTTCTTCTTCTTCTTCTTCTACTTCTTCTTCTACTTCTTCTACTTCTTCTTCTTCTTCTTCTTCTCTTTTCACAAGTGTTGTAAGATTCATACAAAGTCCTTTGAATGCTCTGAAAATGTAAACAAATGCTAAACATTGTCACCACTATCTGGTGGTTGCTGTTTACTTACCCCTCTAACTGTTTAGTGGCATACAGCAACCTTAAGTCTGTGGTCATGGGATTTGGGTAAGGTGGGGTTGCGTCCCATCACGAGTGTGAGAATGGCACCTAATGCACTACACCGTGCAGTTTGAATACTCCTGGGCTAGATTGGCTCCAGTCTGACTGTGATGTGTTCCTCAGAGTAGACTTGGGATGTGCTCTCCCAGTCAGTTTTTGCTTTTTGGAAAGCCACAGGGCTGCCATTGGTTCCCTTTCAGCCACCTGTGCCTCTTTCCCTCGTAGGTTGGGAAATGGGAGAACAAGACGCTGACCCACAAGTATTCTGTCTGGCCCCGGTTCAATTCCTTCAACGACAGCGACCCGGACAACAACCACCTCAGCATCGTCACCTTGGAAGAAGCTCCGTTTGTCATTGTGGAAGATATGGATCCTTTGACGGAGACTTGCGTGAAGAACACCGTGCCATGCCGGAAGTTTGTCGTCATAAAGTAAGTCGGTGATTTGGCTTAGTTAATGAGAAGCCGATTCCTTTAAGAATTCCTGGTGCTTGTTTTTCTCTCCGTGTTCTAGTTTTTTCCTCCTTGGCAGGTCTTGAAAGAAAATGTAGTTAATGCAACAGAGCCACAGAGTGACCTGTTAGTCCTCAATTCCGTAAATGTACACAAGCCCTTCTGTAGGCTGCATTATTTTTTTCCTTAAAACATTATTTTTTTCCTTAAAACACTTAAAACACTTCGCACTTTACATAATACATGTCGGACTACAATATAAATAAAATCCCCGTCATAAAAACAGAGTTTAAAACCACAGAATTAATCAAAGTACAGTCCTAAATAAAACCATCTTCAGCTATCCCCAAAGTGGGGGGGGGGGCATACACACCTCTCCGGGGTGGGTTGTTCCTTAATGGTGGGGCCCCCATCAAAAAGACACAAAACTGAGCATGAGTCAGCAGTGTGATACAGCAGCCAAGAAAGCCAGTGTGATTCTGGGCTGCATCAACAGGAGTATAGTGTCCAGATCAAGGGACGTAATAGTACCCTATTCTGCATCGGTCAGACCTCACCTGGAATACTGTGTCCAGTTCTGGGAGCTGCAATTAAAGGAGGATATTGACAAGCTGGAATGGGTCCACAGGAAAGCGACCAAAGTCTGGCTTAGGGAGCTAGATATATTTAGTCTGGAGAAGAGAAGGTTAAGAGGTGATATGATAGCCAGATTTAAATATTTGAAGGGAGGTCAGGTTGAAGAGGGAGCAAGCTTGTTTTCTGCTGCTCCAGAGACTTAGACCAGGAGTAATGGATTCAAGGTACAGAAAAGAGATTCCATCTAAACGTTAGGAAGAACTTCCTGACCATCAGGGCTATTCGCCAGTGGAATTCGCTGCCTCAGGAGCAGCAGTGGCGTAGGAAGTTAAGAGCTTGTGTATCTAATCTGGAGGAACCGGGTTTGATTCCCAGCTCTGCCGCCTGAGCTGTGGAGGTTTATCTGGGGAATTCAGATTAGCCTGTACACTCCCACACATGCCAGCTGGGTGACCTTGGGCTAGTCACAGCTCTTCTGAGTTCTCTCAGCCCCACCCACCTCACAGGGTGTTTGTTGTGAGGGGGGAAGGGCAAGGAGATTGTAAGCCCCTTTGAGTCTCCTACAGGAGAGAAAGGGGGGATATAAATCCAAACTCTTCTCTTCCTCTTCTTCAGAGTGTGGTGGAGAGTGGATGGCCATCTGTCGGGCATGCTTTTATGATATATTCCTGCAGGGCATGGGTTGGACTCAATGGCCCTGGTGATCTTTACCAACTGTAGGATTCTATGAAAAGGCCCTCTGTCATATGATCACCACACAAGCCTCTTTGATGGATGGGACAGTCTCCCTGTGATACGCTGTAGGGCAGGGGTGTCCAACATCTGTAGGGCAGGTGTGTCCAACATGAACATCTGGCACCCCAGATGTTCACGGACTAAGATTCAATTGGCCATGCTGGCAGGGACTGATGGGAATCATAGGCCCCTTCTGCACATGCAAAATAATGCGTTTTCAAACCACTTTCACAACTGTTTGCAAGTGGATTTTGCTATTCCGCACAGCTTCAAAGAGCACTGAAAGCAGTTTGAAAGTGCATTATTGTGCATGTGCGGAATGAGCCTTAGTTCATGAACACCTGGAACACAACACCCCTGCTGTAGGGCCTCTTTCCCTGTAACCCCAGTTGCATGAGATTTCCAAATCCCGTGAGATTTGGAGAGGCCCAAATCCAGAGGCCCCCTGCCTGCTCCTCAAGTGGAGATTCCCGGCGGCGTGCCTGCTAGGGTTCTTCCTGAGGAAATTTGTTTCTGGGCTGAGAAGCGTAACCGGTTGTCATTTGTTTTGTGGCCGCAGCAACATCACCAAAGAAGGGAGGAACGTGAAGAAGTGCTGCAAGGGATTCTGTATTGACATCCTGAAAAAGCTGTCCAAGGCCATCAAATTCACCTATGACCTCTACCTGGTGACGAATGGGAAGCACGGGAAAAAGATCAATAACGAGTGGAACGGAATGATTGGGGAAGTAAGTTCTGTTAGGTAAAAGCGCTCTTCAGTCAACCCTCGCCAACACATGCTTTGAACTTGCTTGGGACCTGGCTGGGGTTCGATATGGGGGCTAAAATTATCTGTCTCTCCCCCCCGCCCCCACTTCCTCTCTCTCACTTTCAGGTGGTCAAAAAGCAGGCTGTGATGGCTGTCGGGTCCCTCACGATTAACGGGGAGCGTTCGGAGGTGGTTGACTTCTCTGTGCCGTTTGTGGAGACGGGGATCAGCGTCATGGTGTCGCGGAGCAACGGCACAGTGTCTCCATCTGCCTTTTTGGGTAAGATTTTTTTTGGGTCCCTGTTTTTCTATTGACAGATTGGCCTTCGTTATTTTTCCCACCCATATACTTTTGACAGGTTTCACTGTATACCTCACACATCCATGACACATTTCTGTCAGTTTTTAAATTGCGCATTTAAAAGTCTTCGACAGCCAACTTATCTGCTTAATATAGAGTTGAAGGATGTGCTGCCACAGCGTGCTTTTGACTGCTTCCTGTTTGGCACCCAGAGGGCTGCCTCTGTTGCCCTTTGGGTACCAGGCAATCTCTCAGAGGGCACAATCTCTTGGAGGAAAGAAAATATCCAGGAAGGTCATGCTGTGGTGGTGGTGTCCTCACTGCCACTTTTGGACTGTTTCCTTGCTTTGCTGTGAGAGCACATTGATGGCTTTCTCCTCTACTCCCTGGCCAAGACTCTCCCAATGAGAGAGAGGGGCCTGCAAGCTTGTCGTATACTTTGACCCGAGCTGGAATGAGTCACAGGTCTTTGCAACCCTTTCTGAGGGTTCTGAAAACACCTCCTTTAATCCAGTATAAATTTGGTACTCCCTGCAAACACATTCTTTTGTTAATAATTCCAGAAGGCCTGCTCCGTTAATTTGCCATCACCAAATTAAATAGGAGTCCAATAGCTCCACAAAGAACTGAACCAAATTTATTCCAGATAAAGCTTTTGTACGCCAGAGTGTATGAAGAGTATCCTGGATACATTCAGACCAAGATTTCAGGAGCAGAGAAGGTGGAGTGGGAAGAAGAGGCCAGAGCAAACTGAGAACCAACCAACCAACCAACCAACCAATCAATCAATCAATCTGGAAACTTGATTGAAATATAAATTTAAACAAAGTTATTCTAAAAACATAGGCACAGCAAACATTAAAATAACCCAGTGGCGTACCGCCTATTGGGCAAGTGGCCAGTTGCCCAAGGCGCAGAAATTTTAAGTCGCGTGAGGGCACCTGATTTCTAAGCCCGCCCACTCTGGCTAAGCCCCACCCACTCTGCATGGTGGCCCACAAGCCAGCAGAGGCAGAGTAGGAGGACGGTGAGCTCCGCCTCCGGTGAACTTGGGCTGCTGGAGCCATCCGGGAAGGGTGAGTGCTGTGGCCAGGCTGCTCGCCCATGGAAGGGCATCAAACTCAGGTATTGCCCAGGGTGCCCGTTTGCCTAGGTACACCACTGAAATAACCATAGTGCTATTATATAGTTAAGAACGTTTAAGAATTACAAAGCAAAAAAATTTAGCTGTCTGTTCAAGAGCATCTGTAACTTCATTATTCAAAAGAAATACAGTTTTTCCTTGCTCAGAAAGTTCACTGCTACCCAATAATAGGACTAGGGAGAGGGGGTTGCTGCTTTATAGCGGTATGTCTCTGGTGGCCTCACATTAGCACCAACCAATTTTCCTCGTGCATGATGGTGCGATCAGGCTGACACGCACCATGATCCTTCCCTGGGGTTGTAAGGAGAGATACTTGTGCCCCGAGGACGGTGAGTGGCTTCTGCCCCGGATCCACCAGTACTGTTGAAGGCTTTCACACCCAGAATCATCTGGCTGTTGTGGGTTTCCCAAGCTGTGTGATTGTGGTCTGATAGCTCTTGCTCCTAATGTTCCGTCCACATCGATGGCTGGCATCTTCCGAGGCATGTCATGGTAAGTTGTGTTTCTCTCCGAGGCAGAGGCGTACGGGGGCCAAATGGCACCTGGAGGCAAAAATCCCTCTGGCCACCCCCTCTGGCACGGAGCTCTGCTTACTCGTGAGTCGGGCTACAGCCCCTCTTCCCAGCCCAGCAGCCAGGGTGCCAGTTTCCCTCGCATTCCGGCTGCTGGGTGGGAAGCAGAACTGAGGGCAGCCCCTCTTCCCGGCCCAGCAGCAGGAAGGCATCTGGTCACGTGGGGGGCCAATTTTGCACCCCCCACATGACCAAACTAGTTGTGCCTGGGAACATGGGTTACCCCATGGGTTACCCCATGTCCCCAGGCAAATACGCCACTGCTCCGAGGCACCTAGCTCAGTGTGACGTGTCTCTGAAGGTGCTGGCTATAAACATGGTTAAAATGTTAGGAGCTAAAGCTGCCAGAGCACGGCCACACAAGCCAGGAAACAGCCACACCTGCCCTTCCTCATGGTGCCAGATCTGTCCTGGCTGAACTGCAGAGCTCTGAAGCAGGGAAGCATCGTCAGGTTGCGTACTGCTGTTTTGTTTGCAGGGGAAGAGATCGTTTCCTTGCAGGCTCCCCGGCCTGCTGCCGTTCTGACTCTCCCATGTCTCCTCTTCCCGCAGAACCCTTCAGCGCTTCCGTCTGGGTGATGATGTTCGTCATGCTGCTGATCGTGTCTGCCATCGCGGTCTTCGTGTTTGAGTACTTCAGCCCTGTGGGCTACAACCGGAACTTGGCGCAAGGGAGAGGTAAGCCTCGTGTTCCGCCTGGCAGAGCGGAGACTCGGCCCCTTCCTTCTTTTCCTTCTTGGGAAACAATTAAAGCACACAACGAGGGCAAGATGCGACTAGCTCTGCATGCCCTCCATCCCCATTCGATATGCTCCTTCCCACGAAAGGACAGATTGGGCTGGTAGTGTTTGGGAAAACGCACCTCATTCTTTTAGACACCGAGCAGAACGCAGAGGTTCCCCTTCTGGCGAGGTCGGAAGCCAAGTTTAATGCCCTCCTCAGAGTCCTTAATCACTCACAGTATGACAACTGTTTAAAAGTCAAGCTGCGCATTTTTATTTTGTGGGTTCCCTAACCAGCTGAAGTAGGGTGAGTTCTTGGGCGAGAGGGAGTGTTTGGATGCCTGATTTGAGACATCTTTCCTCTGTCCACCTGAAAGGGAAAGGCTCTTGGACACTCTTCTTCCGCTCGCTTCAGTTGACTTTGTGACGAAAATAAAAAGACTTGGGGCTGGATCTCCTACGTCTGTTTGCCCAGAATGAGAGGAAGCTAAGAGCTGCCCCATGTACATCATTTACTAAACCGCCCCGCATGTTGAAGGGCAATCTACACAATCCTGTTAGCACAGTAACAAGCAGAATGTAGGTTTGTGCGCCACTTTGTGAGAGGAATAGTTGTGTAGCTAAAGACCGGCCTTTTTACCTCAGAAATCATTAAACATAAGAGAGCTTTACCTAAACTGAGAGAGAAACAGACTATGTACATAAACCATCACTTATATACAGATACATTCACAGTTATCCTTTGGTTACAATTTCAAGCATAGTCTACAACAGTGAAAGCGAACCTTTTCGAGACCAAGTGCCCTAATTGCAACCTGAAACCCACTTATTTATCGCAAAGTGCCAACACGGCAATTCAACCTGAATACTGAGCGTTCAGTTTAGAAAAAAACAGTTGGCTCCGAGGCATGTGTTACTCAGGAGTAAGCTTGGTGGTAGTCAGTGGCTTTGCTTTGAAGCAACCGTGCAACTCTTCCAATGGGTGAATCACCACCCTAGGAGGGTTTACTCAGAAGCAAGCTCCATTGCCAGCAACCGAGCTTACTCCCAGGTAAAGGATCGCGCTTTCGTTCTTTGCATGAAAATCAGTGGGGTTTAATAGCGCTTAATAGGGTTACCTACACTGCTTCCCCAAAACTAGGTCTTAGGTTTAAAGCTAATAATCGAGCCCAGTGGTCCAGGCCAGCCTAGATGTGTGTGTGTGTGTGGGGGGGGTGCACTCTGTTTGCGCGTGCCTACAGAGAGGGCTCTGAGTGCCACCTCTGGCACCCGTGCCATAGGTTCGCCACCATTGGTCTACAATATTAAACATTTCAGTCAGAGCCTTTTTGGTTAATAGAACACATAACATCTTTCCTCAGCAACAGTCAGGGAGCAACGGTTTTCCAACTGTCACCTTTAGAATGTTCGTAGAGATCTCCCAGAATTCTGTGCTGCTGCTGCATGCAGGCAAGGCCACAAAATCCAAAATCTTATCACAACAGTCCTGAAAGGTAGGTCAGTATTATGAGCCACATCTTGTAGACAGCACAGGGTGGAAGAACGCTGAGAGAAGGTTGTTCTCTGGGGTACAGAAGGGCACAAATGAAACTTGGGGTTTGCGATTCCGGCTTATACGGGACCATCGGGAGCAAAGGTACCCCCCTTCTAAACTAGTTGACTTTGGATAGCTGGGAATGGAAGACTCTGGTGAAAGTCTGAAAAAAACAACAACTCCCTCACCTGTGTGACACAGGCTGGGCGTAGCATCCAGGGATACTGGCAAGCTTGAGATCGAGTCTGGATGCCAAATTGTGACTCATGGGTGGAGTCCGCACGGGCCACTACATCAGCTTCCCACTGGCATATAAGATGCCGGTGGAGCCCCAGGGCCGCACATTGAGGTCCAAGCGGCCCCAGAGCAGCCGCAGCCCATGGAGGCACCTCTGCATGGAGCCACCTCCATTTTCTTTCCCCACACTTACCTTACCCAGGGGGTTGAAGGGCAGCATAGGCGTGCCTCCCTGTGGAGCTCCTCAGGTAGAGAAGGTAAGTGTGGGAGAGAATGGAGGCACCAAAGAGCGGCGCCTCCAAACCAGTGCTTTTTGCATGGTGCCAGCCGGGAAATGCTGTTTTTGCCCCGGGGCGGGGGAGGGGGGGGCGAAGCGGGGGAAACACGGGGCTACCTCAATGCAGAGGTGGCAGCCAAGCGAACAGCACCGGTGTTTTTACTGTTCCAGGGGCTCTGTTTTTGGCCTGTGCAGAATCCGCCGTGGTAACGAGACTGTCACTGTAACGTTCGGATCATTTTTTTTGACCATCCGGTAGCCCTTTGGGAAACCGGTGCTCCAGCCGACAATCAGGGCAGATTTGGAAAGGTGTTTTAATCACTACTGAGGACCAAAAATACATTGGGCGTTTTTTCCCCAGACCAAACAGGAACTCCCTTGCAACAAAGTTTGCTGATAAACTGGCGTATGATAACGCTGCAATCATAAAAATTTGGGAGTTTTTGAAAGAGATCTTCTTTATCCAAAGAGCTCACCCAAAAAGCTGGTCTAGCCTGGTGAGCGGATTTACATCAGTTTCACATGTTCCCGCTGTTTTTGTTATTAATACCAGCGATGATAAGATTTGTTTTGTAGAAAAATATATGCCCTGTGGGAGGCTATCAAAACAGGACCTGGCCAGCAGCCGGTTTTTTTGTAGTATTACTTGGAATTGTTTTGAAGAAGATTGCCAAACTTCTCTGAACGGAATAAAGACGCACAAGGCGGCAAATTCAAACGGTTTAATGACTTTATTGAGACCAATTCAGCAAAGAAAGATTTTTACGACCACAGTGTTATCCTGAGTGAGCAGCTTCTGTTACAAGGGGGTTCTTGGTTTGTCTGGGTTATACCACGTTTCACCCTTTTTTGGTTCATTTACCCCCCTGTCAAGTCACATCTGACATGCCCATTCCTGGTAGGGTTTTCAAGGCCAAAGGTACTGGGAGGTAGTTTGCCATCGCCTGCCTCTATGCCATGACCGGGGTATTCCTTGGAGGTCTCCCATCCAAATACTCGCCACATAAACATTGCTAGCTTCTGAGATCAGGTGAGATGAGTCTAGCCTGGACTATCCATCTCAGAGCACGCTGTGCATACTAATCTGCGAAAGCACCAGTGAATTGAAAACGTCATTAAAAAAATTAACTAGTTCCCATTCCCAAGGAAATCATGGGGCCTGTAAAGTCATCGTCCTGCAGGAGTGGCGGTTGACTAAGACATTTGGAACCCCTTTTCCTCCGGCAGAGCCTCTAATTCAGCACCAAAGAGCCAAATTGCCCTTTGCTGGAAGATTTGTATCTCCAATTTCCTACGTTGGGAGGTGAAGGAGGTCAGAGAAACCTTCTTGTTCCTTTTGTTTGTAATAGCTGGTATACCGTCCTTATCTCGAGAACTCAAAAAGCGTATATAATACTTTTTTTATCGACTGCCGCACTCTGGGCTTTTTAATAGCCTCGAGAGCTGTTTTCATAAGCCAGAAGTCATCTCTGCTGGCATTTATTTATTGTGCCCGCCTTCCTGACTCCAGGAAATGCTAAAGCCTTTCAGAAGTTTGTTGGGTTTGGAGGCTAAATGGAACTCTTAGATTATCGGGAAGGAAGGTTTCTGCTGAAGTGAGGGTTTTTCGAAGAGTGGCTTATTGCTGGGGGCCGGCGATGTTCAGAGCTGACTTGGTTCAAGTCATATGATGTTGACATGGCTACGGAACGGTTCTGTCCTAGTCAAAGCTGCTTGAGGAGTCTGGTCCCAAAGATAAAGGCTGACCCGGCCTTTGATGAAGGTGGAGTTTCCGGACTGTGTTGTCTTCCATGTGGGTACTACAATTCTCAGTGCATCTGGGAAACTAGAAAAGAGTTGCAGCCTGGTGTACTTGGTATGCAGAATGTCCCAGGTTCAGGCCCCATCATCACCAGTTAAAAAGGACCCGAGAGTAGATAGATAGACAAGCCTTTATTGGCATTCCAAAATACAATAAAACAATTGTCCATAAAAGACAGATAGATACAGCAGCCATTCAGAGTCTTATTAATAGACTCATCAAAAGTGCCATTCCTATACACCTCTCCACAGACCAGACTGAAAACCCACCAACAGAGCCCAGGCATCACAACAGCATACCGTATCAACACTCCACTATAAAACACAGAGTTTGTTAGAGTGGCACCTAACACAGAACAAGGGATAGGGGGCGAGGTAATGGGCAAACAATTGATTTGACTCCCATAGGTTGCCACAGCCTTCAGTTGTCACTCCATCTGGCAATCAATAACAAAACTACGACATCTCTCAATGGATCACCCGAGAGTAGAAGATGGAGAAGACCACAGCCATGCTTCCTAGGCGTAGTGGTTTTGTCTTTCTATTGTCAGTTCTTCCTCTTTTTTTTAAAGAATTTTTTATTGATATTTTGGATTGTTACAGATTTATTATACATCTTTACATTTCATCCTCCATATCCTTTCCCCCCCTTTTCCCCCTCCCCCCTCTTCTTTTCTTCTTTAGATGTGCAGCAGCAGGTCCATTCTTTCTAATCTTCTTATCTAGGTTTCTTCTGTAATTCCAATTTCATTTAACCAGTCTTTAAATTCAGTCCAGATCCACTTCATGTCCTTTTGTTTTTCTTGCCATATTTGGTTTCTTGACATTATGTCAAAGATTTCTAATTGTATTTGTTCCCATATATATTCCAACCATTTCCGCATTGTCCAGATTTTTTTGTCCTTCCATCCCAATGCTATTATTCCATGGGCCGCTCTAATCATTAGTTTGAATAGCTTTCTCTTTTCTTTGTTCTATTATTGTATAATCCAGTATGCCTATAAATAATAGATCTATGTTTATCTTTATTTTTACATTCACATTTTTTTCTATATGCATTATAACATTTTCCCACAGATATTTTACCTCTAGTAAAATATTCTAGCCACATATGGGTATAAATTGCATTTTTATCCCCACAATGCCAACATTTCGGGCTGAGTCCACTTATCATATATGCCAACTGTTTCGGTGTTCTATACCATTTTAATATTAGTTTCTTCTCCAATTCTACATAAGAACATAAGAACATATTTTTATCTTATTTATATTGTCTATTATTTGTCTTATAGAATCTATGTCTTTTACTCCATCTTGTTGTCATTTTTCCATTACAACTCTTACCATAAATTCTTGATCTTCAATCATGTATTTATATAAAACTCCTAACATTTTTCCTTTCCTTTCATCATATGTTTTTATACAATTTTTCATTATACAATCTCCTTCTATCCTGGAGACTTTTATCTTTTCTTATATTCCTCTTGGTACTAACCAGTTCTCGGTACCTCCTTTCTCCATTAGATGTGTGTCAGTTCTTCCTAATGTTTAGGTGGAATCTTCTTTCTTGTACCTTGAATCCATTACTCTGTGTCCTAGTCTCCGGAGCAGCAGAAAACAAGCTTGCTCCCACTTCGGCATGGCATCCCTTCAAATATCCAAACATGGCTATCATGTCACCCCTTAACTTTCTTTTCTGCAGCCTAAAGATTCTCAGCTTCCTAAGTCTCCCCTCGTAGGGCATGGAATCTAGACCTTTTACCATTTTGGTCACCCTCCTCTGGGCCCGTTCCAACTTGTCAATATTCTTCTTGAATTGCGGTGCCCATAACTGTACACAATATTCCAGGTGAGGTACAATTACGTACCTTGATCCACTATACTCCTCTTGATGCAACCCAGAATTGTATTGGCTGTCTTGGCTGCTGCATCACACCGCTGACTCGTGTTCAGTTTGTGATGTACTAAGACTCCGACATGTCAAGCCAGCTGTCCCTCCTATATCTGTGCATTTCATTTTTTTCCTCTCTAAATGTAGTGTCTTACATTTATCTCTGTTGAAATACATTTTTTTTGTTTGGGCCCAGCTCATTTTGTTAATTTTATACCCTGCCTTTCTCTCCTGTAAGGAGACTCAAAGGGGCTTATGAACTCCTTCCCTTCCTCTCCCAACACCTTGTGAGGCAGGTGGGCCTGAGAGTGTTCAAGGAGGACTGTGACTAGCCCAAGTTCACCCAGCAGGTTTCATGTGGAGGAGCAGGGAATCGAACCGGGTTCTCCAGATTAGAGTCCACCGCTCTCTACCGCTATGCTGTACTGGCTCTCTACCTGATCCTTCTAACTGGAGAGGCCTCCCCACCCCAACATGCACAGGAAGCTTCCTGATACTAAATCAGAGCATTGCTCCTTCAAGGTCTGTGTTGCCCACTCAGACTGGCAGCGGCTTTCCGGGGTCCCAGGCAGGGGTCTTTCCTATCGTCCACTGCCTGCGGATTGAACCTTCTGCCTGTCAAGTGGAGGCTCTACCACGGAGCCAGGGTGCCATGTCAAAGAGCAAGAGGGATGCGAGTCTCTTCTCCTTCCTCCCATCCTACAGCTCATCGCTCTTTCATTTCCCTGTCTGCTAGAAGGTCCAATTCCTGCATTTCCAGTCAAAAGATCTGAAGTTTCTCTGCCTGGGACCTCCGTGGAGCCGCCGCCGTTCAGACTAGAGAGCTTTCCTCCCCTCTTAAAATGTTAGCAGCCTTTCCCTCGATGGCTTCCCGAAAATATGCAGCAGCCCCATGAAATGCAAAGAGCAACAAGTGCGTGTCAGAGGGCAGCTCCGATTAACACAGATCCCCAGTGATAAAAAGACTTCTGTCCAGAGGACTGCCTCCAGTTGGAGGAGGTGGGACTTACCCTGATGGGCCAATCGGTTTGGCGCAGGAAACGGCAGCTAGGAAGGGGCCAAGGCTCTCTGTGGCGTGCAGAAGGTCGCATGTTCCAACTTCACCATCTCCAGTTAGACTTTAGTAACTTTATTAAGGTTTAATTGTCTATAGACCTTGGAAACAGAAATAACAACCACACTAAATGTAGCCACTTTCAACGGTGCGGTTTTTGAACGTAGAATCATAGAGTTCGAAGGGCCAGACAGGCTGTCCATCTTTATGGAACCCCTCCCAGAGAGCTGGAGATGTGATGGAAAAAGGCCAGGCTCTGGCGGATGCCAGTGGGCCATTCATTTATGCTTAGCGGGGACGCAGAGTGGCTTCTGTAGTTCTTGCTCTCCTCCATGTTATCTGTGTGAGATAAGGTTGGGCTGAGAGTGCGTGACTGGGCCGACGTTACCCAGCGAGCTTCCATGGCAGAGCAGGATTTCAACTTGGCTCTCCTGGACCCTAATGTGATACTCCAACCACTACACCACACTGGCTGTCGCATACACAGGAAGGGGAAAATGAGGGAGTCTGACACAGTGGGAACAAAGTGAGCCCTGAGGTTCAGTTTCTGAAGAATCATAGAGCCATAGAGTTGGAAGGGTCCAAATAGAGGCCATCCAGTGGTGGGATCCAAAAATTTCAGTTACAGGTTTCCATGGTGGTGGGATTCAAACTGTGGCGTAGCGCCAATGGGGCTGGGCGGGGCACGACGGGGGCGGGGCATTCCTGAGCGGGGCTGTGGCAAGGACGCAGCCGCTGCGCCGGTCCTAATGCACACAGGCACAGGCTGCCATGCACGCCGGTGCACCTCCTGCTAGACTGCTTCAAGTTCTGCGCGCTACTGCTGAGAGGAGGGGCGTGACTAAGGCAAAAATCACGTGGCAAAGTCACCAATTAGTAACCCCCTCTCGGCACACACAAATAATTAGTAACCTGCTCTTGGGAACCTGTGAGAACCTGCTGGATCCCACCTCTGAGGCCATCTAGTCCTGCTCAATGCAGAATCAGCCTGGAGCATCCCAGATTTTGTGCTAACAGGAACAGCTCCCTGCCCTCTTCTAAGTGCCCTTACAACACTTCCAATAGAGCAACTGGGTCCCTCCTCAACCTTCTCTTCTCCAGACTGACCGTCTCAAGCCCCTCGGCCTTCCCTCACAGGGCTTGGTCTCCAGCACCCCTCCCCCAACCCCCCTCCTCGCTCTCCTCTGCAACAGTTCCATTCCGTCTACATCCATTCTGAAGTGAGGCCCCCAGAACTGTATGCAATGCTCCCGTCTGACATAGCAGAGTTTTTAGTGACCCCTTTGCGAGAAATTTCTCCTTGGCTGTGGTGTGCTTTGGGCACTGAAAAAAGGACATGGAGCAATGAATCAAGCTCCAGTACGGGACACTCGCAAACAGTTAAAAGGATCAGGCCGAGGAGAGTCGCTGGAGTAGATAATACCGACCTGGATAAAGCAGCCTGCCTCTGTGCGCAGCAGCTTCATTCGTCTGTAAATGTAATTAATAACAAAAAGTGTATTTAATGGAAGGCATCCCAGTGGAAGGTTTGATTGAGAATGAAGACTGTTTCAAATCCCGTGTGCTGAGTTTATACTCTTTGATTGGCATCTTTCGTAAATAAGGGCAGCAATAAATAACCCGGGTTAGATCATGCCGGGCTTTTCCCTAGTATTTTGCCACAATTCTCTGTTCATCCTCCGAGCAGCCCTGCGCAGCAGGCCCAAGCGTTGCCTTTTGTTCTCGCAGATCCCCACGGACCATCCTTCACGATCGGCAAAGCCGTCTGGCTGCTCTGGGGGCTGGTGTTCAACAACTCCGTGCCGGTTCAGAACCCGAAAGGGACGACCAGCAAGATCATGGTGTCGGTTTGGGCCTTCTTCGCCGTCATCTTCCTGGCCAGCTACACAGCCAACCTGGCTGCCTTCATGATCCAAGAGGAATTTGTCGACCAGGTGACTGGCCTGAGTGACAAGAAGGTGGGTCATTCATTCATAGTTTATTTACGGTCATTGACCAGCAAGATCCAAAATAATTAAAATCATAAAATTTACAGATATTACAAATATACAGATTAAAGCAGTTAAAATGCAGATAATAGGCCTCAGAAACTCAGAACATCAGCTCAAGATAATAAGTGGAAGGTCAGTCTAATAATAATTAATAATAAGGATTAGCTGGCAGAGCCAGTAGTGCTCTGTTGGGCCTTCCTGATTTTACTTGATATCCAGGCAAACTTGGCAACAGAATACGTTAGATTTTTATTGGTATCTGATAACAGTATTTTAACCTTTTCTTTCTTAGCCAAAGGAGAGTTTGTCTGGTCAAAGGACAGAAGCATCCAACGTATCTCATCATAGTATGAGCATTCAGATAATATATGTTCCCGAAGTTTTCAACACCTCCCTATTTGGCTTAACTGGCAAATTCTACCCTCAGTTGGTACTTTGTTATAAACTCACGTTGTAGTATAGTTTTTTTTGGACGAAAGGGCGTTGTAACGGAGTAGGCTGTAGGCTCTTCGATAGTTAACGTTAAACAAAGAAGTAAGATAAGGCATTATTGAAAGTTTATTCAGCATTATGCCTTTGACATTATTTTAAGAAGGTGGGTCATTTTTTTGTCTCCATTTCATTCTCTCCCATCTCCCCCAACAAATTGTAGAGGGGTCTCAGTTGAGAGGCGGGGTGGTCTAATAGCTGTGTGGGTAGCGTAGGGGAAAGTGTGAGGTTCCATTCCCAGCATCCCCAACAGCTTTCCCAGCATGTTTCCTTGCTTCTATTGGTTTGTCCTGCATCCCGCTGTTCTGTAGCATTGGTCAAAATTGGAGAATTTCTAAGATTAATTCCAGAACGAGGCTGCCGGTAAAAATCCTGCAGAAAAGTCTCCTCCAGACAAATGCCCTTGAGTTCGCCTTGAGGTTTTTCTTGCAGGACCTTTGACTGATGGAAAACCACCCCAGAAGAACCTTGAAACAGCAGTACATAAAATTACATAAAAAGCTTTCTGGCAGTATTTTTAGAGTTGGTCTTGGGCACTGGTAACGCAGGGGAACCCTAAAACAGCCTCGGTGAACTGAAGGAGCCAAAAAAAATAATGCAGCCAATGGCGTGCGGCCAATGTTCTGTCCAACATTCAAAGCATGAAACTGTGCAGAAGAGCTAGATTCAAGCCTAGTAGTCCCTTGCAGGCCAATGAGATTTTCAGGATTTTTTTAAAAAAAATATTTATTTAAATGTATATTCTAGCCCTCACCCAAGTCCCTGGGTGGGATATAAACCTACATGAATCAAATCTCCCTTTCTTAGATAGCATGTAGTGTGCCTAGGGGCTGGTTTGCACCTTTTAGTAACTAGGGCATGGCTAATTACTTTTCTGGGTAAATGTATGTTTTTCTACTGAGTCTACAGTAGTAGCCTACTCTATAGAGCAGCGATGGCGAACCTTTTCGAGACCGAGTGCCCAAATTGCAACCCAAAACCCACTTTTTTATCGCAAAGTGCCAACACGGCAATTTAACCTGAATACTGAGGTTTTAGGTTAGAAAAAACGGTTGGCTCCGAGGCGTGAATTACTCGGGAGTAAGCTTGGTGGTAGTCGGTGGCTTTGCTTTGAAGCAACCGTGCAACTCTTCCAACTGGTGAATCACGACCCTAGGAGGGTTTACTCAGAAGCAAGCCCCATTGCCAGCAACTGAGCTTACTCCCAGGTAAAGGATTGTGCTTTAGTTTAACAGCACTTAACAGGGTTACCTACACTACTTCCCCAAAACTAGGTCTTAGGTTTAATGCTAATAATCGAGCCCAGCAGCCCAGGCCAGCCTAGATGTGTGGAGGGGGCACTCTGTTTGCACGTGCCCACAGAGAGGGCTCTGAGTGCCACCTCTGGCACCCGTGCCATAGGTTCGCCATCACTGCTATAGAGTCTTACCAGATCTCCAGGTTTCTGACTGGTGCAGGACAATTTTAGGCAAACTCACCACTCTTGGTTTGAGGCCCTAGTCATGCTAGGGCCTCAAGAAATATTAAGGGAAATTAAATCAAGGCTCTTTGATCAAGGGCAACAACTTTTACTGAACCAAGCAAGAACAGCACGCTCCCCTTTATACGTTGGTATCAGTCTGGTTGTTGGCAAGATGGCGAAGTACTTACTGCAGCTATCCAGTCCTAAGCATTGATGGGCCCTTTCTAGGGCTAGATGCAATGTGTCTTCTCCAGCTCTATTGTAGGGTCGGTTTGATAATATTCCTCTATCCGATGGCGAACCTTTGGCACTCCAGATGTTATGGACTACAATTCCCATCAGCCCCTGCCAGCATAGCCAATTGGCCATGCTGGCAGGGGCTGATGGGAATTGTAGTCCGTAACATCTGGAGTGCCAAAGGTTCGCCACCACAGCGATAGAGTCTGTCTAAATTGTCCCACACTTATTGAAACACTTGAACATATATTGTTTAGCTGCCCAAAATACAAGCTTTTCAGGGATGCTTTACTATCAGGGATTGCATGTAACTGCTCTCCTAAAGCGAGTACTGTAAAACTATTGAATAGTAACAATCCTATGGCGTTAAAGCCAACAGCCCAGTTTTTATTGCAGGTCCCAGTTGTAAAAGACGAATAGCTTATTTTCATCCGATTTGTTCATTTTTCCCCGTTATGGTTTTCTGGTGTTGATGCCCAATAAAGGTTCTGCCGTTGTTTGATAACTCCGGAATCCTCGTGCATCGGTTCCTCTCTGGAAATTAGGCCTGCTGAGCTGGAACAAGGGGGAGGAATTTAAACAAGTGGAATTTGGGGAGCATCCAGTTAGAAAGACTACGAGCTTGCAGACTGGTGGGCGTGCCTCTGGGAAATGACTTGCCTTCAACCACCGCTTTGCTCATTTCCTGTCAGTAACAAAGTCTGTGTTCTTAGGTGATGCTGGATAAAAATGGGGCCCAGCAGGTTTAGTCAGTGACCTGTAAGAATCAAATGTCCCAGAACCAGCGTGGTGCAGTGGTTAAGAGCAGGTGGATTCTAGTCTGGAGAACCAGGTTTGATTCCCCACCCCTCCACCTGAGTGGCAGAGGCTTATCTGGTGAACCAGATGTGTTTCCGCACTCCTGCATTCCTGCTTGGTGACCTTGGGCTAGTCACAGTTCTCTCAGAACTCTCTCAGCCCCACCTGCCTCACAAGTGTGGGGAGAAGAAGAAGAAGAAGAAGAAGAGTTTGGATTTATATCCCCCCCTTTCTCTCCTGCAGGAGACTCAAAGGGGTTTACAATCTCCTTGCCCTTCCCCCCTCACAACAAACACCCTGTGAGGTAGGTGGGGCTGAGAGAGCTCCGAGAGGAAGGGAAAGAGGCTTGTAAGCCACCTTGAGTCTCCTTACAGGAGATAAAGGTGGGGTATAAATCCAAAACTCTTCTTCTTTGCAGTACCCAGTGGGTTCCATAGAACATATGCAGATTTGCCATTTTTTAATGTATTGATTTGATTTTACTGAATTTATATTTTGCCTTTTCCCCTAATGGGGAAATTAGCTCATATGATTAGCTCATATGAATTAGCTCATATGAATTAGCTCATATGATCAAGGATAACGGCTGGGATTGAACCAAGGATAACGGCTGGCATTGTTCCCTCCTCTGTTTTATCCTCAACAATCCTGTAAGGTAGATTGTGAGTGTGTGACTAACACAAGTGTACCTGGAGCCCATGAATGGAAGCTCATACCAAGAATAAAATGCTGCTGGTCTAAAAGGGCATTGCCTTTGAATTTGCACTTTTTAACGACTGGTCCAAAGTCACCCAGCAAGCTTCCATGGCCGAGTGGGATTCGAACCCGGGTCTCCCCAATCTTAGTCTGATACTTTTAGAAAGGGTTTCTTGAATCAAGGGGGATGCCACCTCTTCAGAGCAGATTTGAACCACCCTGTGTTGTTTCTTCTACCAGTTTCAACAGCCGTACGCTTATTCACCCCCTTTTCGCTTCGGGACGGTACCGAACGGGAGCACCGAGAGAAACATCCGGAATAACTACAAGGAGATGCATGCGTACATGGTGAAGTACAACCAGAAAGGAGTGGAAGATGCTTTGGTCAGCTTGAAAACTGGGTAAGCAGATTTCTGTTTGCTTAAGAGCCTGGGGGCTTATTCCAGAAAGGTCTCCCATGCAGAGGGACTCCCCTCATCCTGTGCGTTATATGATATCTCTGCTTCAGGATGCATCCAAGCGTGTGCCCTGTTTGGGGAGGAGTTGGCTAAAGGTGGGCTGTGATACATTTGTCTTGGAGACCGCTTACTCTCTTGCAAAGGCAACGTTCCCAGGGTGAGTTTGGAATGAACAAGCCCACTGCCTTCACCAAACTGCACTGAAAAGGTGTGTGGTTTCCAGGGGCGGAGCAAGGGGGAACTGTGCCCGGGGCACGCGTGCGCCCTGCGCCCCTGCCATGCCCCCGTCTGCCTCCGCCCCGGAACACCCTGCCAGGCCCTCACCACACCCCCGCAGGGGCACGTGCCCAGTGTCGGGATTCAAATAATTTAACAACCGGTTCTGGTGGTGGGATTCAAATAATTTAACAACTGGTTGTTTACAAGCACCATTTTAACAACCAGTTCTACTGAAGTGGTGCGAACCGGGTGAATCCCACCACTGCACATGCCCCCCCCTTCCCCTTGCTGCTACGCCACTGGTGGTTTCATTTCAGGGCATTTTGAGGGTCCCATTTCTTTACTGCTCTCTTCCCCCTCCTTTATCACACCTCTTCTTTCCCACTGTCTGCCTGAGTGAGATTTGCGATGCAGTGTTCTTTTCCCTGCTTAGCTTGGAAATACTAGTCTCAAAACCCAGCAAAGTATCTTAGGGTGGTAGGAGTTAAAGTCACAATCAAGGACAGGTTAAGAAGACTCGTGTGGCCGTTCTCTGCTGCAGATCCTTCACCCTATAGGCTTGGCAGGTGGGGGTTGAACACCAGATTTTGGATCCTGGATTCAGGATCCTGGCCAAATAGCCTACCCAAAAAGTGCAGAAACACAAAAGGAGGGGGGGACCCAATGAAAATACAGTTGCCAGTTCTAGATTGGGAAATCCCTGGAGATTTGAGGGTGGGAAGGCAGTGTGTTTGGGAGGGAGATGTAACTCTGGAGGCATATGATAAAGAAGAGTTTGGATTTATACGCTGCTTTGAAGTCGTGCTGATGCTGATGTATAAATGTGCAAAACCAATAAATATTATATGAAGTCGTGATGTTCGTCGCAAGGAATAATCTAGCTAATCTAATCTAGCTAATCTGCCGAGCTCTGGTCCCTGGCACCTTTTATTAGGGTTTTCGGGAGGCGGGAAAGCGGGAGAATACTGGGTGATACATGAGTCATGGGGGCTGCGTACGTGCGGAAGGAAACGCTCCTGCGAGGGCCTAATCCATACCTGGGGGCATGTGCCTTTTGTCCCTTTGTCCAGGGCATCCCATGACCGTGAGTCATGGGGGTCTTGTGACAGGTGAGCTCACCGTGAGTCATGGGGGTCTTGTGACAGAGGGCAACAGATGGGGCAGGCATCCCTGTGCTCTGTCTGAGGCTCTGCTGGGTAAGGCTGGCTCACCCCAACACTGCTTTTCTCAACCAGAAGGTGTCCCAAAGCGGCTTACAACTGCCTTTCCTTCCCCAGCCCACAACATAGGTGGGGCTGAGAGAGTTCAGAGAGAACTGTGACTGGCCCAGGGTCATCCAGAAGGTTTCGTGTGGAGGAATAAATTCAGTTCACCAGATAAGAGTCTGCCATTCATGTGGAGGAGTAGGGAATCAAACGCAGTTCTCCAGATTAGAGTCCACAGTTTTTAACCACACCATGCTTCCCCTCCCTCAACAGATTCCTTGTGAGATAGGTGGGGCTGAAAGAGTTCAGAGGGAACTCTGAATAGCCCAGGGTCACCCAGAAGGCTACATGTGAGGAATCGAACCTGGTTATTGTCAGGGGGATAGTATGTATGTGATTAAGATGCATTCCTGCCTCAGTGTAACTGCTTGTAACAACAAACCAATGCTGCTGAAAGACATATGTAACCAGCCTGCTATATGTAACCACTGCCATTTGGAGCATTCTTTCCTTGATTTTTCTTTACAGCTTCATAGGCTTTGTAGATAACTACGCTTTCCCCTGACACCCTGATCCCATGAGAAAGGGAGTTGTTTCCATTATCTTGTGAGGCAGGAAGCCAGGTGGCTCTCTTTCACGATCTGTTTGCAATCCTGGGGTGCCTTAGCTCCAGTCTCTTGGGGAAATGGGAGGGGGGCTTGCTTTGGGGATAAAGGGGACTGTGAATGCCAGCTTCGCCAAAATTGGATTTTCTAGTGTGGTGCTTCGAGACCAACTTAATAAACACTACTGATCAAAAGCTCAGAGTTTGTTTGTTGGCTTAAGGGTTCGAGACCTAACAGGTATCCATTTTGGAGTCCACCACCCTTAACCGTTACACCAGGCTGACTCTCTAGATTGCCAGAGACTTCACCCTCCAAAACAGCCATTTCCTCCAGTGGGAAATTGTCTGCATAGTCTGGAGGTGAGTTGTAATTCTGGAAGATCTCCAGGCCAGGCCTGGAGGCTGCCAACCCTAAACGAAAACATGTATGAAAGGTCTATTTGGAAAAAGAAAAAAAAACATGTACAATTGCTTTGAAGTTTTTAAATGTATGAAAAGTCTATTTTGAAAGCTATATACAGTGGCATGGAAAAACTATATACATAAAGAATGAGGGAATCAAACAAATTAATATTATTTATCTATATATCTATATCTATATATAAGAACATAAGAAAGAGCCTGCTGGATCAGACAAGAGTCCATCTAGTCCAGCATTCTGCTAGTCGCAGTGGCCCACCAGGTCCCTTTGGAAGTTCATCTGTCTGTCTGTCTGTCTGTCTGTCTGTCTGTCTGTCTGTCTGTCATCTATCTATCTATCTATCATCCATCATCCATCCATCCATCCATCCACCCATCTATCCATCCATCCATCCATCCATCCATCCATCCATCCATCCATCCATCCATCCACCCATCTATCCATCCATCCATCCATCCATCCATCCATCCATCCATCCATCCATCCATCCGTATCCATGTATCCATGTATCCATGTATCCATGTATCCATATGTCCGAGATAGTTACCAGTTGTCCCCTGAGACATGTAGAGATCATAGCTTTCCATACATACATACATAACAAAAGGAGAGGAAATAGTAGGGATGGTCTTAAGGAATGAACTGTAATAGTATTGATAAGGGAGTATGTATGACAATTTATGTTAAACTTTGAAAATATAGTACATAATTGTAATTGTTACGGTAAATGATTGTTTAAATGAAATATAATTGCACTGACTGACATGTCTACATAATACGATGTCCATACATATGCTTCCATGTCCATGACATGTCCATGTCCATACATACATGAGAGAGAGAGAGAGAGAGAGAGAGAGAGAGAGAGAGACAACCACAGAGGTGACTCACAGTGGAGGAAACTGGATATGAGGAGAGAGACACCCGATGGCTAGAATGACACACAGGAGACACAGAATCGAGACACACAAGGAAACCTAATGAATAGCGTATTTGCTGCCAAAACCCTAGCCGTGACCTTAGTTCTTTTGACAGTGTTGTAGACATTTTCTGATCTTCCTCGTGCTGTTCTTTGAGAACGGCCCCCAGCAGCCCTTCTACCCAGCCCTCCGCGGAATCGTGTACTTTAGGATGCAGTCGGAATGGTATTCATGTGAAATGCGGCAAGACAGCGTGGGCTTGTTGCCAGCTGCGGCAGATGTTTCTCCTCCCCTCTCAACGGAACAGGCTCTCTTTGCCTTTGACATCTCCCCCCCCCGCCCCCCGCTCCAGTCGGCGGCCCCGGCATCTTTCTCAGATGATTTCTCAACACGGACGTCCCAAGGTGTCTGCTTCACTTCCCTTGACGGACGCCGTCTGCAGCAGATGGTGCAAATCACCTGTCATGTACAGGATTTTTTGCAATCAATATACGACAACTGCTACACAGTCCGCAGAGGCCGGGCCCGCTCTCGGGGCACCTGAGGAAGGATGGGAAGGCGAAAGAAAAGCACTCCATCAGCTGCGGTTAATGTTGGCACACAGATGTCTGGCGATTTTCCTAACTTCAGATGCGGCTTGCAATTCAGCACCAAGAAATCCCAAGTCCCTGAAGTAGCATCAGTTAAATTGAACTCGGAAGAGCCGCACTGGATTAGGTGAAGGGCCCTAGTCCCCAAAGGGTCAGCCTCCGAGAGCCTCACGAGTACGAAATCCACCGCCTTCCTCTGTATTTTGTTTTCAGCAGCTTGCATTTACAAGCCTGAGAAAGCCATGAAAATAGAGTGAAAGGATGGTGTGGAGTGAGAAGGCAGTATAGTATAATGGACGGAGTAGAGAACGGAATCCAGTATATTAAAATACTATATACACAAGTCCTCAAATATACGACAAAATATTTAGATACTTACCGGTAGATGAACTTAATTAAGATCGGATTTGTTAACAATATCATCTTTCGTTTATCACTTCGGCTAAAATCCTCAAATATATGACAAAATATTTAGATATTTAGATTAACTTAAGATCAAATTTGTTTAAAAAATATCGTCTTTTTTACTATACAGACTTCCCTTCTATGAATTTGCCTAATTCCCTGTTAAGCCAGTGACCGTGGCTATATCCTATGGAAAGATGGATGCAGTGGACAATGAAGAGAGGGATAAAGAGGAGGCATCCAATGAGACAATGAGTGAAGACAAGGAAGGTGGATGAAAGGAAGAACTTCTTCAGGCAAGGGGAGGAAGGAGAGAATATGCTGCCACAGGAATGGTGAAGGACAGAACCTGGATAGGAAAGGAAGAGGCTTGGACAGATTTATGGAGAAGTGGATGGTGGCTACCAATGGATTGATCTCAGATTGCAAATGCCTTAGCAGACCAAGTGCTCAGGAGCAGCAGCAGCAGCAGGCCATTGCTTTCACATCCTGCATGTGAGCTCCCAAAGGCACCTGGTAGGCTACTGCGAGTAGCAGAGAGCTGGACTAGATGGACTCTGGTCTGATCCAGCTGGCTTGTTCTTATGTTCTTATATTCTTATATTATTATCCTGTGGCAATGAGTTGCAGAAGGCGGGTGTGTGTGTGTGTTCAAATGTTTGATGTTTGAGCCCAGGAGATGTGACATAGAAATGTGGTCTGGGTCCAATCACAAAGTACTGGGTGACTCCTCAAGAGATGGATGGTCCCTGCTGGGCCAAAGGTGCTCTGTCCCGAGCTGATCTAGAATATCTGCTGGGCGGGGGGCGTCGAGGAAAGTCAGGACTAGGAATGCAATGCTTTGGAGAGCCAGCATGGTGTAGTAGTTAAAAGCAGTGGACTCTAATCTGGAGAACTGGGGAAGAATATTGGGGGGGAGGGGGGATGCTCCCACACAAAGAACAATGTGCATCATGCGTGCGGGTTATGGAGATGCATGTGTTGGTGCATTATTTGGAGAAGCAGAATCTCGGATCCTGAAGCTTGTCTGAGCCTGACCTGGAACGGTAAATCCCAAGCCATATAGCAGGGTTTGTCAAGTTCTTAGACAGTTGAGAAGAGACCCAGTTGTTGTTGTTGTTGTTGTTGTTATTATTATTAATTCGATTTGATAAACCGCCCTACCCCCGAAGGGCTCAGGGCGGTGTACAACAAAACAACAACAACCATAATAAAACAAATTGAATAACCCCAGTTAAAAATACAAAACCTTAAAACTATAGCAGCAGCATCCTACAATAAATAGTTGCTCTCTTGGAATGTGATGCTGTCACACTGCTTCATGGTTTGCGTAGTCGTGCCTTCCGTTGCTGTTCTCTGCCCCCAGGCACTTGAAAGACATGAAACCGTAAGCCCAACTGGTAGGCCTCACACCCACTTCAACATCCCCCTTTATGGAAAATTGTAGGTTTCCCCCTCTTCTTTACCAGGTGCTCTACTGGGAGACTGTTGCAGGACAAGCCATTCTGGATTTCTCTGGGCCCAATTCTGCTTGAAAATGTGGCCGGGGGGCGGGGGCGGGGGCAGCTTCTACCAATCTCTCAGTGCCGTTTTCGCGAGTTGGGCCCAGTTGGAAGTGATTTTCACACTACTAAGTGTCACCAGATAAATTAGTCGGGCCCAGTGAACCCCAATTTGAATCACCCCAAGATGTCAAGTGATGTTTGGCCCTTAACCGTCTCCCCTAGAATTTGACCCGAAGTCAGGCTGAGCAGTCTATAGTTTTCCGGGTCCTCCGTTCCCCATTTTTCGAAGATCAGGACAACGTTAATCCATCTCTGGTTTTCTAGCACCTCTGAAGCATTCTTAAAGATGAGAGCCAGAGGCTCCAAAAATAACATCAGCCTGCCCCTAGGATGCCATTTGTCTTGTCCCGGAGGAGTTAAAACTCGTTTTTTAAATAGCATACGCTTTGTAATGATCTCCTTTCCTCTCCTGAGCCTCCAGCCATGCTTCGTAGCATTTGTTCTGCTTATCCCAGGCAGGGGACGGTTCTCCTTGTGGGAGAGCATCAAGGTTGGGAGGAGTGCTAATAAACTGGCCGACCTGTTTTCCAGAGGCGTCGTGAGGGTTTCTGAGATCGTGCCTGTTGTTACGGTTAATGCACCAAATGATCGGGATGATTTTTGCCCGGTTATGATTAATAATTTCAGATAATAACAGGATCAGCCCAGCCTTGTTGCCTTCCTGTTTCCTTTTTTTTAAAAAAGGCACAGTGATCTGCAGGCCTCGACCCTTCTCTGGCTCCCTTGCCGTGGCTCTCTGTCTTCTATGCAGAGGTGTAACTCCAAGAGGACAGGGGGTGCGCAATGCACCGGGCACGCGCCCCTGTGGTGGTGGGGCAGGGCGGGGGCAGAGGACGCACCAGGGCACCAGGCGCTTTCCCCCCTTGCTACACCTCTGCTTCTATGCACATGTGCAAATTTGTCCAAATTCCAAGCAAGGCAAATTGTGTCACAGACAGAAAACTTGGCATGTGAGTATCAGGAAGCATTTGGGTGCATTTCCGCACAGCTCATTCATATTGGGTTTGTCCACACTGTAAAAACCAAGTGGAGACTCTTGCTCACATTATACTCGACTGTCCGAGATACGTAGGTCTTAGGAATTTCTCTCCTTGGCTGACCCAAGACAAATCTGAAAGAAACTCTGACAATTCTGTTGTGGGGTTTCTGTTAAACAATATAGATGTCATGCTCTTGGAAAAAAGTAGCAAAATTATTTTACAAGTGACCAAACTTTCTAAGTAAGGTCTTATGCTAGATACAGTTTCTCTGTCTGGGGTGCTGTGTGGTTTCCGGGCTGTATGGCCGTGTTCTAGCAGCATTCTCTCCTGGCGTTTCGCCTGCATCTGTGGCTGGCATCTTCAGAGGATCTGATAGTAGGAAAGGAAAGCAAGTGGAGTATATATACCTGTGAGTAAAGGTGAATACGTGAGGACATCTGAATAGGAGTGGCCTGGCAAGAGAGTAACAATGAAGTGTAGCATGTGAGTAACAATGGAGATACCAAGGTCAATAGGTGAGGCATCTGAATAGAAGTAGTCTGGCCTTAGTTCCCTTTGAATGTCTATAGTCATCCTGTGTTTGTGTGGAGCTGATTAGTCACTGAATTGACTCTAGTGTTTTTCAAAACTGGCAGCCAAATTCTGTTCATTTTCATGGTTTCTTCCTTTCTGTTGAAATTGTCCATGTGCTTGTGGATTTCAATGACTTCTCTGTGTAGTTTAACGTAGTGGTTGTCAGAGTGGTCCAGAATTCTCTGTCTGTGTTTTGATCATATGCTTGCTTTGTACATCACAAATGTCTGGTAATGTTCTAGAGCTTATTTTATATGTCTAATAAAGGCTGTTGTTGGTGTAGCTCATTCATAATAAGTGTAACTTGTTATGAATGAACCCATTTCCCTCACTCCCCCTTTGCACAGGAGAAGCTTATCCTTTTACACCATTTTCACACTGCTGTTTTTGGCCCATGCAGAATCAGCCATTTACAAGGTAGGTGTATATAAGATACTATAGCAAAGTGGTTCTCAATCTGGGGGTTGGGACCCCTTTGGGGGTCGAACGACCCTTTCACAGGGGTTGCCTAAGATTCTCTGCATCAGTGTTCTCCATCTGTAAAATGGATAAATGTTAGGGTTGGGGGGTCACCACAACATGAGGAACTGTATTAAAGGGTCACGGCATTAGGAACATTGAGAACCACTGCTATAGCAGAAACTACACCTTCACGTACAAATACTCAGTCCATGAGTTATGCAAGAGTAAATTTCAAACCATATTCAAACACTGTCTCAATTTTTGTAAATAGGGATTATTTCCACAAATTTGACAGGTGAAGCTAAATATTGAGGGCAGTAAAACCTCCGGATATGGTTTTATTTCGTTAGCCTTTTTCAAGCCAGTATAGGTTATGATTATAGCCTGGTAAAAAGTAATGTTTCACAAAGAAAGCTCTTCTTAATCTCAGACCTAGTGCTGTTCTCTGTGTCAGCAGGTTCCATTTAGAGACCCACAATGTTTGAATATGATTTGAAATTTACTCTTGTATAACTCATGGATTGAGTATTTGTACGCAAAAGGTGCAGTTTCTGCTATAGTACCCCATCTGAACATAGCAGCCGCCATTTGAGTGGACTGTCTGGAGAATCCACTCAAATGGTGCACGGAAGGGGGTAAATTGGACGTCTCCTGCTGCCGCAATTTGCACAGGCAAGCAAGAAGCATTTGAAACCCAGGACTTTGTAAAAAAAAAAGTAGCTAGTTTGGTGATTTTATGTTCTTATAAAGGGGCTTGGACAGATTTATGGAGGAGAAGTCGATCTATGGCTACCAATCTTGATCCTCCTTGATCTGAGATTGCAAATGCCTTAACAGTCCAGGTGCTCGGGAGCAGCAGCAGCAGAAGGCCATTGCTTTCACATCCTGCATGTGAGCTCCCAAAGGCATCTGGTGGGCCACTGCGAGTAGCAGAGAGCTGGACTAGATGGACTCTGGTCTGATCCAGCTGGCTTGTTCTTATGTTCTTATGATTTTTGCACAACCCCGGTAGAAATAAATATAACAGGCTTAGCCCGTGCAAAATTCTTCCCAGAACGGGATATATTCCTTCCTCAGCCTGTTATATTTGTGCTGCGCAGAATCCGCCTTTGTTAATCAACAGTAGTGCATTGGTTAAAGAGTCCCTTTCTCAGCCATGCTACAAAACGAGAACCAGCGGAGTCCCACGCAAGCGATCCCAGTCAATTCAATTTATTACAGTCACAGACCAGCAAATTCTGTACACATTCTCCCAGCTTTCTAATTCTCAGCATAAATTAAAGACATACGACATGTGCTAAAATCAAAACCTGTACCTCTACCTAATTTGTCTTACTTGTTTTAAAGCCTCTCACTTTAAAATTATTCATACATGTGTAGGCTTGCCTGCCTGTTAGATTATGGCTCATCTGCGCTCCCTATTCAATCCTAGATTAAAATAATAATAATATTGATAATAATTGTGAGCCAGGCAAGCATGTATGTGTATCGCTAATACTATGGCTGTAGCCTTCTCACTAATCTATGTTTCTTTATAACAAATGTACAAAATTTGGCAACCAGTCTAGACCAATTTGGATTTTTATCTTCCAAGAGCTTCCTTAAGCATACATTTTCTGGATAGCCACTGAGATTGGTTAATAGTGGGCCTAATATCTTGGCTCTTATTTGCTGCCCGAGGATGGGACCACCCCCTCTCAGAGCCTTTTGATCCAATAATCACACAACACTCATGGCTGGGGAAAATTACTTGGCTGTAGCCAACCGTTTATTGAGTTCCCTTATGGATGACTGCATGGAACAATTCTGTTGAAAGAATACAATCTGGCTTCCTCTATAAAATACTCGGATTACCACACTCTGTACCATATGCCGTACTATGCTTAGAAACTGGTCAGAACCTACTTGAAACAAGAGCATGGCTGAATACATTCAAGTATTGGATCAAATTATGTTTTAACTCTGATGTGCGCAGTTTAATATACACATCGCGCCCAGACCTATTTGCCTCTGAATGGTATCAACTTCTCAAATCAAAAATTTACTCAATAGGTTTATTACTGGAAGATCTCTGTATGCTGACACCTAGAGAAAATTTCCAAACCTTGAAAAGTAAACTTCTAGAACAGGAATATCATATCTTGTTGGGGCAAGCAAATAAATCATGCTCACCCCTCTCTGTCGGAATAATACCGGAACAGGGGCACATAGCCAAATATCTTGAATTATTAACTGAACCCCAACAGAGATGGATTATCACAAGGGCCAGATCCAATACCTTCCCATCGGCCATTACAAAGGGTCGCTACTTATCCATCCCTCTCCAGGATCGGGTTTGTCCACACTGTAAAAATCAAGTGGAGACTCTTGCTCACATTGTTCTTGACTGTCCGAGATATGTGGGCATTAGGAATTTCTCTCCCAGGCTGGCCCTAGACAAATCCGAAAGTGACTCTGACTATTCTGTTGTGGAGCTTCTGTTAAACAACACAGATGTCATGCTCTTGGAAAAAGTAGCAAAATTTCTTTTACAAGTGACAGAACTTTCTAAGTAACGTATACTGCTATATACAGTCTTCCTGTCTGCGCTTTGAATGTACTCTTGATTTGTATTTCAAAAATGTCTGGCAATGCTCAAGAGCCTATTTTTTAAATGCCAAATAAAGGTTGTTGTTGTTGTTGAAGTGTGGGGCGAAGCATGGGATTCTGATCTGAATTTGTAACACTGGGCACCCCCTCCTCAGGGGTGCCTCTGGGGCAAGCTGCATTTCCCACCGCCCTGCTGGCTGATGGATGCCCTTGCTGCTGCTGTGGAGCTCCTGCGAGCAGTCAGCCTCTTACTGGAGCTTCGTTGCGATGCTAAACTGGGCAGTCGGCCTCTTGCCATAGCATTCCATATCACATGTTGGGGGGGGGGGGAGATAGCTCCCTAACTTCCCTCCCCAGCCCCTCAGGTCAGTTCCCATGCGACAAACCACCGAATGGTTATGACCAGTGGTGGGATCCAAAAATTTTAGTAACAGGTTCCCATGGTGATGGGATTCAAACAGTGGCGTAGCGCCAATGGGACTAGGCAGGGCACGACGGGGGCGTGGTTGGGCATTCCGGGGGTGGGGCATTAATCACTTCTCTGTTACTGTAAAAAACTCTTACTGTAAAAAAAAAGTTCCTAATTTCCAGCTGGTATCTTTCTGTCCATAATTTAAACTCATTATAGCAAGTGCTATCGTCTACTGCCAACAGAAACAACGACTTCTCCTCTAATTGACTGCCTGTCAGATACTTAATACTTTCAAATACTTAATTTTGTTTCTAGAAATCAAAAGAAGGATTCTTTCCTTAAACAAAGAACTTTACCATATTGCTAAAACATGTTTTAAAAACAGCCCAACAGGGAGAATTATCCCATTCTCTATCTTCGCTAACCAGCCACATAGGAAACAACAGGACTTTATGATTTTTGGACCGAATGGAATTTCTAACGGAAAAGCAGACCCAATTAGTAACCCCCTCTCGGCACACACAAATAACTAGTAACCCACTCTCGGGAACTGGTGAGAACCTGCTGGATCCCACCTCTGGTTATGACAAAGCAGTATGCATTAACACATCACCAATGTATGAAAAGGGGGTGAGGTGGGTAGGCAAGTTGTTGGCTGGCCAGGGCCCATGGTCTGAGCACAGAGGCCAGCCTGGCCTTATGTAAGCTCTGGTCGGCCACCCCTGTGACGTTGCCCTGCCCGTATGGGGCATGGCTGAGAGCCCCCCCCATCTGCCCTTACTAGGTTGGAGGCAAAGGGGCCTCCCCCTGCCCTTCCCGGGCAGCAACGGCAGCCATGGTGATTCACAGGCACTCTTTTCTGTTGAGTGAGTGCAGTGAAGGAGGATGCGGCCTGTTGTGTCCATTTCTTCTAGATCAGGGATCAGCAACCTGCGGCTCCAGAGCCGCATGCGGCTCTTTCAGCCTTATACTGCAGCTCCACGTGGCCTGGAGGTCAGAGGGTAGTGTGGGCATGTCCCTCCAGCCCTCCAGAGCAATGCTGGAAGGAAGGGTGAGTGGAGAGGCCAAACCGGAGGCAGCTCAGTGCTTTGAGGGCGCCGCTTTTCGCGTCCCCACCATTCACCTCTCCTTCCAGCGCTGCTCTGGAGGGATGGAGGGACACAGCCACACTGCCCTCCGACCCCTGGATGTCAGAGGGTAGTGTGGGCGTGTCCCTCCGGAGCAGCCGCCATTCCCCCTCTGCCATCCCTGCAGCCACCATCCCCCCTCTGCCCCACAGAGCAGGCAGCTGCCTGCTCCATCGGGCAGAGGGGGTTTCCCTGCCCGGCGTGCTGCCTCCTGCAGCGCGAGAGCCGGCGGCACCAAGCAGGCCCTACAGAGCAGTGCTGGAAGGAAAGGTGAGTGGAGGGGTTGAACCAGAGGTGGCTCCATGCAGAGCCGCCTCTCCGGCTCAGTAGATCTTCGGGGCCGTGGAAAAAGGGTCCAAATGGCTCTTTGGGTGGTAAAGGTTGCCTGCCCCGTTCTAGATCGCAGGAACAGATCCTCCTTTCTTTGGGAGCGATCCCAGTCTCTGCTCAACACATCTGCTGCTCACATCCTCGTTTTGTCAGCCGGCCTCCTGCCTGCTTTCCCATCCGGCCAAGAGAGGTGGGCTAAAAGGAACCTGCCATTTGCAAACGGGGAGAGAGGCCGGCAGACCCCTTTTGACAGCTTTTGCAGTGCTGGTGGGAGGTGGCCACTGCAGTGGCGTTTCCCCCGCAGAGCCGTTTTCCGCAAGCTCGGCTTTTCTTGCGCCTTGCCATGAAGGTGCGGGAATTTTTGACAGATGAGAAGGAGCACGAACGAGCAGTGGTGTGTTTTTCCCCCCCCTTGCGCACTGTGTCTTGCTAGGTCAGCAGGAGGAATGAGCACTAATGATTTAAACGAAAAACTTTAAATGGAAAAATTGGCTTCTGACAGTGCAATGAAAGAGAGAGAGAGATAGGCCAAGTGGGCAGCTGCGTTTCTACCCTGTGCCCGAGTTTTATTCTACTTACGGAGCGGGGGAATGAAAATCTCACCCTCGAACGATCTTTCAGATTCACTTTTAAAACTATCTCGACACATTACCTTGGTGTTGCTTATATCTTTGCAAGGTGGGCAAGTACAATTTTATCCCGTGTGGGGGCAGGGATCGGGAAATCCAAAGAGAATATTCGGGCGCTTGTGGTCCCTGGATAAATTGGTGACTGCGGGGATTCCATAATTTATTTACTTCATTTATTTACTTCACTTATTTATATACCACTGATATGCTTCCTGAGGGGGCACGAAGCACCTTGAAAAGTCCTCCTCTCTGTTTGAGCCACTTGGTGAAGTGTTGGTTAAATTGCAGGGATGGATCAAGGAGCTAAGATCAGCAGGCTCCCGCCTAATCTAATTGCGAGTCATCCTTTCTCCTCCGTTCTGGCTTCTGTAATCTGAACTGCAGGTACTTGAAAAAGTTTGACGTGTGGTTTTTACTGCATTTCTATATTTTCACAGGATGTTCTGAAGGTCTTGACAAAGAGGTTTATACATTAAAAATAATGTATACCACTTCTGTATACATTATATATTCTGTATAAGAGCAGGTGCACTCTGATCTGGAGGAACTGGGTTTGATTCCCAGCTCTGCCGCCTGAGCTGTGGAGGCTTATCTGGGGAATTCAGATTAGCCTGCATACTCCCACACACGCCAGCTGGGTGACCTTGGGCTAGTCACAGCTTCTCGGAGCTCTCTCAGCCCCACCCACCTCATAGGGTGTTTGTTGTGAGGGGGGAAAGGGCAAGGAGATTGGCAGCCCCTTTGAGTCTCCTACAGGAGAGAAAGGGGGATATAAATCCAAACTCTTCCTCTTCTTCTTCTACCCCAAATGGGGGAAACAGAAGGCTGATAACCCACCAGTGCTGAGGCGGGCGGTGGGACCGGAAATGTGCCAAGGCAATCTTGTCCCAAGGTGCTGCTTCTTTGCGGCGCGCTGAGCGAGGAGGTGTGTTGGGACAAAAAATCTTGTCCCAATGCACTCCTTCTTTGCAGTGTGCCAAGAGAGGAGATTTCTTGTCCCGATGTGCTTTCTCTTGCCCCGTGCACGCTTCTCGCTTCTCCCGGGTAAAGCAACAGCACTTCTGGTGGGACTTTTGGCCCAGAATGGGGCAAGGGTGAAGTGGGTGATCAGCCAGAGTGTCTTACAGCATTATCCCCTTCTCCATTACATTCTCCAAACAACCCTGTGAGGAGCAGCAGTGGCATAGTGGTTAAGAGCAGGTGCATTCTAATCTGGAGGAACCGGGTTTGATTCCCCGTTCTGCCGCTTGAGTTGTGGAGGTTTATCTGGGGAATTCAGATTAGCTTGTGCACTCCAACACACACCAGCTGTGTGACCTTGGGCTAGTCACAGCTTCTCGGCGCTCTCTCAGCCCCACCCACCTCACAGGGTGTTAGTTGTGAGGGGGGAAGGGCAAGGAGATTGTAAGCCCCTTTGAGTCTGCTGCAGGAGAGAAAGGGGGGATATAAACCCAAACTCTTCTTCTTCTACATGTGACTGGCCTGAGATCACTCACAGCAGTGTGGAGAATCCAGACCGGGTCTCCCTGATCCTACAGAAGAAGAAGAAGAAGAAGAAGAAGAAGAAGGAGAGGAGGAGGAGGAGGAGGAGGAGGAGGAGGAGGAGGAGGAGGAGGAGGAGGAGGAGGAGGAGGAGGAGGAGGAGGAGGAGGATTTATATCCCCCTTTCTCTCCTGTATGGAGACTCAAAGGGTTTGACAATCTCCTTTCCCTCCCCCCTCCCCCCCGCCTCCACAACAAACACCCTATGGGTAGGTGGGACTGAGGGAGCTCTGAAGAACTGTGACTAGCCCAAGGTCACCCAGCTGGCATGTGTGGGAGTGCACAGGCTAATCTGAATTCCCCAGAGAAGCCTCCACAACTCAAGCGGCAGAGCGGGGAATCTAAACCCGGTTCCTCCAGATTAGAATGCACCTGCTCTTAACCACTGCTCTCAACCGTTGACCCCTCCACCATATTGGTTACAGTCAAATCCATCGCAGTGCACATGAACGAACAAAAGCTTTCCCCCTTTTTATTTATCCTGGCCCTTTATAAAGCAACAAATGTCACACTGAATGTTGGATCAAACCAGTGAGACACTGACCGCCTGTCTGATTAAAAAGTCCTGGAACAGAAGCCGGGGTGTGTGTGTGTCACAGTAAAGGGCTTCTCCTGGCCCTGCATCTAATGAGGTGTATCCCTGCACCTGCTGCCTCACTTGTGGTCATCTGTGGTGGTATGAAGGTGGCCGATGGTGGAATTTGCGGGGTGGCCGAGGGGTGGGGGCAGATTATATTTTAGTGGTTCCCCTTTGAGAGTTTGGAAGCGTGGATTGCGTGGACCAATCATGGTGGTGAAATTGAGCTGGATCCCCCAAGCAGGATCCCCCCAACCCAGGGGGGGGATCTTTGAATCTGCCACACCCTACGTCCATACGAGCGGCTCGCGGCGCAGCTTCCTTTGCTTGGCTCTCGAGGGTCGTGAGATGCCTGTTGGCTTGACAAGCCAGAATGCAGTTTTCTGTTTTAGCTCCTGTTGAGTATTTTTTTTGTGTGTGTGTGTGTTTTAAAAATGGCTGTTCTAAAGCAGAAATATGAGTGTTCGTGAAAGTGACAGAGCGCCATGTCTTTTGAGTTAGGGCAGCGGTGACATAAAATGGTGCGTCTGAGAGATTACCATATTCTAGAGAATAAACTTGGTTCACCCCGGGCACGGCGGCCTGCGGGAGAAAAGACGCCGGGGCTATTGCAAATTGGTTTTAATTGTTAAATATAGAGCATTCCAGTCTAATTTTCGTGGAGCAGCTATGAGCTCCGAGGTGCTCCCTTTTGGCAGAACAGAGGCCCAGAAAAACGAAGCAGGTCAAATAGTCGCTTAAGAAAGAGGGGACCTTTGCATTTTAGAAAAAAGGATTGGAAAGCAGTCAGGACGTCTACGGAGCTGCCTTGTTGTTACGAGATCATTTGGGGGCAGGGGCAGTAGATTCCAGACGGACACATGGAAATATCCCTTTGCCTGCTGCTTAAGTAACTTATACTTCCAGCGGGTATTAGCTCAATGGCTTGCTCAAAGGGCAAACATGGAGCAAGCAGTGGTGTAGGAGGTTAAGAGCTTGTGTATCTAATCTGGAGGAACCGGGTTTGATTCCCAGCTCTGCCGCCTAAGCTGTGGAGGCTGATCTGCGAATTCAGATTAGCCTGTACACTCCCACACACGCCAGCTGGGTGACCTTGGGCTAGTCACAGCTTCTCGGCGCTCTCTCAGCCCCACCTACCTCACAGGGTGTTTGTTGTGAGGGGGGAAGGGCAAGGAGATTGTCAGCCCCTTTGGGTCTCCTGCAGGAGAGAAAGGGGGATATGAACCCAAACTCTTTTTCTTCTTCTTTGAAAGGGGAAGCTGGCAAATTTCAGGAAAAATGGCCTGTCCAGACACCGGGCAGATTTATAGACGACTGCCTCGGCCACCAGATTTTGACAGCTGCCAGAAATGGTGAAAGGCTCCATCTCTGCTGGCTCAAATGGATGCCTGGCATTAAACAAGCTTCGGGGGTTCTCCTTTGGAAGAACTCGCCTATTTTGATTTTCCACATTGTTTCCAGTGCCTGGTAAATAAAAAAGTTCATTCAAGACTTCTCACTTTTCTCACTACTGAAGAGCGCTTGCGGGTGCCAAAGTCGTCAGCTGCCTGGGCCCCCAGCTCTGCCTGGATGCATCCATCATGGTTAGATGAATAGAGCACCCATATACAGGGATAGTCTACCTCTGATTACTAGCTAAGGGCAACTGTTCTTGCTTTATGCTTCGCTTGAGAGGTTTTGGAGATAGCTGGTTGGTTCATGGCTGGAGAGTAGGAGCCGCGTGGCGTAGTGGTTAAGTGCTTGCACTGCCACTCACACGGTCAGGAGTTCGAGCCCCCAATTGGCCCTGCTGGAAGGGGCTGATGGGAATTGTAGTCCATAACATCTGGAGTGCCAAAGGTTCGCTACCACTGATTCCTAGCTCATGGCTAGGGGGTAAAGAATAGCCAGGGAAAGCAATGGCAAACTACCCCACAAAAGAGGCTTGCCTTTGAAATCACTGCTCGCAGTGGTACCCCAGGGTTGGACACGACTGAAGGGGAAACTTGACCTTTACCTTTATCGTGGCTGGAAACAGGATGCCACGGGAAGCAGACCTTTCGTTGTACCCAGTCAGGCAAATCTTACAATCTCAGGAGGGGAGGAATAGTCTGCTCTACTTTACAAAAAAACAAAAAGTACTAACGAAGCTGTTTGGATGGGGGCGTAAGGGGTTGGTTACCATTTGTCACGTACAGGAATGACGAAGGTTATTTCTATACTATCTACTTTGTTATATCAGACAGAATGAGTTCAGATCAATAGAACAGGCATAAGAAGAGCACGGAGCACAGAAAGATAGATCATGTAAAGATTTTGTGTGTGTGCGTGCGTGCGTGCGTGCGTGAGTGAGTGTGAGTGTGTGTGTGTGTACATGGCCATATTTATAGGTCCCAGGCAGTGGTGGAATTCCGCAGGTTCTCACCACTTCGGCAGAACTGGTTGTTTTAAAAGAGTGCTTGTAAACAATCAGCTGTTAAATTATTTGAATTCCCATCACCGGAACCAGTTGCTAAATTATTTGAATCCCACCACTGGTCCCAGGATTGCTGCGGTTGCTGCTTATGCTGTCCAGTTGTCCATACGTTGGGCCCAGCGAGTTCTCTTCCCTGTTGCTCTCTTCGCCAGCTCTGTGGCCAAGAGCCAACGCTCTGTAATTTTATTTTTGTTTTGGACAAAATCAGCCTTGCAAATGGACTCATGAAGTCTGCCAAGGCTTTCTGGGGCATTTTGCTCCATATGTACTAATAATGGAAAAGCATTTGTAGTGAATTAGTGCCCTGAAAAGGAAAAACTGTCTTCTAGCTTAAAAACAAACACACACACACACACACACACACACACACACACACTCTCCTCTCCTTCCCCCGCCCTCTCCTCTGTATTTTAATTTTGATACCTTTGATACCTGGCATGAATGTGGTCAGGGGTAACTATAATTGTTATTATTTATAGGCATATTGGATTATATAACAATAGAACAAAGAAAGAGAAAGTTTTTCAAACTTATGATCAGAGCGGCCCATGCAGTAATAGCATTGGGGTGGAAAGACACAAAAAAATCTGGACAATGCAGAAATGGTTGGAATATGTATGGGAGCAAATACAATTAGAAATTTTTGACATACTGTCAAGAAACCAAATATGGCAAGGAAAACGAAAAGATATGAAGTGGATCTGGATGGAATTCAAGGACTGGTTAAACGAAATTGGAATTGCAGAAGAAAAATGGACACGAAGATTGAAAAGAATGGACCTGCTGCTGCACATCTAAAGAAGAAAAGAAGAGGGGGGAGGGAGGGAGGAAAAAAGGGGGGGAAAGGATATGGAGGATGAAATATAAGATGTGCAATATAAATCTGTAATAATTCCAAAATATCAATAAAATATTTTTTTTTAAAAGGGGGTAACTATAATTGGACCCTACTGGAGAATTGCATGCCATCTGAAATGAATGTGTCAATTGTTGTATTGATTTGTATGGTGGTTGTTTGTTTCATTGTTTTATTTAATGTTGGAAGCCCCCCTGAACTTCCATGGGGAGGGGTGGCCTATGAGTCAAATAAAATAACAGTGTGAAAAGATGCTTACTGGCCGTGATCTAGGAAAGCGCAAAAGGTCAGTGCGGTGGCATAGCGAGAGGGTGCGGGGTGGGGGTGGGGCCTTTGTGATCCCCCAGGCCCCACTTCCCAAAGTCACGTGGAGGGTCGCATTGCAGGGCCACCCCGCTTTGCAACTTCACTCACCCCCGAAGGCCCCGTGGAGTTGAATGATGACCAGCAGGGATTGACCCACCCCCAATCTCCACACTGAGTCAGACGTGAATTGGAGGTTCACTTTGAACCTGGCTTCGGCTAGGCTCTGGTTGAGCTTTCAATCGCAGCCTGGAAGCAGTTTAAACCTGGACCCGGGTGAGCTGAGGTCAGCATCAGATGGGCCCCCGCTGCTCCTAAATTCCATGTGGAGTTTGGGGGCAGGGTGAGCTGTGCCAGCCAGCGTTCAACTGTGCCCCTGCCCCAAACTCCATGTGAGCATCGGGCACCGTTTCACACAGCTACGCCCCTAGGTCAATGGTTATTCCTAAGAGGTGAGGAGCTACTTGCAGCTTATGCTGTACTTTGCTTTACTTGATCATTGTCAAGACCCCCTTGACCAGGCAATGAAGACACTTGTAAAGGTTTCTTTATTGCAGGCAGAAGTCAGGTCAGGAACAGTTGCAAGACAGCCCTGCCCATTTAGCAGAGCTGTTATCCATATAATCATTTCCCCCCTTCCCAGAGGTGGGATCCAACCAGTTCTCACCATTTCTCTAGAAGTTTTTCTGAGTGCCGAGAAGGGGTTACTAAAGCAACCTCCCTGCCCAATAGGGACTGGAGGTGCGTGTGTGCGGTGGCGCCACTGTTTGAATCTCACCACCATCGGAACCTGTTATCAAAATTTTTGGATTCCACCACTGCCCCTTCCCACTCCCGTCCAGGCAGCGAGCAAAAAAGCAGTTTTGAGAATGTGGCCTTCAAGAGGCCAGCACCAGGGAATAGCGGATAACGCACCTGGTTGTTGGCAGGCTGTGAGCTAGCGAGCACAAGAACTCACACAGAGCAGAAACCCACAGAAATCAGACCTTACAATCATCTACTAAGTAGATTAACAGTAGACTTATGCCCTTCTAAGTCCATTAAATTCAGCGGAAAGTAGAATTTCACTCGGAGAAAGGTTTGTGCTATAAATGTGGGCAGGCAAACACTGAACCGTCCCTGATCACCCCTGTTAAGTAATGATATCAGTGTAGTAGATTTTGTCTGAAAATTGAGACAGGATAAAGTCAGAGGTGGGATCCAGCAGGTTTTCACAGGTTCCCGAGAGTAGGTTACTAATTATTTGTGTGTGCTGAGAGGGGGTTACTAATTGTGATTTTGCCATGTGATTTTTGCCTTAGTTACACCCCTCCTTTCAGCAGTAGCGCACAGAACTTGAAGCAATCTAGCAGGAGGTGCACCGGTGTGCGTGGCAGCCTGCGCCTGCATGCATTCGTTTCCCACCCAAGGACCGGCGCAGTGGATGCATCCTTGCCACAGCCCCGCCCAGGAATGCCCCGCCCCCAGAATGCCCGGCCACGGCCACGTCGTGCCCCGCCCAGCCCCATTGGTGCTACGCCACAGTTTGAATCCCACCACCAAGGGAACCTGTTACTAAAATTTTTGGATCCCACCACTGGATAAAGTTAATTGCAAGGTTGGAGTCCCATTCTGGGCTGTCCCAGATACCCAATGGCAGATCCCCATGGAAGAAACCAAATCCAGCTGCCCGTAGAGAAAGTCAGAGCAGGGGGAGGACCCCCCAGTAATGCCGAAATAATAGATAAATTATGGGATGTGAGGGTGATCTGGTTGCCACATCTGTCACCCCATGGATCGCCAGGGTTGATTCAGTTGATCTACCTGGCTTGGCCCTCCTCCACCGCTGCACACTCGGTGGAAGAGGACAACCATCCCAGACAGGAGTGTACCGTTCTTCGTTCAAGGGTGTACAACAGTTCTGCTCCTCTGCTGGAACCTCCAAGCAAGCTCAAGAATAGATAAATTATGGATCTGTAAATAATCCAAAGTGGGAAATTCCCCAAAATGACCCGAAAGGAAGAAATAGCATATTGAGAGCAAAGGAGGGAAACAAAGGGTGGGATGGACACGGCCTGCAACAGCTTTGTCCAGGTGATATTTCTCCACAAACCCCCGCCCCTTACTGCAAATTGATGAAAACCGAGACAAATTTTTCACTGAAAAAATCGATGAAAACCAAAAGCGATGAAAACCGAAGGCAATGAAAACCGAGGTTCCACTGTATTTGAAAGGCTGCAGCCCGCTTCTTGCAGTCCGTTGTTTCGTGCAGAGGAGCGCACTGAAACACAGCAGAGAAAGATTCTCGTCACGGTGATCTATGCAATACCATCCAAAACTGCTTCGTCAGCGTTGGTGGAGGGGAAGGGAAGTGAAGGTGTGAAACAAGAAAGGAGTCGAATTGGCCCCCAACAGTGCTGATCCCAGAATTCACATGACAAGTCCTCCTCATTTTTAAGATTGTTAAGATAGTTTTACAGAGAAGTGAACGGAAGGGCAGAGAAAAATCTGGGGGTAGGGCGGTCTATTAAATCGAATTATTATTATTATTATTATTATTATTATTATTATTATTATTATTATTATTATTATTATTATTATTATTATTATTATTATTCATCGCCGTGATTGAGGACGAGAAAGTGACCATCATCGACATAGCAGTCCCCAGTGACGGCAGGGTCATTGAAAAAGAACACGAGATACCACAATTTGAAAATCGAGCTTCAGCGTCTATGGCACAGACCAGCTGAGGTCGTCCCAGTGGTAATTGGCACGCTGGGCGCCATCCCAGAAACACTAGGGCAGCACTTGAAACATCTTCGAATTGACAAAATTAACATCGGTCAAATTCAGAAGGCAGCCCTGCTGGGATCCGCATGAATACTACTCCGATACAACTTCCTAGGCTTCTGGGTGAGGATCGAATTGTAATGAAGGCCAACAACCAGCTAAAGATCTGGCAGCTGTGAAATCTACAATAATAATATCTAATTGTGGTGGGTTCATCTGCGGATTCTTGCATCTGCAAATGGGGTTTATTTAGAGACAGAAGGAAGGCTTTTTCTGCAAATTTTGGGGACCCCCTCAGGTTTGTGGAAAAATCTGGATGAGTGGGAAACGGAAATGGTGGCAATCCCCCCCCCCCACAACAGAGGAGCATTATCTGAGCATGTGCAGACAGCGCCTCTCTGCTGTAGCTGCAGCTGGGTTCGAGAGGTCTGTTGAAGGGAGTTGCTGCCATAGTTGAAGCAGGGAGGCTGTGGTCAGGTGGGCTGGTGTGGGGGAGCTGCGTCCATCATTCCAACAGGCAGGATTGAGAGACCTGAGGGGAGCTGCCAGGGCAAAGGTGTGGTCATGTGGGTTGGGGGAGGAACCCCCCACTGCCATTCTCCTGGGTCCCCTTTTGTGACATAATGAATTCCTGACTTAAGCACTTGGACTGGCCTGGACTGGAAACAATTTGCGGGGCGGAGGGGGGCATAAACTAGTTCATTTTAGCAATGGCATAAAGCGGCAGTCCTCAACTGTTTTGCGCCAGTGTTCACCTTTGGAATCCTGACCCAGGGCATCACCATAAAATGTCTGCCGCAGATGTTGACGCTTGTCACAAAATGGCATTTGCAGGGGGAGGAGCCACGCACACGAAGGAAGCCAACATCCAGGGAAGAAGGAGGTGATTTAAACAATACTCCAGGAAACAGGTGAAATTGAACTGGCACTTTGCGGGCCGATGCTGTCGAAGCAATATGATTTTAATGTTAGGTCTCAGACCTTCAGTCAATAAACGGACTCCGGATTCTTGATCAGTAGCATTTATTGAAAGGCAGCAAACCCCTAGCTTGAGAAAACCAGTTCTGATTGGCCTGGCCTTCCTTGGCCCCTTTATCCATGCCCAGTCCCCCGTCCTGCTTTCCCAGAGGAAGTATGAAAAGAGTTGCTTAGAGCAGTGATGGCGAACCTTTTTGAGACCGAGTGCCCAGATTGCAACCCAAACCCCACTTATTTATCGCAAAGTGCCAACCCGGCAATTTAACCTGAATGCTGAGGTTTTAGTTCAGAAAAAATTGGTTGGCTCCCTCTTCCTCCGCCCCACCCGCTCGAGCAGGGGCCAGCCTGCTCTAGCCTCCAGCAAGTCCCGCGTGCACCACTCTGTGCCTCTCTAGCATCTCTGCCTCCTCTGCGCTCCCCCCTTCCCGGGCAGCAGCCACCTGGAGCACAGGCACTAGGCCCACCAGCCGAGACCTCCCTTCTCACTGCGGTGTGCGCACATAATGCTCTGTGGCCCAGGCCAGTCTAGATGTGTGTGTGTTTGGGGGGTGATTTTCTGCCCCCCACATGATGAACATGACTTGCCATAGGTTCACCATCACTGGCTTAGAGGCTTTGGCGCCTCAGGGTGGTGATAGGGATAGACACAGCCGCATCCTGTTTCTCTGAAGAAGAGAGGCTCCTCAGGGTCACTTAGCCTAGTTATCTTACAATCCGGTGTCAAAGCTATAAACATCAGAGGAGGATGGGAAGGAAGAAGAGAAAGGCCTTTTACATATCAATCAGGTTGCACCGGAGCACCCCTTAACCACCAGGCTTCGGTGTCCCCCCCCCCCCAGGGCCTCATGTTGGGGACCCCTAGCATAAAGTAATGTTGTTGACAATCCTGCACAATGAATGACAGCACAATCTACTTGACGCAGGCCTCCTTGAGAGGGGAAAGCAGACGAAGCTCCACCGTTGGGCGTGGGTGGTCCCGGTGACAGGGAAAGACAAGTTAGAGGTGCCGCGCAACCGGCGCAGGAATGACTCCAGAGCGTGTGTGAGCGATGTTTCTCCGTCACTTTGACTTATTGTGGGTTAAGAAGACGCAACATGCCGGGGACGCTTCTTCCCAGCGCCTGCCGACTGCTTGAGAGGTGCTGGGAAGTGCCATTTATCAGCAGCGTGGAACAACGGGAGAAGTCAGGTCTCTGTTCCCTTCCCAGAAAGAAGCACGGCAAAGGGTGTGTTGGGGGACGATGACAACTGCGAACTCCAGAGGAACAGGCACGCAGCCTTATTTGAAAAGACAAAAGTTTCATTTTGTGGCCCGCACAAAATGCAGAACCAAGAATTGGGGGTGTAACGAGGCAAACTGTAGCCCTGGGCAAAACCTGAGTTGAATGCTCCCCCCCATGGGCGGCCACTCCACCAAGACCAAATTTTTTTTTGCACCAGGACATTGGTGCCTGCAGGGGGTGCATTTTTAGACATATCAGCACCAAAATTTCAGAGTATCATCAGGAGACTGTCCTTATGCTACCCCCCCAGGTTTGGTGAGGTTTGGCTCAAGGAGTCCAAAGTTTCAGACCCTGAAAGTTTTGAGACTGTGCCTTCAGAAATGTGCCCCCCCCCCAGCCTGCAACCCCCCCCATTGACAGCAATACAGAAAACTCAATGCAGAACAAAGATTCTTGGGCAAATTTCTGGGATGTTCCTGCAGGGGGTGTATTTTTTGATGTATTGGCATCAAAATTTCAGGGTATCATCTGGAAACTGTCCTGATGGGACCCCCCCAAGTTTGGTGCAGTTTGGTTCAGGGGGGCCAAAGTTATGGACCCTCAAAACTGTAGCCCCCATCTCCTATTAGCTCCCATTGGAAACAATGGGGGATGGGGACACTCCCTTTGGGAGTCCATAACTTTGGACTCCCTGGATCAAACCTCACCAAACTTGGGGGGTAGCATAAGAACAGTGTCCTGATGATACGCCTAAAAACTGCGCCCCCTGCAGGCCAAAAATGGAAAACCACTAAAAATACCTAAAAAGAACCCTGCATTTTGATGCCCCCCACAAGGTGGTGCCCTGGGCAGCTGCCCACCTTGCCCAATGGGCATTACGCCCCTGCCAAGAATGAACCCAGGGTCACGGGTTTGATCAGCAGTGGCCAAATTGGTGCAGGGCATCGTGTGTGTTTTCAAGCTCAGAGGAAATCTTTCTAGGGCTGGATATTCCAAATTTCTAAAAGAGAGAAGGGGGGATTTTCTTTTCAAGCCATGGTGTTAAACTCTGACTCTTGTGCTCCTCCTCCGTGCTGTGTGGAAACAGCCTGGTACAGCATGCTCCAATAATTTCTTTTGCAGAGATGCTTCTGAATTGCTCCCAAGATTTTGGTTCTGGAATGCCCCCCCCCCATGGAACAGGGAAGCACAGAAAAGGGGGGACATGTAAGGTGGGGGTTCCTGTGGTTCGGATCTGAATCCCTGGTCATGAACCACCTTTTAGCTCTCAATATATATTTTTTGCATAATCTCTTGTCATCCCTGATGATTTTGGGAGGGGGGAAATGCAGGGACGATCTCTTTGAAAGAAGAAGAAGGGTTGGATTTATATCCCCCTTTCTCTCCTGTAAGGAGCCTCAACTTCCAAACTCCTTTCCCTTCCCCCCACACAACAAACACTCCAAAAAGCTGATTCCCCCAAGGTCACCTAGCTGGCAAGTGTTGGAGTGCACAGGCTAGTTCTAGTTCCCCAGATAATCCTCCACAGCTCAAGATGCTTCAAAAATTTTAACCCCCCCCCCAATAAAAAACACACAAAAATAAACAGGTGAGGGGGGATTGCGAGAGCTCAGGGATGCAACAAAATGGTCCCAAGGAGGACATTTGGAGATGCCACAGAGGCGTGGAGAATGGCAGTGGGAAAAATAAAACATAGTAAATATGATCGCACAGCAAGGGAAGACACCTTGAAAGCATTTCAGACTAAAGAATTGTTTTAAAAGGGGATTAATTTAAAATGTTTTGAGGCTGGAAATAAAACGTTTTCAGAACGTAAAGGGGCGGGGGGGGGGGGACAGCACAGAACTCCACAGAGGAAACATTTTATTTCCTGCTTCAAAACATTTTAAAAGGTTTGTGAGGAAAGGGCCTTTGTCTGTGCTTGGAGACTTGGGACATTCGAACCTGCCAACCTATAGAGAGAGCAAAGATGAAGGCAGGAATCCGCTACCCCGCATCAGACCACCAGAAAGAGAGATGCTGCCCCCCCCCCCCGGATTATTTCATTCAATTTATGCCCCTCTTTTCTCCTTCACCTCTTCCAGTTTCCACACTTGCTCCCTTCCTCTCCCCTCAACTAAAGGGGTCACCTTCTTCCCGCTCACATTCAAGACCTGCTCTGCCTGGAAATCATTTTAATAGTTTGTTGTAAAGGATCCCGCTTGGGGCAAGACGGTAGAGACAAGTCCATTCACCGCCCGCAGTTCCCCCCAATATGTTTAATCAGGTCGTCTTTTGTTCCCGGACTATGTTTTCGTTAACTGTGTGGTGTGGTGTTTTTTAGTTTGATCATGTTGCACTTTGAACATTTTAAAAACTCTTATTTATTGTGCTTTGTTTCATGCTTGTTCTCAAACCGCCCAGAGAGCATTGGCTGCTGGCAGTAGAGAATGAAATAACTAATGATAATATCATACACCACAAGACAGAAACGTTGCCAATAACGGGCGTGGAACAAGGCTGTTTGTGTCTGAATTTGCCATTATTGATACACCACAGAGTAGGGTGCCTCAGATGACCCTAGGGCTGTGGTGGCGAACCTTTGGCACTCCAGATGTTATGGACTACAATTCCCATCAGCCCCCACCAGCACAGCCAATTGGCAAACTGGCAGGGGCTGATGGGAATTGTAGTCCATAACATTTGGAGTTCCAAAGGTTCGCCACCACTGCCCTAGGGCTGTTTCCACACAGCCCGATAACAGCGCCCTAAGGACGGTAAAAACACTGTCCCTAGGGCGCTGTTCACACAGCAGGCGCTCGTGCTGCCCAAGTGCTGCAAAAACGCCACTTTTGAACCTCGCTCGGGGAGCGAGGTTTTTCAAAAGCAGCGTCTTCCACCCATTGCCATGCGAACGGCAGCAGGTGGAAGGCAGCGTTTTCCCCGCGCTGGCCCCAAACACCTCCTTACCTCCTCCTGGCTTCTGTCATTTTGTGGAGGCCAGGGGACATGCCTCCTGGCCTCCATCCCTGCACTCGTCGCTCTGGCCATGAGGGTGTTACATTGAAAATACTGGGGGGAAGAATTAGGACTAATAAAAGGAAACACTTCTTCACACAACGTGTGATTGGTGTTTGGAATATGCTGCCACAGGAGGTGGTGATGACCACTAACCTGGATAGCTTTAAAAGGGGCTTGGACAGATTTACGGAGAAGTCGATTTGTGGCTACCAATCTTGATCCTCTTTGATCTGAGATTGCAAATGCCTTAACAGACCAGGTGCTTGGGAGCAACAGCCACAGAAGGCCATTGCTTTCACATCCTGTGTGTGAGCTCCCAAAGGCACCTGGTGGGCCCCTGCGAGTAGCAGAGAGCTGGACTAGATGGACTCTGGTCTGATCCAGCTGGCTTGTTCTTATGTTCTTATGGAAGCCAGGAGGAGGTAAGGAGGTGTTTGTGGGCTGCGCAGCTGTGCGGACGGCCCCATTCATGCGAACAGCCCCGGGACTTGCATCGGCATGAACCATGCCAATGAAGCCCCACTGCTCTGGATGTATGAAAACAGCCTATGATTTTGTGGCATAGAGAAGGAATCCACAAGTAGCAAGGAGTCGGGTGGCAGAGGCTTCCCCGCAGCGGCAGACTAGGACTTCTAGTAGAGTTAGGTTGTCTTTCCCTTGCCACAGTTATAGTTTAATGTGGAGTGGTCATTGTTTCATTGTTGATGTTTTCCTTTTACTGTTAATGCTATGGAGTTAATGTATTGACACATTGGAAACGTATGGTTGCAAATGTATCGATATATTGCTACTTGATATTGTCCATGTATTTATATTTCGATATGTTGATTGGCTGCTAATATTGTTAAGTATTGTTGTTAATATATTGATTGGTTGTTAATGTATTTGATATAGTTTGGATCTATCTATCTATCTATCTATCTATCTATCTATCTATCTATCTATCTATCTATCTATCTATCTATCTATCTATCTATCTATCTATCTATCTATCTATCTATTTATTTATGGGATTTTTATACCGCCCAACCCCCGGAGGGCTCTGGGCGGTGCACAACACAGATTCTACATACAATATATACAGACAAAACCCCCATTAAATTAAAATAATTTAAATTTAAGAATTTAAAACACAGCGGTAGATTCAGTAAAAATGGCGTCAGCAATAACCCCAATTAAACCCTCCCAAGAGTTTAGTTTGATTTATATTGATATGTATTGATATAGTGCTGCTGTTATTGTTACCAGCATATTGTTAGGCTTGAACAATCTGTATTTGATTCTATTTTTAGTTTTTATGCATCTTATTAGTATTATTTGTTATGATGTATCTTGTTTAACTATGTTGTTAGCCACCCTGAGCCCTTCAGGGATAGGGTGGGGTATACATTGAATACAAATACAAGTGACTGTTTTCCTGGGGAGACTGTTTCACCTACAGGCAACTCACAGCTTTCTTGCATTCGTCTTCTCCTCGTTCTTTGCCTGCCTTTTCCAAACTACAAAAGCTCCTTGCTACATTTCAAGAATGCAAAGTCTAGCATTTTGCCTTCCCCTGCTCCTCTTTCTGCCGCAGAACTTGCGAGCTCATCTGGGTAGCAACCGCCGGCAACCGTTTGGGAGTGCCTGAATCTTCCCCCTCCTGTGTCTCTCTCATGCTTTGGGATAAGAATAGAAACCAACCGGGGATTTGCCACAAAGGCACATTGCTCGCTGGTGGAAAAGAAAGCACTGGCGAACCCGGATCCGTTCTGTCTGTTGACTGGCGGAATCCTTCCTGACCTGGGTGTTTGATCATAACCCACTGCTAAATATACTTGTATGGGGCAGAAACCTTTTACCTGGCGACATGCAATTGTTGGTTAGTAGACTCAAGTGGGCCCTGTTTTGCAATCCTTAAGGAACAACCCCATTCCACCTGCTTTCCCCCCCCCCACCCGTCTTTTATATTTTTGTTCAGCTTTTAAAAGGATCTTTTCTTGTCGTGAGGTCTGAGTCAGTTGCTGCTGGTAGAACAATGTAGGCACATTGGATGGATTTATATGCTATGGAATTGCCCTAGTTTTCAGGTTCAGCTTGAACCTCCCCACTGCGTTCCTGCTTCTCTTTGGTAGAAACCCCGCTCATGAAGGCGACACATTCCACAGCACGTTCTGTTTTCTTGCACCAAATTGCTCCCTGAAGGCGAACGGTACTCCTTTTTGCAAATTGGCTCAAGAGTCAACATGGTGTGTACTGCAGAATGAACAATACGCATATGAATGGCTGAGAGCCAGCATGGTGTGGGAAACCTGATCTGGGAAACCTGGTTCGATTCCCTGCTCCTCCACATGAAGCTGGCTGGGTGGCCTTGGTCCAGTCACAGTTCTCTCCCAACTCTCTCAGCCCACATGGAGACAGGAAATGGCAACTCATCTCTGAACATCTCTTGCCTTTGAAAACCTTTAGGGGGGCGTCGCCATAAGTCAGCTGTGGTTTGATGGCACTTTCCTACCCCGACCATATAAATGGTTATATAAATTGCAAAGAAATGGAAAAGAAGTACGGTATGGGAGAAGAAACAAACAGATCCTCAATGCCGGCAGCAAAATGGGGCCTGGAAAATCAGTCAAACTGGGATCAAGAAGAAATGTGCAAAAGGTGTGCTTGCCCCTCCCTAGTTCATTCAGAAACTCGCGCCCCTCCAGATGTTATGGACTACAGCTCCCATCATCCCCTGCCAGCATCATGCTGGCAGGGGATGATGGGAACTGTAGCCCATAACATCTGGAGGGGCGTGAGTTTGACACTGTGATTCAGAGGAAAGGAAGTCAGCCTAAGTCAGTTGCAACTTGATGGCACTTAACATAAATATCTTATTCAGAAAAGCAGGGTGTGAGGCAAAGAGATAAAAACAGCCAAAAAAGACAAAAAGAGAGAGTTGGGGCAGATGACCTTCCTTGGAGGACGGGAGCTGGTGTCGTGTGGTGCTTGAGAGCAGTGAACTCTGATCAGAAGTGGCTTTAATTCAGAGGAAGGCAACCAAAATGGTAACAGGTCCGGAATCCATGCCCTCAGAGGAGAGACTCCGAGAGCTGGAGATGTTTAGTTTGGTGAAGAGAAGGTTTAAATATTTGAAGGGAAGTCATGTTGAGGAGGGAGCAAGCTTGTTTTCTGCTGCTCCAGAGACTGGGACTGGAAGTAAATGGGTTCAAGGTGCAGGAAAAGAGATTCCACCTAAACATTAGGAAGAACATTCCAGTAGTAAGGGCTGTTTGACAGCTGCCTTGAAAGGTGGAGGAGTCTCCTTCTTTGGAGGTTTTTAAACAGAGGCTGGATGGGAATGCTTTGCTTGTGTGTTCCTGCATGGCGGGGGGGGGGGGTTGGACTGGATGGTCTTTGGGGTCTCCTCCAGCTCTTTGCATCCATGAGTCAATGAATTCCTCACCTGAGCAGCAAAGTCTTATCTGCTGAACCGGATTTGTTTCCCCGCTCCTCCACATGATTCCTGCTGGGTGACCTTGAGTCAGTCACAGTTATCTCCTAACTCAGCCCCACCTATTTCACAAAGTATCTGTTGTGGGGAGGGGAAGGAAAGGAGTTTGTAAGCTGCTTTGAGACTCCTTAAAGGTCATAATAATAAGAATAATAAGATTTATTTACAGCATTTTGCCAGCGTGGTGTAGTGGTTAAGAGCAGGTGCACTCTAATCTACAGAACTGGGTTTGATTCCCTGCTCTGCCACTTGAGCTGTGGAGGCTTATCTAGTGAACCAGATTAGCTTGTGCACTCCAACACATGCCAATTGAATGACCTTGGGCTAGTCACAGTTCTTCCGAACTCTCTCAGTCCCATCCACCTCACAGGGTGTTTGTTGTTGGGGGGGGGGAAGGGAAAGGAGACTGTAAGCCCCTTTGAGTCTCCTTACAGGAGAGAAAGGGGGGGATATAAATCCAACTCTTCTTCTTCTCTTCTTCTAATCATAAAAAAGTTACAATAAAGTTAAGAAAAGTAAAACAGAGAATTTACAGGATTTAATTAATTGAAGATACAATACGTTGTCAGGCCTTAGGTAATATTGCACAGTATTTTGCAACTGGACACACTTGAATGGTAGAGAAAAGTAGGTTATAAATCCAAACATTTCTTCTTCTTGTTGGCTCTGCTCTGCACTGGGGTAGAGGAGGAACTTGGGGAAGAGCCAGTCACCTGACTGTGGACCAAGGCAGACCATTGGTTCACCCATCCATGTTTTACCTTCTCTGGTTAGTGGTGGCCCACCAAGGTCGTCTCCTGGCACCCTCCTCCCTTTAAGTGGAAGATTCCAAGGATTGTGGCAAACGTTCTCTGCGATTAACCTGGCGCCCCTTACAGAATAGCCCCAGTTTACCTGCTGCCCAGCTGCAAATTCACAGGTGTCAGGCCCTCCAGGTGTTCATGGACTATGATTCCCATCAGCCCATGCCACCAGGGCCAATTGGCCATGCTAGCAGGTGCTGCTGGGAATCGTAGTCCACGAACACCTGGAGGGCCTGAGTTTGACACCTATAAAGGTCTAACCTCCCCTTCAGCTGCTTGTGGATCTTTGAGTGTTCTGATCAAGGGGTTCTTCTAAAGTTCTCCAACCTTGAGGGGGTAAAAGAAGCACATTCTCCCGCTGTTATCGGTTTGATTGATAAAACTCCCTCTTTGATTTCAGGAAGCTGGATGCTTTCATCTACGACGCGGCAGTGCTGAACTACAAGGCCGGGCGGGACGAGGGGTGCAAACTGGTGACCATCGGCAGTGGGTACATCTTCGCCACCACTGGCTATGGCATTGCCCTCCAGAAAGGGTCTCCGTGGAAGAGGCCCATCGACCTGGCCCTCTTGCAGTTCGTTGGAGATGGTAAGGCAGACACGTGAGGGCTTTTTTTCTCCTTGCAGTCTTGGCACGTTTGAAAAACAGTGTCTCTCTTGTTTCTGGAAGTCAGAAAGAGAACACTGGAGAAGAATGTAGTATATTTTATGACCAAGTGTGTTCAGAATGTCCTAGATGTTGTTAGTGGCTAAAAACAATTAGATACACGCAGAAAACACGTCAAATAGTTAAAGTTTCCCCAATTATTCAAACAAGAAATTAATTACATTCCAATATTCATAAATCACGCAAAGTAACGTTGTGAAGCTATTAAAAAAAGAAAGATCCAAATGATACAATTTCTTTTAATAATGAACTACCATCTCAGCTATATCAACTTTCATAACTTAAATGTATTGTCGAAGGCTTTCACGGCCAGAATCACTGGGGTGCTGTCTGGTTTCTGGGCTGTATGGCCGTGTTCTAGCAGCATTCTCTCCTGACGTTTCGCCTGCATCTGTGGATTCAGAGGATCCTCTGAAGATGCCAGCCACAGATGCAGGCGAAACATCAGGAGAGAATGCTGCTAGAACACGGCCATACAGCCCGGAAATCAGACAGCACCCCACTTAAGTGTACTTAAACAGTAAACAAGCTATATTTCCTCTCCCTTCACTATTTCACCTTATATTTTTGATGACATGTGGCGCATGTGTTCAGAGATGGCCTGTGAACTGCAATACCCTTGGGAGAGACAGCGTCTCCTTGTGTACCCTTGTGCATCCATGACAGCCTAGCTGAGCATTTTCACCTACTCCCTATGGGAGGGCAACCCCCTGCCAAAGCAATCCTGTTTCCCAACAGTACTCAAATGAGTGGCAGTAGAAAACGTTGCCGGAGGGGAGGGGGGGGGGGCGGTTATCATTCATTCAGTGACCTCCCTTGCAGCTAAACCTGAAGGGATGCTGCTGACATTCTAAAGGTTTGCTGATCTCTGCGGTTTTTGCCTTCAAATCACATCTTGGCAGAAAAGCTATATATAATTCTTTCGATGAGATCGTCAGTACCTGAAGGTACGACAACTCTGGCTGGATCAAAGCGACAAATGCCTTGCTCTTTGCTCTACGGCCGCCCTATTTCGTACTGTAGCATCCATCCTGGTGGGAAAGGTGGAAGAAAGAAAGATAGCGAATGCAGTCTGCTTTCTAGAGAGACAAGAGGTCTCAGGGTCCACAGAATCAATAGGATATAAAAACATTTAAAAGGCAGGGACCATCTCCATTACGTCCTATGCCAGTGGTGGCGAACCTTTGGCACTCCAGATGTTATGGACTACAATTCCCATCAGCCCCTGCCAGCATGGCCAATTGGCCATGCTGGCAGGGGCTGATGAGAATTGTAGTCCATAACATCTGGAGTGCCAAAGGTTCGCCACCACGGTCTTATGCTTTTTTAAAAATTACTGCTGATATTAGTTTACATTTGTAGTGACGGGTTTTTTTGGGAGGGGGAACCCAGCTGTTTTAAAAACTTGAGTGGATGTGCGTGTTCATGTTACACAAGGAAATAGCTAACGATATGGACACAGCAGCTGGAACTTACTTTGCTGCTGGACACAAGCAAAGACCCTCTCATTTATTTCCTGTTTAATATACGCATATATTTCGGGGAGCCATTCCCAGCTGACAGCTGCTAGTTTTATTTGTTTTAGAGATTTGCCCTGGCCCTGTGTTTCCGGATGGGCTGGACAGTGTTTCGGTGTGGGATGCATACTACAAGAAGAATTTAGAATTTGGAGACCTTTGTAAGGGCATGTACAACATAGGGATAAAGGATAGGGGCAAATCCAATACAGAATGGTGTGAATTATGTGAACAGAAAGGAAGAGAAGCTAATCTAAAACACACAGTAGAAATTTGGCTACAGTTTCAGTTATTTCAGCTTCAGGATTATTGAGCAAAAAAAATCATTTTTGCATTGGTAGGAAGGTCTGAGAACCCTACCAGGGTTCAGGCAGAGAAGTTGGCCCTAAAGGTGTTGGAATTTCCAGCCTTGTTTGCATGCAGCAGCAGCAGCAGCAGCAGGGAATTCTGGGAAGCTGCATGAACGTTCTAAAGGTGACAGTTAAAAAACCGTTGGTAGTGTTCGGTTCCCTCACTTGCTAGCTTGCTCTGACTGCCTGACTAAGTGAAAAGATGTTCTCTGTGCTTTGTAAATCAAATGCTATGTAAAAGTGCTCTGACAAAGATATTGTATCACAACCGAACTGCATATTTGTGATACTTTGTTAATGTACATACCGTATATGTTTTCTCTCTCAGTTAAGTGAAGTTCCCCTTATGCTTATGAACTTCTGAGGTAAAACGGCTGGTCTTTTGAGAGACAACTGTTCTAATTTGACGTGCCGCACAATCCACATTTCTGTTCGTTACTCTGCTTGACAGGATTATATATTCCAAATATACCTGTTGCCCTTCAGTATTTGGGGCAGAAGAGCAAGGTGTGTTCAAGGGAGTCAACGTAAGAAGGGTAGAAAGAACAGTGTCGGTCGTGCCGAGGGATGTTTGAGAACCGGCCTTGAAGTAGTGACGATGGAAAAGAATTGGGATGCATATCATCGATCACTTTAACATGCATCTCAAGTCATATGCCAGTGTACCAAACCCCCAGCATATTAAAGAACATTTTCAGGAAAAATTGGGTGGGCGAAAGAGAGAGGAGGGAGGGATGCAGTGTTGGGATTCAAATAATTTAACAACCAGTTTTGGGATTCAAATAATTTAACAGCTGGTTGTTTACAAGCACCATTTTAACAACCAGTTCTGCCGAAGTGGTGCGAACCGGCTGAATCCCACTACTGGAGCCATACAAGAAAAGGTTTGGAATGGACATTTTCAGGTCAGATGTTCAGATTTGGAAATACCTCTATGTCCTGCTGAATACACGCATTTGAACACACGCATTTGAATGGCTTGAATACACACATTTGCAGTCAGATTGATTATTTTCCCTATCTCTGAAGTTAAGGTCAAGCATGCCCAGATTTCCAGTGATGTTTGTTTCCGCTGATCTTAAGCAGCGGGGAAAGAAAGAAGGGGTGCCTTGGGCACGGGTGGCCGAGGGACCTTCGTCTCAGGAGTCGTGCTTAGCAGCCTCCCCAGTCCTGAAGATCTGGGTCATTCCAAGCAGTAGACAGCCGTTGGCTTGCAAATCGGTTTTTAAAGTGGCTGTTACACAGTTTTGGGCCGAAGAGAAGCTGATTTCAGCACAAGCCGGCCTAAGACAGCCTCCCTAATGGGATAATTGTGTTGTTTTGATCCAGGCGGAAGACGAGAAGCCAGACCTTGTAAATGTCTGCCGTTGTGGCAGGCGCCTGCCTTTGCTAGCGTGCTCCGCTCAGAGGGTTGCGCTTCTGAGGTGATTTGGTTCAGGGCTGCCAGCCCCAGATTGGGAAATTCTTGGAGATTTAAGGTGGAGTGCCAAAGGAGAGAGGTCAGCGGAGTTGTGACGCTCTCAAGTCAACCCACAAAACCGCCATTTCCTGCAGGGGGTCTCTGTAGTCGGGAGGCCTCCAGACCTCACCTGGAAGCTGGCAACCTTAGATTTGTGGAAAGGGAAAGGGGTTTTCTTGTGGCCCAGCAGAGCGTGTGACCTGTCATAGCCTTGCTTTTGCTAGGTAGAGGCAGTGGTGGGATCCAAAAATTTTAGTAACAGGTTCCCCTGGTGGTGGGATTTAAACTGTGGTGTAGAGCCAATGGGGCTGGGCGGGGCATGATGTGGGCGTGGCCGGGCATTCCAAGGGCGGGGCATTCCTGGGCGGGGCTGTGGCAAGGATGCAGCCGCTGCGCCGGTCCTTGGGCGGGAAACGAATGCACGCAGGCGCAGGCTGCCACGCACGCCAGTGCACCTCCTGCTAGACTGCTTCAAGTTCTGCGCGCTACTGCTGAGAGGAGGGGCGTAACTAAGGCAAAAATCACGTGGCAAAATCACCAATTAGTAACCCCCTCTCGGCACACACAAATAATTAGTAATCGACTCTCGGGAACCTGTGAGAACCTGCTGGATCCCACCTCTGGGTGGGGGGCCAATTTTGTGCCCCCCACATGACCAGATTAGTTGCGCCCAGGGACATGGGTAACCTCATGTCCCCGGGCAAATACACCACTGTCTGAATATTCAGAAGTCACTGTCATAAGATATACTGCGCATTATAATGAATTCATAGATGTGCAGTTTCCATTAGGCTCAGACGTATGCTTGAAGTCTGAAAACTATTGTGGAGGAAGCGGAACAGTTTTACCATGAAACAGGCAACAGCGGCCAGCTTGTCTAATGTTTGGACTCTGTGCAATGGTGGGCCACATAATTGTCTTAGACCAGGGGTCTGCAACCTGTGGCTCTTTAGATGTTCATGGACTACAATTCCTATCAGCCCCTGCCACCATGGCCAACCAGACATTCTGGCTGTTTTTGTAGTCTGTTTGAAATGCCGACATTTTTCTTATTGTATTAAATGTTGCATTTTGGGCATTGCATGAAGCCTGAGTATAGGTTTTTTGCTCATGACTGAAAACCATATGCATGCCATGTTCTAGTCCCACCCACACCAAATGGTACAGACTATGCATGCTTTATCATGACTCATTTGCCAGTTGCGAACAGGGAGCTGATTTTTCAGTGATAACGTTGTCAGACTGGCCTGTCGTGGACCGAGGGCCCCTGTTTTAAGACAGACAGTGGTACCTCTGCCACCTCAGCCAACCTCGAGATGCCCAGCAGCCGTGCCAAAACAGAGAAGCTTGTTTTGGGCACCCTACAAGGAAAAAGAACTTGGTCCAGACCAGACTCCCTCCAAAGCGACTGGCATCATGCCCTCTCGCACTCTCCCTGACAGGATTCAGTCTACAAATAACATCTTGTGTGGAGAGAGTTCCCCTCTCCAGCCCTGCGCCACTCAAACCGAAGAAGACAAAGGATGTATTAATGAGCTTACCTGCCCTGTATTGTACTGATGTTTCTTCCTCTGAGTAACCCTTTTAACGACCACCTTATTTCACATTATCCTTGTTTCACAGCTGTAATCTCTTCAGCTAACTTCCGTGGGCACGTCAGGCGGATGTCCAAACCCATTAGACTGATGACCCACCATTAAAGTCAATGTCTGTCTCTTGTCCTTCCCAGGAAAGGCAGGAAATCCCTTTAGGATCACTCTGCGTAACCCTGAGGGTCAATTTCTGCCTACCTACAAGAAGCCCCCTTTCCCAATAGACAGAGTTCAGTATCCTCTGTCTGTGATGCTGCTCGACAGAGCTAAGCACGGGTTGCTGAGTCCTGTTCATTGGACAGTTCTGCTCCAGGATCCGGGGACTGTGGGTGTGTGTACTGCTGTTTTACTGTTTGCCTGTGTACCCCCATTTTTATCCCTTAATTTAAAAAGTTATATTTTGATCCACTCTCCTACGTGTTTCTATACAAAAGCTGAACTCTCATATCAATAGGGCAGGCAGTCAAGACCCCATGTTGCCCGACCTTTTGCAAGCCAAGAGTCTGCTCCAGCTCATTTCCCCACACTAAAAGGGAGAGACTTCCCACCACTTTGGGTAACAATTCCTCAAACTGTTTTGCCAAGCTGTTCGGGGTAGTTTTGCAGGTTGCCTCTCTGTATTTCTTTGTAACAAGTCCCTTTGGACTTGCTCACACAGCCTGATTTGAATTGTACAAACCCCTCCCCCCTCCCTCGTGGCTCTGTAACTGCTCCTCTCCACAAGCGATCAGCCAAATAGACAATAAGAGCAGTCACCAATCATATAAACTAAATAAATGCTGGGTTTCAATGGAACCCTGCCCTTTGGTGTTCATTTCAGCACTCCCCAGTGACACTAATGGCTGCTGACTGGTGTGACTCAGAAGCGTCTGAGCATGGGCATAGCTCTGCATAAACTCAGCTCAGAGATAGGCGGTGGCGGGGCGTCGGAGCGTCTGTTTTGCGTCCAGAAGGTCTCTCCCAGGTGCAAACCCTGGTATCTCCAGTGGAGAGGACCAATTGGTATGTGATGTGAAAGATCGGGGCCCCGGGAGAGCCGCCGCCAATCTGAGCAGACAATACTGAACTTGAGAGACCATGCGTGAGGGGGTTACTAATTGGTGATTTTGCCACGTGATTTTGGCCTTAGTTATGCCCCTCCTCTCAGCAGTAGCGTGCAGAACTTGAAGCAGTCTAGCAGGAGGTGCACCGGCGTGCGTGGCAGCCTGCGCCTGTGTGCATTCATTTCCCGCCCAAGGACCGGTGCAGCGGCTGCACCCAGGAATGCCCCGCCCTTGGAATGCCCGGCCACGCCCCCGTCGTGCCCTGCCCAGCCCCATTGGCACTACGCCACAGTTTGAATCCCACCACCATGGGAACCTGTTACTAAAATTTTTGGATCCCACCACTGCCCCCACCTGACCAGATGCCTTCCAGCCCAGCAGCTGCTGCGCCTGCGCAAGTTTCTCTCACGCCCCAGCTGCTGGGCCGGGAAGAGGGGCTGGCCGAGCTCTTACTCGTGAATAAGCACATTCAAAGTAAGTGCTTACTTTACGAAAGAAAGTCGCGCCACTGCTGCTGGGCCAGGAAGAGGGGCTGGAGCCTGACTCGTGAATAAGCGTGGCTCCATGCGGGGGGTGGGGGGGTGGGGGGTGGGATATTCTTCTGTATACAGGCAAGATTAAAATCTATTGCTGAAGAAGTGGAATAATTTTACCACGAAATCAGCACCTGTGGCAAGCTAGTCCCATGTTTGGACACTTTGCACAATCGTGGACTATATAACTGTCTTAGACATTCTGGCTGGTTTTGTTATCTGTTCTGAGATGCTTGCATTTTTCCTATTTTTATGTTTATATATTGCAGTCATAGACCATTCATAAAACTTCAAATAAGTTAATACACATTCCAGAATATAACAAATAATTAGTATTCCAAGGAAGTCTTATTCACATATAATAGGTGACTTAAGAATTGGCAAATAAATATAACAGTCCATTAAAACTTTAAAACCAATCTGTGCAAAAAAGGTAACTATTCTCAAATATTAATAACATTTACATTATTAAAATAGTTATAAAATCAAACATTTTGTATTAAATGTTGCACTTTTGGCATTGCCTGTAGCTTGGGTATAGTTTTTTGTTCGTGACTGATTGTGTTTATATTATACCTTTCTTTATTATCTGTACATTGTGTTGTGATTATGTGCATGGTTTTGATTTTTTTCCTGAAAAACATGATTTTTTTCCTGAAAAATCAGTCTCAAGAGTAACTTGCAAAGGCTAAATACTGCTCCACGTTGGGAAGTGTCTGGAGAGTTGAGGGTGGAGAAGGCAGGGTTTGGGGAGGGGATGGGCCTTATCTGGGTATAACGCCATAGAGCCCACCCCCCAGAAAAGAGCAGCAGTGGCATAGTGGTTTAGATCAGGTGTACTCTAATCTGGAGGAACCGGGTTTGATTCCCCGCTCTGCCACCTGAACTGTAGAGGCTTATCTGGGGAATTCAGATTAGCCTGTACACTCCAACGCACGCCAGCTGGGTGACCTTGGGTTAGTCACAGTTCTTTGGAGCTCTCTCAGCCCCACCTACCTCACAGGGTGTTTGTTGTGAGGGGGGAAGGGTAAGGAGTTTGTAAGCCCCTTTGAGTCTCCTTACAGGAGAGAAAGGAGGGATATAAATCCAACTCTTCTCCTCCTTCTCCTCCTCCTTCTCCTCCTTCTCCTCCTTCTCCTCTTCTCCTCTCCGCCGCCTCCTCCTCCTCCTCCTCCTCCTCCTCCTCCTCCTCCTCCTCCTCCTCCTTCTTCTTCTTCTTCTTCTTCTTCTTCTTCTTCTTCTTCTTCTTCTTCTTCTTCTTCTTCTTCTTCTTCTTCTTCTTCTTCTTCTTCTTCTTCTTCTTCTTCTTCTTCTTCTTCTTCTCCCTGAGAACCAGTAGTGCAAGGGACCAGCAGGTGATAAAGATAATCAGCTGCATGACCATATTTAACTGGAATCCCCAAACCCAAAGGAGAGCTGTCATGTGGGCCCCACCTCTGAACCCCACCCCCTGGTCTGCAAGGAGGTCCTTCATTTAGCAGGCCCAGCCCTCCCTTGGATTATTTGCTGAATCAAGACCTGGAGAAGGAGTGTTCCGCTTCCACTTTGCCAACCAAACAATAACAACTTTAGAGCAGGGGTGTCAAACTTGCATCCCTCCAGATGTTTATCAACTACAATTCCCATCAGTTCCTTCCAACATGAGCATTGGCTAGGGCTGATGGGAATTGTAGTTCATGAACATCTGGAGGGCTGCGAGTTTGACATCTGTGCTTTAGAGTATCGTTTTCAGTGAGTCTAGTTGGAGCGTGCTGTCGTGCCACGTGCAATGTCGGGGTTGGGGGGAAGAGGCCATTTTTCCCCCTGGTTTCTTCGTTCCAACCTTTGGGGCTTTGTTTGTTTCCCTTTCTAGGGGAGATGGAGGAGCTGGAGACCCTATGGCTCACCGGCATTTGCCACAACGAGAAGAACGAGGTCATGAGCAGCCAGCTGGACATTGACAACATGGCGGGCGTCTTCTACATGCTTGCAGCTGCCATGGCGCTCAGCCTGATCACATTCGTGTGGGAGCACTTGTTTTACTGGAAGCTGCGGTTCTGCTTCACCGGGGTCTGCTCCGATCGGCCAGGACTGCTGTTTTCCATCAGCAGGGTGAGTACGACTCTTGTTGGTTTTGCCATTTAACGGCCTGGATCCAAAGAACAGCACAAAGTGGTTCTGCCTGCGCTTGTCGGGATCTCTGAACATCCCGTTCTCAAACAGACGTCCCCTGAATAATGCATCACCAAGCATGCAGTGTGTTTTAAAAAGAGTTGGTGATATTTAATGCTTTTGGAGTGAGTCTGCAGGGGTGGGCGTGAAATTCCCTGCTCCTCACAACGGCTGAAAATAGCTCTCACTGTTCGTTTCGTTCAGCAGAGCGAACGCCACCGTCTTCTGGATTTTGTGGCCAAGGTCTTCCCATAATGTTGCCTCCTGGCACTGGTATTCAGAGGTCTACTGCCTCTAAACCTGGAGGTTTTATCTAGTCACCATAGCTAGTAGCCACTGATAGACCCTGTCTTGCATGGTTGTGTTTTATCTGTATGCCCCCACCCGAATAGCCTGATCTCGGAAGTTCAGGGCTGCACCATAGAGCCAGGCAATGGCCAACCACTTCTGCATGCGTTTTCTCCTGACCAGGATAGCCTAAGGCAGGGGTTTGCAACCTGCGGCTCTCCAGATGTTTATGGACTACAAATCCCATCAGCCCCCGCCAGCATGGGATGGGAATTGTAGTCCACGAACATCTGGAGAGCCACAGGTTGCAGACCCCTGGCCTAAGGCCATGCCGGCAGGGGCTGATGGGAATTGTAGTCCATGAACATCTGGAGAGCCACAGGTTGCAGACCCCTGGCCTAAGGCCATGCTGGCAGGGGCTGATGAGAATTGTAGTCCATGAACATCTGGAGAGCCGCAGGTTGCAGACCCCTGACCTAAGGCCATGCTGGCAGGGGCTGATGGGAATTGTAGTCCATGAACATCTGGAGAGCCGCAGGTTGCAGACCCCTGGCCTAAGGCCATGCTGGCAGGGGCTGATGGGACTTGTAGTCCATGAACATCTGGAGAGCCGCAGGTTGCAGACCCCTGGCCTAAGGCCATGCTGGCAGGGGCTGATGGGAATTGTAGTCCATAAACATCTGGAGAGCCACAGGTTGCAGACTAAGCTAGCCCGATCTCATCTGATTCCAGCAGCTAAGCAAGGTTAGTGCTTGGATTGGAGACCACCGGGGAAGTCTAGGGTTTGCTACACAGAGGCAGGCGAGGGCCAAGCAGTTCAGGACATCTCTTGCCTTGAAAGGCCTGCGGGGTGGCCATAAGGCAGCTGATGGTATTTTAAAAATATTTTACATATACATATTAAGTTCCTGTATTAATGTCTTAATGTTCACCCCCTGGGGCTCCTATTCTAGTGGAAACGTAGGATAGAGATTATTAACCTGGTCAGAGGAAGGAGTTTCTGATTAATTAAACAGAAACTACTTATTTATTTACCATGTTCCTAGACCGTGTTTCTCACCCAAAGGTCCTCAAGATGATGTAGAGTGGTTTAAAATGAAACCAACTTCATAGTCCAACCAGTATAAAGTTAGCAGTGCCAAAGACCACCTGAGACTGTCTCATTCTTTGGGGAACATTGAGTCAGTGGGCGCATAGTGGCAGCGGTCTCTGGGTTTTAACCTATCATGATGATGATGATGATGAAGAAGAAGAAGAAGAGGAGGAGGAGGAGTTGGATTTATATCCCCCCTTTCTCTCCTGTAAGGAAACTCAAAGGGGCTGACAATCTCCTTTCCCTTCCCCCCTCGCAACAAACACCCTGTGAGGTAGGTGGGACTGAGAGAGCTTTGAAGAACTGTGACTAGCCCAAGGTTGATATGTTGCAGCAAATCCCCACCCCCACATGTGAACCAAGTCAGTTAGAAAAAGTCCAGCCTGAAGGCTCGTCCCAGCCGCCAAGCTCTAAGGCCAGGGAAACAGATAAGCAGCACCTGAATCAGCTAAAGCTCTCCCCAGCAATTCCCCTCTCCCAACAATGACATCCTGACACAACCCTTGACAACTGTATGTCTAAGGACAAGTTTCCCGGGGCAGAGAGGGTGGGTATATAGCTTCTAAAGGGTGGGTGCTACTCCAAAGGAATATCCTGCTCTGAATTCCAGAAAAGGAACAGAGACAAAAGTGTTCTTGCATGGCAAGGGGTTGGACTTGATGCCCTTGGGGTCTCTTCTAACTCTATGATTCTATGATTCTGTAGGGTTTTAGCCTTTGATATATGGAGACCCAGGAAGAAGGTGTTTCAGCACGGTGTAGTGGTTTAGAGCCGTGGACTCTGATCTGGAGAATCCGGTTCAATTCCCCACTGCTCCATATGAGTCATGGGCTCTAATCTGGAGAACCGGGTTCAATTCCCCTCTCCTATACATGCAGCCTTCTGGGTGACTTTAGGCTAGTCAGTTTGTTTAGAACTCTCTCAGTCCCATCACCTCACAAGGCATTTGCTGTGGGGAGGTGAAGGGAAAGGAGTTTGTAATCCGCTTTGAGACTCCTTATGGTTGAGAAAAGCGGGGTATAAATCCAAACGTGACTTATTCTTCTTCCTTGTGATATGAAAGGTCTAGACCAGGGGTGTCTGACTCTGGCGCTTCAGATGTTAAAGGACTACAATTCCCATCAGCCCCAATTGACCATGCCAGCAGGGGCTGATGGGATTTGTAGTCCATGAACATCTGGAGAGTCGCAGGTTACAGATCCCTGGTCTAGACCATGCGTTTGAAAAGCAGGTGAAAAACTGGTGCAGAAGAAGATAGGACATCCTACAAATGCTCCCCCCCCCCAAGCTTCATGCCCTCAATATGGGGTGGATCCCTAAGATCCGGACCCCCGAAGTTCCCACCCCCGTTGTGTTGCTCCAACCCTGTACATCTGTCTGTTTTTGCACTTCTTTGTGTTAAGTGACCATCTTTCTAATTAATTGTAAGCCTTCCGCAAGTGCAATTTGCATTATAAATGAAGTCATTTATTCATACGGCCAGAGCTGTAGTTTTTTTTTGTTTATTATGCAACCGGTCGCCAAAAAAAAAAAAAGGATCTTTCTTTCCAAAGAAGTGTTTGTCTTCATCTTTGGACACTTCCAATTTTTTTAAATTAGCTAATAGACTCTGCTATTCTATGGTTGCTAAAGCATACAGAAAGATAATTGGATGAAACTACTGAGCTATATACCTAATTACAGCAGGCAGGGCGAGGTGCGGTGGGGTGGGGGGAGGAGGGAATCAGTGACCCCTCCAATGAAAGGATTGTTCATTGGCTGAACTATATCCTTCCCTTTTCTGTGGCTTTCAGAAGCATTTTTATGCAGAACTCAGCATTTATTCAAGCAGTCTGGCAAGAAACAGTGGTAAAAATTGCCTTTTTGTGCTCAACTAAGATCCATCCAGGCAGTGGCAGGATTCAAATAATTTAACAACTGTTTGTTTACAAGCCCCATTTTAACAAATGGTTCTGCTGAACTGGTGCAAACTGGCAGAATCCCACCACTTCATTCAGGGGGCACAAGCAAGCGAATGCAACAGCCTGCCAAATAGCTCTGCCCGCTCCTCAGCTGAGCCTGAAGGTTCATGGCCATCCCCAATGATTTCTGCCCCTGTGCTGATGCCTTGGAGGTATAGTGCTCCTGCACATGAAGGTTCCATTGTGTAACAATGACCTGTGGTGGGATTCAAATAATGTAACAACCAGTTCCGGTGGTGGGATTCAAATAATTTAACAACTGTTTGTTTACAAGCCCCATTTTAACAAATGGTTCTGCTGAACTGGTGCAAACTGGCAGAATCCCACCACTTCATTCAGGGCACAGCTGTGTTTAATGCAACAGCCTGCCAAATAGCTCTGCCCGCTCCTCAGCTGAGCCTGAAGGTTCATGGCCATCCCCAATGATTTCTGCCCCTGTGCTGATGCCTTGGAGGTATAGTGCTCCTGCACATGAAGGCTCCATTGGGTAACAATGACCTGTGGTGGGATTCAAATAATGTAACAACCAGTTCCGGTGGTGGGATTCAAATAATTTAACAACTTGGGTGCTGTGTGGTTTCCGGGCTGTGTTGCCTTCGACAATAAATTTAACAACTGTTTGTTTACAAGCACCATTTTAACAAGCAGTTCTGCTGAACTGGTGCGAACCTGCTGAATCCCACCGCTGACAATGACCCATTGTAGATTGTGTGAATGTCCCCCAGCGCAGGGAAAGAACGGGTATTTCATAGGATCATTTGCCTGATAATTTGGTAGGTAGTACTGTGAATCAAACATGGCTTGACATGGGATAGGGAGGCACTAGGACCCAGGCAGAGCGTTCTACAACAAAGAAGTTTCAGCATGTTGAGTTCTGTGGCAGAGGAATATACTACCCTATTAACATCTTTTTCTGAAACAGAATATAGAACGTGAATTATTTTTCCAGGGGGTAGTCTTATTACCCTCTGGAATAATAAATAGATTAGTAGAATTCAACTCCAGTAGCACCTTAGAGACCAATAAGATTTTCGGAGTATGAACTTTCATCAGTCAAAAGTCTGATGTTTGATGAAGAGAGCATTGGCTCTTGAGAGCTCATACCCTGAAAACCTTATTGCTCTCTGTGGTGCTATTGAACTTAAATCTGTGTGAATGATCATTAGCGGGAGCGTACCACCCTAGGGACATGGGGATACACATGTCCCTGGGCACATGCCTTTTGGTCATGTGACCAAACGGCATGCGCCCCAGCTGCATGCCACCAAGCACCCCCCCGGCTGACTGGCTTTTGAAAGCCAGAGCTTGAAAGCCAGCTTTTGAAAGCACCCCTGCCCCTGAGCCCCACCCCTGGCATCCACAGAAGTCAGGGGCATGGCCCTAAGCCCCGCCCCTAGCCTTCATGCTTTCATAAGCTTTGGCTTCCAAAAGCTGGTCAGCATGGGGGGCTGGGAGCGGGGCTCAGAAGTGCGGCCACACCCCTTAGCCCCATCCCCAAGTGCAGCAGGGATGTACAGGGCCGCCCAGAGAAGGAGTTGTCTCCAGGTGCCATTTTCCCCAACACACCTCTGATCATTAGGAATAAGAACGCTGCTTGTACCTTAGTCCAAGTGAGATTTACCTGGAGTAGAGGCAGGTCTTCTGGTGCACCTTCAGTCCAGATACATGACAGCATAATAGGATTGGCTCCCTGGGATCACTTGATTCCTTCCTCTGGTTAGTGTCCCCTCTTGGCCAAATGGTGGTAGGCTAAACAGTCAATCCACATCTGAGTCAACAGGAATACTGTCTCAAGGTCCATGGTGACTGACAGTTCATTGCTGAATCCATGGAAGGTTTGGGCTGTTAAATAGGGCCAAACTACATGAGAATTTTTATTTATCCATTCATTTTTTAAACAAGTAATTCTGCCTTCCATTCCAGAGCACCTGTGAGGATATATCATTTTTAAAGCCCACGAAGGAGCGATTCATCAAAGGACAATGGTATAGGAAGAAAAGGGACTCCTGGCTTCCCTTCTGGGTCATTTTCTTAAGCCAAAACGGCCCCAGTGGGAAATTATTAACATCACTTTGGAGTTTAATAAGGAGTAAAGAACCCTCTACTTGAGCTGTTTCAGCTTGGGAAAGTGATGTGGAGGGAAAGGCAGGAGCCACAGTCTTTGAAAATTTTGAGCTGTGGGGAAAGCAAGTCAGGTTTAGGGAACCAACACCCAACTCGTTAAAAAAAGTTTTGTGTAGGTTCGCCATTGATAAACGTTAATCCTGCTGATAACGACTTGCAGATATCTTTGTATGTAACAGTGGTGATTTTCATCTGTTTTGCATTGTGACTCTTGCAGGGCATTTACAGCTGCATTCATGGAGTGCACATCGAGGAAAAAAAGAAATCGCCCGACTTCACTTTAACGAGCTCCCAGACGAATATGTTAAAACTCCTGCGAACGGCCAAGAACATGACTAATTTGGCTGACATGAACCCCTCCAGGCTCAATTCCCCTAAAAGGACCCCTGATTTCATTCACAGGGGATCTTTAATTATGGACATGATGATGGACAAGGGGAATCTGATCTTCTCAGACAATAGAACCTTCCCAGGGAAGGAGAAAGTTTTCAGTGATAATATAAGCGAGTTGCACACCTTTCCCGGCAACCGCCACAAAGATAACCTCAACAATTACGTTTTCCAAGGGCAGCACCCTCTCACACTGAACGAATCAAATCCCAACACTGTGGAAGTGGCTGTCGCAACTGAAGCCAAAGCGAACTCGCGTCCGAGGCAGTTGTGGAGGAAGTCAGTCGAGTCTCTGCGGCAAGAATCTCTCCGCCAAGATTCGATTCGGCAAGGCTGCCCGAGGGAGAATGGTTCTGAGGAAAACCGACAGCATTCCTTGAAAAGTCAGAGATACATCCCTGAGGAGATCATCCGCTCGGATGTTTCAGACACCTCGAGCCGAGCCACTTGCCACATGGAACCTGAAAACAACAAGCACCACAAGTCCAAGGACAATGCGAAGAAAAGACCCGTCTCAAAATATCCGAAGGATTGTAGTGAAGTAGAGTTGACATATCTGAAAAACAAACAATCTTTGCCTCGGGATAAAATTTACATTATAGATGCGGATAAGGAACGAAGTTTTCATTTGGATACCCCTCAGTATATTGAGAATATTATCCTTCCAGAGACGATGGAGTATTCTGAAGTGTATCAGGATCATAACGACAACTACAGAAATGCTGAGCCGAGTAACAGAACTCCTTTGCCAAACGAAGAAAGTCTTCCAAATAACGATCAATACAAGCTTTATTCAAAGCACTACAGCGGAAAAGAAAAGAATGCTTCTTTTGGGGAGGCGAATGAGAGGTACCGGCAGAACGCCACTCACTGCAGGAGTTGTCTTTCCAGCCTTCCCACTTACGCCGGGCACTATTCCAGCCGGTCGCCGTACAAGTGTGACGCTTGCATGCGGATGGGGAACTTGTATGATATCGACGAGGATCAGATGTTGCAGGAAACAGCCAACACCACACCACGGGAAAACCTGTATCGCCACGACTGGGTCCAGAATAACAACACCCAGCCTCCCAAAAAAAGCAAACTGAAGATGAGCCGGCAGCACTCATACGACAACATCCTAGACAAATGCAGGGAAATGGACATTGGGAGGCCCGCCCGCAGCACCAGCCTGAAAGAGAAAGAGAAGCTTCTCGAAGTCAACCCTTATGCAACCCTCTTTACTGTCCCCCAGAGCAAACTCTTGAGCAACAAGGCTCCGCTTTTCTCCCGCACCCTGGACGATGGGAAGAGGGTCAAGTCCCTGTATTCTGACCGCTCAGCTGAGAACCCTTTTCTGCACTCTTATTGCGACGACCAGCACTTAGTTCTCGGGCGGAGCCCCACAGACTCTTATAAACAATCCTTAAAATCGAGATACGACAGTTACTCAAGGTCGTCTCTAAGGTCGACCGCCTCGTACTGCTCCAGAGACGGCCGGGTCCACAACGATGTGTACATTTCAGAGCATGGGTTGCCTTACATTGCCAATAAGAATAGTGTGTACTCAACTCCACGAGTTTTAAATTCCTGCAGCAATAGACGCGTGTATAAGAAGATGCCTAGCATTGAGTCAGATGTTTAGCTTTTTCATTATCACCTTTATATGTAGGGAAACATAGTTGCCAGCATTCTAGAGGGAAAGAGGGGTGTCTTTCGCCGTGTAATGGGAATTGGGAGATTCCCAATGCCTTCCGTATATCAAATTGGTACAATGGTACTCAGGGGCTTAGAAGCCATTCATGGCTCTGACATGCCACTTATGGTTTTTGAGTTTGGCAGCGTGGCACCTGCCCTGTTTCAGAAAAGTGGGCAAGGCCCTTTGGATGGTTGGGCCAGTGGCATGTAAGTGGCATGTAAACATGGAAGTAAATGTGGTTCTTTTGTGGACAGAAACTGTGATTGTGGCTCTTCACAAGCTGCAAAGGGTGTACCAATATTATTGTGCCTGTCAGTCGTACCAAAAAAAGGAAGCGAAGGGGGAGATATGCGAAAGAAAAAGTTTGCCACTTGATGGGAATATCTGAACTGCAAAAATATACTGGGATGTAACTGTCATGGCTTCACTCAGTTGTTGCTCGGAGAAGGTGTCAAGGATTCCCTGTTTCTGAGCTGTCCCCAGAATTGCACTTTTGAGGACTGCCTAGATAAGAGTCAGTCTGTTGTGTAGATGAACCCGTAAGGGTGGATTCAAGGCATGGTGAAATCAACAGGCATTCTAAACGGTCGAACCCTAACTCCATGTTGGCAACTATGTGAAATTTTCTACATGGAGGGTTATTTTACCTTGTCTGTTAGACCGAATCCTTCTAGCACTTTTATCCAGTGTATTTCTTACCCTCCCCAGACTTTTATTTTTTAATAGAGAATAAGCAATATGGTATGCATGTCGTTTGACACGGAAACAAAAACAAAAACGAGAAAAACAAAACAAAAAGAACAAAAAAAAGTTAAGAATGCATTTGCACACTGACAAAAGGTAAGACTTGTCAAAGAGATTAGAGAGTTAACACTTTTAACAAAAAAAACAAAACAAAAACTCTATATCTATATCTGTATCTGTATGATTTAGTTTCATCTTTGTTTCTAAACATGTTTAAAAAAAAAGGCAAAAAAAATCCTCAGGGCCCATGAATGGAAACAGGATTGTTGTCTTCATCTGTGTCTGTCTTCTCAGAGGTCAAGACGGCGATCCCATCACAAACTCCCCAAGCACCAACCCCCCCCCCCCCACCCCGAAATGAAACAAATGGAAGTTGCACTAAGTGTACTTTGCGGAACCAGTGACAGGTTCCAGGTCATGTGACCATCATCACACACACCCTCTAACCCCACCTTGCAAGACATGCTAAGCCAGGGCAGGTCCTGTGAACATCTTTACCCAGGACTAGACATGGAGCAAACAGGCCTTCTTGAGAGCAGCTGTCAGGAAATACCACTCTGGTGGCCAGGCAGAGGAAACCCGGTCTAAGGAGGCTGTGGGGTTTTCTTTTGCTTTTTGTTGCCTGGCAACCTGCAGGCAGTGCTGAGATCTAAGCACACACACATCCCGCAGGTAGATCACCTGGCTCGAGACCAGCTGCTTCCAGCCTGGATGGTTACTGCCCCTGTGAAGAAGCCAGTGGGAACTAAAGCACTTTATAGGGGACGCTGGGATTAAAACTCCAGACCCCTTTCTTCCTCCCACCCCCACCCAGCCAGAGACTCTGGTTGCTTCTCTTTGAGATTGTTCCGTGGAGTTTGGACCACCCCCCTTCTTTTTAATGATTCCCAGAGCTAGGTCCAATTTCACCGTTCTCGTGTCAGGTCACTTTCTTTGACGACCAGCTCCGCTCTTGTGCCAGAGAAATATAAATTGAGCTTTACCGGGTCATGGGGGGGGGGGGGAGTGATAAGAAGCTTCCTGTGTGAAATATGTTTGTTAAAGGCGCAGAAGCGCAACCAGGAAAATAAGTTGGTCAATCCTGTTCTGACAGTGTTCTGTCTTGCCAGCAGTGAGCCAATTAGTTTGGCAAGCCACTCCACCTGACTCTTCCCAACTGCTGCGTGGCGCGATTCAGCAAGGCCTGTCCCGTGTAATGTGTCCCGTGGCTCTGGGGCACGAGGAGAAGCGTCTGGTGGATCCTATCCCCTTGTGGTACAATCCATAAATGTGGTTGAAGATAGTTGATCGCGATTGACTAGCGCAGACCTTAGAAGGGTACCACTTCACGGTGGAAGCTTTCAAAAGGCTTAAGCGTCTCAAAAGGAGGTTTCTGCCTATAGTGGTAGATCCAGAGATTCCAAGGACGCTCAAGTTGCCAGCATCTTTTCTTTTTTTAAAAAAAGAAAAGATACATGTGCTGGGCTGTTGATATAGGAACTTCTTATTTGGCTTTCTCCATCACGTGCCCTATAAAAGTTACAGCTGCTGCATCAAGTCCTTCTTTTTCCTCACCTGGACGTGATTCCCTCTCCCCCACCCACCCCATCACATCCATGCTACCTTCTTAATGTCAAAATCCACCCAGGAGGCCATTCTGGGCAAGGGCAGTTTGGTGACCAAGACCATCACTAGAGAAAATTGAGGCCCATCTTACTCCACCTAGTAAGATTTTGGCTCATGTTGTTGTCCAAATGCTTCCATTTGTACCTCACAGGATCTCATCGATAATGGAATCTGTTTGTAGGAAACTCCACAGTCCAACTTCACATCTGGAAGATCTGCAAAGAAGGAAATAATAAGTATCGATCTATGGAGCTTACACCTGTAAAGCTGTAGACCTCATAATCTAACTTGAAACCTAAATGTGTACACAAGTTTGTGTGTTTCCCTTGTTGGTGATGATAACTCAGGGCTGTATAGTATTCCTGTTTCTCTCCCCTCTCCCTCACATTGCTCCAAAAAAAATGATCCCACCGCTGCCACCAAAATAACTTTCGCTTGTTGTTTACAACTCAATAGAGGTTATGTCCAATTGACTGTACGTTGATGTTAACTACAGTTGTTGATCTGTGACACCAACAGCCATGTATATTGAACAGTCATTACCAGGAATGCAGCTACTATTTCGAGTGCAAGTTTTTCTGGAAGGTCCGGCACCTCTTTTTAGTGACTCGGTTTTCTTCTAGAGTATCACGTATGTATGTTTGACTTCTCTAATCAAGCGCATCTTAAGTACTTAGTATATGCACATAATACAAGTAATTATGTTGTCATGGGACATGCTAAGGGGATGTGTTTTGAACATTCATGTCAAATAATCCTAAACTAGGGTCACACTCCGGGCTTGTATTCTGCATTTTCTGGGTTATTTTACACATACACACACACACAGACACTCAATGCTGTGTTATATAAAATGCACTATATGAAAATTCACCACTTTTAAAGCAAGGAGAGTGGAGAAACAAAAACCAAAATTGAAAACGTTCTGCTGTCCAGGATCGTGGGGAGGACGATATTGAAAATGCACCCAATTGAATCCCTTCCCCTCCCAAAAAAAATATCAAATTTGAACTCTCCTGTTTAAAGTGTGGGGAAGTATTGTGTTGGTTTCTTTGAAAGTTAACAAAGCTTCCATTTACAAGAAAATAATGGTGGAAATGGCATGTTTACTCACAAGTAAGTCCCATTGAGTTTTTTTATGGTTTAAATGATTTATCTGTAGACCACACAGAGAAATGTACTGTTCAGTCTGTTTAAATTTCTTTTACCTCACCAATCCTAGGGATATCCGAAAATTCAAGACTGTGAGAACCATCAGAGTAATCCCAATGTAATCTGGACGACCGCTGCATAAATCCTTACAGAATCACGGCCGTTAGACCACAGCCCACCCTACCCTGCAAAACGTGGCCAATTTCCCATTCTCCCATATGAAATGCATAGTACATTTGAAAATGGAGTTTGTGTACGACTTGGGGCGGGTGAATTAGTGGCATAGCTATAGAAAATGGTGCCCGGGGCAGGCTCTGAATTTTTCACACCCCCTCCTGCGTCCCACTTTCCTTGGCCGGTAGCCGGGTCTGGTGGGGCGAGGGGTGAAGGCGGAGGGGCGTGGCTGGGTCTGGGAGTGACTTAGGCCGCTCTCCAGAGAGATGGCTGATGGGTGCAGCTCTGGTCCCAGGCGGCAAGCACACGTCGCACTCAGGCCCAGCCACACCCCTCCTCCTTTCCGGAAGTGTGGGGGGGGGGCAATTTTCTGCCCCCTCACATGATGCAACGAGGGCTGCCCAAGGCAAGTGTCCCCACATATACCCACTGCAGATACGCCTATGGGGTGAATTTGGAGGGCAGAAATCCTGTGGGGCATGTGCAAATGCTTCAGTATCTCCTAATGCTGCTCCTTATATCGTGGCCCATGCATTTATGCTGGCTTTGGATCCATAGATCCCAAGAGGGATTGTTGTGTGCCCTAAATACCATTAAGACCACCACTCCTGCCATGATGAGGCACTGTCTAGTTCACAGGTGTCAAACTTGCGGCCTTCCAGATGCTATGGACTGCAGTTCCCATCATCCCCTGACAGCATGATGTTGGCAGGGGATGATGGGAACTGTAGTCCATAACATCTGGAGGGCCGCGAGTTTGACACCTCTAGTTTGTATCCACAGGCTACTAGAAAGGAAAGAGCTGTTGCCCGCTATTGCAGGCATATCGATCTGTCTTCAGTCTGTCATGTAGAAGTCTGTCCTTGATTGCTCTGGCGCTAGCTAGACATGCCTGACTAGGCAAAAGTGGCAGATGCTGGAGCAGATGTTATCTCTTCCCTCCTAAACAAGCATGTCAACCGGAGTTGAGCAGCTCTAAATAAAAAATGGTTTGGGTCTGCACCAGCAACTCCACATTATTCTTTGTCTGAATAACTGAAATAAATGGCTTTACGTGAAACTTTGACTTTTGCTAGGGCATCTTCTGCCGTTCTGAATATGCGCACTGAAAACGTTTTTTGGAATGGACTTTCTAAAGACTTGTGTTTTTAATTTAAGGTATCAGCTTGCCTTTTGCACTGAGAAGGCTACACAGTTTCCAGTGACATGTTTCACATTCAGGTTTGGTGTTTTCACACAAAATCTTGAAGTCGGGACAGTTGGCCCAGGTGAAAGCATACACTGACATGGTGGTTTGGGACACCCACTGGTGGATTACAGAACCTCTCTGTGAACATGATTTTGCCCACAAAGCAAGTTAGGTGCAGTGGTTAGAGCAGTGGTGGCGAACCTTTGGCACTCCAGATGTTATGGACTACAATTCCCATCAGCCTCTGCCAGCATGGCCAATTGGGAATTGTAGTCCATAACATCTGGAGTGCCAAAGGTTTGCCACCACAGGGTTAGAGTATTTGGTTAGGACCTGGGAGACCCAAGTTCAGATCCCCAGTCTGCCCTGGAAGCTTGTTGGGTAACCATGGGCTGCCGCTCTCTCTCAGCCTAACCTACCTCACAGGCAGAGGTGGGATTCAGCCAGTTCGCACCGGTTCTCCCAAACCGGTAGCTAACTGGCTGAATCCCACCATGGCGGCCGATCTGGGGCTGCAGTAGATCCTGTATTGGGCTGTGCAATCTCCAGCGGGGGAGATGTCTCCCAGCCATGTGGCCAGGAAGGCCCCTCTCTCCTGCTGGGAATCTCACTGGCACCGCCCCCAGCAGGGGAGAGGTCTCCCAGCCATGCGGCTGGGCCCAACATGAAGGAAAAGACCCGGCTGGACCAGCCACATTCCTTCCTCCCCAGCAGCCAGGGAAGTGGGCAGCGACGGGGTGGGTGGGTGTTCGGCGGGGACGGGGGGGGGCTACCAGTAACTATTTGCCTTATAGGCAGGTGGGCAGTCCAGAAAGGTTTTTGTGAGGTTTTTTGAGGAGGAGGAGGAGGAGGAAGTCTTTTTTCAAGCTAACTGAGGATTCCAGAAGTATGTTTTAGAAAAAGGCTGACTTCACACCCACAAGGGCCACCTCACCAAAACGGCCAAAACCCTCAAGGAATGAATGACTCCATTGCACCAGTGCCGTTCAATCTCTTTGCTCTTTATCAGAGGAACACAAAATAAATGTTAATTTGCGCCAAATTCCTGCAACTATCACAGAAGCAGGACACGGAATGTCCATATGCTTTGTGGAACTGGGCGTAGCTGAGCAGCTCTATTGTATGCAGGGCTGGAGCGAGGGGGAACTGCACCTGGGGCACGCGTGTGCCTTGCGCCCCTGCCCTCGCCCCGCCAGCTTCCGCCACGCCCTGGAATGCCCCTGCACTGGTGTGCACCTGGTACATCCCCCCTCGCCCCCTTGGTGCTACACTACTGGTTGTATGCATAAGATCCCAGGTTCAACCCGCGACGTCTTTATGGCTGGGAATTACCTTCACAAGAGTAGGCAGCAAGCCAGCGGCGAAGCTACCAGGGGGTAGGGGGTGCGCCTCACACCGGGCGCACAGATTTGAGTCACGTGGGGGGCACAAAATTCCCCCAGCCCCTCCCCCTTCCCCCCCTCGCGGCGCCCCCACCACACTTACTTTAGGAAACCGAGCAGGCTGGAGAACAGGCCTGCCTGTGTGGGAACTACATTTCCCAGGATACCCTCCAGCCTTCTTGGTTTCCTAAAGTAAGTTGTGGTGGGTAATGGTGGGTGGTAGGGGTGCCGCGGGGAGGGGGGCGTGAAAAAGCCAGAGTGCACACCGGGTGCACTCTGGCCCAGCTGTGCCTCTGCAGCAAGCTATGTGGCCTGTCTCAATACAATACAGCCGAGTTTCCCTTCTCCATGGACTCTCACTTCCTGCAGGAAGCGCAGTGGAGATTTCTCCAACTCCTCCTTTTTTACATTTCATTGTGTCTCACTGATTTCTCTTGCGGAGTCATTTTATCAATTATCCTAAATACAGTTTTATTTTAAACCAAAAACACATTTTTTCAAGTGTTGGCTACCTTGTTAATTTCCTCTGGAAATATCCCATGTTCCAGGGAGGAGCGCTCATTTCAGGACAGTGTATGTTATGGTGTACAGAACTCGTCGGAAGAGAATATCAGTGGCGGGATCCAAAAATTTTAGTAACAGGTTCCCTTGGGATTCAAACAGTGGCGTAGCACCAATGGGGCTGGGCGGGGCATGACAGGGGCGTGGCCAGGCACAACGGGGGCGGGGCATTAATCATTTCTCTGTTACTGTAAAAAACTCTTACTGTAAAAATTTTTTCCTAATTTCCAGCTGGTATCTTTCTGTCCATAATTTATACTCATCGTAGCAAGTCCTATCGTCTACTGCCAACAGAAACAACTACTTCTCCTCTAATTGACTGCCTGTCAAATACTTAATACTTTCAAATACTTAATTTTGTTTCTAGAAATCAAAAGAAGGATACTGTCCTTAAACAAGGAACTTTACCATATTTCTAAAACATGTTTTTAAAACAGCCCAACAGGGAGAATTATCCCGTTTTCTACCCTTGCTAACCAGCCACATAGGAAACAACAGGACTTTATGATTTTTGGACCTTATGGAATTTCTAATGGAAAAGCAGACTCAATTAGTAGCCCCCTCTCGGCACACACAAATAATTAGTAACCCACTCTCGGGAACTGGTGAGAACCTGCTGGATCCCACCTCTGGAAGAGATCCCAACCTCTAGCAAACTAGGAACTCATACCCCTGAGTGTCCAGTCTTCAAGTACAGTTTGCTGCTGCATCCTTGAGAAAGTCATCCTTCATACGTGAAGAGTGGTCATAAAACTCCAGATTGTTAACAAAGTCATGTGAGAGAATGACAGTGGGGCGATGCGTTGATATTTAAGCCGATGGATAAACTACGTATCTATGGATGGTGGCGAAGCCTGGGAATTAAAATTCTCCTTTAAAAGGAGAAAGAGGCTTTATATGGATTTCTCAGTCAAGAGTTCTGCAGGAGAACTCTTTCGCACTTACGGTAACAAACCCCAGGGGTGAGCTCAGAAGAAACTATGAGATGGTGCATTCGCCCAGTCGTAGCGCAGGTTGCGTTTGTACACACAATCCCCAACCAAAAATAAATCTTCACAAGCGCGATTGCCAAAACGCAATCGGAAACTATCAAAACGCAGCGCGCCCTGATGGCACACCGGGCCTTTTCGCCATGTGGGTGCAAACTCGCTCGTTCAGACCAACCCACTTTTCCTGCCTTGTATTCAAACACTCCGGCGGTGGCTGCAAAAACCCAGGCCGCACATCAACACCGACATCTCATGTCCACAGTTTGTGCACCCAAGTTGTGTGATGAGATTCATGACTGACCATTCTCTGTGTGGTTTATTGATAAAGTTCAGCTCTCCCCCCCCCCGCCCCGCCCTCCAGTTTGGACTGGGACCATCGCATGGGGAAAACAGCCTCTTCCTCCTCCCATGCCATTTCCCCAAAGACTTGTGCCTGCATGCAGTTCAGATGCCTTGTGGTTTTGACCATTTACTCTTCTATGCCTTTTTGTGTTAGGAGTGTGGGCTGGGGGTGGGGGGGAGCAGTGGGTGCGAATGCTGCTTGGTTTAGGGGTATGGATCCTTCTTTTGCTGTTGGTTTACATATTTTGTACAGCCCCTTCTCCACAAGGAGCTTGATTGAATCTTTCCTCTCCGAGGAGTGTACCTGAGAAATGTGCGGTGATTTTGGTGTGCACAAAATAACTCTATTCTTACCCGAAAGGGAATAGTGTGTCAAGAGCCTCTTGATAAAACCAGCAGATATAAAACAGCACCTACTAACAAAAATCCAAACGCTGGCGATAAACCTACAGTAGCAATTCACACATGCAAACTGTACGCTCGATGGCGGCAACCCTCAAGAGACAAACACGCATGTGTGAATTGGCCATCAGACAATTAAATGCAAACGTTTTCCTCACACGAGAGAGGCATTTGGGTTTTTTGAACTCAACAACCATTCTAAACCTCACATATACACACACATATACACATTTCTAGTAATCTCAAGTGCACGGGGTGTCGACTTGCAAACAGACTCCTTCACAAATCTTCCATGGTTAGCTGGGTATGATCTTGTTACGCTGTGCAACACAACAAATTTGTGATCCAGGAATTTGAGGGGGGGGGGTGTTTCTCTGTTGTGTATTCTGTCTAACAGCAGTTTACCCCTCCAGCATATTTAAATCCAATGCATGACTAAGTGCTAATACTGTATAAATAATATTTTCAGACATATCTACAAAAAGAAAAAAAACCCTCACAAATGTTTGCTTCAAACTTTTGATGATAGAAGAAAAATATATAATTACTATGGTTGTCTTCAAATTGTATTGTATTTTCATTTTTGTTAAAAATATATAGATGGGGAAAAGAGAGCGAGAGCTGTTAGCGAGGGGGGGGGGGGCTTGTACCTTTGCGTGTATTGAAATGTATATACCCATGGGAGAAAAACACACATGCCAAGTACAAGATGTACAAATTGTAAATACGTGAAAATTTCATTTTTCTAATAAAGAAAATTTCTGCCAATTGGTCACGGAATTCAGAGTGGGAAAAAGAAGCAGTAGGTGTTTTGCTATGTGAAATCCTTTAGAGCAGTTTTGGAACATCCTTCGAATATCTTGAGAGACCAAGCTCACTACCATGAACCATGAGGTTGCTTTCAGAAATTCTGTTGTTTGAAACCCTGCATGTCTACAGTCAGGACTGGACAGGCAACAGACCTCAAGAAAGTCATATTTTATTGTTGGTTTTAAGATAAAAAGATTGGTTTAAGATAAATAAAAATTTAAAAAGATTAAATATATATATATTAAATATATATATATTAAATATATATATATATAAAAGATTAAATATATATATATTATTTTTCTCACACATACAACCAACAAACAAAATACAGAAACACAAAGAAAACACAACAGCGCTACACATCATATTTTGACTTCCAGCTATCCCCAACTTTGATTAAAAGTTATCTCTAGGTTCATCTAATTAAAATATTAATTCAATGGTTATTTCTTAAGTGTATTCTAATAATTACAATTCTCTTCAAACCGGATGCTGCTAATTAAGTATCTCTTATTTGCATACCTAACACATAACTTCTGAAAACCACAACGACACAGCCTGGAAAACCCAGAACAGCTTGTCGATTCCAACTGGAACAGTTTTCAACGGACAACTGCCCATCAGTTTCCAAATACATCATACCTCTATTCAGTGGTGGGATTCAAAAATTTTAACAACAGGTTCCGATGGTGGTGGGATTCAAACAGTCGCGTAGTGCCAAACGGAGCAGGGTGGGGCACAACATGGCGAGGGCATGGTCTGGGCGTTCTGGGGGAAGGGATTTCCAGAGCAGGGTCTGCAGCAGGGGCACTGGGCAAAATCTCCCCACTCCACCCCAATGCCACCTGGGTAGACAGTTTTGCAAAACGGAGCCAAGCACTGAGCAAAAACTCCTCTCCCCATCCCCATGCCACCAGGGTAGAAAGATTTGCCCACAGAAACCAAGCACTGGCCAAATTCTGCACTTTCCATTCCCATGCCACCAGGGTAGAAAGATTTGCCCATAGAAACCAAGCACTGGCCAAATTCTGCACTCTCCATTCCCATGCCACCAGGGTAGAAAGATTTGCCCACAGAAACCAAGCACTGAACAAACTCCACAACAGAACAGTCCAGAGTCACTTTTCGGTTTGTCTAGGGGCCAGCCTGGGAGAGAATTCCTAATATACATATCTTGGACAGTCAAAGAGTATAATGTGAGCAGAGTCTCCACTTGGTTTTACAATTATTGGACAGACCCGATCCTGGAGAGGGATAGATAGGTAGCGACCCTTTGTAATGGCCGATGGAAAAGTATTGCATCTGGCCCTTGTAATAATCCATCTCTGTTGGGGTTCAGTTAATAGTTCAAGATATTTGACTATGTGCCCCTGTTCTGGTACTATTCCGACAGAAAGGGGTGAGCATGATTTATTTGCTTGGCCCAACAAGATATGATATTCCTGTTCTAGAAGTCTGCTTTTTAAGGTTTGCAGAATCTCTCTGGGTGACAGTAAATAAATAAATAAGCAAATAAATGAAAAGGTATCCAGAAGCACCTTAAAAACTGACAAGACTTTATGGCAGCAGAACATTTAGTGGACGGGCGCAGGCTTCGTTAGATGCGAGAAGTAGATCCTTGTTATGCCGGTGTTAGTGGGTAAGTTGATGTCTGTATGAGAAATTCAGTTCAAAACCACCTTCTTTTATCTATCCCAACTTTTAATTCCTGTTTCTAAGTCAATGGCTGTTCACTATCCTCACTTCCTAGGTTGTCTTTGCAGTCCTCACCTGCGTGCATCTGTTTTCTCTCAGGTCTTGCTGTTTATTGATCCCAGCTGAACTGATTTTGGCCTTGTTCCTGTTCCAACGCTGGACTGCAAACATTCTGGTGGCACTGCTCCTTCTGAAGTTTGCTCACTTCGAATGCTGTCCCTCCAGCCAATCTATTAGCCTGGAACTAGAGTGTCGGTTGAATGGATGCCAAATATTGCTCTGAAATATTCCATTAGCAACATTTTTTTATTTATACTTCAAAATCCAAAAAAATACACCAAGACTTAAAAATATGTCACCAAATTATAAAGCACTTATTTCATAAAGGCTTCTAGTCTCTTCTGTACTGAATATTAAACCTTAAACCCTAATCCGGGGGTGTCCAACTCTGGTGCTTCAGATGTTCATGGACTACAATTCCCATCAGCCAATTGGCCACGCCAGCAGGAGCTGATGGGAATTGTAGTCCATGAACATCTGTAGCACCAGAGTTGGACACCTCTGCCCAAAATTTTCAGCACTCAGACATTAAGCATCAAAATGAAATTACATCTTTAGAAGATGTTTGGAATTATATCCCCCGCTTTCTCTCCTGTAAGGAGACTCAAAGGGGCTTACAATCTCCTTTCCCTTGCCCCCCTCATAGCAAACACCCTGTGAGGTGGGTTGGGCTGAGAGAGCTTCAAAGAACTGTGACTAGCCCAAGGTCACCCAGCTGGCGTGTGTTGGAGTGAACAAGCTAATCTGGTTCACCAAATAAGCCTCCACAACTGAAGTGGCAGAGCGGGGAATCAAACCCAGGTTAGAATGCACCTGTTAACTGCTACACCACGCTCTTACATTTCTCTATTGGATCTTATTTTAACAGTACTTAACCTTTGAAACCACTAGTCATCCATTTATTATTTTCCCCAGAGATCTGTCCATAAGCCCCAACATGACATCCATGTTTGGTAGTATACAACATTTACCAAGGAGTATTTGGAAGTCATCTTTTCCAAGAGTGCATGCATTCCTGTTCCTTATTTTTAAGTTTTTGCAGTACAGGTTGATCGGATCCTGTAGGCATTCAAGTAAAACATCTCACTTGTAATGTACCAGAGCGGGACCAAATCAGAGAATGACTGTTGCTCTATCAAATGACATCAACAAGGCCTCCACCTTGCTTTGGTGAACATCGGAACTGAGCCACCTGCTGTGTCTAATAGCCCTGAGACCATTGATAGCGACTATTGGTTGTGCTTTATATAGCTGCAGTTGTACGTAATATATGTTGGATTTCCAGCAATCTAGCCACACTGAAAATTCTGTGTTCAAAAATCAGAAATCATTTCTCTGAAATGGTGTGGGCCAGTCTGGATAAATGTTTAAAAGATCTGGTGAAGAACAGACGAGTTACATTCAGAAACTGACTATCAAAGCACTCCTGACACATGTTCATCCAGCCTCTGTTTAAAAACCTCCTTCTTTGGAGGTTTTTAAACAGAGGCTGGATGAACATCTGTCAGGAGTGCTTTGATTGTGTGTTCCTGCATGGCAGGGGAATTGGACTTGATGGCCCTTGTGGTCTCTTCCAACTCTATGATTCTATGACTAATGCAACAGGTCAAAGGAAGGAGTTCTTTATTCAGTGATTAATTAATTTGTGGAACTCACAGCCAGTGGAGGTAGTCATGGCCCTTGGGCATAGATGGCTTTAAAAAAGGGTTAGACAGATTCATAAAGGAGAGATCCCATTAGTAGCTACTAGCCATGGTGACTGTTGGGGACCTGGGTCTACAGAGACAGCAAACCCTCTGAATCCCAGTGCTACCGGGCAACCTCAAGAGAAGGAGTTGGCCTCTGGACCCTGTCTGTTGGCCTTGCAGGGCAACTGGTTGGGCATTGGGCAAGACTTGCAGAGTTTTCACAGGGCCTGCAAGATGGACCTATTCCGCCAGGCATTTCGTAAGCCTGGTTAGGTCCATCTACCATTCCATCTGGCCTCCCGTGGGCACGAGACTGGGGAGGGGAGAGAAGTATGACGCTGTCTGTATTTATATGGTTCTGGTTTTATTGAGGCCGAATTCCCACTGAAAATTTAATCTAGACACAACCAAGTTTCAATAGAATTGGCACCTTTTCATCCAGGTTCCAACATCCTCACTGCAGCATGTTTCTAGTAGAACATCTAGGGCTGCCCCTGGGGGGGGGGGGGTGGTACCTGCTGTCAGGGGTGCAATTGTTAAGCTAGCAGCACCAAAATTTCAGAGTATCTTTAGGAGCCCCTCCTGATGATACTACTCAGGTGTGGTGAAGTTTGGCTCATGGGGGCCAAAGTTATGGACCCGCAAATGTGTAGCCCCCTTCTCCTATTAGCTCCCATTGGAGTGTTTATTCAAAAAGGTGCATATACAAGCAGGTCCAGGAAAATCCCGAGATAGGGCGGGGGGGAGCACCAGAAACGGGACTGATCTGTGTTCTGCGGTTCTGCTGTGAGGAGATCTCGAGGGAACCTGGATATTTTGGGTGACTATCCCAGGATTAATCGCCAGTGAGGATATCACCTGAGTATACTGAAGTTTTTTACACTGTGTTTTAAAGTATGTTTTTAAATTGTGGTTCACTGCCCTAAGCCTCTAGGGCATAGGTGTCAAACTCGCGGCCCTCCAGATGTTATGGACTACAGTTCCCATCATCCCCTGCCAGCATTATGCTGGCAGGGGATGATGGGAACTGTAGTCCATAACATCTGGAGGGCCGCGAATTTGACACCTGTGCTCTAGGGGGATGGCAGTTTATAAACCTAATGAATAATAAATAAAATAAATTGCGTGATCGAAGATTCTGGACTAGATGGACCTTGTCTGGTCTGATCCAGCAGGGCTGTTTTTAGATTCTTAGTAAGGGAGAGTCTCAGCCTTTATGTTCTGTTGCTGCCCCACCCCCACCCCGCCCCACCAGGAACTGATTGACCAAAAGTGGCCAAGTGGAAAGGAGGAGTCTCAAAATCAGTGGGGGAGAAAGGTGGGAGAAATAAAGCACCTTCAACCTGTCATGGGGGGAAAAGTTTGCTAGTTTAGTTTTTCTCCGGGTTGGGAGGAAAAAAAACTGACTTGGAGACGTTTTGGGGTGAAAGCTGTTTCTCCCCCAAAATGCTTTTTAGAACATTCTCAAGACATTATTTTTATTTATGTATTTATTATTCGTTTTATATACCGCCCTCCCTCTGAGGGCTCAGGGCGGTCCACAACAGGTTAAAACATACATTAAAACATAATTTAAATACCAATTACATAAAAACAACCCATTAAAAATGTGGATGGCGTCTGGCTACCTCCCTCCCCCCCTTGTGCCCACGGGAGGCCAGATGACACGTTAGATGTATTTTTAACCAGGCTGGCCAAGCGCCTGGCCGGAACAGGACTACGTCTTGCGGGCTCTGCGGAGGCTTTCTGTAAGACCCGCCCGGGGCCTGATCTCCCTAGGGAGCCTGTTCCACCAGGTAGGGGCCAGGGCTGAAAAGGCCCTGCCCCTCGTCGAGGCCAGCCTGATCATTTTTGGGCCAGGGATCGCGAGTAGGTCCTCCTCCGAGGAGCGGAGGGGCCTACCGGGGCAATATGGGGAGAGGCGGTCCCTCAGGTATTACGGGTCCGAGGTGGCGTGACGGCTTTGAAGGTCAAAACCAACACTTTAAACATAATCCAGAACTCAATCGGCAGCCAGTGCAGATGGTATAGGATCGGTGTAATTCGATCCCTGCTCGAACTGCCAGGAAGCAGCCTGGCTGCTGCATTCTGAATGAGTTTTAATTTCCGGATCATGGCTGAAGGCAAGCCCGCGTAGAGCGAGTTACAGTAGTCACGGCGATTCCAAGACTTCAGTCTGCAGCGAGAGCCTGAATGGGATCCAGGTTCTTTTCCCCCAAAGCCCTCAGCGGTGGAGAGCAGACAATTCCCAGGGAAGACAGTGAAGTCTGGAGGCAGCCATTCCTTACCGTTGGCTCCTGGCAGGGTGAGCTGCCGCACAGCAGTTTTACCAAGAACACGTTACGTAAAAGGAGAAACCAAACAACCCCTGTGCCGCATCAATGTCTGTGCAGTGTACCGTAGTGTGATGCACTATAATAGGGGGCCTCTTAGGGCAGGCACGGCCTCATCTCCTCAAAATGCCGCTCCCCCCCCCCTTTTGCAATTTTGCTCTGAATGCAGAACAAAACAAAACATGTCCTGTCTACTGACTCGGAATGAATTGTTTGCATCTGTCCCCCTCTCCACACACACGCGGCCGCCCCACTGGAGCCGTATCCCACGAGTTCCTCGATAATAATATGAAGTAAAATATTTAGAGCAATCAGTTAAATTCAATTAATGTGTTGGAATTGGGTGACCGTGGAATCGTAGGGTTGGAAGAGACCATCCAGTCCAACCCCCAGCCATGCAGGAATACACAATCAAAGCACTCCTGACATATGTTCATCCAGCCTCTAAAAACCTCCAAAGAAGGAGACTCCACCACTCTCCAAGGCAGTGAGTTCCACTGTCGAACAGCCCTGACCGTCAGGAAGTTCTTCCTATTGTTTAGGTGGAACTTCTCTTCCTGTACCTTGAATCCGTTTCTCCTTGTCTTTGGAGCAGCAGAAAACAAGCTTGCTCCCTCTTCCACATGACATCCCTTCAAATATTTAAACATGACTATCATGTCACCCCTTAACCTTCTCTTCTCCAGACTAAACATCCCCAGCTCCCTAAGTCTGTCCTCGTAGGGCATGGATTCCAGACCTTTGACCATTTTGGTTGCCCTCCTCTGGACCCATTCCAGCTTGTCAATATTGTGCTGCCCAGAACGGGACACCAACCTAACCAATTCAGAATGGAGTGGTACTATTATTGTCCCTTGATCTAGACACCATGTTCCTATTGGTGCAGCCCAGAATTGTACTGGCTTTCTTGGCTGCCGCATCACACTGCTGACTCATGTTCAGTTTGTGGTCTACTAAGACTCCCAAATCCTTTTACTTATACTGTTGTCAAGCCAGGTGTCACCCATCCTATATCTGTGCATTTCATTTTTTTCTGCCTAAGTGAAGTATCTCACATTTATCTCTGTTGAAATTCATTTTGTTTGTTTTAGCCCAGTTCTCTAATCTGTCCAGGTCATTTTGAATTCTGACCCTGTCCTCTGAGATATTAGCTACCCCTCCTAATTTGATGTCATCTGCAAATCTGATTAGCATGCCCTCTATTCCATCATCCAAGTCGTCGATAAAAATAGTGACTAGCCCTGGGCCCAGGGCAGAACCCTGTGGTACCCCACTAGTCACTTCTCTCCAGGATGAAGAGCAGCCATTGATGAGCACACTTTGGATTTGGCCAGACAACCAATTACAAACCCATCTAACAGTAGCCTTGTTCAGCCCACATTTTATTAACTTGCTTGCAAGAATGTCACGGGGGACCTTGTCAGAGGGCTTACTGAAGTCAAGGCCTGCGACATCCGCAGCATTCCCCTCGTCTATGAAGCTTGTCACTCTATCAAAAAAGGAGATAAGATTAATCTGGCATGACCTGTTTTTGAGAAACCCATGTTGACTTTTAGTGATCACTGCATTCCCTTCTAAGTGCTTACAGACTGTTTATTGATCTGCTCTTGAGTTTTTCCTGGTATTGATGTCAGGCAGACTGGGTGGTAATTGTTTGGGTCCATTGTGAAAAAGGGCAGCAAGGGGTGTGTGTCAAAAATGTTCTGCAAGATGTGATTCCTTCCCATTGTCTTTACTTCAAGGTTGGTTCTTAAACATCCCTCGGCATGATCAAACATTGTTCTCTCTGCCTTTCCTATACTGACTCCCTTGAACACATCTTGCACTCCTGCCAGAAGTATAACAGCTTTAGGCCCAATTTCTCTGCCTTAACCTCGGCTGGGTTCACGGAGCTCTCTGCCAACGCAAAGATGATTCTTCTGCTTAACAACCCCGAGGCTGAAATAACAGAAATCGTAGCCAAGTTTTTGCTGTGCACTTTGAACTAGGTTCCCTCAGCGTCTGTTCACACTTTTTTCGCTGTTCTCTATTGGATTTACCTTTTCCTTTTGTGCCCATGATGTATATGCCTAATAAAGGTATCTGAATCTGATTTGAAGGTGAAAGTGAATATTCCATCTGCCCCGTGTGGCTACACCAGTCTTTGCCAGCTAAATCTGCAACGCTGTTCTCAAAAAAAATGGAAAAACACTTGATTGAGTGCAGCAGAAAAGACAACAATAGTAAAAATTGCTGGATACCCATCCGAGCAGCACCAAATTTCTTGACCAGCTGCAATTGTCATAGCTGTCAAACCTCGTTTGTATTGATTTCATTTGTACCCTGTCTTTTCTCCCAATGTGGACTCGGCTTATATCATTCTCCACTCCTCCATTTTATCCTCATAACAACCCTGGGAGGTAGGTCAGTGTTAGGTCTCGAACCTTAAGCCAGTAAATGGACTCTGTACAGTGGATCAGTATCTTTTATTGAGAAGCATCAGAGCACCAAAGCTTGGCAAAACCAGTTCTGACAACTCTGCCCTTTGCCATCCCCTTTATCCCCTGCAAGTTCTTCCTTTTGAATTCCCAAGAAATTGTGAAAAACAGTCCCCAGAGCTGAGGCACCCCAAGGTTGCCAGCAGATAGTAAGAGAAAGCCACCTGGTTTCCTGCCCCCACAAGATAACAGATACAACGTTGTTTCTCATGAGGTCAAGGAGTCAGGGGAAAGCCTAGTTATCTACAAAGCATCTGAAGTCTTAAAGTAAAGATCAAGGAAAGAATGCTCCAGATGGCAGTGGTAACATAAAGCAGGCTGGTTACATATATCTTTTAGCAGCAGTTGTGTTAAGCAGTTGCAATGAAGTAGGAATGCATCTCAATCACCCCCTGACAGTCAGGCTGATACTAGCCCATAATCGCTCAGCAAGCTTCCAGGCCATAGTGGGGATTCGAATCCGGGTCTCCCAGATCTTAGTCTGACACTGTGACCTGCGCACCACGCTGTCTCTCTTTACAAAGACATACACAGCATTTCGAAACTCATATCCTTCTGTGCACGTAGCTGCAAAACACAGGCCCCTTCCATTCACTGCTCACAAATGTAAACTAGGGCTTTAAAAAAAATAAAATAAAAACATGGTCGGGGCAACCATTTGCGCCTCTGTCACTTTGAGAAAGTTGAGGATAAATTCCAAGGCTGTGATTAAAAGTCATTAAAAAGGCTTTTCTTTGAATGTCGGGAACTCAATTGGACCCGATAAGATCAGTCAGCACAGTTTGGGGTTGGCATTTAATCAGTTTCGGAGCAATTTCCCATTACTGTTCTGTGCGGCTCACATTTTCCCCTCCCCATCCGCTATTGTTCTCCACGCTTTGAAATGAGCGTTTTCTCTTCTTCTTCCATTTTCTCCCGAGGACTCGGCAATAGGCTTTTGATGTAACAAAAAAAAAAAAGAAAGAAAGCCTGCTCCTCAATTATTTGCGAGAGGCGTACATCCGTTTAACATAAACCGAACGAACAAAAGAGCAGCCTGCGGACTCCCTGGTTTTAACGCGCCCTCAGGCCCGGCCTGTTGGCTGCGGGCAACCATGCCTATCTCCAGAAATGGAGGATACATTCTTCAACCCCCTTGGGTGAACTTTCCATCCAAAGTTTATATCTCTGACACAAAGTTATGATGTACTAAGTTGCACTGTGCCCAGTTTCTGCTACCAGGCTTTCTTCTTTGTCTGTCTGGGGGCCCCCGACATGTTGCCCATGGGCACCCACTGAGACCTTGGCTGTTACCCATCACGTGTGTTAGAAAGTGGGTGGAGTCAGGAGGGCTTTTGCCCAGCAGGGGTTCTGGTTGACCACTTGAGATAGGACTGACATCCAGATTCAAATGGATCCAGTTAAACAGAATCTATCCAGTTAAACAGAATCTAAAGCTAACCTGGATAGCTTTAAAAGGGGCTTGGACAGATTGATGGAGGAGAAGTCGATCTATGGCTACCAATCTTGATCCTCCTTGATCTGAGATTGCAAATGCCTTAGCAGACCAGGTGCTCAGGAGCAGCAGCAGCAGCAGAAGGCCATTGCTTTCACATCCTGCACGTGGTCTCCCAAAGGCACCTGGTGGGCCACTGCGAGTAGCAGAGTGCTGGACTAGATGGACTCTGGTCTGATCCAGCAGGCTAGTTCTTATGTTCTTATGTTCTTATCCCTGAAATATTGAAGAGTTCCTGTAAGAGGGATACATAACTTTGCAGCCACAGATAGGGCCATGTGTGCGGCATGGCCTCCTGGGATGGCCTGCCCTGCTGGCGCTCCAGCAGGCCTCCTGGCCTTCCTCTGAAGGTCGCACATCATGGCACTGCCCCAGGGGGCCACTGATTGAGTTGCGTGCCAGTGCCATGGTGGGATTCAGCCGGTTTGCAGAACCGGTGCAAACCGGCTGAGCCCCACCTCTGCCTTGTTCCCTGACATTTCACACTTGACTCCACCTCCTGGGGCAGTCATGTTGTTTTTGACTTTGCCTTCTGCAGCAGCCATTTTGTGTTTGGCTCCGCCTCTTGTGGCAGCCATTGTGCGGTTGATCCCATAACCTTGTGTCAGAGTGCAGACCCCAGTCTAGAAAAAGCAGGATCACTGGATTAAGGCCTCTGGTGAAAACTCTCGCAATGGAATGAGAGGAGGGAGAGAAGACATGTCATTTTCCTCTGTCTCTAGGCCTTTCCCCACTTACCTTCTGCTGTGCGCTACTCAGGCCAAGTAGCGCGGGGTCCCGCGGCACTCCCCACTACAGGGGCAACGACAACACAGCCGCCCCGACACTGCCGCTCTCACGCCCCCTCAGCACGCGTCATTCCTGGCGCTCCTCAAAACGGCACCTTTCATGGGGAAGCCCGGGCGCGCGCCAGAAATGACGCGCGCAGTGAGTAGTGCGCAGCGAAGGTGGTAGAAGGAAAAGTGGGGAAACGGCCTCTGTCCTATACTGCAATTCTCAATAAGGGCTGTCAAAATCTGCACCTCTTTTTATTACTCCTAGACAAATGTTGTGCCGGGTGAATACGTGACTTCACATCTCCCAACAAATTGCATCATGGAAGTGTCTTTTGTTCTAGTGTCAAAAGGAGGCTGGCCATCCAGCCTGGAAGCAGCCCATTAGCAAAAGCTTACAAGACAGCAATTTCTTGATCAGACCTGACAGTCTGTTCATTTGTAGGCATAAATCACTACTCAGGACTTTGGAGCTGGGGAGACTCTGACTAATTATTTTTTGGGGGGGGTTACCTTCCCTCCAAGCCCCCACCCCCCCAAAAGGTCAGTTGGAAAAAGCTGTTAGGACTTTTCTGCCAGTTCAGCAACTTTGCTTCATGCTGAACTATACTAACCTTCAGTAGCTGTAGCTACTTTGGGAGGGTTTTGCATTGCTCTTCTAAGGTCGTTTCCCCACTTACCCGGGTGAGTGGTTGCTGCACGCTACTCCCAGCGCGCGTCATTTCTGACGCGCGCCCGGGCTTCCCCACAACCCCGCGCGGGGCCCTCAAAAGGCACCATTTCAAAAGGCGCCAGGAATGTCGCACGCTGAGGGGGCGCAACAGCGGCAGCGTCGGGGCGGCTGCGTTGTCGCCGCCCCTGTAACGGGGAGTGCCGGGGGACCCCGCGCTACTTGGGGAGAGTAGCGTGCAGCAGCAGGTAAGTGGGGAAATGCTCTAAGTTTCTCCTCCCAGGTTTTTAATTTAAAAGAACAGAAGAAGAGTTGGGGTTTATATCGCCCCCTTTCTCTCCTGTAAGGAGACTCAAAGGGTCCTACAATCTCCTTTCCCTTCCCCCCCACAACAAACACCCTGAGAGGTGGGTGGGGCTGAGAGAGCTCCGAAGAACTGTGACTCACCCAGGGTTACCCAGTTGGCATGTGTTGGAGTGCACACACTAATCTTACCTGGTTCACCAGATAAACCGCAGAGCGGGGAATCAAACCCGGTTCTCCAGATTAGAGTGCACCTGCTCTTAACCACTATGCTACTGCTGCTCTCATCGCTAGGAACTGTATGATGGAGAGGTAACCCAACAGTTTGTTCTCTAACAATTCCATATGTTTTAATTTTGGTCAAATCCATGTATCATTTATGCCCTCACCTTGTCAGATCTCAGAAGCTAAGCTGGCTCAGCCCTGGTTGATACTTGGATGGGAAGACCCTCAAGGAAGTCTCAGATTCTATGCAGAGGCAGGCAATGCAAACCACCTTGGTTCACCTCTTCAGTGAAAACCCGACAGGGTTTCCGTAACTTGACGGCACTTTCTGCCACCATATAACGTTGGCAGAAAGCTCCCGAGCATCCTTGAGGCAACAACTTTGCCCAACCAAGAAAAACCTGCCGAAGATTCTTCCCGGCACATTCGTAGGGTCAGCACAAGAATGTCAAAACCCTAAAATACGGGAACTTAAATTTCAGTTTTGGCTTTCTAGCAAACTACGGCCGATTCCCCACGGGCGATTCATTGCATGTTACTAACGCGAAATAATCAGGTTTCACGAACACCTCCCAACTGCTTGAGCGACGAAGAGGGTTTCATTCTGTTTCTGGCACTCGTTCTACCCCTTATCCCGCGTCCTGGCAGAACCTGCTTCAAAGTACAACATTTTCTCTAGCGCGTTTCCTATCCAGTTCCATGGGGAGGAACGGGGGTTTGATCTTTCTTTAAACTTCCCGCCGTGAATCGTGACACAAATGCCATCAGCCAATCAGTGCTCGGCGGGTGCTGAGCGCTGTGTGTGCAACCTCTTCTTCTTCTAGCCGGTTTTTTGTTTGGGCTCTTCGCAACAGATCAATGGAACACCAAGCCTTTAAATTGGCAAATTATGGGATGGTGTGCTTGCCCCTGTGCACATCCATCAAGCAGGAGCTGGGGCTTAAATCCAGCCTGATTTATATATATATATATTTGTGGGGGGGGGGGGGATGAAGCAAACACCAGGCGGGGGTGTGTGTGCGCACTTGGCTTCCTCTCCCTGAGGAATCTGCAGAGGGTGATCCAATGCAAACAAAAGAAGGGATCTTTTTGCCTTCCCCCCTCCCCCCCGCTGATGGATCCCCCCTCCTCTGCAACTCCAGCAATTAAATCCCTGCTGGCTGCTATGCCCTGAACTTTGAAGGCTGGGCTGGAGGCGCCTTGTTGCTGCCAGCAGAGGAAAGAGGAGGGGGTGCTTTTGGGGGGCGGAGGGGCCCGGGTTTCTTTCCTCTGCAGCCAGCAGAACTGTTTGGGGCTGAGTTCCCTGCTGGAGAAGGAACGGGTAAACTGCATTTCTTCCAGCCCCCCCCCTTCCCCCTTCTCCTCTGTAAGGAAACACTTCTTTTTAAAAAATGTGCAGGGTCTGGACACCGCTGCAAGAAAAATCTCCACCAGACTTTGCTGAGGGGGCGGGGGGGGGGGGGGAGGTCCCGCACCAACACGGCATGACAGCCAATCGGGACAGAAATTCAACAGAGATTGTGTGGCAGTGGGGATTGCTGCGTTTCCAGAAACCGAAATAGGGCCACATGTCTTCGCTGAATACATGCTGCAGTGGGGAGGATGAAACCCCGTTAAAAAGGTGCAGTTTTTTTAAAAAAAACCTGATTGTATCTAGTTATGATTTCTCAGTGGGGAACCGACCTATTATAATATAAGAGAGAGCTTGCTTGTAATACACAATGACAGGATAATGTTAATAATGTTTATAAATATGAGATAATTTGTTATAAATGATACTATAAAGAGATTTATTTACTCTTTTAACTCTAGATTGGGCCAATGTGATAGTTTGCTACTGGACAGATTTAATTCTTGTGTGCCAGAGGATGTTGGGCCTACTTCCTTTAACCAAAGAAAAGCTTTGGATGCAGGCTATAATTTTGCAGGGCTACTTTTATATCAGTTGTCCCATAAGTTTAATTTAGCAATCTTGAATGGCACCCACCCAGGTGATTACCCGGCCCAATTTACCTACTGGTCAGGCAACAGAGCTTCAGTTATTGACTACTTTTTGGTGTCACAAGAATTAGTGGGCATGATCAGCCATTTTGAAGTTATGCCGCGATCGGAAAGCGACCACTTTCCATTAACCCTTGGTTTAGATATATGTACTGTTTCCGGGCTAAGATCTAGGATTATGCATACGGAACTGGCAGTGGAAGTGAACAGTCTGAGAAGGAAATGGAATGATGATATGAGAAGCTATTTTGTGAACTGGTTTGTTTCAGATATAGGTAAAATGCTGTATCATAAAGTACTATTAGATATGTGTGAAGGGAGACCTGAAGCCATTTTAGAGACCTATGAACGAACTGTGCAAATACTTAAACCCCTCCTGTCCAAAAGCAATGTGACTAGTCAACAAAAGGGACCGCTGACAAACAATGGTTTGATCATGACTGTAGAATGGCCAAAAGAAACCTGCTAAGACTATTCCATCAGTTTAAAGAGGGCGTGACTAACAAAGAACTGGTACTGGAAGGGAAAAAAACTTATAAGGCCATGCTAAAATATAAGAAAAAATGTCCATGCACAAAAATGGCAATCTCTAATCAAGTGATAAGATCGAATGATTCTGCCATTTTTTGGAGACTAACAAGCCAGAATAATAATCTAAGTAAATTGGGCCTAGCTAATCCAATAACAATAACAGTCTGGGTGGAGCATTTTTCCAAACTTTTACAAACCATCAGCCTTCTTTGGGACATTATATCTCGCTGGATAACACACCTACATGGCCCCTGTAACCAAAGCAGAAATTAGCACTTATGATTTCCAAATTAAAATCTGGGAAAGCCCCAGGGAATGACTATATATCCCCAGAGCTATTGAAAGTCAACATTGACTGGTGGGCTACAATCCTAGCTGAACTTTTCACGTATATTAATAATACAGGCTATATTCCAACAGATTGGAAAGAAGCCATAATAGTCCCTATATTTAAAAAAGGGGTAATCACGGACCCAGCCAACTACAGGCTGATCAGCTTACTTAATGTTATAAGTAAGATATATACCAACTACCTGTGCACAAGGTTTCTGGTATGGCTCGAGGGAGAAAAGCTGTTAGGAGACGAACAGGCTGGCTCCGAAAGGGACGATCAGCAATGGACCACTGCTTGATTCTAAACCATCTGATTGACAAATATGTTAAACTCCAAAGAGGCTCACTATATGCAACCTTTATCGATCTCAAGGCAGCCTTCGATAATGTGCCACGTGACCGCCTATGGGCCAAACTAGCAAACACCAATATTGACAAACATTTATTGCACATAATAATCCAACTGCATGAGAACACCTCTTTGCGAGTAAGGGTGACACAAGAGGGACATCTAACACAATCTATACCAGTACAGAAGGGGGTAAGGCAAGGGTGCGTTCTAGCACCACATCTATTCAACTTTTATGTCAACTCCTTCATAATAGATTTGCAGGATAAGGACGTTCATGCTCCTACAGTTTCTCAGGGGAAAAAACTACCCATTCTAATGTATGCGGACGATATTGTCGCCCTCTCACTAACCAAAGTAGGGATTAAGAGAGCCCTAAATGCAATAACCCAAAAATGTGCTGAGGAACATCTAATAATGAATTATTCTAAAACCAAAATAGTACATTTTAATGCCAGGTTCAAGAAGGAAAGATGGACAATCGAAGGGCATCCAATCGATCAGGTCAAATGCTTCAGATACTTGGGGGTAATTTTCCAGTATAATGGCAAACCTACAGCTCATATCCAATCCCTTGTCCAATCTGCTCAAAAGAGCGCCCAAGCAATACTGAGATTCTACCGTACCCAGGGGGGAGGATACATTCCAGCTGCTGTTAAATTGTTTACAGCAAAATCCATTCCACAATTAACATATGGAGCCCAACTAGGCAACATATCCAACTTTACACCTCTGGAAAAAGTTACAACAACATTCCTTAGATCTCTAGTCAATACACCAAAATGCACGTCCAACACTGTATTGAGACATGAAGCAGGAATAGCTAAAGTGGAAACTATAGTCTGGAAGAGAGCCATCAAATATTGGATTAAAGTCCACCTACACCCCCAGGGCCTATTACCAGCATTTCTGTCAACATCACCATACCCAATCTGGTTGGAGAAGATTATCCTGGAAGCTTAAACAGATTGGGCTAGACCCTATGCTGATGCTTGAATGGGACTTGCCCTTAGCTCTTAAGATGGTATATCAACTGATTGGGCGACATTGACTACCAATAAATGATAATGCCTCATTTCCTGCTCTATATAGACCATTGAAATCTGGTAGTGGTACAGTAATGGCCCCTACATTCAACATATTACCATAGCCAAATACCGGTGGGCCTTTTCTAGAGCAGGGGTTGACGCAGTTCCATCATCTATGCTTAGAGGCAGATTTGGGAGAAGCGCTGGCCATTTGAGGAAATGTGTTTGTAATTCTGGGGACGTTGATTCTATGATACATATCTTGTTACACTGCATGCTGCATAAGGCAGAAAGAGAGCTCTTTATTTTACCTCTGCTTGTGCAACACAGCTTGATAATTGCAAAGGATCCTGACCAAGAGATTAGGAAAATGCTGTTGGAAGACAAGGATGCAACCATCTCCCAGCAGGTAGCAAAGTTCTGTGCATTGGCGTATAAAAAACGCAAGGGCCTACTTAATCAGGGATGAGCTGAAAGCCAAACATTCATGTAAATGGTTAGCTGTAATAATTGTTGTAATTTGCTGTTGTGAATGTGTGCTGTTGTTTTGTTTTGTCTTTGCTGGCCTTTGGCCGTATTAAACTATCTATTAAACTATTTACTCTTTTAGTATGCTGAGGTAACGTAATGAGAAAGATATGAAATGGTAGGACGAAAAGATGATAAATAATCTTCATTGAATATTTGGTTCTGTTTTCTAAGTCGCCTTTAGTTAAATTAGGACTAATGAAACACATTTAAGAAATATTAATTTTCCGCCCTCCCTATACGCCCCCACGCCACCTTCACACCCCACTTACCTTAGCCGGCGGTGGGAGCTGGTGGGGTGGGGTGGGGGAGGAGGGGAGGATGAGGGATGGGGATGATTTTCCTCCCCCTATGTGTCCCCAATAGCATCTGCCCGGGGCACCTGTCCCCACACCGCCCCGTGGTAGCTACGCCACTGGTATAACTGCCTGAGCCACTTAAGGCTCTTTATAGGAATAGGACATTTTGTCCTCTCCAGGTCTGTTGGTGAGCAGAGTTCCTTGCTGAACTCTGTTCTGGGATTTAGGGTTCAGTGGGTATTTCTGATGTTTAAACCTTAGTCAACAGTCTTTGCTCTTCACTTGCTGGGCTCAGTTGTCCCAGGAGTTTTTTCCTTGAACTCAACATCTGAACTCCTCTTAGCATGAAAGACGGTGGAGGCCCTGAATTCACAGTGCTGAGATTTCTCCTGTAGTGTTGTAACTTGTCACAAAAAGAGTCTGTGCCTGTTGTCTTGTCTTCCCAGAATGGAAACTTTTCAAAAATAGTCCTTTTCCTCTCTCAGCTCACAATAATTCTTGAAGGCTTCTGCTGCCGCCTCATTGGCTGGGTTTGCAAGGATACCAGGAGAATTATTCTGCATTCCAGATGCTGCCTCTCCTATGCAGAGTAAGCGTTACACAATTGTGCAGTCCTCTGACTCATTCTCAGTTCCACTGGCATTTATTCCCATTTCTCCCATTTCCCTGAGCATATTTTGTTGCCAAGGAGTTTAAATCCGTCTGTTTCTTCTGCTTCACTCAGGTACTCGAACCCAGAAGCCCCACTTTGCAGAAGAAGAGTTGGATTTATATCCCCCCTTTCTCTCCTGTAGGAGACTCAAAGGGGCTTACAAACTCCTTGCCCTTCCCCCCCTCACAACACCCTGTGAGGTAGGTAGGGCTGAGAGAGCGCAGAAGAACTGTGACTAGCCCAAGGTCACCCAACTGTCGTGTGTTGGAGTGCACAGGCTAATCTGAATTCCCCAGATAAGCCTCCATAGCTCAGACGGCAGAGCGGGGAATCAAAGCTGGTTCCTCCAGACTAGAGGACACCTGCTCTTAACCACTACACCACTGCTGTTCCTGGCTCCGTAAAAGAAAGCAGGCAGCTGGCAGGGAGGAGTACACTTTCCTGACATGCCTCCAGTTTATCTTTTGGTCTTGCTCCACAGCTGAGACACAAGAGGTTTCCTTCAAGATGGGAGAGAGATCACTTGCTCCTGGAGGCATAATGGACTAAAATGGCCCCTGGAGGAAGGACAACAGCTCACCTGGCCCACCATTTGCCCAGGTCATGTGGGGGGGGGCATGTTGCCAGGACACCCCCTTCAACTGCACCACTGCCAGAACTCCACATCTCAGAACTGGAAAGCCAGCATGGTGTGTTGGTAAAGAGCAGGTGGGGGTCTAATCTGGATAATGAGGTATGATTCCCCACTCCTGTACATTAGCCACAGACTCTTATCTGGTAAACCAGATTTGTTTCCCCACTTCTACATCCCTGCTCGGTTGCCTTGGGCTAATCACGGTTTGTTTGGAACTTTACAGGCCCCACAGGGTGACTGTTGTGTGCAAACAGAATCACCCCCCCCCCCCCACACACACACACATCTAGGCTGGCCTGGGCCACTGGGCTCTATTATTAGCATTAAACCTAAGACCTAGTTTTGGGGAAGCAGTGTAGGTAACCCTGTTAAGTGCTGTTAGACCTCCCTGATTTTCATGCGAAGAACTAAAGCGCAATCCTTTACCTGGGAGTAAGCTTGGTTGCTGGCAATGGGGCTTGCTTCTGAGTAATCCCTCCTAGGGTCAAGATTCACCTGTTGGAAGAGTTGCACGGTCGCTTCAAAGCAAAGCCACCGACTACCACCAAGCTTACTCCTGAGTAAATGCACACCTCGGAGCCAACCGTTTTTCTAAACTGAAACCTCAGTATTCAGGTTAAATTGCCGTGTTGGCACTTTGCGATACATAAATGGGTTTTGGGCTGCAATTTGGGCACTCGGTCTCGAAAAGGTTGGCCATCACTGGTATATACTGTGGCCAGGGAGTCTGAATGTCAGATCCAGCTACCTGGCCGTTGGGGCTTGACACAGTTCCTAATAAAGCTCTTGGAACTTTCTTGAGACTTATTATTGACTGGAGTACCAGACCCTTTCCAACCAATGAGTCATTGGCCCTACCTACCCCGATTCCATTGACCACTGCCCATTCCATCTCTCGTGCCAGTGAATTTGCCCTCATCACATGTCCAAAGTAGGTCAGCTTTTGTCTAGTGATCTTGCCTTCTCTGGGTTAATACGCTCCAGGACAGCTTTATATAGAGTGCCGTATCCGGTCACCCTTCAGTGTGTGTGTGTGTAGGGGTGTGTGTGTTTCTATTTATGTATTTTATTGGATTTGTATCCTGCCCTTTTCACATCAGGCTTGGGACTGGGGCCATTCCCATCTGTTAAGCGCTCGTTCCGAACTCCATCCACCCAAAAGGAATATTTCCATCGAAATTAACAAATTTTAAAAATGCCTTGGCTTGCCGACCTCCAGGTAGGCTCTGGAGATCTAGAATTACAACAGATCTCCAGCTATCAGTTCCGAACCCTGAAGAAAATGGCTTTTCGGAAGAAGAAGAAGAAGAAGAAGAAGAAGAAGAAGAAGAAGAAGAAGAAGAAGAAGAAGAAGAAGAAGAAGAAGAAGAAGAAGAAGAAGAAGAAGAAGAAGAAGAAGAAGAAGAAGAAGAAGAAGAAGGTGGGAGGGTTGAAAGGTGTAGGTAGGGTGGGGGAGGGGAGGGTGGAATTTGGATGGTTGGGGTAGGTGAGAGGGCTTTGTTGGGCCTGCGGGACAGCAGCTCTGTGGGCAAGGAAGAAATTGAATGTTCAGACAGTGAACCCTGCACCAATGGGATAGCAGGACTCACTACTCCCCCATTGGTGGAAGGTTCATCGTTGGAACGTTCGATGTCTTGGCATTTTATTGTTTAGGATGGCAATCCATCAGAGTTGTGATGGTTACGACATAATTATCCTTTGGGTGTAATATCTGCTTGTGCCTTTTTTGGTTGGTCCTGCTAAGTTGAGACCTGGTTGGCAGCGCAGGGCTGTTCTATTCAGGATGCGTTTTGAGGCCAGGGGTCTGCAACCTGCGACTCTCCAGATGTTCATGGACTACAAATTCCCATCAGCCCCTGCCAGCATGGTCAATTGGTTGCAGACTCCTGGTTGGGGCCATCGGTAGGCAAAAGAGCCGTGGGTCTTTGATCTGCATCCCTGCTTTCTGTCGCTAGGTAACCAGATAACGAAGCCACATGCCGTACTCAAAGCTATACCGAAGATGCTCTTATAGCTTCATCCATGCTCTTGTCGTGTCCCTGGATAGTTCAATAACAAGACTTTGTAATCAGTTGATTTATTATGAAACAGCATTTAGACTTCTGTTGCCAGCACAAAGCACAGTCAGAAATGCAGCCACCATTATACCCCACGTTATCCCCCATATCATGTCACCCCACCCCGACTACCAGTTCCCAAGGGGGGATGACACCCCTCCAGTCCCATGGTCCAGAGATGAAGAAACTCCCCCCACCCCCGTCATCACCACACGATTAAAAAAAAACCCCTACATTCCACGCTACTGACTGAGCTACAACAGTAGGTGTCTGATGAACTGATAAGGCATTGCCTGAGAGGCAAAGCAAAAACAAACACATAAGCACACCTGGGAAGGGGGATGAGAAGTTCCCACATCCCAGACAGGAGACACGGCAGGATCGCAGCAATTCTCTGTCAGATTTGCTCTCTCTGCCTTAGTTCCCACTTCATCAGTTACAGCCCCTCAGTATCCCAAGGGGCTGTGTTGGGGTGGGAACGAGGAAGACGTCAGGAAACGATCACCTCGTTGGCGTCTCCAGTGTGACCAAGGAGAAATCCCGGTAACCCCATGCAAAACAGAGAGGCCACAATTCTCACCCGCACTTAGCCTCTCCAAGCTCGACTAGGCTTCTAGACCCTTTCATTGAGGAGGTATAAAGGGAAAGGGTCCAAATCCATAGAGTTTTGAAAGCACCGAAAGCCGGGAATTCAGTGAACCTAATACTCAGACTTTCCTAAATATGCATAAAGTTGCTGTTTTTTTTAAGAGAGAGAGAGAGAGGCCCTTATATAAAGCCGTGGTGCGACCGCACTTGGAGTACCGTGTTCAGTTCTGGTCGCCACATCTCAAAAAGGATATCGAAGAGACAGAAAAAGTGCAGAGAAGGGCAACGAGGATGATTGAAGGATTGGAGCACCTTCCTTATGAGGAGAGGCTTCAGCGTTTGGGACTCTTTAGTTTGGAGAGGAGGCGGCTGAGGGGGGATATGATTGAAGTGTATAAAATTATGCATGGGGTAGAAAATGTTGACAGAGAAATTTTTCTCTCTTTCTCACAATACTAGAACCAGGGGGCATTCATTGAAAATGCTGGGGGGAAGAATTAGGGCTAATAAAAGGAAACACTTCTTCACACAACGTGTGATTGGCGTTTGGAATATGCTGCCACAGGAGGTGGTGATGGCCACTAACCTGGATAGCTTTAAAAAGGGCTTGGACAGATTTATGGAGGAGAAGTCGATCTATGGCTCCCAATCTTGACCCTCCTTGATCTCAGATTGCAAAGGCCTTAGCAGACCAGGTGCTCGGGAGCAGCAGCAGCAGAAGGCCATTGCTTTCACCTCCTGCCTGTGAGCTCCCCAAGGCACCTGGTGGGCCACTGCGAGTAGCAGAGTGCTGGACTAGATGGACTCTGGTCTGATCCAGCTGGCTTGTTCTTATGTTCTTAGAGAGAGAGAGAGAGAGAGAGAGAGAGAGAGGGATCTCAGGGGAGGGTAGACGGCCGCTGCCAGAAGACTTGGGCACTGGAACTATGGGGGAATGTGCTACATGGCAGCTCCATTTTTGGGAAGCCACAACAGCAGTGGAAAAACCACCCAGGTTTGTCCACGTGTGAAAAATACTCCTGACGCCAGCACCCCCAGGTTCTCGTCCTCCTGGTAAAGTTCTTGTTGGAAACAAGCAGAATTGCTATGACATGCTCAGTGAAAGTCACAGGTTTGGGCAGGGGGGGGGGGGCAGGGACCGGGGGGGGGGGGGGGCGGGGGGGGGAATTGTTTCAGCATCAAGAACATCAACAAAAAAAGATTGCTTCTTGCAAGTCTCAGCATTGGCAGATGGCAGCTCTGCGTGGCAGAACAAAGCTCCGAGGACCCATCTGCAATCCTGCATTCAGCGAGGGTGCCTCGTATTCACGGCAATTGAACGTCCCGAATAATTTTTTGCTTTTGTTAAAGACGGGAGTGCAGAGCTGTGTGTTAAAGCAGCTGAGCGGAGATGCAAATGAAGAGGGCTGGGGAAAGGATTTGTCTGTCTTATTTTTCTCCAAGGTGTTCTGTTCCTTGTCGCTGTGGCCGACTTCACCTTGGAGGGGATTTTTCCAGCAGTTTCAAGGAACCTGCCCCCCCCCCCCCCCCCCGCAGAATGGATTAGATGTCTGGAAACCTTTCCTTCGCCCTTTTACCTTTGACTAGGGCTTTGAGTATGATTGCTGGCCTCCAGGTGGGCCAGGAGATCTCCCGGCATCACAGGTGATCGCCAAGTGACAGAGAACCGTTCCCCTGGGAAAACGACTGCTTTCAAAGGTGGACTCTAAGGCCCGGTTCCTCCAGATTAGATACACGAGCTCTTAACCTCCTACGCCACTGCTGCTCCTTAGAATAGACACCTTAGAATAGGGGTGGCCATCCTAAGGTGCTCCAGATGTTCTTGGACTACAATTCCCATCAGCCCCTGCCAGCATGGCTGATGGGAATTGTAGTCCAAGCCCTCCTGGAGCCTGGAGTTAACCACCCTATTCTAAGCGTCTATTCTAAGGAGCTGCTGTGGGGACAAAAGCACTAAGTATCTATCCTGGAGAACAGGGTTGTTCTCAGCTCTGCCGTCTGAGGCTGTGTGGAGGCTTATCTGGGGAATTCAGATTAGCCTGTGCACTCCCACACGCCAGCTGGGTGACCTTGGGCTAGTCACAGCTTCTCGGAGCTCTCTCAGCCCCGCCCACCTCACAGGGTGTTTGTTGTGAGGGGGGAAGGGCAAGGAGATTGTCAGCCCCTTTGAGTCTCCTGCAGGAGAGAAAGGGGGGATATAAATCCAAACTCCTCTTCTCCTCTTCTTATATCCCACTACAACCCACCCTCCCTAAGCTCCGCCCACAACATCTCCAAGACTTTCCTTCCGCTATTTAAATTTACACCTTCAACTTCAGACTTTCCATTTGAATTTTTATTTTGTATCAGTGATCTTGTGACCCATTAAAAAAAAAAAGGTTTTCTTACTTTGTTTTCTTATTTTACTCTCTGGGGCGAATGGCACTTCTTGGTGTCTGGGAATTTGTCCTGGTCTTTTGTGGGGGGCATTTCGGGGCTTGGTTGATTGATTTGACTTTTGGTAACCGAGATGTATTTTTTGTTTGTGCTCTATAAACAATTGAAGCGAAGCGATGGATCAGATGCCTGATTAGAATAGCAGAATCCCAGAGTTGGGAGGGGCCATACAGGACATCTAGTCTACCCCCCTGCTGAATGCAGGATCAGCCTAGAATCATAGAATCACAGAGTTGGAAGAGACCCCAAGGGCCATCAAGTCCAACCTCCTGCAATGCAGGAACACACCATCAAAGCACTCCTGACCTACATTCATCCACCCTCTGTTTAAAAACCTCCAAAGAAGGAGACTCCACAACTCTTCAAGGCAATGAATTCCACTGCCAAACAGCCCTGCTTGGCATGCAGAGTTCCCCAGGTTCGATCCCCATCTCTGGACAAAAGGATCAGACAGCCTGTGGGAGACCTCTGCTAAACAGCCCCACCCCCCTGGCCTCCATGCAGGCCGAGCCCCGTCCCTGACTCTGTGTAGGTCAACAGGAGCTGGTGAGGCCAAGAGCCAGCCTGCACAGGGGGCAGGGTCAGTCTGCATGGGAGGTGAGGCTTGGTGGCGGGCGGCCCCGTACCTCTGAGCCCTGCCCCCGGCCTCTGTGCAGGCTGGCTTTTGGCTTCACCAGCCCCTATCAGCCTGCACCGGGGCTGGGGCTCAGCCTGCACGGAGGCCGCTGGCGGGGCTCAGTGGCGGGCAGCCCCCCCATGCAGCCCTGCCCCCACCCTCCGTGTAGGCTGGCAGGGGCAAGGCTCAGCGTCCCCGAGCCACGCTCCTGAGCACGGGGGGGGGGTGCCCAGAGAAGGGGTTGTCTCTGGGTGTCATCCCCCTCCCCCCGATACGCCTCTGGGCAGGGATGAGGTGAAGAACATGAAAATCCCCTCTTCTCCATATCTGGGTCAATGGAAGGCTGCAGGTCTGCAGGGGAATTCCTCCAGCGGGTGGGAAACAGTCTCTGGCCAATCCCAGCGGTATCAGAGTCCCAGGTTCAAAAGGTGCAAATGCCAATTAGGAATATCTGTTGAAAGGGATTTGCAAAGGAGAGATGCACACAATCCTCAAAAACACAACGTGTTTTCTGTCCAGGAGGCAGAGATACCATTCCTCTCAGGCAGGAACATATTGTGAGCGAGAAAGCGGACGAGCCAGCCAGGATCCTGCCAAATTCTATTACTGCGAGCATCTTGGGCCAGCCAGCTGTTTCTCTTTAAAGGATATCGCCACAATGCAAAATCCCCCTTAATCCAGACAGAGATTGAACTAAGCCTTCTTGATGCTCTAAATAGCAGATAACGAATAGCGCTGGAAAGCTGTTCCTTGCCATATGGGCCCACGATAAAGCAGAGCCAGTCAAGTTCCATCTCTTTGCAACTCCCTTGGTGCAAACCGCAGCTTTTCCAAAAAGGCGTAGATTTTAATCAAGGCCTCGGGTCAGAGTTGAGGTCATGGCAGATAGGCCCCGTGTTTTCATTAGTGGGGTTTTAGGCACGGCAGAGTGCTCCTCGCTTGCAAGACACACGAGATTCCCACTGAATCCTTCCCACCCGGTTAACTTTCTCCATAATCAAGCCACGGATCCATCCCGGTTATTAAACTTTTGCTTCTTACTTCACTCCAAAGCAGGGGCGGAGCGAGAGGAAACTCTGTCCGGGGAGCACACACGCCCTGTGCCCCTGCCGCGGCGCTGCCTGCCCCCGCCCCGGAACGCCCCCGGGATGCCCTCCCCACACCCCCTCCATGGCCCGGCCATGCCTCCACCACTGCTCTGCCTGGGGCATCGTGCCCCCCACCCCACCGCATTGGTGCTACACCACGGCTCCATAGAGCTGGGGGGGGGTTGGATTTCACAGTTCTCCCTCCCTTCTCTGTTTTATTAAACCATGTACTTGCTTATTTTATGTATATCACACCTTTCTTCCCAGTGGGCCCAAAGTGGCTTACATCATTCTCCTCGCCTCCATTTTATCCTCACAACAACAACAACCCTGTGAGGTAGGTTAAGCTGAGAGACTCTGACTGGCTCAAGGTTACCCAGCGATACGGTTCCCAGGTGGCTGCTAATGGGAGACAACCCCCCTGAGATCCCTTCCATTGTCTATTTTAATGGAAATAATGTAAACATTTATATACCGGAACCACAACTCTTAATCAACAACAAGCTTGCTCCCTCTTCAACATGACATCCCTTCAAATATTTAAACATGGCTATCATGTCACCCCTTCACCTTCTCTTCTCCAGACTGAACCTACCCAGATCCCCTCATAAAGCATGGATCCCAGACCTTTCCCCATTTTGATCGCCCTCCTCTGGACCCATTCCAGTTTGTCGATATCCTTCTTGAATTGCAGTGCCCAGAACTGGACACAAGATTCCAGGTGAGGTCTGACCAGCGCAGAATAGAGAGGTACTATTACATCCTTTGATCTAGACATTGTACTCGATTAGATCTCGGACCCATAAGCCAACAAACAGACTCTGAAGTATTGATCAGTAGCTTTTATTGAGCAGGCCTCAAAGCACCTCAGTGGTAAAAACAGTTCTGGTGAAGTTGGCATTCACAGTCCTCTTTATTCCGAAAGTAAGTCCCCCTCCCATTTTCCCAAGAGTTTTCTGAAAAAACAGCCTTTGGGGCTAAAGGTTGCCAGCAGATAGCAAGAGAAAGCCACCTGACTTCCTGCCCCATGAGTCAACGGATGTAACATAGTTCCCATGGGACAGGGGGGAATAGGAGAAGCGTAGTTGTCTACAAGCGTGTGAAGCCATAAAGCAAAGATCAAGGAAAGAATACGCAGATGGCAGTGGCTAGATATATCTTAATAGCAGCAGTGATGTGTTATTTTAAGCAGGTACATGGTTCCGGGAATGCTTCTCAATCAACTAGATAGCATCCCCCTGACATATTCCTATCGATGCAGTTGGGAAATCCAGTGAGGAGGGCACCCCTTCTCTTGGTCTCTATTCTGTGGTTCTATCTTGGGACACTCCCCCCCCACCCAAAAAACCCCCCACATGCCCTGGACTCAGATCTGACACCCTCTTTCTCCAAACCTTCTGTGCGCCAACTGCATAAAGAAACCCTGAGCAAACTGATCATAGGCCAGCAATTATTGATTCTTAGAGGTGACAATAATGACCAGGTGTGGGGTAGAATAATGATCCCACATCCAGTGATGGGCAGTGGTGTCGCGCCAATGGGACAAGGAGGTTGTGGCGCCCTGTTCCGGGGTGTGGCAGGGGTGTTCAAGGGGCGTTCTTGGCCATGGCAGGGGCACAGGGTGCGCGAGTGCCCCCTCACTCAGCCCCTGATGATGGGCATAGCAAAATTGTTTCTCTGGCATACAGAGCAGCGCATTCAGACGAGAATATCTTGGAGGCTGGTGGCAGTACTCCCTTCTGACCTGCTGTGGGCTGCAACCTCCTCCTAATTCCCCAATAATGGCCCTTACGACCCACCCACCCCCCACTAACTCACAAAATCATTCCCCTGCTCTTGCCACCCACTTACAACCATCCTGCTGCGTTGCGTCTATTCTTAGAGCTTCGCCGACACAGTAGTGAATTTAAGGCTGTGTGTATTTCCTAATTAGTGCAATATACAACCTGCGATTAGCATTTGATATTGCTGATGTTGCTGGAATAATGATGTCCTATTTTTTTTCTTCCCTACCAAGGAACGAGTAGCACTTCATTTTCCTTCTAACATCCGGGGCTCATACAACTGAAATCGTAGGCTTCAGTTCTCCTGATTTTCTAACCCTGGCCTGGTTTATTGTTTTCTCTTTTGGCATCGCTGGACTTTTACCGCTGCATTTCTCAAGCCTCCAGAAATTAAATATCTGGAGTGATGTTGTATAGATGGGTCAATTCAAAGATTCACATTGGAAGAACAGATTGCTGTGATGGGTGTACCTTCAAAAGGCCAGGTTACTACAATGCAGGTTACTGCAATGCACTAATTGATTATGCTATCTTTTTTTTTCATTAATAATACTTTATTAGGTTAAAACAGAGAAAAATTCCAGATTCCAAGAACTTAATAAAAGAAACAAAGTAAACAGAGTCCTGCATGACTTCAATTAGAAAGAAAATAACAATAGTCCCATCTGCTCAACCTTTAACTTACTTACATATCTTTAAATTCATTATAAGTTCTCTCCGTTAGTTATATTTTGATTTAATAAAAACTTAAATAAGTTTGCAATGTACTGTGGCTCAGAAATAAGAATGATGACATTTAACAGGAAGAGAGAAGAACAGTTGAGAGATAAGTAAATAAGATTTTAAAAAGAAGTCAAGAAGAATTAGGTAAAAAGGTTAACAACATAACCCTGAATTTAAGTAAATAAACAAGTATCCATATGTTGTCATCTGCAATGTCTTAGAACGACTTCATCAGTGAGCATTATGTTATTCTATTACATTTTAACTGTTACCTAAAGAAAAGAAGATATTATATTATATTAAAAGAAAGAACTGGTTAATCAATAATAATCTATAAGGTATTTATAATATGTACTACAGTCTATGTTATATACTACAGTCTATCTAACTAATTAATACCCTTGTATTACTCTTACATATTTGTTCTATCTTATCATTAACAACAATTACATACAATCAGTAAGTTCAGTAGTCTACCAGATATAAGCTGACCTCTAACTTTTTCGTTATATTGTTAGTCCAGAGTTGCCAACTTTTTGAAAAAGTTTCGGCTGAGAGTAGTTTCATTTGGTGTATGTTTTTGTCCATTACATAATAGTATTGAACTTTACAATTCCAAAGCCTTTATTGGCATTATAAATTACAGAATTAGTAAAAAGGGCATTGTATTGAACTTTAGTCATCCAATCATCCAAGGTTGGGATTTGATCCGTCTTCCATGTTCTTGCTAGAGTGATCTGAGCTGCTACAAGTAGGTAAGTTATTAGATAATTGTGTTTCTTCAAATTTGAATCTTTAGACAACGCTGGACCCAAGAGGTAAGTCAACGAAGTTTTTTTCAATTTTTTACCTAGAATTATTTCAATTTGTGAATGAATCAACGACCAATATTGTTTCACTTTTGAGTATGTCCACCATAGATGGATAAATGTTCATGGTTCTCTATGGCATTTCCAACACTTCTGGGAAAATTTATTACTTATTTTAGAGAGCATTACGGGAGTTAGATAATTTCCACGAAACATTTTCAAATTATGTTCTCTGATGTCTGTATTTGGGGAATGTTTATAGATGCTGCGCCAGAATTTCTCCCAATCTTGCAATGTTATTACTTCCTCATTATTTTGAGCCCATTTGACCATGCATGGTTTAACAATTTCCATCTCTGTTTTTTGTTCCAACAGAAGTTTATATAAATTACTTATAAGTTTATGGTCTTTACCTTTTAATATTTTGTCCAGATTTGTTTGTTCAGTATTAATACCTCAAATTTTTTCATTCGATTTCCAACAGCTTTTAAGCTGTTCGTATGTATACCAATGGCATGGTTGATGATCTAATAGAATTTGTGTTCTAGGTTTTATTTGTGTTGTTGTGTTCGACTTGTAAACAATATCCCTGTAAATTAACCTTTTTCTTTTATTATTTCTGTCTAGAATTTGAAGAACTTCCATCCTTGAAAGCCAATTGGGAATTTTGTTATAAAATACATTTTTGTGCTTATTCCAAATTTTTAATAAACTTTTCCTGATAAGATGTTGATTAAACAGATTGTCTCCGACTTTTTTGTCTCTATTAGTAGGCCATAAGTAGTTATGGCAACCTTTCGGCATATTATAACTCTCTATATTTAATACCTTATGATCTGTTAGATTGATCCATGTTTTTATCCAAGTTAGGGCTGCTGAGTTGTGATAACTTTGAAGGTCTGGCAGGGTATATCCTCCTCTCTCTCTTGCATCAATTAAAGTCAGTAATTTTAATCTGGGTTTTCTCCCTCTCCATAGAAATCTTCTAATATCCGCTTCCCATATCTCAAAATTTTTCTTTGAGGTGATTCCAACCTGGGTGAATGTTTTCAATAGAAAGTTCCAGTTGACCCAATCAAAAGCCTTTTTGGCATCCAAGCAAATGACTGCTAGTGGATGTTGTGTTTTCAGGCATCCTCTTTCTATTATATTTAATAAAGTTCTGACATTTTGATTCATCATTCGTCTCGATAGGAAACCTGACTGATCTTTATTGATATATTTGTTTAATGTATTTTTTAACCTTCCTGCTAGTATTGCTGTAAATATTTTGTAATCTATGTTCAATAATTTTAATGTTCATGGGTGTAATGGAGGATAGAAGGGTAGATTAAAAATATAGCTATATGTATAAAATAATGATCAAAGCAGCACATGCAACAATAGTTTTAGGCTGGAAAGAAAAGAAAAATGGACAATCCAGAAATGGTTGGAATATATCTGGGAACAAGTGACACTGGACATTTTCGAAATAATAATAACAAAGAATAAACTGTGGCAAGATAAACAGAGCAAAATTTTGACAATATGGACTATATATGCGGACTGGATGAAAGAAACTGGAGTCAATGAGGAGATATGGGAGAAGAGATTACAAAGAATGAACTTACTGATGTTTGTTTGATAAAACTATGAAGAAAATATAGGGGGGAGGGGGAAAAGGGGAAAATGTATTGTTTGAAAATGAATGAAGAAGTGTATTAATATAAAATGGAATATTCAAATGATAAAATAAAAAATTATTTTAAAAAAATCTATGTTCAATAATAAAATGGGCCTGAAATCTTTTGCCTCCGGAATATCTTCTTTAACTAGGTATTAGGGTGATTTCGGCCTGTTTCCATGAGGGGGAAATTAGATTGCCTGTAAATACTTCATTCATGATAATCGTTAATGGTTCAATTAATTCTTCTATAAAAGTTTTATAGTAGGCTGCCGTAATCCCGTCTGGGCCTGGGGATTTGTTCTTAAGGATCGTAATTACAATTCTGATTTCTTCTTTGCAGATTTTCTTATTTAATTCTACTGTATCCTCTATTTCTATTTTTGGCAGTGGGTTACTAGAATAGAGCACCTCTATATCCTTATCTGATACTGTTTCCTCTTTATATAAAGATTCATAATATTCCCTGATTATTTCCTTTATTTGTTTATTATCTGTTATAATTTTATTATTTTTAAAAATTTGATGAATCAATTTGTTCTCATCTTGTTTATTTTTTTTGCAAGCCATTTCCCTGATTTGTTACCATAAAGAAAAGATTTACTCTTAGAATTAATCATGTTTCTGGTTGCTTCATTTGTAACCAATAGGGTCAATTGGTCCCTATAATATTTGATTTTATTTTGAATTTTTTTAGAATCAGTTTTCCTTACTAATTCTTTCTCCAGCTTTGATCATTCTTGTTCTATTTTCTCCCTTTTGATTTGTTTTTGCTTATTTTTCCTGATTTCAGCACTTAGAATGCAACCCCACATTACTGCCTTATGTGTGTCCCATATAATTCCTTTGTCTTTTATTGTTTCCTCATTAAGGGTTCAGAATTGTTTCAATTCTTTTTTAAATTCTTTAACACAATCTGTGTTTCTGAGCACCCATTCTTTAATATTAAGATTTCTCGTTCTTTTTGTTTGACCCATTTCCCAACATTGGGTTGTGGTCAGAAAGAGTTCTACATTTAACTGTTATTTAACATCTACATGTGACCCCTTGCTCAGTTGGTGCAGAGCTTTGGGCTGACGTGTCATCAATATGCTGATGACACCCAGCTCATCCTGTTGATGGAGGGGGGAGCGACCGCCGCCCCTGCAGCTCTCCAGCATTCCTTGGAGGCCGTGGCTGGTTGGTTGAGACAGAGCAGGTTGAAACTGAATCCATCAAAGATGGAGATCCTCTGGTTGAGGCGCGAGGGGGAGGTGGGGGGTTTTCAGCCGCCGGTGTGGGAGGGGGCTATATTGGCACCGGCCCCCTCTGTTCGTGACCTGGGGGTCCGCCTCGATTCGTCTCTTTCAATGGAGACCCAGGTGGCCCATATAACCCGGGTCGTGTTTTACCATCTTCGTCAGGCCCGACGGCTGGCCCCCTTCCTCTCCCAAGCTGACCTGGCCACTGTGGTCCATGCAACGGTCACCTCCAGGCTAAACTATTGCAACTCGCTCTACGCGGGCCTTCCCTTGCGTTTGATTCGGAGATTAAAAATGGTCCAGAATGCGGCGGCTCGTATGCTCACAGGGGGTGCCATGAGAGAACACATCACGCCTGTGCTCCGCCGCCTACACTGGTTGCCAATAGAATACCGAATCATTTTCAAGGTGTTGGTGTTAACCTTTAAGGCCTTACGCGGCTTGGGACCCACGTACCTGTCTGACCGCCTTACCCCATATGTCCCGAATCGGTGTCTGCGTTCGGCAGAGGCCAACCTACTGGTGATTCCTGGCCCCTCAGTGATATGACTGGCTTCCACTCGGGCCAGAACCTTTACAGCTCTGGGCCCCGCCTGGTGGAACGCTCTCCCACCAGCTGTTCGGGCTCTGCGGGATCTGGTTGAGTTCCGCAGGGCCTGTAAGACAGGGCTGTTCCACCGGGCCTTTGGGGAACCTAGCTGTTGATAGGGGGCCCCTCCCTCTCCTCCTCTCCTCCCTCTCCTTTATTATAACATCAAGTGGATCCACCGCCTCATCCCCCCTCTGGGGCTCTGGGTGAACTGAAGCTGGCGCCATCTTGTTTTAATGTTAGTTTAATGCTAAGTTTAATAATGTTGTATTTTTAATAAGATAGGGTTTATTATTAGAGCCATATTAACTTATATTTATTGGATTTTAATTTATTATTGTGCTCTGTTATATGTTGTTCACCGCCCTGAGCCCTTCGGGGGAGGGCGGTCTATAAACCCAATTAATAATAATAATAATAATAATAATAATAATAATAATAATAATAATAATAATAATACATTTCATTACTATCTTTTGAGTTAAAATACTTAGAGACCTGGGTGCCCAGATCATATTGATCCTTGAATGCATATGGTATCTAGCCGAAAAGAAGGTAAATTCTAGAGAGTTGCCCGAGTGTTCTCTCCATACATCTATTAAATTCAAATCTTTTGCTAAATTAAAAAAAACTCTTTGGTAACTTATTGTCTTTCACCAATTTTTTCTTTAATTTCTTACTGCCTTTTTAATCCTTATCGCAGTCTACTACCCCATTTAGATCGCCCATCACAATCCAATTGCATGTCTGGTAATTAATCAGTTGTTTATGTAGATTTTGGTAAAACTTAGCTTTATTTTCATTAGGAGCATATATTCCAATTATCAAGATTTTTTCATTGTTCCATTGGGCTTCCACAATAATGTACCTCACCTCTTTATCTTTATAAATCAACTTTGGGTTAAGGGATTCTTTTACATATAGAAGTACACCCCGTTTTTTCTTTTTTTGTATGAAAAAATGCCCCTAGTTTCTTATTTTCTAAATATTTCACATCCTTTTCAATTTATATGTGTCTCATATAAGCGTATTATGTCCAATTCCTCCCTTGCCAATTGGTGAAAGACATTTCTTCTTTTACATGGATTGTTTAAACCGTTCACATTCCACGAGAACACTTCACACGACATTATAAAGAAAAGAGAAAAAGAAAACAATAATAACACCTTACCACCTTCTTTTCAGCTATCCTTAGATTTTTTTTGTTTCTGCACAAAAAATCTTATGCTTTAGAAACTGTGTTGATATATACACGTTTGGAGTTGTGTTCAAAAGTGAGACAGATTTATGGAGGAGAAGTCGATCTATGCTACCAATCTTGATCCTCCTTGATCTCAGATTGCAAATGCCTTAGCAGACGAGGTGCTCGGGAGCAGCGGCAGCAGCAGAAGGCCATTGCTTTCACATCCTGCACGTGAGCTCCCAAAGGCACCTGGTGGGCCACTGCGAGTAGCAGAGTGCTGGACTAGATGGACTCTGGTCTGATCCAGCAGGCTAGTACTTATGTTGTTATGTTCTTATGAGACCCTCTGGCATCAGCCATCGAAAATTAATGTTGTTACATTAATTTTTCCACCAATAAGGCGTAATCTTCCTTCTAATAGCCATCAGGATTTCTTTTAGGACGATCAAGGTATTATCATCGACGTTCAGTGGTTTGGCAGAATGTTCTTTTAATATTATATCCCGTAGGCTTTTCCTAACGCAGTTTATTAAGATGTCCCTTGGAAGTTTCTTCTCCTTTGCTATTTTTGAGTTTACTCTGAGTAGGCGATCTATTTCTCTTGCAGCCTCTTCCTCTGGTAAATCCCAGACCTCGCATAGTAATGGGAGGATTTTGTTTAACAGATTTCTCATTTTGCATCTGACCTGTCAACTCATCCCACCCCCTTGCACAGGTTGACTCAGACAATCTGGCCACGCCGAGTCACGCCTTGTGGTTGGACTACTGTACCACTCTTTTCCTGGGACTGCCCTCGGGCACCTGAAGTTGGTGCAACAAGGAGCAGTCTGGAGTTAGTCTCTGTGAACCTGAGACGCCAATTCTAAAGCAGTTACACCAGCTGACCATCTGTTGCTAAGCTCATTGCCCAGCGCTGGTAATGCAATCTCCTCACTCGTATGAATCCACGCACCGGAAGTGTTGGCAGGCCAGCTCCTAGCATCTGGAAGCTCACTGGGCGACTGTCAGCCAGTCACACTTTCTTAACCTAACCTACCTCACAGGGTTGTCATGAGGATAACCCGGGGGAGAAGAAAACAACGAAAGTCACTTTGGGTCCCTGCTGTGGAGAAAAAGGAAAAGCAAATGAAGTAAATAAATAAATAACACGACAGTTCTGCGTTCCTTCTCTGTTGTGATAGTAGTTGATTTTTTTTAAAAATCAGAGCTGTGGGGCTGAATATTCTTTTTCGGGGGAGGGGTGGGTTGATGGCATCTAGTGTTTTGGTGATTTTATCATTTTTATATTTATGAGGGTAAGCCACTCCAAACTCATCTGTTGTGGGCCAGCTCCTGGGGACTCCTCGGGGGAAGAGACGGGCCAGGACAATTCAGCCCAGCTGGGCCCCAATAGGGGTTAGCCAGAGCTCAGCATCCAAAGTGCCTGCAGAACCAGCCCATTTACCCAGCCCTATTCCAGCTGACGGGCAGGCAATTAGCTCTCCTGAGTCCGCACCTCCATGTAGATAGCAATGCAGAAGAAGGAGAAAGGTTTGGATTTCTATCCCGCCTTTCTGTCAAGTAAGAAGAAGAAGAAGAAGAAGAAGAGTAGTAGTAGTAGTAGTAGTAGTAGTAGTAGTAGTAGTAGTAGTAGTTTGGATTTATATCCCCCTTTCTCTCCTGCAGGAGACTCAAAGGGGCTTACAATCTCCTTGCCCTTCCCCCCTCACAACAAACACCCTGTGAGGTAGGTGGAGACTCAGGGTGGCTTACAATCTCCTTTCCCTTCCCCTCCCCACAACAGACACCTTGTGAAGTAGGTGGGGCTTAGAGAGATCAGGGAGAACTGGGACTAGCCCAAGGTGACCCAGCAGGCTTCATGGGGAGAAGCGGGAAAACAAATCCAGTTCACCAGATAAGAGTCCACCGCTCACGCAGAGGAGCGGGGAATCAAACCCAGTTGTCCAGATTAGACACCACCGCTCTGAACCACGACACCATGCTGGCTCGACGTGACACTTTAAATGGTGCAAAAATTGCACAGTAGGACAGGTGTTGGAAACAGAAAGGCAAAGTGCCCGACTGATGGCTCGAAGGAGGAACCTTCTTCATCAGGGGGAATCTGATTCCTCACAAGATGAGGGTTAGGCTCCAGTGAGGACCTACAATACCGGGGGTTGTAAGATTCACTTGTCTGGACGCAACTTGATTGCTACATCGCTTCCACTCACAGTGTTGAACTCTGTGGACTCTGACCCCTCAACTGGACCCCGTGGACTCTGAACCCCCATGATGGCTTCTCGGTGTGTGGACTTTGTCGATAAGACCTGGATCATGGTGGCTTAACCGACTGCTTTGCTCCAGGCAATGCCACGTGGTATAATTGGTTACCTCCAGCCGGCAGCCCTCCAGAGCAGCACTGGAAGGAGAGGTGAGTGGGGGGGGGGACGTGAAAAGCGGCGCCCTCACGCACGGAGCCACCTCTAGTTCAGCCCCTCGACTCACCTTTCCTTCCAGAGCTGCTCTGGAGGGCTGGAGGGACATGCCCACGCTACCCTCTGACCTCCAGGCCATGTGGAGCCACAGTATAAGGCTGAAAGAGTCTAAGGTGCCATTGGAGTTGGAAGGCTGTAATATCTGTTATGTCTAACATGTATAAGGAGTATAAAAGTCTAAGGTGTATAGTATAAGGTGTATGGTACAGAGCATCAAGTTAAGGTGTTACAGAAAGCGAGGTCCAGATAGAGGACCCTGAAGGAACCAAAAGGAAGCACAGACAAAATGGACTTTCTTGAAAGAAGTCAAGAAAGGATCAAGGTCTCAAGCTTCAAGTTGTTCCAGTCAAGCAAGTACTTTGTTTTAGTCAGACCCTGGGAGGAGTTAGGGTCTTAATTCTTCTATGCAATAAACCTCTCTCTTTTTTTAACTGCTGCACCTTCGCTTGAGTCTCCCACTCTGTTCTGGCCAAGTACAGGGCACCTAGAATATTTTACTTGGAGAACAGAACAACTACACTACGTTGTTGTGTCCTGCTCGAATATCCACACCACCCTGCCCCGGCACCAGGACATGGCCACAGGAAAAAGGCGTAAAGGGTTATCATTCCATAATATGGATCTGAAAGGCATCTTCTGGGGTGAATGCACAACGGGGAAGATTTTGGAACAACCCCTACGTGACACCCTCCCTAAACGACACCACCCAAGGCTTGAAAGGAGACAGTTATGATCAGTTTATCAGCACAGTGCACAGTGACAGAGAAGAAACCCTTCGCAATGTGTTCAGACAGTGATCCATAGCGGGAGGATAGAGTGTCCCTATTTTCATCTGCGACCTGCCGGAGGGTATGTAAATTTAGAATCCGTGCAAGAAGGAACGAGCTTTCAGGGCTTTCCACGGGAAAGCTCATGAATCATCCAGTGACAGGCTGGGGCTAATTACCGTCCTTTCTATAGCAGGCAATATCTTTGTCCAATGGCACTTAATTGGAAATAATCCTGAGAGTATCAAATGGCCGGCGGATGCCTTGAGCTGTCAAGGAGGGCGGGGGGTGGGGGTAAGCCTGAACTCATTTGGGCTGTGGTGTCAAGGGGAAAGGGAGGACATGGTGCCAAATGAGCCATCTTCAGGGATTATTGCTGTGAAGGGGACCATTCAGAGTTTCAAGCTCGTTTGTAAGATCATCAAGCTCTTCTGACCAGATCCTAGTAAAATATGAGCTATTTCCTGCTCCTGGTAGAACACGCTAACTGCTATGCTGTGCACCTGTGTGCAGCTGTTTGCCCTAGACTAGACTACTACCACACATTTCATATGGGGCTGCCCTGAACACTTCAGCTGTTACAAAAAGCGGTGTCGAAACTCACCTCAGAGGTCAGTGCCTCCAAACGCATCAGTCAGTTGGCCTGTTGAACTATTTGCTTTGGGGCCTAGTCTAAAGTACTGTTTACCCCTTCATGGCCAGGGACCCTCATACTTCATGGAGTAGTGGCTGTGAAGATGGAACAGGGAATAGGAAAATGGATTTACTAAGGAGAGGTCTTGATGAACTGCCTAGAGCTCGGGCACTTGTTTCTTTCTGACCTTGGAGAATCGGCATGGCGAGTGGTGGGATCCCAAAATTTTAGTAACAGGTTCCCATGGTGGTGGGATTCAAACTGTGGCGTAGCTCCAATGGGGCTGGGCGGGGCACAGCGGGGGCATGGCTGGGCATTCCGGGGGTGGGGCATTCCTGGGTGGGGCTGTGGCAAGGACGCAGCCGCTGCGCCGGTCCTTGGGTGGGAAACAAATGCACGCAGGCGCAGGCTGCCACGCATGCCGGTGCACCTCCTGCTAGACTGCTTCAAGTTCTGCACGCTACTGCTGAGAGGAGGGGCATAACTAAGGCAAAAATCACGTGGCAAAATCACCAATTAGTGACCCCCTCTCGGCACACACAAATAATTAGTAACCTACTCTCAGGAACCTGTGAGAACCTGCTGGATCCCACCTCTGGGCATGGCCTGGAAAAGGCTGTTTCTCGGGACTTGATTTGCTTTGCAAAAAAATGCTCCCAATCGTGCCCATTCTCAGCCTTTCTCAGTCAGCTCAGAACTCATTTTCTAGTGGCTGGCAGAGAACAGTTGGTCTTAATTGGTCTCACGCTGGATCACGTAGAGTGGGTCAATACAATCGAAAGAGCAGGACATTCAGAGAACAAACCAATAGGATTAGGGCTGTAGAACCATCCAGATGTCTCAAAACAGAACTGAAACATGATGCAAAAATTACACATTAGTAGCCTAGTGTCAGCAAGCTGTACACAGTAGTATGGACGAAAGTCCCTGATGAGTTAACTAAGTAGCTTTGTGAACAATTCACTCTATTGCCTGTGCAGAAAAGCTCTTTTAAGTAATTCGGTTTTTGCGTAGCTTGCAGAAAGCCAGGAGAGTGGGGGTCATCCTGACCTCCTTGGGCAGACCGTTCCATAAGGTGGGGCCACAACATCAAAGGCGGACATTGATTTTGCCCATTTGAGGGTTGGCACCAGCAGAAGACCCTGCTCAGTTGGGCGAAGTTGTCATAGTGGTGCACTGGAGGAGAGGGGCGTTTGAGCCTGTATGAAGAGATCTCTGCATGCTTTTAGTGCCATTGGTACTGCTGCTGGAAAGAAATTGGGTACACACCGAGGTGAAAATGAAGAAAACTTGTACCAACAGGCTACAATAATGATTTCAAAAAATTAGTTCTCCCACTGGAGTAGCAATTTACTTGTAAGTAACCAAAATAATTTTATAATTTTACAAACAGTAACAAAATGTTTTGGAAAAAATTGTTTACATTCTCCCATTGGAGTAATATATATAAATACAAGTTAGAACGGCACGGCAATGTAATATAAATATAAATATAACAGCTAGCCAGATTCTAGATAATTAACTAACTGGCCTGGTTTATTCTTATGCCTCTCATTTCGAGAGGCATAAGAATAAATATTTCGAGAGGCATAAGATTAAACCAATTGCAGAGCGTTGTCCTCCCTGATTGTAACCATTATTGTACTTTGAAAAACCCTGACCTGCCTTTAATAGCCTTGAAGTTTAATGAGGCCAGTTAGTTAATTATCTAGAATCTGGCTAGCTGTTATATTTAGATTTAGATTACATTGCCGTGCCGTTCTAACTTGTGTTTATATATATTACTCCAATGGAAGAATGTAAACAATTTTTCCAAAACATTTTGTTACTGTTTGTAAAATTATAAAATTATTTTGGTTACTTACAAGTAAATTGCTACTCCAGTGGGAGAACTAATTTTTTGATATCATTATTGTAGCCTGTTGGTAAAAGTTTTCTTCATTTTCACCACGGAAAGAGATTGGGGCCATTATAGCTATTATGCTAGTAAAGGGAACCTCCATATTCAGAGGCAGTCCACCTGTGACTCCAGGCCTTGGCCTCTCCATCCTGTTTGTTGGTCCTGCAGGACAATTAGTTGGCTGCTGTGTGGGACAGGATCCTGGTTTAGATGAACCCTCTCTGATCTGATCCAGCAAGGCTCTTCTGACGTTCTTATTAGGATATACCATTTTTTGCACCAGCTGGAGTGTTCAGGGCAGCCCCATGTAAAACATGTTGTAGTAGTCCAGTGCAGGGTTACAACAGACATGCACAGCACCACGACTAGATAAACCCCTGCTCTTCTCCCCCTCCCACAGTTCCCCATCCACTGGAATTGGTTTCCCTTGCCAATTTGCCAAGGTCAGGGCCCGATAAGGAGCAAGGGGCTGCCCTGCTCAGAAAAAGAAATCACTACTTTAAACAGCCCGCAAAACTGAAGGCAAAGCAAAGCAATCAAAAGGAATACACACATCAGGTGTCTCATTCCCCTTAACCAGACGTGGGATGCAGCCGGTTCGCACCGGGTTGGCAGAACCGGTAGATAACCACCTGCAATCTCCCTTCTCTGAAGGCCATGCCGCGGGTCCAGAGATGCTCATGGCCTGATCAGTGGCTGGCTCCCCAAAGCTGTCGCCTTCCCTCGCCTCACCCCACCCAACATCGGAAAGGGTGGGGCGGGGGCACATCAGCCAGGTAACTGGGCAGCGGGGGGTCGGGATATGCGGGGGGGGGGGGGCAAACCAGTGGTGGGATCCAAAAATTTTAGTAACAGGTTCTCATGGTGGTGGGATTCAAACAGTGGCGTAGTACCAATGGGGCTGGGCAGGGCACGACAGGGGCATGGCCGGGCATTCCAGGGTGGGGCATTGCTGGGTGGGGCTGTGGCAAGGATGCAGCCACTCGCGCCCGTTCCTTGGGCGGGGAAGCGAGGAATGCTTGCGGCACTTGGCGCGGGGCTGCCACGCATGCCGGTGCACCTCCTGCTAGACTGCTTCAAGTTCTGCGCACTACTGCTGAGGAGCGGAGGAGGGGCGTAATTAAGGCAAAAATTACATGGCAAAACCACCAATGAGTAACCCCCTCTCGGCACACACAAATAATTAGTAACCTACTCTCGGGAACCTGTGAGAACCTGCTGGATCCCACCTCTGGGGCAAACCAGTGGTTGATCATTTAGAATCCTACCACTGCCCTTAACTTATGGAAAGCCCCCAAGTGGGGTCTTGATAAAAACTGAATACTAGGGAAGAAAACAAAGGTGGATTTAGTGATTGAGGAGGGAGGATCCAGACCAGAGTAAGCCAGGAACTGGATTTGGGCTTTCTCCTGATCAGCAGAAATACATATTTCTAATAAAGAATAATTGGACACGTGCTCCCTTTCTCTAGCTTTACAGTAAACCTCACAGCCGGAACAAATCCTGCACAGAGGAGGTACCAACTCAGAACGCCGGCTGTAAACAATCACTCTTATTGACAAATATATCCATTACACGTATGATTGGAGAACTGTGTCAAATCCCAACGGGACGGCAGAAGACTTTCCCCGCTGATAGAGCCTGGCGTCCCTCAGTACTGCTGAAACTGATGAAGACGAAAGCACTGGGGAAGTGCAATCCAGCTGTTACTAATGACCAAAAAGGGTTGTCTTTCCAATGTCACCGAGAAGGTGCCAAAGATCTTTTCTTTTCCTGGCCCTCACATGCCTCATACTTGGGGGGGGGGGGGGGCTGCAGTTTAAGAAGAAGAAGAAGAAGCCATTATTGGCACAAACGAAATTACGAAAACCCAATCCATAAAATACAAAAGGGCTAACAAAAACACAAGTTGCTTCAGCTGCAAAAAACCTCTAATAACATATAAAACATCGAATAAATAATGTTATCATATTACAAGCCAATTTTTGAATTCATGTCTATCTAAAGAGAAGTCTCTAATGTTTCACTGGAAATTAGCTGCAGTCGCGCAAACGGTGGGGTCAGCGTTATCTAAAATGAGAGGGACCTTAAGAGTATCAGTTAGTTGATTATATAAAAGTGGGATAAGGGAAGTCTGGTTCAACCTAACTTTGGCAAATCTTGCACAGTGGAAGAGAGTGTGATCAAGTGTCTGAATTTGGCCCGAGTTACACGGGCATAGTCTTCTTTGTCGATTTGTTGGTATCTGCCATAGAGGGCATTATATGAAATCAGACAAGACACATGGCTCTTCTTTGTTTTGCATTTAATAGACAAAAAAGATAGTTAGCTATGCGCCCTTGTTCTAAGGAGATGAGCAAAGTTAAGGGGGATGCCTTATATTTCGCACTTCAGCAAAACCTCTACTATGTCTTATTTTCAGGGGATGTCTGACTATTGGACTTTGACTTTTCTTGATGAAATTACTAACAGTGCTATAAACCAATAAATTCAATTATTCACTCACATGAGTTATATCCGACTTTTCTCCCCACTGGGTTCCCAAAATGGTTTTGTCTTTTCTCTATTTGGACCTCACGACAATCTTGCAAGGTAGGTGAGGCTGACAGCGCAGGACTGCCCCAAATGTCCATGGCAGGGCGGGGCTTCAAACATGAGGCAGCTGCTGGTTTGGGGCTCTAGCCACACTGTTGTATCCAGGGCCGGAGCGAGGGGGAATGGCGTCCGGGGCAAGCATGCACCCTGCGCCCCTGCCACGCCACACCCCTGCAACACCCCCTTGGCACATGCCCAGTACGTCACGCACCTCCCCTCCCCCTTGGCACTTCGCCACTTGTTGTATCAAATTTTCTAGCACAGGCCCAAGAGCCTAACTGCTTTCCGACTTGTGCTCACAGCCTGAATTTTCCATCGGTCAAACGGAAGTTGTTTTCCATTTTGCAAAAATTAAGAACAAATCAGCATATCATCCTGCTTGCCACAAGGATGGATGGCAGAAGGACGATAGCTTTGAATTCCCAGCTGGCATTCACCCTATGCCCAGAGGCAAATCCGGGGGAAATGGCACCTGGGGACAACATCTGCTCTGGGCACCCCCCTCACGGCCCCTGCACTCAGGGGTGGGGTTTGGGGCGGGGCTCGGGGGTGACTCAGACAAACACCACAGCAGGCTGGCAGTGGCACCGAGTCTTGCCCCCGAGGGCCTGGGGAATGAAAGAGGCAGGTCGGACAGGCACCACGGCAGCAGGCCATCTCTGTCTTTTGGTGCTTCTCCCACACCAGCCAAGCTCTTCTGAGCCAGGTCGGCATGGGGGAGGAGGGGGCGGGGCAATTTTGCGAGGGGCGCCATTGTGCCCGGGGTCATTTGACCCCCTATCCCCGCGGGCAATAGGCCACTGCCCTATGCCCCACAAAGGTTTGTTGCCACATAAGCAGTGGTACAAAAGAAGATATTTTGCTTTTAAAAGACAACATTAAAATTAAATGGCACAGGTTGCTGAAGTAAGGATGTTGTGTTCAGGTTTCCCAGGAGGCATTTCGGCTAAAGGAGTGCCAACCTCTGGGTGGTGGCTGGAGATGTCCCGTTATTACCCTGTTTCCCTGAATATAAGACATCCCCTGGAAATAAGACGTAGTAGAGGTTTTGCTGAAGTGCGAAATAGAAGGCATCCCCCAAAAGTAAGACGTAGCAAAGTTTTTGTTTGGAAGCATGCCTGACGAACAGAACACAGAAAACTAAGACATCCCCTGAAAATAAGACATAGCACAACTTTGGGAGCAAAAATTAATATAAGATGCTGTCTTATTTTGGGGGAAACACGGTACAACCGATCTCCGGGCTACAGAGATCCATTCACCTGGAGAAAAGGCCCGCTGTGGAGGGTGGACTCAATGGCATTAGATCCCTCCCCTCCCCAATCCCTGCCCACCTTAGGCTCCACCCCCCCCCCCACACACACAAACACACCCAGGATACTTACAGATTGCAATAGGAGCAAGTGGCAGTTTGGGGGCAATGATAGGGAAGGGAGATAAAGAGCCAAAACTCATTGAAAGGCAGCAGCAGAATCATCATCGTCGTCGTCGTCGTCGTCATCATCATCATCAAATTGTGTTGGATACTACAGCTGCCTTCTGAATCTTTAGCTGGTTGTTGGCCTTTCATTACAATTCAAGCCTCATCCATAGGAAGTCGTCATGTATCAGGGTAATATTCGTGCAGATCCCAGTAGGGCTGCCTTCTGAATCTGACAGAGGTTGATTTTCTCGAGAAGAGGAAGAGGAGTAGGAGGAATTTGGATTTATATCCCCTTTTCGCTCCTGTAAGGAGACTCAAAGGGCCTTACAAACTCATTTCCCTTCCCCTCCCCACAACAAACACCCTGTGAGGCGGGTGGGGCTGAGAGAGCTCCGAAGAACTGTGACTAGCCCAAGGTCACCCAGCTGGTGTGTGTCGGAGTGCACAAGCTAATCTGGTTCACCAGATAAGCCTCCACAGCTCAAGTGGCAGAGCAGGGAATCAAACCTGGTTCTCCATATTAGACTGCACCTGCTCTTAACTACTACAACCTTGCTGGCTCTCCAGATGCTTCAAGTGCTGCCCTAGTGTTTTCAGAAGGGTACCCAGGGTGGTGGTGATGATGATGATGATGAGGAGGAGGAGCTTATGCCTTGAGCAGAATCAGTCACAGTTTCTCCAGCCAAATATCTGAGGGGTTGCAGTGGGAATTCAAAGGACTTGGAAGGAACTGTTGAAACGTCTTTAGGAAATCCTACACAACCCTAGCATTCATCCCTCTCCATAAAGCAGGGCCCACAACATGGGGTCCATGAGTGCTGGGGTGCCTGAGGACACCTTTCCCAGCGGCCACCAAGTGCTTTTGGAAAGTAGGCAGGGACAGGTGGGACTTCTACTCAGCAAGCTTTCTGATTGGCCATTGGTGATTTGATTGGCTGTGCGGTTCCTTTTTAAAAAGTTGTTTTGGCAGCAGCTGCCATCACGACACAAGGAATTTCACTGTGCAACTGAAAGTAAGCTGTGGCAGCCATTTTGTGGATGCCTCTACCTCCTCAGGAAGCCATTTTGCAGTAGCGACCACTAGAGCACATTAGAATTCCAGCGATACTTTCAGGCTTAAACAGGTTGGAGACCCCTTCTGCAGAGACAGATTCCCAACTTTGTCCTTTTCAGACCCTGTGTACATGATGGGAATTTGTTGAGGGGTCTTTCACAGCCAGAGGGCAAACTTGCAAAGCCTTCCCCCCAGTTTTGCCTCTTAGCATTCGGACTCAGAGGTTGGCTGCCTCGGAATATGGAGGTTCTCTTTGGTCACCCTGACTAATAGCCAGTCGGCCAGCCGATATTTTTTTGTGATGGAAGATCTGCTCCAAAAATAAAAAGACAGCAGTAAGAATGAAATACGGTTATCGGTGATAATAATAACGGTAAAAAAGCAAAAGCAAATCAAAAGAGTGAGTTTTGGCATAGCAGAATAATGTCAGCTATTCAGTAGAAATATTCATCTCAAACCGGACAGCTTGCGGTCATCATCTCCTGGGAAAGCTCTGAAAAGCAGAAAAGAAACATAAGATTCTTTAGATCTTCCAGGTAAGGCAGACAGGATGGGAGATATTTACTAGAGGCTACTGATGGATCCACTCCATGTATCACTGTAGTTTCACTTTTGGGGCATTTACACTCTTGGCCACCTGGCAAGGGCGCAGGTAAGGGTTTTTTCCCCCCTGGGTTCAACCCCCCCCCAATTACATGTCCAAAGCTCTGCCCCATTTGTGTTTTTTAGTGTTTTTTCAGTTTTTGGCCTGCAGGGGGTGCAGTTTCTAGGCTACCAGCATCACAATGTCAGAGATTTTTCAGGAGCCTCTCCCGATGATACCACCCAGGTTTGGTGAGGTTTGGTTTAGGGGGTCCAAAGTTATGGACTCCCAAAGGGGGTGGCCCCATCTCCCATTGTTTCCAATGGGAGCTAATAGGAGATGGGGCTACATTTCGAGGATCCATAACTTTGGACCCCCTGAACCAAACTTCACCAAGCCTTGGTGGTATCATCAGGAGAGTCTCCTAAAGATACCCTGAAAGTTTGGTGCTGCTAGCTTAACAATTGCATCCCTGACAGCAGGCATCCCCTCAAATTTCCCAGATTCTCCTTTTATTTTATTTTTTAAAATAATTTTTTTATTGATATTTTGGATCTTTACAGATTTGTGCTATACATCTTTATGTTTCATCCTCCATATCCCTTTACCCCCCTTCCCCCCCTCCCCTCCCCTCCCCTCCTCCCCCTTCTTCTTCTTCTTCTTTTCTTTAAATGTGCAGCAGCAGGTCCATTCTTTGTAGTCTTCTTTTCCAGTTTTCTTCTGTAATTCCAATTTCGTTTAACCAGTCTTTGAATTCACATCCAGATCCTTTTGTTTTTCTTGCCATATTTGGTTACTTGACATTATGTCAAAAATGTCTAATTGTATTTGTTCCCATATATATTCCATCCATTTCTGTATTGTCCAAATTCTTTTGTCCTTCCACCCTAATGCTATGACTGCATGGGCTGCTCTGTAGATTCTCCTTTTAAATCCACCCCCTGCGGCATGGATTTAAAGGGAGAATCTGAGGTCCCCAGTTTAAACATTGAAAGTGATGCTGTTTCAGGGTGGGGGAGAATCCACCCCAAAACAGCATCACTTTCAATGTTGTTTTAACTGGGGACCCCCGATTCGCCATTTAAGGTAGATTTAAAAGGAGAATCTGGGCTCCCTCGTCTAAACACCATTGAAAGTGATGCTGTTTGGGGGTGGATTCCAACATCACAGTTCTAGCATTGCAGGAGAGGGCGAAAAAGCTCTCTGGCCATTTTATTCACTGTAAAGGACCTTCCTACGTTCATGTGGACCTCTGAGGTGTGTCTCCACAAGAACGCCTTTGTTTGCAGTTTGCTCTTTAAAGAGTTCAGGGCGTGTGTGTGTGTGTGTGTGTGTGTGTGTGTGTGTGTGTGTGTGTTTATATGCAGGAGGGAAAGACCATAATGCATAATGAAGCCATAATGCACCTCAGGTGTAACGGAGCTCCACCCACCACCGTGCCTCATGCGCCAGAGTTCCCTTTAATTCCCCCCTGGGAACGACTTCCCATCTGTTCCTTTTGATTATTTCCACAGAAGTGCTCTCGGGAATAATGGAGAAGAAAGAAATGCGAATGGCCGTCTCCTGCCAGCTTTCTGGCAGCGGCGAGCTTTGGGATGTCAGGAGAGACGGCAAACAAATCAGCAATAACGTGGTGAAGATTAGCAGCATCTCTGGGGGAAGGCAGGGAGCAATGGAAGGGCAGAGTGCACTGCCCCCGCCGTTCAACGGTGCTTATGAGAGACCACGGCCACGCTTGACTCTGGGCTTTTGTGCTGACTTCAGGCATTGAGATTTATCCAGCCCCTTCAAGGAAATAAATTATTAATTCTGATCGCAAGTCCAGAAAGCCGTGGTTCGGAATTCTAATTGTGTACAAAGCATGTTCCTTTGGAGATCAAAGAAGGATTGTGTCTTGAAGGCTGTAAGTGTCTCGCCTGAGGCATTTGCAGACGTGTCTAAAAGAAGTGAAGGGGGAAACCCCCCCTCTCGTTTCCTTGGTCAAGCTGCAGCGGCGGCGGCCATTTTAATTAGAGAAAGAAACGAGATAAGCTATCTGAAGGTGACTTGGATAGCACATCAGTGTCTGGACTTAACATCTCATGCACTGGTCCTTTCCGCACAGCAAACATAAAATGTCCTGCAGATGTTTTTAAAAGATCCGTTTTGGCATTTTGGGTTCCCACAGCGCAGCGCACACAAGTGTTGCTTGTCAAAAAGGCTCCCACCTGTTGGCCAATGGCGCTCCGGTCCATTCCAGAGCTGTGCCTGCCATTTTGGGTGCTTCCCCTGCTTCTGCCATCTGGTGAAGGTTTTCCACGGAGTTTTCCTCCGCTTAAAAAAGGTTTGTTTTGGCTAGCGGTCCCGTGCACATGTGGTTTCCCCTTCTTTTTTGTTTTGGGGTATGTCCAGTGGTGGGATCCAAAAATGTTAGTAACAGTTTCCCATGGTGGTGGGATTCAAACTGTGGCGTAGCGCCAATAGGGCTGGGCGGGGCATTCTGGGGACATGGCCAGGCATTCTGGGGGCGGGGCATTCCTGGCCGGGGCTGTGGCAAGGATGCAGCCGCTGCGCCGGTCCTTGGGTGGGAAACGAATGCACGCAGGCGCAGGCTGCCACGCACGCCGGTGCACCTCCTGCTAGACTGCTTCAAGTTCTGCGCGCTACTGCTGAGAGGAGGGGCGTAACTAAGGCAAAAATCACGTGGCAAAATCACCAATTAGTAACCCCCTCTCGGCACACACAAAAAATTAGTAACCTACTCTCGGGAACCTGTGAGAACCTGCTGGATCCCATCTCTGGCGTATGTCTGCACAGCGATGACGACACAAATATGTGCACATTGCAGCTTCTCTAATCATGACATTGTAGCTTTCCGGACATATCCCTCAAAACAACAACAACAAAAGGGAAACCAACATACCAGGCAAAACAGGCTTTATTAATCTACTTTTTACATGGAAATCCACCTCGATGAGCTGCAAGCAGGGGAAACCTCTGTGGGGAACCTTCATGGAAAATCTGGTGCAGCACACAAAATGGCGGGCGGGAATGCCGGGAACGAAAGTAAGATGTCTGGGCAGGAGAAAAAAAAACACGCTTCCTGCTTGTTTTTGTTCACATTAGCGGGCAGGAAACATCTTCAACCAAGGTTGTGGGGGAAAGATCGCTAGTTCAGGGATTTTTGGAAAAAAACCAAGTTGAGAGAAATAAAACAGGCTGAAGTCGTTTTGGAGAAGAGACCTGTGCAAAGTTCTTCCCCAAAATGTTTTTTAAAACATCCTCAAGACGTTTTATTTCTGCTGTGCAGAAAGGACCACTGTTTCCTTAATAGTTCATGTGTTGGCCATAATGAGTCATAAGAACATAAGAACATAAGAACTAGCCTGCTGGATCAGACCAGAGTCCATCTAGTCCAGCACTCTGCTACTCGCAGTGGCCCACCAGGTGCCTTTGGGAGCTCACAGGCAGGATGTGGAAGCAATGGCCTTCTGCTGCTGCTGCTCCCGAGCACCTGGTCTGCGAAGGCATTTGCCATCTGAGATCAAGGAGGATCAAGATTGGGAGCCATAGATCGACTTCTCCATCAATCTGTCCAAGCCCTTTTAAAAGCTATCTAGGTTAGTGGCCATCGCCACCTCCTGTGGCAGCATATTCCAAACACCAATCACTTGGAGTCACATTATGAGACTTGGATTGCCAGTCCCATCGGAGAGGAAGCTGTATTTGGTTCAGCCTAGGCAAGAAAATATTTTGCAGGCTGATGGATCATGCCAGCAAACAATGTAATACAGTGGGTCAATTGGCATTTCCCCATACCCTATTGGGGGTTGTGCACTCAAACTGACCTATGCATAGGCCATGAGCTTTATCGATTGGGTTCTCCAGGGGGCACGCAGTCATGTAACAAACACCGGTTGGACAAAATTGTTCAAGGTGGCAAAGATTAATTTTACATGACTGGGGTTCCCCTGCATGCCACTGCAATGCAGGTAATTTCCTTTATAATCTCTGCTCCTTTCTGAACTTGCTAAATTCAAGCCCAGTTGTGTCAGAATGGCCCTCGGTTTGACAGGGGGGAGGGATGCTCCCTCACACCCAGGTGTCAGCATATATCCTAATTCTGCCAGTTGGCCGTGGGGCCCTGGTTTAGCTCAAATCCTTATCTGTGTGAAATGCCTTCTGTCCTTTGTATTTTCGCTTTGATCCTGTGGGGATGGGGTTGGCGTCTTTTGGTCAGGGGGAAGGGGGGCGGGGCAGGGGAATTTAAGCCCAAGCTTTGCTTGTGATCTTCACAATTGTCAATTATTGTTCCTGATCTTTAGAAGAAGAAGAAGAAGAAGAAGAAGAAGAAGAAGAAGAAGAAGAAGAGGAAGAAGAAGAAGAGTTTGATTTATATCCCCCCTTTCTCTCCTATAGGAGACTCAAAGGGGCTTACAAACTCCTTTCCCTTCCCCCCTCACAACAAACACCCCGCGAGGCAGGTGGGGCTGAGAGAGCTCTGAATAACTGTGACTAGCCCAAGGTCACTCAGCTGAGATCCCCAGTTTAAACACTGAAAGTGATGCTGTTTCAGAATGGGGGATAATCCACCCCAAAACAGCATCACTTTCAATGTTGTTTCAACTGGGGACCCCAGATTCTTCCTTTAAGGTGGATTTAAAAGGAGAATCTGGGCTCCCTAGTTTAAACACCATTGAAAGTGATGCCGTTTTGGGGTGGATTCCAGCATCACAGCGGCTGCCCATGGGGGAAGGGGCACAAAACTCAAGTGGTGAGGGCGGGGCAGGGGGCAGGGGAGTCTGCCATCCCTGGCCTCGGAGAGCTGCTTTTATAAGCACTGAGGCCAGGGGCAGGACTTGGGGAGGCGTGGCCACGCCCCCTGAAGCCCCCCATAAAAAATCTATACCTACGCCACTGAGATTGCATAACATTGCATGTGGTTAAAAAATTCCACCACGCAGTCAAACAACCTCCCCACACCCCAAAAAAGCACAGCCATTTCTGAATTCTCAGTTTCCTACTGTGTTTCCCCCAAAATGATATTTTTCTCCCAAAGACGTGTTATTCGGAGCATTCCAAAAGGGCTTATTTTCAGGGGATGTCTTATTTTTCCCCCATGGTTTTGTGCTGCCCGTGTGACCAGATCAGCTGCACCGCGGAATCTGTAACTCGGGCTTCTTTTTTGGATTAGAGCTTATATTTCAAGCATCCTCCAAAAATCCCGAAAAATCATGCTAGGGCTTATTTTTGGGGTAGGGGCTTATTTTAGGGGGGAAACAGGGTAGCTTATCTCTACCTCTTGGGAAGGGGGCTTCCTCTTGGGAAGGGGGCTTCTTTTCTGCACATACTGTTCTCCCTCTAGTGGTCAATTTGATATCACACCAGTTTATATCCTGCTTATCTCTCTACAGATTTAAACTGCAGGTTTTTATGTCAGATATAAACTGGTGTAATAGCGAATCAACCACTAGAGGGAGCAAAACACATGTGGAACAGATCTCTCCCCTCCCCCCCCCCCACACACCGGAAGCAACAGGAAGTTACAAGCAAGGAAAATGAGAATGCGGAAAAGCCCGGCATCTTTTTGGTTCTCTGATCCCTGCTGAACGTTTCATTTAGAGAAGGAACAGGAAATGTGCCAGCATCGCTTTTGAGTGGTTCTGAAAAATGATCAGTCTGTTACTGTTCCAAATAGTTGGAAAGTTAATTCAATTAGCTACTTCTCTAAGCCAGCGCCAGAGCTGTGCCAGATTTCGAGCAGCAGTTAAGAAAAAATGTTGCAAGCAATTCAGAAAGGTCAGCCTCTGCAAAATTCTTTCATTAAAAGTCCCACTCGATCACAAGGGGTCTGAGCTGCCATAACCGTTTTTTAAAAATCCCTTCCCCTCCCTCCAAGGAAAACTAACTTGATCCAATTTCAGTGCATGCTTTAAATAGGGCCTTAGGTAATCAGGTTGTTAATTCTGACCAGTCCAGTACACAAAAGGTGGAAGGGATAGCCAAACAGCTTTCCTTTGAAATAACTCAAGAGGACTCTGTAATTACTCTGTCTCGATGGTGGGCTTGGGGGCAAAGGGGAGAGAGATAATACTGGAATGCTGCCTTATTCAACTGTCGGCCAGAGCGACAAAGTCATGGCTGTTTTCACCCCCGTTATTCCGTCACTCAGTTCTTCAGTGTGTACAGGATGGTAATAATCTACTGAGTGGGGAACCTGTCAAGTATGGGGAAGTTTCAGAGGAAAGCCATGCCAGTCTAGCAGCAGAATAGGTAGATTTGGGCCTAGTAGCACCTTACAGGATAACAAGATTTTGGGGGTATTTGTGGGGGCATGAGCTGTTCAGATGATTCTCAAAAGCTTATTTCCCCAAAATCTTTTTGGTTTGTAAGGTGCTACTTGTCAGATTTCAGTCCAAAGTAAAGAAACTGTAGATGGTTAGCTGTGGTCTTTATTGGGAATACTAAACTGTAGGAGCAGCAGTGGCATAGTGGTTAAGAGCAGGTGTACTCTTATCTGGAGGAACCGGGTTTGATTCCCGGCTCTGCTGCCTGGGACTCGGTGGGACTGGGGTGGAGGGGCGGGGCGGGGCTCAGCCAGAATTGGGATCCAGCAGGTTCTCACAAGTTCCCGAGAGTAGGTTACTAATTATTTGTGTGTGCCGAGAGGGGGTTACTAATTGGTGATTTTGCCACGTGATTTTTGCCTTAGTTACGCCCCTCCTCTCAGCAGTAGTGCGCAGAACTTGAAGCAGTCTAGCAGGAGGTGCACCGGCGTGCGTGGCAGCGTGCGCCTGCGTGCATTCGTTTCCCGCCCAAGGACCGGCACAGTGGCTGCATCCTTGCCACAGCCCCGCCCAGGAATGCTCCGCCCCCGGAATGCCCGGCCACGCCCCGTCATGCCCCGCCCAGCCCCATTGGCGCTACACCACAGTTTGAATCCCACCACCATGGGAACCTGTAACTAAAATTTTTGGATCCCACCACTGGGCTCAGCCTGCACAGAGGCCGGGGGGTTTGCTTCAGGGGGGAGAGGGGGTGGTCAATCGAACCCCTCCCTGTGACCGGCGGGAGTGATGCCTAGAGGCTCCTAGCCTCTCCCCACGAAGCTTATGGTCCCCTGAAGCCTCTGTTGCCTCCAGAGGAACTGATGGATGTCGCCCAGAGATCAGCCATAATACCAGGAGAACCCCCAATCCAGGCACATCTGGAGAGACCCCCCCCTTTCTTACCAGGAGCATGAATGCACCTGCATCAGCTTTCCCCATCGGAGTCATTCAACGCACTTTTGTTCAGGGGGTCTAAGAATCTAAAACATGGCCATTGACAGGGGAAAAAATCCATCTACAATTGGACCGGGTGGCAGACAACGGCATCCACGTTTTCTCTCGCCTTCTCCCTTTCCATTTTCTTTGTTGAGTCGTGCGGCACATTAAATTGGGGTTCGACAGCCGGGACTGCAGCCTCCCTCTCCTGGTCTGTACCAAACACAAGCCCCTTTATCGTTTTTTTTCCCCTCAAGAAAGATAAACTACTTTTTTTGTCGTTGAAAGTTACTTAATTTCCTGTAGTCCCGGCAGCCTGTAATGAAATCTGCCTTCCAGTTCACCTTGCATGTTTCAAAGGAGATTAGTTTTGACATTTCTGCTTTCTTTGCCTCAACTATTACCATATCAAAGGACGGCCTTGCGGGGCTGTCCTCTGGATGAAAGAGCCAGACCTTTGCGAAGGCGGTCAGAGTTTGGTACCTCCTTTTGCTGCTTGATCACGAGAGGTGGGCTTTTGGTTTCACGACGAATAATTTATTGGGGTTTTGAGTAATTAACATGGATAGGTGGACGGGTACAGCAGGAAGTAATATGCGTTACCCACAGATGCTGCCTGATTCAAGGAGTCAAAGTCTTTTTTAGTTCTGGAATTTCATCTTCTTGAGCGATTCAGGCCTGATGTGTTATGTTGATTGGGGGGGCCGTCAATTTGACAAGGTGGATGGAAACGGAATGAGGGGAGATCTGGCTGGGTAACCCGTGTGGTGTAGTGATTAAGAGTGGCAGACTCTTATCTGGTAGTGGCGTAGTACCCACGGGGATGGATGGGGGAATGGCTGGGCAGGGGCATTCTGGGGCGCTATGGGGGTGGGCGTGGTCGCAATAGGAGCACATTTCCCCCTTGCTCCACCCCGTTATCGGGTGAACTGGATTTGTTTCCCCGCTCCTCTACATGAAGCCTGCTGGGTGATCTAGGATCACTTCCAGTTCTCTTCCAACTCTCTCAGCCTCACCTACCTCACAAGGTGCCTGTTGTGGCGACAGAAAGGGAATGAGTTTGCAAGCCACCTTGAGACTCCTTATGGTTGAGAAAATGGTTGAGAAAATCAATTCTCCTCCTCCTCTTCTTCCTCTGTGGTGTAGTGGTTAAGAGCAGGTGCACTCTAATCTGGAGAATCGGGTTTGGTTCCCCGCTCTGCCACTTGAGCTGTGGAGGCTTATCTGAGGAGTCAGATTAGCTTGAGCACTCCAATGCATGCCAGCTGGGTGACCTGGAGCTAGTCACAACTCTTTGGAGCTCTCTCAGCCCCACCTACCTCACAGAGTTGTGTGTTGGGAGGGCGGGAAGGGAAAGGAGTTTGTCAGCCCCTTTGAGTCTCCTTGCAGGAGAGAAAGGGGGGAGTATAAATCCAAACGCTCCTTCTTCTCTTCCTCTTAAGACCTGGCCTTGCCTTATGGTTACCAGCTCCAGGGTGGGACATTCCTGGAGATTTGGGGATAGTGTCTGGGGGAGGCGACACTTGGGGTGAGGAAGGACCTCAGCAGGGTACAATGTCACAGAATCCACCCTGAGGTAGCCTTTTTCTCCAAGAAAATTGATTTTTGTCATCTGAGGATCAAGTATAATGCCAGGAGATCTCCAGGTCCCGCCTGTAGGTTGGCAAGTCCAGCTTACCCTACGGTTTGACCTCCTGTCTTAAAGATCACAACGTCGAGGTGGATGGACGATTAGATAGCATGGAAAGGAAAGACTGACTTGGCATTTGGAGGTCTGCCTTCTCTGTTTTCAGTTTGTTTTCTCTTGTATTTTTTCCTTTATACAATAAGTCATTTGGGTCCCCCCGGGGAGAAAACTGGGGTGTTCACGCGTGCCTACGTCAGCAGTGAACAGACTGGGCCTCTCTGGGCTGTCTGTTTAAAACTTTGTCACATCCTTCGGCAGACTTTCTCGACTCTCTTCCCTGCTTCCCCAGAAAGCTGGTTTTCAGTGAGCTCAAATCTTTCTTGGCCCTTCCCGTGGTCACTTGGTCTGGGGTTTTTGATGGGCACAATCCTGCTCGAGTGTTTCCTCAGCTGAATCATGAACTCCAAGAAAAAGAACACTGGCTTTCTGAAAGGAATCTCTTGCAACATCCTCAAGTCCAAGAAATTTATTTGTGGAGAGCAGCCCCCTCGCGGACTTTGTATGAGAGGGGAACATCCTGGTAATGGTATGGAAATGAAATTTATATACCGCCCTCCCCCGAAGGAGGGAGTGCAGTACAACAATAAGCAGTATTACAGGATATAAAAACATCAGTAATCATGATACAACAACATTAAGAAGAAGAAGAAGAAGAAGAAGAAGAGTTTGGATTTATATCCCCCCCTTTCTCTCCTGCAGGAGACTCAAAGGGGCTTACAATCTCCTTGCCCTTCCCCCCTCACAACAAACATCCTGTGAGGTAGGTGGGGCTGAGAGAGCTCCAAGAAGCTGTGACTAGTCCAAGGTCACCCAGCTGGCGTGTGTGGGAGTGTACAGGCTAATCTGAATTCCCCAGATCAGCCTCCACAACTCAGGCGGCAGAGCTGGGAATCAAACCCGGTTCCTCCAGATTAGATACACGAGCTCTTAACCTCCTACGCCACTGCGGCTCCTTAATAAGCAGAGCAACAATAATATTAGGCTACAACGTCAATAAACCATATTTCAAATATCAATAATCAAAACATAATCAACATAATAACATTTCATAACAACAATATAGTCATAGTAGTCATAACAACATAATAACAAATCATAACATCGTAACATAATAAGATAACATCAAACAGCAAAACAAAGAAAGCGACATCCTGATTAACAATGTAAATACACTCAGGTGGCGACTTTCCATAATACAGTCAAATTACAAAATACATCTAGGACTAAACTTCTATGTAGTACATTGCGGTGTCAGTATCACAAACTAAACTAATAACTAATCAAAACAGCGTATTGTCGAAGGCTTTCAATCAAAACAGCATTCATCGCTCCTATACCTACCACTACCTACAAGAAGAAGAGGAGTTGAATTTATATCCCCCCTTTCTCTCATATAGGAGACAACTCCTTTCCCTTCCCCCCATAACAACAAACACCCTGTGAGGTAGGTGGGGCTGAGAGAGCTCAGAAGAACTGTGACTCACCCAGTTGGCGTGTGTTGGAGTGTACAGGCTAATCTAAATCCCCCAAATAAGCCTCCACTGCTCAGGTGGCAGAGCGGGGGAAGCAAACCCGGTTCCTCCAGATTAGAGCACACCTGCTCTTAACAACTACTAATAATATAACAAGTTTACTATCTAATATACTACTTAAGACAACCTAATTAGTAAGGTCACAATGGGAGAAAATACAATACAATCCAACTCCAGTTGCAAAGTGGCAGATAGGAAGGCGCTCCAAAGGGTGATCATTACTGCGCAGAGGATTATCGGCTGCCCTCTCCCCTCCTTGGAAGAACTCTATAATTCCCGAAGCCTAAAGAAAGCCCAAAATATTCTGAGAGACCCGTCTCATCCAGCACACTCTCTTTTTGAACTGTTACCATCCGGCAGACGATACAGGTCTATCAAAACTAGGACAAAGAGGCTTAGAGACAGCTTCTACTCTAGAGCTGTGGCTATGCTGAACTCCGTGGCTTCGTGTTGATGTGTTTGGGGCTGTGTAGGGATGGGTGGAGGAAGGGGAAAGTGAGGATGGGGTATGAGTCTGAAATTGTGTGCATCGAGGAATGCTGCTGTAAATTTAGTTGTGCTTGCACAATGACAATAAAATGCTTATGCTTATGCTTATAAAACTAAGAATTTCATGCTAACCTCCCATTTTAACAACTCTAAGAACTAACTAAGAATAAATAATGGCACTAGAATCAACTAGGCCGTAATTGCGGCAGGGGGCAGGGCACATGGTGAGCTCCGGCCTTCTTCGACACCTTGAGCAAAACTGACCCACCCTCCTTAATTTTAGGGTTGGATTGGCTGATCTGTTGTCGCAGCCCTGGCGGCTTGAGCAGAGGAGCACATCCTTGTGGAGAGGCTGGCTCGTGTCCCGGACTTCCTCGCATTTGGGGGCCTCCTTAAGAGGCATGGGGTGGAGCGGGCTCAACGGCGCATTCCGCGGAGGCCTCTGCGATCGAGCCTGACACCCCAGCAGTTAGGGGGCCACAAAGGGCAGGCGCCCCAGTGGCCCTGACCTTTCCGTCCTCCCCAATGGGGATTGAGGTTTTGCCGGGGTCAGCTTGAACGGATGTGCTCCTCTTGCGCGCCCAGCTTCTGCCTTGATGATGTAAATAATAAAAAGGGCTGCAGCCCCATTTATTCCCAGAACGTGTCCTGTGGTTATTCACCAGACAAAGCATCTGCACATCTGAATGCGAATTCCACGCTTTGGTAGGATGCATCTCCTTCACTTTTCTTCCCAGCTGTTTTTGAGACTTGATGGAATCTGACTGCCCATAAAGGGGTTTGGTTGTTCAGGAATGGTCGTTGTGCAGGGAATGGTCACTGTCCAGGAAACAGGACACCCTCGAGCATCTCCAACTCCTCTGGAGAGGGTCTGTGGTTCAGTGGTGAAACATCTGCTTGGCTTGCAGCCGGTCCTGGGCTCAGTTGCCGGCGTCTCCAATTTTAAAAAAGCAGAGAGCAAATGATATGAAGGGCCTTCCATCTGAAATCCAGGAGAGCTGCTGCCAGCAATCAATATTGATCTTTGTATTGTCGACAGCTTTCATGAAATGAACAGAATTTGGCTGCCAGTGTTGAAAAACTCTAGAATCAAGACAGTGACTGATCAGCTCCACACAAACACAGGACAACTATAGACTATAGCACTCAAAGGGAACAAAGACCAGGATACTTCTATTCAGATCTATTCACCTATTGACCTTGCTAGCTTCATTGTGACTCCCATGCTACAGACTTCTCTGTGACTCACATGCCAGGCTATTCTACTCAGATGGCCTCACCTTTTGACCTCACAGTATATATACTCCACTTGCTTTCCATTCCTACCATCAGATCCTCTGAAGATGCCAGCCACAGATGCAGGCAAAACGTCAGGAGAGAATGCTGCTAGAACACGGCCATACAGCCCGGAAACCACACAGAACCCCAATATTGATCTTGATGGACCATTGATCCAGTTGCATAGAAGACTGGTTCATGTGTCAATGTGTTCATGAACAATCTGTGTGATCTGAAGGGAAAACCACGGATGGATCATGAGAGCCCAGCTCAGGTAGCTCCTTCCTTAAAGGCTGGTGGATTCTGACTGAAGATACAAAGATCTCACCCTCAGCTGCTGAACAGACTACCAAAGGTCAGAGAGAATTTATGCTGACAGGTATTTAAATTTCCATTTTCAATAGCGGGCCCTTACAGAAACAGTAGTTTTAATAGGAGGAAGGGGAGGCATGCAAGGGGAGGGGGTGAAGGAGGGGAGTGAGGGAGTGAGGGGCATTGCATCTGGACATGACCCACCCTATCAGCAGAGTTTAAAGCGGAGCTACTCTGGTAAGATGAGAAGGTCTATAGGCTTCTTGCATTCACTGCAGCCTCTTACCACACTTGGAAAAGAATACTCTCCATGCAAGATGTTCTTTCCATAGGAAGGTTTTACTTTAGCAGTTGCAAGTTTCCATAAGTCTATGCTATACAAGACTATAAGACTATACAGAACTCTTTAGCAATAACAAAGTTGAACACACACTGAAATCAGACTCTCTGAACTAGAGTCAATCTGAACTTAGCATATACAATGCAATGGTTCTTATACATCCAACAAGGATACTTTTCCCTGCCTCGGCAACAGCCTCTCATTGGTCTAGAGCAGGGGTAGGGAACCTTTAACACTCAAAGAGCCATTTGGACCCATTTTCCACGGATAAGAAAACACTTGGAGCCGCAAGGGAGTGGGTGGGGACAAGTGACTGGGCTCCGAGGACGCATCAGTGGCGAGGCCCCTTGCGAGGGGAGAGACATGGCTTGGGCTGTCAGGATGCTGAGCAGTGCTGCCACAGGTGGGGGAACTGTAGTGCAGCTTGCTGCATGTCGGGGCTTTGGAGCGTGTCGAAGAGCCCCGCGGAGCCCAACAAGGGCAGACGCCGCGGAGCTTGGTTGAAAGCCCCCCCCCCCCGGATAGCTCCACACTTCTTCCACACTTCTTCTCGAGGCACCCGCAGGGCTGCAAGCATTGCCTCGGGCTGTCTCTCAGATGCGGCACCTCCTTTCTCTCTCCTCAACCCACATTGCTTGGAGCCCTGCAGTGATCCCGAGGCGCACTTCGTCCGGCCCCCCCTTGCTGGGAGGGTCGGGCGGGAAGGGCTGAGCAGGGATAGGGCTGCCTGCCTCCTGCTGCGTGCCAGTGGGGCTTCCGCTGGGGAGGGACCACGGAGGAAACGGCGGGTGCCGGACGGCCTCTTTCCCTTCCCGCCGGGCGCGCATGCACAGGGGCTGGAGGTTGCCTGCTCGGCTGGCTTCTTCTCCCTGCTCTGGCCCCCTCCCCTCTTCGATCTGGAGTACCGCCAGGTAGCTGAGGGGTGTGCTGGTGGTGGAGGAGAGGGAGGTGCCCCAGAAGCGGTGGCGGCGGCGGCGGCAGCAGCAGCACTTTGCCATGTGAAGGACGAGGCTGGGCCGAGGCGTCTCCGCCTGCCAGCCTGCCCACCCCTACCTTTGCTGCCTCGCCTCCCCTCGGCTAGAGCTCCGGAGCGCGCGGAGCAGACCTGCCAGGAACCTCTCTTTTTCTGCCCGCCTCACCGGCGCGGCATACGCTGAGGGAGTGGTGTCTTCCCCCTCCCTTCCTTCTGCACAACCGGGCACTGCCCCAGGAGCCAGTTGTGGGGCTCGGCGTTGGCCACGCTGGGGACGCGCGGCCGCCTCTCTCCCTGGCCCCCTCGTGTTGAGCGGCTAGCTGCTAGCTGCTAGGGTCCCAAGGAGCCATAGAACAAGAACAAAAGAGCCGCATGCGGCTCGAGAGCCGCACGTTCCCGACCCCTGGTCTAGAGCATAGGTGTCAAGCTCGCGGCCCTCCAGATGTTATAGACTACAGTTCCCATCATCCCCTGCCAGCATGATGCTGGCGGGGATGATGGGAGTTGTAGTCCATAACATCTGGAGGGCCGCGAGTTTGACACCTGTGGTCTAGAGTCACAGTTGAACTCACCAATCATGTTAAAGGTTAACTGTAACCACTTGCCCCTAGACTGACTGTCTCCAGCCTCTGTGTTGGGCAAACCTCTGCTGACTTAGAAGAGGAACCTTGGGAGAGGTGGAATGCAAAGGAGGGGAGGGAGGGAGGTTTCTATGCAAGAAAACCACATGGAATTCCTCCATAGGAGCCAAGCCATAGACTGTGAGTACCAGGGAAATTTGAGAGTGAGGCTGCATCTGACCGCGGGGGCTTATCTGGGCTGTGTGACAGTGGTCTTCCACCAGACCACAGTTAGGAAAACCCACAACAGTCAGTTGATTCTGGCCGTGAAAACCTTCGGCAATAGATTGGGACCATGCCGCTTCCTTGGAGCTGCATTCAGATTCTGTCTCAATGTGGCATTTCAGAGATAGCTATGTTGGTTTGCAGCAGTGCAGCTAAATGTGAGTCCAGAAGCACCTCAGAGACCAACAACAGTCTCAGGGTATAAACTTCCGAGAGTCCGAGCGATGACTCTTGAAAGCTCATAACCCCAAAATCTCGATTCAGGGTATCTCCTGTGGGGAAGATCTGTGTGCAGTCTCTAGAAAGCTGGGGTTTTAATGCCCGTGTTGTCCAAGGAACATTTCTCGATGTGAAACAGATCACATGACCAGCCCTCAGCCCTCCACGAGCCAAGCACTTTGGCCCACGACAAGGCTGGGCATGAGGTCCTCTGCTGCTCGCTCAGGCTCGGCTGGAAGAAATGAGGCCCTTCGCTCAGAGCCAAGAGCCTGCACTTGCAAGACGCGAGCCGTGTTTACCAGGATCCGCATGGATCCGCATGTCAAACTGGATAGCCGTTTGGGAGGAAGCAGAAAACGAATCGGAGAAAGTTGTTTCGACACGTCCTTAATGATAACTAATAATTCACGCAGCTCATTTGTTGTTCGGAGATTGGAGCGCTCCCTTTTCTCTTTCCTGGTCTAAGTGGGGACATCTGGCAATGAGACAAATAAAGGGACGCGTTAACATCAGCCGGCATCGCATAAGAGGAGCAGTCTAATGCATCCTGACAATTAAGAAGCCCATTAAGCTTATGAAGCCATCTAGCGTCTGCCGTAAGTGGCAAACAAGGAGATGCAAAGGGACCTGGAAGTAAACAGGCTGGCCCCAGTGCCTTCGGTGGTTCCGTCTCAATCTTGCCTTGAAGAAGGGAGAGTTTATAATTGCTTGTTAGGACTGAGTTGTAAACACCCCGTAGATTTTCATCATTTTTTCTTCTTCAAATGCTCATCTTTTTCAATCATTTTTCAACACTTTCAAAAAAACAGTTGTCGGTTGATTGACATGGCCGTCTCTTGCACATGGTTAGCCGTGGCTGTAATTTGGTCTCTGGTGTTCATGATCCATTGCCATGATTTGCCTTCTCTTGAGCTCACTTTCCAGGACTGTCATTTGCCCTCATTTGTTGTTACTGTCCATTGCTGTCATTGGTTCTCTCAGGTGCTCATCATCCATTCTTGTGCTTGCTTTTCCATGGCTTGCCCTCTCTTGTGCTTGCTTTCCATGGCTGTCATTTGCCCTCTCTTGTGCTCACCGTCCATTGCTGTCATTTGCTGTGTCTTGTGCTGGCTTTCCATGACTGTCATTTGCCCTCTCTTGTGCTCACTGTCAATTGCTGTCATTTGCTGTCTCCTGTGCTGGCTTTCCATGGCTGTCATTTGCCTTCTCTTGTGCTCACTATCCATGGCTGTCATTTGCCCTCTCTTGTGCTCACCGTCCATTGCTGTCATTTGCCCTCTCTTGTGCTTGCTTTCTATGGCTATCATTTGCCCTCTCTTGTGCTCACTGTCCATTGCCGTCCTTTACCATCTCTTGTGCTGGCTTTCCATGGCTTTCATTTGCCCTCTCTTTGCTCACTATCCATGGCTGCCATTTGCTGTCTCTTGTGCTTGGTTTTCATTGCTGTCATTTGCCCTCTCTTGTGCTCATTGCCCATTGCTGTCATTTGCCCTCTCTTATGTTTGGTATCCATGGCTGTCAGTGTTATAGGACACAAATTCAGGCAAACTGGCATAAATTCCGTTGTGCACACAAAATCCGTTGAAGAGCCACATGTGACTTATGAGCCACTGAGTGAGAATCACTGATGTCAGCCCTGTGGGGCAGGGACACCCTATCTTCCCATGGGCAACTACTTAGCCAAAGTTCAGCACTGTCAACTGTCAGCTGGAGAGTTTTATTTAAGCACACGCTTAAATTCCTTGTAGAAATCCATGGGCTTGCAGGGTTTTTAACTGTGGCTCCTCCATAAGAACTTAAGAACAAGCCTGCTGGATCAGACCAAAGTCCCTCTAGTCCAGCTCTCTGCTACTTGCAGTGGCCCACCAGGTGCCTTTAGGAGCTCACATGCAGGATGTGAAAGCAAGGGCCTTCTGCTGCTCCTGCTGCTGCTTCCGAGGACCTGGTCTGCTAAGGCATTTGCAATCTGAGATCAAGGAGGATCAAGATTGGGAGCCATAGATCGACTTCTCCTCCATCAATCTGTCTTTGAAAGCTATCCAGGTTAGTGGCCATCACCACCTCCTGTGGCAGCGTATTCCAAACACCAATCACACGTTGCGTGAAGAAATGTTTCCTTCCATTAGTCCTAATTCTTCCTCCCACCATTTTCAATGTATGCCCCCTGGTTCTAATATTGTGAAAAAGAGAGAAAAATTTCTCTCTGTCAACATTTTCTACCCCATGCACAATTTTATAGACTTCAATCATATCCCCCCTCGGACGTCTCCTCTCCAAACTAAAGAGTCCCAAAGGCTGCAGCCTCTCCTCATAAGGAAGGTGCTCCAGTCCCTCAATCATCCTCATTGCCCTTCTCTGCACTTTTTCTATCCCTTCGATATCCTTTTTGAGATGTGGCGACCAAAACTGAATACAGGACTCCAAGTGCGGTCGCACCACGGCTTTAGATAAGGGCATGACAATCTTTGCAGTTTTATTATCCTTTCCTTATTATCCCCAGCATAGAGTTTGCCTTTTTCACATTCCCATGGAGGTACCAACTAAGACGCCCAAATCCCTTTCCTGGTCTGTGACTGAGAGCACTGACCCCTGTAGCGTGTACGTGAAGTGTGGATTTTCTGCCCCTCTGTGCAGTCTCCGGTCTCTTCTCTCTCTCTCTCTTTTTCCCCCAGCTATGCCTGCTCTTACATTGGACTGGGACACGTGCATAATGCATAAGGTGCCCGTCATGACGGAGGCTGAGTAAAAGATGAAATATTAATTGGATGCCATGAATAATTGAACTCGGCACAATCCAGAACGCTGCACAGCCGCCCACCTCTGAGGGCGAGACGTAAACCCCGGCAGCAGACCGGCTCGCATTTCCCACACAAAGACCGGTCTTCCGTATAGCCTGAGCATTGGATGAGGACTCCTAAGCAGGATGCTGGCAAGACCTCCAAGGCCTCTGCATAGAAACCCGGGACTTAATTGGTGGTCGCCCTCTGCGTAGCCTGCCTCTGCCATTGTTTGCCTCTGCATAGCAACCCTGCACTTCCTTGGTGGTCGCCCTCTGCCTAGCCTGCCTCTGCCATTGTTTGCCTCTGCATAGCAACCCTGGACTTCCTTGGTGGTCGCCCTCTGCGTAGCCTGCCTCTGCCATTGTTTGCCTCTGCATAGCAACCCTGCACTTCCTTGGTGGTCGCCCTCTGCCTAGCCTGCCTCTGCCATTGTTTGCCTCTGCATAGCAACCCTGGACTGAATTGGTGGTCGCCCTCTGCATAGCCTGCCTCTGCATAGCAACCCTGGACTGAATTGGTGGTCGCCCTCTGCATAGTCTGCCTCTGCCATTGTTTGCCTCTGCATAGCAACCTTGGACTGAATTGGTGGTCGCCCTCTGCATAGCCTGCCTCTGTCTGCCTCTGCATAGCAACGCTGGACTGAATTGGTGGTCGGCTTCTGCATAGCCTGCCTCTGCCATTGTTTGCCTCTGCATAGCAACCTTGGACTGAATTGGTGGTCGCCCTCTGCATAGCCTGCCTCTGCCTAGCAACCCTGGACTGAATTGGTGGTCGCCCTCTGCATAGTCTGCCTCTGCCATTGTTTGCCTCTGCATAGCAACCCTGGACTGAATTGGTAGTCTCCCGTCCAAATAGTAATCAGGGCTGACCCTACTTAGCTTCTAAGGTCTGATGAAATCAAGTTTGTCTGGGCCATTCATCCACTAGATCCCACAGAGAGAGAGAGAGAGAGAGAGAGAGAGAGAGATTTGTGTGAATGTGATAAACAGATGCTTGGGGATGTGTGCTGAACACTCATTGCACAGAGCTGGGAATGGGTATATTGGTATATTGCGTTCAGCATGACTTGATGTGGATGTGCTGAGTATTCTTTTACAAAGCGGTTGAGCGTTTTGCTGCGGAAACTGCATGCCAGTCTCTTTAACACTCAACCAACGAAGAATGCAATGCCCCTCACAGCCCTCATTTTGGGCATTCTACCGGCCTGGGATTGCAACCCATGATTGCTGGTCTCTTGCCAATTCCCTTCTCTTGCTCTCCCCTCTGAAGCACCTGAGAATTGGGCCGCACCTGCTGCTCCGACCCGCTGCGATTGGGAATGCATCCAGCCCTCAATCCATGTTCACGCTGCCTAATCCATCTTGAAGTTAATTTAGTATTTGCACCCTAACTCTGCAACCTTCCAGAGGTGTTGAGCAACGAAACAGGGGAATCTCAGCTTGCACGGAGAAAATGGCTTGTGCCAGATGTTGCTGGTAACAAGGAGAAGTCGCGCACTGTGATTTCTGCAGTCTAACAAATATCGTCAAAGGGGATAGCTTTCAAACCTAACGATGTCAGTTCATGTAGCTCTTACAACACAGGTAAAGAGAACAAAGGTCTTTCCCCCCCCCCCCCCTGCATGTAGGAGCAGCTCAGAATCAATTAGCAGGTGCTTCTAGACCCAATCCTCCAAATGTATACTTGCTTTAAGCTTTATCAGGTTGTTGGAGTTCTGGTCAGTTTTTAGGAGCAAGGTATAGGCTTCAATACACCAGAAAGTCCAATGTCAATAAACTCAGCGAGGAAAGGGTGAATGACTTTGTGACCTGTTAACGGCGAATCGCTGTGACCGCCAAGTGAAGCCCCCAAGTGCAGAGGCAGTCTATCACTGAATTCCAGATTATGAAGACAAATTAAGTCACATGCTGGTGGATCTCCTAAAGGCTTGTGGCTATTCCCTGAAGGAAACAGGGTTTGAAGGTCTTTGGCCAGATCTGGGAAGGGGTTGTTCTTATGTACTGGACAAGAGACTGCAGTAAATTTTGGCTTACATTCATCCCCTCTGTGGTGGGTATTGGTGCCAGTTAGAGGGGGGGAAAGACAATTCAGGGTTACCTACGGAGTGTCAAAAATTCAAATCCTCACCTAGATCCAATGCTGTCTTCCTTCCCACACATGAAAGTGCGTCATGCTAAATCACACCAGGGGTCCATCAAGAAAAGTATTGTCTACTGCAGGGGACTGCAACCTGGGGCTCTCCAGATGTTCATGAACTACAATTCCCATCAGCCAATTGGCCATGCTGGCAGGGGCTGATGGGAATTGTAGTTCATGAACATCTGGAGAGCCCCAGGTTGCAGACCCCTAGTCTGCTGGGACCTTCTGCGTGCCAAATACATGCTTTAGAGCCCTGGGGGGGGGGGGGGCGTATAAAAAGTCCTGGTCAGAAAGGAAGGGATGGAGCTGGACCACCAGACTGTATGACCTGCAAAGCCCAAACCGAGCTGCAAGCTTGCTGTTTCATGGGAGGTTGTCAAAACCTCAGTGCGTGTAAGCAATTAATAGCTTCTCTGTTGATGGGAGGCAGGTGTGTTTCTGCCCTTCAGCTGCTGAGCCAAACGGCCGTTTGCCGTCCATGGAAACGTGGACAAGAAACCACAGAAGTCACGGCTGCAGCAGCTGCGATGGAAAATCCGCATGTGCCAGCTGGACGGTCTGTTGGTTTTCATGTGTCAAACGCTGAAGTCCTCGAAAAGTAGCTACTGCATCCAGCAGCCTTTTAGCTTGGATTCGGAGCCCCAAAACTGTGTAAGATGATATCTGGAATTTATTTAATTTCATTTCAATTTTAATTTATACCCTGCCCTATCCCCAAAGGGCTCAGGGCAGCTAACAACATAATAAAACAGTAGACATTATAATAGAATAACAGTAGACATTATAATAGAATAAACAATAATAAATAAGTTAAGAACTAAAATTAAGGCTCAAAATACTCAAATGGCAACTTAAACAACAGCAACAGCAGCACTAGAACAATACGTCAATATGAAATCCCTATCATAGCAATACATCAATAAACCAATATATTAACAATAATACAATAACAATATATTAGCATGTGAGAAATCAATACATGAATAGTTAATACATTTACATGTAAATCAGTACATTTAAAACAGTATGTTCAACAATGTATTAATACATTAACGCTACTCTGAAACTACTTCACACTAAACCATAGGTGTCAAACTCGCGGCCCTCCGGATGTTATGGACTCCATCATGCTGGCAGGGGATGATGGGAGCTGTAGTCCATAACATCTGGAGGGCTGCGAGTTCAACACCTATGCACTAAACTATACCTGCTGCAAGAGTCAATCTAGCAATACTAGTTAAACATCGGTGAATAGAACAGATTCAAATAAACTATACAAATTCCAAAAAATATAATATGAATAGCACATCAGGATTTTGGGGTCAAGCAAGGGATTCAAACAAATTATACACTGGACAGATCCTTCTTTGGGGTATTGTGTGGTTTCCGGGCTGCATAGGCTGTGTTCTAGTAGCTTTTTCTCCTGACGTGTCACATACCGGAGAAAATGCTACCAGAACACAGCCATACAGCCCAGAAACCACACAACATCCCAGTGATTCCGGCCGTGAAAGCCTTCGACAGGTCTTTCTTTGTTGTGGCACCTCTTTAAAAACCTCCAAAGAAGGAGACTCCACCACGCTCTGAGGGAGTGCAACTTTGCGATTCTTGCCCAAATTATAGAATGCCCTCCTTATTGATCACGTGGCATTAAACTGGATTATTTTGCAGGCGCTGGGCCAAATTTCTTTTATTTTCTTGGCCGTTAGTACCTTTATCCAGTCCTTCAAATGGCTCCTGTGGTTTGAGGTGGACTTTGCCGCTGGCTTTTGAGAGGGCCTTTTTAAAAAAAAGCTGTGAATGTTAGTGGGTTTTATGTAGCGCTAAGCTTTTGCGCTGTGTTTTAGAATCTTTACTACAATGTTTTAACGTGTTATTGTCAGGGCACCCAACCTTTTTTGAGACTATGCATACGTAAGGAATTCTGAGACTGTGTGCTGAACCAGCAGAAGAAGGAATGATTTATAAAAATCTGCATAGCCAATCAATCACTAGCGGCCAATCAGAATCCTTGCTATGTAAAAGACCCTTCTGTCCCTCCCCCCAGGGGTGTACTGCCCTAGGGATAGGGGGACACCCATGTCCCTGGGCGCACACCTTTTGGTCACATGGGGGGGCGCCAGTTGCCCTCCATGTGACAAAACAGCATGCGCCTCAGACACCCACTGCGGCGCCCCACCCCCGGCCTCCCTGGGGAGAGCAGGAGCCGGCCTGCAAGGAGGCGGGGGGGGGGGGAGGAAGGGGGTGCCCGGAGACAGTGTTGTCCCCAAGCACCGTTTCCCCCCGATATGCCTCTGCCTCCCATCCCCTGATTTCTCAAAACATTTCCAAATGCCTGGAAAGGTAATGGTTGGTGTCATGGCTCCCATGGGCACAATGTTCAGGACCCCTATGTCATTGTATTGCGTGCAGTTGGTTTTTGCGGGGAGAATTAGCGGTGAACTGCCTCAGAGAACCCGGGGAAAAGCATAAGCCTATTAAAACGCCTTTGAAGAAACATATTAACTAAAGCGGCGCACGACTGCCATAGAGTTAAACAGCCTTTCCCCCGTGCTGGGATCGAAATGTTTCAAGAGGCTGGAAGGAGAGCAAACAGAAAAGGCAGAAAGGGAAGCAAACGATCTGCTGGCAAGATGAAATTCCTTGCTGCAAATTCATTCCTGCCAAAGAGGTGGTCCACTGGAGTGGTGAGATGGCCAAGTTAGGATAACTAGGTTGGAATTTCATCAATTAACTGGGATGTCTCCGGCCTTGTGGTTTTAAACACAAGTGATTCCAGACCACGTTGGGAAAAACCCATCAGTCCTGACGCTTGGGTTTACACAGAGGTGGGATCCAGCAGGTTCTCACAGGTCCCCGAGAGTAGGTTACTAACTATTTGTGTGTGCCGAGAGGGGGTTACTAATTGGTGATTTTGCCACGTGATTTTTGCCTTAGTTACGCCCCTCCTCTCAGCAGTAGCGCGCGGAACTTGAAGCAGTCTAGCAGGAGGTAACGCACCGGCGCAAGGGCAGGTGCCTGTGCTCCGCTGCATTTTACTTTCCCCGGCCTAAGCGATCCGGCAAAGCAAGAGTGGCTGCTGCCCTCTGCTACCAGCCCCCGCCCCAGGAATGCCCCCCGCTACCAAATGCCCGGCCACACCCCCACCGTGTCCCACCCAGTCCCATTGGCACTACTCCACAGTTTGAATCCCATCACCATGGGAACCTGTTACTAAAATTTTTGGATCCCACCACTGGGTTTACAGCACATCAGGAAATGGATAATTGTGAGCCTGGGGAGTTTTCATGCCGCCAGAGAAGCTCTTACAATTTTCTTTATTAAGTCTCAGTTGTTCCTTTAGTTATTATGGGTTTAGTTCTTCTTGTATTCTATGGGAGGAAACCTTAGTTAGACCCTGTCCCTTTAAGAAGCCCCCCAGAGTCTTCCTTTTATTACGCAGTAGTGCTTCAATTCAGCAGTTAGTCTAAGGTGCCAGTGGAGCTGGAAGGCTGCAATGTCTGTTACACAGAGGTGGGATCCAACCAGTTCTCACCACTTCTCTAGAAGTGGTTACTAATTTTTTCTGAGTGCCGAGAAGGGGTTACTAAAGCAACCTCCCTGCCCAATAGGGACTGGAGGTGCGTGTGTGCGGCGGCGCCACTGTTTGAATCCCACCACCATCGGAACCTGTTATTAAAATGTTTGGATCCCACCACTGCTGTTACATATAAGGTGTATAAGGTGTAGAGCATCAAGTTAAAGTGTTACAGAAAGTTGAGTCCAGATAGAGGACACTGAAGGAACCAAGAGGAAGCCCAGACAAAGTGGACTTTCTTGGAAGAAGTCAAGAAAGGATGAAGGTCTCAAGCTTCAAGTTGTTCTAGTCAGAGGTGTAGAAAGAGGGAAAACCACCCGGTGCACTGGCGCGTCCTCCGCCTCCATCCACACTGTCCCACCCTGGAACGCCCCCATCCTGCCCCAGAACACCCTCACATCACACACACATACCCCGCTGTCCCCTTGGTGCTACGCCTCTGGTTCCAAGTACTTTATTTTCTCCCCTTGGAGCTACGCCTCTCGTTCCAAGTCCCTTATTTTCATCAGACCCTGGGAGGAGTTAGGGTCTTAATTCTTCTATGCAATTAAACCTTTTTGTTTTAACTGTTACACCTTTGCTTCTGAGCCTCCCACTCTGTTATGGCCGAGTACAGGGCACCTCGTGTTTTCCTTCTGTGGTTGTGCAACTTGCATGCCGCCATTACTCCCCGCTCGTTTCCCGCCATAAAAGACGATCAGCGTTCAGGCAAAGTGTACAGACTTTTCTTCAACGCTTCACTCTTTTATGCTGACATATCAATCTGTCGATAGACTGATAGACTGATGAGTCGATCTTTGATAAGATTAAAGATGAAAATTAATGATTATATTAAAAAATTAAAGCACAAACGCGTGACAGAGAACCTGAAAAACTTCTCCCCCACCTCAGACGCAAGCAAAAAGCCAACTGATGGGCAATTCCTGCCCTGCTGGAAATAGGGGGGTGGGTAATAATGCCAAACCTGCCCTCTGAAGTTGTGGGGACCTCACTCTGCGTAATCTCTCTCTCTCTCTCTCTCTCTCTCTCTCTCTCTCTCTCTCTCTCTCTCTCTGTGTGTGTGTGTGTGTGTGTGTGTGTGTCTCTCCACACACATTATATGTGCCTGAAGCTGCAACAGCTGAAGCCGAACGCAGGCTACATGAAGAAATATTTTCGGGGGCCATCTGGAACCACCTCCGTGCATGCAGTTCATGTTCCTGCTATCTGCTCGTGGCACATTTGTGCCTGCGTGGTACTGTCATCTGCCACCCACCGTCCTGTGGCAGCAGGCGCTGCCCCCTCATGCACAGGTGTGGCCCCGTTTTCACCTGTCAGATTGCTGCAGGGTATGATGTAGCTGCCCAGATTTTCTAAAATTTCCCCCAGTTCCTCTCACTCCCTATTGCAGAACATAATCTCTTTCCAGACTTGTCAGGAATAGAAGTGTTATGTCCTCATCGTTGTAAACTGGGGATAAAGGCAGAGAAAACAGCATCTTTTTAAAGGGTTGTCTTCTGTCGGGGTGTGCGTGACTGCCTTTTGAGCCTCTCCATTTGTCATCTCCTATTGCCCTATTCCTTTGTCACTGCAAAGGAAGCCCCCCCCCCCGAAAACCCCTAAATGAAGGCTCAAAATGAAACCTCCAAGTTTAGAAGCAGTACACCTCTCACTCAGAGTTGGTAGAGAACGATTGCCTTGCTTGTGGGGAATTGGTCTTATTGTTTTTGGAGACAGGATGCTTGACTAGATGGACCTCTTTGTCCTGGCCAGAGAGTAGAATCATGGAATCATAGAATTGGAAGAGACCCCAAGGGCCATCCAGTCCAACCCCCTGCAATGCAGGAACACACCATCAAAGCACTCCTGACAGGTGGCCATCCAGCCTCTATTTAAAAATCTTCAAAGAAGGAGACTCCACCACACTCCAAGGGAGTGCATTCTGCTGTTGAACAGCCCTGAGCATCAGGACGTTTTTCCTGATGTTCAGGTGGACTCTCTTTTCCTTCACCTTGAACCCATGACTCCTGGTCCTAGTCTCCGGAGCAGCAGAAAACAAGCTTGCTCCCTCTTTGACATGACATCCCTTCAAATATCTAAACACAGCTATCATGTCCCCCCTTAACCTTCTCTTCACCAAACTAAACACCCCCAGCTCCCTAAGTCTCTCCTTGTAGGGCATGGATTCCAGACCTTTGGCCATTTTGGTTGCCCTCTTCTGGACCCATTCCAGCTTGTCAATATCCTTCTTGAACTGCGGTGCCCAGAGCTGTACACAATATTCCAGGTGAGGTCTAACCAGTGTAGAATAGAGAGGTACAATTACAGCCCTCGATCTAGACCAGGGGTAGGGAACCTGAGGCTCGAGAGCCGCATGCGGCTCTTCTGCCCTTACACTGTTGCTCCACGAGTCGAGCTGCTGGCCCCATCCTTGCCCACCCTGCAGGCAGCAGGGCGGACGCATCCATGCGCTTCTCAGAATAAGCAGAGTAAAAGGTAAAAAACCCCAATATATACAGTGTTATCTTTATTTTAAATGTCAAAAATTATTTGCGGCTCCAAGTGTTTTCTTTTCCCATGGAAAACGGGTCCAAATGGCTCTTTGAGTGTTAAAGATTCCCTACCCCTGATCTAGACACTATACTCCTATTGAGTACTAGGTCAATTCTTGGTGGTGATGGTCAGTGCCATCAAATCACAGTCAATATATGGTGACCCCAGAGGGCCTTCAAGGCAAGAGACAAACAGAGGTGGTCAACCATTGCCTGCCTCTTCATAGCAGCCCTGGACTTCCTTGGTGGTCTTCCATCTGAATACTAACCAGGGATGACACTGGTCCATTCCACACAGCCTAAACAAGAAGTCCTGGGGATGATAAAAAAGGCGTACTGGGAAGGCACTCCGCCCCACTTTCTTCCCAAGACATCCTCAGGGTGCTCTACAGAGCTCTCTCAGCCCCACCTACCTCACAGGGAGTTTGTTGTGAGGGGGGGAGGGAAAGGAGTTTGTCAGCCCCTTTGAGTCTCCTATAGGAGAGAAAGGGGGGATATAAATCCAACTCGCTGCTGCTGCTGCTGCTGCTGCTGCTGCTGCTGCTGCCTCTTCTTCTTCTTCTTCTTCTTCTTCTTCTTCTTCTTCTTCTTCTTCTTCTTCTTCTTCTTCTTCTTCTTCTTCTTCTTCTTCTTCTTCTTCTTCTTCTTCTTCTTCTTCTTCTTCTTCTTCTTCTTCTTCTTCTTCTTCTTCTTCTTCTTCTTCTTCAAGCTGAAGGTGCCTTTTTTGGGAGACTGCTTCAAAAGTGCAAGATGTCTCCTGCCCAGCTGTGCAGAATGCAGAACTCAGGAGGCATTTTATATTTCCCGCCTGCCTGTTTTGCTCTCCGGTCCACCCTCCACTTGCGCCCAACATTTTGTGTGCAGCGGAAGGGATTCTCCCTGCCACTATCTGCTGAAGGTTGCCCCAGGACGTTCGCTGCTCTGGTTCCGATCCTGGACATTTTTTTAGTCCCAAAAGTGCAAAGTTGTACTCAACTGGTCCTGTCAATTCTGGCAATATATTGTCTTCCTTTAAAAAATTTTTTTGGAGAAGCTGCATTTGAAGATATGCAGACACATGTAAGAGAATCTTTGACCCCCAGAGGACTCCCGTTGAAAAGCATTGGGACCGTGCAGTTTGTCATTTCCAGCCTCAGAGGTGGAGCTACCAGAGGGCCAGGGGTGCACTAAGGTAAGGGCAGGGGGTAGGGGGCAGGATGCCGTTGCAGGGGGGGGGCGGAAAACACAGAGTGTGCACTGGGTGCACTCTGACCCAGCCACGCCTCTGTCTACTCTGGACTTCCTTGATGGTCTCCCCCCCAAATACTAACCAGGGCCAACCCTGGTTAGCTTACTATACTGATGAAACTGGGCTAGACTGGGCCATCCAAGTCAGGATAAGAGATGAACCCTGGACTTCTTTGATGGTCTCCGAGTACAAATCAGGGCCAACCCTGCTTAGTTTCTGAGATATGATGAGACAAGTCTAGCACGGGCCGTTCGAGTGAGGATATTCAATTCTAGCATTTTACTGTATTAGTATCCCTGGATGTGGAATGAACACACACACAACCAACGTTCGACAGTGGAATCACTGCCTCGGAGTGTGGTGCAGTCTCCTTCTTTGGAGGTTTTCAAAGAGAGGCTGGATGAACATATGTTGGGAATGCTTTGATTGTGTGTTCCTGCATTAGAATCACAGAATCATAGAGTTGGAAGAGACCACAAGGGCCATCAAGTCCAACCTCCTGCAGCTGTGGTCTCTTCCAACACTATGATTCTATGATTGACATGCGCTTGATTTTTCTTTTGATGTGTGTTGGGTAATTCTTATGTTACATTCCATGTATGCAGAGCAGAACATTTCTTCAGCAGCTACTGGTATCTGGTTTTATGTTTAGGGTGCATGAACATTGGCTGATTCTTGCAAAGAGATGCATGCATGTCTTCTTCTTCTTCTTCTTCTTCTTCTTCTTCTTCTTCTTCTTCTTCTTCTTCTTCTTCTTCTTCTTCTTCTTCTTCTTCTTCTACCTGTGTTCAGAGTTATATGCAAAATGGTTTTATTCTGGTTTTTTTTTACTGTATGTATTTATAGACTTTTATTGTTTTACTCTGTTGTTCACTGCCCTGAGCCCTTCGGGGGAGGGCGGTTTATAAGTTTTAAAAATAGATAAATATAAATGCATAAATAAATAAACAGAGCTCGTATTTGGAGTAAGCACATGGTAAGCAGCCATGAAGAACAGCATTTCCCTGCTTGAGCCATGGAGACTTGGGGACAAGTTTGTTGCATCTCTGTCTAGTAACTTCCAAATCTCGGGGCGGGGGAGGAACCCAAAATAATCTCTCCTAGAGTTCAATGCTCCAGTGAGCAGGGAAAAAAATTCCAAGGTTGTGTGTTCATCACTTCATTGAGCCCAGAGTGATGCTTCAATAATCATGTGCATTCATTTATATTGTAGAAATAAAAATTCTGAAGGGACTAAAACACTCTCAAAAACTTCATAGATGTAAATGTCCCGCCGATAGCATTTGTCACCGGAAACAAAGTGCCCTGGAATAAATGCGTGTGAATTATGGGCCGGGTTTTTAGCTCATCTGCAAAGCTATACAGAGCTTGCTTCCTTCGCCAGTCCCCATTTATGTTGTGGCGGGCGGCATCTCGCCATTTTTGATGCCCCATTAAAATTCTGTCAAATATCCCCGTGCAGCGGCATTAAACACTGGCAGATCCGGAATGGCACATAAAACATTTCCATAAAGCTCTTGCGAGGAGTTTTACACTTAGCTCATCTTTGAGTCCAGGATCACAAAATCTATTTTAACTTCAAGACTGCAGCTTTGCCTAAACAGATGAGTATTTATCTTTCGGTGGCATTGAAACATAGCTCAGCGTTTTGACTGGTTTATTTCCCCCCCACCGTTGCTTTTATTAAAAAAAAAATGTTTGTCTGCTCGTTTTCTTAGGCTGTGCTGTCACTGTCCTTCATGTGTCCTCTCTTACCCTCAATGTAAAGTCGCTGGTGGAAGTGGAACACTTACCAAATTCCAGCTAATGGTGTGCACCAATTTGTTTTGGTTGTTTTTTGGATTTGGGTTTGATAGACCCGTTTTTTTTTTCAAAAGATCCAATAAAAGCAGAATCTCCATACTGATGTGTGTGTGCCCCCCCCCCCCCAGCTTTCTTTGAATGTCCCAAACTATTTGGGTCTATGAAACCCCGTGGGAAATCTTTATGGGGCTGGTTTTTAAAGATAGAGCCACCACATTTGCACCATAGCTACAGGTAGGGCTCTCTTTGGGGGCACATAAAACTAGACCCCCAACTCAATCTTTACCATACTTGGGTTGGTAAATCTTTACCAAAATCTTTACCAAAAGAAGAAGAAGAAGAGTTGGATTTCAGAGAAAGGGGGGATATAAATCCAACTCTTCTTCTTCTTCTTCTTCTTCTTCTTCTTCTTCTTCTTCTTCTTCTTCTTCTTCTTCTTCTTCTTCTTCTTCTTCTTCTTCTTCTTCTTCTTCTTCTTCTTCTTCTTCTTCTTCGGTAGGTCATAGACGAAGAAGAGTTGGATTCATATCCCCCCTTTCTCTCCGGTAAGGAGACTCAAAGAGGCTTACAAACTCCTTTCCCTTCATCCCTCACAACAAACACCCTGTGGCTCCTTCCGCCCAGGCAAAATAATGCGTTTTCAAGCCACTTTCACAACTGTTGGCAAGTGGATGTTGCCATTCCGCACAGCTTCAAAGAGCACTGAAAGCAGTTTGAAAGTGCGTTATTCTGCTTGTGCGGAATGAGCCTGTGAGATAGGTAGGGCTGAGAGAGCTCCAAAGAACTGTGACTAGTTCAAGGTCACCCAGCTGGAGCGTGTTGGAGTGCACAGGCTATTCTGGATTCCCCAGATCAGCCTCCACCACAGCTCAAGTGGTAGAGTGGGGAATCAAACCCTCCAGATTAGAGTACACCTGCTCTTAACCACTGCGCCACTGCTGCATGACCTGCAGGTATGCTGCAAATTTGGTGGCTCAGCCTTTAAAAAAATCACCCTCCACAACCCTGCAAAGATTCCACGCATGAGGTAACAGACCCACCCACCCCTGGGTAATTTTTTGTTTTACTTTTCTCGATTCAGCGTTTTTGACTCCATTGAAATGGTGCCTTCTATTTTTCGGCTGCAAAATAACTTGTCTGGCTTTTTGTTCTTTTATTTCAGCAGATCCGTGTGCAGATTTTCTGCCTCTGTCAGAAGAAGAAGAAGAAGAAGAAGAGTTTGGATGTATATCCCCCCTTTCTCTACTGCAGGAGACTCAAAGGGGCTTACAATCTCCTTGCCCTTCCCCCCTCACAACAAACACCCTGTGAGGTGGGTGGGGCTGAGAGAGCTCCGAGAAGCTGTGACTAGCCCAAGGTCACCCAGCTGGCGTGTGTGGGAGTGCGCAGGCTAATCTAAATTCCCCAGATAAACCTCCACAGCTCAGGCAGCAGAGCTGGGAATCAAACCCGGTTCCTCCAGATTAGATACACGAGCTCTTAACCTCCTACGCCACTGCTGCTACGCCAGTAAAGAAAAAAAAAATAAAACATATCACTGACACTGCTACATGATCGGACCCCCTGTTGTTTCCAGAAGTTCCCAGAGCTCTCCTTCGTCACTTCCAGGTTGTGGTTCTGGGGAGCGGGGTTCGATTCCCTGCTCCTCTGCAGGCAGCCTGCTGCGTGACCCTGGGTGACCCTTGGGCCAGTCACAGTTCTCTCCAAACTTTCTCGGCCCCGCCTGCTTCACAAGGTGTACGTTGTGAGAAGACGAAGGGAAAGGAGTGTGCAAGCCACTGTGAGACTCCTTACAGAAGGAGTTCATAGGCTGCTTGGAGACTCCTAACAGTTGGGAAAAGCGGGGTATAAATCCAATCTCTTCTTCCTTCACATCAAGCCTGCTGGGTGACCTTGGGCCAGTCCCAGGTCTTTCCAAACTCTCTCAGTCTCACTAAGTCACAAGGTGTCTCTTGTGAGGACAGGAAGGAGTTTGTAAACTGGAGCAGCAGTGGCGTAGGAGGTTAAGAGCAGGTGCACTCTAATCTGAAGGAACAGGGTTTGATTCCCAGCTCTGCCGCCTGAGCTGTGGAGGCTTATCTGGGGAATTCAGATTAGCCTGTACACTCCCACACACGCCAGCTGGGTGACCTTGGGCTAGTCACAGCTTCTCGGAGCTCTCTCAGCCCCACCTACCTCACAGGGTGTTTGTTGTGAGGGGGGAAGGGCAAGGAGATTGTACGCCCCTTTGAGTCTCCTGCAGTAGAGAAAGGGGGGATATACATCCAAACTCTTCTTCTTCTTTGACATTCCTTTCAGTTGAGAAAAGTGGAGTATAAATGCAAACACTTCTTCCCATGGTTCTTTGATTGGCTGTGCTGTGGAAAGGTCTGTTAGCCATCTAATAAATCTGGGAGTGACTGTATGTGTTGGCCTGTCCTTTGGGGGACAAAAAGGCTGGCCTCGAGGGGATTTAATTGGTACTTTAATCAACGGACCCTTGATGGATTCATGGATGGAGTGTAACGAACCAGTAAAGTCCAGTCAAAAGCAACCGTGTTAAGTTCTTTATTGAGCTGGCATTCTTAGTCAGGGACAGGCAATGCGAGAACTAACCCCTGCTTATACAGGGCATCAGAAAGACTCCCACCAAAAGAATATAAACAAAGCAGATTTTCACACAGTATTTCACACAGGCAAGCAAGCAAGTAAAGATAACCAAAACAGTGAAATTCCCCTTCCCGGGCGTTCAGTCAGAACTCGCAGTGAGGACCATTACAAGGTCAAACTGCAACCTTACATGGAGTTGCTGCTGTGGGTTTGGAAAATACCTGTGGGGTAGCCTGGGGGGACGGGAGTTTGTGAAGGGAGCTGAGCAGGACTATGACGCCAAAGGACTCATCCTCCAAAGTGGTCCTCCTGTCCTGGGGAGCTGCTCTGGAATCTGAAGACCAGTTATGATTCAGATATAATAACACTCCAGACCCCCCCTCCCCACACACACACTTGAAAGCAGCCATTTTTTCTGGAGTTCAGTTGGACGGCTAGGAGATCACCTTCCTGGTGGATCAGTTTTTAATCAGTGGCCTTGCAAATTCTAGATAGTTTGCCTGTTTTTGGAGGCTGTTTTATTTCTTCCTTGGGTTCATTTTGATGAATTGCAGCTAGTCTGGGGAAGCAGCCAGAAGTTGGCTTTAGAGTGTAAAAGGTACAGGATCAGCCTTCTTAGCAGACCACAAGCGGAACATGAGTCAACAGTGTGATACAGCAGCTAACAAAGCCAATGCGATCCTGGGCTGCATCACCAGGAAAATAATAGTACCACTCTATCCTGCATTAGTCAGACCTCACCTGGAATCCTTTTGTCCAGTTCTGGCCTCTGCAATTCAAGAAGAAGAAGAGAAGAGTTTGGATTTATACCACCCCCTTCTCTCCTGTATGGAAACTCAAAGGGGTTTATAATCTCCTTTCCCTTCCAGACAAACAACAAATAACAAACACCCTGTGAGGTGGGTGGGGCTGAGCGAGCTCCGAAGAACTGTGACTAGCCCAAGGTCACCCAGCTGGCACATGTTGGAGTGCACAGGCTAATCTAGTTCCCCAGATAAGCCTTCACAGCTCAAGTGGCAGAGCAGGGAATCAAACCCGGTTGTCCAGATTAGAGTGCACCTGCTCTTAACCACTATGCCACTGCTGCTCTCAAGGATATTGATGTTGGAACAGGTCTAGAGGAGGGTGACCAAAAGGGTAAAAGATCTGGACTCCATTCACTATGAGGAGAGACTTAGGGAGCTGGGTATGTTTAGTTTCAGAAGAGAAGGTAAAGGGGTGAAATGATAGCAGCCACATTTAAATATTTGAAAGGGTGTCATGTGGAAGAGGGAGCAAGCTCGTTTCCTGCTGCTGCTGCAAAGACTGGGACAAGGAGTAACAGATTCAAGGTGCAGAAAAAGAGATTCCACCTAAAAATTAGGAAGAACTTCCTGAGGGTCAGGACTGTTTGACAGTGGAATGTGCTGCTTCAGAAGGTGGTTGAGTGGAGTCTTCTTCTTTGGAGGCTTTTAAACAGAGGCTGGATGGCCATCTGTCAGGAATGCTTTGATTGTGTGTCCTGCATGGCAGGGGGTTGGACTGGATGGCCCTTGGAGTCTCTTCCAACTCTATGATTCTTGCCCATTGCTTTTGTTTCCCATCTCTGCAATCCCTTCTTCAGAGTAGCACAGATTAAAAAATGGACTGCAAGGTCCCCGGTTTGAATCCTGGACCGCTGCTTTAATGAACACTCTTCGTTCCATAGCAACTCATCCCTAAACCCAAACGCGAGCCCAGTGGAAGTTTAAACAAAACAAAACTACTTTTGGAGTGATGAAGTCAAGTGAAAGGTTCAGACTGTTGAGTGCTATAATCAATAATGCATGCCTGAGATGAACAGTATACTGTACTTTGCTGCGCCGAATCAATAATACATTTTCATGCTCAACTTTTTAATCCTCAAAACAACTACATCAAAAATTTCACACTAGGGTTGTTCTTAAAAAATCAATAATGGAAGCTCTCTCTGCCTTCCCCTTTCTTTTATTTAGTGGAGTTTTAATTAAAGGCAGAACAAATTTGTTTGCCCAATGACAACGATGCAGGCCCTCGTCCCTGCTCAGTCGCGACTCCGTTTCTGCCTGCAACAGGATCGGGGATCACAAGATGTAAAGTTGTGCCAAGGAACTGCACGCTAAACACAGTGTGTAACAGACTTCTCTCTGTGTGTAGCAGACTCCACCTCTGAAGATGCCAGCCATAGAGGCAGGTGAAATGTGAGGAACAAGATCCACCAGACCACGGCCACACAGCCCAGAAAACCCACCACAAGCAGTTGAATCTGGCCGTGAAAGCCTTCGACAATACATTGACTTGCACACCCTTCGGGTTGATGCAACGTCTTGGCCATGTGGGGGATCCTAACCACTGTACAACACTGCCTCTCATAAGCACCAGTATCTGAAATGAACACAGAATCTTCCTTCTGGTTTTTGTGAAATTTTATGTGTAAGCCCCTTGGGGCAGGGATCTGTCTTCTAGTCCTGTATAAACTTCCACATAGATTGATGGTGTCTTATATCTCATTTCAGTTGAGTGTGGATCAACAGATGAACTGATCCACAAAATGGAGCTAGGAACAGATAGGGGTGGGGGGGGGGGGGGGGCAAGGTGGATTTCTCTACAAATTTGAAAGAAATCCCAGGTCAGAAAAAAAACGAAATCTAAAAAAAATACGTTGGGGAATAAAATTTTCCCAAATAATAGAGAGTTGGAAGAGACCCCAAGGGCCATCCAGTCCAACCCCCTGCCATGAAGGAACACACAATCAAAGCACACCTGACAGATGGCCATTCAGGCTCTGTTTAAAAACCTCCAAAGAAGGAGACTCCACCACTCTCCGAGGCAGTGAATTCCACTGTCGAACAGCCCTGACAGTCAGGCAGTTCTTCCTAATGTTTAGGTGGAATCTCTTTTTCTCATAGTTTGAAATCAAGTGAAATGTCTGACATTTTAAGAAAAGGCTGAGCTTTTGACGGTCGTTTTGGAGGTTGCTAGGAAACCACAAAATTGCTGAGACTGCTAAGCCTCGGTTTCTGAAAAGCCGAACCCTGGGGAGGGGAATTCAGAGGCTAAAATAGTTTGGCAAAAGTCCTCACCTGTCATGTCCCCTGACGGAGAAGGTTTCACTGGAGACAAGCGTGGCAGCCAGACCTGAAGGTCTCACTCCAGTCAATATTCCACAAATAGACCTGGCCCGGCCCAGCCGCTGTCCCTGCGCAACTCAGCCAGATTTTCCCCAGGAAGAGGGCGTCAGTGTGAGGGAAGGATCCAAAGTTGAACGTAGGAAGCCAGATGAAGGCAGGTGGGTGGGAAGGAGAGGCTGAAGCAGGAGAGGCTACGGGGGCTTACAGGGAAAGGAAAGAAGGACTAGTGCATAGGTGTCAAACTCGCGGCCCTCCAGATATTATGGACTACAATTCCCATCATCCCCTGCCAGCATCAGCTGGCAGGGGATGATGGGAACTGTAGTCCATAACATCTGGAGGGCCACAAGTTTGACACCTGTGGGCTAGTGGGAAAGGGGGAAATAAGATCAAGGGTTGCAATTGTACCTCTGTATTCTGCATTGGTTAGACCTCACCTGGAATATTGTGTACAGTTCTGGACACCACAATTCAAGAAGGATATTGACAAGTTGGAACAGGTCCAGAGGAGGGTGACCAAAATGGTAAAAGGTCTGGAGTCCATGTCCTATGAGGACAGGTTTAGGGAGCTGGGAATGTTTAATCTGGAGAAGCAAAGGTTAAGGGGGGACATGATAGCCATGTGTAACTACTCGAAGGGATGTCATGTCGAAGAGGGAGCAAGCTTGTTTTCTGCTGCTCCAGAGACTGGGACACTGAGTCCTGGGTTCAAGGTGAAGGAAAAGAGATTGCACCTAAACATCAGGAAAAACTTCCTGACAGTCAGGGCTGTTGGACAGTGGGATGCACTACCTCCGAATGTGGTGGAGTCTCCTTCGTTGGAGGTTTTTCAAGAGTGGCTGGATGGCCACCTGTCAGGAGTGCTTTGATGGTGTGTTCCTGCATTGCAAGGGGTTCGACGATGGCCCTTGGGAGTCTTTCCAACTCTATGATTCTGGTCAATAATAACAACAATCCTCCTTGTGACAGGCCACTGGAGGCAGCTTGAGATTTGGACCCTCTGCCAGGTACCTGTGACATTTCGATGCTTATATATCATTCTCTTTTCCATTTTAGCTTCACAACAATCCTGAGAGCTAAGTTAAGGGGGGAGTCTGTGGCTGGCCCAAGATCCCCCAGTGGGTTTTTATGGCAGCATCGGGGTTTGGATCCGGGTCTAGGCCCATGTGGCCATGGTTAGTTTCTTCTGCCTTCCAGCTTTGTTTAGTTCTTTGACATTACAGATTAAACGTGCGCATTTCCTCCTCCCTGCCCTCCCAGAGAGCAAATTTGCTGACAAAGGGAATTTATTTTGACTGCTAAGGGTAACAAATTAATCCTCCCTGCGATCGCTGCCGAATTAATCATTCTCCTTCATCTCTTCCGTGACCCTCTCGCTACTTTCTGGCAGTTAACATGCCCTGCTTCAGATCGTTCACTGTCAAATGTGTCTCACTCGGAGCGAAAAGCTCATATTTAACAAAGTTATTTGGGCTCAATCGTTAGATTTTCTCAGCCAGTTTTTTTTTTTTAACATACTGTATTCAGAAACACAATTGCTGGGAGCCGCAGAGTATTCAGCAGGGACGGATCAAGTCACTCCCCAGCTTCTTTCCTTCCCATTTTCACAGTGCCACAATATTGTAGCAGAAATGCGATTGTCTCGGCTCTGGGGAGAAGCCATGATTTTGTATAACCGGTTTGCTTCCTTGTGGGCCGCAAAGTTCATTTGATGCTTCTGCATTTACCGGAGAGTGTTTGACTAGGGTGGACAAGTTGCTGGACGTTTCTTTAATGGGCTCGGATGGTTTGGTAGCTATGGAAGGTTGAGTTGTACAGGAGACTGGATCGTGGCCTAGAGGCACAGCGTCGGCTTGGCATGCGGAAGATTCCAGGTTCAATTTCTGGTTTCTCCAGTTAAGAAGATCAGGTAGTTACTGATGAGAAACACCTCCATGTGGGACCCTGGAAAGTCACTGCCCATCTAAGCAAACAATACTGACCTTGGTTGTTGTGGGTTTTCCGGGCTGTGTGGCCGTGGTCTGGTGGATCTTGTTCCTAATGTTTCGCCTGCATCTGTGGCTGGCATCTTCAGAGGTGTATCACAGAGGGAAGTCTGTTACACACTGTGTCCACTGAGAAGGGAATGTTTAGTGGGGTATATATTGTCCATGTCCCAGGGTGGGGAACCGATCAGTGATTTGGGTGGAACTTGCTATCCAAAGGTGTGGTTGACTGCATTGTATTGCGGGAGGGATTTTCAATCCATTTACATTCGTATTCACATTTGCATTCCCTGCAGTAGCAACAGTATTAGTGAATGCCAGCCACAGATGCAGGCGAAACGTTAGGAACAAGATCTAACAGACCACGGCCACACAGCCCGGAAAACCCACAACCACCAGTGTTCTATGTGTGTTTCTGTGTGTATGGCGGTATGTGTGTGAATGAGAGGCACCATACACATTTTGCTAGTGTGTTTTGAACTGTTTAAATTCTAACATTGGATACTGTAGAACAAAGGTCTTCAAACCATGGCCCTCCAGATGTTCATGAACTACAATTCCCATCAGCCCTGCCACTTAGCCATGCTGGCAGGCGCTGATGGGAATTGTAGTCCATAAACATCTGGAGGGCCATAGTTTGAAGACCCCTGCTGTAGAATCCTGTCACATTAGTATGGATCCCTTCCGCCAAAGAGGCCTGGGTAACTTTCATGGGTTTTTACCCCCTTTTAAAACCCTTTTTAAACCCATTTTTTACCCTTCTTGAGATAGGTTAAATAAAGTCTTCCAGATAAACAGGATTCATGTTCCATCATCCCCTGCTGGCAGGGGATGATGGGAACTGTAGTCCATAACATCTGGAGGGCCACGAGTTTGACACCTATGCTTTAGGAGGAGACGCTAAGGACAGAACATGGCGCCTCCTACATGCAAAGCAAATGCTCCACTACGGAGGCCCGGAGGCAAAGTCCTCAACTTTGGGTTGGGGTCCTCCCGGATATTTGGGGGTGAAGCTCAGGAAGGGCAGAGTTTGGAGCGGGGAGAGTGTAATGCCATCGAGATCAGTCATAATTCCCAATGATCTCTGGCAAACCTAGAAACTGCCTGACCCCTGGAGCAACTGGGCAGAGCTGTTCCCGAATGCTGTTTTGTCTGCCGTGTGTGGCAAAGAGATTCACATTGGGGTGAAATCTCTTGTGGAGTAAAATCTCTTGAGCACCTCCTGCAATCGCTCTTTGGCTCCTGACCGCCTGTGCCAATTCTTTCCTTCCTTCCAGGTTTCACCAGCACTCTGCCCTGCAGTCTCTATGATTATCATATTCTTCCTTCCCGAGGGGCTTTCTGCTCAGCACGTGTCTCCCGTGTAACCTTGAAGACCGAGAGATATTTTTTAACATCTCATGTATTTATTGCTTGGCGGCACCGGCATCCGCAGGGAAAGGCAGGTAGTTATCACCACACGTGTTCCGAGTCTGTCTCTTCCATTTTCGGGCTGAGCTGAATGTCAATCACGTCTTTCCAGCCACTTCCCCGAAAACTTGGTGAATGACTGGAATATTTGTTCTTCGATTTCAGTGCGGATTTCTGCCAGGCTCTCGGCTCCGATTTACATCTCTTCTTAACATATTAAGAAGAAGAAGAGTTTGGATTTATATCCCCCCCTTTTCTCCTGAAGGAGACTCAAAGGGGCTTACAATCTCCTTGCCCTTCCCCCCCTCACAACAAACACCCTGTGAGGCGGGTGGGGCTGAGAGAGTTCCGAAGAACTGTGACTAGCTCAAGGTCACCCAGCTGCCGTGTGTTGGGAGTGCACAAGCTGATCTGGTTCCCCAGATAAGCCTCCACAGCTCAGTTGCAGAGCGGGGAATCAAACCCGGTTCCTCCAGATTAGAATGCACCTGCTCATAACCACTACGCCACTGCTGCTCCTTGCTTTAAAATGTATAGCCCCTGCCTCTGTGGAGCCAGATGCTGTTCTGACGATGATTTGTATTTGTACTTCAATTTATACCCCCACCCTATCCCCGCAGGGCTCAGGGGGGCGAAAAACATCGCAAGCAGGATACATTATAATAGAATAAAATACATAAAATTAAGAATATGTATCACGTTACAGATGGCGACTTAAACGTATCGAGCCTAACAATTTGCTAAACCAATAACATCAGCACTAAAAAAACATATCAATACCTGTCCATACTAAATCCATATAATAGCAATAAATCAACAATAATGTTGGGGGTACAATTTTAGGGAAATGGGTTGCCAAGGGGTATTCAAGTGGGAAAAGGTTGGGACCCACTGGTCTACCATTAACACTTTTACATGCAGGTGGTGCTGATCTGACCCAATTTAGGACAAACTTATCCAGTTCCTAAATCCTCTTGTCTTAATTTGGGGGAAAGGGACAGTCCCTCTGCAATAAAGAAAGGGGATAGGTTTAGGAGGCCAGCAACGCTAGCAACCTGCAGCTGCCTCAAACAAAATGCAGGGTTGTTTTGCCCTCTTTATCCCCGCACTGCCTCCTACAACAGCCCGACAAGGTAGGTCACCCTCTTGATGGAAGGAACACTCCATGATAATATAGCAGCGGTTCCGAACCTGGGGTATGCAAATTTTTTGGGGAGTATTTGGGGGTATGCAAAAAAATTACTTAATGGATTTGCTACTGTGGGGGTTCAGTTTTAGGGAAATGGGTTACTAACGGGTATGGGAATGAAAAAAGGTTTGGAACTACTCATATATTGGGGTCCCAACACTTCCTTGGCAAATACCTGGAAGTTGGGGGATAGAGTTCGGGGAGAGATGTTATCATGTCCAGGGGATGTTTAGGATGAGGGAGTGGTTCTTATACTCCAGGACTACATTCTCATCAGCTTCCCTGCCAGCATGGCCAATTGGCCATGCTGGCAGGGGCTGATGGGAATTGTAGTCCATAACATCTGGAGTGCCAAAGGTTCGCCACCACGGCAGTCTAGGACATGCCATAGAGATTTGGGGAAATTCCAACAGCATCACCATGCCTTGTAGTGGTGCATTTGAGACTGTGTGAGAGAGGAAAAATCTGCCTCCTCGTAGCCTTCTGGAAAGGGGAGGGTCATGGGTCAGTCCTGGGACAGTGGAGGAATTCTGAGGAGGAGCCACTTAGGGAGAGACCAGCTCTGATAGATACCCAGCACAATGAGTCTAAAGAGCGGGAGGGGGCATTGACAGAAGCCCCCCCCCAGCCTTGCAGGCCATTCCCAACTCCCTGTCAAGCACCAGTTCACCAGATTCATCTACAGGGCAACACAGACCGCCTTTGAGGAGTGGATTCCAGTTCAAACGACGCAAAGCGTGCTTGTTGCAAAAATGCCATTTGTTGGAATGCCATGAGCCTTTTGGGGCCAAAACAATTACAAAGGGGAGCGCTGGGCCAGATGGCCCAGTCGTGAGTGCAACGGTGCAAACTACTCACACCAGTGTTCTGACACCCACCCGATAGATTCCACACAGCATATGTATCAGAGGTGGGATCCAGCAGGTTCTCACAGGTTCCCGAGAGTAAGTTACTAATTATTTGTGTGTGCCGAGAGGGGGTTACTAATTGGGGATTTTGCCACATGATTTCTGCCTTCGTTACGCCCCTCCTCTCAGCAGTAGCGCACAGAACTTGAAGCAGTCTAGGAGGAGGTGCACCAAGGCAGGTGGTGCAGCCTGCACTCTGCAGCATTGCTTCCTCACTGGCGATTCATGCAGCTGCTGCCCTGCCACAGCCCCGCCCAGGAATGCCCCGCCCCCAGAATGCCCGGCCACGCCCCTGTCATGCCCTGCCCAGCCCCATTGGCGCTACGCCACTGTTTGAATCCCACCATCATGGGAACCTGTTACTAAAATTTTTGGATCCCACCACTGATATGTATAATAGGTTGCATTAATTTTATCTTTTATTCAAATTTTATTCCAGTTTTTAACTTGAACTTATGTTAGGGTTTGGACAAACAGTTTTTGGAAACAGGTTACCTCAATTTTATTTTGTATTTGGTCTGGAAATGTACAATGTGGATTTTATATTCTGTACCTGATACCTTCTGGGTCTTTGACCAAAATAAAAAAAAAATATTAATATTGAATAGGTTGCAGTCATTATAAAGGACCCTGTTTTCCTTTTAACCTTTCACGTGTGTGCCCTTCACATGTGATGCAGCGGCCAGGAAAGCCAATATGATTCTGGGCTGTATCCATAGTAGTATAGTACCTAGATCGAGGGATGTCACTGTACCTCTCTATTCTGCATTGGTCAGACATCACCTGGAATATTGTGTACAGTTCTGGGCACCGCAATTCAAGAAGGATATTGACAAGCTGGAACGGATCCAGCAGAGGGCAACCAAAATGGTCAAAGATCTGGAATCCATGCCCTACGAGGAGACTTAGGGAGCTGGGGATGTTTAGTTTGGTGAAGAGAAGGTTAAGAGGTGATATAATAGCCATGTTTAGATATCTGAAGGGATGTCATGTTGGTGAGGGAGCAAGCTTGTTTTCTACTGCTCTAGAGGCTAGGACCAGGAGTCATGGGTTCAAGCTGAAGGAAAAGAGATTCCACCTAAACCTTAGGAAAAACGTCCTCAGGGCTGTTTGACAGTGGAATTCACTGCCTCGGAGTGTGGTGGTGTCTCCTTCTTTGGAAGTTTTAAAAGAGAGGCTGAATGGCCATCTGTCAGGAGTGCTTTAATGGTGTGCTCCTGCATTGCAGCGGGTTGGACTTGATGGCCCTTGGGGTCTCTTCCAACTCTATGATTCTATGATTCTCCCATTCAGGCAGCAATTGGAGCTGATGGAAACAATCTGGGTCACTTTCGCGCTTTCGTATGGAGACACTTCTCTCTCTTTTTAATTTCCTGCAACAGGCATACAGAAACGAACCCCTGCAGTCATACCGGTTGTCCCACAATATAATCAGCTACATCTGCATAGGTGCACATGTGCAACACGCAAAAGAAAAAGCGACTTCCCTGCAATAATGAACATGTTGCTGTAGATCGGTGATACTCGCTGCCACGGGGACACTAGAAAATGCCTCCAAGGGACAAAAATCCTACAGGTAGCATTTTCAGATACTACACCAGCACCCCTTGAGGGAAAACCTGTGCACTACAGCCTGCCCTTGTAGTTCCTTCAGTTTCTCAGAAAAGCAGTTTGGAATTTGGGGAAATGGCCCTAATCGGTCAATGCACAGATACCTGAGAGGGTGACCTGACTAGCTGGTGCCCCAGCCCGTCAAGCCCCGTGATCAACTTTGGCCCAGAGAGTCCCTGAAGAGACACGCCCTGCAATCAGGGGCTCATGGCTGGAACCGAGTGCGACTTGGTTTGCAGACCTACACTGCAAGGGAGTGTTTTGGATTATGCAGCACTCGCAAGGATGGAAGCCAAGGAGAGGACTTGCCTAGAACTCAAGTGCCTGCTTTGGATTTCTTTCTACTGGATAGTCCCCTGTGGTCACCAGGGCGTAGGGGAGAAAGGCTCGGCACTGCCCCCCTATTCAGCAGCCCAACCCTCCCTCCCTTTTTCTGCTGGCTGAAAATGGGCCAGGCCTGGCGAGGGGGGCGGGGCAGGGCGAGGGGGAAGGGGGCGGGGATGAATCTCCACCCCCACTTATGCATGCCTGGTGAACGCTGCCCCTGTTCCCTTATAGCTACGCCCCTGGTGGTTACCACAAGGAAGAGGTGGAGCCAAGCTCTGATATTCAAAATGGTGGCCCCAAGCCCTGAATGGCTACTCACTTCGCGGCTTTTTGATAGAAATGCCATTCTCTAGGTGGGACCTAGGGATCCCCCTGGAATTAAAACTCACCTCCACACCCTCCCAGGCAACAAAATGTGCTTTGGAGGGTGATCCCCGTCTTCCCCAGACGGTGCTCCTAAATCTCCAGAAGTTTCCTCAACCTGGATGTGGCAACCGTACCCCAAACCCCCCAATGCCAGTCAGGACTACTAGCACTGTGGCCCTTCCAGGCAAACACTTCCCTCCATGTTGCTTTTGCGGAGCTTCTCTTCGGTAGAGGTCAGGGGGTGGACGTCTCTGTAGAACATCTTCTTCTTGGAAAAGAGCTTGTCTTGCGCGTGGCTTGTGTGACCGTGGAACTGGGTTGCCAACTCTGGGTGGAGAAATTCCTGCAGATTTGGAGGCAGAGCCTGAGGAGGGCCAGGGTATGGGGAAAGGAGGGACCTCAGTGCGTTAGGACTTTTCAAAAGTGGTCATTTTCTACAGGGGGACGGATCTCTGTGGTCTGGAAATCAGCTGGAATTCCAGGAGATCTCTGGGCAACTCTGGCGTGAAAGAAAGACAATCTTGGGTTGAGGGTCCGTGACACATATAAATCAAAACAGGGAGTCCGGGACAGCTAAAATTGGAGAACTGCAGCTTGACAGTTCACGCGGCCCATTTCTCAAATGCACCGTCAACCCAGACAAGCTTGCCTTCTTCTGTGATAAATGGTCTCATTCCCCTTCTCTTTCCTTAATCCTTCTTGCAGATCTCACGGGTCTCGTTACGGACCAGATATTTGTTTTTCCAGAGTCCAGTTCTAGATTACAGAGTGTCAGGATGAAACACAAAGGCGGCTCAGACTGGCGGGGATGCAGGAAATAATTTTCACGCCTTGTCTTTTAAAGGCTTGGGTTTGAATCCTGTGAGTGAGCCGCCTCAAGCATCATTCTGAATAGGATGGCATCGAAATACTCTCAATAAATAAACAGTGAAGCTCACGCCTTGACCACAGTCTGTAAACTCTGGGTTTGATTCCCCGCTCTGCCGTTTGAGCTGTGGAGGCTTATCTGGGGAATTCAGATTAGCCTGTGCACTCCCACACAAGCCAGCTGGGTGACCTTGGGCTAGTCACAGTTCTTTGGAGCTCTCTCAGCCCCACCTGCCTCCCAGGGTGTTTGTTGTGAGGGGGGGAAAGGAAAGGAGTTTGTAAGATCCTCTGAGTCTCCTCACAGGAGAGAAAGGGGGAATATAAATCCAAACTCATCTCTCTTCTTCTGAAGACGGTGCTCCCTCGTTATTCCCAAGCAGAATTCAAGCCCTTTAATGTCAAATTACCAAGTTGCTTGGAGGGGAATGTTTCTACATGTTGAGCCAAAACTGGATGGCTGGAATGTCCGGAGACAGATTCTGTGGTTGCTCAGAAAGAGGGCTTCCGTCGCTCTTGTCGGTGAAAACGAAATATTGGTGGAAGGGGAAATAAAGATGGGTTCGCTCTGGGCCTAGGTAATGTGCCAGTGTTTCCCAATTTTATGAATTAATGGGCCTCTGGGAACATGCAGAGTTTTTTTCAAGCCTGAACTGCACTTCATCCCCTTTGGACCTGGTTAGAATCCCAGACACATTGAACCTTACTTGATGCCGGCCGTCTGGATGTGAAAGGCTTCCAAAAATGCCTATTCAATCTTCTTATATTTGTGTTTTTTATTCTCCTGTCCTCTGTATGATCTCCACAGCAACCCTGTGGGGTAGGGCAGGCCCATGGTCCCAGTGTGAGTCAATCTGGGTAGATCTCCTCCTCCTCTCTCCCCCTCCCCCTCCCCCCAGGGTAGGTTCTTAAGAACATACTGGAGTCAGCTCAATGTAAGAACATAAGAACATAAGAACTAGCCTGCTGGATCAGACCAGAGTCCATCTAGTCCAGCATTCTGCTACTTGCAATGGCCCACCAGGTGCCTTTGGGAGCTCACGTGCAGGATGTGAAAGCAATGGCCTGCTGCTGCTGCTGCTGCTCCTGAGCACCTGGTCTGCTAAGGCATTTGAAATCTGAGATCAAGGAGGATCAAGATTGGTAGCCAATGTGGGGATGGGGATACTAAAATTTTTGCCCAGCATTTTCTCTTCGCTTCAGGATGTGTCTGCTCTAGTAGGCCAGAGCTGTTGTTGTAACTGCAGTGTGTGTGTGTATGTGGGAACCCAGGTCAAATCACCAAGGTCTATCACAGTGGTGGCGAGCCTATGGCATGGGTGCCAGAGGTGGCACTCAGAGCCCTCTCTGTGGGCACACGCAGAGTGCCCCCCCTCCCACACATCTAGGCTGGCCTGGGCCACTGGGCTCGATTATTAGCATTAAACCTATGACCTAGTTTTGGAGAAGCAGTGTAGGTAAACCCTGTTAAGCTGTTAAACCCCACTGATTTTCATGCGAAGTTCTTCATGCGAAGAACTAAAGAACTTTACGTGGGAGTAAGCTCGGTTGTTGGCAATGGGTCTTGCTTCTGAGTAAACCCTCCTAGGGTCGTGATTCACCCGTTGGAAGAGTTGCACGGTTGCTTCAAAGCAAAGCCACCGACTACCACCAAGCTTACTCCTGAGTAATGCATGAAGCCAACCGTTTTTCCTAAACTCAAACCTCAATATTCAGGTTGAATTGCCGTGTTGGCACTTTGCGATAAATAAGTGGGTTTTGGGTTGCAATTAGGGCACTCGGTCTGGAAAAGGTTCGCCATCACTGGTCTATCATGTCCAGACCCTGATGCAGAGAATCAGGCAGCCATACCCAAATCCACTTGCGGTGCACGCTGGCAGAAGAAGCGTGACCCTTTTCTTCAGGATCAGCAGGCTCAAGATATTAATTTTTGATCCATTGCACAGAACTATCTTGGTTCTCTTTAGAGAAAGTATCTGCCTCGGTCGCTTTCTGGAGCTGGAGCTCCCCTGCCCCTTTGCCACTGTTTGCACCATGTGTACAGACGAAGAAGAGTTGGATTTATATCCCCCCCTCTCCTGTAAGGAGACTCAAAGGGGCTGACAATCTCCTTTCCCTTCCCCCCCCCCCACACAACAAACACCCTGTGAGGTAGGTGGGGCTGAGAGAGATCCAAAGAACTGTGACTAGCCCAAGGTCACCCAGCCGGCGTGTGTTGGAGTGCACAAGCTAATCTGGTTCCCTAGATAAGCCTCCACAACTCAAACGGCAGAGCGGGGAATCACACTCGGTTCCTCCAGAGTAGAGTACACCTGCTCTTAACCGCTGCGCCACTGCAGCCAGAAGTCCGTACTGCAGTCATCACAGAGTCAGGGATAAGCTGGTGGGAAAGTCTTTCAGTTCCAGTTCAGAGCTCAGCTTTCTGAGAACACAGAGATGGATTCCGCACAGGTCAAATATAATGGATGGAAGTTGTTATATAAACTCTCTCTGTCTCTCTTTCTGTCTGTGTGTCTGTGTGTCTCTGTCTCTGTCTCTGTCTCTGTCTCTGTCTCTGTCTCTGTCTACCTACCTACCTACCTACCTACCTACCTACCTACCTACCTACCTACCTACCTACCTACCTACCTACCTACCTACCTACCTACCTACCTACCTACCTACCTACCTACCTACCTACCTACCTATCTCTCTATCTCTCTATCTCTCATCTATCATCTCTCATCTATCATCTATCAATCTATCTATCTATCTATCTATCTATCTATCTATCTATCTATCTATCTATCTATCTATCTATCTATCTATCTATCTATCTATCTATCTATCTATCTATCTATCTATCTATCTATCTATCTATCTATCTATCTATCTATCTATCTATCTATCTATCTATTTTTATCCTGCCCAATTTTTCACAGGGCTTCCCTTGATCTATATACTATACTTCTATTGATGCAGCCCAGAATTGCACTAGCTTTCTTAACTGCCACATCATAATCTGTCTCAAGACCTGAAAACTGTATCAAGACCCAGCTAACATGTGAAAAAGTCACCAATTACGGCTCGATTCTTTCTCCCTCAACTTTTTTGGTCAGGAAGGAAGTGAAAGGAATGGGAACCACCATTTGCAAATATCTTGAAGTCGTTTCTGGATTGTTACCACAAGTGTCATTAAAAAAACAAACAAACAAGAGGGCTGCAAGTCAAACATGGAGCTGGTATTTACAAACTGTATACGAACTGCCTTTCCAGCCTCCTCAGAGCCATCCCGGTAGCTTGCAGATTATTTGTTTATTTAAAACATTTTAATGCCACTTTTCCAACTAATCAGAGTCCCCAAGATGATCAGTGTAAGAAAATTAAAAATTGAAAAGCAATTTAAAAAATCATAAACACGCACTGTCAGAAGTAGGGAGGAGAGGACCAATAACTATACATCAACTATACACAATTGTGTTTTTTCCCCTCAAGTCACAGCTAGTGACTTTGTAGGGTTTTCAAGGGAAGAGAGGTGGTTTGCCTTTGTGTCACCACCCTGGCCTGACAGGGTAGTCTCCCATCCGAATAGTGACCAGGGCTGGCTCTACTTAGCTTCTGAAATCTGAGGAGATCAGGCTAGCCTGAAGCATCCAGATCAGGGCAAGAGATGGACAGAGCTGGCATAACCTTTCTGCTGGTTCCTCATCCAAATACAGCTGACCCTCTTTAGCTTCCCAAGATCTGACAGAACTCGCCTGGGTTATCCAAGTCAGAGTAATGGGCGAAATATACAACATAAACACACGGGGCGGGGGGACCCCATCTTGAAGACAAATGAAACTAAGCAGTTTGAAACACGGGGCCTGAAAGAGACGTCGCTGTGGGAACACCAGACAAAACACAACATGCACAACCGGACATTTTGTAACTTCTCCCTCCGCCGTTGGGTGCCGGGTGCCTTATAGAGAAGGCAACTCTGCTGGCTTCCTCCTCCTAACTGTCCATCCCTGAATTCTGTTGCTGGAAGGTTCCGGGCCTCAGCCTCCCCTCCCTCACCCAATGGGCAAGCCATGGCTGCTTCTGTTAGCAGGGAAACAGATAGGTGAGTGATGGAGTCAGGAATGGGGAGGGCCTCTCTGGACCTCTGATACTGAGGGTCAGCTGGTCCTTCTGGGGTTGCCATCTCTGGGTTGTGAAATTCCTGGAGACTTGGGGGAGGAGCCCAGGAGAGGGGTCAGGGGAGACCTCCGTGGGGTACCAGGTCATAGAGGGGGCCCCCCGCCCCCCAAAGCAGCCATTTTTCCAAGGGCACTGATCATGGTAGTGGGGAATGTGCTGTAATTTCAGAGATCCGCAGGTCCAACATGAAAGGTAGCAAATCTTGGCTCTCCTCGTGGTCTTTTCTGAAAGGGGGAAAACTGCGTGATTTGGGCCTGGAATTGTCAAGTCTGGGTTTCAGAATTCCTTGAAATTTTGGGTGCCAGAGCCTGGAAAGGGGGGCATTTAACAGTCCCTTGGACTGAATGACATCATGTCAGAAGGGTATCCTGTTATTTATTTTTATTTATTTTTGGATTTATATCCCACTCAATCCCCAAAGGGCTCTGTGTGGGTTACAGCCAGCTTACAACATGAAAATACAGCTCTCAGCTCAAACTGGCTGAACACATCATTAACAACCAGCGACTCATGCTGGAAAATGATACTTTTCTCACAGTCAATGGGAGGCAAACCTTTTCTTGCCCAAAGACAGTCTCCGACCGGGGCCTGTAACAAACCAAGATCTGTCCTCATATCCACTCATTCACTTGTTATCAGTGGTGCAGCACCAATGGGGCAAGGGGGGGCAATGCGGCGGGGGCATTGCTGGGGCGTGGAGGGGCATTCCAGGGCAGGGGGCAGCTGGCGCCATGGCAGGGGTGGAGGGTGCATGCATGCCCCAGGCACAGTTTCCCCTCGCTCCACCCCTGCTTGTTATAATAAAGTTCTCTCTCCAAACCAGTTGCTTTCTCCAGCAGAACTGATTTTTGTAGTCGAGCGATCCCTTTAACTTACAGGCAGTGGTGGGATCCAAAAATTTTAGTAACAGGTTCCCACGGTGGTGGGATTCAAACAGTGGCGTAGCGCCCATGGGGCTGAGCAGGGCACGACGGGGCGTGGCCGGTCATTCCGGGGACAGGGCATTGCTGGGCGGGGCTGTGGCAAGGACGCAGCTGCTGTGCCGGTCCTTGGGCGGCGCAGGCTGCCACGCACGCCGGTGCACCTCCTGCTAGACTGCTTCAAGTTCTGCGCGCTACTGCTGAGAGGAGGGGCGTAACTAAGGCAAAAAATCACGTGGCAAAATCACCAATTAGTCACCCCCTCTTGGCACACACAAATAATTAGTAACCTACTCTCGGGAACCTGTGAGAACCTGCTGGGTCCCACCACTGCTTACAGGGGGATAATATGAAGAGCATCCCACACCTCTGCAAACTCCGCCTTCCCCGGACCCCAGCCACCATCCCCAAACCTCCAGGGATATCACAACTGAAGTTGGCAAACTGTCCGGTCCTCCAACCTGTCCATTTCTCCCCTCTCCAGTCTGGCGCTGATGAAGTCCGATATGGAGAACATTCGATTGCTTTGGAAAAGGCTGTCAGACAACGCTGAGGAGAATGGCCGACGCATCTTCATCAAGTAAGGCCAGTGTGATGTGGGGATTAAGAGCGGTGGACTCTAATCTGGAGAGCTGGGTTCAATTCCCCGCTCCTCCACATACACAGCGGACTTGAAACTGCTCCTCCACATGAAGCCTGCCGGGTGACCTTGGGCCAGTCACAGCTCTCTCCGAACTCTCTCAGTCCCACCTACTCACAAAGTGTCTGTTGTGGGAGAGAGGAAGGGAAGTTGATCATAACCTGCTGCTTTGAGATTCCTTAGAGCGTAGTGTTCTTCCAGATGGATTAGTCCCATCATCCCCTGCCAGCATGATGCTGGCAGGGGATGATGGGAACTGTAGTCCATAACATCTGGAGGGCCGCACGTTTGACACTTGTGCCTTAGAGGTACAGAAAAACAGGATATGAAAAGCAACTCCTCCTCCTCTTCTATGTTTGGAGGGGGAATTTTTGTTAATCATCTCCTTGACTCTCCAAAAAAACAGTTTCAAGAGAGCACTGGTGTAGTGCCAATAGTGTGGAGTGGGGAGTGATGCCCCGGGTGCACGCATGTGCGGGGGCATGGCAGGGGTGTTTCAGGACATTCTGGGTTGGACCGGGGTGTGGCGGGGCATGGGACACACGTGTGGCGCAGTTCCCCCTCACTCGCCCCTTGCAAGAATGGGCGCTTTTAGTCACACAAGCACAGTGGAGCCCTTTACAGCAGTTGTTCTAACAGGGTACATGTACAGAGGTGCCAGTTTGTTTTAGTGGGCTGGAGTGCTGGACCAGAAGCTGGGACCAGGACCAGGAGATTCAAATCCTACTGTGGCACAGCTCCCTGGGTGGCCTTCGACCACTCGCGTAGTCCCCGTCTCACCTACCTTCACCTTGTGATGATAAAATGGAGAAGGGGAGACCATTCAGGTTGGATTATTGCACCTTGCTATACGCTGGTCTTCCTTTGTCCGTGACCTGGAAATTAAAGCTCGTTCAGCATGCGGCAGCCAGGCTCCGTTCTGGGGCACAAAGATTACTCCGGTCCTGGACCAGTTCCATTGGCTGCCAGTCAATTTCTGGATCATGTTCAAAGCGTTAGTGTTGACTTTTTAAGGCTGTGAGTGGCCTTGGACCTGCATACCTCTGGGACTGCCTCTCCCCATATTGCCCCATCAGGCCTTCTGGAGATCCCTCCAGATCCCTACTGGAGATTGTCAACCCCTTTGAGTCTCCTGCAGGAGAGAGAGGGGGGCATAAATCCAAATCATCATCATCATCATCATCATCATCATCATCATCATCATCATCATCATCATCATCATCATCATCATCATCATCATCATCATCATCATCATTGTAGATTTCACAGCTGCCAGATCTTTAGCTGGTTGTTGGCCTTCATTACAATTTCAGCCTCACCCAGAGGCCTAGGAAGTTGTAACGTATCGGCGTAGTATTCGTGCGGATCCCAGCAGGGCAGCCTTCTGAATTTGACCGATGTTAATTTTATCCGTTCGAAGATGTTTTAAGTGCTCTCCTAGTGTTTTCGGGATGGCGCCCAGCGTGCCGATTACCACTGGGACAACCCCAGCTGGTCTGTGTTTGGACGCTGAAGCTCGATTTTCAAATCATGGTATCTAGTGACCTTCTCGTGTTCTTTTTCAATGACCCTGCTGTTACCGGGGACTGCTATGTCGATGATGGTCACTCTCTTGTCCTCAATCATGGTGATGTCTGGTGTGTTATGTTTCAACACTTTGTCCGTTTGGATTCGAAAGTCCCACAGGATCTTGACCTTCTCATTTTCCATTATTTTCTCTGGACAATGTTCCCACCATCTCTTAGCTGTTCTTATGTTGTAATTCTTGCATAAATTCCAGTGGATCATCTTCGTCACTGAGTTGTGTCTCTGTTTGTACTCAGTCTGGGCAATCTTTTTGCAGCAGCTGAGGACACGATCTTCAGTTTCTATTATTATTATTATTGTAGATTTCACAGCTGCCAGATCTTTAGCTGGTTGTTGGCCTTCATTACGATTCGAGCCTCACCCAGAAGCCTAGGAAGTTGTAATGTATCGGCGTAGTATTCGTGTGGATCCCAGCAGGGATTTTTATTATTATTGTTGTTGTTGTTGTTGTTTGTTGCCCAAGGGGCTCTGGGTGGTATACAACAACAAATCCAGATACTATCTTCTTCATTGCAGGTTTTTTACAGATTATCCTGAGAGCAAGCGGTATTTCAAGTCTGTGCCCACCGAGGGCGATCTGCACACGAACTCTGATGTGGCCCTGCATGGCGCAAGGGTTATAAACACTTTCAACCATGTGATTGAAAGCATGGAGGACTGGCAGAAGGCCTGCAAGTTGCTCCAACGCCTGGTGGACAAGCATAAGAATATCCATAAAGTGCCGGCAGTAACGTTTCAGGTATTGGTACCTGGCAAAAGAGAGGTGGAGGGAGGAGAACATCAGAAGAGCCCTGCTGGATCAGAGCAGTGAGGGTCCATCTTGTCCATCATCCCATCTCACATAGCAGCCAACCATTTCCTCTGGAGGGCCAATGACAGGGCACAGAGGTGGAGGCCTTTCCCCTAACAAGAACCTTAGAAGAACCTGCTAGGGTTGCCAACTCTTGGTTGGAGATTTACGGGTCAAGCTTGGGGAGTGTGGAGTTTGGGTACGGTAGGGGATAACGCCATGGAGCCCACCCTTGGAAACTATCACATATCCCAAGAGAACCCATTTCTGTGGTCATAAGAACATAAGAACGAGCCTGCTGGATCAGATCAGAGTCCGTCTAGTCCAGGACTTTGCTACTTGCAGTGGCCCACCAGGTGCCTTTGGGAGCTCACAGGCACGATGTGAAAGCAATGGCCTTCTGCTGCTGCTGCTCCCGAGCACGTGGTCTGCTAAGGCATTTGCAGTTGGAGATCAATTGTAATTCTAGGAGATCTCCAGGTCTGGAGATCAATTGTAATTCCAGGAGATCTCCAGTCCCTACCTGAAGGGTGGCAATGCTAGTTGGGTTTCAGATATTGGATGTTCCCTTCAGTCACTAAAGGAAATGGAAACTTCAGAGAGAAATGGAAACTCTATTGTATACTATAGACTCTAGGATAATGTGAAGCCCTCGAGTGGCATTGCGTCCCCCATAATGGAATGGAATGTTTGCTCAGAACAGTCTGCATATCATCTTATCTACTTCCTTTATTTATAGTCTCCAATTCTCACTGAGGCTCACAGGGGCTTTCAAATGTTACTCAGCGTGAATTAGGCAGCAAATAAAATGAGACATCTGATAAACAATGTAATAGGACTGGGATTGCAGAAGTATAAAGCATTAGATACATGTTAAATAATGAAGAACATAATATTGGGCAAGTAAAAAATGATGCAGTGAGAGAAAGGTGGTGCTTGCAGCTGGAGGTCAGCATGTGCTGTATAGACCACAATCCAGCATGGCATAGTGGTTAAGAGCAGCGGACTCTAATCTGGAGAACCGGGTTTGATTCACCATTCCTCCACATGAGTGATGGACTCTTATCAGGTGAACTGGGTTTGTTTCCCTGCTGGGTGATTTTTGGACCAGTCACGGTTCTCTCACAATTAATAGAACTCTCTCAACCGTACCTGCCTCACAAGACATCTGTTGTGGGGAGAAGAAGAGAATGAGTTTGGAAGCCTCTTCAAGACTCCTTACAGGAGTGAAAGGAAAGGTATAAATCCAAACCTCCTTCTTCTTCCCAGATGAAAAGAATCTGCTCAAACTGTTCCATCATAATATGGCCCTATTACCTTTACGGCACTACCTGGATGACTCAAGCGAGCCAGATCTCATTAGAACTTGGAAGCTAAGCAAAGTTGGCCCTGGTTAGTGTTTGGATGGGAGGCCACCCAGAATGTCGAGGGCTGCTATGCAGAGGCAGGTGACGGCAAACCACCTCACACATGAACACACACAAAGCTGCCTTCTACTGAATCAGTCCATCAAGGTCAGTCTAGTCCAGGGGTCTGCAACCTGCGGTTCTCCAGATGTTCATGGACTACAACACCCATCAGCCCCTGCCAGCATGGCCAATTGGCCATTGGTTGCTACTCAGATTGACAGCCACTCTCCAAAATCTCAGCCTTTCCCATCACCTACTGCCTGGTCCTTCCTTAACTGAAGATGTCTGGGATTGAACCTGGAGACTTCTGCGTTCAAAGCAGATGCTCTACCACCAAGTCACAGCCTCTCTACCTCTGGTGGTCTCTTGACTTGAGTGTTGGCTGTAAGTCACCCGCCTTTCAATAAGATTTATTGAAATGCCCTGCTGAACAATTGTGTTTCGCATGGTTCGTGGAATTACAGAAGCGTAATTCCACGTAATTCCACGAAGGATCCCTCCTGAGCTCCTCAGGCAGGCCATTCCACAAGGGGGTCAGGGGGCAGCACAACAGAGAATGCCCATGAACAGGTGGTCATTGGTCTTTGCAGATTGGACCCACAGAAGGCCCTGTTCAGATGAGTGAGGCTGTGAAGAAGAAGAAGAAGAAGAAGAAGAAGAAGAAGAAGAAGAAGAAGAAGAAGAAGAAGAAGAGGAAGAAGAAGAAGAAGAAGAGGAGGAGGAGGAGGAGGAGGAGAAGTTTGGATTTATATCCCTCCTTTCTCTCCTATAGGAGACTTAAAGGGGCTTACAATCTCCTTGCCCTTCCCCCTTCACAACAAACACCCTGTGAGGTGGGTGGGGCTGAGAGAGCTCCGAAAAGCTGTGACTAGCCCAAGGTCTGAATTCCCCAGATAAGCTTCCACAGCTCAAGCGGCAGAGCTGGGAATCAAACCCAGTTCCTCCAGATAAGAGTGCACCTGTTCTTAGCCACTACACCACTGCTGCTCCTATCCACACAATCAAAGCACAATGGCCATCTGTTAGGAGTGCTTTGATTGTTTGTTCCTGCATTACATAGGGGCAGATACAGATGGATTCCCCACAGAAGAAATGTAACATCTTCAGGACGTTAAAAATAGCACTTTGGGGAAGAACGTTGCACAGGTCTCTTTCCCAAAATGACTTCAGCCCCTTATATTCCTCTCAACCCAAGTTTTTTCAAAAATCGCTAAGCTGGTGATCTTTTTTGCAAAATCCCAGGTGGAAGGCATTCCCAGGTGAGCACAACAGGCAGGAGATGCTTTATTTTTCCCTCCCGCCAGCCGATCCCCCCCTTCCACCCTTTTACTTTTATTTCTGTCCCCATCTGCCATGTCAGGAAGATTCCGCCCCCCCCCCCCCCCCCAAGTCCCCCTAGCACATTTTCTCCCCGTGGCAGCAAGTATGACCACCATTTCACTCATAGATCTACAGTGACACATTCCGTACTGCCTGGCCATTATGGGAAAGTCCCTAAAAAAAAAGAATAATTGTGTGTTGAACATGTGAATCCTAAGAACATAAGAACATAAGAACTAGCCTGCTGGATCAGACCAGAGTCCATCTAGTCCAGCACTCTGCTACTCGCAGTGGCGCACCAGATGCCTTGGGGAGCTCACATGCAGGATGTGAAAGCAATGGCCTTCTGCTGCTGCTGCTGCTGCTCCCGAGCACCTGGTCTGCTAAGGCATTTGCAATCTCAGGTCAAGGAAGATCAAGATTGGTAGCTATAGATCGACTTCTCCTCCATAAATCTGTCCAAGCCCTTTTTAAAGCTATCCAGGTTAGTGGCCATCACCACCTCCTGTGGCAGCATATTCCAAACACCAATCACACGTTGCGTGAAGAAGTGTTTCCTTTTATTAGTTCTAATTCTTCCCCCTAGCATTTTCAATGAATGCCCCCTGGTTCTAGTATTGTGAGAAAGAGAGAAAAATTTCTCTCTGTCAACATTTTCTACCCCATGCATAATTTTATACACTTCAATCATATCCCCCCTCAGACGTCTCCTCTCCAAACTAAAGAGTCCCAAACGCTGCAGCCTCTCCTCATAAGGAAGGTGCTCCAATCCTTCAATCATCTACACAGGTTCAGCCAATTGGATTGTGGGAAAAACAGCATGGCTTGTGAGGGTCAATTTCTGTACACTCTTGCAGCTATGCGTGCACTGTAAAAATATTAATTTGCTTTAAAAGCATTTTTTGTGCCAAGGCGCAAAGACAAGCCAAATTGTTTTCATGGGCTCCAATGGCATCCTGAATGCATAAACAGGACCCCCGTGAACGGAAAACAGGAAAACAGGTTCATTTGTAATGCCTTCAACCCGTTATAAATATGCAGTGCAGAATCCACTCCAGTCTTGCGAATGTGTTTGTGATAACCAGTACATTGACTTATACCCTTCTTTTCTTCTGTGCAGCATATGTTCCAAGCATTTCTGGGTATCTGCCAAGACATTATGGGGGATGAACTCACCAACGACATGTTGGTTTCTTGGGACAAGTTCTTCGAAGCAGTCTATGATGAAATCTCGGTCGCTTACGGTCGGAAGCGGCTTCTTTAGGACAGGACTGCTGGGCGTCTCCCCTCCACCCCATTTTATATATTTGTATCAGTGGAACCGAGGTAATAAAAGAGGCCGACAGAGTGTAAACACGGGAGTTTGTTTTGATTCCTCAGTCTGGTGAGTTGGGAGTTGATCCTCATCTGATGTGGGATGAAAACCGTTCCTCACAAAGTCCAGGACGATTTGCCTTAGACAATCGGGTCCGCCTGATGCTACCCAAAGGAATCAACGTGAGATGGAGCTGCCATTTGGAAAGAGAACAGGCATTGTCTGGGGTCTGAACGAAAGTACCGAGGGTCCCTGGAAAATTTTGCCTGCAGAAGGAATTTTGCCACTGTGAAGCCACTGACCGACTGATACTGTTGTGCCCCTAAACTGCTAATAACAAGAGTCTGTACTCAGCATCAGGAATAAGCATTTAGACGTCTATTGCCAGAAAAGAGTGGCCCTGAATCAGCGGGGCCCACCACTGCTGCCCGGGATGGGCACTGCAAAGAGGCCCCGCCATGCCTCCCCTTGGGAGGGCGGTAGGCGGTGGCCACACACTATGGGCGTCAGCAGATGGGGCGGCCGGGAGCCTATATGAGGCTTCGACTCAGCCCTCGGCTCCACCCTGGAGCAGAGTGGCACTGAGTTTAAGTTTGGTGAGTGGGAAGGTTTGAGGCCCCTCTTCCAGCCCTGGTTGCGTGGCCTGGCCTTTGGGTATAATAGAAGATATGGGCTGCCCCTTTGAGGGTCCATAACTTTAGCCCCCCTGAACCAAACTTGGGGGGTGTCATTAGGACAGTCTCCTGAAGATACCCTGAAAGAGGTTTTGTGACTGTGCCTTTAGAAATGTGCACCCCACAGGCTGCACCAGAAATTCCCCATTGACATCAATGGAAAAAAAATCAATGCAGAAGTAAGATTCTTGGCCAAATTTCTGGGAATGCCTGTCAGGGGTGCAATTGTTAAGCTAGTGACACCAAAATTTCAGGGTATCATCAGGAGACTGTCCTTATGACACTCCCCAAGTTTGGTGAAGTTTGGTTCAGGGGGGGGGGGCAAAGTTATGGACCCTCAAATGTGCAGCCCCCATCTCCTTAGCTCCCATTGGAAACAATGGGGATAGGGGCTACCCCTTTGGGGGTCCATACCTTTGGACCCCCTGAATCAAACCACACCAAACTTGGGGGGTAACATCAGGACAGTCCCCTGATGATACCCTGAAATTTTGGTGCTGATACCTATAAAGATGCTCCCCCTGCAGGCCAAAACGTGAAAGAACACAAAAAATAAAAACGCAGGTGCATGCCCTGCAAAATTCCTGAGCCCTGGGCAGCTGCCTACTTTGCCCAATGGACATTACACCACTGCCCCAGCAGGCAGTAAGGCAGGCTTCTATTCCCCTGTGTGTGTGTGGGGGGGGGAGGGGAATGGAAACACGGCCCCAGCCAGGTGGAGCCGCCGAGTGCGATCCTGGGGGGGAAGGGGTGTAATCTGGCCCCAGCCTCCCAATCGGTGGCGTGCCCGTAGCGAAGCTTCAGCCAGTGGGTAGCTGGCTGTGTTCATCACCTTGGAGAAAGGGTCGTAAATCCAACCCCCAGTAAACAGCAAGGCTATGGAAACAGGGGATTGTTCCTGACCTGGCTGGCCAAGGACAGCTGAATGTTGTCAGGTCTCTGAAGCTAAGCTCAGTCCGCCCTGGTAAATTTTTGGATGGGGGACCACCTAGGAATTCTTAGGTTGCTATGCAAAGGAAGGCAACCACAAACCACCTCTGTTAATCTCTTACCTGAAAACTCCAAGGGCACTGTTTGCACATGCGGAATAATACATAATTGATTGCAAGTGGACGTGAGATCCCTGACTTTCCCCCTTTTCCCATTCAGTAAGATTTTCCTTCTCTGGTCTGAAGGAGGCAACCATATTTCGGGTTTGCTGCAACAGGTTTCGCCCAGCAATAACTTCCTCCTCTTGGACATTTAATTTCCTTTTCTATCTGGTGAGGTGCAGCAACAGGGAGAATGGAGTGACTTTCAATAAGAGGAAATAATGCCAAAGAAATATTATTGTAGTCATTTTGTAAATGGAGGAGAGCTGCAGCCCTCCCAGAAAAGAGGCTTTAGATCTTAGAAATCTGATACCTTTTTCTCATGGAAATGCAGGAAATCCTGCTTAAATTTGAATAAGGTGAGGTACATTAAACCTGTTTTGCAACACAGGGAGATGTTGCTTCGCTGATAAATGCAGCTGCTTGGCTGTGGCTCAGTGGAAGAGCTTCTGTTTTGTATGTAGAAAGGTCCCAAGTTTGATCCCTGGCATCTCCAGTTTAAAAAAAAGTTGTGGGCCTTGAATACTCCAACGTGCCTGAGGGTTGGGGACCCCTGGTCTCTGCTAGAAAAGATGTCCCTAATGAATGAGGTAGCAGATTTCCCATGGCAGAAGTACATTATTTTTAACTATGGATAACAGAGAAACAAAGGAATGCCCAGTTCAACCATCAAGATAATGTTATGGTTTTCATAATAACAATCCAGGCCAAGAGAGGAAATATTTTAATGTAAGGATTCATTTATGGTTCAGTGGGTCATGATGCGAAGGTATACTTTTGCTTGGTTTTTATTAAACTAATGATTGGGCAGGAGAATGTTTCCCAAACATTCAGGTTGGTGACCCACCATGGCAGCAATCTGCAAGGGTTTCGCATGGCCCTGGCCTATTGGGGTTTGCCACAGTCTGCCGGCAATTTGCGCCCTATTTGCATTAGGGCCGCCTCTTCCATGACTACGCCCCATCGATAAGATCCAGGGTCCGGGCCGCCAGTGCTCTGTGGCCCATTAGAGTTCTTCAGACCATTCAGCTGATCTTATGGTCCTGGTCCGGGGGTGTCCTGTGGCCATCGCCTCATGGTCAGCCCCCTCCCCCCATTGATGCATTGTGTCGCATCAGGGCCACCGCCAACAGGGCTGCACTTGGATTCCCCTTGGATTAGGTCTAGGAGCTGGGTCACTGGCACTCCACAGCCTAACTGCGCTACATCACACCACAGGTCTAACTCTCCTTGTCTCTCAGCTCTTCTAGGTCCTGTGTGCGGACTTCCTGGTCGGGCACGCATGGAATCTGGCTGTCGCTACCACTCTGCAGGAAGAGGCTCGGACACAGACTGCCACACTGCCTTTATGACCCAGTCTAGGGAGAAGGACTTGCTGTCACTGTGCCACACTGAGTTGCCCCAAGCATGCTGGCAACTTTGCACACTGTAGCTTTTTACCTCAGCTGCTTGAGCTGCATGCGTCGTGCCTTCCGGGACACTTTGGGCACTAGGCCAGCTCAGGCCAAAGGCTGTTCGCTTTGGCCACAGCCGCTTGTGAGGAATTGCTTCAAGCTGGCTAGCAACTTTGGTCACTGTGTGTCAGTTCATGCCAAAGGCTATGAGCCCGGGTCACAGCGGCTCGAGGGGATACCTGGCATTATTGGCGTGTGGCCTCTGTCAGAAGAGAGACCTGCAGGGCAGCTTCTTGCTTGGTCCATGGCCAGGGTGCGAGATGCGTTGGGCATCACAGCATTTTATTCAGGACCCGGAAACTGGATGGGTCTAAGGCACAGGTGTCAAACTCGTGGCCCTCCAGATGTTATGGACTACAGTTCCCATCATCCCCTGCCAGCATGATGGGAACTGTAGTCCATAACATCTGGAGGGCCGCGAGTTTGACACCAATGCTGTACACGGTCTTTCTGGGGTAGAACCACCCCTTCCAGCAGCGGGTGTGCCTCGATTCCCTGGACTCAGGAGCTTGGCACATAGAGCACCTCCATCTTGTTGGGATACAATTTCAATTTACTGACCTCATCCAACCCATGACTGCCACCAGGCAGCAGTCCAGCACTTGGGCAGCCTCACCTGATGCAGATGGAACAGAGAGGAACAACTGGGTGTCGTCCGCATATTGGTGACAACCCACACCGTATCGTCTTGACAACCTCCCTCTGCAGCCTCATATCAATGTCGAATAAAACAGGAGACAGGACCAAGCCCTGAGAATCTCCACAAGAGAGCTCGCAGGGACCCGAGCACCCATCTCTATTTTCTGGAGCCTGCCACTGAGGTAGGACGAAAACCACTGCATTACCCCAGTCCTCATCCCTGCAGCCACTCCAGAAGAATACTGCCAATGGTATCAAAGGCCTCCGTAAGATCCAGAAGAGCCGACAAAGCAACTTATCCACCAGGAGGTGGAGAGCAACCCGTTCTCCATTTGGAACAGTTCCGCTGGACGGCCAGGTGCAGACGCAAAGGAGTCGGAGAAGTAAATCCTCCTTGTTGTCCTCACTGCCATTTGGTAGGCTCAATGATGAGCTCTCACTGATGTCCGGTCAGATTCACAGCGAGTTTTCCTCCATCTGCGCTCAAGCCTAACTCCTTTATAACCCTAAGCTCCCCTTGTATGCCAGGGGGCTGTCGGGGCTCTACCAGTAGGCTGAGGGCACTTCAGATCAATTGGGCCATCCCACCATTCCATTGCTATCTTGGTGACACATTGGCACATCTTGACCTACTTCACAGGGTTGTAGTGAAGATAAAAGGGAGCAGAAGGGAGCACATTAAGTTGCTTTGAGTCCCTGTCAGGGATAAAAGTGGGATATAAATGAAGTGAATGTTGCTAGCCCCTCCCCACCCTGCTGAATCTAAGTAACCCCCAAAGACGTTGCATTGTTCAATAGAAGTCACGAAAGCAAATATGGGCTATGTTGACTGAATTATTATCTTGAGAGCTGACTGAAAATAATCCCTCTTCACTTCTCAAATGAGATTCTCGCGTTGCAATTCAGGTCTGAAGCTCTGGTGCTTGGGATCCGATTCCCGAAGCAGCGAAGGAGCAGCGGCAATCCTTAAAGAAGGAGGGAAAAAAATAAACCCCGGACGATTGAAAATAAAATCAGTCAACGCGGGATGATAAGATCCCATTTAGGAACGGGAGAGAGCTACCGGAGAGTTGGAAAATAGAAGCGGCGGTGCCTTTGAAACGTGATGCTTGCAAGCAATCCCGGGAGGATAATCTTTGAGCCGCCACGGGGCCTTGACATCTAAACAACAGATTATAGAATCAGCCTCATCCAGTGGATATGTTTGCAAGTATCAGATTGTCATAGGATCTCGGTTTATAGATGGCTTAGTATTTCAGAGGAGTGGAGGGAGGTTGTCTTTAATTGGCATGGCCAGAAAAATCACATGGTCTTCGTGTTGAGTTCCCAGAAACGCCTGTAAAAAAAATGGGTTGCTGACTCAACGGACCCCTGGTTCTCTGGTCGGGGCAAATCCTACCACTGACACGTGTCACTTCTAGTTTTTTCCCCCAGAAGGGACATAACAGCATATCCAATGTAGCATATCCCTCAAGGCCCCACCCCCCAATCTCTCTCTGGTTACCACAGAATCATAGAATCCTAGAGTTGGAAGAACCCCCAAGGGCCATCCAGTCCAACCCCCTGCCATGCAGAACACACAATTGTAGGGATGAGCCGCTGACCCAGCAGAACCGTAGGCAGAGCGCTGGCATGCCGGCCCAACTACGGCCTTCTGGTCGCACCCGCTCCCCCATCCCCCACCCCCCCGGTGAGTCACAGGTCATGAACTACCTGGCTCACAGCCACCAGGTGTCCCAGACAAAGGGATAATGGGGCCCTTGCCCCCAGGTGTGGATTAGGCCCAGACACGGACGCTTCCTCCCGCACGTACCAGCCCGATGAGGTCATGCATCACCTGATGATCTCCCGTTCTCCCGTTCTCCCGCTCTCCCGGCCTCCCGCCGATCCACCCCTTTGCCCGCCCCCAGAGAAACCCTAATAAAAGGTGCCAGGAACTAGCACGCGGCAGATTTGCCAGGATCACGGACCCCCGCGCTCCCGCTGCTGGCTCTCTCCATCAGATGATATCTCCGCGTCTCGTCTCGTCCTTACGGTGACTCCGCAGGCACGACTACAACAATCAAAGCACTCTTGACAGATGGCCATCCAGCCTCTCTTTAAAAACCTCCAAAGAAGGAGACTCCACCACACTCCGAGACAGTCGGACAGCCCGGACAGAAAGTTCTTCCTAATGTTTAGGTGGAATCTCTTTTCCTGCACCTTGAATCCATTACTCCTTGTCCTGGTTTCTGAGGCAGCAGAAAACAAGCTTGCTCCCTTTTTGACCTGGCATCCCTTCAAATATTTAAACATGGCTATCATGTCACCCCTTCTCCAAATATTCCCAGCACCCTAAGTCTCTTCTCGTAGGGCATGGACTCCAGACCTTTTACCATTTTGGTTGCCCTCCTCTGGACACAGTCCAGCTTGTCAATATCCTTCCTGAACTGCGGTGCCCAGAACTGTACACAATATTCCAGGTGAGGTCTAACCAATGCAGAATAGAGAGATAGAATTACATCCCTCCATCCTGGCACTATACTCCTATTGATACAGCCCAGAATCGCATTGGCTTTCTTGGCCGCCGCATAACACTGCTGACTCATGTTCAGTTGTTATATTGTAGTTGGAATGAATATGAACTTTTGACTGTTTTAATGATTTTGTGGTGTTCGCTGCTAAATGCCAACCTTGGTCAGGAAAGGGAGGGATCAAAGTTTAAATAACAAACTAATCAACAATTCCATGTGATATACAAGGTGAACTGAACTGCCCAGATTCTGTCTGGAGCTCCCAAGTCTTTGATAATCATCTTGATTCAGCAAGATTCAAGTCCGGCAGCCTCTTGGAGACGGACAAGAATTTCATTTCAAAAGCTCACACTCCGAAAACCTTGCTGGTCCCAAAAGTGCTACTGGCCAGAAATCTAGCTCTTCTACTGTAGACCAACAGGGCGCCCATCTTGAATCAGTAGCAGAAGTTTTTCCTACTGGCTTCCAGAACTGCCAAGTTTACTCTTCCGCCCACGCTGCTCGCCATAATTCAGGTCAAAGCCCAAACTCCTAAATGCTGATATTCTGTAGCACGCCAATCAAATAAATGGACTTTTATTGCCCTTCTTGGCCCCAATTGCAAAGTGCCCTGTTGCTCTGGAAGCAAAATCTTTCTTCCTCTGCCGGATATCAGATTTCTGCATGTATTAGTTGACAAGATCTGCCAATACTGATAAAGGGCAATCTCTGCCTCATGGACAGGAAACGCCGAAAGGCTCTCTGTAACCAGTCGGGGCTGCTCTGTATTTTTGCCCCTTTCGATTTTGATCACCCTCCTCCCCGTGGACGGCTTGCCAAGGTGAAAACATCAAATATTCCAAAAGAATGTACAGTCAGCTGCAAAGAGAATGATTTAAAAATGAGATTTGGAAAAAAAAAACCTGAACAACCAATGCTCAGCTTTGGGGTGTAGTGGTTGCGGAGTGGCCCTAAATCTCACCCTAAGCCAGAGGTGTCGAACTCGTGGCCCTCCAGATGTTCATGAACTATAATTCCCACCAGTCCCTCCCAACATGAGCATTGGCTATATTGGCAAGGGCTGATGGGAATTGTAGTTCATGAACATCTGGAGGGCCGGGAGTTTGACACCTGTGCCCTAAGCTATGTCATGGGCTTGTTGATTAAATGGAGAGAATGATCCAAACCTCTTTGGGTCCTCATCTCAATCCACGTGGCGCCCATTAGAAAGTGGGCGTGGCTAGATGGGGCTTTTTGCCCAGTCAGGCTTCTAATTGGCAGTGCAGATTTTAAAACTCAGCTTCAGCCTCAAGCGCTGAAGGGATGCTATTATCGCTATAACCTGCACCTTTCGTGGCTGGCTCCAGGTACTACAGTAGCCACTTATTAACCTGAGATTCCAGGCCATACCAACGGCAGTGTATAGTGCATGATGTAGTGATGTGCTGGTACCAGCAGTGTAGTAATGTGCAGGAGCAGCAGTGGCGTAGTGGTTAAGAGCAGGTGTACTCTAATCTGGAGGAACCAGTTTTGATTCCCTGCTCTGCCGCTTGAGCTGCGGAGGCTTGTCTGGGGAATTCAGATTAGCCTGTGCACTCCAACACACGCCTTGTGCTAGCCACAGCTCTACGGAGCTCTCTCAGCCCCCCCCCCTACCTACCTGTTTGTTGAGAGGGGGGAAAGGAAAGGAGTTTGTTAGCCCCTTTGAGTCGCCTACAGGAGAGAAAGGGGGGATATAAATCTAATTCGTCTTTTTCTTACCTAGCTACAGATGTATCTGTGACGCAGATGAGGACATTCTGCACTATATTCTGCACTATACTCTTTATGATAACATAAGGACCAAATATGTTAAAGGACTTCTTCCAATACTGATAACACTGGGAAATTGATTTGTCTATTCTCTGATGGTGATCCGTACATTACCAACCGAGTAGCACTTTTTGCTCATGCTGCAAGAAGAACCAGGTTAAGGATGGTGCAATGATGTTGTGTTGTATTATTTGATAGGGATATTTATATTAGGACTAATTTAGTCTATTTTAGCTATGTTGGTATACAAGTGGAGTATTTGCCTAGGGCAGGGGTAGGGAACCTACGGCTCTCCAGATGTTCAGGAACTACAACTTCGCTGTGAATCTGACCCAGGACATCGGTGAGAGGCTGTCATTGAGCCTACCAAATGGCAGTGGGACAACAAGGAGGATTGCTTCTCCGACTCCCTTTAGATCTGCACCTGGCCGTCCAAGCGGAACTGTTCCAAATGGAGAAGCGGGTTTCTCCCTCCTGGTGGATAAGTTGCTGTAGGCTCTTCTGGATCTTCACGAGTACTTTATTACCATTGGCAGTATTCTTCTGGAGTGGCTGCAGGGATGAGGACTGGGGGGTAATGCAGTGGTTTAAGATACCTCAGTGGCAGGCTCCAGAAAGCCAGAGATGGGTGCTTTCGGGTCCTCGCGAGAGCTCTCTTGTGGAAATTCTCCAGGGCTTGGTCCTGTCTCCTGTTTTATTAAACTTATCGATATGAGGAGGCTTCGCAGAGGGGAGGCTTGTCAAGCATCGATTGTATTTGGGGTGTGGGTTGTCACCAATATGCGGATTCCACGACACCCAGTTGTTCCTCTCTGTTCCATCTGGGTATCAGGTGTGAGGCTGCCCAAGTGCTGGACTCCAAGCTGCCTGGTGGCAGTCATGGGTTGGATGAGGTCCAGGGTAGAATTGAAATTGTATCCCAGCTAAGATGGGAGGTGCTCTATGTGCCAAGCTCCTGAGTCCAGGGGCTCGAGGCACACCAGCTGCTGGAAGGGGGTGGTTCTACCCCAGAAAGACCGTGTAAGAAGCATTGGAATGTCCAAACTGTGACCCCTCCAGATGTTATGAGACTGGTTATCATCCCTTCGCCTGCATGCTGGCAGGGATGCTGGCAGGGAACTGTAGTCCATAACATCTGGAGGGCCACGAGTTTGACACCTGTGGTGTACAGGATCTTGCGGTCACCCAGGATGGGGCACTGTCTCTGGAAACTGGTGGCAGAGAGGACCAGGAAGGTCCATCAACATCTCTGGCTGGAGTGACAGCTGGACTTTTTCCTGGATCAGAAGAAGAAGAAGAAGAGTTTGGATTTATATCCCCCTTTCTCTCCTGTAGGAGACTCAAAGGGGCTTACAATCTCCTTCCCCTTCCCCCCTCACAACAAACACCCTGTGAGGTAGGTGGGGCTGCGAGAGCTGTGAGAAGCCCAAGGTCACCCAGCTGGCGTGTGTGGGAGTGCACAGGCTAATCTGAATTCCCCAGATAAGCCTCCACAGCTCAGGTGGCAGAGCGGGGAATCAAACCCGGTTCCTCCAGATTAGATACACGAGCTGTTAACCTCCTACGCCACTGCTGCTATGACTTGGCTACAGTTGTGAACCCATGAAGCCTTATATAGCTTTGGTCCTAGGTACCCAAGACAGCACATCCACCCTTATGTTCCTGCTGCTCATCCCACCCATTGTGTGTGCTGCAGCAGATTTTCTACGCAGATTCCCCATAGAGGTTTCCATTTCCAGCTCACCCATTTACAGCTCACTGTAAAAAGTAGATGAATAAATTTTGTTTAGCCTGGCGATCCTGTGTACATGTCATTTTTTCCTTTTTGTTTTGTACTGAGGTGGCTGTTTGCACAACTATAGGAACACTGCAGAGAAGCTGCAATATGAGCATATTTGTGTTGCCGTTGCTTCGCAGACAGCCCCCTCAAAACAAAACAAGGAAAAGCGGCACATCACATGTACGGGATTGCTGACCTAAAAAAAACAACCTTTATTCATCTGCTTTTTACAGCAAACATATGAACTACAAGCAGAGGAAACCTTATACTCCACTTGGTTTACTACCATCAGATCCTCTGAAGATGCCAGCTACAGATGCAGGTGAAACATCAGCAGAAAATGGTACTAGAAATGAATAAATGAATAAATATGAATAAATGACCTGGAAGTAGGGGTGGGTAGCGTGGTAGCCAAGTTTGCAGATGATACCAAATTATGTAGGGTGGTGAGAACCACAAAGGATTGCGAAGACCTTGATAAATTAGGTGAGTGGGCTCAGAAATGGCAAATGCAGTTCAATGTAGCAAAATGTAAAGTGATGCACATAGGGGCAAAAAATCCAAACTTCACATACATGCTACAGGGGTCAGTGCTATCAGTCACAGACCAGGAAAGGGATTTAGGCATCTTGGTTTGATAGTTCCATGGAATGTCAACTCAATGCATGGCAGCTGTGAAAAAAAGGCAAACTCTATGCTGGGGATCATTAGAAAAGGAATCTTCGATAATAAGAACTGCAAAAGATTGTGTACGCCCTTATATAGAAGCAGTAGTGCGACCGAACTTGGAGATTGCTGTGTCCAGTTCTGAATAGCCAGCATCTCAAAAGGATATTGAGGGAGATAGAAAAAGAAAAAAGTGCACAGAAGGGCAACAAGGATGATTGAGGGACTGGAGCACCTTCCCTATGAGGAGAGGCTGCAGCGTTTGGGACTCTTTAGTTTGGAGAGGAGGCGGCTGAGGGGGGATATGATTGAAGTCTACAAAATTATGCATGGGGTAGAAAATGTTGACAGAAATTTTTCTCTCTTTCTCACAATACTAGAACCAGGTGGCATTCATTGAAAATGCTGGGGGGAAGAATTAGGACTAATAAAAGGAAACACTTCTTCACGCAACGTGTGATTGGTGTTTGGAATATGCTGCCACAGGAGGTGGTGATGGCCACTAACCTGGATAGCTTTAAAAGGGGCTTGGACAGATTTATGGAGGAGAAGTCGATTTATGGCTACCAATCTTGATCCTCCTTGATCTGAGATTGCAAATGCCTTAACAGACCAGGTGATTGGGAGCAACAGCCGCAGAAGGCCATTGCGTTCACATCCTACATGTGAGCTCCCAAAGGCACCTGGTGGGCCACTGCGAGTAGCAGAGAGCTGGACTAGATGGACTTTGGTCTGATCCAGCTGGCTTGTTCTTATGTTCTTCTCTTATGTTCTTAGAACATGGCCATACAACCTGGAAACCAGAGACCAGCTGGCCTTCTGAGGGGAGCAATTCATCAACCCAAAGTTGTTTAAAAGATTTCATGGAGGGAGACTGAGGCGAAATTGGGTTTAAATTCCTCCTTTGTTTCCTATTTTTCTTCCTTCTTAGGGCATTTTCCCACTTGCCACGACCCCCGGTATGCCCCGTGCTGCTCTCAGCGCGCATAATTTCTGGTGCGTGCCCGGGCTTCCCCATGGGGTCATCCAAAGGCGCCGTTTGGAAGAGTGCCAGGAATGACGTGCGCTGAGGGGGCACGACAGCGTCAGTGTCGGGGCGGCTGTGTTGTCACCGCCCCTGTAGTGGGGAGTGCCGGGGAACCCGCGCTACTTGCCTACAGTAGCGCGGGTCAGAAGGTAAGTGGGGAAACGCCCTTAGATTTGGAGCTGTCTTCTGCTCCCTTGAAGTCAGAATTCAATGACAGGGCTAAGGATCTTGTTAGGTGAATTTATCATGAACTCCAGTTTACTTTCCCAAGCTTACAGAAGGAGAAAAAAAAATACTTCAGTCACACTAGCACAGCTGCCGTTACTCCTCTGTTACTCAAATAATGATAAATATTCCTTCTTCAAGCAGATGGTCAAAATAAAAAAAAATTCCTTCAGAACAGACCCTTTTCAGCCTCAAAGCCTCTTTGCTGACATCTTGAGATGTCCCACCTCTGTTCACGAAGTTATTTCCTGCAAAATCCAAAATTGACCCCCAGACACCTCAAGCTCCTCATAGGAACATAAGAACATAAGAAAGAGCTTGCTGGATGAGACCAGAGTCCATCTAGTCCAGCTCTCTGCTACTCGCAGTGGCCCACCAGGTGCCTTTGGGAGCTCACATGCAGGATGTGAAAGCAAGGGCCTTCTGCGGCTGTTGCTCCCGATCACCTGTTCTGTTAAGGCATTTGCAATCTCAGATCAGGGGCTCTGGGTATGAGGGGGAGGGTGTCCCCTGCTGGTCAGTGTGAGTGACCCCCTCACTCCTTGGTCTGAAAGAACTTCAGGTGATGTGGATCTCTGTTTTACACAGGGCCACCTTTGTAAAGTCCAAGGAAAGACATTTGTCCTGTCTTGTCTTCCAGATTTCAGAACTGACGAAGCACCACCACGCTGTGCTTCTTTGGGGTGGGGGTGGGGGTGGGGGCGGGGGAGAGGCCACAAAGCCATGAGCCAGCAAAGCAGGAAGTCATCAGGTGACCACGTCCCGTGCTTTTGGCTTTCCTGTTTCAAGGAGCCGCAAATCCGGCACTTTACTCAGGGAAGGCGCTCCAGTTTAAGGGATAGGGCAGCATCCAGAATTTGGCCTTTTCGAAGTAAGTAGGTTTGAGCAAAAAACATCTCGTTCCTTCTAGGATTAAAGAAAAAAAGCAGCAAAAAAGTCTTCAGAATGGAGTCTTTGAAATTATAAAAGGGTGGCCTCTATCAATTCTTTCCCCAGCTCTGTCTGAGGGCGGCTGAGAGATAAGGTGATCGTTTCAACACAGGAAAAATCATTCCAGATAGGCCTGCCATTTACCCAGGCACCCCCTTGCCCATGGCCCTTATTCTCCACTATCAAATAGATAAATAGAGGGAGAGGAAATGGCTTCCATAACGATGCACTAGGAATTTCCCTGTGGCCAGCATGTCCAGGGACTTCTCGGAGGAGGACATTGATGTGGGGGAGTGCACAGTTTTGGACCCAGAGTCCCAAGGAACGCCTGCAGGCTCAAACCAGAGCCTCCATAAGTACCTGCAGGACCAGAGGCTCAGGCAGAGCAAGTAGGCTGGGCAGTGGCGTAGTGCCAACCCGGCCGGGTGGGGCATGACGCCCCAGGCAGAGCAGCAAAGGGGTGTGGCGGGGGCATTCTGCAGTGTGGGCAGACAGTGCCGCAGCGGGGGCACAGGGCGTGCGTGCCCCAGGCACAGTTTCCCTTTGCTCTGCCTCTGAGGCTGGGGGCCCCAGTTCTGAGAACCCCAAGCTTGCTGCCTCCAAACCAGGGGAGGCCCCGTCTGTCCCCAGAGCCCTTAGAGCACTGCCAGAGGAAACTGCATGCCAGATTGCAGGGAAGAAGACGCAGCAGCAGGCTAGCAGCTCTGTGGCGAGCTGGGCTTGACGAGAAGTCTTTGCAGGAGCTAGGCTGAAGTAACGCAGCTGCATGAAGGGTTTCAGACTTAGAAGCCACAGCTCGTGTTTGTGTCACTTGAATCCAGTTTTGACCTTGCTTTGGACTTCAAACGTGGCCTTACTAGACTCCTCCCTACTTGCTGCCAATTTGGAAGCCACTGCTTGCGTTCTTGTTGTGACAATTCTGGTTCGATCTCATATCTTCTACACCCTTTTCTCCTCAGTGCTTCACTTCCATTAAACTGCTGAATCTGCTGTAAGCTCCTCTAACACTATTTGGCGAGGGTCTGTCTATGTCTATGACAATGTCTCTGTGGCCTTTACCACAAAGATTAGGGCAGATTCCTAGATAGGCTCACGAGCCCACCTGTAAGGTGGGAGGATTCTTTCTCCTGCTTCCATTGCCTGCTGCCAATCCAAGCGACGACAGGAGAAAAAAACAAAACCCAAAAGGTGGTGTTGCCAGGCATTTGTGACTTTGTGGCTGATGGGGTTTGTCCACGGCTTGTCCACATGGAAATATATAGTCTTGAGGCTGTTCTATGAGGTCTTTTCCTCTGAATGCTGCCTTCCCCCAACTGGGGTAGTGGTTACAGTGTCAGACTGAGACTCAGGTTCGAACCCCTACTCTGGCAGGGATGCCCTTAGGATGCACACTCTCCGCCTAACCCAGACCTGGGCATTATACGGCCCGCGGGCCACATCCGGCCCGCCGGATGACCCTGACTGGCCCCCCTGCCTTGCTGGGGAGTGAGGCGCCTTTGAAAGCCCCACAGAAGCCGGTTGCCTTGGCTGCCGGCTTCTGCGGGGCTTTCAAAAGCGCCTCGCCCCCCTGCCTTTTGGCCCGGCCCTCCACAATATTTTCTGTTTCTTATGCGGCCCCATGGAAAAAATAATTGCCCACCCCTGGCCTAACCTATTGTTGTGAGGATGAAATGAAGAAGGGGACAGGGTCAGATGGAGAACCAGATTGGTCCGAAACAGCAGGGGGAAAAGTTTTTGTCCAGTAGCACCTTTAAGAGCAACAAAGTTTATTTCTGGTGTAAGCTTTCGTGTATCTGAAGAAGTGAGCATGCGCTCGAAAACTTATACCAGAAATAAACTTTGTTGTTCATAAAGGTGCCACGGGGTTCAAATTTTTTTTACGAAGGCAGGGAGAAGAAGGGCCTAAACCTATTTGGGGTTCTACAGGAGAGAAAGGCGGGATTTAAAAAGAGTGAAGGGACGCATCTAGCCAAGGTCAGATTCCCACTGTCTTTGAGGTTTTGGACTCTCCATCCCCAACACCCTGCTCACGAAAATGCTTCCTTCGAGACAGAGGGTTGGAGGACACATCTGTGAGGTTCTTTCATTTGTTTTGCTTTCCCTATCAAAGATTCATGCAGCTGCTGTTGCCGGCTGCTTGCCGGCCGACTGATTCAAGAGGATTTTCTGTTGACGTGCAGAAATTCTGGTTGGATGGTTCAAGATGCCACAAATATCTTGGAGCTGTTCCCTGCAAGCGCACCTGGCACCTGTCTTTCAGCAGAGAAATCACAACTGCTCTTCTTTCATTTGCCCTCGACCTTCCATCAGCCCCCCCTCCCACCCCATGGACAAGGTGGGGACAATCTTTGTCTTCAAACTACATTGTTCCAAGGTGGAAAGTTACTTCAACATTCCGAGGGCAGTACTGGGGAATCCAAATTCTCAACTTACCAGATAGGCTGGCTGTGTGAAGAGTTTGGATTTATACCCCACCTTACTGGTCTCAAGGAAGCTTGCAAACCTCTTGCCTTCTATCAGCAGAGTTTAAAGCAGAGTCACTCAGGTAAGATGAGAAGGTCTATAGTCTTCTTGCACTCATTGGGCAGGGAGGTTGCTTTAGCAACCCCTTCTTGGCATTCAGAAAAAATGAGAGAAGTGGTGAGAACTAGTTGGATCCCACCTCTGACCGGATGGGTTTCCCCATTCCTACATTCCTGCTGGGTGACCTTGGCTTGGGCTAGTTCTTTCAGAACTCTCTCAGTTCCACCTACCTCATTTGATGTTTGTCACGGGGAGGAGAAAGGAAGGGAAAGGGATTTGTAAACCGCTTTGGGTCTCTTTACAGGAAAGAAAGGTGGGGTATAAATCCAAACCCTTCTTCTTTCTCCCATCTGGACCCCAAAGGCCTCTGGGAAATGTACCGGTCTTATGAGTCAGCTGACAAAAACTGCAACCAAATAACTGAACTGCAAGGCCAAGAGTCTAATGGGATTTAGACAGCAATATAATGTGGTGAGTGAGTTAAGTACTGTCAAGATGCTTCTGGCTCACGGTGACCCAACAAACCAACATCCTCCAAAAAATCCTCTCACCTGCCTTGTGCAGGTCTTGCAAACTGAGGTCCCTTTTTCCAATGACTCGTGTCTTCTCGTAGATGAATTCCACACAGCATAAATATAATCACTTTACGAGGTTATAAATAGCATTTTAAGGAAGAACTTCGCACAACACTCTTCCCTACAATGAGTTCAGCCCATGTTATTTCTCTCAACCCAAGTTTTTCCAAAGATCACTAAACTAGCAATCTTTTCCCTTCAACCCCAGGTTGAAGATATTTCCTGCCTGCTGAGCGAACGCAAGCAGGCAGGAAACCAGAGGTGGGATCCAGCAGGTTCTCACAGGTTCCCGAGAGCAGGTTACTAATTATTTGTGTGTGCCGAGAGGGGGTTACTAATTGGTGATTTTGCCACGTGATTTTTGCCTTAATTACACCCCTCCTCCGCTCCTCAGCAGTAGCGCGAAGAACTTGAAGCAGTCTAGCAGGAGGTACACCGGCGTGCGTGGCAGCCTGCGCCTGCGTGCATTCGTTTCCCACCCAAGGACTGGCGCAGCAGCTGCGTCCTTGCCACAGCCCCGCCCCCGGAATGCCCGCCCCCGCCCCCGTCGTGCCCCACCCATCCCCATTGGCGCTACGCCACTGTTTGAATCCCACCACCATGGGAACCTGTTACTAAAATTTTTGGATCCCACCACTGCAGGAAACGCTTTATTTCTCCCCTCCCCAACTTCTTACTTTTGAGTTCACCTCTTCTGCCTGCCATTTTGTATGCTGCAGGAGATTCTCCGTGAAGGTTCCCCTCAGAGGTTTCCTCTGGTTGCAGCTCATCCATGTGCAACTTCGCTGTTAATGTAGATGAATAGAGTTTGTGTTGCCTGGCAATCCCGTGCACATGTCATTTTTCCTTTTTTTGTTTTGTTTTGAGGGGGATGTCTGCAAAGCTATGGTGACACAAATATGCATATCTTGCAGTTTCTCTAATTATGTTGCTGTAGCTTCACAGACATCTCCACGAAAACAAAAAAAATGGAAAAATGACATGTGACTGGTATCGCTAGGCAGGAGAAACTTTATTCATCTACTTTTTACAGTGAAATCATGCACGAATGAGCTCCAAGCAGCTGTAGGGCACAAAATGGCAGCTGCAACTGTGAAACCAACAATTGCTCCACAAAGTGGGCAGGAAAAAAGATCCATTTTGGCTGGCAGCGCTTATGTTCTCCCATGCTGTGGGAATACAAAATGTCAAAACTGATCTTTTAATAACGTCTTAAAGATGTTATATTTATGCTGTGAGGAATCCACAACAATGTGATGAAAGTTAAGTCATTTTAGCTCCTGGGGAGAGTTCACGCTTCACTTGATTTGTCATTTGACAGTCCACAGTATCAATATAATTTTTTTTTTAAAATGAAAGCTGTGGTGTAATATTTGAATATTAGCACCTAGATCATTTGTTTTCCAGAGGTCACTGTGCCTGGGACAGAAATTTCTATACCAAGGACTAACTATATTTCTGCAGTGCCTGGGAAACGCTACAGTTACAACACTATTGATGGACCACCATTGGAGCAGGAGAACATTTTTGAAGGGAGGGAACAGGAAAATATTTCAAAAGTATTTACTTAGTTGATGCATAGTTTCTCACTTTCTCACTAAGGCTCATTCCGCACATGCAGAATAATGCACTTTCAAACTGCTTTCAGTGCTCTTTGAAGCTGTGTGGAATGGCAAAATCCACTTGCAAACAGTTGTGAAAGTGGTTTGAAAACACATTATTTTGCATGTGCGGAAGGGGGCTAAGACTTGAGACATAGGATAACATTTAAATGAATATAATAAAAAAGCATAAAATAGGGGTCCCTAATTCTTATCCAGTGGTGCCTGCACTCATGCAGTGAAAGTCCAGTCTGATGAGAAAAAAAGTTTGTTTTCCTGTCCTTTCTTTGAAAGCAGTTTAACAATCCTTCAGTGTATTTTTAAAAAGCATGCTGCAGGCCAGAAAACGAAGAAGAAAAAATACAGAAAGCCCTCCTCCAAAGAGAACATCCAGAAAAAGTGAAAATAAAAATCTGGAGTGTGAAGAAACAGAAAGGCGTCTTTCAAAAGCCAAATGGCCGACAGACACATTACTGATCCTGGGTTGTATCAGAGCTAGTGGGTCAAAAAAAGGGGACACAAATCAGTTCACCTGTCAAATTAAAGGTCTCCAAAGGAGACGCTAAGACCAGACCCTATCTGTCCTGATGCCAGCAATTGCCCAACAGCCACGCCTTTCAGTAACGTGTGGCAGAGAGCTCCCAAAAGTTCAAAGCGTCACTTTCTCTGGAAAAGTTGAGCAGAGTTGTTTTCTGTTGCCCCCCGAAAGGTCAGACTAGAACCAACGGGCTGGAATTAAATCAAAAGAGCTTTCGGCTAAACATTCAGGAGAACTTCCTGACAATCAAAACGATTCCTCAGTGGAGCAGCCTTCCTTGGGGCGGGGGGGGGGGGAGGGCTGTTTTGGAGCTTTTTAAAGTGCAGGCTGAATGACCTCCTGACAGCAAGGCTGACTCTGTGAACCTAGGCAGATCATAAGAGGGAGAGCAGGCAGGGACGAGCTGTTGCTCAGCTCTCATGACCCCCTTTTACTTTTTAAAATATTTTATTTTATTGGATTTGCTAGCCCTCCCTTTCCCGGTTGGAAAATAGTAGTGTCCAGGGTGTTGCCAGTTGCCATTTTGGGGTCTGGAAGGAGTTTTCCTTCAAGTCTGATTGATTAGGGATCCTGGAGGATTTTTGCCTTCCTCTGGACATAAAGGAACGGGAGGGAGTTGTGAATTTTATTACAGTCCCATTCCCTTTATAGGATCACCCTTCTAAATAATTCCATGATGACATGTGTACGTAATTACCCACAGAACTACAAGAGCCTCCTTGGTCAGGCCGTTCCACAACAGGTAATGCTTGGGCCTGTGCCACTGTCAGATTTACCCATTTGCAGGGTGATGTCTTTAGCAAACTCGAGACATTGATGGACACGGTCAAAGTGATAGTGAAGGATGGAGAAATTGCTACTGAAGACTGCTTCTCCCCAGTGGAACAGGTGGTAGCATGTAGGATACTCTGAGCAGAAACTCGGTCACACTGTGCATGGCTGAACAGCATCTCACAATGTAGTCCCTCTTCTAAAATGTGCAGCCACCCATGATTGCTTCTGGTACTTTTCTAAAATAAAAGCTCAAGGGAAAAAAGGCAGTCGACTGGATGTTGTCCGCCATCCCCATCCCCGCCTTGGGTGCATTTGGAGGAGCAGCATCCATGCTCTCTGGGACCTGTCCTTGGTCCTGAAGCTAGGAAGCTTTGCAGACTTCTGCAGCAGCGTGGCACGCGCCATAATAAGTTGCTCAACTCCACGGGGTCTCAAGGGCTGGCTGGAAAAGCCAAGCAGGCATTTAAATGGCCAGCGCGTGTGTGTGGGAATTCAGCCACAGAACCCACACAATGTAACAGTCTGTGGATTCATTTCACTGGGACATATACCTTTTGTAAATGGGAGAGTCACAGTAGCTGAACAGTGTTGAGAAGACAACATGAATTTTTTGAAGAAGAAGAAGAAGAAGAAGAAGAAGAAGAAGAAGAAGAAGAAGAAGAAGAAGAAGAAGAAGAAGAAGAAGAAGAGTTTGGATTTATATCCCCCCTTTCTCTCCTGCAGGAGACTCAAAGGGGCTTACAATCTCCTTGCCCTTCCCCCCTCATAACAAACACCCTGTGAGGTGGGTGGGGCTGAGAGAGCTCCGAGAAGCTGTGACTAGCCCAAGGTCACCCAGCTGGCGTGTGTGGAAGTGCACAGGCTAATCTGAATTCCCCAGATAAGCCTCCACAGCTCAGGCGGCAGAGCTGGGAATCAAACCTGGTTCCTCCAGATTAGATACATGAGCTCTTAACCTCCTATGCCACTGCTGCTGGCGTAGAAGCAAGCAAGCAAGCAAGCAAACAAACAAACAAACAAACAATTAGTAGGACAGGCTGCTTGAGTAGGATGTCAGAAACCGTCTAGAGGACATGATGGTTCCCTCACACTGCACTGGCAGCCCTGTGTAATATTCTTCATTTCGCCTACGGAAGATTCCTGAATGTTTCTTGTTCAGACATCTTTGTGCTCCTCAGCTCTCATAAATCTCCACCAGAAGAATTCAGCTGTATATAACAGCATCTTAGGGGGTCAACATTTTCAGTCCAAATACATGTCATTCTCTCCGAGGTTTCATTTGGACCTTCACACGAGCCCATTTATGTTTGACCAAAATTAAAACCATTTTTTTTCTACATGAATTCAGGTGCCCACATTTTTCTCAATTAGGATGGCAACATTAATGCAAATACAGATGAATTCCTGGACTGAAGGTGTGATGTTCAGGATCTCCCAGAATCTAGCATGGGAGTCCGAAATGCCAGGAGGGGCTATAATAACCCTGAGGTTTATTTATCACTAGGATTATACAACTGGGCCAGACCATATTCCTTCCTTCCTTCCTTCCTTCCTTCCTTCCTTCCTTCCTTCCTTCCTTCCTTCCTTCCTTCCTTCCTTCCTTCCTTCCTTCCTTCCTTCCTCCCTCCCTTCCTTCCTTCCTCCCTTCCTTCCTTCCTTCCTTCCTTCCTTCCTTCCTTCCTTCCTTCCTTCCTTCCTTCCATTTATAAACCTCATGAGTGTTGGGAGCAATGGCAGAATGGTATAACTTGATTTCATCAGATCTCAGAAGTCAGCATGGTCCCTGCTTGAATGGGAGACCACCAAGGAAGGCTCTGCAGAGGAAGGCAATGCCAAACCACCTCTGCTTCTCACTGGCCTTGAAGGATCCTTGAACTATGCTCCAAGAGAGGATAGCAAGAATAGAAAAAGTCATATCCTTTACCTGGATGCTTCCATAGTAAGGGAATGGAGCCTTCCTGAAGCCTATGAACACATAAAACTGCCTGGAGCAGCAGTGGCGTAGTGGTTAAGTGCAGGTGAATTTCTAATCTGAAGGAACCGGGTTTGATTCCCCACTCTGCCGCTTGAGCTGTGGAGGCTTATCTGGGGAATTCAGATTAGCCTGTGCTCTCCAACACATGCCAGCTGGGTGACCTTGGGCTAGTCACAGCTCTTCTGAGCTCTCTCAGCCCCATCTACCTCACAGGGGGTTTGTTGTGAGGGGGGAAGGGAAGGGAGTTTGTAAGCCCCAGTGGCAAAACCACCAGGGGGAAGGGGGTGCATCACGCACTGGGTGCACGGATTTGGGTCACATGGGGGGGGCGCAAAAATCCTTTCTGTTTCCTAAAGTAAGTGTGGGGGAGTGCCACGGGGGGCGTGATTCCCCCCCACAACGCCCCCCCCCCCGCGGCACCCCCACACTTACTTTAGGAAATCGAGCAGGCTGGAGAACAGGCCTGCCTGTGTGGGAACTACATTTCCCAGGATACCCTGGGAAATTTAGTTTCCACCAGAACAGGCCTCCAGCCTGCTTGGTTTCCTAAAGTAAATGGGGTGGAGTGGGGTAAAACACGCTGTGGGGGGGAGGCACCGCAAGGGGGGACGTGAAAAAGCCAGAGTACGCACCGAGTGGTACGCCTCTGGTAAGCCCGAGAGAAAGGAGGGAGGGATATAAATCCAACACTTTTCTTCTAAGGCAACAAAACAGCTCTGGGCGATAATTTAAATTAGGAGAATATGCAACAATGGCAAAAAATCACAGCTCTGGTCACAATCATGCCCCCCTTGTCTGCTCTTATTTTAAAAAAACAGCAGGTGAGCTAAAGGTGATCTTACTTATCATGTGTTGCCTTTCTCTTACTGCCAGGAACTAGCCCAGATCTCTGTGCTGCTTGACTCAAAGGAGCTTACAAACTCCTTTCCCTTTCCCCCTCACAACAAACACCCTGTGAGGTAGGTGGCACTGAGGGAGTTCAGAAGAACTGTGACTAGCCCAAGGTCACCCAGCTGGCGTGTGCTGGAGTGCACAAACTAACCCGGTTCACCAGATAATCCTCCACAGCTCAAATGGCAGAGCAGGGAATCAAACCCAGTTCTTCAGATTAGAGTGCACCTGCTCTTAACCACTACACCACGCTGGCTCTCCAGGTTTATAGAACTAGAAAATAGGATGGAAGGGTTGTTATTATTATTATTGGCAATATCTATAAAGTATTTTCAGAAAATCGTAAAGGTTTGATCAGAAAAGTATGCAGCATAAAAAACCACACAAAAATATAGTAATAAATTTTAATAAAAGAGACAGTGGTAAAATAAAGGTTGTGTACATGATTACTATGTTAGTTACTTATATACAGACTAACAATATAGTTAAAATTAGTAGAAAGCTGGTATAAGAGAATTTGAATACTTGATATGGAAAGTCTGTGTATATGATGAAGACAAGAAAGGAGACAGAAAGCTTTTTTTCTTTTTAATTTACAATTTTTGTGTGTTTTTTTATTTCACAGTGGGGGCTGACACTTTACTTTTCCATTCTTGTACTGTCTACCTTTCATAGGACCACCAGTTCACCATTCTTGTAGTTTTGTAATTATTTTAAAAGCATATATATATTTTTTAAAAAGCACGTTCCAATGGCTTGTGTTTTCTTTGCACCCCAGGGAACAGAGACAGTGAGATGAAAGAAGGAACAAGTCTATGAAGTTTCTTTCGCACTGGAGATGCCTTAAGATATTCACCAAGGAGTTTTCCTGTCCACCGCTACCTCTGTCCCCAAGCTCAATAGAGTGCAGATTTGGATAAGGTCACTGAATGCAGGCAGCTTTCTCATCAGGATAAAATAAGAACTGACCCAGAGCCTCTTCACCCAGTCATGAAATTACCTCAGGCAGACCCTGTTTGATGTTTGCCACGGTGGCGTGAGGAAGAGGCAGCCATTTTGTTTGCCGTTTCTTGCCCTTTTCAAACGTATCCTGTGTCAGAGATGGAATCTCAGGAGTATTTCCACATGTTGTAAGATTTTGTGTGTCTGCTGCAAAAATAAAAAAGCAATAGAAATCCTCCCTTGATGACCAAGAATTTATTTATTTCATTATATTTCTATACTGCCCTCCCCCATTGGGCTCTCTACGGAGGAATAACTACAAGAGAGAGCCAGCGTGGTGTAGTGATTTGACCATTGGACTATAATCTAGGGGACCACGATTCAAATCCCCACTGGTGCCATGGGAGCTTGCCATGGGTGACCTTGGGCCAATAATCCATTCTCAGCCTAACCTGCCTCACAGGATTGTTGTGCTAATAAAATGGAGGAGAGAATCTAGGAGTCCCACATTCAAATCTATGTAAATTTGCTGGTCCAAAATGTTTCCCTTAGGGGAACTCAACCTACTTGTAACTAACACATCTGTAAGATTCCTGGATCTTTTTTGAAATGAAAAATTGGATATCTTGGCCCCTAGAAACATTAGACAAAAGATGTCAATGCTTCGATATATTTTGATTTGTGTGAATTGGTGTCATAAGTTGGAATCACCATGCTGTTGTTATTATTCCTTTTAACTTTGGGGACAAGTAGAAAAAGTCTGTGTTTTTAGCTCTAAAAAAAAGCATAGGTGAATAACCTCTGTCCAGAAACTGTCCCATAATTACGTCAGTTTGATGTCGAAAATCTTTCTCCTGACTACAGTTCCTACATATATTCAGCATCGGGGAGTGTGGCAGGTCCGGATGGCAACTCTTCCCTTAGATCTGAGAGCTTCCACCCTTCACATTTTAAAATACCCCCAGATGCTGAGAGTGCATTGTAGGAATTGTAATCAAGAGAAAGATGGTGATGGGTCAAATCAAAACCAGACCTGGGTAACTGTTTTTATTGAAGAAATGTCTTGATGACAGCAAGTCAAATGACACAGATAAATTACTCAAAATCCAAAGTTTCGGTTTTTGAAAGGAAATTTTCTCCCTGTCAGTGACCTCGAGATGGGCATCTGTTGGAGCTGTTAATTTCAATATATGGGTTTAATCGTCCACTATACAGGCTCCTGGTCTACTCATAGTAAATTTGCTCTTAAGAAAGCCACTACTAGTCATCTTACGAAAACCAGTATAGTAGTGAAAGGTGCCCCTTCGTGTAAGCTTTAAAGGGTTACCAGGGCAGCTGCTCTGGGAAATGAGATGCCGGATCCAGGCCAATGAGCCTCATCTCACATTTTGCAGCTGCTCCAGCGGAAGACCTCCCTCCAGAATGGCAAAATATCCTGAACAGAAATGAATGAGTTTGCATTTAGGAGCTATTTGAGTCTCACCAGCAGTGGCGCAGTGATTAAGAGCAGGTGCACTCTAATCTGAAGGAACCGGGTTTGATTCCCCACTCTGCCGCCTGAGCTGTGGAGGCTTACCTGGGGAATTCAGATTAGCCTGTGTACTCCAACACGTGCCTGCTGGGTGACCTTGGGCTAGTCGCAGTTCTTCTGAGCTCTCTCAGCCCCACCTACCTCACAGGGGGTTTGTTGTGGGGGGGGGGGAGGGAAAGGAGTTTGTAAGCCCCTTTGAGTCTCCTTGCAGGAGAGAAAGGAGGGATATAAATCCAACTCTTCTTCTTCTTCTTCTTCTTCTTCTTCTTCTTCTTCTTCTTCTTCTTCTTCTTCTTCTTCTTCTTCTTCTTCTTCTTCTTCTTCTTCTTCTTCTTCTTCTTCTTCACCAGAGGTGCCTGCCTCTTTAATGGACTCCTGGGCGTTTTCCCCATGGCCAATATATTCCGGGATAAGGAAGCGAACCATCCCAGTTTGGCCAAAAAATTCCGCATGGCTTCCGGGCCTAAATCAGTCCTGCCCTGTGAGATTTGCCTTATCCTGCAGCTTTCAAAAAACAATGACATTGGCAGTTCTTCTGAAAAAGCCTGCAGTGATCCTGCTCCCGTGCAAACCCCGCGGGAGATGGGCCGGTTTATTTTTCCATCTTCCCCGCCCAGTTTCCCCGCCCCTTAGCTGCAGCCAATCAGAACGTTGGAAAAACGAAATCAATGGAAACTAAGTAAATGTATGTAAATGACGTAAACAACATAAACATGCATGTGGAAAATGAAAATAAACTGGGGGCTCGTGAATAATTCACTGGAGTTCTTCCTCCTGGCCTGAACGCGCTGATGGGCAGTCGTGCAAAGGGAGAAACTGGGATAAAAACCACCCTGGGGTATATGATCCTGGTTCTATCCCAGGGTATTTTGTCTGTGGGGAAAACGTCCTGGAGAATTATTTTGAGCCACACCAGATGGGAAGCTCTGCAATGCTGTAAAACAGACAGAAAACAGAAGCACATTTTTAAAAAGCACACCATAGTTAGGGGTTACGCACAAGATACACATGGGTGATTTTTTTTGTGTTCCTTGCAAAACCACAAATGAATGAATGAATTATTTTTCCTTTACATTGTTTGTAAAATGAAGCTACTGATGTCGTTCCCCAAAAGCCACTGAAATCATTCTCCTGTTTCCCCTTTTATTCTCTGGGGCAGCTTGGGGTTCCTCGGCAGAGCGGGGATTCGAACCTGCATCTCTTCCCTCCTTGTGGAGCGCGGAGATCTGGAACTACAACTGATATCCAGACAACAGATATCACTTCCCCCGGAGGAAACCGCTTTCTGTACGACATCATATCCTACCAATGTCCCTCCTCTCCACAGCCCTCCCTGGGCTCCGCCCCCAAATATCCAGGGATTTCCCACCCTGAAGTTGGCAGTGAATTTCCCAACCTAGTAGCCATGAAAGCCGCCACCAGCTGACTCTGTCTTTAAAGATTGTGATACTCTTTGATGTTAGAAGCACAATATTTTCCACTAGATGTTATTGAAGCCAGGGCAGTGTCCTCCAATACTTGCTGAAACCAACCGTCACTTCTCCAGTGAGGTAAATAGTCTTCGGCTAGCAAATCTGGGCTGACACCTAAGTGACCTCCGTGGTGGTGTCTGTGACAGCACCTGAAATGTGAGGCTGTACATCCTCCACCCGCTGCCCTAATGGCAACCTGCAATCTCCCTAATGATGAGTTCCTGAAGCCGCAGGAAGTTTCCTTAATTTCATTGGACACGGTGTCTCATTGCCAGCTAAGCCTGGTGCCCCTGAAAATACATCCCAGTTGCAAATTCTCCACCTGTCTCCACCAACAGGAATTGGACAGGAGCTTCCTGTTTGGGACAGCAGCCGTCCAGATGACTTCAGAGACTCTCAGGCTCTCTGGAAAAGCTCTCTGGAAAATCTATCTGGAGACTCTCTGGATAAAATGGTGGCCTCCCCCCCCCCCCCCCCCGCACTGTAGGATTCAACCTTAGTTTGATGTAGGTGCGACCCGGGTACTCTGCACAGCCGTAGCGTTTGACTCATGTCTGTCTCTGCTCCCCACCCCTCACCGTCAAATTTTTGAGCTCGACTGGGAGGTACAACTTTCTGGCGAACTCGGGTTGCACTCAAGCTGAAGCCGGCGGAGTGCGGAATCTCCCTCGCCTTGGCTCTGCCAGCCAGCCAATCACAGTGCAGTATTTCGGCCATGCGCAGAACGGGAGATTCGTGGCTGCAGCGAGAAGCGCGCCTTTAAAAAATCCTCCTACGTAGCTCCTACGTCGGTAAACTCACATTTCCCACCATAGAACGGCAGCCAATCGGGAATGAGGAGCAGAAGACGCGAGGAGGTAATCCCGCCCTCTGAACTCGGCTCTGGAGACACGAGCCAGCTGCTGTGCGGAGTAACAGAGGAGTCGAGCTCAGGTAACAATTTCCGAAGGCACAAGTCGAACCCTAGTTGCCTCTGCTGTGCGGAGGGGCCCTTTGTTCTTCATATTCAGCTTGTGATGTTCGGTTTGAGGTCAGCTTTGTGCCTGCTCACCTGGCTTCCTTCCTTCCATGTGACAGGATTTTTTTAAGTATCAGAAGGAAGTTCCCAGGATATCCAGTACAGAAGAACGCACAAAAATGTCTGTGGAGCTGCCAATATTTTGGAAGCTTGGAGTTCTCTGAGAATTACAGTCCATCTTCAGACTTTAGAGATTAGTTTCCCTGAGAAAATTGTTGTTTTGGAGGGCGGACTCTTGTGGTCTCTCTCCATCCCCAAACCCCACCATTCCTTGGCTTTGCCTCCAAATCCCCTGCAATTTCTCATCCCAGATTTGGCAGTTTTAATTTCAGTATGACAGAACACAGCCTGACCTTCACTGGAATTAAATGTACACACTGTGGCCCTTTCCGCACAAAGCACCTGAAACGTTTCCAAAATGTTTTCAGTTCTCGTCTTTACAACAATGGAGCAGCAGTGGCATAGGAGGTTAAGAGCTCGTGTATCTAATCTAAAGGAACCGGGTTTGATTCCCAGCTCTGCCGCCTGAGCTGTGGAGGCTTATCTGGGGAATTCAGATTAGCCTGTACACTCCCACACACGCCAGCTGGGTGACCTTGGGCTAGTCACAGCTTCTCGGAGCTCTCTCAGCCCCACCTACCTCACAGGGTGTTTGTTGTGAGGGGGGAAGGGCAAGGAGACTGTAAGCCCCTTTGAGTCTCCTACAGGAGAGAAAGGGGGGATATAAATCCAAACTCCTCCTCCTCCTCCTCCTCCTCCTCCTCCTCCTCCTCCTCTTCTTCTTCTTCTTCTTCTTCTTCTTCTTCTTCTTCTATGTATGTCAGCATTCACTCCCTCAAAATTATTCAAGGCCACCATTTTGTGATTTTTCCTTCTTTTTTTGGGGTTGTTCTGTGTTGAATTGATGTTTTGATACCTCAAAGCCTTGCGCTGCAAGCCTTTATTCCTCATATACTCAGTGCTTCAGAGATAAATCCCCCCACAAACAAACAGGAACGATCAAAATAAACAGGCGAAGGGGAATGGAGTGGGCCTAGAAAACGGCATGTGGAAAATGTCTTAGAGATCACACAAGCAATGGAACATGTTTTGAAAATGTTTCAACAAAAGAATTGTTCAAAAGGGACATTCATTTAAAACATTTTGAGGCTGCAAATAAAATGTTTTTGAAGCCAAAGGGGATAAAAACAATGAGGAACTCCATGGTGGAAACTATTTATTCCCTGCCTCAAAACATTGTAAAATGTCCCGAGTCGACCTCTCCGTTCGGCAGAAGAGAATTTGTCCCTTTATGATGTGGCTAGCCTCCACCCGGGCCAGGGCTTTTATGGCTCTTTCTCCGGCTGTTAGGGCCCTGCAGGACCTTAAGGAGTTCTGCAGGGTCTGTAAAACCGAGCTGTTCCACTGGGCTTTTGGGGAGGCTGGCCGCTGAGTCTGCCCCTCTCCGTTGCCCTATGTGTCATCCGCTTATCTGAACATCTGCCAGTCCCGTCCTGGGGTTTAGTACCGGATGTCATCCATTTAATTAATTAATTATGAAGAAGAAGAGTTTGGATTTATATCCCCCCTTTCTCTCCTGCAGGAGACTCAAAGGGGCTTACAATCTCCTTGCCCTTCCCCCCTCACAACAAACACCCTGTGAGGTAGGTGGGGCTGAGAGAGCTCCGAGAAGCTGTGACTAGCCCAAGGTCACCCAGCTGGCGTGTGTGGGAGTGTACAGGCTAATCTGAATTCCCCAGATAAGCCTCCACAGCTCAGGCGGCAGAGCTGGGAATCAAACCCGGTTCCTCCAGCTTAGATACACGAGCTCTTAACCTCCTACGCCACTGCTGCTCCTATGGAAAGGTTATTGCTGCTACTGTTTTTATTGTATTTATTGTTTTAATTGGGATTATTCGATTGTTTTTCTAGCTGTAATGGTTGGCTCGTTTGGTTTGGTTGGCTTGTAAACCGCACTGAGCCCTTCGGGGGTAGGGAGGTCTACTAAATTGAATTTATTATTATTATTATTATTATTATTATTATTATTATTATTATTATTATTATTATTATTATGCTCACTGCGCATTGTTATCTGTGCATATTAGCAGGCTTACCGTCGCTGAGAAGTTGGCATTAAAAAAAGAGGGAAAAAAGAAAACGGTCTATCTATCAGCGACCATTACTTCTCATTTAAATCCTGCTCACTCAGCAAACACCTCTCCAAGGGTGGCGGAGAGCCAGACTGCCTCTTGAACTGAAGATCCTCAGCACACAGTTGGCCTGGTGAGAAAACTTCAGCAAAATTAGCTGTGGGGTTGCATCCAGAGATCCCCCAAATTTATTGATGGCGTAAAAAGAAAGAACACTCTTCAATGTTCCTGGGAAAAACAGCAGCTTTGGAGGTTAAACTTGAGCATTATTCCTTCCCAACCCCCAACCCTCCCACCACACACACTAGCACCCCCCTCCCCCCAGGATTTTTCCGATCCAGAGTCGGGTAGCCTAATTGTGATCATTGGACCGGCATTTGGGAACGGCATCAAGCAATCTGGTTTCAAATATAGAATTTTGTGCCTTTATATTAATAGAGTTTAAGATGTAAATGTCAGCTCAGAGGACTAAAAAAGACCGAAAGCAAAGGCAATGGATTTATCATTCCCTGCCTTTTGATCTATTTGAAGTGGACCTATAAATCAAACGATGAAACCTTGCAACTGAGCGTTATTTTGGGGGAGTTTGGAAGGATTTCAGGCATCTCTTACCAGCGATTCTATACCTCCCAGACATTCTAATTAATAAGGTATACCGGCGGTATTCATTTCATAACATAATAGGTTATTGATTGATCGAAGAGCTTGATAGCCACTGTTGTATCTTGCATACTAAGTAACTCTGTGAACATCGATCTTAGCTGCAGACCTGTTTTCTGAGGGCCTCATAAATTTTCACCTGTTCAGGCAGAGGAAAGGATATTGGCTTTGCCAACTCTTGAGTAGAGCTGTGGAGCAGATAGTGATGAAAGGGAGACCTGGCAGAGATTTAGAGATGGTGGGGGAAAAAAAGAGTCCTCTGACCCTAGCTCGAATCACCCCCATGAACCTGGGCGGCAAGATTCAGGGCATACAAAAATAGGCCTTTAAAAATGCAATATGAAATTTGGAAGGTCAAGACTGCAGCGGTGATCTCTTGGTTTAGGGAAACATAAGGATTAGCCAGGTTCACAGGGGAGAAGTCTATCAAGGACTGTTAATGCAGAGCCTTCACATTGGGAGACAGTGTACCTCTCATTCCCAACAGCTGCAGGCAAACAATAAGACTTCTGGCCAACCACTCTTGAAAACAGGATGCCAATTTAAATAAACTAGATTAGGGGGTCCTCAACCTGTTTGATTTGTCAGGCACCTTTGAAATACCGACATAGCCACAAAATGGCTTCCGAAGGAGGCAGAGCCTGCCACAAAATGGCCGCCACAGCTTCCCTTCAGTCACACAGGGCTGAAAATCTGCATAGCCAATCAAATCACCGGTAGCCAATCAGAAGGATTTCTGAACCAAAGTCCCATCTGACCAGTGGCGTATCTAGACTAACTGGACCCCGGGGACAAAACCGGAGTTTGGAGCCCCCCCCCCCGGATATGGGTGGCCACCCTCCCCCACCATGACCAAACAGTGATTTTTTTGCACCAGCTCACAAAACTCCTCCCACCCCCAGCACAACATACATGACTCTCTCCCCACCAACTCTCTTTCCTAATTTTGTCCTCATACCAACCCCATGAGGTAGATTGTTAGCCTGAGAAACAGCTCCAAGCCAGTGCAAGTGGGTATTAATCATGTAAATCTCTCACAAATCACCCCCAGAAAAACATTTACCAAAGAAATGTCAGCATCATCTCTCACAAATCACCACACCCACCCACCCACACACATACGCACACCACTTCCAGCAAAACATACATGGCTCTCTCCCCACCAACTCTCTTTCTTAATTTTGTCCTCACACTACCCTGATGGGAAAATGGAGCCCAGGACAAAATCTGAGTTCCCCCTCACTCCAGCCCTGTTGACACCTGTTTAAACCATCTAACAATCTTTTAAGAAAGTTTAAATCTACCTTTAAGGGAAAATCTGGACTCTCTAGTTTAAACAACATTGAAAATTATGCTATTTCGAGGGAGGGAGGGGGAAATCCACCCCAAAACAGGATCACTTTCAATATTGTTTAAACTAGGGAGCCCAGATTCACCTTAAAGGGAGACTCTGGGCTCCCTAGTTTAAACAACATTGAACATGATGCTGTTTCAGGGTAGATCCCACCCCCCAACAGCATCACTTTCAATGTTAGTTGTTGTGTGTTTTCCGGGCTGCGTGGCTATGGTCTGGTAGATCTTGTTCCTAACATTTCACCTGCATCTGTGGCTGGCATCTTCAGAGGTGTATCACAGAGAGAAATCTGTTAAAAACTGGTTTGGGGTCCAAAGATATGGACCCTCAAAAGGGTAGTCCCGTCTACTATTAGTTCCCATTATGTCCCTTTTGAGGGTCCATAACTTTGGACCCCCTAAACCATGCCTCACCAAACTTGCCTGGTATCATCAGGAGTGTCACCTGATGACACCCTGAAATTTTGGTGCCGCTGGCCTAAAACCCTGCTGGCCAAAAAGTGAAAAAATACACAACGACCCTGAAATTTTTGCACCACCCCAACATGACCAAATGGGGGGGGGGGCATGCCCGTGGACATGGGGTACCTAACCATGCACCTAACCGTGCCCAATTTCCAAAAACACTTGACTTTGCCAGGGAATGTCTTGGAAGGCAACGTGGTGTTGGGATAGGGTCAGGAGTGACAGTGTTTGCTCAAATGCAAGACTTCCCCCCCCACCCCCCGCCCAAGAGTGCCATAAAAAGGGATAGTGTCTTACATTTGCATACAAGTTACAGTTACATCCGGTTATTTTGGGGATGTACAACATTTTTAGATTGTGTGTGTGTCTCACATTCAGAGATGTCTCCCTTTGGTAAGTCTACTTTTTCTGTTCGTGTGTGTGTGGGCAAACACTGGCCCCCTTCGGATTCGTTTCTTTTGCAGCTACCGTCAGATGGTGCGGCAGCCATCAAGCACGCTTCGCTCTGTTTTGACAGCCGTACGTGTCTCCGTACATGCCCAGGAACTGAACTTCGGCAACTGAAGGGAATCTTCTATTTTGGGTGGCAGATGCAAGACAGGAAGGTACAGCTGAACATTCAAGATAAGGGGGTAAACATCCCCCAAGATTTGGAGTCACAAAACAACCTGTGATAACATCATCAGCACTGACAACCACCTTTTCGGCAAATCAGAGCAAATTGCCTTGCGATGCCCACCCTTATTTCTGTACAAATAAATATAATGGTGGAAAATAATGATTCTTTCTTTTTTCCTGTATCTGTTTTTTGCTCCCACTGGGAATTTAATTCTAAACCCCTGTATACTTGCTCCTGAAATCATGTGTCCAAGCTTTAAAGCAGTTTCGAAGGGCTGCGTGGTCCTGAGGGAATTACTAGTGTGGGATTCCAGGTTACATTTAACAAATTAACAGTTTATTTATATATGTTCTGTAGCGGAAAGGTTTCAAAAATTGCAAGCACCGGGTCATTGCTGACATCACATCCTGACATTTACCAGGCAAACTTTATTGATGGGGTGGTTTGCCATTGCTTTTCCCAGTCATCTTCACAGCAAGCTGGACGCTCATTTGACTGACCTCGGAAGGACGGACAGCTGAGTCCATCTTGAGTTGGTTCCCGGAAATCGACTTCCACTGGGATCAAACTCAGGTTGTGAGCAGAGCCTGAACTGCGGTTTTCCACTCTGCGCCATGGGGCTTTGGGTTTACATATGTGTTTATTCACTTATTGATTCAGTTGATTGAAGATTATGTGGACATTACAGAGGTAGGACAAGTGAAAAGTGTATTCTTTCTCAACACTAGCAAAGGGTGGGGGTGGGTGGGAAACAGCCATTGTATTTCAGCATTTTTGTGGTAGTGGAAAATACACCTCAAATAAAATAGTACAAACAATGTGCCACACACACACACACACACACACACACACACACACACACACACACACACACACACACACACACACAGAGTTCCAGGTTGTAGAAAAAGTGCTGGTTTAATTTGCATCCCCCCCACCCCTGCACTTAGTTTTCATGTATCTGGAATGCTGTAGGTCAGGGGTGTCAAACTTGCGGCCCTCCAGATGTTCATGAACTTCAATTCCCATCAGTCCCTCCCAACATGAGCATTGGCTATACTGGCAAGCGCTGATGGGAATTGTAGTTCATGAACATCTGGAGGGCCGCAAGTTTGACACCTGTGCTGTAGGTCTTTCCAATATTATGTGCTGTCAAGATGTTTCCAGTTTATGGCAACCTGAGAAATTAATGACCTTCAAAGTGGAATCATTAAAATCAGAAGAGATCACAAGAGCCATCCAGTCCAATCCCCTGCCATGCAGGAAGACACAATCAAAGCTCTCCTGACAGATGGCCATCCAGACTCGGTTTCAAAACCTCTAAAAAAGACTCCATCACCCTCCGAGGAAGCCTATTCTATTATCAAACAGCCCTTATCATTAGGAAGTTCTTCCTAATGTTTAGGTGGAATCTCTGTTCCTGTCCCTTGAACCCATTACTCCTTGTCCTGGTCTGCAGAAAATAAGCGTGCTCCAACATGACATGACATCCCTTCAAAATATTTAAGCACTGGCAGTAAAGCCCGTTGAAATAAAATTGAGTGTAGGCCGAGGGGAAGGTGTGCAGTGGGCTGACGGCAAATCCGAGCAACTTACTTAGATGTCCACAACTGTCCCAACTTATGTGCTGAAACTGGAGAGAGTCAAAACAAAAGCTTGGCTTGTAATAATTAAGTTTGGGTTAAAGACTCACTTTCGAGAGCCAGCGTGTGCCAATCAGGTGCACTACCAGTGAGCCACGTTTTCCACAAATACGAGAACTGGAGGGACCCACTGATGCTTTTAAAAAATATATATATATCAAGTTTTAGCTCTTTCCCAAATTCCCTTCTGCCCCCTTTACTGTTTTATGACTGATGACGGTTTTCCACAATGTTCATTACTTCAAACCACCTCATCAACATACTGAATCAACATACCGATTCTAACGAATACAAATAAATAGTTTCAATAAATGCGTAAACACTTCCCGTCAGTTTAGAAATCTCCCGAAGCCCAGTTTGGTTCTGTACAATGCATTATAGGCAGATTATTATTTCCCTGTCCTATTACTTCTTTCGTTGTCATGGGTCATTCTCTCTCTCTCTCTCTCTCTCTCTCTCTCTCTCTCTCTCTCTGATTATTAGACCTCTCTCCTGTCATGGTCCCCATTTGCATGGGCTCAGAGAATTCGCCTCATCATGCTTCCATAAGACAGCATATAGCAACAACAACAACAGCCCATCATAGCACCATCAATAATGTAAAATATAAAATCCAGCGAGGATGGGAGGAAACAATTTCACTCCTTTGCCATTCAGTTGATCATAATATTACCAGGAAAGGAGAAGGGAGGAAAAGGAGGTGGTATAGGATACCAGCTGGCCTCAACTGTAGGCCTGACAGATCAACTCTGCCTTACATGCTCTGAGGGATTTTAATGTTTAGGGTTTCTTTTAATTCCACCCTTCTTTCAAGGAGCTCTGGGCAGCCCACATGGATCACCTCTTCGCAGCAGCCGTGCAAGGTAAGTAGACCTGAGCGCTGAGGATAGGCCTGAGGTGACCCAATAAACAGCAGGACTAAGGAGAGTTGAACTTATGTCTCCAATGACCAGAAAACAGAATGACGTCACGATGCTGTGTCGTCGTTTGGCAGTGACATTGATGCCATTTTTGGATCCAACTGGTGGAAATCAAGCAAACCAAAGTGCTTAACATAAGTGGGAAAGGAAAATTGACACCCAGATACATAGCACCCCGGGGACTGGAGAGGGTGCTGTGCACCGGGTGCGATCCAGTGTGCGGCCGTGGTCAGGGCACAGGGGGCATGGCAGGGGCGCAGGGCACGCACATGCCCCGGGCACCGTTCTCCCTTGCTCCAGCCCTGTTGACACCTGTTCAAACCAACTAACAATCTTCTAACGCTGAAGATTGCTAAAAATTAGAGTCAATTGCAGGAAAAAGAGGAGGCTAGTTTGTACTGCTTGCTCATTTTCTTTGTGCACCTCCAGCCAACGAAACAATGGACCATTTTAAACGTAGCTCTGATAAAGTCGTTTCAGAGTTTCAAAGCGTCGTGCCGACCATGATAATCTCTTCAACAAAGAAAAAAATTGTATTCTCCTCAGTCATCCAGAGACCTATTAAAATGTTAATTTCTGGCAATTAGGAATAATTAAAATAAATAATGAATTATAATCAGGCAATGGGTGTCGTTCCCCAAGAATGCAAAATGTGAGGATTTTATTTTCTGAATGCTCATTAGAACCAACGTAATGGCTTCATTTAGCTGGAAATTCTAAGACCAAAATACTTTGAACGTAGAAATAGCTATTAGATCCTGCGCCTGTCTATTCCGTGTCCCTTTTTATGCATCTCATAAACCCGTATATCTGAAACATTTAAAAATGCCCTTTGGACTTCTTCTTGGGAAATCAAGTGTACTTTCTTGACGTCCCTCTATGTTTCCTGTTTTCCAGGGAAGAGATCTCACAGATCTGCAGTTAGCAATTGCCCGTCTACAATTATCAAATTCTTTTACAAATGAATTCTTTTGGCTGGAGGGGAAGAAGCGACTTATTTATCTAGCCTGCGCTGAGCATTTCCTGGTTTTAATTTGCAGGCCAAGGATACACCATCTGGGAAAGAGAATTAATATTTCCAGATACAAACACTTTGCTTGCATGCACGTTCATTTGGGATCGTGTTCAGGGTCAGTCAGTACAATCCCAAGTGTAGCTATTTGAGTCTACATCCACGCATTGTAATAGTTTGATTTATTTGCTGCATTTACACCCTGCTAAGCTCCCCAATAGAGGCAGCGTGGGGCAGTGGTTAAGAATGGTGGACACTAATCTGGAGAACAAGGTTCGATTCTCCACTCTTGCACATGAAGCCCTCAGGCCAGTCACAGTTCTCGCCGAACTCTCTCACCTGACACGGAGGCAGGTCAACCAGATATCGCTTGCCTTGAAAACCCCACAGGGTGGCCACTGGGGTGGGGATCCAAACCACCTTACAACATTCTCCCCTTCTCTGTTCTACTCTCACAAAACCCCTCCCTGGCATGTCACCCCTCCCTCCCCTCCCCTCCTAGGGTGGGTGGGCCATGTCCAGATGTCGGGGTCCCTCCCCTCCCTTGCATGCCGCCCCTCCCTCCCCTCCCCCTCCCTCTGCTAGGGTAGGGGGGCCAGGTCCAGATGCTGGTCCCCCACCCTTCCCTTCCTTGCATGCCACCCCTCCCCCTCCCCTCCCCTCCCCTCCTAGGGTGGGTGAGCCATCTCCAGATGCCGGGCCCCTCCCCTCTCCCTCTTGAATACCACCCCTCCCCTCCTAGGGTGGGTCATGTCCACATGCCAGGCCTACTCCCCTCCCCATCCTTGCATGCCACCCCTCCCTCCATTCCCTCCTCTCCTAGGGTGGGTGTGTCATGTACAGATGCCCGCCCCCTCCCCTCCCCTCTCTTGCATGCCACCCCTCCCTCCCTTCCCTCCCCTCCTAGGGTGGGTGGGTCATGTCCAGATGCCGGGCCCCCTCCCTCCCCTCCCCTGAGAGATTGTGACTGGCAGGATAATTTCCAATCAAGTTGACATACTGCAGGTCTAAGAACCGTCTAGAAAATAGGACTTTCCCCAATACCCTTTTACATCTGGGGCTGGAGAAAGCTAGGCAGATTGTCAGACAAAGAGTTTATGAGATAAGAGATACAATCTGATTTAAGGCTTACTCTGGAATATGTGGCTCCTGAATCCCTTAGATTCCAGGTGAAACCAGCCCTCTATTTTTCCTAGAGAATAAAAATCATAGGAGGATGTTTTCATTGGCTCATAGTAACACCCTGCCCTCTGCTGCCTTAGAGGGCAGATTCAAGAAAATCCCCTACGAACAGAGGCTCTGTGGTTGCCCCCTGGAAGAAGTGGATTCTCTTGAACACATGTTGCTTCAGTGCCCTCTATATGATAAGCTTAGAGACGGAATCTTGGGACCTGACTCGACCAAATGGGCTGGAAAAGATAATAAATGGAAACTGAATTATTTGTTGTCAGGAAAGGACCAAAGAAGTTCTGGTAATGTAGCTCGGTTTTGTGCTTTAGCAAATAAATATAGGAGAGCAGGTGGATAGGAGACCATCAGTTCTTTCGGAGGAATGTTGAAATGTTCTATTTTGTATTTTAAGTTTTTACCTTTTTGTTAAGGTTTAGAATTTGACCTTTTGTTAATTGTTCATCTTAAGGAAACATTCATCCACCTTACTCTGAAACTCCAACTAATATACCAGTGGTGGTGAACCTGTGGCACTCCAGATGTTATGGACTACAATTCCCATCAGCCCCTTCCAGCATGGCCAATTGGCCATGCTTGCAGGGGCTGCTGGGAATTGTAGTCCATAACATTTGGAGTGCCAAAGGTTCGCCACCACGGTAATATACCATGCTCTTGGACTTGGTCAACTCTGTGTAGGACTGCAAATGCAATTTTTGGCTTCAGAAACACTGGGAAAATACAAGTTAGGCTGACACAGTCTGACCCAAAGAACCTCAGGGGGTACACCCTGTGACTCTGTGAGACCACAGTCCCAAAATAAAGCGAGCTGTAGTTTTTCTTTAAAAAACGTAAGACTTTATTGAGAACTGGAGTGTGCGAGAGATAGACGATTTCTGAGGAATCTAGAAAGAACCAGACCTTAAATCCCTGCTGCCCTTGGCCCGCCCCTTGCTGGGCCCAAGAGCTGCAGTTACAGTAAGATAACAAAGGGAAGGATACCAACATTCAAATACAGAGTTAACATTACAAAAGGCAGGGGCTTGGCCACACCTTGGAGAGCTGTGGTTGCATTTTAGCTTTCGTTTCCTGGAAGGAACTCCCGGAACGCCATCGCTTCGGCCGCACTCATTGGGTAGAGGCGACTTTTAGGCAGCAGGGCTCCTGGTTTCAGTTCGATTTTACAGTCTGTGTTCTGGTGTGGGGGAAGCCGATCGCACTCCCCCTTCTCGAAAACCCTAGCCAAGTCCCGGTACTCAGTTCCGCTGTCTCCGCCGACCCGGCCATTTCCTGGAAGGGGCCCGGGTCTTGCGGTGGTGCCCCTGCCATGTGGGCTCCACGCGGAGGTTCATGGAACGTTAGCCCATTAGGATGCTTCTGCAGTCTTAGTCTTAGCCAAGAGGATATGGAAAATTCTGATCAGCTCAAATGTTTGCACAATGCTTTGTGTCACTTTGGTTGCTCTCAAATAATGGCATGACATGGTTTTTGTTTCTATAGCCCTGCCCAGAGTGTTTTTACAGCTCTCTTTCCTGCTCTGTAGATTCTGAAATATTCATGAAAACGCACTGGGGAAGAATAAGTTGCCTTCGGTACCTCTCTCTGCATCGAGTGATCCCATTACGTATTGTCTAATGTTAGACATGTTTGTGGAAGTCTGAACGTTGCTTAAAAAACAAGAGAACAATGCTACTTTATATGAGTTGCTTTGGGCTATCTCAAAGTAACAACGGTTTAATAAGAGAGAGAGATGAAATGGATATCAGTTTGGTCTGAGGAAAGAGCACACCAAGATTCTGCTGACGCAGAAGAGAGTCAACTCATTGGAAAAGAAGTGAATTATTTAAACATTTTCAGCTCCGGGGTCACATTTGGGGAGCTGAGCCAATCATACTGCTTACAGCCGCTCGTCTGCCTCAAAAGTTTTTTTAAAAAACCTGAGCTTTTTGAGTTGCAACTTACTACTTCGATATCTCTCTATGCGTTCAGTTTCTGCCCAAAGGGGGTTTTTAAGGAGGGAATTGCAGTGAAAGTGTCATCTTATATGATGATTACTTTTCCTTGCATATCAACGGTCTGTGGATGGCTGTGGTATTTATTATGTATTTTCGAAGGCTTTCATGGCCGGAATCACTTGGGTGCTGTGTGGTTTCCAGGCTGTATGGCCGTGTTCTAGCAGCATTATCTCCTGACGTTTTGCCTGCATCTGTGGCTGGCATCTTCAGAGGATCCTCTGAAGATGCCAGTCACAGATACAGGTGAAACGTCAGGAGAGAATGCTGCTAGAACACGGCCATACAGCCCGGAAACCACACAGCACCCAAAATATTATGTATTTGTTTACTTCATTTAGACTTCTCTCTCCCCAGTGGACTTCTCTTCTCCTATGTTACATCCACACAACACACTCGTGAGATAGGGCAGGTGGAATGAGTGACCAGCGCAGGATTTCTCTTGTTTTTGTGCTTTCCCCTTTCCACAGCGGTGGTAGTGTTTGATTCCCATGACTATTTTGACCATTTTGGAGAAAAAATGGGGATTCCCACCACTATTCTGGCCCTCCTCAGAAGGGAAAGTAGGGACTTCCTCCATTATTCGGACCTCCTTGGATGGTGTGAACAGCTGATACTCCTCATAGTATTGGCAAATTCTCGTAGATTTGGGGTGGGAGTCCTGAGTAGGGGTGTCATGCCATGGAGTTCCCCTTCACAAGAAGCCATTTTCTTGAGGGGAACTGATCCATGGAGATCAGTTGGAATTACAGATCTCTCGATCCCTCTTGGAGGCAGGCAACCCTAGGTGTATGGACATCATTGAGTCTCTGGTCCATCCCTGAGTTGTTCAGGTTTGGCCACTCCTGGGGGGAAAGATTCATCATCCATCCAAATTTTAACCCACTTCCTTTGTGGGAACATCAGTTGATCAGGCCAGCCTTTGGACTCCTTCCTTGTTATCTCCCTCCTCTCAAATCAGTGTAACTTGTGTGTAACTTATGCGTGTAAGGCTGAACACACTCAAACACAGTTAACTTAACGCAGTTAAACTTAAAGAAAAGAACTTTATCGCTTTGCGTCGCCCTAAATACAGGGTGCTGGAACTGAGGATTCGTGTCTTCAATTCCATTTATTTTATTTCTGAACTCAACAACAACCAATTAGCTTTCCCCCCCCCCCCCCCCCCCCGCCGCCCAGTCTCTGCCCTCTCATTGGCCATGAAGCTCCGGTGTGATATAGCTTCTCAGTTTGCTTTCCCACTCTTTTTGGGAAAAGGCGGGAGCCAGTGCATGCTGGGAGTTGTAGTCCTGACATCACGTAACTTGGACATAATTGTTCCAGTCTCCTATTTTCATCGAATTTACAGTTGGTATGGTGGGCTACCAGTGGAGTTTTATTTTTAAAGGATCAAATGAATCCATGGAAATGAAGGCGTCTCGGGAACATTTTGCCACAATGGTTCAATTGAACATTCATGACCAGAGGCAGGAGAGAAAGGAGGGGATATAAATCCAAATTCAAACTCTATATAAAATCACTTAGGCTTCCAACACCCACACCTTCAGGGGGTAAAAAATTACTTTTATGTACACTGATGATCCTGTCATTCTTTCTTTAACTTGAGTGGGATTAAACTGTGCTCTAAAAGTTCTAGGCCAGCATTTTGTTCAAGCGGAACATCTTTCCATTAATTATGGAAAAACTAAAGTTATGCACTTTAACGGTAAATTTAAGAAATCTTCTTGGCAGATCAAGAGACAGTAGATTGAGCAGGTGAAATGCTTTAACTAACTGTTTCACTGTTTCAATTGAATGGGAAATTCTACAATCTGTAACTCACACCACCTAAAGAAGTTCAAAGGTGATTCTTGGGGGGGGGGGGTTGGTTGGTTGGTTGCATGGATGTAGCTTTGTTCTAGCAGTTATTTATGGCTTTCTCCACTCCCTTACGGTTCACACTTTGGACTCTACAACCATTTCTTACCATTAGAGAGAGTGCAATCTGGTTTTCTTGAGGCATTACAGACGAGAGACTGAACTTTTTAAAGTTGAAATGCAAGTGTGACCAATAACAAATAATTATTGGGTGAACATCAGAGCCACAGTGGCGTAGTGGTTAAGAGCAGGTGCACTCTAATCTAGAGAACTGGGTTTGATTCCCCACTCTGCCACTTGAGCTGTGCAGGCTTATCTGGTGAGCCAGATTAGCTTGTGCACCAACACATGCCAGCTGGGTGACCTTGGGTTACTCCCAGTTCTTCGTTGCTCAGCCCCATGCACCACACAGGGTGTTTTTTTTTGGGGGGGGGAGGGAAAGGAGATTGTAAGCCCCTTTGAATCTCCTTACAGGAGAGAAAAGGGGGATATAAATCCAAACTCCTCTCCTCCTCCTCCTCCTCCTCCTCCTAAACCCACTGGGCCTCTTATCCCGATATTTTTCAGCCATACCTTGCCCATCATGGTGCATTAGGGTAACTCAAATGCTTAGACTAATTGGTTTAGACCTAATGCAATTAATTGCTGGCGCTGGGTCAGTGTAAAGCTAAGACTTTGATTTTTTTTTTCAACGCCTCCGTGACATTGATTGCAGGTTGAACTGTACTCGTCCCACCACTAGATAGCTAATACTTATAGACCCTTAGAAACATAGATAGGCACATCTCCGGCACTCTGTTTATCTTCTACCACCCTGCCTAACCGTCACCGGGTTTTTTCTTGAGCTTGTATTGATGCTTTCCCCTCAGCTGTACTATCTGGTAGTCAAAATACACTGTCAGTATCACACCGCTACCTTTGCAAGAACAAGGATATTCAGACGATTACGTGTATATTACTCCGCTGTTGGGAGGAACCAAATAATTACATGCCTGTTACGTCACTTTAAAATCTTTGTACGATATATCACTTTCAATGCTTTATGATCAGGCGATGCAGAGTATTTTTTTAAAAATTAACTTCTTGCTTGAGGACAAGGCCCCTAATATGTTCTTCTGTATGGGAAACAGTTAATCTCATGACACATACAGTTCCTCACGTTGAAAAGGGGTTATACTTATTTGCATTTGTATCCTTTTTATCGCTGCTGTTCTTGGAATATTGCTGACATTTATTATGATTATGATTATTTCTAGGTATTGGGGTTTTTTTTGGTCCTTTAGCTGGTCCTTTAAGCTGTGCTGGGGTGGAAACTGGCAAAACATCTCTGGTTGTCTTCTGCTCCGTGTCAGGACTACAATTCCCAGCAATCACCAGTTCCTGCCTTTTTGCGTTGGAGCGGAAACAGGGCTGGGGAGCGACAGCAAAACAAAACGATGTCGCTCCATTAGAACCAATGAGAGGCCAGGAACTGGGGGGAGGGGAAAAGGTGATTGGTTGCTGCCTGTTTTTGTAAATAGAATAAATACTGGAACTGAGGACAAGAATCCTCAGTTCCAGCACCCTGTAGCCGGAGCGACCCAAATCAATAAAGTTCTTCTTTTTACGTTGACTTTGTCTGAGTGGTGTTCAGCCTTACACCCTGACCTGTATGGGCCAGGCTAGCAGATCTCAGGAGCGTAAAAAGGTCAGCCCTGGTTACTGCTTAGATGGGAGACTACCAAAGAAGTCCAGGGCCATTGTTCAGGTGCTGGCAGTGACAAAATGCCTCTGTTCATGTCAGACCTGTGCCATTCTCAGCGAGGCATCTCGCATGTCCACTCAAGGTCCCAGATGGCTCGTCCATTATCATCGCCTGAGGCTAAGGAGGCCTCGCTTGCATGTAACTAGTGAAGAGCGCTTGAACGTTCATTCTTATCTGCCTTTCTCTGAGGGAGTGAACTGTCCATCCCAAACAATGCCTCTGTTCCCACTGTCTTTTCAAATGCTGATATTATGGGAATGCGAGGGTGGGGTGGGGGGTTATGGGTTGAACCTTCTGTAACATACAGGTACAAACCAGTGATGGGATCCAAAAATTTTAGTAATAGGTTCCCATGGTGGTGGGATTCAAACAGTGGCGTAGCGCCAATGGGGCTGGGCGGGGCACAATGGGGGTGTGGCCGGGCATTCCTGGGGTGGGGCATTCCTGGGCGGGGTTGTGGCAAGGATGCAGCCGCTGCACCGGTCCTTGGGTGGGAAACGAATGCACGCAGGTGCAGGCTGCTACGCACGCCGGTGCACCTCCTGCTAGACTGCTTCAAGTTCTGCGCCTTCTCCTGAGGAGCGGAGGAGGGGCGTAACTAAGGCCAAAATCACGTGGCAAAATCACCAATTAGTAACCCCCTCTCGGCACACACAAATAATTAGTAACCTACTCTCGGGAATCTGTGAGAACCTGCTGGATCCCACCTCTGGTACAAACCAAGGCCAGAGAGCCAAACTTTAGTTTCGGCTCTCTGAGCCTTGTACTGACACAGTTCTAATAAAGCTCTTGAAGTCTTCTTGAGTACTGTTTGATGACCAGAGTAACAGGTCCTAACAATTCATCCCTTGCCTCGAAAATCGTGCAGGGTCAGCATAAGTCAACTCTCAGAACCGCTCAAGAACAAGTGAAGCATTTCTTCATAGTCTTCTTCATAGGAGCTCAGTGTAAATTCACACCATCAGTCACCAAAAATGTAGAAGCTGCTCATGAGGAGGCAAAATTCCTCCTGCAGGCATGATGAACAAGTGGTCGCCACCCTCAAATGGAGGAAGTGATAATAAGACCCACATTTTGGAGTAGAAGCAACCAGACTTGTTTTCAAATCTTTATGACACACAGCAGTGGCGTAGTGGTTAAGAGCAAGTGCATTCTAATCTGGAGGAATTGGGTTTGATTCCCAGCTCTGCCACTTGAGCTGTGGAGGCTCATCTGGGGAATTCAGATTAGCCTGTACACTCCCACACATGCCAGCTGGGTGACCTTGGGCTAGTCACAGCTTCTCGGAGCTCTCTCAGCCCCACCCACCTCACAGGGTGTTTGTTGTGAGGGGGGAAGGGCAAGGAGATTGTCAGCCCCTTTGAGTCTCCTACAGGAGAGAAAGGGGGAATATAAATCCAAACTGCTCCTCCTCCTCCTCCTCCTCCTCTTCTTCTTCTTCTTCTTCTTCTTCTTCTTCTTCGTCTTCTTCTTCTTCGTCGTCGTCGTCTTCTTCTTCTTCAGCATCATCATCATAAGGGCAAAAATGTCACATACTTCACATACACGCTACAGGGGTCAGTGATATCAGTCACAGACCAGGAAAGGGATTTGGGCATCTTAGTTGGTATGTTATGGGAATGTCAACTCAGTTGTGAAAAAGGCAAACTATACTGGGGATAATTAGGAAAGGAATTGATAATAAAACTGCAAAGATTGTCATGCCCTTATATAAAGCAGTGGTGCAACCACACTTGGAGTCCTGTGTTCAGTTCTGGTCGCCCCATCTCAAAAAGGATATTGAAGAGATAGAAAAAGTGCAGGGCAACGAGGATGATTGAGGGATTGAATCCCCTTCCTTATGAGGAGAGGCTGAAGCGTTTGGGACTCTTTAGTTTCGAGAGGAAACGTCTGAGCGGGGATATGATTGAAGTCTATAAAATTATACACGGGGTAGAAAATGTTTCTCTCTTTCTCACAATACTAGAACCAGGGAGCATACATTGAAAATGCTGGGGGGGAGAGAATTAGGACTAATAAAAGGAAACATTTCTTCATGCAACGTGTGGTTGGTGTTTGGAATATGCTGCCACAGGAGGTGGTGATGGCCGCTGACCTGGATAGCCTTAAAAGGGACTTGGACGGATTGATGGAGAAATGGCTACCAATCTTGATCCTCCTTGACCTGAGATTGCAAATGCCTTAGCAGACCAGGTGCTCGGGAGTAGCAGCAACAGCAAAAGCCCATTGCTTTCACATCCTGCAGGTGAGCTTCCAAAGGCACCTGGTGGGCCACTGAAAGTAGCAGAGTGCTGGACTAGATGGACTCTGGTATGTTCCAGCAGGCTCTCATGTTTATAGTATTTTTAATTATTCAAGGTTTTAAAAAATAAATATAATAATAGATATTAAAAATATAAAAGTATAATCCTTCACAGAAAAAAAATGACAAATATTGGTAGAAATGCAACTACTAGAGAATGCTATTGGTTTCCCAACTGTTGAAAACACAACCAAGGGAGAGCAGATTTTCACAACTCAAGGAAACCTTCCTTTCCTGCAGTTTCAAATCCGCACACATGGATATGTGTGTTGAAATGCTGCCACCTAGTGGAATGGTGGATAAAAAAGGGTTTTTGGCAAGCAGACATAAAAACAGCTTTAAAAAAAATCATCGAGGCTAATGTATAATTTGGGGATTGGAAACGCAGACTTCAAATATACCAACTGGGAATTAACCATTAGCAATAGAAGGCAGTAGACCGAGCCTAGGTTGGATTTAAAGTGCAAGAAATGAGATTGCACCTAAACATTAGGAAGAACTTCCTGACAGTCAGGATGGTTTAACAGTGAGCTACTCTGCCTTGGAGGGTAATGGAGTCTCCTTCTTTGGATGTTTTGAAACAGAGCTTTTGGAGGTTTTGAAAATGGTCAAAGGACTGGATTGCATGCTCTATGAGGAGCAGCTTAAGGCAGTGGTGGCGAACCTATGGCACGGGTGCCAGAGGTGGCACTCAGAGCCCTCTCTATGGGCACATGCAAATAGAGTCATCCCCCCCCCCCATATCTAGGCTGGCCTGGGCCACTGGGCTCGATTATTAGCATTAAACCTAAGACCTAGTTTTGGGGGAGCAGTGTAGGTAACCCTGTTAAGCACAGTTAAATACCACTGGTTTTCATGCGACAAACTAAAACGTGATCCTTTACCTGGGAGTAAGCTCAGTTGCTGGCAATGGGGTTTGCTTCTGAGTAAACCCTCCTAGGGTCGTGATCTACCCGTTGGAAGACTTGCACGGTTGCTTCAAAACAAAGCCACGGACTACCACCAAGCTTACTCCCAAGTAACGCACGCCTCTGAGACAACCATTTTTTCTATATTAAAACCTCAGTATTCAGGTTAAATTGCCGTGTTGGCACTTTGCAATAAATCAGTTGGTTTTGGGTTGCAATTTGGGCACTCGGTCTTGAAAAGGTTCGCTATCACTGGCTTAGGGAGAAGAGCATGTCTGGTCTGGAGAACAGAAGATTAAGGGGTGACATGATAGTTGAAGAGGGAGCAAGTTTGTTTTCTGCAGCTCCAGAGATTAAGGTAAAGTTTCCCCTTCAGTTGTGTCTGACCCTGGGGTACCACTGCGAGCAGTGATTTCATAGGCAAGCCTCTTTTGTGGAGTAATTTGCCATTGCTTTCCCCGGCTATTCTTTACCCGCTAGCTATGAGCTAGGTACTCATTTACCAACCAAGAACTGGCTGGCTGGCTGAGTTGACCATGAGCCAGCTGCCAGGATATCTGACCCACAGGGGGCTCGAGCTCCTGACCGTGTGAATGGCAGTGCAAGTGTAACCCCTGTGTAAGAATGGGATGACCCAGAAAGGGGTGGAGTCTGAAAAGAAGCAGAAGGCTGCAGAACTCATGAGGTTGGAAGAAGCAAGGCTACCAGGCTGGGACCTTGATTGATTTTATTAAGCCCTTAACACCTTGTTTAAGGCAACTGCAATGTTGTTGGGAACTAGTGGGAAGGGAGTTTATTTTTTGCTATATTGTAAATGTTAGAATGTATTGTTTCAGGGTTTTTGTGTATGTAAATGGTGAGAGTTTTCTGGGAACCTTCATCATCTTGAATCCCATTCACCAAGCCTCTGAAGCCTTCAAAACCAACCACCAGCAAAGAAGAATTGGACTTGGCAATATCAGTAGACTGTAAATATAAGGACTTGAAAATGCAAACTTAACAGGACTGCAAAGTGTAAATGTTCAATGTTGTAAAAGTGTTATTTGTTAAGAGAAGTAAACTGTTTGGTTTAAATTTGGTTCTTTGCAACTCCTTCCAAGTACTGCCCCACAGAACCCACAGAAAGAGGTTGCACAAGCATTTAACCACTATGCCATGCGGCTCCAGAGACTAGGGCTCATTCCGCACCTGCAGAATAATGCACTTTCAAACTGCTTTCAGTGCTCTTTGAAGCTGTGCGGAATGGCAGAATCCACTTGCAAACAGTTGTGAAAGTGGTTTGAAAATGCATTATTTTGTGTGTGCGGAAAGGGCCTAGGACAAGGTAATGGATTCAAGGTGCAGGAAAAGAGATGCCACCTAAACATTAGGAAGGTCCTTCAGACAGTAAGGGCTGTTGGACAGTGGAATATGCTGGAGGGTGGTGGACTCTCCTTTGGAGGTTTTTAAAACAGAGGCTGGATGGCCGTCTGTCGGGAGAGCTTTGACACCTGCGTAGCAGAGGTTGGACTTGCTGGCCCTGGCGGTCTCTTCCATCTGTATGATTCCATGATTCTATGCTAACTCAATGCTGGGAGAATTCTGGAGATTTGGGGGTTGGAGGGACCTCAATGGCATATGAAACCACCCTCTAACGCAGTCATTTTTCTCGGGGGAAATGACTTCTGTCGTCTGAAGATTAGTTGTTCATTCTGGGAGAATTAGAAAACTGGAAGCTGACAACCCAAGTTGCCCGCCTACGAGGATGGGAAAGCATTTTGCCTGTTAGCTGGGAAACATCAGCTCTGACTTGTCAACAGACTGATCGATCAGCTATTGGAAACCATTTTCAAATTGCCAAGAATCTCACTAGAGATTCCTCTCTGAGGTGTTGAATAAAGAGAAGAAGAAGAAGAAGAAGAAGAAGAAGAAGAAGAAGAAGAAGAAGAAGAAGAAGAAGAAGAAGAAGAAGAAGAAGAAGAAGAAGAAGAAGAAGAAGAAGAAGAGGAGGAGGAGGAGGAGGAGGAGGAGGAGGAGGAGTTTGGATTTATATCCCCCCTTTCTCTCCTGCAGGAGACTCAAAGGGGCTTACAATCTCCTTGCCTTTTCCCCCTCACAACAAACACCCTGTGAGGTAGGTGGGGCTGAGAGAGCTCTGAGAAGCTGTGACTAGCCCAAGGTCACCCAGCTGGCGTGTGTGGGAGTGTACAGGCTAATCTGAATTCCCCAGATAAGCCTCCACAGCTCAGGCAGCAGAGCTGGGAATCAAACCTGGTTCCTCCAGATTAGATACACGAGCTCTTAACCTCCTACGCCACTTATTTTATTTTATTGGATTTCTATCCTGCCCATTCTAAACTTACAACAGGCTCAAAGGGCTTGCAAAAATAAAAATAAAAATCATATAACACTAACGTTAATGCTGGGGGTGGGGGCTATAAAGGCCTACAGGGAAGAGGATACCCATCTTCCCCATTCCTGCTCGTATGCTAGAGTTTTCATTCAATTCTAAGTCTCCCTTCTGGCCACAACACCGGTAATGGGGGTACGTGGGTGGGCTTGGAGCATAAATTCTGCCAGATGTGCTTGGTACTCCCCCCAGATGCTGGTGGGCAGATAATGAACAGAGAAAAGCTGACGTGCCATCTGCTCGAAGCCGCCTTCAACCAAGTTGTCAATCGTATCTTGCAAGATTTTTATGCATACGTCTCCCTTTCCAGTTATCTTCACTCTCACCTATTAAGCTTTGGGTTTCCTCAGCAAACCCCAAAGTATGTAGAAACAACTTCCTTACATTACTCCCTAATGGGGTGTATTTTGTTTATCCACACTTTGGGATCAAGCTTGGCATCAGATATATGATAGGACAAGGAATATTGCCCTTTTAAATGGAATGGAATGGAAATTTTATTTATATATCACCCTCCCCTGAAAGACTCAGGGTGGTGTACAACAACAATCATAATAATAGCAACAACATATCAAGAATCATGACATAATCATAACATAGCAGCATAATGATATCATAACATAAATATTAACAGTGTAGCAGCATAATACCATAATAAATTATAACATCATAAACAATAATATAATAATCAAACAACAAAAATAACCGTAGATAGTGGACTTGGGCTAACAATTCAGCAATTCAAGAGCAGCAAGACAATAGCAGAAGTAACTTACGCTAACCTAGCTAATAACATTACAATCCAATACTAAGTTAAGTAAGCTAGCGCTAACTACAACTAACCTAATAAATACAATGGCTAATACTAACTAGTGTCTACCTTCAAATATTTTTTTTAAATCTACTAATTTCAAAATGTTATTTATAATTGAAACATTTTATCCAAGCATCTATGAATAGATCATAATTAAAACTGACTTTAATGTATTAAGTAATACCCTGGATCTCAAACTCTTCTTCTTTCTAGGCTATTTTCCCAGTGGAGGGGTTAGCACTGCGACTGTCATTTTCGCAAGTCTCTGTTTTGTGTATTCTCAGGGCTCAGGTTGGCAGCAAGCATGTCTTCGTTGATGGTGTCCGTCCATCTTTTCTTTGGCCGTCCATGTGGTCGTCATCCTGCTGTCTCCAAATGTAGTCCTGTTTGAGTTACTGATGTTGGTTCTCTTCTCATGACATAGCCAGTGGTGGGATCCAAAAATGTTAGTAACAGGTTCCCATGGTGGTGGGATTCAAACAATGGCGTAGCACCAATGGGGCTGGGCGGGGCACGACAGGGGCATGGTCGGGCATTCCGGGGGCAGGGCATTGCTGGACAGGGCTGCGGCAAGGATGCAGCCGCTGCGCCGGTCCTTGGGTGGGAAAATGAATGCACGCAGGTGCAGGCTGCCACGCATGCCGGTGCACCTCCTGCTAGACTGCTTCAAGTTCTGCACGCTACTGCTGAGAGGAGGGGTGTAACTAAGGCAAAAATCATGTGGCAAAATCACCAATTAGTAACCCCCTCTCGGCACACACAAATAATTAGTAACCTACTCTCAGGAACCTGTGAGAACCTGCTGGATCCAACCTCCGGACATAGCCATACTACCGTAGTCTGGCTTCCTGCATTTTCTTGTTAATTGCTTTTGTTCCTAGTCTTTGGCAGGTGGGGCTTAGAGAGTGTGTAGAGAACCGTGTCTAGCCCAAGATCTTTCACAAGGCTTGGATAAGCAATGGGCAAACAAGGTTGGTCCTCCAGGTAGAGTCCACTGTACACGTGGAGGAGCGGGGAACCAAACTTGGTTCTCCAGATAAGAGTCCAGCATTCTTAACCACTGCACTACACAGACTCTGAACCATCCATACACCTAGAGCTTTACAGAGGATCACGAAGGGTAAGCAGGTGGGTAGAGAGAACGGACCAGTCTCTGCCCACCATGAGCTTACAATGTTGTGGGGAATTATAAGGCAGAACGAGCAAAGTACTGGGGGTGGGGGGGTGGGGGGGTGGATGCTTATGGGTTCGTCAGCCCTTGTGGGTATTTGGGGGCTGGGGCTTCAGCCCCAAATGCAGTAGACCAGGGGTGTCAAACTCGTGGTCCTCCAGATGTTCATGAACTACAATTCCCATCAGCCCCTCCCAAAATGAGCTTTGGCTATACTGGCAAGGGCTGATGGGAATTGTAGTTCATTAGTATCTGGAGGGCCGCGAGTTTGACACCTGTGCAGTAGACAAAAGGCCCTGCTGTGTGGATCTACAAGGGCAGAACCCCCAGCCGCTCACAATCCCAGCTAATCTTTTCCACCTCTCTTAATAAATCTTTTTTGCAGCAGCCCGAACATGCTGGTATTTTCTGCTGGTTTCTTCGATCTGTGGTGCTGTCATTCTTCATGGGCTAAATGTGACCTGCTTCGCTGCTTATCTTATGCTGAAGAGACCTTCGCTTTCCCTGTCTGAGCTTCCCATATTGTATCGTATTCCCATATCATTTCCCATTTGGTTGCTAATCTCTATTTGCCTATGGTGCTATTGTCCTTCATGTTATTACTGAGCCACATCTTCCGGATGAGAGAAGGACAAGAAGGAACAAAGGCCAGGCTACTTCTATTCAGATGCCTTCACCTATTGACCTTGCTATCTTCATTGTTACTCACATACTATATACTTCATTGTTACTCACATGCCAGGCTACTTCTATTCAGATGCCCTCACCTATTGACCTTGCTATCTTCATTGTTAGTCACAGGTATACATACTCCACTTACTTTCCTACTAACAGATCCTCTGAAGATGCCAGCCACAGATGCAGGCGAAACGTCAGGAGAGAATGCTGCTAGAACACGGCCATACAGCCCGGAAACCACACAGCACCCCAGTGATTCTGGCCGTGAAAGCCTTCGACAATACAAGAGAGAATGTTCTTGCAATGACAAAGCAGGATATTTCCTTCCCAAGTGCAGCCCTTGGTTTCAGTGGGACTTCAGCTTTCCCCCCAGAGTGCAGCTCAGATGGATCAAAGGCTTTCCCCCTCCCGAGGGGCCATTTCAAAGGTTTTGTCACTAATCACAGATCACAAGCGTGACACAACTACAACCCAGCGAAAATGAATCCAAACAGCCTTAAGACGTCAGCAACCCCCGCTGGGGGCCTTCGCTTAGAGAAAAAGGCTCTCTTGGGAGGGATCAGCAGCTCAGTGGCCCAGCAGAAATTTCCCCCTCCAAACACGCACATCTTTAGTGGATTCTGGGCCACAAAACTGGGTTTTAAAAAGTTGCTTGCCTGCAGGGTCAAATGTCCTTTGGAGCTTTGTAACTTCTCAGGGACCCCAAATCTTTGTTTAAAACCATTTGCACAAAAAAAGAAAAAAAAGCACAAAATATGGGAATAGCAAGGAAGATGTCAGCCAACTGATTAAAGCATGCTTAGTTGACAAATGGCCTGCCTTTCGACCAATTTCATCCATTCATTGTCAAAAGCAGTCTGCGCTGTTTCTTTCTCCCTAAAGGAAAAAGCATGATGGCAGAAAGGGATGGCCACCCTGATGGGAGGACAAATTAAATAAGAGCAGCAGGTGTGATGCAGCAGCAAAAAAGGCTAATGTGATCTTGGAGTGTATCATCAGAGGCGTAACATCCAAATCATGAGACATTGCAGTACATGGCGTTGGTCAGGCCCACCCCTGGAGTATTGTGTACAATTCTGGAGACCTCACTTTAAAATGGAGTGAACATAAGAACATAAGAACAAGCCAGCTGGATCAGACCAGAGTCCATCTAGTCCAGCACTCTGCTACTCGCAGTGGCCCACCAGGTGCCTTTGGGAGCTCACCTGCAGGATGTGAAAGCAATGGCCTTCTGCTGCTGCTGCTGCTGCTCCCAAGCACCTGGTCTGCTAAGGCATTTGCAATCTGAGATCAAGGAGGATCAAGATTGGTAGCCATAGATCGACTTCTACTCCATAAATCTGACCAAGCCCCTTTTAAAGCTCTCCAGGTTAGTGGCCATCACCACCTCCTGTGGCAGCACATTCCAAACACCAATCACATGTTGCGTGAAGAAGTGTTTCCTTTTATTAGTCCTAAAAGAGTGCATTTTGGGGGGCATTTTTCTGGCCATAGGGAATGACTATTAAAGGTAGTTTATATCTTGGGTGCAGAAATTACCTACGGATCAGGACGGGAGCCTCCTTATTCCTCCCATTCATAGAAAGTTCAAAATTAATCCTGCACCAACCAACACAAACCGCACACAACACCAAGGAATGCCTCCTTGCACTGTGCCTTGTGCCCATGGACCAGAGAAGGGGGTGGGGGAAGAGAGATATCTGTAATGGAAGGAACTGTCAGCCCCGATTAACGGAAGGGCCTTCAGTGTGATGGAATCCCATCTGACATTGCCACAGGCAACGGGCCTCCATTTGAAGTCAGCTGCAGCCCCAGAAATGCTGCTGATAATTTCAAAAATAAACGTAAAATGATTGAGCATCCTACTTGGTAAGGCAGAAAGAGGGAGGGAGAGCAGAACGCTTTTTAGCGCAGAATTAATATTGCAAACATTTAGACTCGTTGGAGTCCTGCGAGATCGGCTTATTTAAAGAGCGTGGACGGGGAGAGAGAAGAAGAAGAAGAAGAAGAAGAAGAAGAAGAAGAAGAAGAAGAAGAAGAAGAAGAAGAAGAAGAAGAAGAAGAAGAAGAAGAAGAAGAAGAAGAAGAAGAAGAAGAAGAAGAAGAAGAAGAAGAGCTGGATTTATATCCCCCCTTTCTCTCCTGTAAGGAGACTCAAAGGGACTGACAAACTCCTTTCCCTTCCCCCCCTCACAACAAACACCCTGTGAGGTAGGTGGGGCTGAGAGAGCTCTGAAAAGCTGTGACTGGGCGTGGCAACTTAGGAGAGGTGTCTGAATCACGCTTGATGGGTGGGGCTTTGGCAGCCCTTTAGGCATGATAGCGGAGTCAGAAATAAATTATTCCATTTCTCATCTGACATTTCTAATAAAGGTGAAATTATGTTGTATTTCTTTATAAGTTAGATAGGAATACATTGTATTAGAAAGAAAGTAGGAATTGTAATTGTGTTTTGTGTTTATATCTGTGTGGAACCTCCCTGGCTCAAGGCAGGAGTCCACCTGGGCACGTCCCTTTTCATGTGCAAAGACCATGAATGGACGTTTGACAAAAGAGACCCCGGATGAAGAGCCTCCATCTGCCTAATCCCACCAGCAGGCAGAAAAGGGTGCCGTCGTCGTTAGGTTTCGTTTCCTGACCCCAAGCACCCAAGGGACTCTTTTGTGTTTTTCCCGCCTGTGCCTACGTCATTGCCTCGCCCTGCTTCTGCCGCGAAACTCAAGAAGAGACTGCCCTCTGGACTCTAATTGGTTCCCATGGATTTGTGTATGAATGATTGTAGGTTGTCCTGTACCCTCATAAGAACATAAGAACATAAGAACAAGCCAGCTGGATCAGACCAGAGTCCATCTAGTCCAGCTCTCTGCTACTCACAGTGGCCCACCAGGTGCCTTTGGGAGCTCACGTGCAGGATGTGAAAGCAAGGGCCTTCTGCGGCTGTTGCTCCCGAGCACCTGGACTGTTAAGGCATTTGCAATCTCAGATCAAAGAGGATCAAGATTGGTAGCCATAAATCGACTTCTCCTCCATAAATCTGTCCAAGCCCCTTTTAAAGCTAACCCCTTTTAAACCCCTTTTAAAGCTAAACCCCTTTTAAACCCTCCCGGATTCCCGGGCGGGAGACTGTGTATAAAAGTTCTTGTAAAGCTGCTGGGCAGCTGCAGTTGCCGTGGTGCGGAGGTGCTGACACGTAGGTCAGCATTTCAATAAACTCATTTTTATTTTCAATAATTCTCTCTGTGTTGGGTCCTGTTTCTGTTCCTCTGCGCTGCTGAGAGCTGGCGGATCTGGGAGAATAAAAGTTACCCAGGCAGCGCGGTAACAGGAATAAAAGCAGTTGTGGGATCCAACCGGATCAACCCCCAGTTCACCCTCCCACTGCCCACTTACCTGGCTGCTGTGCCCCCCACCTCCCTTTTCGATGTTGGGTGGGGGAGGCAAAGGAAGGCAGCGGCTTTGGGGGGGCCGGCTGTGGAGCAGCCTTCGAGGGAGGGTTGGGAGGCTTGCTGGAGCACCAGAGGGTACCCTCCAGCAGGCCTCCCCGCCCTCCCCTGAAGGCTGTGAGCCGTGGCACCACCGCAGGGCGGCTGCCAATCAGGTTGCACACCTCTCGGCTGTGGCCAATCAGCTGCCGCACTGGGATGGTGCCACGCCCTGAGATTCAGCTGGTTCGGCAGAACTGGTGCAAACCAGCCGAATCCCACCCCTGGGTAAAATTGAGCTTGTCTGGAATGTCATTAGCACTATTCGTTATACCTGGGAGCTGCGCTTCAATTAGCACCCGGAAGGTTCTGAGCCCGGTTGGAGCGAAGCAATGTTAGGCCAGCTGACATCCTATAGCAAAGTCAGATGCCTGCATCAAAGCCGCGCGCTCTGAATCCGGAACTGCTGAAACAGCTGCAATTAAAGATGGGTTGTTTTTTTTCAAAATGCTCTGCTGAAAACTCCATGGGTTCCCACTCCTCGGCGGGAGTCCAGCAAAATCTGCACCGTTTCCCATGGGGTTTAAATCCCGCTAATGAAATGGGAAGGGAGGTTAAATTATTCAGGAGGGATGCAAATGGATTGTACTTTTCCTGCAAATCCTCCAGAGGACTGGCCCATTATTAACCAGCGGAGGATTCGATAGCAGGAGGGCATTGCTCAGATGCCGACCCCCCTTCCCCCCAACACACACATTTTTTAAAGGTTTTATACTAGCTGGAAAGCCAAGAACCAGAAAAGGTTGAGAAAAGCAGAAGCAGTAATTAAAATTAATAATATCTACAATAAGTCTTTACTGCTTAAAGAAATGTTAGAAACAATGTTCAATTCTTAAAATGATAATCATTCAAAAGATATTGGATCAGAAAATTGCCTTTCCAATGACACCTGAGCACCTGAACATCAATTCGACTTGATACATGAATCCACCGGGTAGGCCTTTGTGGTGCCCCGCCCCCGAGCCCCGCCCCTGTCCTCAGTTCTTATAAAAGCACCTCTCGGAGGACGGAGGATGGCAGTCTCTTCAGAGGGGAGGTGAGGTCAGAAGTTGGGCTGCCGAGCTGCTGAGCTCCCGGGAGCCTAGGGGAGGAGGGCGGGGGGGGTTCACAGTTCTTAACCACTACACCGCACTATGCCCGGAAGAAGTCCAAGTGCAAGGGAGAAGAAGGGTAATTTTTAAAAAACACATTGAAAGAGGGGAGAAATAAAACTAAGTCAGGCGGCAGCTCCTGCTGCCAAGGCAATATTATTTTAATTTGCCGTCTATCAGAAGCTGCACTGTAAAACAGCTTCATCTGCCTGTTCACTTTCCAAAAAGATGTGGTAGGCACAGTGGTGGGATCCAAACATTTTAGTAACAGGTTCCCATGGTGGTGGGATTCAAACTGTGGCGTAGCGCCAATGGGGCTGGGCGGGGCACGACGGGGCGTGGCCGGGCATTCCGGGGGCGGGGCATTCCTGGGCGGGGCTGTGGCAAGGACACAGCCGCTGCACCGGTCCTTGGGTGGGAAACAAATACATGCAGGCGCAGGCTGCCACGCATGCCGGTGCACCTCCTGCTAGACTGCTTCAAGTTCTGCGTGCTACTGCTGAGAGGAGGGGTGTAACTAAGGCAAAAACCACATGGCAAAATCACCAATTAGTAACCCCCTCTCGGCACACACAAATAATTAGCAACCTACTCTCGGGAACCTGTGAGAACCTGCTGTCAAGTGCCTTCAAGCCGCATCTAACGGGCTTTCAAGGCAAGTGAGAATCAGAGGTGGTTTGCAGTTTCCTTTGCACAGCCTTCCTAGGTAACCTCTTATCCAAATGGAGACTCTGCTTAGCTTCCAATGTATGGAGCCTAGAAATGGAGACTTTTGTTTCTTGGTATCTTTCTCACTGGAGGATTCTACAGAGCTTGCAGTCGTTACAAAATGGGTTGCAGTCGTTACAAAAAAAAAACCCCGTTTCCTTTTTCCTGTTCACATGTGTGTTGTGCAGGCAGAGACTGGAGCTCATGGAAACAATCCCGCTTGCTTTTGCTCCTTCGCTCCTTCTTATTTCCCGCAACGCATGCGTAGCTGCACAGGCATGCAGAAATGAACCCACGCAGCCATGCCGATCGTCTCACAATACAACAGGCTGCACGTGTGCAACACGCAAAGCAAAAAGAAGGAAAAGAGACTCTCTGCAATGAATGTGTTGCAGGTCATATTTGCTGCCAAGGTCATATTCGGTCATACTCGCTGCCAGGGGAGAAAATGTGCCCTGGGGGACTTTTAGCTTCTTCGGACCCTCAGAGAATCTGCCCACAACCTGCTACGCGACCGGCACAGAGTGGCAGGTGGGCGGAGTCTCCCTGAGGGTGGATGGCAGATCTTAGCGCAGTGATGGCGAACCTATGGCACGGGTGCCAGAGGTGGCACTCAGACCCCTCTCTGTGGGCACACACAGAGTTCATCATGTGGGGGGGAAATCACCCCCCACACACATCGAGGCTGGTCTGGGCCGCTGGGCTCGATTATTAGCATTAAACCTAAGACCTAATTTTGGGGACGCAGTGTAGGTGACCCTGTTAAGCATTGTTAAACCCCACTGATTTTCATGCGAAGAACTAAAGCGCGATCTTTTACCTGGGAGTAAGCTCGGGTGCTGGCAATTTGGCTTGCTTCTAAGTAAACCCTCCTAGGGTTGTGATTCACCTGTTTGAAGAGTTGCATGCTTGCTCCAAAGCAAAGCCACCTTCTACCACCAAGCTTACTCCCGAGTAATGCACGCCTCAGAGCCAACCGTTTTTTCTAGACGGAAACCTCAGCATTCAGGTTAAATTGTCGTGTTGGCGCTTTGCGATAAATAAGCGGGTTTTGGGTTGCAGTTTGGGCACTCAGTCTCAAAAAGGTTCGCCATCACTGCCTTAGCGCGAACAGGTGGAAGGGAGGGAAACAAAGCGCCTCCTCTCTGGTCGTGTGCAGTGGCTCCGATCCGAGATTGTACGAAAGGATTGCTGGTTTAGCGATTTTTAAAAATCCCAGGTTGAGGAAAATAAAATGGGCCAAACTCAGTTTTGGGAGCAGGACTTGCGAAAAGTGCATTTCCCTCCCTCCTTCGAGATTTATATTGTCCCCTACCCCTGTTATATTTGCACTGTGCAGAGTCCACGCCTGTATTCATTGCTCGCTGTCCAATCTCTCTCTCTCTCACACACACTCTCTTTCTTTCGTTTTCTTGGTTTTTCTCAGTGGCCTTTAATTTTCCCAGTGCTTGAAAAAATAATGAGAAAAACAACACCCCAAAGGTTGGATTCATTCCCCACTTTTCTCACCCATACGGAGTCCAAAGCAGCTTACAAACTCCTTCCCTTCTTCTTCCCACAACCGTGCGAGGTAGGTCTGGCTGAGAGAGATCAGAAAGAACCCAAGGCTTCAAGTGGAGGGGGGGGATCCAACCCAGGTCTCCAGAGTCTGTCGCTCATATTGAGGAACAGGGAATCAAATCCAGCTCTGCATATTAGAGTCTGCTCTTCATGTGGAGGAGAGGAGTATTGAACCAGGTTTCCCAGATGAGTGTCTGCTCACTCTTAACCACTACACCATACCTTGCCACCACCCAAAAAGGGAAATGTCAAAATCCTGAAGTTGCTACAAATGACAGAACATCTATTGATGTTCTCAGTAAACTGTTCATAATGAAGCCACACAAGGGTGACCTTGGGCTACTCACAGTTCTCAGACTATTTATTTAGATTCTGTAATGGAACCAAGGAGATTGAGAATCAAATGGAACCTGACCACAAACTAGCCACTGTCCTTTCCTTGTGAATAAATACAGATGTGCCAATCCTAGTCTGAAAATGCATCCCCTTATGCAGCAAGGATGAACCATGCATGAAAACTGAGTGTCGTCATTACAAACCATGCTACCGATTTTTAAAAATTTGGTGTTTCTAAGTTGAAATGCTACGTGTTCAGAAGACAAATGCTACGTGGTTCTGTTTGGTTAATTGATAGTAGATGGTTGACCACTAAAAGATGGTTGGTTGAAGAGCCTTCTACTGAGTCAGAAGAGTGATCTACTGGCAGCGCCTCTCCATGTCTCAAACTGAGGTTCCCTCCCCCATCATTTGAGTTGATCTTTTGAACTGGGATTGAATTTAGGACCTTCTGCATGCTGAACAAATGTTCTGCCCCTGGACCACAGTTTGTTTGTTTGTTTGTTTGTTTGGATTTTTATACTGCCCTATCCCCAAGGGGTTCAAACATTCTCAATCACTGCACTCCCCAGAAAGAACAAAGCTATCACCAAAGGGGTTCTTCCTTGCTCAAAGTTTGTGGGTGGATGTAATTGACAGAGTTGTGACATTTGACTTCCGGATTGTGGCACAACATTTCCCATTCAGGCATCCCTTTCTCCTTTTGCCGAACACATGATCCATTTTGCACCTGGTTTCTCTGGCTGTGCCTATTAAACCAATTCTGTGCCAATTCTCTGGCTGTGCCTGAAGTCGTCACGGGCGACGCAATGAAGAGACGAGGCGCAGCGAAATCATCCGGTGGAGAGAAGCCAGTGGCGACATAGTGTGATCCATGGATCTGGCTACTCTGCCGAGCTGGCGGTCCCTGGTACCTTTTATTAGGGTTTTCGGGAAGGCGGGAGAGCGGGAGAATATTGCACAATACATGAATCATAGGGGCTGCATACATGCGAGAGGAAATGCTCCTGTCTGGGCCTAATCCATACCTGGGGGTATGCACCTTTTGTCTCTTTGTCCAGAACATCAGGTGACCCGTGAGTCATGGGGGTCTTGTGACTGGTGAGTCTGCTTGCCCAGAGGGCAACAGATGGCGCAGGCATTCCTGTGCACTGTCTGAGACCCAGCTAGGTTTGCTGGCCCACCCCAACATGTGCCAATTAAACACAAGTGCGAGGCTGCTGTGGGGGTCCTCTTTTTTGGTTTATGATCCCTCTCTGTCCAAAAAGATTTCTGCTTGTTTCATTCATTGCCCATATCAACAATGAGCTTTATCTGGCTGGTTTTACTGGCGGTATCCATTGGTTGTGTTCATCTTTCCGTGCCAGTGTATTAAATGTAACAATGTTTTACAGGTGAATTCAGAAATCCTTTCCTTGTCAGAACGTCCCAGTCTAGAGTTATTCAAGGACAACAGAGAAGTTGAGCGTAGCAAAAAACCTTCAGGGTTCCAAAGTAGCATTTTTGACCGGGCGCCCGTAACTCTTTTTGGGCATAACGATCTGGTCGTTTCAACCACTTGTGGTGGAAAATTGGGCTACTTGCAATCCTGATAATTTAGGGTCACAATTTAGGGTCAATAGAGCAATATGTGTATTTTTCCAACGTGTCTATTTTCTTTTCTCTTTTGCAGGCATTCAGACATCAGGTGAAATTTTTAATTTTAATTCTCTAGAGCCCTTCAATGACTGCCTTCATGGGCTTCTAATCTGCATATCTTATCCCACAGTCTTAATTATTTCCTGAAGGTTTTGGCAGCGTTATAATTGTATCTGGGCGTTTATGCTTTTTACATGCTTCAACGCCTGTCCGTTTCATTATTCTGTGCTGGTTATTTCTAGAATTGCAAGCTATACTTAGTAAAACATTTGAAGTAAAATATTTTAAATAAGTCACATTAATTGCCAATTGGCTCATTCTGAGGGTGAGCGAAATACAAAATAAAAAAGACAACCAGTAGGTCAAATGGGTCCTTGCCTGCCCTTTGGAAACCACATGTCTGAATTGGAACTAGAGAGAAATGGTGGAATACTATAGATCAATTTCCAAACTAGATTTAGACAATAATTTGTTTTTTTATTTCAATAAAACAGCAGAAGCCAATATATTGTGTCTTCTTTTGTTTTGGGGCATGATACTGTTCCCTTGTCTCCTTTTTCCTTGAATTACTTGTTCTCAACCATTTCTTTCTGTGGCACCTCTCCCTAAATCGTTTAAAAAATATGCTCCCAACAGCCTACTCAGAGGTATGTTTCTTGCAGTCTGACTCCTCCTGGACCTATTTAAAGAGATCTTCCTGACGCAATCTTATGCCTGCTTCCATTTCATGGTCCGTGCCTCCTGATTCTCTGCTCCAGCATTCCGAAAGTGGAGTATAATTTCTCAGCTGAAATGAATAGCCACAGTCTGCAGAAAAAGAAAGAATGCGTTCTGAATTTGCCTCTTCTCTTGAGAGAATAAAGCATCAGACATGTTGGGGGAGGTAGTTTCCAAAAAGGGGCTCACGTAATAATAATATTATTATTAATCTCTGTTCCTAACCTTTCCCTGTTGTGTTTGTCAGCTGCAAATTTCTTCCCAAATATGTTTGACAGTAAACTTACTGTGTTTGTGAAGTGAGCAGATCTCTTGACTTATTAGGTTTGTGTCAAATTGCCACACATGCCATCTAAGATTTTGTATAAGAAAAATGCTGCCACTTCAAACCTGTAAGGATGACGTAGACCAGGGGTGCCATACCTTTCCTGGTGACTGCCATGTTTTTTTTTTTTTTTTAGAAAATGGTTCAGCTATATGATGCTTTTGCCTAGCAGGACTTCTGACTGGCTACAGCAGGGCATCGGGGCTGAGGCCTTCCCCTGAGAACAACATCAGAAGAGCCCTGCTGAATCAAAACAGTGAAGGGCCACCTAGTCCACCATCCAGTCTCACACAGGGAGGGCCGACAACAGAGCACAGAGGCCAAGGCCTTCCCCTGATGAGAATCTCAGAAGATAATTGCTGCATCAGACCAGGAAAAGTCCTTCTAGGCCAGCAACCTGTCTCACACTGCAGCCAACCAGTTCCTCACAAAGGGACAACAACAGGGCACTTAGGCCAAGGCCTGTTCTTAGTGTTGCCTCCTTGCCAAGGGGGGGGGAAGGTTCCCTTTATTCCCCACGATATGTAGCCCTTGTTAGACCTTCTCCTCCATTAACCTGTCTGACCCCCTTTTGAAGTCACCTACATTCATTGGCGTCCACTGGCACTAAATCTAAGGTGACCAGATTGTCACCTTTTTAAGCCGGGACCAGGGTGGGTGGGTGCGCGCGGGCGGCCGCAGGGGCGCACTGCCTTTTGGGGCGCTCCCCGTTTTCCCGCCCTGTTACAGGAGGCTGCCACACTGCCTTCTGGGGCGCTCCCCTGTTTCCTGCCCTGTCACAGGGCGGGAACCGGGAGCGCCCCAGAGGGCAATGCGGCAGCCTTCAAAAAATCGGGATATTAAAAAAAACCTCAGGATGCGGGACAAATTGGTTTAAGGTGGGACTGTCCCATCAAAAGTGGGACGTCTGGTCACCTTGACTAAATCTCACAATTTAATTACTCACTAATGAAGTATTTCTTTTCTTATGTCTGGGGTAAATTATTTGTTTAATTTATATCCTACCTCCCCCCCCCCAACCAAGAATCAGTGGCATATGGTATTCTCCTCTCCTCCGTTTTATCCTCACAACAACTCTGAGGTGGATGTGACTGAAAGGGTGAGACTCGCTTGAGGCCCCTGGGAAGCCTCCTTGGCAGATTCGAACCTGGGTTTCCCAGATCATAGTCTGACCCTTTAACTGTTGCACCACACTATCTCTCTGCCATGTGTCAGGCCCCTTCCGCACACGCAAAATAATGCGTTTTCAAACCACTTTCACAACTGTTTGCAAGTGGATTTTGCCATTCCGCACAGCTTCAAAGAGCACTGAAAGCAGTTTGAAAGTGCATTATTCTGCATGTGCGGAATGAGCCTCAGATTCCCATTCAAGGTAACCCCTGATTCCAGACCCTCCCAGACCACTCCCAGTATCTTGTATGCATTTCCAGGTAGTGAATGTTACAAAACTAGGAGGGGAAAAAAAACCCCACAAACACATTGTGACCACGCACACTGTCTTCAAGCACCATTCTATTTTGCAATCTTTTGCAGTAAAGATACATTCAAAGACTTTTTTAAAAAAATTGGAAATGGTAGGAGAGAGGCGTTTTTTGACATCACTAATAAATGAAGGGGATCGTCTATCTAATCCCATGTTGCTTTCTGCCTGGAAATCATCAGAAAAGGTGTTTGGAAAATAAGCTTAATGGCTCTCCTTCGTGTTCAATCTCCCCACAGTTCACTTTTGATTTTGTCAGGTTGTTTTATTTGGAGAAATTATTTGTGTAGCAGGAAGGAGGGGAGGGGAAGGTGCTTCGTTCCTCCCTCGCGCTTCCACGGTTAGCAAGATGAATGCATCACAAATACGGCCCAGGATTTGTCTTTGTTTTCCTTTTCTTTTTGTCGGCTCCGGAACTTCCAAGCAACGATACGAAAAACAGCTGGGAGCGATTAGGATGACAGAGCGCAGAGGTTCGAAGTAAAACAGGATCTTTTCTTCTGTCCCATTAAATTTCTAATTTCTTTTTTCCAAAGCATCCCCAGAGTCAACGCAACCAGTTCTTGGCAGATAGCTGAGCTCATTCCGTTTGATTAGACACCTTTTATGAAATGTGCACAAACGGCCGGCGTGTGGTTTTGTTTTGTGTTTTGTTTTTAATAGAGGGACCGGAACGGTTACTCCAGATTTTGCGTTGATTGAGTTCCCCACTTCCAACGACGGATGCGAAGGAAACTGTGAATGGATTTGTGTGATTTAAAAAAAAACTAAAAACAAAAGAAACTAACAACTAACTTCTCTAGGGATGTTGATTTCAAAAAGGGCTACAGAACACAGTTGGCCTTCTCACATTTTTCCAAGTTCACTGAAGTTGCCAGCCAGCCCCCATTTTTTCTTGCCAACTTTCCCCATAACAAGGTGTTTTGCTGGGCTCGATTACTACAAAACAGTTGTGTATGTTTACCTGTCCACAAAACCATCCTTCAAGCCCCCCCCCCCACTTCAAGCTGCGTTTGGCAGTAAAAGTTGTCATCACAGAGACAGATAAAGTCTGTGAAACAGCTCTGTGAAATGAGATGTCACGTTCACCTGTTTTTGATCTTCTCTGACATCCATCCTTCCTTGCCTGATGTCATTCCTTCTGTGTAGTCCTTCCCCGCCAGCACTTGGGGGTGTTCCCTCTTTCTCAACCAATCACACATCAAAACTATGAAACCCGGTTAGTGAGCCCCACAAGGCTGTTAAGCATAATTTCAACAAATCAGCATTTTTTCCACAAGGAAAACCACAGCTATCCAAGCATAGAGAGAGGAGTTTTGCTTCAAATGCCTGCAACGGACAAGGCAGGGGGATGCCACAGATTATCCTGTGTATATACTCAGTGTAGTGGTTGAGAGCAGGTGTAGTCTAATCTGGAGCAGCAGTGGTGTAGTGGTTAAGAGCTGTGGTTTGATTCCCCGCTCTGCTGCTTGAGCTGTGGGGGCTTATCTGGGGAATTCAGATTAGCCTGTGCATGCCAACACACACCAGCTGGGTGACCTTGGGGTAGTCACAGTTCTTTGGAGCTCTCTCAGCCCCACCTACCTCACAGAGGGTAGAAGGGAAATGAGTTTGTAAACCCCATTGAGTCTGCTTACAGAAAAGGTGGATGTAAATCCAACTCTTCTTCTTCTAGACTAACCGTGGTCAAAGGTAGCAATCAGATGAGAACCAATCGCAGTCTGTTAGTTCATGATGAAAAGTCCCCCCCAGAGGTGGGATCCAGCAGGTTCTCACAGGTTCCCGAGAGTAGGTTACTAATTATTTGTGTGTGCCCAGAGGGGGTTACTAATTGGTGATTTTGTCGTGTGATTTTTGCCTTAGTTACGCCCCTCCTCTCAGCAGTAGCGCGCAGAACTTGAAGCAGTCTGGCTGGAGGTGGACCGGCGTGCGTGGCAGCCTGCGCCTGCATGCATTCGTTTCCCGCCCAAGGACCGGCACAGCGGCGGAGTCCTTGCCACAGCCCCGCCCAGGAATGCCCCGCCCCCGTGGTGCCCCGCTCAGCCCCATTGGCGCTACGCCACAGTTTGAATCCCACCACCATGGGAACCTGTTACTAAAATTTTTGGATCCCACCGCTCCCCCCACCCTCCAACTTTGCTTGCAAAATTCTGCATGAGTCAAATTGATTGGCAGGCACACTTTTTTGCATTCCAGTCACAGCTGATATATGGCAAACTCACATGCAGTCTCATAAGGCTTTCAATGCTCGAGACAAATTTGGTAATCTTTCCCTTCCAAATACTATGTCACGATCAGCACATTTGATCCTGCTATGCCTCCTATCTCTTGCGTGGGATGTGGGAACCTTTCCGTTCTCATTCCCTCTCCCTGGTGTGCATATGTTCATTTTGCTTCTCAGGCAATGCCTTATCAGCTTATCAGACACCTGCTGTTGTTGTTCTGTCAGTGGTGTGGAATGTAGGTTTTTTTGAGGTTTTCTTCATCTCTGGACCGTGGAACTGGAAGGGTTCCATTCCCACTTAGGAACTGGAAGTCAGGAATAGGTGACGTGATGCCCCCTCGTCATGTGACATAGGATGATAGAGACCCCAAAGGCCATCCAGTCCAACCCCCTGCAAGGCAGGAACACACACTAAAAGCACTCCAGACATGTTCATCCAGTTTCTTTTTAAAAAAACCTCCATAGAGGAAGTGAATTCCCCTGTTGAACAGCCCTGACAGTCAGAAAGTTCTTCCTAATGTTTAGGTGGAATCTCATTTCCTGCACCTTACATCCATTACTCTATGTCACAGGTGTCAAATTCGCAGCCCTCCAGATGTTATGGACTACAGTTCCCATCATCCCCTGCCAGCATCATGCTGGCAGAGGATGATGGGAACTGTAGTCCATAACATCTGGAGGGCCGCGAGTTTGACACCTATGCTCTATGTCCTTGTCTCTGAGGCAGCAGAAAACAAGCTTGCTCCCTCTTCTGCATGACATCCATATATTTAAACATAGCTATCATGTCTCCCCCCTTAACCTACATTTCTCCAGACTAAACATCCCCAACTCCTTAAGCCTCTCTTCATAGGACATGGACTCCAGATCTTTTACCATTTTGGTTGCCCTCCTCTGGACCCGTTCCCTGTCAATATCCTTCTTGAATTGCAGTGCCCAGAACAGTACACAATATTCCAGAACTAACCAATGCAGAATAGAGAGGTACAATTACATCCCTTGATCTTGACACTATACTCCTATTGATACAGCTCAGAATCGCACTGGCTCTCCTGGTCGCCGCATCACACTGCTCATTCATGTTTAGTTTATGGTCTACTCCCAGATCCCCTTCGCCAGGTGTCACCCATCCTATATTTGTGCATTTCATTTTTTTCTGCCTATAGTAACTTACATTTATCTCTGTTGAAATTCATTTTTTGTTTTGGCCCAGCTCTCTAATCTGTCTCGGTCATTTTGAATTCTGACTTTGTCCTCTAAGAACATAAGAACATAAGAACTAGCCAGCTGGATCAGACCAGAGTCCATCTAGTCTAGCACTCTGCTACTCGCAGTGGACCACCAGGTGCCTTTGGGAGCTCAAGTGCGGGATGTGAAAGCAATGGCCTTCTGCTGCTGCTGCTCCTGAGCACCTGGTCTGCTAAGGCATTTGCAATCTCAGATCAAGGAGGATCAAGACTGGTAGCCATAAATCGACTTCTCCTCCATAAATCTGTCCAAACCCTTTTTAAAGCTATCCAGGTTCGTGGCCATCATCACCTCCTGTGGCAGCATATTCCAAACACCAATCACACGTTGTGGGAAGAAGTGTTTCCTTTTATTAGTCCTAATTCTTCCCCCCCACCCCCCCACCCCCAGCATTTTCAATGAATGCCCCCTGGTTCTAGGGGATATTAGCTACCCCTCTAATTTGGTGTTATCTGCAAATTTGATCAACATGCCCTCTATTTCATTATCCAAATCATTGATAAAAATATTGAATAGCATTGGGTCAGGGCAGAACCCTATGGCACCCCACTAGTCATTTCTTTCCAGGATAAAGAGGAGCCATTGATGAGCACCCTTTGAGTGTGATCAGTCAACCAATTACAAATCCATCTAATTGTAGCATTGTCTAGTTCACATTTCCCTAGCTTACTTGCGAGAATATTATGGGGCACCCCGTCAAAGGCATTACTAAAATTACATCCGCAGCATTCCCTTCATCTACCTTGTCACTCTAACGAAAAAAGATATCAGATTGATCTGGCAAGATTGGTTTTTCAGAAATCCACATTGCTGACTTTTTGTATAACAGAGTACAATGGAGGCCCCACTGCTTGTTATGGTTAGTTCTTGCAATAGAAGTCTAAATGCTTTCCTGGTGCTGTCATAATACGAAAGAGATCCACTGAATACAGAGTCTCGGTATTGAACAGTCCAGGGGCTCAACCAGTGGTGGGATTCAGCCTGTTCGCACCAGTTCGGTCGAACCGGTAGCTAATTTTTTGTCTAGTTCAGATAACTGGTTGTAATGCACCACTGAGTCCTTTCGGAACCAGTTGTTAAATTATTTAAATCCCACCACTGGGCGCAACAGATTGCAAGAACATGATATGTACTGCACGTCGCCGAGGCCAGGGGACATGCCCCCCTGCCCTGTGCGACCGCTCCGGAGTCGCAGGGCAGGGGGGGCGTGTCCCCAGATCTCGGCGATGCGCCGGATGGTCACAGGAAAGGTAGGTCGATTGGGAAAGGGGGGAGGGATGGCGCCGCTGGGGAGGAGTGAGGGATGGTTGGGAAACAGCGGCTTCGCGCCGCTGGGGAGGAGTGAGGGATGGTTGGGAAACAGCGGCTTCGCGCCGCTGGGGAGGAGTGAGGGTGGCGTGGCTGCGAAGCCCCCCTTGTGAACAGCTCCCTGGGGACGGCGTTTTTGCCGTCCCCAGGGCGCTGTATTTGGCTTGTGCGGAAAGGGCCATAGTTTTTCTGAGTCAGAGCTCATGAATCTGACAGAGAGAGCTTTGATTCCCATAAGCTAACACCCGTCCCCAAAAATTGTCCATCTCTGCTACTGGGCTCCTACCTGGCTTATTTATAACTATGCTTTATATGATTTTGAGCCATTTAATGGTCTAGGACAAAAGGTGTGTAGTAGAATTGAAGCAGGCAGTGTATGAATGGTTGATTGGGAAATTGGTTGAGTGGAAAATTGATGGCTCCACACTGTATATTTAGGAAAGAATATAGTGAAACAACATGCCAAATGCCCATGAGTGAAACTGACAAATGGTTGAATCAAAAGCCACAAAGAGAATAGGAAAAAAAAAAAAAAGAAAACCCCACCAAAAACCAAGTCCCCAAACGGAGTTTTCAAGCTTCTCTAGTGAGTGTTTCAGTTTTCTTTTCAATGGATCTGGGTTTGCTGGGAAATATGGTACACTAAAGTAATCATATAGACCAACAGAAGAAGAAGAAGAAGAAGAAGAAGAAGAAGAAGAAGAAGAAGAAGAAGAAGAAGAAGAAGAAGAAGAAGAAGAAGAAGAAGAAGAAGAAGAAGAAGAAGAAGAAGAAGAAGAAGAAGAAGAAGAGGTTTTATGTTGTAATTGGGTTTATATTACTGAATTTTATATGTTGTGAATTGCCAGAACCCTTCAGGGGTGGGCGGTATAAGAAATCAAATAAATAAATAGGGAGGGAAGGGAAGGGAAGGGAAGGGAAGGGAAGGGAAGGGAAGGGAAGGGAAGGGAAGGGAAGGGAAGGGAAGGGAAGGGAAGGGAAGGGAAGGGAGATCAGTGCTTGCTACTATCTGGCTGGGAGGCCACCAGGGAATTCCCAAATGCAGACAGGCAGCCCATGGCAAACCACCTCAGTTTGTCTCTGGTCTTGAATGTCAGTCAGTCGTGATTTGATGGCACTTCCTCACTGAGACATGGCGACCTGTTTGACAATGTCAGACTGTGAGTTCCAATAGCCACAGACAGGTAGAACCGAGGGATTGCTTTCGTCGCATCTTTTGAGTGGCAGTGTGACCATAGAGGCCATCTAGTCCAGCCTCCTGCTTAATGCAGGATCAGTCTAGAGCATCGCTGACAGGTGGTGGTTGTCCAGCTGCGACTTGAAGATTTGCAGGACAGGAAGGGAGGGAGACTTGAGGGGGGAGACTTGAAGATTTGCAGGACAGGAAGAGCTCATTATCTCCCTAGGCAAGCAAAGTCCAGCACTGAACTACTCTTACAGATTCCCCCTAATATCCAACCCCTTAATATCCATACCCCTAATATCTATTGTTGTGAGTCCTATCCTAACAATTCCCTGTCTTCCTCTAAGCAACAGCCCTTAAAATACTCCAAGAGAGCTGTTATGTCTCCCCTCAACCTCCTCCTCTCCAGACTGAACACTCCCAAGAGCCTCAGCCTTTCCTTGTAGGTAAGCATTTCTCTGGAAGGGAACTTTTTGAAAGGCCTATGGAGACATCACGTTCATACCAGCGTTCACAGCCTCTCGTTTCTTCCCCCCTATCTCATGTCTTCTTTTCCTCCACCTTTACACACCCCGAGCACTCTTATCTATCGCTCATAATTCTCACGCGGACAGCCTTTCAGTTCAGCTCTGCTGACCTCTCCCAACTGACAGGTGACTGACACTTCAATTAGATTCTCATTTTGATGGTGAGGAGGTCGGAGTCAAATTCTTACCCTCGTATTTGTTGGAGTCCCAATGGGGGGTGGGGATGGGAATCTGCCCTCTTGCCCCTGGCTGTTTTTCAGACCACGGTGTACAAATTTCCTAATTCTCTTAAACGGCCACTTCTGGGCCCCAAAGTGAATTTGCTGAGTCTTCGCTGAAACAGCTGCCGGTTGCATCAAAAAACACCAGCCCTTGATGCAAACGCAAACGTGCAGGTGTCAGAGCGCATGAATATAGTTTACCGCCCAGACGTGGATCGGTGTGCTTCTTGGCACTCTGTGTTTTCAATTTATTAAAGGTTGTGTCAAAAGACATTTCTTGTAATGTGAGACTGGGCTTGATTGGGGGAGATTTGTAGGGTTTAAATGAACGAGCGTGCGGCAAATACGCCTGCTGGAGGTGGAAAACAGGCACAAACACTGGGCGTGTGAGGGAACGATTAAGGGGTGCAGGTAGAACACAGGTGATACTGCATGCGTAACCCCTGGATCAGAATGAAATGAAGAGCCAGGGAGGGGTGAAACGTTTAGAGGCAGAAGGGTAGAGGATGGGGGGAAACAGAAGATATTGAATTGCCGACTGTAGGGGTGCGTTAGCGAACCCAGTAGAGCTTCAGAAAGTGCACAGGAATGCCTGCGCCATCTGTCCCCTCCTGGGATCACACGTACGCACATCACGAGATCCCCCAGACACCCGGGTCACAAGATGCCTGAATGTGGATTCGACCCAGACAGGAACGTTTCTCCCTGCACGTACGCAGCCCTCCTAGGAGGCATGAATGCGCAACTTTCTCCCGCTCTCCCGCCTTCCCCAAACCCTTAATAAAGGTGCCAGGGACCCCAGCTCGGCGGACTAGCCAGACTAGCTAGATCGGCCACTGGCTTCTCTCCACCAGTTTCCTGATATCGCTGCGTCTCGTCTCTTCATTGCGTCGTCCGTAACGACTTCAGCCGACCGAGTCAGCACTGCTTCGTAAGACATATAGGCAAGTGGTGGGATTCAGCCGGTTCGCACCGGTTTGGGTGAACCGGTTGCTAAAAGCGACTGGCTGCTCTGAGGCACTAAAAGCCCCGTCCTTCCCTCTCCCAGAAGAGAGGGAGTGAGGGGGCTTTCAGAGCCCCGGAGCAGCCAGGCGTGAGCAGGATTACCCCAAAGGCGGTGCTGCTGGCCCAGAGGTGTGCAGCCTGATTGGCGAGTGGGTGGCCTCTGCAGAGACCTCAGCCACTGTCCACCTAGGCCATTGATGGCGAACCTTTTCGAGACCGAGTGCCCAAATTGCCACCCAAAACCCACTTATTGATCCCAAAGTGCCAACGCGGCAATTTAACCTGAATAACCCCCTCAAGCAGGGGCCGGCCTGCTGTAGCCTCCAGCAAGTCCCACATGTGCCTCTACAGCATCTCTGCCCACCCCCCACCCCCCCGGGCAACAGCCACCTGGAGCACAGGCACCAGGCCCGCCAGCCAAGTCCTCCCTGCTCACTGAGGTGCACGCATATCAAGTCCAGGGGCCCAGGCCAGCCTAGATGTGTGTGTGTGAGGGGGAGATTCCCCCCCACATGACGAACTCTGTGCATGCATGCCCACAGAGAGGGCTCTGAGTGCCACCTCTGGCACCTGTGCCATAGGTTCGCCACCACTTTCCTCGGCCAATGCCAGAGAAAGCCCCCACAGGCTGTGCAGCCGGCCCCCAGGTGTGCAGCCCAGCTCCAAGGCCAGCTGCCTCCCGCGGCTGGCAGGTGAAAGAAGCCCGACCCCTTCCCTCACCTCCCCCAGCCCAACCTTGAAAGGGGTGTGTGCAGAAGCCAGGTAAGTGGGTGGCGGAGGGGGATGCATGGCGGGGGGCTGCGGGGGGGGCAAACTAGTAGTTAAACCATTAGAATCCCACCACTGCAAATAGGGACCCTATTTATCTAACATTACTTCCCCTCAATTAAGATGAGCTGTCACCTGGTCATGGCCCACCCAACCTGTGTCAGGACACCTGCTCTGTTCAAGGAAAGCACTCCCATCTGAGCAAAAGCCTTTATTTGGACACAGCAGTTCAGGGAAAGATTTGGCATCAGACATTCATTGGCAGAACTGGGGAACCCCGCCAAAAAAACCCTTTTCAAATAGAAAAGAGGACTTGCCACCCTATCCCAAGCCACACCTCCTATCCCAGCTGGGTGACCTCAGGCTAGTCACAGTTCTTCGGAGCTCTCTCAGCCCCACCTACCTCACAGGGTGTTTGTTGTGAGGTGGGAAGGGAAAGGAGTTTGTAAGCAGACGTAACGTCCATTTGGCAGGTTGGGCAATTGCCCAGGGCATCAGAGCTTCCAGTCACGTGGGGGGCATGTGAGTGATGAGTCACGTGAGCAGTAGTAGCAGTGCCCGTGCCCAAGGTCGAAATCGATACAAGGGTGTTTGTTGTGAGGGGGGAAGGGCAAGGAGATTGTAAGCCCCTTTGAGTCTCCTGTAGGAGAGAAAGGGGGGATATAAATCCAAACTCTTCTTCTTCATCCACAGGGGAAGTGGTCTCTGTCGCACCTTCTCCTGGACTGTATGCTTTATTCTGAGATTAGAAGGTTTACTATTGATTTTTGTCTGCCTCTCCTCATCCGCTTTGGTTACTCTGCTGCCAATGAAAGCTTTATTATTAAATTATTGTTGGAAGACAAAAGACCCACCATTTCCTATGCTGCGTTGAAATTCTGTTTTATAGTCACAGTCAGCAAATATGGCCACCCATATACCAGCCTTTGCTCTCATGTTGCTAGTTGATGGGGCGGGGTAGATATAGCGGTAGGCGGTGGCCATATGATAGAAGGCGAGGGGGATATGGTTATGCCCGCTCACCTTCTGACCTCCGACCTATCCCTAGGGACGGCGGTGGCAGGGTTCAGGGTTACTCTGCTTCGTCTCTGGTGTTGATTAATGCCAGGTCCATTAATAATAAAACCGCTGTGCTCCGGGATTATCTCGGAGCCCAGCAGATGGACCTGGCCTGCGTCACCGAGACCTGGGTGCGCGAGGGTGAGACCGTCGCCTTAGGTGAGGTCGCGCCACCAGGTTTCGCGTGCCTCCACCAGTCACGAACACAGGGCCGGGGGGGCGGTGTAGCAATGTTCATCCGAGATTCCATTCCCTTCAGGGCTGCCCCCGTTCCAGAGATCACTGGCCTGGAGTGTGTCGGCCTGGAGTGGTTGGCCTCGGAGAGGATGGCTGTCCTCTTGGTGTACCAGTCGCCTAGCGCACCGAGGGACAGTCTGCCGCGGCTGCTGGAGGTGGTGGCGGACTGGGCACTGAGGTTCCCCAGACTTATTGTCTTGGGTGACTTCAATGTCCATGTCAACGCCGCCTCATGTACAGCGGCTGCGGACCTGGTGTCATCCATGGCAACACTGGGCCTCTCCTTGGTAAGTTCTGGCCCCACCCATGAGGCCGGTCACACACTGGATCTGGTGTTTGGTCTGGGGGTTGATATGGTCGTATCCTCTATAGATAGAGTGCCATGGTCCGACCATTATGCCCTGAGGGTTCGGATGGACTTGCCGCGTCAACCCCGTCTAGGCGAGGGGCAGATTTATGCCCGCCCGCGGAGACTTATGGATCCAATTGGTTTCCTGCATGCTCTGCGGGACCCTGAACCCGCCGGCACGCTCGATGAGCAGGTGGAGGACTGGAACTCCCGGCTCTCCGATGCCATCGAGACTGTTGCCCCCCGGCGTCCTCTTCGCCCCCGTGTTCGGCAGCTCCTCGGTATACCGCGGAGCTGCGCCATATGAAACGGATGCTTAGGACGACTAGAAGCGAGTGTGGGAGGAGATCTGCGTGACGGCGCTGTGCGAACATCTTATAGGACGTTTATGAAAGCCTATGAGATGGCAACGAAGGAGGCGAAGAGGGCTTTCTTCTCCTCCTCTCTTGCGTCTGCTAGCTCCCGCTCGGCTCAATTGTTCCGTATAATTCGGTCCTTGACCTCCTTATCGGAAGGGTCTACAAATTGTCGATTGGTTATTAGCTGTAAGGCATTCATGAGCTTTTTTGTGGATAAAATCACGTCGCTTCGCCAGGACCTCCCCGCCACATTATCTACAATTAGTGAACTGGAGGCTACCTTGCCGTCTTCAGGCCCAAGTTTGGCCCAGTTCTCCCTGCTCTCCGAAGCCGCTGTCGACAGGGCCTTGGCTGCTGTTAGACCTACTACCTGTCCTCTGGATCCGTGCCCCTCCTGGCTCATTAAAGCTTGCCAGGCGGAGCTACAACCCCATCTGTTGAACATCATCAATGGCTCCCTTGAGCAAGGAGTCTTTCCGGATGGGTTGAAGGAGGCAGTGGTCCGCCCACTCTTGAAAAGACCATCATTAGATCCTGGCGATCTGGCCAATTACCGCCCCGTTTCGAATCTTTCGTTTCTGGGCAAGGTAATTGAGAGAGTGGTGTTGGAGCAGCTTCAGGGCTTCCTGGATGACGCATCGGCCTTCGACCCCTTCCAGTCCGGCTTCCGTGCTGGGCACAGGACGGAGACTGCTCTTGTCGCCATCACAGATACACTCAGTATGCAGCTTGACCGAGGCGGATCGGCGCTGCTGGTTTTGTTAGATCTTACCGCAGCGTTTGATATGGTCGATCACGACCTTTTGACCCACCGCCTGGCCGTGTCCGGGGTACGGGGCACTGTCCTTCAGTGGATTGCCTCGTTTCTCCGGGCCCGGAGCCAGCAAGTATGGTGTGGGGATGAAGCCTCTAGGAAGTGCCCGCTTTATTGCGGAGTACCCCAGGGGGCACTACTATCTCCGCTATTATTTAACATCTATATGCGACCACTTGCTCAGCTGGTACGGAGTTTTGGGCTGATCTGTCATCAATATGCCGATGACACTCAGCTCATTCTGTTGATGGAGGGGGGAGCAGTTGCCGCCCCTGCGGCTCTACAGCATTGTTTGGAGGCGGTAGCTGGTTGGTTGCAGCAGAGCAGGCTGAAACTGAATTCGTCGAAGACGGAGATCCTATGGCTGGGCCGTGAGGGAGAGGCTCGGGATTTCCAGCCACTGGTGTGGGAGGAGGCCTCATTGGCGCCGGCCTCCTCCGCTCGCAGTCTGGGGGTCCATCTGGATTCGTCTCTTTCAATGGAGACCCAGGTGGCCCGTACAACCCGGACTGCGTTTTTCCATCTTCGTCAGGCCCGGCGGTTGGCCCCCTTCCTCTCCCAAACGGACCTAGCCACCGTGATCCATGCAATGGTCACCTCCAGGCTAGACTATTGTAACTCGCTCTACGCGGGCCTTCCCTTGCGTTTGATTCGGAAACTAAAGCTGGTCCAAAATGCAGCTGCGCGCCTGCTCACAGGAGGCGCCTTTAGAGAGCATATCCAGCCTGTGTTGCGCCAGCTGCATTGGCTCCCGTTTGAATTCCAATCATCTTCAAGGTGTGGATTCTGACCTTCAAGGCATTACGCGGTCTGGGACCCTCGTACCTTCGGGACCGCATCACCCCATATGTCCCTACTCGGCCTCTGCGTTCAGCAGAGGCCAATTTGCTGGTGGTCCCCGGCCCCTCAATGATGCGGCTGGCCTCCACACGGGCCAGGACTTTCACAGCGCTGGCCCCGGCCTGGTGGAACACCCTCCCACCAACTGTCCGGGCCCTGCGGGACCTTGGTGAGTTCCGCAGGGCCTGTAAGACTGTGTTGTTCCACCGGGCCTTTGGAGTGTCCAGCCGCTGATATGGTGCCTCCCCACTGCTCCTGCTTTGGCACTGGTACAACAGAGCTCCTCATATTGAGGGGCCTGCCGTCCCCCCCTTCTTGGGGTGAGTTTTTAAATTGAGCCTGGACGCCTCTTGTTTAATTTGCTAATTGTTAGCCGCTGTTTTTTATGTATTTTAAGATGTTTTGTTGACGGAGCCTATGTTTGTATTTTACGGGATGTGCTCCTTTGTATTGTCTATATATTATGTTGTTCACCGCCCGGAGCCCTTTGGGGATCGGGCGGTATAGAAATTGAATAAGTAATAACAATAAAAATAATAGTGGCAGAGTGGCATTAGAGAAACGTTTTGGGACCTGATGGGCTGAGCTTAAAAATTTCGATTGCCCCAGTCCCAATGGTGCAAAATTTGCAAAAGGTCCTAGCTGGGCACTATACAGGAATTTGTGCACTTGGCTTAGCTTCGAACAATTTCTGTCCTATGTATCGTCGAAGGCTTCCACGGCCGGAATCACTGGGGTGCTGTGTGGTTTCTGGGCTGTCTGGCCGTGTTCTAGCAGCATTCTCTCCTGACGTTTCGCCTGCATCTGTGGCTGGCATCGTCAGAGGATCTGATGTTGGGAAAGCAAGTGGAGTATATATATCTGTTGGAGTGTCCAGGGTGGGTGGAGTAACCTTGTCTGTTACGCCCAGGCTATAGTCTTCATTGTTACTCATACTTCTATTCAGATGCCCTCAACTATTGACCTGGTTGCCTTCTTTGTTACTCACAGACAAGGTTTCTCCTGAACTGATGTCCGAGCAACATGGTCTCAGTAGGTTTTTCTGCTTCCAGCAGAGGGGAGGTCGACCCCCAGATATCTAAAGCAAGGAAACCTGCTCCATCTTATGTCCATGAGTGGTGCTTGGGACTTTGGGAAAATGCCTTGATTTGGGTTTTCTGATAATTAAGTTCTAATTTGTCCTCCCCCTTGCAAGACTATGCTGACACATTCAATGCTCTTTTAAGGCCAATAGGTGTTTTTTGAGATGTTTGTTGAATGTGCCTGATCCTTTTAAGATGGGGCTTGAGCCGGGGACATGTAGCGTGCCACGCAGATGCTCTACCACTGAGCCACGGTCGTACTGTAATGGAAGCCATATATCAAACCCTTGCAAATCAAGGTCAGTATTATCTATTCTGACTGGCTGTTGCTCCGTCCAGCACTGTCTGATTCTATTTAACTGGAGATTCTGATTTCAACAGAGATAAATATAAGATACTACACTTAGCCATAAAAAAAATGAAATGCATGAATATAGCACGGGGGACACCTGGCTTGACAACAGTACGAGTGAAAGGGATCTGGGAGTCTTAGTAGACCACAGACTGAACATGATCCAGCGGTGTAATGCAGCAGCCAAGAAAGCCAATGCGATTCTGGGCTGCATCAATATGAGTATAGTGTCTAGATCAAGGATGTAATAGTACTACTCTGTTCTGCATCGGTCAGACCTCTGCAGAAGAGAAGGTTAAGGGGTGACATGATATGTTGAAATATTTGACAGGATGTCATGCTGAAGAGGGAGCAAGCTTGTTTTCTGCTGCCCCAGAGACTAGGGGCGTTTCCCCACTTACCTTTGCTGCCCTTTGCTGCGCGCTACTCTCAGCGTGCGGCATCTCTGGGCGTCCCCACGACCTCACGCTCTGCGCGGGGTCATCAAAAGGCGCCATTTTGAGGAGCGCCAGGAATGCCACGTGCTGAGGGGGCGCGAGAGCGGCAGTGTCGGGGTGGCTGCGTTGACGCCGCCCCTGTAGTGGGTGTTGGAAGAAAGGGACTGTACGCTGTTTCCTGCCTCATCCTACAGAGGGGTTTTTTACTAGCGAGCTAGTGGCTAGATAGGGACTTAGGAATTTGTCACCTTTACTCTATCATGCTGAGTCTATCCCTTTGATGTAGACTGATACTCTTAGGGACTTCCTCCCTTGCTTCCGCCTTCTTCTCGGAGACCCTCTCCATTTTACTCTTACCTTCACCATGCCTAGGGAGAGGATGTGTCTCCTACACATCCGCCTCCATCCAGCTAGATTAGACTAGATAGTGAACCTATCTCTACACCTTTCTATCCAGAATGGAGTTCACTAATAAATACTCTTTTTATTAGATAAGAAACTACAAATGACTCTGACTTTCTTTTGTGTCTGAAGTTCTCTCTAGCAAGCTCAACCACGTGTTTGTACCCAGGTAAGCTTCCCTGTGTTTAGCTTCTGTGCCACTCTGCTACTTTTCAAGGGATACACACGCACCAGGTGTGGATCTTCCAACAGTGGGGGGTGCCGGGGGACGCCGCGCTACTTGAGGAGAATAGCGCGGGGCTTAAGGTAAGTGGGGAAAGGGCCTTGGACATGGAGTAATGGGTTCAAGGTACAGGAAAAGGGATTCCACCTAAACATTAGGAAGAACTTGCTGGCGATCAGGGCTGTTCGACTGTGGAATTCGCTGCCTCCGAGTGTGGGGCAGTTTCCTCCTTTGGAGGTTTTTAAACAGAGGCTGGATGGCCATCTGTCAGGAGTGCTTGGATTGTGAATGGTCTTACCCTGCTTCAGCCTCTTGGCTTGTCTACCATCCTGTCTGGAGTCTGCTTGCACCCATATGCTGGCAAAGTTCAAAGCACCCGTTGGCACATGGTGGTGCTGGAGAAAGAACAGGATCATTCCCAGAATCTGCAGAATTTATAGAATCTGTCTTCACAAGGCTTTCATGTGGGCCCAGAGCTCCTTGCAAACGGTTCCCCTGATCTTATCAAAGCTGGAGAATGTTCAGTGCATACCATCTCTTTGCAAGCAGCGTGGTTTCATCTGTATAAACAAATGAAGCAAGACCACATGCGTGCTCCAAAGCCTCCTTTTTAGGGGGGGGGGGGTGCTTTTCTACTTGCATTTCTAAAAAAAAAATCCGTCATATTTTAGGTTTCTGGGAAGCAATTTGAAATTGTTTGGTCCATTACATTTCTTAGAACGCTTCACAGGTTTCAATGAATTAATTGGCATAAGTATGTGTGAATTATTAAGATGAAAAATTCCGAGAGATCGTCTGAAGTGTATAGATCTCCGCCACCCCTTCCTCCAACAGTAGCATTCGTACTATTTTTTCCCTTTGATAGTGTATAATTTGATCAATTTCAAGGATTCCAAGTCCTAGCAGTATATCAAAGGGTTCTCTCCCCTCCTTTTATCTTACTCACAAATTATTACAGTACTGATGATGTGCTGTTGTTCGACTGTCTTATTAAAGGCGTGACATTTTAATACCTCTTCCATACTAATTCACCTGCCGCAAGGCATCATTTCCCCTAATTTGGGACATATGCGCAGAACAAACGATAGCTATTTCCTCGCAGTGCAGGTGTTAAACTTTTGTTATTGATATTGCATGGGTTCATCTTTAAAAATTCTAAGCAAATCTCTTAGGAAAGGCCCTGGCAGGCTGGGACAGAATAAATTTAGTTTGTAAACAAGCATGGGACCAACAGGGACTTATGAAAGGGTTTCCCATCCCCCACCCCTCCCCCATAATCACCATTTCGTCTTTCCCTTCGCTGAAAGACCTTATACCCTACCCCCTTTTCCTCACTCCTCTTCTTTCCACCCACTGATCAACCTATTTTTATCTATTCTTTTTTTGGAGGGAGGGTTTACACCTATAATGTGTTTTATTTATTTTTTAAAGAAGAGGGTTTTTTTTCCTGTAAACCTGGGTTTTTTTCTAAAGTTTGTAGAAAGATATCTTGTCTGTTCACTGCTCCAGTCTCCAGATTTAAGTATCCACAAGTTTGGCCACCTTCAGATGTACAAGTCGGGATCTGCAAGAAACTTGTGGGAGCAGCTATCCCAGCTCCCTCACCTTTGCATTTCCCCCTCAGCTTATTTCTTTCAGTCTTCCACTCTTCCTCCCACCTGCCACCCCTTTCTTTCTCTCTTCTCTATGCCCCCACTGTCACCCTAACCCTAACCCACCCCACCTCTTTCTGCCCCATCACCTCCCACCTGCCTTCCCCACCACAATCAGTAGCTGTCAGACCTCGGATCTGAAAACAATGGAAACTAGATTTTGTTCTAAAGCCGTTATTTCAGAAGAACGTAGGTAATATCTTAGAAAGAGGAATCTGACGATTCCCATGCAAACCCCTTACCTATATTCCGTAGCCCCCTCCCACTGAGTCAAACGCCCCTACTCCCCTCTACAAACTACAAAGCATCCACTACAAAGCATTGGAAGCCTGGGAACAGCTCACACCTTCCTTTGATAAGATCTGTGTCCAGGATTCCCCAGAGCACCAAGGGAAAGACGCCGGACTTTCACCCCACATCAAAGGATGGTGAGCCGCCACCCCCTGCCTACCTGCCTCTTGGTACTGAAACACTCAGTTCCGACAGCAGCTCCCCCAGAATCACAACAGATCTTCCCACTACAGACATCAGGGTGGGCAATTCCAGGACACTCAGGGACAGAGCCCTTGAGAGAGTGAGGTCTGTGGAGAGAAGCAATTTCAGCAGAGTATAATGCCATAGAGCCGTGGTGGCGAACCTTTGGCACTCCAGATGTTATGGACTACAATTCCCATCAGCCCCTGCCAGCATGGCCAATTGGCCGTGCTGGCAGGGGCTGTTGGGAATTGTAGTCCATAACATCTGGCATGCCAAAGGTTCGCCACCACTGCCATAGAGCCTGCCCTCCAAAGCAGCCATTGTTTTCCAGAGGAATAGATTTCTGTCATCTGGAGGTCAGCTGCAATTCTGGACGATCTCCATTCCTCAGCTGGAGGTTGATCCTCTGAAGGAAATGGCTGTTCTGGAGGTTGGAGTTTATGGCATGTTATCCTTGGAGATCCCTTTCCTCCTCAGTCCCCACCCTATGCTTTTGACAGGCAGAAACTCTTAAGCCTGGGATGCTTTGGTTGCTAGCAACAGCCAGGAGGGAATTCATTGCCCTTTGTTCCACACCAAGGGTGCCTTCACTCACATGGATGACAGAGCATTGAGCAGAGAGGGGTTGTCTCTCAATTCCCCCAGCTTTGCAGGAATTGGTCCCATAACCCTCGGTGGCCCCACCGTGCAGATTATTTGAACCACTTGCAGAGAGCAGAGGAACGGGTGCAGAAGGGAATGAGGAAGTTCAGGGGACCTGGAGACGAGGACGTAGGTAAGGGGGGGGGGTTTCTCGGGTTCTCGGCTTCCCCGCTCACAACAAACACCCTATGAGGTGAATGGGGCTGAGAGAGCTCCGAAAAGCTGTGACTAGCCCAAGGTCACCCAGCTGGCGTGCGTGGGAGGGCACAGGCTAATCTGAATTCCCCAGATAAGCCTCCACAACTCAAGCGGCAGAGCGGGGAATCAAACCCGGTTCCTCCAGATTAGAATGCACCTGCTCTTAACCACTACGCCACATTGAAAGTGATGCTGTTTCAGGTTGGGGGTAATACACCCCAAAACAGCTTTACTTTCAATGTTGTTTAACTGGGGACCCCAGATTCTCCCTTTAAGATGGATTTAAAAGGAGAATTTGGGCTCTCTAGTTTAAACACCATTGAAAGGGATGCTGTTTGGGGGTCGATTCCAAAATCACAGCGGCTGCCCCGGGGGCTGGGGGGACGGGATGCAAAACTCAGATTTTGCACCGGGCTCCATTTTCCCTCCATGCCTCTGCCCAGAGGGGAGGGCAGAAGGAACTGCCAGCTGCCAGCTGGGAGCCCAGCTGATGGGGAGCAGGGGAGGGAAGGGCGGGGGAGTCTGCCGTCCCCGGCTTTGGAGAGCTGCTTTTATAAGCGCTAGGCCGGGGGTGTGGCTTGGGGAGGCATGGCCATGCCCTAGGGATGGGTGGGGGTGTAGCCCCCCCCACCCCCACCTCCCCATAAAAAATCTATACCTACGTCCCTGCCTAAGGCAGAGTCCTAAGAGGAAAGGCTGAAGCACTTGGGAATGTTAAGTCTGAGGAAGAGGAGGTTGAATTGCCGGAACATGATTGCTCTCCTGAAGTGCTTGGAGGGCTGTCATTTAGAGGACTGGGAGTAATTATTGTTGGCAGAAGAGAAGAGAACTTCAAATGACCAGTATAAATTATAGGTGGAAAGGGCTGGACATCAGTGTGTGTTTGTTTTTACAGTGGGTTGAACCCATGTGGATTTTGGGGTGGGAGCACAGTTGAATTCCAGCCAGTGGGGCTCACCAGGTGCACGAACTCCTCAGCCCTGGCTTTGCCACCTCTTAGACATCCTCTCGTGTGTACAGCTCCTGGGGACTCCCCTGGTTAATTTCAATACGCTTCCAGGGCGACATCTTGGCTCAGAGTCCATCACCAGGTCTTCTCCCGCTGCCTCCTCTCCAAGAAACACGACTGGCTACCAGTGACTCGAGGAGCCTGCAGTCAGATTCATCTCTGGCCTTTGGTTTCCCGGCTGTTGCAACTGCAGCTCTCTGCCACAACAACCGAGGAGACGGCTTGCATATTTATGCCCCCACTGGGCCATGTAATTCAATCTCCCTTTTAGGGAGATAACAGCGGGATTTATGCCTCCGTCCCCAGCGGAATTTCTAACACGTTGCGAAAGGAAGGTGATGGATATCAGATTTTGGAATTTTCTTCAGCCTAGCCCCTGATAATGGAAATTGTCAACATGGGTTGTAAATCAGTGGGTTCTTTTTCATCCACCCTTCCATTCATTCCTCCTCCTCTGGTGAAGGAAATTGGATTTTCTCATTGTCTTTGGCAAAGGCTGCCCACATTTGCAGCACTGTAGCAAGGGGCTAGATCCCCCTCCCTCCCCAGTAACAGCAGCCTGTGGAATAAATCCCGCAACTGAGAACGAATGACAATAAATTACTGACTTTTCATTTTTACAATATCTTGGTCTTTATACGGCTCGGCTATCAATCGACTGTCGCTCCCTTGAGAGCTGAACATCGCTTCAGAAAAGCCGAGAGTAGCTCAAGATAGTTTTATTTATTTACTTCATTTATTCCCGTCCTTTTTCTCCGATGGCGACCCAAAGTGGCTTATGTTCATTTATTTTATGCATTTATTAAAAGCATTTGTATCCCATCTTTCTATTGCCATATTCAAAGTGCCATAAAATACAATAATGCAGTAACAATAAAAGCCCCCCATTAAGAACATAAGAAAGAGCCTGCTGGATCAGACCAGAGTCCATCTAGTTCAGCACTCTGCTACTTGTAGTGCCCACCAGATGCCTTTGGGAGCTCACATGCAGGATGTGAAAGCAATGGCCTTCTGCTGCTGCTCCTGAGCACCTGGTCTGCTAAGGCATTTGCCATCTCAGATCAAGGAGGATCAAGATTCGTAGCCATAGATCGACTTCTCCTCCATCAATCTGTCCAAGCCCCTTTGAAAGCTATCCAGGTTAGTGGCCATCACCACCTCCTGTGGCAGCATATTCCAAACATCAATCACACGTTGCGTGAAGAAATGTTTCCTTTTACCGTGTTTCCCCGAATATAAGACAATGTCTTATATTAATGTTTGCTCCCAAAGATGTGCTATGTCTTATTTTCAGGGGATGTCTTATTTTTCCTGTGTTCTGTTCGTCGGGCATGCTTCCAAACAAAAACTTTGCTATGTCTTACTTTCGAGGGATGCCTTATATTTTGCACTTCAGCAAAACCTCTACCATGTCTTATTTTTGGGGGATGTCTTCTATTAGGGGAAACAGGGTATTAGTCCTAATTCTCCCCCCCCCCTCCCCCAGCATTTTCAATGTATGCCCCCTGGTTTTTGTATTGTGAGAGAGAAAAATTTCTCTCTGTTAATATTTTCTACCTTATGTATCATTTTATAAACTTCAATCACATCCCCCCTCAGACGTCTCCTCTCCAAACTAAAGAGTCCCAAACGCTGCAGCCTCTCCTCATAGGGAAGGTGCTCCAGTCCCTCAATCATCCTCGTTGCCCTTCTCTGCACTTTTTCTATCTCTTCGACATCCTTTTTGAGATGTGGCGACCAGAACTGAACACAGGACTCCAAGTGCGGCCGCACCACTGCTTTATATAAGGGCATGACAATCCCAATTGAAAAAAAAAATTGTGCTCATCCCTATTCCGCCCGTTTTGAGGTTTTACCCACTGCAACATTTCAACCAAATTTGGAGATTCTCCCTCCAGTGAAGCATCAAATACTTCTTTTTTGATGCATGCCTAACAGAGTTTTAACAAGATGGGTAAGAGTTCTCAGGGCAATTCAATTCACATCCCTGTGGGGGATGTGTACATATATGTTAATTTCTCTGTTTTATGCCTTAAATGAAATCTCTGGAAATGGACTCGGAGAACAAATGTTTTGACGGCTTTCTTTATTTCTGGCTCTACCTTCGGGGTTGACAGATGCGATTTCTCAGCGCTTCTTTCGCTGAAACGTCAATACGAGAGACGCTGGCCAATATTTGCAGAGGGTTTTCTATCGTGCTTCATCTTTGACATCTGCTCAGCTCTGACAGACCTGTTTTCCAAAAGGACCCAAAAAGCAAATTTTCCTCAGAGGAAGGAGAAGGGAGAAGGATATGAAGCCTCAAGATATGAAGATCAGGCAGCAATTTCCAAGTAGATAGCTTTCCCTTCCCTTTCCCGCAAGAGCCTAGAGGTGATTTGGCAAGAAGGGGTATCTGTTCATCAGGGAAAGGTAGTCTACGGCTGGAAACTTGGGAATTTCATACCAAACGTGTTGTTAGGTTGATTCTGGGTGTTCAATGCCATTGTCTAGTTACCTGTAAGGGGCCTCTGTGCTCTATACTGTTTTCCTTTCCCTCCTGAAATGTAATGTTTAATTCCAATACCGCCCTCCCCTGAAGGGCTCAGGCCGGAGCACAACAATATAGTAAAACAACATAAATAACAATAACAGTCGTAATAATCGTAACATCAGCAACAACAGCCATGAACAGCAAATCAGTTCTTATAATGCAAACACTTCAAAACATCAACAAATAGGACAGATTAAGATAAAATACAAAAACAAATTCCAAAAATATAGTGCTGTACGGATGGCAACCGTAAAACACATCCTCACCTTAAGAATAAGTCAGTTTCGGTAAGGAAAAGAAACAAGGAACAAAGCCCCGGACTAATCTAACCGCTATTGGTTCTAGTACAAGCAAAAATCCAACTAGCATCAAATAATTTACTACCTCGGCCAGTGGTGGTGAACTTTTGGCACTCCAGATGTTATGGACTACAATTCCCATCAGCCCCTGCCACCATGCTGGCAGGGGCTGATGGGAATTGTAGTTTATAACATCTGGAGTGCCAAAGGTTCGCCATCACGGACCTAGGCTATGCTAGCCAATAACCATACCTAATACCAGCCGAACTATCTAACAGTTATCCAACAATACCCACAAACTCTGCTATGCACTTAGATAACAGAGGCATCTCTGGTCTCGGCAAGATGGCCGCTATCACCCGTCCGGCCTTGGGGCTTACTTTCGCATTCCTGCACTTTCCCCGCTTCTGCATTATGCGGGAAGGGGCAGGTTGGGGGTTGGATTCTGAGGGGTTAAACTGTGGGGGACTTTGAATGTTGGATCAGAACTGGCTTTTGGAAAGCCAGGCACTTGTGGTCAGTGGGGTATCTGCCTAGGGATGGGGGGGGTACCCTCTGTCCCCGGGCGTCACTAATCTGGTCACGTAGGAGGTGCAAAATCGGCCTCCCGCATGACCAGGAAAATGGCAAGGCAGCAGGAAGTCCTGCTTCCTCGTCGTCTTCGGGCGCCCTCGACCCTGACCATGTTGTCATAGATGTGTGTGGGGCCAAGGAAACCTGAGGACACTGCCCCCAAGCCTTGCCCCCCCTTCTGGCTCCCGGCTCCCAGTCGGCAGCCCCTTCTGCCCTCCCCTCTGGGAGGCTCTGCAAGGCTCTGTCCTCATCTCCTTTGCTTTTATAAGCATGGGGCGGGGCTCGGGGGCAGGAGCCGGGAGGGGGGCGAGGCCTGGGGTTGCTGCTTTTTAAAAGGAGTGACATCAACTTCTTTCATTCTCTTTGTGACTTTCAGAAGAGGAATTCCTCTTTGGCTTCCCTTTGTCGTTTTCTGTTTCACCACATAGCGGTGCTCTGTGAATGCTTCTGTAAATTTAGCCATCGCTGGATGGTTTTTTCCAAACAAAATGTTATGCAGTATGGGGTGGTGCTTTGCCGGGAGGCCAGGAAGGTTTTGGCAGACTTTGCTTGCCTCTGAGCATCTCCAGAGTGCAATTTTGGAATTTTGCAGCCCCTCCTTTTCTCCCCTTCCTCTCATCAGATTTCTCTTTTGATCAGTATGGAATTTATTGAAAACAGACTCCAGATTGTTAAAAGAGGAAAATACATGGATTGTTGGTGTTCATGGAAAAAAAGAATGAAGAGAATTTCTCTCAACGCTGTTGTTGATCATGAACCCATGCCTTTTTCTGTTGACGGGTATGAGACACAAATAACATTAGAACCATTTCGAGGGTCACCTGAAGAAGAAGAAGAAGAAGAAGAAGAAGAAGAAGAAGAAGAAGAAGAAGAAGAAGAAGAAGAAGAAGAAGAAGAAGAAGAAGAAGAAGAAGAAGAAGAAGAAGAAGAAGAAGAAGAAGAAGAATGGAATCTCCTTTCCCTTTCTCCCACCCAACAAACACCCTGTGAGGTGGGTGAGGCTGAGAGAGCGCCAAAGAGCTGGGACTAGCCCAAGGTCACTCAGCTGGCGTGCGTTGGAGTGCCCAGGCTAATCTGAATTCCCCAGATAAGCCTCCTCAGCTCAAGTGGCAGAGTGGGGAATCAAACCCGGCTCCTCCAGATGAGAATGCACCTGCATTACACCACTGCTGCTCTCTTGGAAACAAACATGTATTCAGCAAGTCAAAGTTTTATTAATGGTGGACATGTCTTCAGCTGTTTACATTGCATGCAGTCATTTAAACTGAGTTTTTCTTTTGACAGTCAAAAGGATCAGGCATTTATCCACAGAAACCAACCCCACTAAGTCCTTGAACAATGGACTATTTGGAAAACATTCTTCTTTACCCTATACGGAGCCCCGGGGGGATCAATTACTTTAGGAACTTGAAGCCAAAAAATTACAGGTTTTTAAAATTATTTACAACCCTACCCTAGAATATCACTCCTGCTGGATTTGTTGAAGAGCCATCTGTGTTGACCTCTATGGTGTTTTTTCCTGTTACTTGGTACGTGTAAATCCAGGAGGTATCTTTCTTTAATTATGCCTTCTCTGAGATGTCATTCTTTGCTGCTGTTATTGCCTTAGAGTAGGAAGAACCGAAAACAATAGTAAGTTCTAATGTCATGCGCTGGCCAAACATTTTGTGGCGCCTGCGTATGATTTCTTTTGACAGGAGTGAAGACATGCTGCTAAAATGCTTTGTGTTTTCGGAAACCCATCAGAGGTCATAATCGTCTCCCAAAGCAGCGCTTCTGGCGCTTGGCTTATGCCGTAGCACGGAAAGAGACTTTTTTTTTCCTCGTCTCCGTCCTGGATGCGGAAGCTGTTGGGTTTGGATGGTCCAAGAGTGACATTTGCCCCTGAAGGGAGGAATTTAAATGCCATCTGTTAGTTATTCTGCTCTAATCTTTGAGCTTTCTGAATTGCCAGATTCTCACTTTTATGCCCAGAAAAACCTTATTTAACCTTCTTTTGAAACCTTGTTATTTGTGTCAAGAACTCAGGAAATTAGTGGAGAATGTAGGAAATTATTCATCGAAGAGAAATTTCATTTCGCTGTCCTTGTCCAGCCAAAGATATTGAAGAAGTCGGCCAATTTTTTAGTTCCCAGACCTCATGGTGACCATTTACCTAAGACTTTCAACACAAAATGTTCTATGATACCTCCAAGAATATAGCTTATGGTGGATTCTACATAGGCCAAAAACAGCAGTGTGAGAATGGTGTAAAATGGTTTGAAACAGTGTAAAACACCTTCACACTATTTTCACACTGTTTTGGCAGCCCATAGTGGAGATGCAATATAGGACAGTGTGGTGGCGAACTCTATGGCCGCCGGGTGCCAGAGGTGGCACTAAGAGCTCCTCTCTGGCTGACCGCAGCGATTGGCGTACAGAGTTCATCATGTGATAATAGTGTAATTATTTCAGGGAGATTATTAGCATTAAACCTAAGACCTAGTTTTGGGGAAGCAGTGTAGGTAACCCTGTTAAGCGCTGTTAAACCCCACTGATTTTCATGAGAAGAACAAAAGCATGATCCTTTACCTGGGAGTAAGCTTGGTTGCTGGCAATGGGGTTTGCTTCTGAGTAAACCCTCCTAGGGTCGTGATTCACCCGTTGGAAGAGTTGCACGGTTGCTTCAAAGCAAAGTCACCGACTACCACCAAGCTGACTCCCGAGTAACGTGCACCTTGGGGCCAAACATTTTTTTCTATACTAAAACCTCAGTATTCAGGTTAAATTGCCATGTTGGCACTTTGCGATAAATAAGAGGGTTTTGGGTTGCAGTTTGGGCACTCGGTCTCGAAAAGGTTCGTCATCACTGGCCTAGGATAGCTTGTGGTTGGTAGGTAATGTAAAAAGCTCTGGAGTTTGGAGGGGGTTGGCAGCGAAATTTTCTTTGGCACATTTTAATCTGGACTATAATTCTTAAACAACTTACTAAACTTATTACATCTATGGGCCCCCCTGTCTCCCTCTTGAGAGGAGCTTTTTAGATCATCTGGACACTATATTTTGTATGCTGTGTTTAAACGGTTTTAATTATTTAATGTTTAGAGCCCTAGTTATAGTGTATCTTGATTTAGATTTATGAGGGTGCTCTGTTTGTTAAGTTATGTTATGCTGTTTATGTTGTACACCACCCAGAGCCCTTTGGGGGTGGGCGGCATAAAAGTTTAATAAATTAATAAATTAATAATAATAATAGTAATAGTAATAATGCTTTAAATAATCAGAGAGTGAAACTATTAATCAAATAACTGCAGGCCTCTTGAATGGTTCAAAATAAGCCTAGCACTGGGGTGATTCACCTTTTTCCATTTCTGACTGCAGATGGAGCCACATATTACTGAATGCAATAAAAACAATCCCCAACATAGATACCAGGTGGAGTGAGAGGGAAAATGTAAGCCCCGGCGACGTGCAGCGCCTCGCGGCATCCTGCAGCCCTATATAGCTGCCACCACCGGATGGAACGCCCTTGAACACCCTGCCGTGCCCCCTCCATGGCCCGGCCACGTACCTGCCATGGCGCCGCCTGGGGCGTCGTGCCCCCCCATCCCATTGGTGCTATTCCACTGTACCAGAGAGAAGGGTTTTATTTATCCTAGCCCTCTTCCCGACATTCAAGCTTTCTTTATGGAAAAAAGTGTATTCAGTAATGTAAGCCTAAACCTGTTATGTGAAGCGCCCCATTAGACACAGCTATGCCATGTTCTTGAGGAAATAGCCAGTGGTTGAACTATTCTGATAAGCGATTAAGATATTTTATTTATTTACAGAATTTATACTCAACTTTCTCCCCACCCGGGATCCCAAAGCGGCTCACATTGGTCTCCTCTCCTCCATTTCATCCTCACCACAACCTTGTGAGGTAGGTTAGTCTGAGAGTGCATGACCAGCGCAAGGTCATCCATTGAACTTCCATGGCAGAGTGTGGATTCGAACTTGGGTTTCTTAGACCCAAGACCAACACTCTAACATATTCCCCCGCAATTCTGCTTGCTGGGTGATATTAGTCTAGTCGACCACTTTCAGCATAACCCACCTCACAGGGTTGTTGTGAGGACCCTGTGACAAAGGGGGAGAATGAGTCCATGCTGGGGAGAACAGTGGGGTGTAATTCTTAGTTGAGTGTTTTGCATTGATATTTCAGATTTGGACAACAGTTCTTCCTTCATGCAAAGATCCAGCGTTTACTCCTTAGATCAGTGATGGCGAACCTTTTCGAGACTGAGTGCCCAAATGGCAACCCAAAACCCACTTATTTATCGCGAAGTGCCAACAGGGCAATTTAACCTGAATACTAAGGTTTTCACTGAGAAAAAATGGTTGGCTCCGAGGCGTGCATTACTCAGGAGTAAGCTTGGTGGTAGTCAATGGCTTTGCTTTGAAGCAACCATGCAACTCTTCCAACGGGTGAATCACGACCCTAGGAGAGTTTACTCAGAAGCAAACCCCATTGCCAGCAACCGAGCTTGCTTCCAGGTAAACGATCATGCTTTAGTTCTTCGCATGGAAATCCGTGGGGTTTAACAGCGCTTAACAGGGTTATCTACACTATTTCCCAAAAACTGGGTCTTAGGTTTAATGCTGATAATCGAGCCCAGCGGCCCAGGCCAGTCTAGATGTGTTGGAAAGGGGACACTCTGTTTGCGTGTGCCCACAGAGAGGGCTCTGAGTGCTACCTCTGGCTCCCGTGCCATAGGTTCGCCATCACTGCCTTAGATTGTGGTCCATTTCCCTTGGGACATGTCTACTTACTGATGCTTCTGTCTCAATATCTGGGTTACCATCTGTGGCGGGGATCTGACATCAGCTCTCGTATTTTCTTTATTTTGTATCCCCCCCACGCCTCCTACCCACCAATATCTATCTGAGATTTTTCTCCAGGCAGGAGCGATCCAGAAAAATAAAGTTAAAACTACAGCAATAACTAGCATGGCGGAGCCAGAAACAGGAAGCAGCGGACAGATCTCAACCGGCAGACCCTAGAAATGTTGCATTAGCGGTGCTCTCCCCGGGAAGCCAGCCGGGCGCCTTGAATAAAAGCTGATGCGTGAGTTTTGACAAGCCAACCACGCAGCTGTCAAGAGATGAGAATAGATTTGGCAGCGGGGCCACGTCGGCCTTGCAGCCTGCGAGCGTGTGTCACTTGCTCGGCTCGTTCGAGCCAGAATGCACCCATCGGAGCTTCCAAGAAAAGCAGCCACCAATGGGTAGAGATTAGGGTGTGCAAGCAGAAGGAAATGCATTAGCAGTGAACTTTTTTGATTAGCAGACGATCATGCAAGGACTAAAAGCAATCGCTGTCTCACCCCAGAGAATCCTGGGAATTGTAGTTTGGGCTACACTAATGAAACACTTACTGCACCAGGGGTCACCACTATGATACCCCCCCCCCCAAGTGTTTTTTTTTAAACTGGGCAGAGCCATTGGAGATCCTATTGGCTAGACTGTGCAGATTAAAATAATGTTGTTTCCACTGCAGCTGCCCCCGATGTTGGTTTTATTCTTTCTCACTCCTCTGTTAGGCTTTCCCAGTGGTGGCCTGTCAATTCCCCTGTTCAGATAATAACTCACTTGTTGGGTTCAAAGATTTTATTGAAGACATGAGAAAGACGGAGGAAGTGGATGACTAGAACCAGGGGGCATTCATTGAAAATGCTGGGGGGAAGAATTAGGACTAATAAAAGGAAACACTTCTTCATGCAACGTTTGATTGGTGTTTGGAATATGCTGCCACAGGAGGTGGTGATGGCCACTAACCTGGATAAAAGGGGCTTGGACAGATTTATGGAGGAGAAGTCGATCTATGGCTACCAGTCTTGATCCTCCTTGATCTCAGATTGCAAATACCTTAGCAGACCAGGTGCCCAGGAGCAGCAGCAGCAGAAGGCCCTTGCTTTCACATCCTGCATGTGAGCACCCAAAGGAACCTGGTGGGCCACTGCGAGTAGCAGAGTGCTGGACTAGATGGACTCTGGTCTGATCCAGCAGGCTAGTTCTTATGTTCTTATGTTCTTAAGAAAACAGGCGCCAAGGCAGTTGATAATATGTTGCAGCAAATCCTCACCCTCACATGTGAACCAAGTCAGTCAGGAAAAGTCTAGCCTGGAGACTCGTCCCAGCCTCTGAGCTTGAAGGCCGTAGAAACAGATAAACAGCACCTTCAAAAGCTAAAAGCTCTCCCCAGCAATTCCCCCTTCCCAGCAATAGCACCCCGAGACTGTGGAACGATCCCTGGGTTGCATCAAGCATCTTCTTCATACACATTTATATGCACTTATTTTCCCTAGCCTTAGGCGGAAGAGATGTCTCCCTATTCAGATAACAGGAATGTTAAACAGGTTTTATGAATTTTGAACAGGTTTTATGAATTTTGTTAGGTTTAATCAGTTTTGTGGATTTTAAACAGGTTTTTATTGTTATAGGGGACAATTGTTTTTGATCTATCTGTATGGCATGACTTTTATCTTATGTTGCCACCCACTCTGAAACCTTTGGGTAGGCTAAAAATACATATAAGGGCTAAAAATACATATAAACAAACAAATAAATATGTATTCGATAAATTGCCCATTTCCTCCTCTGCACTTTTCTCTGTGTGTCAGTTGGGCTGCTGTTTCAGCTGTTTTGTAGTGGCGCCCAGTGGTGTAGCGCCAACGGGGCGGGGGAGGCGTGATGCCCTGGGCACAATTTCCTCTCACTCCACCTCTGATGGTGCCCTTTGTCCTCTGGGACATCAGGAGTTACCCCTCCTATTTTGGTGCAAATCTGCAAGTTTGATAGCATGCCCTTGATTCCATCATCCATGGTGCTGATAAAAATATTGAATAGCATTGGGCCCAAGGCAAAACCCTGTGGCACTTCTCTCTAGGATGAAGATGAGCCATTGATGAGCACCCTTTGACTTCGATCAATCAACCAATTAGAAATCCATCTAATAATAGCATTATCTAGTCCACATTTCAATAGCTTATTTGCGAGAACATTATGGGGCACCTGCTCAAAGGCATTCTCTTCATTTACCAAGCTTGTCTATCAAAAAAAGGAGAAAAGATTAGTCTGGCATGATTTATTTTTCAGAAACCCATGCTGTCTTTTTGTGATCACAGCATTCCCTTCTAAGTGCTGGCAGACCGTCTGTCTAATGATCTGCTCCAAAATCTTCCCTGCTATTGATGTCAGGCTGACTGGACGGTAATTGTTAGGGTCCTCCTTTTTCCCCTTTTTGGAGATAACATTAGTCCTCCTCCAGTCCACTGGGACTTCTGCTGTTTTCCAGGAATTCTCAAAGACTATAGCAAGTGGTTCTGAGATTAGTTCAGCCAGTTCTTTTATTACCCTGGGATGTAGCTCATCATCAAATCACCCAAAGATTTGAATTCGTTTAAAGTAGTATTCCTGCACTAACTCTTTATTTATTCTGGGCTGAATTTCTCCTACTGTATCCTCTGTTTCATTTTCCCCTGGATGAGCACCATTTTCTTTTTTGGAAAAGACTGAGGCAATGTAGGTGTCTAGTTAGCTTGCCTGGGAGGTGGGGGGGGGGATCTATGGTTTGGTATAGAGAGTTATGTTTGAAATGTGAGGTTGGCATTTGGCTATCCGTACACATGGATTAACAAAGCTGCATCCTTTAAAGAGTGGGGGGGGGAACCCTAATTTCACCCTGGATTTGGGAATTCCAAATTAGCTAGTCAACTGATATTTTTTCTGAAGTCAATCCGAACGCCGTAGGCATTCTCCATTGTCCCACTTTTGATTTCTGAATTTGGAACTGAGATCTGTGATGTTCTTCCACGTTGAAGCCTATAATAGTCTGAAAGAAAGATTACTAGAAACAGACTCTCAAAACCTATTTGAAGCAGCATCCAAAACATGTTCATCCCTTAACTCCTCAATACCACTTAAACAGGGATGCATATATGCATAATGCTGAACACTAGCTTTACGAGAGCTATATTCAATGTTCAATGTTCTGCTATAGCTTCAGCACTCCTATATGGTAGATTTAAAAAAACAGAGGGTGTGAAGAATTACTGCTCCTGTAACTCTAATCAACTGGAAACTTTAGCCCATTCCCGCTTCTGTTGCACTAAATACGAGGAAATTAGGAGAAAAAATACAAATGCTTTTACACAGGATTCCAAGTACTCAAAAGATCTTATACTTGCTCAGTAACCCTGATCTTGTAGTTTGTGAATTGGTGGCCAAGTTTTTACCAGAAATTATACACCCTAAAGGATAGTTTTGTTTTTTTAAAACTTTGTTGGGTCACTCTGTTATTAAGAGATTCTTTGTTATTCTCTTTGGGGATTGTTTTAAATCTGTTTTGTTTTGGCTTTTTTCTGTATTTTACCTGTATCGTCTTATGAGCAGCAGTGGTATAGTGGTTAAGAGCAGGTGTACCCTCATCTGGAGGAACTGGGTTTGATTCCCCGCTCTGCTGCCTGAGCTGTGCAGGCTGCTCTGGGGAATTCAGATTAGCTTGTACACTCCCACACACGCCAGCTGGGTGACCTTGGGCTAGTCACAGTTCTTCTGAGCTCTCTCAGCCCCACCTACCTCACGGGGTGTTTGTTGTGAGGGGGACAGGGAAAGGAGTTTGTAAGCCCCTTTGAGTCTCCTTCAGGAGAGAAAAGGGGGATATAAATCCAACTCTCTTTCTTCTTATATGCCAATAAAGGCTTGGTGCTATGCTAACGAAGATCTGTGGATTTGTCAGCTTCCAGTTTTCAGTGTCTACAAATAACCTGCTCGAGTCCCCTTTAAATTATGAGACTCAGTGAAGGCTGATCGAGCACAGATGCTCCTTTTCTCTTGTCAGGGTTGTGCAGTTCAGTTTGAGGAGCCGTTGATTTTGGCCAAACACCCCATTGAAACGAAGGATGTCGTGGCTTTCAGTGTGCAAGACTCAAACAAGGCTGCTAATGCCAGGACATCCTACAGGGCGTTCATTCATAGGGGGTCACCAAATGTCAGCAGTGACTTTATGGCAGAGAACACACACACGTTGCAGTCAAGGTGAGTTTGGACAAGTCTGCCCAGGAGAAACATCTGACACTAAAACAGTTGTGGCCAGGGACATCTCTTGCCGCAAGAGGAAGCTTTGCAGACTTCTGGATTGTGCCAAAAAGCCAACTTGGATTCAGATTGAAAGAGCCCTGCTCCGGCTAAACATTGCTGAGGGGAATTAAAATGGGAAGAATTCTTTCTTAGAGGTGTGAGATAGAGCGGGGTTGTCGTAGTAATAAGTTTATTGTCTTGGCCATAGGCCTTCACAATCTCCACATACACAGCATCATAAAATGAAAACAGACACAAAAAACACCCCATGTATACCGACATAGCTGAAATAGACTAAATTAGCACTAATATAAATATCCCTATCAAATAATACAACATCATTACACCTACTTGACCTATTATAGTCATGGCAACAGGAGCAGCAGTGGCGTAGGAGGTTAAGAGCTCGTGTATCTAATCTGGAGGAACCGGGTTTGATTCCCAGCTCTGCCGCCTGAGCTGTGGAGGCTTATCTGGGGAATTCAGATTAGCCTGTTCACTCCCACCCCACGCCAGCTGGGTGACCTTGGGCTAGTCACAGCTTCTCAGAGCTCTCTCAGCCCCACCTACCTCACAGGGTGTTTGTTGTGAGGGGGGGAGGGCAAGGAGATTGTAAGCCCCTTTGAGTCTCCTGCAGGAGAGAAAGGGGGGATATAAATCCAAACTCCTCCTCCTCCTCCTCCTCCTCCCTTTGCCTGCTTCTCCATTGCTGTCATGCCCTCACAGAGGCTTTTGTTATTTCCCCGTTAAGATTCGGTTTCCCCATAGTTAGCGTGGTTTTAGTTTATTGTTAAGTCTTCTAAGGGAGGGTATTTTACTTAGCCCCTGCCCCTTTAAGATATTTCCCAATATGCAATTTTCTTTCTAGAGAAAACGGGGTATAAAAAACAATTCTTCTGAATTAGACAATAATAAAAATGGAAGAGCTGCGTTCCTTTCCCCTTATCTGTTGCTGTCTCTCAGCCTTATAACCCCTCCTCAGAAGCCATGAGACTAAATGTCTGCAGGAGAAAATTCCATAGACACATATAACACATGAATATAGTTATACAGAATCAAACCCTGGATCTATCAAGTCAGTACTATGTTCAGTTCCGGTCGCCACGTCTCAAAAAGGATATCGAAGAGATAGGAAAAGTGCAGAGAAGGGCAACGAGGATGATTGAGGGATTGGAGCACCTTCCCTATGAGGAGAGGCTGCAGCATTTGGGACTCCTTAGTTTGGAGAGGAGACGTCTGAGGGGGGAGATGATTGAAGTGTATAAAGTTATGCATGGGGTAGAAAATATCGACAGAGAGAACTTTTTCTCTCTTTCTCACAATACTAGAACCAGGGGGCATACATTGAAAATGCTGGGGGGGAAGAATTAGGACTAATCAAAGGAAACATTTCTTCACGCAATGCGTGATTGATATTTGGAATATGCTGCCACAGGAGGTGGTGATGGCCACTAACCTGGATAGCTTTCAAAGGGGCTTGGACAGATTGATGGAGGAGAAGTCATTCTATGGCAGGGGTAGGGAACCTGCGGCTCTCCAGATGTTCAGGAACTACAATTCCCATCAGCCTCTGTCAGCATGGCCCTAACCCTGTTCTATGGCTACCAATCCTGATCCTCCTTGATCTGAGATTGCAAATGCCTTAGCAGACCAGGTGCTCGGGAGTGGCAGCAGCAGAAGGCCATTGCTTTCACATCCTGCCTGTGAGCTCCCCAAGGCACCTGGTGGGCCACTGCGAGTAGCAGAGTGCTGGACTAGATGGACTCTGGTCTGATCCAGCAGGCTCTTTCTTATGTTCAGTATTGCCTACTCTGACTGGAGGTCACCACCGAGAAGACTGTCTTCCCAGTTCCTACCATCCATCCGTCAAAGTCAATATTGACTGCTGAAATTGGCTTTCCAGGGTTTGGGGCAGATAATGGTCTTTCCCATCACCTCCTATCATGTCCTTCTTGCCTAAAGATCCTGGGAATTTAACCTGGACCCTTCTGCACGCCAAACAGATGCTCTCGCATTGAGCCAGAACTTCTCCATTTCTCGTACTTGTGGTTGAGCTGGCCTGATCTCGCATACCCCCAATGCCTTCAATGGTCCTTTCTGCATAAATCCCCCCCCCAAAATGTTTGAAAAATGTTTTCAATCCCCCTCCCCCCTCAGCATGCCATAATGCAGGGGTCCCCAAACTACGGCTCGGGGGCCAAATGTGGCCCCCTGAAGGCATTTATCCGGCTCGCCAGGCACGGCGGAGATGGCTCCATTCATGTGCAGTGGGGGCTCGAGGGAGAGGAGGAACCGGCCCCAACGGCTGTTGATTGCAATTACATGATGGCACCCCCAAATCTCCATGAATTTTCTGACCCAGAGTTGGAAACCTTACATGTGGCAACGCCTGCTCCACCCTTCCCTCTCAGCTACTCCATGTGTTGCTCTCAGGCTTTCTGTTCCACCATCTCTTATTGGCATCAGCCAGGCCATGTAATCGCTCGGGCTGGCTGCTAGGGAGGAAAGAACCCAGGAAGATACCTGATCCTGGGTTAGATGGAATGCTTCATTGGGAAAGTTCTGCTTTTTTTTTACAGGGGAAGGTATTCCACAGCCTCCCCAACAATATTTGGAGCCCACCCTGTACTTGACATACTTTGGTCACTGTTCTAAAAATAGACCATGACAGAAAGGCTGAAAGGTGAAATCAAACATTTCACAATCATTTGTGCATAGGAATTTGTTCATAGTTTTTTTTAGTCCGGCCCTCCAACAGTCTGAGGGACAGTGAACTGGCCCCTGGTTTAAAAAGTTTGGGGACCCCTGCCATAATGTATGTCAGCACTCCACCCCTCCCAATGATTTACTTTGTGACTTTGTGCTTTCTCTGTTTTTGTTTAAGAACATAGGTTCTGTCCCCCGTAAAGAATCCTGCAGGAAAAGCAGACCAGGAGTGAGCTGAGAAAAATGGGGCCAATGAGGAAATGCAGCGAAGGCAGAGAGCTTGGGAAACATCTTTAAAAGGCCACCCAGGCAAATTAAGCCGTTTTGAAAACGTTTTAGCAAAAGAACTGTTTTAAAAGGGCATTCATTTAAAACGTTTTGAGGCTGCTAATGAAACATTTGGGGGTAAAAACAACATGGAACACAGTTTTTCCCTCCCCGATTCAAAGTGTTTTAAAGTGTCTGTGTCAAAAGGCCCAGCGACACAGCAGTTCGAATGGAAAAAGACACAATATATTGTTGAAGGCTTTCGCGGCCGGAATCACTGGGGTGTTGTGTAGTTTCCGAGCTGTGTGGCTGTGTTCTAGTAGCATTTTCTCCTGACGTTTCGCCTGCATCTGTGATCCTCTGAAGATGCCAGCCGAGTTCCGGGCATCCAAAGCTGTGAAGAACTTTCAAGGTTAATTCAGCCACTTTAGATCATTTCTGGAAACAAGGGGTTGGCTGCGGCAAAATTGCCTGAATTTGTTTGTGCTCACCAGGAGATGTTGGCAAGATTCACAATGCATGTTTTCAAAGGGCATTTGGCTGCCCCCGTAAATTGAACAGCCAGTTAATTACCATTTCCATGTTGGAGGCAGAGGGCATGTTTTCGATCTCGCTACAAAGATTATTGAGTCTACGTGGCCCCCCCACGCTAACACGCTGGACAATGGTTCCAGGCACCCGTTCTGCAAAGGTTTTCCGTCCTTCCTTGCCAAACCAATTGCGTCCTGATGAAGCCGGCTGCACGGCTGGCAAGGGAACGGCAGCCCCTTCCATCAATTCCTTCTCGGCCCGCCGAGCAGCAAGATTAGCACGGCGACGAGCAAGCATTCCGGGAAGCAAAATTAAATCTGGGGCACATCACGTTAACCTTTGGCTGCAGATGGGGGTGGGAGAGCAGAGGGCTGGAATCGTGAGCTGTAGGTCTGACTCAGATGGGCACAATTATTAGGCAATGACCGGTTTATGGCCCAGTGTCAGAGGCTGGCAATTCAGGGCACTGGGCAAGGACCATATTCCAACAGGGACCCCATGGCTGACCCCTGGAGGCCTCCTTTATCATAGAGCTGGAAGGGTCCCACAGAGGCCATCTAGTCCAGCCCCCTGCTCATAGAATCCTGGAGTTGGAAGAGACCACAAGGGCCATCCAGTCCAGCCTGCTGCCATGCAGGAAGAGATAATCAAAGCACCCTTGAGAGTTGGCCATCCAGCCTCTGTTTAAAAACCTCCAAAGAAGGAGACTCCACCACACTCCGAGGCAGCCTGTTACACTAACAAACAGCCCTGACCATCAGAAAATCCTTCCTAATGTCTTTTCCTGCAACTTGGATCCATTACTCCTTGTCCAAGTCTCTGGAGCAGCAGAAATCAAGTTTGCTCCCTCCTCAACGTAACATCCCTTCTGATATTTAAACGTGGCTATCATGTCACCCCTTAACCTTTCCTTCTCCAGACTAAAACATATTCAGCTCCTTAAACCTTTCCTTGTAGGGCATGGAATCCATATCCTGCTCAATACAGGATCAGCCTAGGCAGGGGTGGCCAACTTATGGTGCTCCAGATGTTCATGGACTACAATTCCCATCAGCCCCTGCCAGCAAGGCCTAATGGAACCAGTGGGACCAATTGGCCATGCTGGCAGGGGCTGATGGGAATTGTAGTCCATGAACATCCGGAGCGTCATAGGTGGGCCACCCCTGGCCCAGAGCATCCCAGGTAAGTGTTTCTACAGCTGACACTTAAAGACTGCCCCTGAAGGGGAGCTCCTCACTCCCTTAGGCAGTTGGTTCCACTGCTGCGCAACTCTCACCACAAAGGTCGATTCCGCACTTGCATTATCGACCTAAGTTCGAGCTGCATTCGACCTAAGTGCTCCGCACAGCCACGGGGATCAACATGGTTTTGTACCAGCTTCGCCCCGTGCAACGGTCAAATTTCCGACTCCAGTTGGGAACTACTGCTTTTTCAGGGAACCACGCTCGAACTCAGCTCGATTCCAGTGAAGTGTGGAATCTCTGGTGCCAGGAGTCCCCCATTCAGCCAATCACAGAGCCAGAACAGTGAAGGTCCACCTGGTCCACCACCCCATCTCACACGTGGGCCAACCAGTTCCTCTGTAGGTCCAACCACAGGACATAGTGGCCGAGGCACAGAGGCCTTCCCCAGTGTTGCCTCTCAGCACTGGGTTTCAGAGCTTCACTGCATAGGAGAGATCTCAGTGGAACCACTTTTAAAATAAAATCCTAATGAAGTTTTATTTGTTCCTGGAGACAGGCCCTGTTCTTCCTCACTGACATCTCCTCTTTCACAATTCTTTCCCATAATAGCTCTCCTTTTTATTTCTTGCCACAGTCAGCTGGCTCCGAACCACCCACCCCCCCTCCATCTGAGCGCCTTTCTAAAATTATTCATAGAAATCTCTTTTTGGCTAAATGCCCAAATGTGTCTGATGTAGAATTACACTGCCTCCAATAAAACCTGAAATTGATTCACGGTCCTTTTTGGCCTGTCTAGACCAGACAAATCTTCTCCACACTGGACTTTGGTGACCTCCCGGTCATTGTCGGAAAGGGCACCGTCTCCTGAGCAGTTTATTCCACACCAGTTATTCTGGGGCATGGTGTGTGTGTGTGTGTGTGTTAAAAGGCAATTATTCCTCCTCATTTTCAGTGCCCTCCCCACCCCAAATCATCATTCCTATCAAAGTCACTTGCTTCAATCAACTCTTCTGAACTGGAGCGCATTTGCTGACATCGTGTCAGTGCGGGAGATGAAAGAGACAGGAATTCTTCCCGGTGGAGGGTTAAGTAGAAATTAGCACTGGCGATTTTCCAAAAGGTTCCGGGGATCTGCCTTTCTGTTCCGCCCAATCACAGCAGGCCTTCGGTGACATTAATTTGGCACTGTTCGGTGACATTGGTTCGTCTCCTAGTCTCTTCGGTTGTGGCGTTTTCATCAAGACTTTTCTAATTCTGACAAGCACTCAGGCCATCTGCCAAAATCAAGAGTCAGTTTCGTTTCTAAAGAGAAATCTGATTTTCAAAAAGGCTGCCTTGCGAATCCTGTCGGAGATAAATTTGGGAGTTGCAGGAAGGTCAGGGAAGGTGGAGGCTATACCATGTTTCCCCGAAAATAAGACAGGGTCTTATATTAATTTTTGGTCCAAAAGATGCGCTAGGGTTTCTTTTCAGGGGGTGTCCAGTGGTGGGATTCAAATAATTTAACAACTGATTGTTTACAAGTACCATTTTAACAACCTGTTCTGCCAAAGGGGTGCGAACCTGCTGAATCCCATCACTGGGGGTGTCTTTTTTTTTCCATGATTTTGCATGCCCCATGTGACCAGATCAGCTGCACCGGGGAATCTGTAACGAGGGCTTATTTTTGGAGTAGGCCTTATATTTCAAGCATCCTCCAAAAATCCCTAAAAATCATGCTAGGGCAGTGATGGCGAACCTATGGCACAGTTGCCAGAGGTGGCACTCAGAGCCCTCTCTGTGGGCACTTGCACACAGAGTTCATCATGTGGGAGGGGGTGGAAAATCACCCCCCCCCCCACTCACACACACACACACATCTAGGCTGGTCTGGGCATGATCCTTTACCTGGGAGTAAGCTCGGTTGCTGGCAATGGAGCTTGCTTCTGAGTAAACCCTCCTAGGATCGTGATTCACCCATTTGAAGTATTGCACAGTTGCTGCACTAAGCTTACTCCTGAGTAACGCGCGCCTTGGAGCCAACTTTTTTTTTTCTAAACTGAAACCTCAGTATTCAAGTTAAATTGCCGGATTGGCACTTTGCGATAAATAAGTGGGTTTTGGATTGCAATTTGGGCACTCGGTCTCGAAAAGGTTCGCCATCACTGTGCTGGGGCTTATTTTCGGGGTAGGTCTTATTTTCAGGGAAACAGGGTAATTATTCTCCCATGGCAAAAAGGACTGAATAAATGCGGTGTTTTTCACACACAAACACCTTCCCCACCTCAAAGGCAAGGAGAAGCCGGATTAAGAGTGCATACATTTTTACACTTAGGTATAGGTCACTTGCGATAGGCCAGGTCTGAAGTCAACAGCCAAATAACAGCCAATACCATTAGAGGAGGAGGAGTTTGGATTTATACCCTCCTTTTCTCTCCTGAAAGGACTCCCAAAGCGGCTTGCAAACTCTTTTCCTTCCTCTCCCCACAACTGTGTGAGGTAGGTGGGGCTGAGAGAGTTTTAAGAGAACTGGGACTAGCCCAAGGTCACCCTGCAGGCTTCATGTGGAGGAGAGGGGAAACAAATCAAGTTCACCAGATAAGAGTCCACCACTCCAGATTACAGTCTACCTTAACCACTATATCACGCTGGCTCTAAGAGGCTACGCTGTAAGTTAGGCTGTAGGTTATTGTTGTTTTCCCCAAAAATATCCCCGGGTTCAAATACCTGATTCCAGCCCAGACGTCTGTGTATCCCAGTGGTGGCGAACCTTTGGCACTCCAGATGTTATGGACTACAATTCCCATCAGCCCCTGCCAGCACGGCCAATTGGCCATGCTGGCAGGGGCTGATGGGAATTGCAGTTAATAACATCTGGAGTGCCAAAGGTTCGCCACCACGGGCGAACATCAGAAGAGAACAGATCTCCTTCACGTGTACTGTTGTCAATCCAGGTGTCACCCATCTTATATCTGTACATTTCAATTTTTTTCTGCTTAAATGGATTATCTTACAGTTCATCTTGTTAGTTTTGTTAGTTTTGGCCCAGCTCTTTAATCAGCTTGCAACTTCATGGCGTTTTAGACCACGGCCGATATTGGAATTGGAAATCATGAGGGTTCATTGTAGGGAATATTGCTCATCTGACCCGATGCTGGAAATATCAGGCTTTTGGTCAGGTCCATGATATCTGGTCCTGGTCCACTATTCCACGGTGGCCAGCTTGTTTCCTTTGGAATGTTCAGAAGGTTTGCATGGGTAAGAAATCCAGTTTACTTCTGCACTCGATTCGATTTCGAATACCTTTAATGGCATATAAATAGTTTAACATTAACATTGCAAGATAACAGCCTTTACAACTTCTGACGAGTTAAAATAACACCATTTAAAAATTTAGCCACCGTTTCTAACAGCTCGTAGTTGTGGCTGTTTAAAAGATATATAACCTTCTGTTTATCTGTAATGCCTTCACTTCCATTCAGGAAGGGGATTATGTGCTTCTTCCTATCTATCTCATAAAAAGGACAATTCAACAGCATATGAGATACTGTTTCCACAGAACCCATGCCACACGGGCATTTCCTTTCTTTATGTGGAATTCCAAGGTGGCGTCCAAGACTAAAGGAAGAAGGCAGGGCATTACACCTAGCTAAGGTGATTGCTCTACATCACCACCGGGCCTCAACCAGGAGATAAAGGAGTACTGGGCTACAATTGAAATCTATCCACAGAGTATTTCCAGAGAGATTGTGGAACAGGGTTTTATTAGCTTCCTCTAGCATCTGTTGAAACTCTCTATCAAAAAGTCTCTTCTTGATAGCCCCATAGACCTCCTGCTCTGTTAACATTAGCAGGCCCTCCAAGGAAATGCCCAACTCATTAAGTTTGGCTTTGATTTTAACCCACCACTGGGTTGTGTGGAGGATGGAGCGTTCCTGGAATGTATAGTCCAGTTCATCTCGATTAAAACAAATCCTGGCCCCAAAGAATCCTGAATGTCGGCGCAGGCCAGGTTGTGAGTTTCCAGCCATGCTTTGGCCTGTTTCTAAGCAGTTTACTTAAAATGCTTATGTAGGTGCAAAGTCTCACAGGAGATCGGACCAGCTGTGTAAATTAAAGGACAACCTCCTAGCAGAACTTCTGCCCAAAATGATGAAGAGTTACTGTCTGTCAGGACTGCAACTCCCAACATGCACTGGTTCCCGCCTTTTCCCAAAAAGTGCGGGAAAACAAACTGAGAAGGTACATTCCACCAGAGCTTCAGAGCCAATCGGAGACCAGGAGCTGGGAGGAGGGGAAGAGTTGACTGGTTGCTGTCTGTCTTTGTAAATAGTTTAAATACTGGAACTGAGGACAAGAATCCTCAGTTCCAGTACCCTGTAGTTAGGACGACATAAATCAATTAAGTTCCTTTTCTAAAGTTAGCTTTGTCTGAGTGTGTTCAGCCTTACGCTGTCACAGTTCTGCCTCAGCTCACTCCATGACATTTTGTAGTTGGCTCAGCCTCCCAGGGCAGCCATTTTGTGCTTCACTCCACCTCCCGCAGAAGCCATTTTCTGGCTCGCTCAACTCCCTGTGGCAGCCATTTTGAAGTTGCAAAAGCTTTCCGTGTCAGAATCCCAAAGGCTTGCAGGCTCAAATGGTTGGGGACCCTTCATTTAATCCATGCCTTCATTGTCCATTGCAAACAGGCAAATAGCTATTTACTAGCTGGATACAAAGTTCAAAGGGAAATGGAACAAAATAGAAAGTTGGGATTGCCGATGCGACGTTCCACTGCTTGTGAGGAGGATTCGCTCATTCCCACTGTGCCGACCCTATAAATCTTTCTTCCCATCACTACCTCTGCAAAGGAAACATCAATCATATCACTGCTTACTTGGAGAAGGTGAGTAGGTGCTGATTGGGTTTCCTAGTGACCATTTATCTTCTAAGTACATCCAGTTGCCCTGTGGCATCTTTGAGACTATGCGCGCCTCCAAAAGAACGTGGCTTCCTTATCCCGAAACGGTGCTAGATATTAACCCTTTCTCCAACTTTACAATCAGAAGTACCGGACGTCAACCAGCCATGTATATTAGATATTTTTATTCCTCCCCCTGATGGAGTATTTGAACACGCAATATCCATCTTGCCGGACTATGTATCCATCAGTGGTGGATTCAGCGCCACATATGTATAACGAAGCAATTCCCAACCAGGGTTTTGTGGTACCCTGGGGTGCCGTGAGCGTGTCCCATGGGTACTGTGGCAACGCTACCGCCCCCCCTCACTTTTGCTGTGTCTCCCGCTGCCACCAGCAAGGATATGGAGCTGGCCCAGGGGGCAGGGCCTGCCGCAAGGTCAGCAGTCACTTCCCACCCACCCACCCCCACCCACACACAAGCCTTTATTGGCATATAAAACAGGACAATATTTTAAAGCAAAACAAGTTTAAGAAATACAGTTAAAATTACTAATTTCCAGCATAAAAATTGCAACATTCACAAAAGAGCACATTAGAGCTGTTCAGGAGATTGGGTATCTTATAACACTCTTGCCACTGAGAACATTGCAAGAAAATGGAATTCATGTATTTCATGCATATCTTATTGTGTTTAGAAGAAGAAGAAGAAGAAGAAGAAGAAGAAGAAGAAGAAGAAGAAGAAGAAGAAGAAGAAGAAGAAGAAGAAGAAGAAGAAGAAGAAGAAGAAGAAGAAGAAGAAGAAGAGTTTGGATTTATATCCCCCGCTTCTCTCCTGCAGGAGACTCAAAAGGGCTTACAATCTCCTTGCCCTTCCCCCCTCACACAAACACCCTGTGAGGTAGGTGGGGCTGAGAGAGCTCTGAGAAGCTGTGACTAGCCCAAGGTCACCCAGCTGGCGTGTGTGGGAGTGTACAGGCTAATCTGAATTCCCCAGATAAGCCTCCACAGCTCAAGCAGCAGAGCTGGAAATCAAACCCGGTTCCTCCAGATTATACGAGCTCTTAACCTCCTACGTCACTGCTGCTCCTACGCCACTGCTGTTTAGGGCATACAAACAGAGAATGGTCAAGTGTTTCAACCGTAATCAGATCACATGAACAAACTCTTTTAGAACGTTCCATATTCTTGAATCTTCCCTCCAGCAGAGCTGATGGCAGCACATTACATCTTGCAGTAGCCAAGGCTCTCCTCTGGGTGGGATTAATCAGCCGACGAAGATATGCTGCCATAATTCCTCGCTCGCATGGGATTAATAATGTAGTCGGAGAACAGGATATCTAACCCACCCCCACCCCCTGTGTTTCCCTTCATCCTGGGAGGGGAAGGTTTTTTTGGGGGTGGCAAGCAGGGGAATTGGGAGGGAAAGGTGGGGGGAGGATGGCAGGGGTACCGTGAGATATGAAGAGTGAGGTCATAGGTACCGTGATGTCAAAAAGGTTGGGAACACTTCAAAAATTGCGCATTGAGAAGAAAAAGGCCAAATTCATTTTGGGAACAGGACCTGTGTGAAGTTCTTTGTCCCCGCCCCCCTGCCAAGTGTTTATATAACATCCTACGCCCGTTATATATGACCTGTGCGGAATCCACCGCCTGCATATATAGATCAGCTCTTTGCTGAAGATTGTAGGATGTATTGTGGAAGGCTTTCATGGCCAGATTCAACTGGTTGTTGGGGGTTTCCCGGGCTGTGTGGCTGTGGTCTGGTAGATCTTGTTCCTAATGTTTCACCTGCATCTGTGGACACAGTGTATAACAGACTTCTCTCTGAAGCCAGCCACAGATGCAGGCGAAACGTTAAGACAAGATTTACCAGACCATGGCCACGCAGCCCGGAAAACCCACAACAACCAATTGTAGCATGTATTGAAACCAGGTGTGCCTGCTTTGAGGATTATTCAATGAATTGTACATCTTGCTTCGCAACAACTTGTATGCTCAGGTTCGCTGCATAGTGAATGGAAAAGTGCATGCTTGCATGGCTGTAATTTTCTGAACCATTTAAAAGAAAAAAAAACACCCATTATTTCAAGGTCTGTGCTTGGCCTCTCTGCTGCTCATCATTTGGTCTTTGGTAGTTGATCTAAATGTTTGGTGGACTTTTTAAAAACTCTGTCATGGAGGGGAGGTCTATCATCTGCTACTAGCCATGGTGACAAAAGAGAACTTCAACATATAGAGGCCTTAGAATACCAGTGCAAGATAGCAGTATTGGGGGAGGCCTTGGTCTCTTTGCTGTATTGTTTGCTCTCTAGAGGAAGTGGTAGTAGTAGTAGTATAAGTTTACTGTCTTGGCCATAGCCCTCACAATCTCCTCGTACACAACATCACAAAATTAGAATGTACACAAAACACCCCATATAGACTAACCTGCTAAAATAACTAAATTAATACCATAGATATCCTTATCCGTAATTCAACACAACATCATTACACCATGCTTAACCGGGTTCTTCTTGCAGCATGAGCAAAAAGTGCTTCTCGATTGGTAATATATGGCACTGACATATATTCTAAAAGCAAAATTCTCAATCAAGGACTGAGGTTTTCATATGCAGTTTTCTGTGTACAACATATGCCATCTGTTCACTCTTATGTGTCAACTGCTTTTCTGATTTCTGACATGTTATGTCCCTTTCATGAGGGTTTTAGCAACAATTTTATGGCTTTAAAATGATTCTGTATTTTGCTTTTTATCTCTTTGGACTCCCTAGGCAATTCAAACAAACACTACATATTTGAATAACAAAGCAAAGACTAGTTAATATGGAGTTAATCTATGCCCAGGCAATGAGACTGTATTCTCCATTGGCATTTGACTACTTTTCAGAACAAGGGCACCTTCCGGCATATTTTTCAAACCTTATCTCCCCACAAACCCAGCGAGTTTTTATGCAAGCCAGATTTAATATTCTTCCATTGGCCATCTATCTGGGAAGACTTGCAAATATTCCGTACAATGAGCGGCTTTGTCCCCATTTGCAGGGGCACATAGAGACCATCAAGCATGTCATGCTACACTGCAGCTTTTATACGTTCCACAGGCTGCTCAAGACAGTGGCGAGTTCACGCACCTCCACCAGCATAAATTATGCTGGTGGAGGCTTGGGGACTGCTCGTACGGTAGCATGCGAGCAGCCCCGAAGATCCGCCGAACTGGAGAGGCGGTTCTGCATGGACCTGCCTCCAGTTCAGCCCCTCTACTGACCTTCCTGTCCAGCACTGCTCTGGAGGGCAGTGTGGGCGTGTCCCTCCAGTCCTCCAGAGCAGCGCTGGATGGGAAGGTTAGTGGAGGGGAGGGGGAAAGTGGCGTCTTCCCGCTGATGGTCTTCGCACTGCGCCGGCGGGAAGACGCTGCTTTTCAAAAACCTCTGCTCGCGAGCGAGTTTGAAAGCGAATGCCCAGCCTCGGGGAAGCTGTCCAGGCACCTACTGCAGCCTTGGGGCGTGCCAGGACAGCAATGCAGCAGCGCCTCCTGTGTGAACAGCACCCCAGGGATGGTGTTTTCACCGTCCTTAGGTGCTATTATTCGCCCATGCAGAAACAACTAGAGAGACAAATTCATAAAACTGCATCTGAATGAAGCCCTCCAGTCTTCTGACAAAGGGAAAGTTAAATACTTACTCTGTGATAAGAACGTTCAGATCACTACAAACGTTGCCGCATTTCTAGTAACAGCGTTGAAGATGCAAAACCTCAAAGTCACTCCTGATTAATTTCATGGATAATCAGTGTAAATTGTTCTAACGTTTTCTTTTTCCCTACCTTCATTGACCCATGCAGGTAGCGTTATTTATTTCTGTTTTTATTTTTCATTAATTTATTTATATGCCAATTAGAGGTGTTGTTGTTGTTGATTCTGTGTTTTGTTTGTCACGTTGTTAGCTGCCTCGAGCAGCCTTCTGGAGACCCATTCCACATGACAAATCAAAGCTACCAATACATTTGATGCCAAAGGCAGGTGAGAAACAGACAGGGCCATTTTGATTCTGCAAAGTTCAGTGCAAAGAATTGGGAAATGGCACAAGCATTTGTGACACCAGTTTCGTACAATGGAACATCGAGATGGGGAGGCAGTTCAAAGTGAGAAGGATGAGAAATCGGAACCCCCCCCCTTCTTTTTGCATTGTGACTTTTCAGAAGATGCTTGTGAACTTCACCAGAATTAGTGCCTACAGTTTCCATTAGTATCCTCGGGTTTCTCCGGCTCCTCCATTGATTTACATTCTGATGTCTCCATGTCAGCCCCCGAAACTCCTCGGTTGCGCAGTTCTTGAACTACAAATATTCTACTGCGTGTGGCTCACAGAGGCTCGTAAAGTCAATCTGGCAGATTGGAGTTGAAAGTCACTAACACTTACGGCATTTCGGCAGTGTCAAAGTCCTCTTTGTCGCGTTCATATGCCTTGCCTTCGCGGAATTCCACAAACCGACAAGCGTGCTTCCTACGGAAATGGAAACATTAAAAAAAAAGCCCAACTGCTGAACTGCATGTACAGGAGATACTGGATTAGATGGTTTGGACATCATTAAAATCCCATCATCCAGAATAACTGTGGATGAGATCTCCCAAAGAATACACTAACAAAGTGCCTTTTGAGAGATGCAGGTTGTCAGTTGTTTTATGCCGGTTTTGAGTGAAATTTTGCCTTTTTGGGGTGTGGAACACAAGGTAATCCAACTGAAGGTGGAATTCTCAAAGTTTGGGCAAAATCTGTTGGGCAGCAAAGAGCTCGGGATTTCTATCACCTTTCTCCCATAAGAAACATGGAACAGAAGGACATGCTCAAAATGGATCTGACCAATCTCCCATCTGGTCAGCTCTCTGCAGCCTGGCAGACTGGCCCACCAAGTGCCTTTAGGAGCTCACATGTAGGATGCACCCATAATGCCCAGCTAAACATTGCTCACGATCACCTGGCCCCATGTTAAGGACATTTGCAACCCTGTGATCAAAGAGGATCCGACTGGTGAGCCTGGGCAGACCATCTCCACCATAGAATCTGTCCCAGCCCTGAAAAGCTATCTGTGTTGAAGTGGCCATCACCACCTCCTGTGGCAGCATATTCCAACACTAACCCACATCGCCATGCGGAAGAAGTAAGTTTCCTTTTATTAGTCCTAATTTTTCCCCCCCTAGCATTTTTTCAATGAATGTCCCCTGTTCTAGTGACAGGGAGAAAGAGAGAAAAAATGTCTCTCTGTCAACATTTTCTACCCCCATGCATAATTTTGTAGGACTTCCAATCATATCCCCCCCCCCTCAGCGCCTCCTCTCCAAACTAAAGAGTCCCAAACGGCCAGCCTCCCTCATAGGGAAGGTGCTCCAGTCCCTCAATCATCCTTGCCGCCCTTCTCTGCACTTTTTTCTATCTCCTCAATATCCTTTTTGAGATGGGAGCGCACCAGAACTGGACATTAGCATCTGGCGGAATGCGGTCAAGCACTCACTGCTTTTATATATGAGACGCATACTAATACCCTCGCAGTTTTATTATCAATTCCTTTCCTAATTATCCCTGTAGCATAGAGTTTGCCTTTTTTTTCACAGCTGCACATGCATTGAGCGACATTCCCATGGAACCATCAACTCAGTATCTTAAATCCCTTTCCTGGTCTGTGACTGATAGCACTGACCCTGGCAAAGCGCAGTATGTGAAGTTTGGATTTTTTTTGCCCCTATGTGCATCACTTTACATTTTGCTACATTGAACTGCATTTTAAGCCATTTCTGAGCCCACTCATCTAATTTATCAAGGTCCGCTTTGTGCTCGTCGCGAATCCTTTTGTGGTTCTCGCACTCACCCTACATAATTTGGTATCATCTGCAAACTTGGCCACCACGCTTACCCACCCCTACTTCCAGGTCATTTTATGAATAGGCTAAAGAGGAAACTACTGGTCCCAAACGGATCCTTGGGGGACACCACTCCCCGACATCTCTCCCACAGGAGAGAACTTCCCATTTTACACCCACTCTTTGTTTCCTATTTCTCAACCAGCTTTAATCCATAGGAGGACTTCCCCTCTTATTCCTTCATTGCTGAGTTTTCTCAACAGTCTCCTGCAGAGGAACTTTGTCAAAAGCCTTTTGGAAATCCAAGTAGACAATGTCCACCGTTCACCCTCATCCACATGCCTGGCTATTAATCTCAAAGAACTCTAGTAATGGTTTGTAAGACAGGATTTGCTCTCTGCAAAAGCTTTTCATGCTGGACTCTTTCTCAGCAGGTCTTGCTTTTCTACATGTCTTATAATTTTTTATCTTTAATGATAGATTCTACCACTAATTTACCAGGAACAGATGTCAAACTGACTGGTCTGTACTTTCGGGTCCCCCCCCTAGATCCTTTCTTAAAGATTGGTGTGACATTGGCCATCTTCCAGTCTTCAGGGATGGCTCCTGATTTCGCGGGATAAGTTGCATATTAAAAATGTGAGAAGATCAGCAATTTCATGCTTGAGCTCTTTAAGAACTCTTGGGTGAATGCAATCTCTCCTGCAGGAGACTCAAAGGGGCTTACAATCTCCTTGCCCTTCTCACAACTCTGGCCAAACACCGTGAGGTAGGTGGGGCCAGAGAGAGGCTCCCGAGAAGCTGTGACTAGCCCAAGGTCTTACCCAGCTGGCGTGTGTGTGGGAGTGTACAGGCTAATCTGAATTCCCCAGATAAGCCTCCACAGCTCAGGCGGCAGAGCTGGGAATCAAACCCGGTTCCTCCAGATTAGATACACGAGCTCTTAACCTCCTACGCCACTGCTGCTCCCGAAATTACAGGCATATCCCAGTGGAATAATTCAGTGGGACTTGCTGATAAGAACTTGAAGGGACATGATGGTTGAGGATATCTTTGTACTGATCTGGATGGTCCAGCCCCATTGAGTAGCTAAGCAGATTCAGCTGTGATCAGTATTTGGATGGGAGACCACCAAGGAAGTCCATGGTTGCTGTGTAGAAGCAGGCAATGGAAAAGCACCTTTGTATGCCTTTTGACTTGATCTGGATGGCCCAGGCTAGCTTGATCTTGTTGGATCTCAGAAGCTAAGCAGGGTTGACCTGGGTTAGTACTTGGATGGGAGACCACCGAGGAAGTTCATGGTTGCTGTGTAGAAGCAGGCAATGAAAAGCAACTCTTAAACGAAAACCGTACAAGATCACCATGAATGTGACTGGATAGCACTTTCCACCAACCCCAGTAACTGATACGAAAGATCTTCACTGGAGGCCCTGGAAAACCGTGGCTCACAATCAGTGGACTGAACATGATGCCGAACCATCTGCTGTTCTTGCATCCCTAACTTAACCAACTGTAGGGCAACATCACAGGAGGCCTAGACCTCGAGGTGTATCTAGGAAAAATGGAGCATGGAGCAAAAGCTGAATTCCCCCCCTCCCCAATGCGCCCAGGTCTACTTCCTGATCCAGAGCTGACTCCCAGGTCTTCCACCTGAAGCCGTCAATGACGCCCAGGTCTGCCGCCTGGAGCTGGCGAGATGCCCAGGTCTACTGTCCAAAGGCAGAAATGGCACCCAGGTCTACCTCCCAAAGCTGGCAAGCGTGGGTCAGGACCAGCGCCCCCCCCCCCCCGCACACACATTATTAGATGACGTGTACTCAAGGACATGTGATACCCCTTGTCCCTCTGGCAGATACGCCCCAGTCTAGACCTCTTGGGCCATCCCTCAGGTTCCCTATTGGGAAGTTTCGTTTGCATCCTTGAATGACAGAGGCACTTTTCCAGCAGTCACAACAACATTTGATATTTACTGAGAAGGGGACAGGAGGAGGAAAACACGCTGTTAAAAGCACAATGATGAATGTGGCTGTCCCTGCGGCTGGAAATTCTCGTGTTCAAGCATATAAACATATCAGTCAAAGGGTAGAGTCCTTGGGTTTATTGCAAAGCTCTGGGCTGTGGAGTGTGACTTTAGCTTTAAAACTACTAGAGAAGAGTAAAGAGAGGCAACGATGTGCTCAGGCTGGCCGTGAAGTTTGATTCTATTATGGTGCGACATTAGGAATTGAAAGGACCCATTGCCGGGCCCAACTGAATCTGAAAAGAAGAACGCTTTCTTCTTTTTCTATCAATGGCCATGTTCCATGGTCACTGAATGGAATTTCCATGCACAGAGGCAGTATACCTCCGTATACCAGCTCCTCAACAGCAAGTTGTTGTCTTTGTGCCCTGCTGGTGGGTTTCATAGAGATGTTTGGCTGGCTTCTGGCAGATTCTGGATTTTGGACTAGGCCCGTGGTGGCGAACCTTTGGCACTCCAGATATTTATGGACTACAATTCCCATCAGTTCCTTCCAGCATGGCCAATTGGCCATGCTGGCAGGGGCTGATGGGAATTGTGGTCCATAACATCTGGAGTGCCAAAGGTTCGCCACCACTGGACTAGGCTGACACATCTTATTTTAAGAACATAAGAACATAAGAACAAGCCAGCTGGATCAGACCAGAGTCCATCTAGTCCAGCTCTCTGCTACTCGCAGTGGCCCACCAGGTGCCTTTTTTTGTGCTCCTCACATGTAGGATGTGATGAAGCAATGGCCTTTCTGTGGCTGTTGCTCCCCGAAAGCACCTGGACTGTTAAAGGCATTTGCAATCTCAGATCAAAGAGGATCAAGATTGGTAGCCATAAATCGACTTCTCTCTCGCATAAATCTGTCCAAGCTCCTTTTAAAGAAGCTATCCAGGTTAGTTGGCCATCACCACCTCCTGTGGCAGCATATTCCAAACACCACCACTGCAAATTCGCTATGAAGAAGGTGTTTCCTTAGTGGATTCTAATTTTTCCCACTAGCATTTTTCAATGAATGCCCCCCCTGGTTCTAGTATTGTGGGAGAAAGAAGAAAATTTCTCTCGTCAGCATTTTCTACCCCATGCATAATTTTATAGATTTCAATCATATCCCCCCTCAGGCGTCTTCCTCTCCAAACTAAAGAGTCCCAAACGCTTTTGTCCTTAGCCTTCCTCATAAAGGAAGGTGCTGCAGTCCCTCAATCATCCTCAATTAGCCCTTCTCTGCACTTCTTCTTTTCTATCTCTTCAATATCCTTTTTGAGGATGTGGCGCACTCAGAACTGAACACCACAGTACTCCAAGTCGCGATTCGCACCTGACAGCTTTATATATGGGCATGACAATCTTTGCAGTTTTATTCTCAATTCCTTTCCTAATTATCCCCAGCATAGAGTTTGGCCTTTTTCACAGTTGCTACCTTACATTGAGTTGACATTCCCATGGAACTATCAACTAAGACTTCAAATCCTTTCTTTCCTATTCAGTGACTGATAGCACTGACCCCCTGCTAGCATGTTAATGTGAAGTTTGGATTTTTTTTGCCCTCTATGTGCATCACTTTGCATTTTGCTACATTAGAACTGCATTTGCCATTTACTTAGCCCACTCACCTAATTATCTACTGCGGTCCGCTTTGAGCTCCTACTTCAATCCCCTTTGTGGTTCTCCACCACCCTACATAATTTGGTATCATCTGCCAAACTTGGCCACCACGCTTACCCACCCCTACTTCCTGTGGTCATTTATGAATAGGTTAAAGAGCACTGGTCCCACACCGGACTCTTTGGGGGACCACCATCCCCTACATCTCTCCATTGTGAGAATACCATTTTACACCCAATTCTTTGCCTGGCTTCCTGTTTCTCAACCAGTTTTTAATCCATAGGAGGACTTCCCCTCTTATTCCTTCATTTTATTTATTTATTCATTCATTCATTCATACCCCCACCTTTCTCCCCAAAGGGGACCCAAAGTGGTTTCCCTCATCCCTCACGCTTCCATTTTATCCTCACAACAACCCTGCAAGGTAAGCTAGACTGAGAGCATCGGGCTGGCTCAAGATCACCCAGTTATCTTCCATGGCTCAAGAGGGGAATAGAAGCTGGCTCTTCCACATACTGGATCTTAGTGGGATCCAAGCGGGAAAAGCTTTTATGCCCCACATACATGTTGCCACCCAAGGGGAACCCTTTAGTTTGTCGAGTTTGATGTCTCAGCCCACAGAAAAGGCATCTGTGGGATAACAGACTCCCCCTTTTCCTTTCTCCATATTTCTTATTGCCTCCCTCCTATTGATTATTAAATTGAATTTGGAGATTACTCTCCCCCGCCCCCAAACAATCTCCCCATATTCATTCATACTCCCAGAAAGCATTCTCAATGAAAAGCCCCTTCCGAGGGCCGGAGCAAGGGAGAATCCTCGGTCTGGCTACTACTGTAAGTGAGCAGCAGCAGTGTATGAGGTTACTTCGAGTCAGGTATCTAATCCTCTGGAGGAACTGGGGTTTGATTCCCCAGCTCTGCCGCTTCGAGGCACTGTGGAGGCATATCTGGGAATTCCAGATTAGCCTCTACACTCCCACACACGCCAGCTGGGTGACCTTTGGCTAGCTCACCCAGCTTCTCGGAGCTCCTCAGCTCCCACCCACACCTCACAGGGTGTTTAGAGCAGAGGGGAAGGGGCATGGAGATTGTAAGCCCCTTTGAGTCTCCTGCAGGAGAGAAAGGGGGATATAAATCCAAACTCCTCCTCCTCCTCCTCCTCCTCCTCCTCCTCCTCCTCCTCTTCCTCTTCTTCTTCTTCTTCTTCTTCTTCTTCTTCTTCTTCTTCTTCTTCTTCTTCTTCTTCTTCTTCTTCTTCTTCTTCTTCCTGCCATGGCACTGCCCGCCCCCACCCCACCCCAGAATGCCCTGGAATGGCCCCACCACACCCCCACAGCAGCGCATGTTTGGGGCGTCGCGGCCCCTGTCCTGTTGGCGCTATGCCACGTGTGGGCCAATAAACACAGGTTAAGGATGGTAAAAGAAAACCATTTTGGGGGGAGGAACTGCACACAGATCCTGCCCCTACAATGAGTCTGCCTCGTATTATTTCACTCAAACTCGTATTATTTTCACACAAAAACTATGCATTTTTAGTATTTTAGTAATTCACCTTAAATCTCAGTGAGAACAGTAGCCAGTAATGAGAATGCAGTAACCAGAATGAGACTCACCAGACAAAAAGGAATGTCGATGCAATTCTACAAACAACTGCATAAAGATTGCTTGAGTTTAGTGTGTTCTCAAAAAATATTACACAAATGTCCATCAGAGAAAGGGAAGCAACCACACAGGAGGGGGAAACAGTGGTAAATAGTGTGTTCTATTTGTGTGTGTGTGTGAGTGCTGTGTCTTGATGAATGTCATTTAAGGGCTGGAAGATGGAACAGAAATTTAAACAAAAATCCATAACAGGGGGTGGGTAGTTGAAGAAACTCTACTGCTTGTTAGTTTTTAAATTTATATAATTTATAATTTAATTTTAATTTATACACCCAAAGGGCTTGCCTTGTCCTCTCCTCAATTTTATCCCCACAATAACCTTTCAGAGGTGTACCGGGGGTAAATGGCGCCCAGAGACAAATTGTCACCGGATGCCCCCACCCCGCAGGGCTCTGCCCCCTCACTGCTGCTGGCGCCCTTGACCCTGCCCATGTCAATGACACATGGGTGGGGGCCAGGGTGCTCGAAGACGATATGGGCTCTGGTCATCGATATGGGCAGGTCTAGGGTGCTCAGCTCCCCTTGGCTCCCCTTCCCCACCCCACTGGCTGGGCTCCCAGCTGCCCTCCAGGCAGGCCAGAAGAGACTGCAGTCCCCGGCCTTGGAGAGGTGCTTTTATAAGCACTGAGGACAGGGGTGGGTTTGGGGAACAGGAAGTCCAGTTCCCCAAGCCCCACCCCTTCCTGCTCCCCAAACCCCACCCCCAGCCTCTGCTTATAAAAGCAGCTTTCTGAGGCTGGGGCTTCAGTTTCTTGTGGCCTGCCTGGAGGGGAGGGCAGAAGGGACTGCCGGCTGCTGACTGGGAGCCCAACCAGGGGGGAGCAGAGGGGGGTGGAGCCGGGCATCCTAGACCAGTGATTCCCAAAGTGGGCGCCACCGCCCCCTGGTGGGTACTGCAGTGATCCAGGGGGGCTGTGATGGCCACAGGTAGAAACATTAATACATATATCTTTCCGTTTAATTGCTATTAAAATTTTAAAAAATTAATTTCCAGGGGGCGCTAAGTAATATTTTTTCTGGAAAGGGGGCGGTAGGCTAAATAAGTTTGGGAACCACTGTCCAAGACCTTGCCCATGTTGATGACATATGGGCGGGGTCGATGGTGCTCGAAGACATTGAGGCAGCAGAAAGTCCTGCTGCCTCGTCTTCAAGCGCCCTCAACCCCACCCATATGTCATCAACATGGGAAGGACGCTGGGCTCCACACCCCCACTGCTGGCTTCCTGGTCATGTGGGGTGCTGATTTTGCACCACCGCACCCCCCCCCACGTGACCAGAAGAGTGGTGCCTGCTGGAACCCTTAGGGGTAGGTTTGCCTGAGAATGTGCAGCTGACCCAAGGTTACCCAGCAAAGCCTTGATAAGGCTAAGATTTCACCATCTGCAACATCTTGAGAACAGCACCCATTTGATCTTTTTCTGACCTGTCATTGCAATGAATTAGTAAATGTACGGATGTATTTATTTGCACTATTTGTAGTCCAGCTTCCTCAGTTGCTCTCAAGCCAGATCACCCAGTTCAAGTCAACACAATCAACAGCATGGGATGTTCAATAAACCATGTGATAGGATTAGAGTTGTACAACCAACCAAAACTCTAAAAACAGAACCGAAACAAAAAATAAGTGTTAACGTGACACATTTAATGATGCAAAATCCCACAGTACAGCCCCAGTTCCAGCATGCTATACACAATAGTTAGACCCTAATATTTTTTCTAAGGCATTTTGTGAATCATTTAGTGCAGTATAAGAACCACATTGCTGGTCTTACATCTGTCAACCAACTCTCTGTGGCCCCGCTATTAAAATACTGTGCATTTGGAAAAGCTAGGGATGTTGCAAAGTTACAAATCCTCAAAGCATCCGAGAAAGTTGCTGAGGGCAGGGAGTGAAAATAAAAGAAATGGTCCAATTTGAACGGTAATTGACAGTGGAGTCCTAAACAGACTGACTGCTTTCGGTGGCTGCTAATTTCAATGGGTTCAAAAGGGTGTAACTCAGTGATGGATAGCCTTGAAAACCACTTAGCGGCTCAAACCGTTCCGTGTGCTTTTAACAAGGCCCCAAATCCTAGGAGAATGTGCCACTAATGGGACGCTGAATTTTTAATCCAGAACCAATTTGTGTGCCTGACTTACGAAACAGTCCCAGTGCATCTGGCCACATGTATTTCCAGCAAATAAAAGCTGACTTTTTTGGTGGGGGCGGGGGGGACAAGAGTCTTGCAACCCTTTAAACACGAGCATCTTGATTGTGGAACAAGCTTCAACAGACTGTGTAGCGGAATGGGCTTGCTTTTCCTGGCAGGCCCTATTACGCTCTCTGCACTCTCCCAGGGGTTGCCAACTTTTCTGGGGTTAGCTTTCTCTCTGGGTAGGCCACTGCCACCACCTGACCATTTGAGGACTGCCCGCTGGGGAAGATCAGGATTCCCCGGCTTCCTTTCCAACCATGAGGCCTCTGCCTCAGTTTCTCTTGGTCCCCCTCTCTTGGGGTCCACAGGGCAGGCAGAAGGCCCTGGAGGAAAAGCTGCTCAGCCTTCCTTCCCCTCCTATTTAGATAGCACAATCAAGACAGTGGGGCATTCGTGGTACAGAGAACCGTTCTCCACATCTAAGGTTTAAAAGTATTTATTAAAAATAAAAAATGGATACCAGTATATTTTAGCACAGCACCAGATGGAGCAAGGGTTTCCAAAACAAAGGAGATGAAACCGCAAATCCCCTGCCCCTATCTCTTAACATACCCTAGCTAGCAGTTGTTGAACATAGGGTAGGCATCTAAAACTTAGAAGGCTGCAATTCTCAAAGAGTTCACATTACCTGACGGAGCACATGGTCTAAAAATGGCTGCTGCTTTCACAGGCCAGGCTAGAGGTCTGCTCCCCAGCAGAAGGAAAGAGAGAAGAGTCCTCGTCCCTCCATTCCCAGCAATTTATCAGATCCCAGACCCCACCCTCCTTTGACCTGGTCAGGCTGGATCAAGATATCTTTTTTCCCCTAGGTCAGGTAGCATTTCCTGATGGTTCATCTGGAATCTCTAAAGTCCTCCAAATCTATGATACCTGATGGGAGGGAGGGGAGGAAAAAAAGAAAAAAGGGGAGGGGAAGGAGCCATTTCTCCACAGACTGCAAAACCCATTTCCTCATAAAATGTGAGTCTCTAGCTGGCCAGTTCAGACATACCAGCCATAACATGTATTTGGTACAGCTGAAAGGCTGTGACCATGTTTTCTAAGCTTTCTGAGCCTTTAAAATTCTGACAGATTGTAGTAGATGCAGACACAAAATGGCTGCCGATGAAGGCGGAGTCGGCCACAAAATGGCTGCTGTCACTTTCAGCCACACAGCGAAGATCCTGGTGCTGAGGTGGCAGCTAAAGCAACATTTCAAACAATCTGTACAGCCCATCAAAACTCCAACAGCCAACCAGAAACCCTGTCGATAAACACTTGCATGGGCCCCAGGGAAAGTGTCTGTGGGCGCATTATGAGCACCATGTTGAGAATCCCTAGACTTTAAAATACAATAAGTAGTAGAGCAGGAGTGTAACCCGTTTGTGTTATCTGGGCCTGATGAACTAGAATCACTTACTATTATCTGTGAGAACTCCTGGGGGGTGCAGGGGAGCAGGTCTGGGCACCATTTTGCCCTGGGTGCCATTTTGCCTTCTTACGCCTCTGCACAGAACTCACCCGCCCCCAAAATGCTGAACTCAGTTTAAATGAAAGTTACTAAATTAGCGACTTTCCCCCTTTAACCCAGGTTTTACATAATTCCTGCTTGCCTGTGCTAACTAAGGCAAGCCAGAAGTGTTCTATTTTTCCCCTCCATTTCCCTCCACCATTATGCTGGATTCGGCAGGCATAAAATGGATTCTCTAGGTAGCCACCATTTTGTGACAGTATGTTTGTGGGGGTATTCACGGTTGGGGGATACACGGGTGTATTTCCTCGGTGAAACATCATGTCGCTGAGCTCCCAGCGATCCCAGGTGGCACCTGGACTCGCTGTGCGAACGGCAAGACAGGCAGCACAGGTACATGTAACCCGTTTGTGTTATCTGTGCAGAATAGGCCAGTGTTTCAGAACACAAGGACATAAAGACTGCTCTGAGGTTATGATCTGATAACCGCTCATCGAAGGGAAAGCTACTGGCGATCCCTGGCCTGAAGGAGGTCCACCTGGCTTCCACAAGGGCCAGGCCCACCAGGGCCTTTTCAGCCCTGGCCCCCACCTCGTGGAATAATCTCCCTAGTGAGATTAGGGCCCAGCAGGACTTGAATGAATTCCACAGGGCCTGAAAGATGGAGCTTTTCCACCAGGCATTCCCATCTAGCCAGCTGGCCTGACCATTATCACTGGCATCCCATGGGTGCATGGGGGGTGGGGGAGGAGAGTCACACAATCTATGGTTGGTTTTTACTGTTTTAATATTGTTCTATTGATTTTTTGTATTAGTTTCTATGTTGTTGCCGCCCTGAGCAGTGGCATACCGGGTCTAAATGGCGCGTGGAGACCAAAAACCCTCCAGGTGCCCCCCCCCCCCCGAGCAAGTAAGCGCAGTGCCTCGTTCCCCTCACTCTAATTTCCGCGTTGGCTTCAGGGAAACTGACGCTCGGGCAGCCTGTCTCTATGGTTTCTTAAAAGGGCATTGCCCTCATTGTCATTGAGACAGGCTGCCCAAGAGTCAGCTACCCTGAAGCCGACGGGGAAAGTAAAGAGCTGGCCGGCCAGTGGGCGGCGGCAGCAGTGGTGGAGGGAGAGGGGTGGGAAAGGGGTGCAGGAGTCTACTGGGCACCCCACAGGTGTGCGCCCGGTGACATAAGTGGCCCCGTCGCCATAGGCGGTACGCCTCTGGCCCTGAGCCCTGGGAAGGGTGGGATGTAAACAAAAGTGCAAACAAACAAACAAAAATAACTAAAGTGGGAACATCTAAAACAATTGTTTGGAAAGGGTTCATACCCTGATGCCGATAATGATTTCAAGTTTAACGATCTGTCTATCAAAGCATTGCACTGATATACTCAAGTCTCTCGGCTGAAGGTTATCTATTGAGGGATGGCATATGGCTAGAGTAAAATATTGATGAAGCCCGGATCTTTTGATCACACAGAGTTTAACAATAATTGACTCAATGCAGGTGGTTTATCTGTCCTGTTTCCCCCACGATTTCAGGACAGCAGGCATAGATTCTATCTGACCCAGCTCAGCAATTCTGACGTCCCTTCTTGCAATCTCCCTTGAGAAGCTGCTATACTAGCCAGTCATTCCAGGGGTAAAGAAATCCCCTCTGGGAACACTCTCCTCGTTGCTACAATGAAAGAGCTGAGCAGGCAGGAGTGGGGGCGAGGGGAGGCATCCGAAATGCCAGCGAAGCGGCGTCTCTTTCTCTAGCACTCTCGATAACATCTGATCATTAACCTGGAAAATGGGTCATGGCAAACACAGCAAGCGGGAGGCTTGATTGCGAAGGCATTGAACAGAGATGATGGCTTGCTAGGAAAATTTCTCCCTCCAACCCTGGTCCGACCTTTTACATCTTCCAGCAGGAAGGGACGGTCCCTTCCGACATTTGCTGCTGCTTTTACGCCCACGTTACAAGGAAGAGGATTTTGCACAGCTCCTCTCTGAAGATCCCAAGTTCTGCCTTGTTAAAAATATCAAACACCCCAGCGCAAAGACACAGGGCAGTTAGGTTCAAGTCTGCCACAAGATTTCTAGAGTTTGAACTTTGGAGAGTCGAAGCTCCCTTTCTTACAGGTTTGATTCTCGAAAGCTCAAACCCCAAACGTCTTGTGGGTCTATAATATGTTGTTAGACTAGTCTGGCTTTTCTTTGCTACTAACATGGCTACCCTCTGAAGCACAGAGAGAGGTATTTCAGCTGATGCAAGTTTCCAGGAATTCAGATCTCACTATCTCTGTTGTGTTGCTATTTTTGGACTTCCCTGGAGTTCGAGTGAATTCCTCCCCATGCCATTTTCTAAAAAAAGGTAAACCTAAGAACATAAGAAAGAGCCTGCTGGATCAGACCAGAGTCCATCTAGTCCAGCACTCTGCTACTCACAGCCATAGATCGACTTCATCAATCCGTCCAAGCCCCTTTGAAAGCTATCCAGGTTAGCGGCCATCACCACCACCTGTGGCAGCATATTCCAAACACCAAGAAGAAGAAGAAGAAGAAGAAGAGGAGGAGGAGGAGGAGGAGGAAGAGGAGGAGGAGGAGGAGGAGTTTGGATTTATATCCCCCCTTTCTCTCCTGTAGGAGACTCAAAGGGGCTTACAATCTCCTTGCCCTTCCCCCCTCACAACAAACACCCTGTGAGGTGGGTGGGGCTGAGAGAGCTCCAAAAAGCTGTGACTAGCCCAAGGTCACCCAACTGTTGTGTGTGGGAGTGTATAGGCTAATCTGAATTCCTCAGATAAGCCTCCACAACTCAAGCGGCAGAGCTGGGAATCAAACCCGGTTCCTCCAGATCAGAGTGCACCTGCTCTTAGCCACTACGCCACTGCTGCTTCCAATCACACATTCCGTGAAAAAAATGTTTCCTTTTATTTGTCCAAATTCTCTCTCCCCCCCAGCATTTTCAATGTATGCCCTCTGGTTCTAGTATTGTGAGAAAGAGATAAAAATTTATCTTCATCGACATTTTCTACCCCATGCATAATTTTATAGACTTCAATCATATCCCCCCTCAGACGTCTCCTCTCCAAACTAAAGAGTCCCAAATGCTGCAGCCTCTCCTCATAAGGAAGGTGCTCCAATCCTTCAATCATCCTCGTTGCCTTTCTCTGCCCTTTTTCTATCTCTTCGATATCCTTTTTGAGATGTGACAACAGAAACCTCTTTATAAATTTGGGAATATTGCTGCATCTTGTCCCGCAAGCAAACAATGGCAGGTATTTGTGTGTGCCCATGAAGGTGCCATTTAATGGGCTACCCACCAAGTTGCACGCTGACAAGGCTACTTTGGAACTGCTGATGGCAACCACCCAGCTATTCCTGCACAACTTGAATGCAAGAAAAGCAAGTGCCACAGAAATCCATTTCACTATGACATGCCTCTGAAGATGCCAGCAATACATCCAGCTGAAACGTTGGGACCAAAAACTACCAGATGATGGCCCTATAACCGGGAAAATCTCCAACAGCCTCTCCACAATAAACAAATACAAAGCCTTTATTGGCATCATGCAATGAAACATTTTATAACCAGAAACATTTAACAATCAGAATAACATAAATACAGTTCAAATAACCACCATTTAATATAAAAATCTCCCTTAACAGAAGTACCAATTATATCCAATAGAAATTTGGCAACTACCATGTTTTCCTGAATGTCTTGTATTAATTTTGCTCCAAAAGATGCATTAGGACTTATTTTCAGGGGATGTCTTATTTTTTCCCATCATTTTGCGCCCCCCATATTTCCAGATCAGCTGCGCCCGGGAATCTGTAACAAAGCTTATTTTTGGAGTAGGCCTTATATTTCAAGCATCCTCCAAAAATCCAAAAAAATCATGCTAGGGCTTATTTAGGGGGTAGGTCTTATTTTGGGGGAAACAGGGTGTAACGGACTTGCCCCACCTTGAACGGTTGGTGTGAGACAGTCCTGCTTATAGAGGCCTGGGTGACACTTAAAGTAATGCAGCAGGCCCCAATTTACATAGAAGCAATGTGATTGGTCGTTGGGAGGCACCGTTGCCTATGGCCAATGTTAGGGGGCGATATAATGCTGACAAGATAGACAGAGCAGAGCCTGTCAGAAGAGACAGCAGAACAGTCTTGTGTGTGCTGAACAGCTTGGGGTTTTGCTCAGTACAGATCAGATCTGAACAGATCAGTTTGAGAACAGCTTGTGTTCAGTTTGAGAGCAGAGTCTGAAGAGTGGAGTCTCTCAGTTCTGACTCTTGTGGAGAGGGATTCTGATCTAGCTCAGATAGCTGACAGAATTCGAGTAACTCTCTTCAAGTGGAGGAAGCCTGTGCGAGGCCAAAGAAGGCCCTGGCTTTTGGTGCAGAGCGAAGCGCCGGCCAGAGGCTTGTCAGTGGACACTGACCGGACCTAGGAGTCTGTCCCGCCCCTGTACCATACCAGTCTGGAGAGGTCCCCAAACCTCTAGGCAGAGGGGGTTTGGGGTGTGTAAGTGAGGGAGGCTGTGTAATGCCTGAAACTCACAGGGCCAGGACTGAGGGTGTGTGAAACAGTGGATAGTGGAAGAATAAGGTCAAGGGTGTGTCTGTGGAGAAGAGTAACTCATATTAAAGCCAGTTCGTTTATTGAAAGACACCTGCGTGTGTCTGAGTGCGTGTTAAGTCTGAGGAACCACCAAATATCAACAGCTTATTTGAAGGTTATTTCTGAGCCAGTTAAAGAAGAATCTTTTGTTTCAAAAAAACCTTTCATTTATTTTGTTCAAATTCCCTCGTGCCAGTACGTGTCTGTGAGTGTGTGATTGATAACGTGGATGACGGAATAGAAACCCCAGCCATCGTGAGTTCCCTCCAAAATTATTAATTAAGGGACCCTATAGGAACTTCCCCTCAAGCAAGAGTGACTGAGAGGTGGGAATCCTTGAAAATACTGGTGGCTAGAAGCAGTGTGGGGTTTTCTAGATCTCCTTAAGTAAATGGTGGCAGCGAAAGTTAAATAAAGGAGGGTTCCTGAAAACAACAACCAGGAATCCCTTTTCTCTGGGCCATCCGCTATACTTGGTGACCAGTGGTGTGGTATACTCGCCACACTGGGTAATTCAGAAAAATCCTGATTTGAACCATCCAGGAAATGCTTTTGATCATCTGTCATATCCACATTAAAAGATGTAAACAATACTTGCTGCTTATGTCTTAAATATTGTTGATCAGCAGTGTTTATTGACAGGCAACAGAGGACTCAGCTTTGAAAAGAAGAGTTTGGATTTATATCCCCCCTTTCTCTCCTGCAGGAGACTCAAAGGGGCTTACAATCTCCTTGCCCTTCCCCCCTCACAACAAACACCCTGTGAGTTGGTGGGGCTGAGAGAGCTCCGAGAAGCTGTGACTAGCCCAAGGTCACCCAGCTGGTGTGTGCGGGAGTGTACAGGCTAATCTGAATTCCCCAGATAAGCCTCCACAGCTCAGACAGCAGAGCTGGGAATCAAACCGGGGTCCTCCAGATTAGATACACAAGCTCTTAACCTCCTATGCCACTGCTGCTCCAGTTCTGCCTTTATTCAGAAGTAGATCCCCCCTCCCATTTTTCCAAAGAACATGAGAAAGAATTATTTTGAAGCTGAGGTACCCCAAGGTCGGCGATAGATAGAGATAAAGCCACCTGACCTCCTGCCCCTACAGGACCACGGAAACATCCTGTTTCCCATGGGACCAGAAGTGTCAGGGACAAGCCTAGTTATCTACTCAGCATGTGAAGCCATAAAGTAAGATCAAGGAAAGAATTTCCCATTACAGCAGTGGTAACATATAGAAGGCATGTAGTGATTACATTGAGTTAGGAACGCATTTCAACCAACTAAGCGCAATCCCTGACAATTCCTTACCTTGTGGCTGTTCATTTCACAATGAGTTTTTTTTTGTTTTCTTCCTGCAAAGTGTCCCCAGATGAGCTGATCTACCATTTTGCCCACTTGCCCTGTATTTTTGTCTCTTTGCGGCAAAAAACCGATACCCTCTTAAGAAAGCTGGTGGCGCTTCTGAAGCCAGGTGAGAAAACTTTTCTGTAGCCACCAGTACCCACAATGTTCTCCTTTGGTTCAACCATGATACCCTCAAAAAGGGAACTGTCAATCCAGCTTAGTCACAGGGCAGGGGACAGGATCTTTCCAGCCCCATAGATCTGTGTACATTGCATCTTCTTCAAACCCCCACTCAATTTCTCCCCATCCATTTTGAGAGTGCTGTCTGTAAGAGTGTCAGGTCTAATGAATCCATTTGGCACGCAATCATTTCATTTTTTCCCCAGCTGCTTAAACGCTTCGCTCCAGCTCAATCAGCATTGCTCGGATATTATGTAAGGGACACTTACAAGAAAGTACAATTTATGAACGCTTCAGAAGAAGTGCATCAGCTCCATAGGAATGTTCCATCGCAGGCAGATCCCAAGGGACGGAGCATCTATTTATATTTGTTGAAGTACACAGCCGACTTTTGCATGTGTCCCTTAAGCCTATGCCCAATAAGGTAAACCTCCTAATTACCCCAATTACATTTGCAAAGAGAAGGCGGCAAATTTTGCTTGCGGAAGACCTGAATCGAAGTGGGAATTATCTTCAGTGAGAGTTCCACAGCACCAGGTATTAACATAATCCTTTTATTATTCTGAAATGAGGCCTTGGTGAATTGACTCCACTTTCAGGTCAAAAACAGCAGTTGTGGTGAAATAGAACTCTTCTCCTACCCCGACACACACAAATGACTGGTTCCGTGAATACACCTCCCTTTTGTCAATTTGGTTTGGTGACGTTATCAGCTCGAACTCCCCAGCTTAGCCTGGGTTTGTCAGAATTGGGAAGCTAAGCAGGTTTGGCCCCATCCAAGTATTGACTGATAACGTTAATGTTGTTTATAAAAATGAGATAATTTGTGGAGAATGATACTACAAAGAACTTTATTTACTCTTTTAGTATGCTGAGGTAATGTAATGCGAAAGGTGCAAAATGGTAATATGATGAGACACAATTTTAATTGAATATTTGGCCCTGTTTTCGAAGTTGTCTTTAATTTAATAGGATATATACTCAAGAAATATTAATTTATATCTTGTATATTTGTTTTACTATAGTCAAGTTGCAACTGACTTATACACCGCTTCTGCAAAGCAGCAGGAAACAGATCTCCATGGCTGCTGCGACCCAAAGAGGCGGCTCCGCATGGAGCCACCTGCAAGTCATCTTGTTCACCTACCTCTCCTCCTTGCTCTGCATGGCTGGAGGGACATGGCCACCCATGGGGTTTGGAGGGCTGTGGGGGCGTGTCCCTCCAGAGCTGTGCAGGGAGGAGAGGTAGGTGAACAGGAAACCGGAAGGGCCAAAAGTGACACCCTCACACCGGTGTACTTTGCACCGTGCCGGCGGGAAGATGCCGCTTTTTGAAAAACCTCGCTCAGGGAGCGAGTTTCAAAAACGGCATCTTCATGTCGCTTGCGGGGAGGGCGAGCACGGCAGTGCTGCAATGCAGCACCCAGGAATGGTGTTTTTACCATCCCTAGGGTGCTGTTTCCTGTCTGTGCAGAAACAGCCATGACCCGGCAGGGTTTTCAAGGCAAGAGATATTCAGAGATGGTTTCTCATCACCTGTGTAACAACCCTGGACTTCCTTGGAAGTCTCCTAGCCAAAAACTGACCAAATACCATACTGGATAATTCAAATACAGTTCTTCTTTCCGAAGGAACAGCCGTTCTTCGCCTCTTAGATAGATTTGCGGAGAGGTGGGAATCATTGTTGGAGAAGAGGACTGTGAGCAAGATGACAGGCAAGAGAGAATAGTTTTGGAGAAAGATCAGATGATTTGCCCTCATTTCGAGCCAACACCTCACCCACCTGCTTCTGCAGCACAGACAGTAATTGAGCCCCAAAGATCCAAAACTGTTCAGGCTTTAGGAATTAGCCGACAACCTGTGTGCAGTTAAAGTTAAGTGTCTGACTTGAGTCCTGAAGTGTGAGCAGACGTCAAGTCTCTGGGCAAAAAGAAAAAAATGTTTTAAGCGTATAAGCTAACAGAGCAGCAGTCTGATCGCAGAGGAAATCAAATTTCCATTTTCCTTTGGAAACCAGTTATTTTCCTTTGCTGCATGGTCCCCAAACAAATAATGATTTCGGAAGAACTCTATATATTAGGAGAGGGGGAAAATATAAATTTCAAGGGGTCTTGAAACTAAATTGAACAGCAGAATTCAAAGGTGTCAATCCGGCAGTGGCTTAGCTACCAGGGGGTGAGGTGGGGTGGGGAGTCTTGCCCCAGGCATGCGCCATGCGTGGGTGTTGCGGGGGCGTTCCAGGGGAGTGGCGGGGCAAGTGGGAGCATGACAGGGCTCAGGGAACATCCGTGCCCTGGGCACAGCTCCCCCTCACTACACCCCTGCAATCTGTTTCAGTGAGTCTTGGCAAAATCCGGAATTACTTGCATTCCAAAATTGAGGGATGCTTTTTTGATCCTTATTTTCATGAAACAACCATTTTCCACAGCCAAAGGAGTTACTGGGAGGAGAGGAGGGTTTTCAGGCTCCACCCCTGAAAGGGGTAGTTCCCAACCCAGAGATGGCAACTCCTAGAGAGGAGAAGGACCTCAGTGGAATATAAAATTATTTATTAATTCATTTATTAATACCCTGATTTTAATTTAAGTCATTTATCAATACCCTGATTTTCTCGCCACAGTTAAGGTTCGATGCAGCTTAGAACGTGATTCCGCTATCCTCCATCTTCTCACCACAAAAACCATGCAAAGTAGGCCAGGCCAAGAATTTGATATGGTCTGAAGATTCCCCAGTGAGCTTCCATGGTAGAAGTGGGGATTCAAACCATTCTGTTCACTGTACCGCATTGTCTCTAATACCACAGAGTTCATTTTCTCCTGGGATAACAGCCCTAATTCTGGACCATTTTTTGGATCCCGTGCTCTCTTTCTCCACCATGCCCAATTCTCAACTTGCCCCAACTTTGTAGAGTCAATCTGGAAAACTACTACCAAAACACGCCTCTTTCTTTGAAAGAGGCCAATTTGCTGGTGGTTCCCGGCCCCTCAATGATGCGGCTGGCCTCCACGCGGGCCAGAACCTTTACAGCTCTGGCCCCGGCCTGGTGGAACACCCTTCCTCCAGCTGTCTGGGCCCTGCGGGATCTTGGTGAGTTCCGCAGGGCCTGTAAGACTGTGTTGTTCCACTGGGCCTTTGGAGTGTCCAGCCGCTGATGGTGCCCCCCCTCTACGCTCCCTGTGCCATTTACATCAGGGTAACCCTCATATTGAGGGGCCCGCTGCTCTCCCTTTTTGGGGAAGGTTTTAAAGGTGGATTTTTTGGATGCCTCTTTTTTAACTATTTAGCTGTACTAACCGCTGTTTATATGGAGTTTTTAGCGAGTTTTATTGATTATTAACTGGATGGAGCTATGTTATTTGTTTATTGCGTTTTGTATGATTTGCTCCTCTATTTGATATTGTTATGAATTTTATGTTGTACACCGCCCAGAGCTCTTCGGGGATGGGGCGGTATAGAAATCCAGGAAATAAATAAATAAATAAAACAATAATTCAAAAGAAAGGCATGAAACTTTTCCTGGAGTCTTCCCCCCTCCCCGCCATCCCCGATGGCAAATTAGAACCCGCTGCTGTCATATGAATAATTTGTAGAACCCATTTTAGGCAATTAGATTTGGAAATGGATAAAAAAAGGGTGTGCGTGCGTGCGTGTGTGTGGATGAGAGAGCGAGAGAAAGAGAGGAAAAGCAGGATTCAGAACACTGGATTTTTCCTTCCCGGTGAATATACAGATATACAGCATTAGTCTTCTGCCTTCCAGTGCAAGAGGCAATCAAACTGAAAAAGGACAACGCCTTGATTTCCCACCAGATCGCGATAGATGCTTCCGCAATATACGCGGCTGAGATGCCATCAAGAAAGCCAATGAACCCTGAGCAAAAAAAGTGTTTGCTTTCCCTTTGCCCAGCGAGTGGATGTTATTACGTGCTACTGGATAAATTTCGCTTTGGGATTCTTGAGCTTATTTCCCTGCAGAACCGAAAAGGTGGCGTGCTGGTTGAGTCAGCACATTGTAGAAGCCAGAATGGAGATCAGGGTCTTCTGTCCTGATCCATCAAGAACAGCAGCAGCAGCAGCAGCAAATAAATCAGCCGCCCTTTATGCATGCGCTACTTACCCTGCTGCTCTTTGCTCGATGCCAACCACTCCAGGCCGACACACTCCATACCAGTGATCTTCAGGACAGGAACAGCCCTAAAAGGGATAGAATCACGGATGAACATTGCCACTCCACCTCCCCCCACCCCCCCAGTGGCATGGCAATGAAACAAGGAATATTTTCTGCAAGAATTGCATACAGAAACCTTAAGACATGCCCATTCAAAATAAACAGATTAACCAAATAAATTGATAAAATCAACAGTGGAGAATACAATACATGTCAAAAATGTAGCTGAACAGAAAAGGAAATGAAACAGGAAATATACACAAAGCAAATTAAATAAGCCAAAAGACAATAAGCTATAAAACTAGTCATAATACGTGCCTTTTTTAAAATCATGCAAACAATTTTGCTGAGATAGGGTTTGCCAGCTGCAGGTTGGGAAATACCTGGATATTTTTTTTGCGGGGGGGAGATATTTGGAGCTTGAGGAGGGCAAGATTGGGGGAGGGGAGGGACTTCAATGGGGAAACTGATCTCTGTCACGTGGAGTTCAGTTGTAATAGTGAGAAATCTTTCACCGCCTGGAGGTTTGCAGGTTTATGAGGATGTAATTTGTTTCTGTGACAGTGTAGCACACTTGGGCTGTTTCTGCACAGGCCAAAAAAAGCCGGATGGTAAAAACAGCATTATGGGCGGAGAGTTCGCATGGCCACCGCTACAGAAACGACGCTGCAGCGATGCAGCAACTCTTCAGTGGCCCAACAACGGTTTATTCGAAAATCGCTCACCCAGCGAGTCTTTTCAACAACTGCGCTCTGCAGCCAGCTTTATGCGAAGCAGCCACCAGGAATTGGAGCCTTCAGAGCCCACCCCCACAATGGCAGCCAATCCTGGCATCGAACACCCATGACGTCTACTCTGGGGAAAAAGAACACCGTTTGCGAAGTGCTCTGGTTCAGCTGATGCGCTACCTGTCCGCACAGCGCCCACCCATGCAAACACTCCGTTGCTGCAGCGCTGCCAATAACACCAACGGCACAACGCTGGTATTGACTGTGCCAAAATGGCCTTGGAGATCTTGGCTTTTGTAGCCATCCTTGTGTGTCTTCTGGCTATTTTATTGGCCATCAGTTAACTAGCAGCAAAGCCTATTTTAAAATGAAATAAAATGGGCTCTAGATGGGAAGGTGGGCAGAAGGGCAGGCAGGATAACACTGTTTCCTGCCCTTCCTTGTTTCCCAAACCCTGCGCAGCTCGGGGATCAGGGGAGGGGCCACAATCGTCTAGCTAGCTGAGCCCCACATGGAGGACTGGGCTGTTCCCCCTTCCTCCTTGTCTCCCAAACTCTGCACGACTTGAGAAACAGAGAAAGGCCCTCTATCCTCCATGTGGGGCTCAGCTAGCTGAGTCCTGCATGGAGGATCGGGTGAGTTTAAACCCCCTCCTGGTTTCCCAAGCCCTGTATGGTTTGGGAACAGAAAAGGGGAACCAATCCTGTATGGGCTGCCAGGCTTGGTGTTTGGGGTTGGGAGCGAACAGCTGGGGAAATGGGGAAGGTGCTGGAGGGACTCACTTCCAAAACTTACTCAATTACATGTAAGGATACCTTGTCTCTCTTCCCAATGGAGCCAAAACAGCTTCCCTCATTCCCCTGTCCTTCATTTTATCCTCATAACAGCCCGGCAGGTTAGATCTGGCTGAACATTTGTGACTGGCCCAAAGTCACCCAGCAAGATTCTGTGGCCGAGCTGGAATTCAGGCTGGAGAGTCACAGTTTCTAGTTTGAAACTCTAACAGGTGGCCACGACAATGAACCAGAAGGGCTTCCACAAGGGGATCCCAACCATTTTGACCCTGCGGACTCCTGTTGAGTTGTGCCACAGTGTGTTGGATGCTGCCACAAAAATTGCTGCCACAAAATGGCTGCTGCAGGGGCTGGAGCTGGTCACAAAATGGCTGCCACAACTTATCAGATTCCGAGTTAATTTGTTCAGTATTTACGAAATGTGGCTATGATACTCCCTTCCAAAATAAACAAACCCAGAATTCAGCGCTGTGAGGGATCTGTCTCAATAAATCTTGTAACACGGGTGAAGCATTTACCAGAGTTTATTGCAAGACGCTTTAAATCAGACATTGGTCATTTATAGTGCAGTCAGCTCATAACACTTTTCAAGCGGCTGGCCTTCAATTGCTACTCAGACACTGATTAAAACCCTCACAATGTATTAACGAAAAATGTTTTATTTGTAGATGCTGTCACCTATAATTCATCGTTTCCTCAATCTGCGCATTATAATAATTCTGAAAATCGGAAGAGGTCTTAAACATTTTTTTCTTCATACCTCTCATCTATGGTTGCTTGAACAGTCCCTGTGTATTTCTTTTCTTTAGTAGAATAGAACGAACATACTATTAAAAATTAATTAGAGTATTTAGGTAGTATACTGCAATGGGCATTAGGAGAAAGTTTCATGCTGGCAAATATTTGCAGGGAAGGAAGAAAGACCATTTATTGACCTTATCGCATCTCTATGAGCCAGACTTCTAGGCAAAAAAAGTTACATGTGGATTTTTTTTGTTTCGACCTTTTTAATGATGTTTAAATAGCATTTTAAATTTTCTCTACACGAAAGTGCCTCAGCTTACCTTTAGTCACGCACTGTAGAGTGTTGTGCTAAAAACCAAGGCGATGGTTTTTTAAATCAGTGCAGCTAATTCCAGGCCCTTTCCACATTTTGAGGCCGGAAATAAAAGGGGAGGGACTTCAATGGGAAAACTGATCTCTGAGGCCGGAAATAAAATGTCCCCTCTGTGGAGTTCTGCATGGTGTTTAGCCCAAAACGTTTTATTTCCTGCCTCAAAACGTTTTATTTGGATGCTGTTCCCAAGCGATCTTTTTCTGAAAACAGTTTTAATTTGGGGGGGGGGGGGGGGCACGTCTATGTAGCAACGGGGACATGACCCCTAGAGAATCACAGCATGAGGCTTTGAAGACTCTTAGCATCGAATATTCAGATCTTTTAAAATGAAAATGGAACAGCCACAAAATGGCTGCTGAGAAGCATTTCCAAGGAGGTGAGTGTGGACAAATGGGGGATTTCGAATGCATTTTGCAAACTTTTGCAGAACGTTTTCAGGGGTTTGTGTGGAAAGGGTGCTAGTAGTCCAATCACTGTGCCCACCCACCTTCTAAAAACACTCAGTGGTTACTCAGTGGAAGAGTGTCGCTCGGTAGTGTGGCACCCACAGTCACCACATTAGGGACAAACACAAGAACAGCATGTCGTATGCCATATTCGGTTATTGCTGAGCTAATCCCTGGCTGCCCTGTGCTTGCCTCCCTAGAAACCCCGAAGACAATTTGTGTCTGTACTTACTCTATTACTTCAGACGACTGAGATCCAAATAGTGCCAATTCCTGACTCAGAAAGTCTGTCGTATTTCTCCTTGGCAACTTTCCAACAGGTTTGTCAACTTTAAGAGCCCCGTATTGATTTGCTATTTCAAGCTCGAGGGTGGATGGGGCAAACACATCCAGGGGGACAAAGATCAACTTGAACGGGCCGCAACATCAGTCGGGCAGCCGGGAGATGTGATTGAGGGCAGCGGCAGATTCTGTTAATGTGTCCAGAGGCCGTGCCCTCCATCTGGCAGTCTGCTGCTCCAAAGTCCACTTCAATTAAATAAGTCCAGTTGCACCTAAGATTATTTATTCCCTCCTAAACTTAAAGAATCTGGCAGAAAGTGACGTGAAAATACCTCATCCTAATATCCTGCCCTTTCCCAGCCAAAGGGTCAGGGCGGCTTACACACATCATCTTAAAAACATTCAACGTAGACAGTTTCAACAGAATAATAGTTCTGTCTGGCATTTTCCCCACGGCCAATATATCCTGGGATAAGGAGGTTAAACATCCTGGTTCAGCCGTGACTCCCGCATGGTTTCTGGGTCTAACTCAAACCCGCCCCACAAGATTTCCCTTATCCCACATCTTTCAAAAAACGATAAAATTGGAGATGCTTTTTAAAAGAACCTTAGGGCCCTTAGGACAGTGGTGGCGAACCTTTGGCACTCCAGATGTTATGGACTACAGTTCCCATCAGCCAATTGGCCATGCTGGCCGGGGCTGATGGCAATTGTAGTCCATAACATCTGGAGTGCCAAAGGTTCGCCACCACAGCCTTAGGATCTCTTCCAACTCTATGATTCTATGATTCTATGCTGAGGGAGATGGCAATCATTTGCCACTTTGAGGGCAGGAAGGCAGTTCCCTCCAAGTCAGATTGACCATAGATTTGGGACATTTTCTGCTCTCCTCTGGGCATTGAGGGAGTGAGGCGAAAGGCAGTGTGAATTTCCTGTGTTGTGCACGGGGTTGGACTAGATGACCCAGCTCTATGTTTCTTTGTCCTGCCAATGGGGGTGGGGAAGGTGAACAGAAGGTGAGCTGTGCATGTGTTATTATTCCCTCTAGCTGCCAGGGAGTTCTGATAGCATGGAACAAGTCTTCAGTGTGGTCTCCAACTGTTATACCAAAGGGAAGGCAGGACTATAGGTGCCTTTATCTCAATCCCCCGAAGGTGGAACAAGTCAGGACTTCTGGTCTGTTCAAGGAAAGTGCTTCTGTGGGAGCAAAAATCTTTATTTAGAAACAACAGTTCAGGGAAAGATACAGCAACAGACGTTAATTGACAGAATTGGGAAACCCCGCCAAAAAACCCTTTCAAATAGGAAAGAGGACTCACCACTCTACCACAAGCCACACCTCCTATGCCAGTGAAACCCTAACCCTACCACAAGCCGCACCTCCTATCCCAGTGAAATCCTAACCCTACCACAAGCCGCACCTCCTATCCCAGTGAAACCCTAACGCTACCACAAGCCGCACCTCCTATCCCAGTGAAACCCTAACCCTACCACAAGCCGCACCTCCTATCCCAGTGAAACCCTAACCCTACCACAAGCCGCACCTCCTATCCCAGAGAAACCCTAACGCTACCACAAGCCGCACCTCCTATCCCAGTGAAACCCTAACCCTACCCTAAGCCGCACCTCCTATCCCAGTGAAATCCTAACCCTACCCCAAGCCACACCTCCTATCCCAGTGAAACCCTAACCCTACCACAAGCCGCACGTCCTATCCCAGTGAAACCCTAACGCTACCACAAGCCGCACCTCCTATCCCAGAGAAATCCTAACCCTACCCCAAGCCGCACCTCCTATCCCAGTGAAACCCTAACCCTACCACAAGCCTCACCTCCTATCCCAGTGAAACCCTAACCCTACCACAAGCCACACCTCCTATCCCAGTGAAACCCTAACCCTACCACAAGCCGCACCTCCTATCCCAGTGAAATCCTAACCCTACCCCAAGCCACACCTCCTATCCCAGTGAAACCCTAACCCTACCACAAGCCGCACCTCCTATCCCAGTGAAACCCTAACCCTACCACAAGCCGCACCTCCTATCCCAGAGAAACCCAACTTCCCTCTCAGCTGGAAGGGAATGCAGCTCCCCACCCCTTATCGCATTCTATTCCATCCAAGGCAACACTGGGAATAACCAAACTAACAGGCAGTACAAATCAGGATCAGACAGTATGGGGCCGAATCCCCACTGGGAAATTCAATTTAGATCAAACCAAGTTTGAAAATTAACTGCACCTTTTCATCGAGGTTGCAACCTCCCCACCGTGCAGCATGTTTCCAGTGAAGACATCTAGGCCTATCTCGGATTCAAGAAATTTAACAATCCCCACTACCACACGATCGGCTTGGTGGGTCTTTTCTAATTGGATGTTGGGCCGTGTTGGGGCGGGACTTTTTTTTCTCCCACAAAAGCGTGCTCACATTATGACGTCAGCATGTCTCCCCCGCCCAAGTTTCTGGTTGGTTCTCGTTCGCTCGTGCTCGTGCAAGAACAGCACTGCGCACACTGATTGGTTGTAGGGCATCTGCATCACTTTCCACGGCGGGAAATTTGAACCAGGATTAGACCCCCAATCCTCCCCTCCAAACTGGATTGAAGATGTGTTTTTTTGAAAAAGTAGTACTTTCAAGCAGGTTCGGCAAAGACGTGGGATAAGGCAGCGAATGAGCGCCAGAACCAGAATGAATCCCTGTTCGTCGATCAGGCAGTGGGGAGTTCTTCCTGAATCCTTGATATTTCATGTGGGTATCACGCAATTAATTGACCGTGGGGAATCGGCCTGGGAGAGAGAACTTGCAGTGGAATTGAGTCAGATGTGGATTCAACCGCATGAATGGAAAACTCTTTAGAGCTCATGTTGGAATGTTAAAAATTTAATTTCCAACACTGGGTGACAAATTTTGAGGTCAAACCCAAATTTCCGACCTTTGAGAAGTCCCAGGCTTTCAAGGTAAAATGTCCAAATTATTGTTTTGGCACTAGACAATTGTATTTGTGATTTGGGTTGAAAGCTGTGGAGATTTTGAGGATGGGCGGGTGCTTTGGTGATGAGGATGCTGGGCCTTGCAAAGAAAGGCTGAGGGACTTGAAGGGCTGTCTCTTAGAGGAGGGCAGTTCCTGTTGGCAGCAGAGGAGAGAACGTGCAGTAATGGCTTTAAATTTGTCTGGGATGCTATTGGCTAATCCTGCATTGAGCAGGGGGTCGGACTGGATGACCTGTATGGCCCCTACCAACTCTATGATTCTAGCATATAACGCCATAGCGCCCCCTCCAAAACAGCCATTTTCTCCAGGGGAACTGATCACTAGAGACCAATTGTAATAGCGGGAGATCTCCAGGCTGCACCTGGAGGTTGGCAACTCTATTTGTGATGCCTGTTCGGAAAGCCGGGGGGGAGGGAGTTGCGCTGCCACAAAATGTTGCTCCCAAAGGAACAGGAGCTCAGATGTCAGTGACTGGAGAGGTCAAGAAGATTTGTTCTTCCTGGGTAACAACCGTGCCAAATGTACTGCATCAACGGTCTGTCAATCACCTGTCAAAGATCAAATGGACAAGGAAGGTCCCATCAGAGCATCCCCGGTCATCTCCAGTGCTCATGTTCTCTCAAATGCAGTGCTTAGAAACGAAGATGAGGAGAGGCTTTCGGAATCCCTAGCAAAAACAGGGTGGCCAACTGCGGTTTTTGGGAAATGGTGGAGATTGGGGGGGGAGGGGAGGTTTTGAGGAGGGGGAAAGCTCCACAGGGTACAATATCCTAGATTCCACCCTCCAAAGCATCCATTTTCTCCAGAGAAACTGTTGTCTGAACAGTGGCATGGGGGGATGGGGGGTAAAATGGTGCCCGGGGCAAAATGGGGCCCAGGCCTCACCCCCACCCCATGGTGCCCCCTGTGGCACCCTGCCTGTGGCACCCCCACCCCCACCTTCTCACCTGAAAAGCATTCAGGTAAGTGGGAGAGCAGGGGGGCAGGGCGCTGCAGGGGGTTGTTGAGGGGAATGAGGCCCAGCCACTTCTGGGAAGGAGAGGCGTGGTTGGGCCTCAGCGGGATGTGTGCATGCTTCCCGAGTAGGCCTTGGCCCGGGTGGCATCCAGACATCGCACCGAGGTCCAGGAACACCCCTCCTCCTCCTTCCCAGAAGTGTGGGGGGAACAATTTTTCTCTTCCCCACGTGATTCCCACAGTGGCACCCAGGGCATTTGTCCTCAGATGTCCCTGTGGCAGCTACGCCACTGTGTCTGAGGATTAGCTGTCATCCCAGGAGATCTTCAGCACAGTCTGGAGGCTCATGACCCCAAAGGAGTGCCCTCTGGCTTCCAGGTCTGACCATATCAGAAGGACCTTTGCCAGCCAACCGTCACAGCACTCAACCAAATTTTTCTGCTGAAAAATCCTCATAAGTGGGCCCAACAGTCTTCTCCTGTGAATCCTCACAAGCAAGCGCAATGGTTTGTCCAGACAAGGATTTCTTTCCGCAACTCCTGAATCATGTCGCCATTCAGTTCACCTGGGGAGGGGGGATGGGCACCCTGCAGTTCACAGACCCCCCGCCCCCCCCAGTAGAAAGAGCTTGCCATTTCCACAACAAGTTCTTTGAAGGGGTGTGTAAAAAAACTCCTTAAAAATAAATAAAACAAGGATCAGCCCTGTGACTTCCATGTTGGAGTGCTCCTGACTGCTTTCTCACGCTTCCTGTGCACACTGTGGATTCTGCAGTCATGTGATGATGATGATGGTTCATAAGCCCAGACAAATTTGTTGGCAGTGGCATACCGACTCAAAACACCACCCAGGGCTTGCTCTGATAAGCGCGGGGGTGGGGTGGGGGACAGTCAGTGAGTGGAAATGTGGTACACAGTGGCAGGCTTGCAGGAGAGAGGGTGGGGTGACCAAATGCTTTCCCCATATGACCGAGGTGAGTCATGGCTGGGTTGCGAGACAGCTCCCCCCCCCCCACCAAGATATGCCCATTTTTGTTGGTTAGATTTTCTTTGAAATATGGTTCCTGGCCCTGCACTGGCCAAAGCCAGGAGATTTGACGGCCCTTCCAGCTGACAATCTAGGAATTGCCCTTCAACTCTATGGTAAAGACCACAGAGACTAGGAGAAATCCCTAAAGGTTCTCTATTGAGGCCATTCCCTTCCCCTCTTTTCTCCTCCTGCTTCCTGAATTATCAAGAGTGGGAGGTTGATGGTGAGGTATGCCTGGAAAATATAACTAAATAAAATAACTAAATAAAATAAACTAACATACAATATGTTAGCAACCCATCACAATGTACCTCAACTGTTGCAAGCCAAATAGTTGTGGATACCCAGAATTCTATCAAAGACTGAACATATAAACCCTAAATAACAACAATCTATTGTTTGGGTGGAACTGTTGATGCAAGGGGAAATGGTTCCTCTCTCCCTGATCCAGTTTGGCTTCATTCGCACCAACATGCCTGGAGATTTGGAGATTGGAGTCTGCAGAAAGACCTCAGCCGGGTAAAATGTCATCACGTTTGCCCTCCAAAGCAGCCTTCATCTCTTGGGGAACTGATTCCTGTGAACTGGAGAACAGTAATTCTGGGAGATTTCCAGGCCCCACCTGGACGTTGGCAACCTTAAATAAAAAGGAGGTTAGGAAATTTGGGGGTGGAGCTTGGGGAGAGAAAGGAGCTCGGCTGGGCTGTGATACCATAGAGTCCACCTCCCCCAGACCTGCCTTGATTCCAGGGACACAGATCTTTGTAGTCCAGAGATATGGTCATTTGGGCACAACGTGTTGGTGAACACTTGGCAACCCCAATTGGGTCGTCACGTGTTAGGAAATTTGGGGGTGGAGCTTGGGGAGAGAAAGGAGCTCAGCTGGGCTGTGATACCATAGAGTCCACCTCCACAGACCTGCCTTGATTCCAGGGACACAGATCTTTGTAGTCCAGAGATATGGTCATTTGGGCACAACATGTTGGTGAGCACTTGGCCACCCCAACTGGGTCGTGTCTCCTCCCCATTACAGTTCTTGACCTGTTGCCCAGCTGAAGAAGAGGCATTTTGCTTTTCAATAACAGAAGATCCAGGCCACCTATTCCGCTGATGCTCCCTTAATGAGAAAACAACGTAGCCCTTTTCAATAAGCGGGGAGTGCGCCTCTAATGCGTATTTGCAAGGAAATTGCTTACAACCGGATTTTAATTTGGTGCCAAACGCGACTGAAAATGCCTTTTTGACGCAGCCTATAAACTATTTCGGATGCACAGCTGTAGGAAGACAAAGAAAGCCACCCAGAGTACCCTTCATTAGTTTAGTAAATTGGATTTTTTTTAAAAAAAATGGCTGGTGGAATAAGACCTGAGAACAGAACAGAGAATTGATTATTTTTGCCTTGGGCAGAGAAATAGAAAAGTGGGATTTTTTTTTTTGCTCCAGGGAGCTGCCGTCTACCCTTGGCCCATGAAGATCAGTACTATCTGCTCAGACTGACAGTGGCTGTTGAGAGATCTTTCCCATCACATTTTAACTGGAGATGCTGGGAACAGAACCGGTGACCCAGATGCTGCAGAACTGAGCCCACAGCTGAGAACTAGCCACCCAGAGGAAACAAATCTGTCAAACCCAGCCTCAGGGAATGCGCATTGATGCTTAACGTGGGCTGAAGAAACGTGCACAGACACAGGAAGAAATGAAAGACCTTATCTATGCAGTTGCAACCAGACAGGTGGAGTTCACAGGTCCATCCAGGAAAGCTACATGTGAACGTTGTTTTTGGACACTTGTTTTCTACAACCTGGCTCAACTGTACTCTGGGAAGATGCAAAGACAGATTCTTGGATAGGATTTTGGCTACTGCTTCAGCTGGAGAAAGTCAGGTTTTCCTCACTAGTTTGGTAATTCTTTTTTCACATGTGGGCCAAGTTGGGTTTCTCTGCAGTTGCAGAATGACCGCAATAATTCCAGATCCACAACATGGTAAACAGGAACAACTTTATTTTTGATGAAAGCCATTGATTACAGGAAGTACAAAATTCAAGCTGAGCCAATATATTGTTTGTCTTGCGGGGGAACCAACCTATGGCGCTCCAGATGTTCATGGACTACCATTTCCATCAGCCCCTGCCAGCATGGCCAATTGGCTATGCTGGCAGGGGCTGATGGGAATTGTAGTTCATGAACATCTGGAGCACCATCGGTTGGCCACCACTGGTCAAGCATAATGCTGAACCAAGAAGAAGAAGAAGAAGAGTTTGGATTTATATCCCCCCTTTCTCTTCTGTAAGGAGACTCAAAGGGGCTTACAAACTCCTTTCCCTTCCCCCCTCACAACAAACACCCTGTGAGGTGGGTGGGGCTGAGAGAGCTCCAAGAAGCTGTGACTAGCCCAAGGTCACCCAGCTGGCGTGTGTGGGAGTGTACAGGCTAATCTGAATTCCCCAGATAAGCCTCCACAGCTCAGGCGGCAGAGCTGGGAATCAAACCCAGTTCCTCCAGATTAGATACACGAGCTCTTAACCTCCTACGCCACTGCTGCACCAAGGAGCAAGGAGAGCAAATGAAGGATAAAATAGTTCTCTCAAATACTTCTTTATAGTGGAGAAGAAGGTATGTAGAAGAATCTTAAAAGTGATCAGACTAGTTTCCAACTTGTATCGTATTCTTGAAGCTTCTTTCTCTTCTCAGAAGAACTGTGAATGGCCCAATTCTTATAGCTCTAATATACAAATCTCTCAAAGTAGTATGTGGATAATAATATTTGACTCTGGCTCTTCCGGGACTACAGCCAACCGCTTTCTCACATGCCTTGTGTAAGGTCCTCAAAGAAAAAGGTTTCCTTGAGGACTTTACACAAGGCATGTGAGAAAATGGTTGGCTGTAGTCCCGGAAGAGCCAGAGAGCTATAAGAATTGGGCCATTGAAGGGATTCCAAAACCAAATGCAATGGACTTTGGTCAGCCCAAACCCAAATATGATTGTGAAACTTTGATAGATTATTTATTTGTATTATTTTCATTGTAAGCTGATCGCATTTGGTTGAGAAGTTTCAAGGAGAACTTTTGTATTTAAGGGAACACATGCATTTTTGTTATAAAGATTAAAGAAGAAGAAGAAGAAGAAGAAGAAGAGGAAGAAGAAGAAGAAGAAGAAGAAGAAGAAGAAGAAGAAGAAGAAGAAGAAGAAGAAGAAGAAGAAGAAGAAGAAGAAGAAGAAGAAGAAGAAGAAGAAGAAGAAGAAGAAGAAGAAGAAGAAGAAGAAGAAGAAGAAGAAGAAGAAGAAGAAGAAGAAGAAGAAGAAGAAGAAGAAGAAGAAGAGTTGGATTTATATCCCCCTTTTCTCTCCTGGAAGGAGACTCAAAGAGGCTTACAAATTTCTTTCCCTTCCCCCCTTTGTTCTGTGACTAGCCCAAGATCACCCATCTGGCGTGTGTCGGAGTGCATAGGCTAATCTGAATTCACCAGATAAGCCTCCACAGCTCAGGCTTCAGAGCGGGGAATCAAACCCAGTTCTTCCAGTTTAGAATACACCTGCTCTTAACCACTATGCCACTGCTGCTCCTCAGGAAAGTATTGCTGTCTTAGGACAAGCATAGTAGCCTTCAGGGTGGGAAAGTGGTTTGTATATAACCTCCAGTTGGTGGCTGGAGACCTCTTGGGTTTCCTACTGATCTCCAAACAACAGAGATGAGCTCCTCTGGACTCTATACTCTTATACTTAGTGGTGGGATTCAAATAATTTAACAACTGGTTGTTTACAAGCACCCTTTTAACAACCGGTTCTGCCGAAGTGGTGCGAACCTGCCGAATCCCACCACTGCTTACACTCCATTGAAGTACCTCTCCGCCCCAAACCCCACCCTGCTCAAGCTCCACACACACACCCCCCCCCCAAATCTCCAGCTATTTCCCAACCTGACAACTCAGTGTTCCTCACACCATTCCACCCTGTGCATCGCTGGGTTCAGAAACGTTATGGGGTTTATTTCAACCTTTGCCTACTGCATTCCAGAGACATCCAGAAGGTTCTAAGTCTCTTCTGTTGATGGTCACCAGCTGCTATGGCAACGGAATCCAGTGGAACCTTCATCATAGCTGAGGAGGAGCTGCAGGTCAGTGGCCGAGTTTATTCTGTGACAAAACGAGGGGTATCTTTTGGGTGGAAAACAGTCCAGGGACAACTGAGCTTCAAGGCGAAAGGAGTACAAGGTTCGCACTAGCAAGGCAAAGTTCTGCTTTCTGTAGAAAGGTCAAGGTTCTGTGATACCACACCAGGTTTTCATGCAGGTCTCCTGTCTATTCCCTAGGACCATGGGTGGTGAACCTTTGGCACTCCAGATGTTATGGACTACAATTCCCATCACCCCCTCCCAGCATGGCCAACTGGCCATGCTGGCAGGGGCTGATGGGAATTGTAGTCCACAACATCTGGAGTGCCAAAGGTTCGCCACCACTGCCCAAGGATGACCAATGAAAAGGGGTTGCTGGTCAGGTGGAGTTTGGAGCCAACTGTATAAAGCTGGATCGGGTCAGCCCAGAGGCGTAGCTGCAATGGGGACATGTGGGACAGCCAGGCGCTGCCATTGCAGTCACATGTGGGGCTGAGGCTGTGTCAGGGGTGGGGCAGAGCGTGTCGGGGGCATGTTGGGGCAGGAGGGGTGGGGTGGAGGGGGCGCCAGACGGGTGATTCTGCTCCCGAGCATGGTTCCCCTCCCTTGACCGTCACTGGAGTCCAAGCCCAGCTGCTCATGGTTTGGTCCCTGCATGCCTCCCAGTGGGACTTTGGTCAAGCTTTAAGCTGCAGGGTGTGGTTTAAAGCTGGGCCCCAGCACCAAACTGGCCCACGCCATTCCCAAACTCCTCAAGGCTTGGCTGGCCCTGCTCGGAGGCTCCTCACTGGGAGAGGCTTGGGAGAGAGCAGAAGGCAACCTCACTGGCCAGCATTCAATTGTGCCCCTGCCCCAAACTCCATGGGGAGGTCAGGAGCGGGGGGCAGTTGTGGGTGGGGGGAGCGGCTTTGCAATGCACCACCATGCGACCCCAGAAAGTGATGCCTGGGGCTCTCGCCCCACCACTTCCACCCTCCATAGGTGCTACCCTCAAAACCACCAGGAATTTGCCAACCCAGAGGTGGAAAAGGTGGTAGCCTGGAGAGCTTCTGAAATTACACTTGAGCTCCTGATCACATCAACCGACCCCCCCCCCCCCCCGAGAAAATGGCTGTTATGGAGGGTGGACTGTATGGCATGATACACCACTGAGGTAATTCTCCTCCCTAAGTCACACCCTGCCCAGGCTCCAATCCCCAAATCTCTAGGGATTTTCTCACTGGGAGCTGGCAGTTCTACCTACCAGTGATCTCAGGTTACAGGAAGTGGCAGCGTTCTCAGTTGGAGAACTTGTGGCCACTGCAAAGCAGGATAGATGGAACTCAGCTGAACGTGAACTAAGAGCTTCAAGGGTTGGCAGGTGAGGATAGCAGAGGGGAGACTTAGGAGCTGGAAGGCCAGGAACCTAATTGGTTGCTAATGAATTGGTCTCCACCACCACCACCACTGACTTGGAAGGAGGTCACCCAAGAGTCCCAGGGTTTGCTATGCACCTCCCCCTTGCCCTGCCACCCTTTAGGCCTGGCAGGAAGCCTACAAGCAGCAACCCAAGCCCAGACACAGTAGCCAAGGCTAGGAAGTGGGGGCAGAAGGGCACCACAGGGGAGTGGGGGGGCTGGAGGCTGAGTCCCAGGTGCCACCATTTGCCCTGGGCTTCCATGTTGCCCCCCCTACCACTGCCCCAAACGCCACATATAACATCTTAAAGATGTTATATTTGTGCTGCGTGGAATCCACCATTGCTTCAGAGGGTCACCATGAGTCAGAAGTGACTCGACACACACACATAAGCAAATGGGATGCTCTAGGAAAGGGAACAGGCCTTGAGCACTTGAGCCTCCAGCTAATGGGTTGCCAGTTCGAGGTTGGGGAAATAACTGGGAGGCTTTCAAAAAAGGTAGAGAGCTTGAAAGGGAAGAGCTAGAGGGGAGAGGAAATACTTCACAACAGATCAATGTTTGGAATATATTAAGCGGTAGAAGATCCCACAAAAGTAAAATAAATAAAGTTATCTGCATAGGTGAGCTCCCCTGTAATGAAATAAAGAGTCCATTAGGAGCAAATATTGATCTTCATAGCAGAGTTCCAGTGTCATAAGCAGTGCTGGATAGTCCCGTAATCTAAATAGTCCCGTAAGAGTTTAAACAAGGAAAGCCCAGTTCAAAAGAAACAAAGCCCTGCTTTCAAGGATTTGTTATGAACGATGCTCTTATCTGAAATGCTCTTATCTGGAGCCTTTCCGTCTCTTTAGATTTTGACTTGATTGGTGTTCTTTTCTCTGGGCTTGTGATAAGATTTCTAACATAAGAAGAAGAAGAGTTGGATTTTTATCCCTCCCCTTTCTCTCCTGCAAGGAGACTCAGGGAAGGCCAAATGAAACCCCTTCCCTTCCCACCCACAAACCCCTGTGAGGGTAGGATTAAGGAGGCTGAGAGAAACTCAGAAAAGAACTGCTGACTAGCCCAAGGCCACCCAGCTGGCATGTGTTGGAGTGCACAGCCTAATCTGAATTCCCCAGATAAGCCTCCACAGCTCAGGCGGCAGAGCAGGGAATCAAACCAAGTTCCTCCTGATTAAAGTACACCTGCTCTTAACCACTACGCTACTGCTGCAGCTAAGATAACAATTTGCAGGTTCCTACTTATGGGACCATTAGGCTGGGGTGGCCATGGTGGGGGGCATTCTATAACATCACCCCAGGTCTATTCTTGGTGACCTTAATGGCCAAACCACCCCACAGACAACATTTTCTCTATCTGTGCTACCCCTCTCACCCATCTCTCTCTCTCTCTCTCTCTCTCTCTCTCTCTCTCTCTCTCTCTCTTAAGACATCTGTGACCAAATGGAGAACACAAAGAAAACACTGGAACCTTCCCTTGACAATGCAGACCTCAAGAGTTGGAAAGGCAGTAGTGCCCTCCTCTTCCACGTCTCACTGCCAGCCCGAGACAGCTGGCTGGCACAGCCATGGAGGGCCATCCCTTGTCTCCCATCCTTCATGCACAAGCAGTTTTTGCAGAAGAATCTAAAAGAGGAAAAGCGGGCCTTGCAAGAAGAAATCAAGATGTTCTGGGGGGGGGCTGCAGGGCCCTCTTGAGAATGTGAAAGAGCGTTCGAGGAGGGATAACAAAACCAAGACCTTATGGGAGGAGATCCAGAATTTCAAAATACGGAACAAGGAATTCTTGGAGGAAATCAAGAAATTCTTGGAGGAGAGCAGCCTTTTCATGGCGGAGATCAATACCTTCCAAATGAAAAAGCTGGGCTTTCAGGAGAAGGTGAACGTCATCCAGGAGAAGATTGAGGCCTTTCAGGAAAGGATCAAAACCACTGAGGAGGACATTGCCTCCTTCGAGGACAGGAACGATGCTTTTCGGAACGTGGTGAAGGCCTTTCAGGTCAAGAACAAAGAGTTCCAGGAAACCAACAAGGCCATGCGGGAGAAAAACAAATTGTTGCAGGAAAAGATGGAGGCCCTCGAGGAGAAGAGCATGTCTTACTGGAAGGAATGCAAGGTCTTCTGGAAGAAGGACAAAGTCTTCTGGGAAGAGGACATGGCGTTCTCTAGGGACAAGATGGCCCTCTGGGAAGAATATATTGCTTTGAGAGACAATGACCAAGACCTCCAAGAAGAAAAGACTGGGATGTGGGACATGATCGAAGCTCTTTGGGATGCCAGGTATTCCATATGGAAAGACATCAACGGGTTTCCGGAAAAGCAGTCCCAGGAGGTCAAAGGTGCCAACGGAGATCATGACGACCCATCTGGGGCACTGGAAAAGCGTGACTGAATATGTTGATCTGGCAGACAAAACCTTTAGAGGTCCTTATGTTCTGACCCCAGCCAATACGCACAGCAGCTCCTTTGAGATCAACAACTTATTAAAATCTTGATGGAAGTCCATCACAGAAAACAGCTTCTTTGCATCTGGTTCAAGGGTGGATGATGAATTTCTTCACAGGGCGTTTCCCCACTCACCTTGATCCTCCCTATGTAGCACTGCTCTATGCCCAGTAGCGGACATTCCTAAGCCCTGCACTTCCGGGTGTCCCCCCACAACCCAGCTCTGCACAGAGGAGTCATCCAAAGAAACCATTTTCTCCAGAAGCGTAGGAATTGCCGTCTTGCTGAGGGAACCTAACAAGCCCGGCAGCATCAGGTGACTGCACTGCCGCCACCCTAGCCATTAGGGAGTGCCCTGGGACCCTGCACTACTTGAGGAGAGTAGCGTGGGGCTTAAGGTAAGTGGGGAAAGGCCCACAGTCTGGGGCCCTACATTGGTGTTCATTATTTTTAAGATGAAATAGTTGGCAGAGAAATAGTTGGTGGAGGTCACCCTTCTTTTTAGGTCACCCTTCTCACCAGCTTAATTGTTTTTCCTTTTGATTTTCGTGAGTAATAGAAATGGAACAGAAAGAAAAAAAAGGAATCAAAAACAATATTCCAATTATATTGGAAGATTAAGAGAAAAAGAAATCGTACATATGTACACAGTAATCTGATAAACAATTTTAACAGGGGTGATTGCCAATAGCAAATAACATAATAATAAAAATGAAATAATGCTTATCAGAATAATCTAACAAAAATAATGAAATACCTGTTTTTGTTTTTTGTTTTTAATTTTGGGGTTGAAATCTATGAAGCATAAAACACACAATCTGTAAAGAATTGCAGGACGAAGTGCTGAAGCATCGAATCAACTAAGAATTGTCGAAGGCTTTCACGGCCGTATTCAACTGGTTGTGGTGGGTTTTCCGGGCTGTGTGGCCGTGGTCTGGTGGACCACGGTCTATGTGGCCGTGGTCTGCCAGCCACAGATGCAGGCGAAACATTAGGAACAAGATCCACCAGACCACGGCCACACAGCCCGGAAAACCCACCACAACCACTAAGAATTGTTTTAAAAAACCCAGAAGAATCACAACAGGGTGGCCAGAAAGCATTTTGTGGGGGTGAGTGCAAATAACTGGGGGGAGGATGTGGAATCAAAAATGCTTTGCAAACGTTTTCAGTGACTTGTGCAGAATTTCCCCCTCCCCTCCCCTCTCCAGCTTTATTTCTATCTGCAGGGCAAACTATGAGAGAAACACCCCTGGACAAATGCTTGCTGGATTATTCAGTTGCAATGAATTTTGAAGGAGCTTTCTCCCAAACGCATTTGCACAGTTGCACACAGGAGTTTCAGAGTGTCCCCATTAGCACTCTAGAGCCGTGGGGGCGAACCTTTGGCACTCCAGATGTTGTGGACTACAATTCCCATCAGCCCCTGCCAGCATGGCCAATTGGTTCGCCACCACTGCTCTAGAGAGTGCTAACAAGCTGTCACATTCAAGACTCAAAGGGAACTTGCAGCCCCACTCACACATCCAAAGTGGCTTACAAGATTCTTCTGTTCTCCATTTTCTCCTCACAACCACCCTATGAGGTAGGTTAGGCAGAGAGTGTGTGAAGGGTCACCTGGCAAGCCTCCATGGCAAAGTGGAGATTTGAACCTGGGTCTTCCTGATTCTAGTCTGACGCTTTAACCTCTACACCATGTTGGCTTTTTTGATCCCTTCTGTTCCTTCCTTGACCCCCAGCAACTCCCAACCACTTTAGTGGATTCAAGCACATCCTTCTGATATGGCTGGGGCAGGAAAATGATCCCTTTCAGGGAGGCCCGGTTTTATAAGTCAAGATGAATGAATGAATGAACTGGTGAATGAATGAATCAGATGGGTAGAATGAATGAATGAATTGAATGAATGAGTTGGTAATCTAAGGAATGAATGCTTCAGACCTTTTCCTTCCAATGAATAGATGAATGAATGAATGAATAGATAATTGGTAATCTGGGGAAAAGAGTGTTCAGACCTTTTCCTTCCATTTGATTTAGTCATCATGGCCGGAGTGAGATTCATTGTACTGATGCAGCCAGATGTAAGAGTGGAAAAAGAAAAAAACCCAGAAGAAGACCAATGGGGAGAAAGAGAGGAGAGAGCACAGAGGGGCTTTCTTCACCCACTTTGCTTGTATGATGGGAATAGAATTCCATTATGAAGAGTCGGTGTGAGATTCCTGCAGATCTGTATGCGTCACTTTGATTTCCCAGTTGATAGATTATTCAGGGGTCATTGACTGGCAGTTGAACAGGAGAAGAAGAGCTGGTTTTTTCACCCTGCTTTTTTTTTTAACCGTTAAGAAGTCTCAAAGTGGCTTGCAACTGCTATTGAGGTGGTTTGCCATTGTCTTCCTGTACAGAGCCTTCCTTGGTGATCACCCATCCAAGTAGGTCGAATCCCCACTACCGTCTGATGCAGCCAGGTTTCCAGAACACAAAGCATGACCTCAAACCTATGGATTTAGTTTGTGTTCCTGAAACCTAGCTAAGACAGTAGTGGGGATGGAGCCCCGAGAAGGTGGCTCCCTCAAAGGCCCTGGTTAGTTTGTGCATTTTTCAGAAACCTGGCTAAAAGGCAGTGGCCAGGGGATTAGAGCCATTAAGTGACCCTGCTTAGCTTCCAAGATCTGACGAGATCTGGGTGCATCACGCCAACTGCACAGACTCTTTCCATTTTCATTTCATATTTCTTTTGCAGGTCCTTTTTCTTCTGGGGAAAAAACGCAAGACATAACTACCCTGTTTCCTACCCCCTACAGTTTCCAGCACTTCAGCCTTCAGAAAACCCTTTCTGTATTTACTGATCCATCCACTGGAAAACCTCGGGAAGCTTCTGGGGCGTGCCGTTGGGTGCATTCACTGAGCAGAGGGTTTCATCTTCACGCTGCATTAGCTGAGCCCCTTGGGTGATTCCCAGTGCTTTCCTGTGGCTTTGAATTCCAAGGGGAAATTTATTGAGGGATTCCTTACAAGCTTTTCCGAGATACTTTATCCTGATAAGCTACTGACCACAGGAGGCCACATCTTCTCAAACTACAATGTGAGGCAGCCTACCATCAAAAAGGATATCCATGTGATACCTGCACTTTGGTGGTGGCCGAGACCTTTGGCACTCAGATGTCCCATGGACTACAATTCCCATCCCGAGCCCCTGCCAGCATGGCCAATGGCTGGCCATTCTGAGCAGGAGACTTGTAATCAGCAATCCTCAATCCTATCTAAAAGGAGTATAAGGTCCTCCCTCACTGCAGCTCTATAACAGGGAGTCTTCAGGCACTATGGCCCTCTAGATGTTCACAGACTACAATTCCCATGAGTCCTACCACTTGGCCATGCTGGCAGGGGCTGATGGGAATCGTAGTCCATGAACATCTGGAGGGCCATAGTTTGAAGACCCCTGAGCTATGGGCTGGCTGTTGTGAGTTTTCTGGGCTGTGTGGCCACGGTCTGGTAGATTTAATGTTTGGCCCACATCTACGGCTGACTTCTTCAGAGGCATGTTGTCACGAGATGTTTCCCTCTGTGGCGAAACATGAGGAACGAAAACTACCAGAGCCCAGAAAACCCCGCAACCCGCTGTCTATTCTGGCCATGGAAGCCATTGACCTTCAAGAGCTGTTTGTAAGAAATCTTCTTCGAACTGTTTTTGGAATGCAAGGTGAAAACACCCAGTTTGAGCATCTGATTATCACTACATTATTGCTCCACCAGAACACGCCTCACCTTCTTTGCATCCTGGAACAGGTGCATTGACTGCATCATTCAGCCTGAGCTTACAGTTAAAAATAGACTGGACACAGGCCGCTTTGGCAATGCGCTTCCACTGTATTGCTAATGGTGTCTCTGAAGCTGACTGGATTACAAATGACGGATATCGAACCGAAACCGCAAAGCTCACAGATCTACCGAAAGCAAGGATGATCCCGGATGACTTTTTTTTTTCCTGATGTGCGAAGAGCAATCAGATGCCAAACTCTTTCAGAGTAATAGGGTCAGCCCACTGGCACAGCAGCTAACTCTTGGAATTGCTGACACCGTCGTCATTATTAATACTTAATCATTTGTTTTACAGTTGTAGCAGTAGTAATAGTAAAAATGGCAGTAGTGATACTAAATAGGAATACCGAGAGCCAGCGTGATGAATAGTTATTCTAATCTGGAGCACCGGGTTTGATTCCCCACTCCTCCACCGGAGTGGCTGAGGCTTATCTGGTGAGCTGGATGTGTTTCCGCACTCCTACATTCCTGCTGGGTGACCTTGGGTTAGTCACAGTTCTCTCAGAGCTCTCTCAGCCCCACCTTCCTCACAAGGTGTCAGTTGTGGGGAGAGGAAGGGAAAGGAGCTCATAAGCCGCCTTGAGTCTCTTTACAGGAGAGAAAAGGTGGAAGTATAAATACAAACTCTTCTTCTTCTTCTTTGGAAGCTGTTACAAATGCGTCTCGAGGCACTGTACCAGTGCATCCTGGGAAACTTCAGCCTGTCTGTGGCAATTTGGACCGATCAAAAATAATGCCTGAGGCATCACAGGAGCCTGGGGGGAGATTCCTTCCCCCTCCATCCATCTTCTTGTCCACAAGGCTGGTTTTTAGCTGCCAGGAGAGACTATGGCTCAGTAGTAGAGCGTCTGCTCAGAGTGCAGAAAGTCCTAGGTTCGATCCCTGGCATCTCCAATTAAAAAGATCAGGGAGGAGGTGATATGGAAGACCCCAGCCTGGGAATCTGGAGCACCGCTATCCGGCAGAGTAGAGAACACCATGACAGGCCTTGGCTCTGACACATGAGAAGGCAGCTCCATGCATGTTCAAGAGTAACCCCCAAGATCAGAATCCTTACAAACATCTCTGGGTGATTCCACACAGGCCAAATATTAAGGGGTGTGAAAAAGCATCATGGGGGGGAGGGGAGTTAAGAACATAAGAACATAAGAACAAGCCAGCTGGATCAGACCAGAGTCCATCGAGTCCAGCTCTCTGCCACTCGCAGTGGCCCACCAGGTGCCTTGGGGAGCTTACATGCAGGATGTGAAAGCAAGGGCCTTCTGCAGCTGTTGCTCCCGAGCACCTGGTCTGCTAAGGCGTTTGCAATCTCAGATCAAAGAGGATCAAGATTGGTAGCCATAAATCGACTTCTCCTCCATAAATCTGACCAAGCCCCTTTTAAAGCTATCCAGGTTAGTGGCCATCACCACCTCCTGTGGCAGCATATTCCAAACACCCAAGTTCCCACAGAACCCACCCCCCAAACACTTCTAACCCATTTTATTTTGCTGAGCCGGGTTTTGTGCATTTGTTTATTTTATTTATTACCTAAGGGCTCAGGGTGGCAACAACACTATAAAAATAGTTGCAATAAACACAAAAAACAATCATAATAAATAACAGTATAAAAACATAAGTACCTAAAATCAGATGGCGACTTAAACCTGTTATGTCCCCCTCCCACCCGGGAAGCCAAAACCAGATGTTAGCTGATGCTAAACCAGCTGGCCTACGAAAACGCCCAGTGGAATAGCTCCCTCTTACAGGCCCTGTGGAAGCTACTCAAGTCCTGCAGGGCCCTAATCTCAGACGGAAGCATATCCCACCAGGTAGGGGCCAGGACCGAGAAGGCCCTGGCCCTTGTTGAGGCCAGCCAGAGGGCTTTTGGGTTAAATGAACGTTGCTAAATTAATGACTTTCCCCCTTTAACCTGGGTTTCACACACTGCCTGTTTGCCTGTGCAAACTACGGCAATCAGGAAGCGTTCTGTTCCCCCCCCCCCCCCATTATGGTGGATTCTCTAGGCAGTCACCAACAGAAGGGATTCTCTAGGCAGCTGTTATTTTGTGCTGGTATGTTTGGGGGGAATTCTCCGGTGGGGAAAATTCTCAGATGCACATTTCGCAGGGAAACAAAGCATTTCCTGTGTGAAACATCCCACATTCTGTCCCTGGGCTTTCGACGATCCCAGATGGCCCCTCTACTCGCCGTGTGACATGACCCGCCATGCAACACGGGGCCACTGTGTGCAGAAGGGACCACCTCTGTCTGTGAACAGGCTGAAGGCAGAGAAATGAAGCAGAGTGGGGTGAAAAGCAGGAATAAAGAAACCCCTCCCCCAAACAAATGGCCTTGATCCGTTCTATCGTTTTCCCCGTGTTCTCTTTGCATGGGCATGAAATGAATTTTTCCATTCCTTCAATGAGAAATGCCAAATCCTTCCTTTGTTTTCTTAATTTGTACCTATCCAGTGATAATTGCTTTGCTTTCTCGGTCCTCATCCCTAACCCGCTTTGTCTGCAGAACTGTTCCCTTATTATCCTTCCTTCTCTGTACGGGTTTTTGTGTGTTCTTGTGTGAAGAGCCTGACCTTTTTCTTTTGCTGAAAATACACTGGTGCTGCTATAAGTAAATTAAAAGAGCAACAAGGATTCTCATGGGTACAGAACTTGCTCAGAGTTTGGGGTTGTCAGGTTTGGCCTGAGGAATTCCTGGAGATTTGGTTGGGTAGACTCCAGAAGAAGCAGGGTTTGGGCATAATGCCACAGGGCGGACCCTCCAAAGCTGCCATTTTCTCAATAAGCGCTGCATTTTAATATTTAATATTTAATATTGTATTTTATCCCAGCTTCCCACTTGCATTTGTGGATGAGATGTTGTAAGCCGCCCTGGAAGCCCCTCAAGGCCCCGGTATATAAAGATGGAATAAACAAACAAAACAGACAGGCTGACAAGTGAACAGAAGCCAAAAACAAAACCCAGGGAACTGATCCCCATGGCTTGATGATGGTGAGACACTTTTAGAGACCGAGGTGCCCCAAATTGCAACCCAAAACCCACTTATTTATAGCAGGATTGCCAACACTTTGGCAATTTAATCTCAATACTGAAGGTTTCAGTTTAAGAAAAAAATGGTTGACTCCAAGGTGTGTGTTACTCGAGAGTAAGCTTGGTGGTAGTCGGGGGCTTTGCTTTGAAGCAACCGTGCAACTCTTCCAACAGGTGAATCACGACCCTAGGAGGGTTTACTCAGAAGCAAGCCCCATTGCCAACAACCAAGCTTACTCCCAGGTAAAGGATCGTGCTTTAGTTCTTCGCATGAAAATCAGTGGGGTTATCAGCGCTTAACAGGGTTACCTACACAGCTTCCCCAAAACTAGGTCTTAGGTTTAATGCTAATAATCAAGCCCAGCGGCCCAGGACAGCCTAGATGTATGTGTGGGGGGAGGGGCGATTTCCTATCCACATGACGAATTCTATTTACACGTGCCCACAGGGAGGGCTCTGAGTGCCACCTCTGGCACCCGTGCCATAGGTTCGCCACCACTGCCATAGCCTGTCACCAACCGCAGTCTGAGCAGTTTGGTAGCCTTGTTTTGGGGGAAAGATTCGACTTCCTTTCCTCTCCTCAACTAATGATGGCTGTCCTTCTCATCGCTGGATTGAGTCCCTGCCTTATGAAGCTGAGTTCCATTGAAATCAATAGTGTTCAATTAAGATCCATCAGTGGGCACTTAAACTTGCGTTAACCCTGTGGGTAAGATGGCTTCTAACCCATTCCTCTGTTATATTTACACCTGTGAACATTTTGCAGCCCACAAATAATTAGACCCATGCACAATTCCTACTCCTCCCTTCCACATCATAATTTTTTAAAAAAGAAAATATGGGGGGTGGGGGGTGGTGAAGAGAAATTCTTTCACAGTGAATCAAATAAAGGAGGGAAAAGGTATCTGTTGTTGGACTATTATGTTATAAATGATTCCCCCCAACACTCTCTGATCAGTATTCAGATATACAACGTATGCAAATAAGACTGCAATGCAGTGAATGGCAAAGGACCAGTACTATTGCAGCATGGAAGAGGTTTGTTTGGGTTCCCCCCCCCCCCTCTTCTCTGGGAGACAAGAACCTAGCAATAGTGAGTCAGTAACGGGGGGGGGGGGTTGTTTATACATGTCTTCAAAACAAGTACTTTAATCAGCTTATGTGGGTAAAGAAAAATACTGTTGTGCCATGAGACTGAAGGTCGAGAAATCTTAGAAAGCAATGAAAGATGCAGCATTACACATCCACCACCTGCAATCTTGTTAGAAGACAGAGCTACAGAGGGATCGAGCCCTTTTTATTTGGCTCTTGAGCGCCACCAAAGGCAGAACAAGGTATTGCAATTGCAACAAAACCGGATGCCTTTTTGGCCCAGCAACGTCTCAGGCTGACCCGAGTAGCCAATGGTCTTTCAGATTTCAAAATCACCTGGTGGCTGTTTTAGAATGAGGACCACTCTAAATCCATCTTCCCATTACTGCAGTGGCATATCTGCCTAGGGATGGGGGGGTACCCTCTGTCTCCACGCGCCACTAATCTGGTCACGTGGGGGTGTGTGTGTGCAAAATCAGTCCCCCACATGACCAGGAATGCAAAATCAGTCCCCTACATGACCATGACCTTGTTGTACACCGCCCAGAGCCCTTCGGGGGTGAGCGGTCTAATAAATTTAATAAATAATAATAACAACAATAACAAGGGTGGCAACAAATTGACAAAATAGCAGCAGATTATCAGAAGGAAATTAAAAATCGAATCTTCTATAAATATTATTTTTTAAAAATACAATAAATAATTACAATATGATAAATGAATAGACTTAATGGATTAATTAGTTACATATAAACACACACACACACACATATATACATATATATACATATATATACATATATACATATAAACATGAATTTGCAATACTATATATATATACAGATACCTGTAAAAGAAACCTTGCAACTCAGCGTCACTACTATTCAGGAAGAAAGCCAAGTTAGTTGCTACTATGATCCCAGATTTGTCAGTGGATACACCACAAAGCAAGGGGCTTCTAGCTTTTGTGTATTTCAGACAATCAAATAGAATATGGCTGATCAATTCCAGCTGATTTGGGCAAAAAATCACAGACTCTATCCTGGGGCGAAATCGACTTAAACCGGCCAATGGCTGATGGAAAGACATTAAACTTTGCCCTAGTTGGGTTTTCCATCTCTGTCTGGGCACTGTCAGAAGATTGAGATACTTGGCTATATGCCTGTGGATAAGAGGGGTATTATGATATAATGGGGAACATGACTTTCTGGCTTGTGATAATAATAATTGATATTCCTGACCGGAATACCAATTTCTTTTAAGTAAAGCACAGAGCTCTTGTCTCCATTATTTTCTGGAATTGGTCCCCCCAGAAATTCTACCCTGCTGTAGGTTACTTGGACCAACTGGTAAATTATAAACTGAGATGGGTTATGACCAGAGCAAGTTGTTATTCTTTTCCACCAGCTTTACTCCAAGGTTGTTTTTCCAATATTGCCCATCTTGAGACACGCTGCTCGTTCTTCCTCCATATACCTGACTCATTTGCTCATGTCTTGCTTTACTGCCCTAAACATAATAATCTTAGATCTGACCTGGTTGCATTATTTCCTACAGGATTTGCGTCTCTTCCAGACAAAATAAAAATGATTAAGTTACTGAATAAACCTGAGGTAGAAATATCCGTAGCTGCAGCCACATTCTTAGAACATGTTTTGCATGCCTTGTAATAATGTTCTTTTAATTATTAGATGACAAAGGAACAAAGAGTGTGCTAAAAGATGACAGGGAGATTGCAGAGGAGCTGAATGAATTCTTTGCATCTGTCTTCACCCAAGAGGAGGTGAGGACAATTCCTGCACCTGAACCAAGCTTCTTAGGGAGGCCCGAGATCCGAGGAACTTCAGCTTGAATGGTGAGTAGACAAAGGAGAAGAAGTTCATGGCAGCCATTGATAAACTAAATGCTACCAAATCCCTAAGCCCCATTTGACTTTGCATTCACCCAAAAGAGGGGGTTCTTAAAGAGCTCAAGCATGGGAAGATTGCTGATCTTCTCTCTTTAATACGCCAGCTTATCCCACAGAAATCAGAGCTCCCATCCCCTGAGAGCACTGGAAAGATGGCCAATGTCACACCAATCTTTAAGAAAGGATCTAGGGAGGACCCGGGAAATGCTCCCAAAGGCACCTGGTGGGCCACTGCGAGTAGCAGAGAGCTGGACTAGATGGACTCTGGTCTGATCCAGCTGGCTTGTTCTTATGTTCTTATGTTCTTAATTGTAACTTTAATTTTAACTGTTTTGTTTTTTTCCTAATGCCTATCAAAGGTTTCTGAAATCTGAAATCTATTCCTGATCTAGAAGCCTTGTTTTTAAAGTGAGGAATATCTCATTAGATGGCAGCATATATAAGGCTTCAAGCAGAGGCGTACCGGGGGAAATTACTTCATGCTGCCTTGCCGTCTTCCTGGTCACGCGGGGGTGGGGGGATTTTGTGCCCCCTACGTGACCAGATCAGTGGCACCCGGGGACAGAGGGTGCCTCCTGTCCCTAGGCAAATACTCCACTGTCTTCAAGGGACAGGCTCAACAATTGGACTTTTGTGTTGACCAGTTGCCACCATTCGGAAGACTATAGTTCCAGTAGCACAGAGAACACCTTATTAGTGTGGAAACAGAGCCTGAGCCAGAATTTGAAAGTAATAAGCCACGCTCTGGTTTCTAAAAAATCTCACACCAGCTTCTAGACAGAGTACGGCATAGGGAACACAGTGCGGTATCCCAAAGATCTTATATAAAAAAACTTTCCCGAACTCTTTCAACTGCCCTATTCCAATGTCCAAGCCATAAAGGCACACCATATAGAAGTAGTTGAACCACCTTCATGCTGAAAACATTTAGCACAGCTGGGATATATCCATGACCCTTTGAGAAGAAAAATTTCAAAACTGCTGCCGATTTCAGATAGCTGTATTTTTACTGCTTTGTCTCTATCAGTTACCTATTTAGCACGATGGTGAAAATTAAGCCCAAGGGATTTGAAAGATCTAACTTGTTCAACCACTTTGCCATTAAGATGCCCTTTTAAAGGTCTGTAAAAATGAATAAAGACCTTGATTTTTTATTTAGACAGATTCAGAGTTTAATGGTTGGAAGAACAGTAGTCAGTGGAACATTTCTTGAAGAACAGTAGTCAGTAGTACATTTCTTGAGCATACGATTGAGGCCAACCTGAGAACTTGAGATCAATACCATATAGAAGTACCAGAATTTTTTTTATTCCCTAATGATGGACAATGGAAAACAATTGTGTCCAGGACCAGTGCCATATCATTAATGAATAAATTAATATCGGGGCCAAAACCCAGTTCCTCTTGTTACTCGAATCTTCGTGGTGAGGGCACCACTGTTGGTGCATTTAATCTGACAACTCCTTTGAAGGATCAGCTGGTAGTCCTCTTCAAAGAAAGAATAAGCCTGTTTTTTGAAAAGATGACCCGTTATGCATGGAATTCTTATTTCGGAGCTCTTTGATGTTCAGTGGGGTTGTAGTGGAGTCTCCTTCTGTTTCTCTGTTTACATGGGAGGATGCACCCCACTGCCTGCTGTATGGCTTGCCTGCTGGACTCTCCCAGCTCTGCTTTTCCTGATTCTCTTAACTCCACCCATCTACACAGTTTTAAAAGCACACAGTCACAAGATCATTGGCTTTATTAAAGCCCCTTAAATTACTCTTTTATCAATACTCCTGTTATTGCAGCTATAACAATATTGTAGCCCCTTTCCAAAATTAATCCCCCTCCCCCCCAAAAAAAGAGGCAAAGCAATTCCCTGGACCATACTCTGCTACTGAAGAGGGATCCTGTCCTGGAACTAATATTCTCCCAGATATGCTTTCTGCTGCCGCCGCAGGAGGACACAGAAGCTTGCTATTTCAATATTCTTTGGTATTTCCATATTCCTGTATTAGATCTAACATTATTTCAATAGAGCTAATATGGTACAAAGGCTTGAAGTTGAAATAAAGTTTTACAAAGTCCTCCCAATCATCCGGGAGCGCAGAATAGTGCCAGGGAAGTGTTGTGGAGCCAAAAAGTCAAAAGCAAAGAATAACACGGGGCCATTTGTTTTGTCTTCACTGCAAAGCATGGGAAATGGATGCTGTTTGCCTGCTCTCACAAACAGTGGAGATTAGGGGATCCTTGCTCAGTGTGGGTGTGGGCAGGGAGGCCTCTGTAATGGAAACTCTCCCTCACAGAGCAGTAGTGGCGTAGTGGTTAAGAGCAGGTGCATTCTAATCTGGATGAAACGGGTTTGATTCCCTGCTCTGCCGCTTGAGCTGTGGAGGCTTATCTGGGGGATTCAGATTAGCCTGTGCACTCCCACACACGCCAGCTGGGTGACCTTGGGCTAGTCACAGCTTTTCGGAGCTCTCTCAGCCCCACCTACCTCACAGGGTGTTTGTTGTGAGGGGGAAAGGGCAAGGAGATTGTAAGCCCCTTTGAGTCTCCTACAGGAGAGGAAGGGGGGATATAAATCCAAACTCTCCTTCTCCTTCTTCTCCTTCTCAGAGAATCTCCCTTTTATGCACCAGTGCATAATCAGTCTGTGTGTATCGTACAGATCTGTGTCATGCTATCTTACTTAGAGTCATTCCATCTTATGCCATGGGTTTAGACCACAGGAACTCTCCATAGGATCTCATGGTGTACCTGGAACTGGCCGCAGCTGGAGAGATAATGTGGCATCCCATCCTCCACCATACACGACCTCTCCCTAAAACCTCCTTAATCCACTGCAGAAAGCCCAAACTTAATGGCTACAAGCAAATTGTGCAAACTGTGCATTTCTTGACATTATGTTCAACTGATATATGCCATTAAAGGTTGAATTGAATTGAACTGAGTTTAATTGGCATTCTCAGAGAAGAATCCCATCAAGGGGGAGACTTGACCGGCTTCAATGATTTTCCTTCCCCAGTAGATTCCAGAGGCACAGCTAGGGAAAATGGAGCCCGGCTCAAAATCTGAGTTTTGCGCCCCCACCCATGTTCGTTTGTGTTTTTTGTATTGTTTAGTGTTTTTTCAGTTTTTGGCCTGCAGGGGGTGCACCAGGTTAGGTGAGGTTTGGTTCAGGGGGTCCAAAGTTATGGACTCCCAAAGGGGGTGCCCCCATCCCCCATTGTTTCCAATGGGAGCTAATAGGAGATGGGGGCTACACCTTTGAGAGTCCATATCTTTGAATCAAACCCCCTGAACCCCCTGAATCAAACTTTACCAGACCTGGGTGGTATCATCAGGAGAGTCTCCTAAAAATACCCTGAATTTTTGGTGCTGCTAGCTTAAAAATACGCCCCCTGCAGGCCAAAACTGAAAAAAAACACTAAAAAACATTTAAAAATACAAGCCTGAATTTTTTGGGCCCCCCAGGCTTCACCTCTGCAAGACCAATCAAGTCACTCCATCTAACGACAACTTTTGCACTGAGCGCATTTTGAGCATCATATCTCTTAGAGATTTGCGCAAACAATGTATTATGATATCTTTGGGAACCTTCTTTTCTTTTGCAAAAGGACAGTTTGCTTTGTAAATTCAGTCAATTTCCTTGCACGCTTCATCCTCCGGAATCTCCCAGATCTCTGCTGGCAAAGGAGCTATTCTCTCCACTAGATTTTCTTTCGGTTCGTCTTTGACACCTCGTATTCTAAACATTGTTTCCATTTGTTTTATTTCTAAAAGAGCTAATTGGTCAGCGTAATCTTCCTTCCATTTCCGCAGGGTCTCAGGCCCCTTCCGAATATGCAGAATAATGCACTTTTAGTCCACTTCCACAATTGTTTGAATGTGGATTTTGCTATTCCACACAGTAAAATCCAGCTTCAAAGTGCATTGAAAGTGGATTGAAACTGCATTATTCTGCATGTGCGGAAAGGGCCTCAATCTTGTCTTGCACAACTGTTAGTCTGTGGGTGTTGCCTTTCAGAGTTTCAGCCACCTGGTTCAGGGTGGCTTCCATTCTCTTTCTTTGGCAAGTATCCTTTTTTAAACCTCTTTCATACTTTGTCGAAGGTCTTTGACTTGGCCTGGCTAAAGTCATAAACTGTGAGACTCTTGCTATGGTGATGTTTCTGCAGTTAGATTCCCCAGGACCACATTCTAAAGACCCAACTGTCAGGAACCGCATTCAAAAAACGCCCAACTGTCAGACCGGACAGAAGGAGGGAGACACAAGGATATATAATTCAGATCTCAGGGATGGAGGGGGGATTTTGATATTGAGCCCTTCCGATTTCAGCCTTCAGACTCGGAAGAAACTTGCTAAAGCTTCCTCTTGGAACTGAGGCCGTTTTGCTGTTTGCTTCCTTTCCACTTGTTTGCTTTCTTTTAAACAAAACCTTGAAAAGTCAACAGAGTATCTGAATTTGAACCCTGTTCTCTTGATTGAGTTCCTAGAAAGAGGTAAGGCCACCTGGACACGCCCCTCTTTCTTTCACATATATTTGCTTCCAGTTTATTAAATTTTTCTTGGGTGAGCTCGAACAATTGATCTAAACGCTGGTTGATGTCCATGTTCTTCTCAGGTGTTTTATTTTCTATTGTGCCATTGCTTTTAACCAAAGAAACAGGGTTTGTTTTGTTCCTTCTTCTTGTCGTGCCAACGTAATCCCTCCATTTCCTAATTCAAAAAGCCACCAACTCCTTATAATGTACCCGACATGATTCTTAAATACAACTAATTGACGTTTCCTTCGTTCTCAACGTTCTGGTTTCTGTTTAAAATTTGCAGCTATATAGAGTCAATTAAGCTGCTGTCAATGTTGGGTTTGTTGCTCACAGGAGGCGACTTTATCGGAGCATCTATTTCGTCTGTCGCGGTAAACAGCATATCGCGAGACGTCCGTTCCTTTGGGTGCCGGAATATAAGCAGTCTTAAAAGATTTTCTCCTCCTCCCGTCACTCTAGAACCGACTGGTTGTGCCGCGGCCATTCCTGACTCCCATTTTTCCCACTATCGTGTCTTTCCTGTTCTTTCTCGAAGGACTTCCTGACCGATTTAAATCTTCAAAGTCTCAAATTTACATTTTGGTTGCTTTTAAGGTTATATTGATTGCCGGTCCATTTCTCTTTCCGCAGCCCTTTCAGCAACGGCGGTTGAAACTCCCGGGTTGGCACACGGAAGAGTTGCTTCCACCGCCGTTTTGTCACGGCAGCCCGGAATTCCTTGGGTAAGCTGCTTGAGCTCTTATGTCTTTCTGTTTACGTTCTTGTAAGAGCCAAAGTTTTCTTTTCTCTTGCATCCAGTTTTCGTAGTTCACAATGGTCTGGCCCTTCCACTCCTGTCTCCTTCAGTTCCCTTGGTTTCTGATGGCAGCAGGCTGTTACACCGACCACAGACGCAGCAGGCGTCTGTAGTGAGAACTAACCACCTCGGCCCTCTTCTATAGTTCTCCCCTCCCTCTTTGGGGTCAAAAATTTTAATCTGGGGTTACCTTGAAATGCCCACATGACCCCAGGGCAAAGAGGGGTCTTTTGAGAAAATCCCTTCCGGCTTACCTGCTGCTTGGGGACCCCAACCCAGGAGCAGGTCTGCCCTCTTCTGTCTCTTTTAGGGTCCAATCCCAGAGATCGGATGGGAAGGTGTGCCTGCCTTTCTTCTACGTAGTGGTGTAGTGGTTAAGAGGAGGAATAGGGTTTGATTCCCCCCTTTGCTGCTTGAACTGTGGAGGCTTATCTAGTGAACGAGTTTAGCTTGTGCACTCCCACACACGCCAGCTGGGTGACCTTGGGCCAGTCACAGCTCTCTGAGCTCTCTCAGCCCCACCTACCTCCAGAGGCATTGCTCCAAGGGGGCGGGTGGGTGTGCGATGCCGCAGGGGGGCGCCCCTGTGTGCGTGTGGTGAGGGCATGGTGGGGAGGGATGAGGCATTCCGGAGCAGGGTGGGGGACACACCAGTTCACCGGGCACTTTCCCCCCATGCTATGCCTCACAGGGTGTTGTGGGGGGGGGAGGGAAAGGAGATTGTCAGCCCATTTGAGTCTCCTTACAGGAGAGAAAGGGGATGCTCCCTGTACCATATATGATGTACCATCTTCGGCATCGCCAGTCCACTCCTGGCCTTGGGATCAGATGCTGCTATTAAATGTGCGTATTATGATGCTGCTACTGTTGTTATTTTCTATCGGATTTTAATGTGTTTTTAGTTTGTATTTATTGTATGTTGTTGGTCTGTTTTTGCTTCTGTAAACCGCCCAGAGCCCTCCGGAGATTGGGCGGTCTATGAAACAACAACAACAATAATAATAATCCAACTCTTCTTCTTCCATGCAGATCACCCTTGAAGTCCCATTTCTGCACGAGGAAAGAGGCAACGCCGGAGTTCAAGGGCTCTGCTTCCTGGGACAGGTGGTTGATGGAGAAGGGGTCCGCCCTGATCATGACAACGCAGAAGGAACTGAAATGTGTCCGATTCTGCACTCCGTCCCAGAAATCTGCCCGTTTCTGAGAACGGTAAACCTCGGCCTACTCGGGACCAGTCCGGGATCCAGACTATGGCCTTGGTGTGGATGAAGAGCAGGTTGGGCCCATGTGGCACTCCTGAGGCCACGGTCCCATCCCCACCCCTGCGTCCCTGGAAAGAGGCCTTACCTGTCCTTTGGGCGAGGGCCTGGATATCTTTTGGCACCTGCCTGCCCATCTGCACATCGTACAGGAGGCCGGACACGTCTCCTTTTAAATAGTCCTCCTGGGGAAATGGGGCAATAGCCAAAATGACCTCCCTCTGGTTTGTGTTTCCACCGTGCCCCCCCCCCCCCGAGTGCTTCACCGATGATCCACTCACATCCTGCTCTTCCAGGAGTGGCCGCGCCTGGCTGACGGAGGCATAGAGCAGGATGAGGCCTACCTCCCTGGCCCACCTCCTTACCTGTCCTTTGGACGAGGACCTGGATTTCTTTCGGCACCTGCCTGCCTATGTTGACTTCTCGTAGGATGCTATCAATGTCCCCTTTCAAGTAGTCCTCTGGGGGAAATGGGGCAATAGCCAAAATGACCTCCCTCTGGTGTGTCCCCAGGGCTGGGGTGTTTCCACCGTCCGTCCCCCCCCCCCCGAGTGCTTCACCCATGATCCACTCACATCCTGCTCTTCCAGGAGTGGCCGTGCCTGGCTGACGGAGGCATAGAGCAGGATGAGGCCTACCTCCCTGGCCCACCTCCTTCCCTGGAGCAGCCGGGCGTGCTGGAGGGCAGCCTCTTGGAATGCGATCTTCTGTCCATTGCTCAGGTGGACCCAGAACACCTGAAATCAACAAGTCAGCCATTCAGTCCTCTCCTGCCTCGCCCAAAGCCAAGCCCCGGCCCCTGTCCTCGAGGCAGCACAGCCCCCCGCCTTCCCTGCCCCAGCCCCTTCCCAGAAAGAGGCTCGAAACAACTCCCCCGGGCATGGCCTGGTCTCTTTGGCCGCTACCCTTCCAGTCAGGGACGGGTGCCTTGTAGGGCCAGGGAAACCAGGAAGGAAGGACCTAAAGCTGCGTCATTCCTACAGCAAGGGATGCTTGTCCAGGGTCTCCCTTCACACCAGTGCCCAAAGGATCCCCCCAGGTGCCTCCCTTGAAGAAACAAAAGCCTCTTTGCCCTCCCCTCCCCAAGGATGCCTGTCCAGCAGCACGGAAGGCGCTCCTTACCTCAGCCATGGTGAGCAGGTGGAAGCAGCTCACCCTCCACGGCCACTCAGGGTCATGAGCCCAAACAGGGCACCGGCGCTTCCCTCTGAGCCCTGACAAAGAGCCCGCAGGAGCTGAAGCGGACTGGACCCCCACAGAACAGCTGTGCTTCTTCCTGGCCTGGAGGCAGGAACTGCTCTGGAGGCAAGGGTCTCAGAGCCCCCCACCCTCGGAGCCCCCCACCCACTCCTGCAAGGGACCATCCTAGCTCACTGTGTCCGTCTCCACCTTTCAGGTGGGCAGAGTGGCTGGGGCCCGTGGGACACGTGGGAAGAGCATTGTCCGGAAATGCATCTTCCTCAGCAGCTGTAGGGGAGGCATGCCTGTTGATTGCTGGAAGCTTAGCTCCAATGCTGTGATGGGAGTGAGCCAGAGCTGCAGACCTCAGAGGCCGGAACTGGGCTGGAGGGACCCCAAGCGAGGGGCCTGGCTCCAATGGAAGGGGTTTCTCAGTTCAGCTTCCCCACCGGTGAAAGAAGCATTGTAGCAGAGCAGCGCTAGGCTTCTAATGTCCCTTCCCTGGCACTTCTCCTGGATGCTTTCTTCCGGGTCGGCCACGGAGACGGCCAGCTGCACCCCCAGGGAGCCCAGGACGTCCTCCTCCAGGATCTAGAGGGAAGGAGACAAAGAGGCCTCTCTTGCAAATCCCCAAGAAGCACTGGAACTCGGAACCCTCTGAATTGTCCCCAGAGCCAAGGGGAGAAGTCTTGGCAGAGAGAGGAGAATGTCCCAGGGTCAGACTCCCCAGCATTTGGAAAGAGCCTTCTGGGAGGAAGGAGGCTCGGAGAGTGGAGGGCCAGTCCTCGGCTGCCCCTTCCAAGAGTCGGGGCAGCCCCACTTCCCTCACTCTGCTCTGCACCCCTCAGACACAAACCACGTCAAGCTGGGGGGGAGGACTTACGTTGAAGGAGGGCAGCTCCCTCATGACGCCCAGCAGGTCCAAGATGACATTCAGTGACCTGTACCTGGGCGCCTCCCAGTCTACCTGGGCCCAGTAGACCAGTTGCTGTGGAAGGAGGCGGCACCTCAGCCTCAGCGTTCCAGGCTGGCCCACAGCATGGCCTCCTTGCCAGACTGCTGGCAGCCGGGCCCACCCAGGACTGGACTGTCACTCCTCACTGGGGTGCTGTGAGCATCAGAAGACCCTCAAGGCCGCCCGGGAGCACTTGGCAGGACGGGAGGGGGAGGCAGACGGGGAGGAGGGCAAGGCCAGGCAGAGCCCTTCTCCCCGAGATGCCCCCTTTCGCCCCACTAGGCTCCCATTTGCCCCCAGCCTCCAAGGGGACCTCTGACCACCCTGTCTTCTCTCCCGCCACCAGAGGCGCAGCTGGGACGTACTGCACCCAGTGTACACTCTGTGTCCCCCCCCCACCCCCCCCCCCCCGCGGTGCCCAACCCCCCACCCCACACACACTTCCCTTAGTTCAGCCTGAAAGTGGAGGATGGGAAAAGCAGCCTGTTCCCTTCAGACAGTTTGTACTCCCCCCCCCCGACCCCTGGTAGCTCCGTCTCTGCCCACCACTTACGTCCAAGATGGAGGCCAGGGGCCCGGCAAACGGGTCCTCCTGGAGAAGGCCCCCAAGCATATTGAGGAGGCCCCCTTCAGCCATGTCCCCTGGAGCCTAGAAGGGAGAGGGGGCCGGTGAGTGGTTGCTGACCGCCCTGTAACCTGCACGGAGAGCCGTCAAGGCTGGAAGCAGGACGTCCAGAGGGACCCTGTCTCCGCGGCCTCTCCCTGCTCTGCCAGGCAAACTCTGCTCCCTTTGAGGAGCTGCACCTCGGTCGCCCCGAGAACACCCAGCCCCAGGCCTCGCAGGACCGGCAGACGTGTCGGCCCCCCTCTCCCCAGCAGGGTGACGGGCCTCTGACGTACCTGACTGGCCTCTGCTGCTGGGCCTGAGCTGCGGCTCAGCACTAGGCGCAGCCCCCGGGTCTCTAAGGACCGGCATAGTGGAGCGCTGAACGCCAGATGGAATTTGCTGGTGGGAAGGAAGGGCCAGCATTAGACTCTGTGCTGCAATTGAGCCCCCCCTCCCCCCTCAGGCCAAGAGCCCCCCAATGCCCAGGACACAGCAGCATCCCTCCCTTGGGCTGGGGACGCTCATTGTCCTCCGCCCCCCCGGCCTTTGCTGCTTCCTCCTCTCCTCCCAGAGGTGCCCCCTCCTTCCGACTGCCGTGTCCAAAGGTTCCCTCCCCGAAAGACAGACATACCTCAGGCGCTCCACTGCGGCCACGGCCAAGAGGAGAGTCGGCCCCACTGCTAGTAGGGAGTCCACCATGATGTCCTGGGAGAGGGCAAAAGAGGGCAGGTCAGTCAGGGCTCCTGGGACTCTGGCAGGGCTGCTTCCGCCCCACATCCACTCGGTCCTTCCTTCCCCCTCGCAAGGAATCTGGGTTCCCCTCCCCCGAGAGCGGCACTCAAGTCCTCAGAGCAGGGGTGGCCCTCTGGCTTCTCCCCTGCCTTGCACTAACAGCTTCCAAGACAATACAGGCACCTGCCCGAAGGCCAAGCCAGGAACAGCGGGCAGAAGAAACAGCCAAGTCCCCCCCTCCCACAGTCCCGTCCTGGGATCTGCCCCCCAGTTCCTCCCCACTGGCAGGCTGGCCCCGAGTCTCACTCACCTTGATGGCCTCCCCCACCGCCTCTTTGGGGAAGGGCAGACTTCTCCGCCCTCCCTGGCAGGTGGTTCGGACTGCTGAAAGGAATTCTAGATGGTCCTTCTGTCCCTGCAGGAGACAAGTTTGAGGGGGTTAGCGGGGCAAGGAGAGCCCTGGAGTGTCCCTGTGCCCCCGGAAGTGCTTGACGGACAGAGGCAGTCTGGAAGCCAGGGCCCTTCCCAGAGGCCAACGACAGGCCTTCATAGCCCGGAGCTCTGGGATGGGGGGTGAGCCCGTGGCTGTCCTGCCACTGTGGGATGTATGATGCAGGCCCCCTGACTCCCAACCCCGTCCTTGAAACAGGGAGGGCTCTGCTACTCAAGGGAGTGTGAGTGGGACCAGAGGGGTCCCTCAGAGATGCCCCAGGGCCTGCCTGCCTGCCTCCCTGCCTCCCTCCTGAGGGCATGGAAAGTGCCCTGGACTCTGGAGAAGGCCCCTGTGCTTCGGGGGAGGGGGGTGTTACCTGATTGTTTACTGCCTGCCGCCATGCAGGTGAGGGCGTCCAGTATTATTAAGAAAGCACCAAAAGCGGGCCTTTCTGGACAGTGCAGCTGCCCAGAGAAGACTCGGATAAAGCCAGGTGACAGTCCGTTTTCCTCCCACCTTCCAAGGCCGCTTCCCCTTCAGCCCGTCCAGCCTGGTTTCCAGGTTCCAGCCTCTGCTCTAAGCAAACCCTCATGGAGGGCTCCCACTGCAAGAGGTGCGGCCCGACCAACGCTTCTCAGCCCGTCTCTACTCGGGCCTCTGGGTGCCCACTGGACCTGGCAGCACCCATGGCCCGGGAGGGAGGAGCTCCGTCCAGGGAGCAAGCGCCCAGAAGAGCTCCTCGTCTGGGTCAGTCCCCTCCCCACTGGCCATCCCAGGTGAGCGTGAGGCAACTCCTCACCTGCAGGCCACTGCCCGGGCTCTTCCCCCGCAGCAGGAGGGGCCACTTTGCTTCTCCCAAAAAGGACCCGCAGGTATTGAGGGCTAGAGGAGAGCAGAGAGAAGCTGAGGGTCGGGCTTTGGGAGAACCCCACATCCCCAGTTCCCCACCTCACGAAAGGAGAACGGTCGAGGGGAGTTCGGGTCTGCCGGGAAAGCCGAATCCTCAGTCGCACAGGTCATGGAGGGAGGGAGGAGAGGGCTCGCTAAATAGGGAGGGGCCAGAGCAATATGCAGACCCCCTGCTTACATTTTGCCCTGCTGGGCCGCCATTAAAACCGGAGTTTTTGGAACGGAGGAAAAAGCTTCCTCCTCCTCCTCCAACTGTCTGCAGCCCCCACAGAGCTTCCCCGGAGAGGAGGGGGCCGCAGCACCAGCCGGGGCCCTGTCCCTGAGCCAACGATGGGGCTCGCGAAAGAGAGAACGGGGTTCAAATCCAGGTACCCTGAAACTGCTGCCTTTTCACAGTTTTATTCAAAGAACCAAAACACACATAATTAAAGAGGGCAGAAAATGCCCTCGGTTCCAAGGTGCCCCTTCAGCATAATCTTCCCAAGTTTGGGGATCGATCTCATAAGGAATCAAAAGCAAATCCCCCCTTTAGTCCCTGAGGATTGAATTACGCCTCTGTTGGTCTCCCTTTCCGAGGCCAGATGGGTCTTCCCACAGTTGGGGTCCTGCCGAACGTCCCTCTGGCAGTTGGGTTTTTTGAACGTGGCCCTGGAGAAGCTAACTTCCATTGCAGGAACATGGCCACAGCAAGAGTCTCGAGGTTTATGACTTTAGCTGGGCCAAGTCAAAGACCTTCTTCACGGGCTGACCGTGGCAACAATCCCCACCCCCACCCCCGACATTCTGTTCCATTCGGTTCAACTGGCGGCATGCATTGGCGCCAGTGCACAAACTCCCACCCTACACGTTGGTGCAATTTCCCCCGGGGCCAAGTGGCAGTGTGTATCTGTGAAGAGACGACTCCTTGGGTCTCGTGGGGTCTTCCAAGATGGGTGCTGGCCTAGGGAGCAGGAGGAGGGTCTGTACCCCGTGGAGCCCTGAAGAAGCCATCAAGAGACATACTAGATTCTATGCAATCCACACACCCCCAGTCTCGCGTTTATTAATTTTAATTATATCACGGAGATCAGAATAGAGGGTTCTTTCTCCCTTGAGGCTACAAGGCTGTAGGTCAAGAATACATCATGAGAATGTCCCTTTCTGCTCCTCGCTTCTCCTTTCGCCGCATTAGACTTGAAAACCAGTTAAGAACATAGGCCTTCAAGCCTTCGTAGCATCCCCCAACGCCATTGGCTACCACTTCCTCCCGCCGCCTCTTCGTTGGTCCCTTTCGCCATCAGTCACGCGCACCCCCGCCCTCAACAGTTATTTGTTTCCCTCGGCCAGTCGAGAATGTACCAGAGTCTTTAAAAGCTGTACATCCATTGTGAAAGGAAGCGTGGGGGGGGGGGGGAGTTGACTTAAATAGTACAGCAGCCATTTGGTGGTAGAATGTCACCACAGACTTCACAGTCTCCCATCCAAGTTCTAACCATGGCTGACCCAGCTTAGCTTTCCAGATCTGATGAGACCAGGCTTGCCTGAGCCGCCCAGGTCAGGGGAAGAGATTAACAGAGGTGGCTTGCTATTGCCTGCCCTCTTTCCGTGGAAGGTGGTTAATTTCCATGTCTCTGGCAAGCATATGGCCGGCTGTAATGGGTGAAGTTTTTGACGTTCCACATCAAAGAACCTTTGTCTAAGCAATCCGAGATCACTTTCAAGGCCGCTTAGCCAAAGTGATACATGAAAGACGACATCTTCAACAAACCAGATCTTATTGTCGAAGGCTTTCACGGCCGGATTCAACTGGTTCTGGTGGGTTTTCCAGGCTGTGTGACCGTGGTCTGGTAGATCTTGTCCCTAATGTTTCCCCTGCATCTGTGGCTGGCATCTTCAGAGGTGTATCACAGAGGGAGTTACGCATGCAGGCGAAACGTTAGGAACAAGATCTACCAGACCACGACCACACAGCCTGGAAAACCCACAACAGCCAAATCTGATCTTAATCAGTTGATTTAAGTATTCTAAATATTTTGACATATATTCGAGGATTTTTAGCCAAAGTGATAAATGAAAGACGATATCTTTAACAAATCTGATCTTAATTAGTTGATTAAAGTATCTATTTTTTGTGGTCGTATATTCAAGAACTTGTGTATATATAGTATTTTAATATAATTTGGATATTGGATATTCCATTATTTTGTATCTGTCTCTATGATTATATTGTATTGATAGTTTTAATACTGGGCGCCAAGTGGAACGCTGTAATTTTATGTTTTAATGATGCTATATATTAATTATTTGTTGTTACTACTGTTTATGTAACATTATTTTGTTGTTCACCGCCCAGAGCCCTCAGGGGATAGAGTGGTATATAAATGATAATCAATGAATGAATGAATGAATGAATGAATGAATGAATGAATGAATGAATGAATGAATGAATGAATGAATGAATGAATGAATGTAGTGTTTTATATAATATGCCTGTATTCCTCCAGATTAGAACACCACTATATAATATAATATCCCCTTCGGGGATGGGGCTGTATAAAAGTCTAATAAAATAAAATAAATAATAAAAATAAATAAAGGTCATACTGTACTGGTATGGCTGCCTCTGTGTAGCAACCCGGGACTTCCTGGTTGATCTCCCAGAAAAAGACTAACTAGAGTAGACCCTGCTTTGCTTTTGAGATCAGACAAAACTGAGTTAGCGTTGCCTGTCCAGGGCAGAGACAAAAAGAGGTGGTTTGCCATCATCTGGGGTAGCAACCCCAGACTTCCCTGGTGATCTCCCTTCCAGCCCTAACCAGGGCTGACCTTGCTTAGTTGGCAAGATCTGAGAAGATCCAGCCAAGCCATTTATACCAGCAAACAACAGCAATGACAAAATCCCACCTCAAATGAATTATGAGCTGCATGACTTGCACACGTTTGGAGCAAAGGTTGAATATGTATCCTCAGCATCGGCTTCACTCCTGTCCAATGGAAAGAATGAGGATTCTTTTGAGCACAGGCATACTGTCAGTTGCTCAACACATTGGTGTTTGGAATATGCTGCCACAGGAGGTGGTGATGGCCACCAACCTGGATAGCTTTCAAAGGGGCTTGGACAGATTGATGGAGAAGTCAATCTATGGCTACCAACCTTGATCCTCCTTGATCTGAGATTGCAAATGCCTTAACAGACCAGGTGCTCAGGAGCAATAGCCACAGAGGGCCATTGCTTTCACATCCTGCATGTGAGCTTCCAAAGGCATCTGGGAGGCCACTGCGAGTACCAGAGTGCTGGACTAGATGGACTGGGAGGCCACTGCAAGTAGCAGAGTAGCAGAGTGCTGGACTAGGAGGTTAAGAGCTTGTGTATCTAATCTGGAGGAACCGGGTCTGATTCCCAGCTCTGCTGCCTGAGCTGTGGACGCTTATCTGGGGAATTCAGATTAGCCTGTACACTCCCACACACGCCAGCTGGGTGACCTTGGGCTAGTCACAGCTTCTCTGAGCTCTCTCAGCCCCACCCACCTCACAGGGTGTTTGTTGTGAGTGGGGAAGGGCAAGGAGATTGTAAGCCCCTTTGAGTCTCCTGCAGGAGAGAAAGGGGGGATATAAATCCAAACTCTTCTTCTACTCTTCTTCTTCTTTCTTATTTTCATATGTTCACAGCTGGGGGGAGAGCCAACTCAATCCTATGTCTAGAGAAGAGGATTTCCTGTTCAGAATACGTAGCTTCTTGCAGACAGCTTGGCTCTCCAACGTCTCTTGAACACATGGCACCGCTTTAAATTGAGAGAGACCCTTGATCAAGATTGTCTTCTCTGATAAAGCCCCTAGAGACATGGGGAAATTCCCAAAGGGTTCCCAAACGCCAGAATCAAGACAGTGACTAATGAACACCACCCAGACAAAGGAGGTCTCCAGGCAGTAAGCAGTCAAAGGGCTAGTGAACACCACCCAGAACACCACCCACCACTCTAGGCAGTAAGCAATCAAGGGGATCAAAAGGCCAGGCAACTACAATGCAGATGCCCTCACTAATTGATTATGTTGTCTCCATGGTTGCTCACATGCTAAATGGGTGGATCCCACCCAACACATGCAAATCAAACTTGCTAACTGCGCCCTTTACACTTTTAACCAATGCAAATGCTTCTTTCTCCCACCCTGGACATTCCACGGGTATATCTACTCCACTTGCTTTACTACCATCAGATCCTGGGAAGATGCCAGCCACAGATGCAGGCGAAACGTCAGGAGAGAATGCTGCTAGAACACAGCCACACAGCCTGGAAACCACACAGCACCCCAGTGCTTCCGGCCGTGAAAGCCTTCGACGATACATTCTCAAAGGGTTGTTTTGGAGACCTTCTTCCCGCCATTTTCCTCTCCTGTTCCTCAGTTTTTCGAGGATGGGGGATTGGGACTGAGGTAAACACTGCTTTCTTTTAGCGAAGATCTGCACCCAAATTATTCATGATAGGGTCTGATTCCAGTATCGCTCAACAAAATAATTGCCCGGGCAGCTGTGATTTAGCCCCCAAAGGCCCGACTTCAAAACAGAAGCAAAACTGAATGTGTTCTTCAGAAATCCTGTGGATGTTTAGCTTTTCTTTCCTAACTATTGCATTATGATTCATCCCGTAATTGGGGATTTGGGGTGGGGGCGGAAGGGAACACAATAATTATGTCTCCGGAAAGTAGAACACCACTGCAAACGGAACTAAAATGGTAGGCTGTTACTCACCATAAATAATAGCTGTAATTTTTCAATAGCTGCAGAAGAGAGAAGGGAAATGGTCACTCTGCTCTTAAGATATGGTTGCTTAGCCCTGTTTCAGCTCCTCAGATGAAGATCAAACAAACGCAGAAGGAACTTCCATTTGTAAAGTTCTCTGCTTTCCTCTTGTATTGTGGTGGCAGATTCAGGTTCAAAGTTATGTTCTGTGCTCCAGGGAACTGGACGCATTTATGTTCGACGTTTCATAGATACGTTTGAAATGATGGCATGGTCGGTATTCGGTCACGGTGAGGTTACTAGCTCGGCTCAAGAACCATGGGGTTTTCTACCCCAGAGAGTAAAAAGACCTGACAGGCTGGTGGGTTGGGAGTAAAGTAGGCTGACCAGACGTCCTGCTTTTGGCAGGACAGTCCCACCTTGAAACAACTTGTCCTGTGTCCCGCGGGTTTTTTCAAATGTCCCGGGTTTTGGAAGGCTGCCGCACTGCCTTCTGGGGCGCAAGGCAGTGCGGCAGCCTCCCGCGCGGCCACAGGAGCACACAGCCTTCTGGGGCACTCCTGTTTCCTGCCCTGTGACAGGGTGGGAAATGGGAGTGCCCCAGAAAGCCGTGCGCTCCTGCGGCTGCGCGCGTGGCCGCCCGCCCGTCCTGGTTCGCAAAGGTGACCATCTGGCCACCTTAAAGAGTACACTGCTAGTTAAGTGACCCATCTGTCACTCAGTCTCACCGCAGAGGACAGGTGGGTCATCTGGTTATTCCCTCTGGCACTGAACAGAGAAAAGTGTTGAGAGAGTTCTGAAGAACTGTCACTAGCCCAGGGTCGCCCAGCAGGTTTCATGTGGAGGAGTGGGGATTCAAACCTGGTTCTGCAGATTAGAGTCCAACACCTTTAACCACTCTACTACACTAGTGTGTGTGTGTGTGTGTGGGGGGGTTCTGCCATGGTCAGCCCTTGTTTGACCCGGCCATATCTCCTGTCTCTGCCTGGGATGTGGGAACCCTTCTCTTCTCATTCCTGCGGTGCTTGTGTTTTTCTGCTTTGCTTCTCAGGCCTTGTCAGCTCATAAGACACCTGCTGTTGTAGTTCTGTCAGTAATGTGGAATGTCGGTTGTTTTGACCCGGGGTGGGAGGAGGTTTCTTCTTCTCTGGACCATGAGACTGGAGGGATGCCATCCCTCCTTGGGAACTGGTAGTCAGGTAACATGACACGAGGGTGATGTGAAGTATATTGAAGGGTGCTTTGCTGGTAACTCTTTTGTTCTGGCAACAGAAGTCTAAATACTTGTTCCTGATGTTGTTTCATAATAAAGAAATCAACAGAAGAGGAAAAGATGAATTTATATCCCCCTTTCTCTCCTGCAAGGAGACTCAAAGGGGCTTACAATCTCCTTTCCCTTCCCCCCTCACAACAAACATCCTGTGAGGTAAGTGGGGCTGAGAGAGCTTTGAAGAACTAGGACTACCCAAGGTCACCCAGCTGGCATGTGTTGGAGTGCACAAGCTAATCTAGTTCCCCAGATAAGCCTCCACAGCTCAGGCGGCAGAGCAGGGAATCAAACCCTGTTCCTCCAGATTAGAGTACACCTGCTCTGAACCACAGACTGCAGAGTCTTTTTATTGAACAGTCCAGGGGCATGACACACTCTGAACTGGGGCAATGTCCCAAATCTGATCGAGTCAGGGAGCGTTGCCCCAGTTCCAGATTAGTTTCCAAGCTTGGTCATTCAACCTTTGGGGATGAGGCGGCCTGTAAATGTAATAAATAAATAAATAAACAAACCTACTCTGGCTATTTTGCAGCGGCATCATTAGGAACACGGCCACAATTTGTAGCCGGGCTGCTTTGATTCAAATATCAGACCCATGTCCGTTTTGCTCACCTGGGACAAAATGCTCCTGTCGCTATGATTTGCAATGCAAACTGATATCAGAAAATGTAGGTCAGTTTGTTCAAGGACGCACAGGAACCGCTACAGGTCTTCTCGCTGAGGAGTAGGACAAAATCGGGAGATTCATATGGCTTTGTTACCATTTTTAAAAGGCTCCTTGATCTGGACTATAGGAGACTTGTGAATGAGGCCAACACATTTTGTTCTTCCTCCTTTTTGGGCATCCCATTTAACAACTTAACCACGGCTAGATATTTATATTGGTTCATTGAGCCTAAATGGCGACGGGCAGGAACACTAGCTGGTTGTAATGTTCTACCGTCAGCTCTTCGACAAGGGAGAAGACTTGAGCTCTCGCGTCGTGAGAGAAAATGTATTTGTGAGGTTGGTTGTGAGGAGTCATGTTATATTATATTGCCCCTTGTATGCGCCTGCAAGAGCCAATTTTTTAGCCCCCTTGTTAACAGGCAAAGTCGAGACAAGCGATCCACAAAGAATTATATTTCTTGTCAAAGGCTTTCACGGCCAGAATCACTGGGGTGCTGTGTGGTTTCCAGGCTGCATGGCTGTATTAAAAAAGAAGAAGAAGAAGAAGAAGAAGAAGAAGAAGAAGAAGAAGAAGAAGAAGAAGAAGAAGAAGAAGAAGAAGAAGAGAGAAAGAAGAGAGAAGAAGAAGAGGAGGAGGAGGGAGGAGGAGGGAGGAGGAGGGAGGGAGGAGGAGGAGGAGGAGGGAGGAGGAGGGAGGGAGGAGGAGGAGGGAGGGAGTGAGGAGTTTGGAATTATATCCCTCCTTTCTCTCCTGCAGGAGACTCAAGGGCAGCTTACACAAATCTCGCCGCCTTCCCCCCCTCTGCTCAAGCTTACACCCCTGTGAGAGGAGAGGTGGGGCTGAGAGAGAGCTCTGAGAGAGAGCTGTGACCTTCAGCCCAAGGTACTGCCCAAGCTGGCATGTGTTTAGGAGTGTACAGGCTAATCCTGAATTCCCCAGATAAGCCTCCACAGCTCAGGCGGCAGAGCTGGGAATCAAACCCGGTTCCTCTCAGAGGCTGTGCTTTACTCAAGAGCAGCCCTAGAGGAAAACTAGCCCTGCAGGCAAAACCAGAGTTGGATGCCCCCACCATAGTCGGAAAAGCCCCACTCCCACCACATGACCAAAAAAAATTTTTCACCAGGACATTGGATTTGCACTGCAGGAACATTTTTTAGGACAACATACTCAGCACGCTTTCGAAAATTTCAGCATATCATCAGGGTGACTGTTCCTTATGCTACTCCCCATGTTTGAGTGAGAGTTTTGGTTTGTAAGCTGAGTCCAAAGTTATGGACTCCCCAAAGATAGACCATACCCATCCCCCATTGTTTCCAATGGGAGCTAATAGGAGATGGGGGCTACAGTTTTGAGGGTCCATAACTTTGGCCCCCCTGAACCAAACTGCACCAAGCTTGGTGGGTGCCATCATCTCCAGATGATACCCTGAAATTTTGGTGTCGATACATCCAAAAATGCACCCCCTGCAGGAACATCCTAGAAATTTGCCCAAGAATCTTTGTTCTGCATTGAGTTTTCTGCATTGCTGTCAATGGGGGTTGCAGGCTGTGGGGGGCACATTTCTGAAGGCACAGTCTCAAAACTGATACCCCCCAAGTTTGGTGCAGTTTGGTTAGGGGGGGCCAAAGTTATGGACCCTCAAAACTGTAGCCCCCATCTCCTATTAGCTCCCATTGGAAACAATGGGGGATAGGGGCACCCCCTTTGGGAGTCCATAACTTTGGACTCCCTGAACCAAACCTCACCAAACTTGGGAGGTAGCATAAGGACAGTCTGCTAATGATACACTGAAATTCTGATCTCCGTGATATAATTAAAAACAGCGCCCCCTGCAGGCCAAAAATGGAAAACCACTAAAATACCCAAAAACGAACCCAGCATTTTGATGCCCCCCACAAGGTGATGCCCTGGGCAGCTGCCCACCTTGCCCAATGGGCATTACGCCAGTGGTTCCTCCAGATTAGATACACGAGCTCTTAACCTCCTACGCCACTGCTACTCCAGTAGCATTTTCTCCTGATGTTTCACCTGCATCTGTGGCTGGCATCTGAAGGAGGATCCGCTGAAGATGCCAGCCGCAGATGCAGGCGAAACATCAGGAGAAAATGCTACTGGAGCATGACCATACCGCCCAGAAACCACACAGCACCCCAACTGTATTTCTTTTAAATCACGAGAACGTGACCTTAGAGGCCGTGGCTAAATTCTTACACTTGGTTATTTTAACACGTTCTTAATTATGTTCCTATTTTTAATCAAAATTTTGATTTTGATGCCAATAAAGGTTATGAAATGACATGAAAACATGGCCTTGGAGCGCTCTGAGCCGCGATGCCACTGTGGATACACAAATTCAGTTGCAGCCGGCAGTAACGCGGAAGATGCAACCGACTCATGCTGAGCAACTTCGGAATCACAAGGGTTCCAGGGCTCTGAGCAATGCCATTTGAAAGGCCCAGTCCCATAAGCTTCAAAACGGACAAAATGCTGGCACACGTCTGTCATAAACGGCCTTTAAAAAAATAATCTAGAGAGAAAGGAAGGTATTTCTGCAAAGCTGAAAGTAGCATTTGAGCCCTCCTTCCCCTTTGCAGCTTTGGCTGGGGAAACGATTCCAAACAGCAGTCAATAATGCCCTCCAAAGGTGTGAATTGTTATTGCCGGCCTTGCCAAAGCAAAGATTAGCGCTGCCGCTCGACGCAGTCAGACAAACTAATGTGACCTAGAAATGAAGCACGCGTGCCCCTCTGAATTCCCCAAGCAGCCACATGAAAAGAATTCATAATCTTGAACGGATATATTATCTGTTCCTGTGGGGTTTTTTTTAAAGCAAGCTAAATAAATTGCCTTGACCAGATTAGAATGATTAAGAATTTGTGCACTGTTGGCTCAACGATACCGAAAAAATGTTATGAAATCGAAAATGTTGGGGACAGATTAAAGAAAGGCGGCACTTTTTTTGAAGTCGGTGAGGCAAGGGAACCTTTTACTCGGCGTGACTCATAGACGCCTGTGAAACGGGCATCTGGATGAATAATGGCGTTCATAAATAAAGTTGGAACATAAGAACAGAAGAAAGAGCCTGCTGGATCAGACCAGAGTCCATCTAGTCCAGCACTCTGCTACTCGCAGTGGCCCACCAGGTGCGTTTTGGGAGCTCACATGCAGGATGTGAAAGCAATTGCCTTCTGCTGCTGCTGCTCCTGAGCACCTGGACTGTTAAGGCATTTGCAGTCTCAGATCAAAGAGGATCAAGATTGGTAGCCATAGATCAACTTCTCCATAAATCTGTTCAAGCCCTTTTTAAAGCTATCTAGGTTAGTGAACATCACCACCTCCTGTGGCAGCATATTCCGAACACCAATCACACCTTGCATGAAGAAGTGTTTCTTTTTATTAGTCCTTATTCTTCCCCCCAGCATTTTCAATGAATGCCCTCTGGTTCTAGTATTGTGAGAAAGAGAGAAAAAATTATCTCAGTCAACATTTTCTACCCCATGCATACTTTTATAGACTTCAATCATATCCCCCCTCAGACGTCTCCTCTCCAAACAAAAGAGTCCCAAATGTTGCAGCCTCTCCTCATAAGGAAGGTGCTCCAATCCCTCAATCATCCTCGTTGCCCTTCTCTGCCCTTTTTCTATCTCTTCAATATCCTTTTTGAGATGTGGCGACCAGAACTGAACACAGGACTCCAAGTGCGGTCGCACCACTGCTTTATATAAGGGCATGACAATCTTTGCAGTTTTATTATCAACTCCTTTCCTAATGATCCCTAGCATAGAGTTTGCCTTTTTCACAGCTGCCATGCATTGAGTTGACATTCCCATGGAACTATCAACTAAGACGCCCAAATCCTTGGTAACTTGCTACCAAGTCAATTCACCCGTTATAAGATGGCCTTTCGAACCCAGACCACAGGCTATTTTGCACAGGTCTGCCCCCCAGGTGTAAAAGAAATGCCCCCTTGCCATTTGGTTGAGTGACATGGCCATCTGGTTGAATGACGTGGGTGCCCTATCTCTGTCACCAATCCCAGATTTGATCAATGAAGGAATCAATACTTTGAAAGCAGAATTCTCATTTATTGACGGCAAGCATAGGAAAGCTATTGACTTGTATTGTCAGAACTTCCCTTGGAGTGGGAAGGTACTGTTTCACACACACACACACACACACGCACACACACATGCACGCACACACACACGCACACACATTCCTCAGATGGTGAGAACTTAGATGAAAACGGCTGCTTCTACCCTCCCCCACCCGCACCCCCCACAGCAGCAGAGGTGAGGCCAGACTGGTAAAGGGAAACATTTCCTACTTAAGCAGTAAGCATCCAGTAGACAGAAATATGGCAGGACTCAGGCTGAGAAACTAAAGCGTCGTTACAATCTCTGAGTGAGACAGCACATCTAGGGCAGTTTGGATTTATTTTCAATTCAATTTTTAAAAAACCTAGTAGTCTTTCTTTTAGAGCAGTGATGTGAGCACCAGGCAAGGCGTGTGGCCGAGCATGTGTAACCCCCATGCTCAGAATGGGTTGACCCAGTAAGGGGTGGAGACTCAAAGCAGCAAGAGGCTGCAGTTGTAGTTGGAGGAGACAAGGCTACGCCATGAACTTCGGACGCTTGGTTATGTATAAGCCCTTAACACCTTGTTAAGGTAACTGCAATATTGTTGGGAACTACTGGGAAGGTAGTTGTTTATTTTTGCTCTGTTGTAAATGTTGGAGTTTATTGTTTCAGGGTTTCTTTTGTGGTTGTAATGGGTGAGAGTTCTCCTGGAAACCTTCATCATGTTGAGTCCTGTTCATCAAGCCCTTGGAGTCTTCAGGAGCCAACACACTTGCAAAGAAGAATTGGACTTGGCAGTATCAGTAGACAGTAAATATAAGGACTTGAAAATGCAACCTGAACAGGCCTTGAAATGTGATGTTAAATGTTGATGTTATATGTTAAGAAAGTAAACCATTTTGTTTTTAAAATTGTTGTTTCAAACTCATTCCAGGTTCTGCCCCACAGAACCCACAAGCTGAGGTTACACGTGGCAAAAGGCACCCTGAACACAGCAAAATACGGACTTCTTGTAGTAATCTCAGAGGTTACATCATAGACTGAATTATACAGTAATAATTCAAGGCCATCAAGCTTCTTCCTCCGAGATGTCCGGGTCTTATCTTTGGTGAGGAAATAAGATGTTTGCCTGCTGGCTCTTATGCATATTGATGTTCCGCCCTGTAACTTTCAGTTTTGGGAGAGGCTTTTAGGAAGGCTGGGTGATTGTATTATTCTTTAGTGATTCTTCCCAAACTAGGAGGAAATCACGTAACATAAATTCTGCCATCGGCTGTGGTCTCTTCCTGGGTGTGTGTGACAATTACTTGGGGCTATGTAAAAATGCAAAAGGGGTTTGCCGGATTCATTAGCTGTGTCCACCTTCAGCATAGACTAATCTTTTTTCGTTTCAGCAAGCTTGGGCCATAGACAGTGGTTTCAGGGAGTAATACATTTTACAGCAGGAAGGAAAGCTTTTTGCCGAAAACCAGAATAAACCGAAGACATATACTAACACTATATGTCTATCAAACATATTAAAACAAAGTCCATCTCTGGTTACACTAGGAAGCAACATCAGTCTTGGTCTTTATATCTTGCCTGTTGTACGTGGCCGTTGTGCGCTGATCCACCACCACGGCTTGTCTCACGTTCCTTTCCGGAACCTTCTTAGAAATAGGGGCGTGCAATGATGTCGTACAGCTTATACTCCTCAGACCTGGAAAACTAAGCAGGGTTGGTACTTGGACGAGAGATGTTTGTTATTTCGATATTCCTTAGTCTTTTTATATTCCTCCATTAGATCTATAATTATTTTGATAGATTTAATATGGTACTAATGTTTTAAGTTGAAATAAAAAAAATTAAAAGCCCTCCTTACTGTCAGGGAGGGCGGAAGTACGGCAGGGGAGCTGGGGTGGAGCCAAAAAGATGCCCTGCTCGTACAATCCATAGAAAGGTCAACTTGTCCCCTAAATGTAAATCAGCACCGTACCATACCCACATCCACTCCCTGCCACACCATAGTGTGTGGGATTCACACCACCCCTGGAAAGTGGGGGGGGGGGATGGCTGAATGAATGGGAGCATTGGGTATGTGGTGGTACCAGGCACTTTTTGTTATTACCCTGTTTCCCCTAATATAAGACATCCCCCAAAAATAAGACATAGTAGAGGTTTTGCTGAAGTGTGAAATATAAGGCATCCCCCAAAAGTAAGACGTAGCCAAGTTTTTGTTTGGAAGCATGCCTGACGAACAGAACACAGAAAAATAAGACATCCCCTGAAAATAAGACATAACGCATCTTTGGGAGCAAAAATTAATATAAGACACTGTCTTATATTCGGGGAAACACGGTATTATATTGAGATATCAATATGAGAATTTAGTGGCCAGTGTGTTTTGTCTAAGCCAGGGGTCTGCAACCTGCGGCTCTCCAGATGTTCATGGACTACAATTCCCATCAGCCCCTGCCAGCATGGCCTGATAGGAATTGTAGTCCGTGAACATCTGGAGAGCCGCAGGTTGCAGACCCATGGTCTAAGCCTGTAAGGCTGAACACACTCAGACAATACTAACTTTAGAAAAGGAACTTTATTGACTTATGTCGCCCTAACGACAGGGTGCTGGAACTGAGGATTCCCGTCCTCAGTTCCAGTATTTAAACTATTTACAAAGACAGACAGCAACCAATCAATTCTTCCCCTCCTCCCAGCTCCTGGTCTCCCATTGGTTCTGAAGCTCTGGTGGAATGTAGCTTCTCAGTTTGTTTTCCCGCACTTTTTGGGAAAAGGCAGGAACCAATGCATGTTGGAAGTTGCAGTCCTGACAAAGCCTATGTGGTTGAGCTTCTTTTCTTTGACTTCTACATGCTGGCTATCGAAAGATACCAGCAGGATGAGTGGGAAGCAGGAAGATGCCAGCAACATGCAAGGGTCAGCAAGGGGGAAGGCATGGACAATCCAAGGAAGTGGGAAGGGTGAAGCTAGGTAGGCTGACTGTGGGCGGAGTGAGGGGGAAGTGTGCTTGGGGCACGTGTTGTGCTCTGCACCCCTGCTGCGGCGTTGCATCCCTCCGCCCCACCCTGGAACGTTCCCGTCATACCCCGGAACACCCCAGCCACACCCCCACCTCGTGGGTGCTACGCCACTGCTGTGGGCAGAGGGAAGGTGTCTGAGGCACATCTGCCCCACTCTGGTGGCAAACCAAATTAAAGTCACATTAAAAGTGGCATCACTTGCCACAGAGAGAACAACATGTGAAAGCAGGGCTCAAGGAAATAAATCCATACAAGAAATCTTGCTGCGATGGACATTTGCCTCTGCAGCGCAGCAGACACCTCGTGCATAATATGTCAGTAAAAGCGGAAGAAAGCCCCTCTGGAACTGAATGCACTTTTCCAACATCTCATGTTCCACCTCAAAATTCAAAATAGCACAAAGTCTGTGTGCACGCATGAATTGACCTTTTGCGAAATATGAAGCAGTACCTGACTTTTGCTGCCCCTTAGAGGCAAATGCATCCCCTGTGAAACACTTGCATCTCTTCAGACTCACACTGTTTCATTACCTGAAAAAATGGAGAAGTGTAGCCCAAAATTGTCAAGCAAAGCAAAACAAAACACTTTCCAATGGTCAGTTTCATAGTTATGCTGTTAATTATAATATGAAATAAGGTGCAACAATGTAATACAAATATGCAAACTCACAAACAAACAAACCAAGCCCCTCTTAAATAGACTATATCATACATGGAGTATCACCTATTACAATTAATAAATAACAACTTAGCACTATTAGAAACGCAGTCTTTAAAGAGTCTCTTTTTCTCTCAGTAGGGGTGATCTCAGTAGGGGTGTATTGCTGCACTCAAAAAGCATTGCGCTGTATTCCGATGCTCTCAGAAGGCAGCATTCACTTGTTGTCACAAGTATCCTCAAATAGCTTTCACAAGAGTCCTCAAATTACTTTCCTTCCTTTCCTGCAACACTCAAGGATGCGAGTCGTCTGTTGCCATCAGACCTGGTCTGCAGTTATTACCTAGGTTTCGTTCTTTCTTCATTGAATAGCAAAACCTTTGGTTGTTTAGGACTGTTGATACAGTATATTTAAAAGGGGCTACTTGGTGTTCAGTAGTAGAATGAGGAGAGGCTGCAGCGTTTGGGACTATTTAGTTTGGAGAGGAGACATCTGAGGCGGGATATGATTGAAGTCTATAAAATTATGCATGGGGTAGAAAATGTTGACAGAGAAATTTTTCTCTCTTTCTCACAATACTAGAACCCAGGGGCCATACATTGAAAATGCTGTGGGGAAGAATTAGGACTAATAAAAGGAGACACTTCTTCACGCAACATGTGATTGGTGTTTGGAATATGCTAAAGGTAACAAAGATGTAGGTAACGTCTAAATAAGCACTAACACATTAAACACATCACCCACTAGGCAGCCAATTTAGGTTTGGCATTTCTTATATATTAAGGAACAATGCTCATCACATACAATTGTAATCATATATCTATCTCATATCAACAGAATTTCATTATTCACTGTTGTATCATCACATGAATTATTTTTCTCTTTTTCTATTCAATAATCTAAACATAAACAATCCCTTCAAAGGTGTTTCCACATTCATTCAAATCCCAGGTTCTCGCAGTTGATCACAAAAGTTCATTCATAAATATTGCGGTTTTCAATTCATTGCTGGCAGGAACGCATCGCACGAAACTGCGCTCTTCGGTGCGCTCTTCGGTGCCTTCATCAGTGCCAATTTGCCATTTACTTGCACATGAGGTGTCCTATAGGTAACAGACGCTTTCCAAGAAGCTGTTAGGTGTGGTGGGAAGTCTGCAGTCTGAATCAGAAAATCCAGGCAAGGTTCACACATGGAGGCACAGCATGGTATTCATTGGATCTGAGATTGGTGCATTTTTGCATCGCTTTTATTGTGTTCCAAAGCACTCAATTTTAATAAGCACTTTAGATGATAATTTTGCTGACCATAATAATTTTGGGAACTCAGTTGGGAACTCGTCATTGGAAGGGTTTTTAGAATTGCTTTCAAGCATGCACTGCTCTTTTCTAGCAAAGCATTGAAATTGGAGATTCTTTTTTTTTTACTTTGCCTTTTAACCTCCGTAGCAAAGTCTTTATCCCATTGAAGTTTTTGGTTTGTTTGCTAAAATCTTGTCTAAGCTGGGAAGTTGAAAAAGAAAGACTTTGCGGCACCCTGTTTAAAAAAATGGGGGAAAAAATTTTTTTTTTTTGCTTTCACAGAATTGGCTTGGCTTGAAGTAATTTCATTACAGTTTGTTCCAGTTTATGAAGGAACCAGAGCGAGGAGGGTACTAAATGTTAAAATGTTCAACTTCAGTTAAAAAAGAGAGAAATAAGCAGTAATAGCCAAACAATAATAAATGACCATCCAGTATCCTGTTTTGTCTTGCGTGTTACATAAATAATGGCATAGAAGTGAAATCTGTATAATTTTTCTCCCGTATAACAAAAGCAATGTTATACCCTGGGAAAAAGCTGGGCGTCTCACCCCTCCCAATGCATTTTTTTTGGCCATTTTTCAAACGGAAAATTTTGTGGGCAAACACTGCAAAGAAACTTCTTAAAATTAAATGCTTCTTAAGGATCCTCATTCAGCTTCCTGGCCAAGAGGGGTAGTAGTGGATTCAGTCTTGGCCCCCTGAAGTCATTGTCCTACTGTATACCACGCTGCCTCTCCAAAACATCTGTAGAGCAGAGGCGTAGCTATGGAAAATGGAGCCCGGTGCAAAATCTGAGTTTTGCTGCCCCTCCCCCCGGTTCATTTGTGTTTTTTGTATTTTTAGCTTTAGGCCTGCAGGGGGCGCGGTTTTTAGGCTAGCAGCATGACACTTTCAGGGTATATTTAGGAGACTCTCCTGATGATACCAGCCATGTTTGGTGAAGTTCGGTTCATGGAGTACCCAAAGTTATGGATTCTCAAAGGTGTAGCCTCCATCTCCTATTAGCTCCCATTGGAAACAATGGGGAATAGGGCACCCCCTTTGGGACTCCATAACTTTGGACCCCCTGAACCAAACTTCACTAAACTTGGGTGGTATCATCAGAGTCCTCTGAAAACTCCCTGAAATTTTGGTGCTGCTAACCTAAAAACTATGCCCCCTGCAGGCCACAAACTGAAAAACACTAAAAAATACAAAAAACAAACCTGAAATTTTTGCTGCCCACCCCAGGCGTGCGCCTGGTGCAACGCGCACCCCCCCTCCCCGTTCCCCTTGTAGCTATGCCTCTGCTGCACAGGTATACCATTCCATCCTAAAAAGCTGAGCTACTTTTAATTGTTTTATCCAAATGGAAAAATGCCCATTGAGTACAGGTGAATCCGCAAAGAAAATACTTTCTTTCTTGATATAGCTGTTACTGACAGAGAGGAAAGCAGGTTGAACCAGTGCCTAAGAGACCCAGTTTTAAATTCCCACACTGCCTTGAAGGATTGGGGTGAGGGTAAAAATGGGGCAGGGTGAACTGGGAATGCTTTCCTGAGTCCCCTGTATTTTTTTAATAGATTTTTATTGTATAGAGTATTTATACATTTGTTACATTTAGTATTTTTCTTTCATCTATACATTTTTTCCATTTTCGCCCCCCTCCCCCCTTCTTCTTGTTAATTTTTTCATGCAAGCAGCAGGAGGTTCATTCTTCTTATTCTCTTATTCCATGGCTCTTCGTTAAATCCGGCATCTTCCATCCATTCTTTATACACTGTCCATATCTTCTTAATATCTTCTATTTTTTCTTTCCATAAAATATTTTTTGTCAGTCTTTCGAATATCTCTAGTTGTATTTGTTCCCATACATATTCCAACCATCTGGAAACTGTCCATTTTTTTTAATCTTTCCAGCCCAACGCCAACACTGCGTGTGCTGCTCTGATCATTATTTTATACATTGGTTCTAAACTTCTATTCACTCTAATGTCATCTATTATCCCCACAATTAGTAATTCTTTATTTACTTCAATCTTTACTTTGACCAATAGTTCTACATATTTTAAAATATTTTCCCAAATTTTTTTTACCATTTTACATTCTATCCACATATGTGTATAATATGCTCCATTTTCTCCACAATGCCAACACTTTGGACTCAGGCCTTTAATCATGTAAGCTAGCTGTATTGGGGTTCTGTACCATTTTAGTATAACCTTTCTTTCTAATTCCACATATTTTTCAATCTTTATCTTCTTCATACTATCCATTATTCTTTCTATTTTTTCATCCTCTAAGAAATCATCTTTTTCCCATTTTTGTTTCAACATTCTTATCATAAATTCTTTATCCTCCACTATATATTTGTATACTACTCCTACTATCTTCCCTTTCATTGTTTCATGGATTCTTAACCATTGATTCATTATACATTCACCTTTTATTCTATATTTCCTTAATTTTTCCCATAATCCTCTTATTGTCAGCCAATTCTCTCTCCCACCCATCTCTATTAAAAGTCTCTTCCTTTGTAATGGTATAATTTCTCCTTCATGAACTAAATCTGATAATTCTTTATGTATCCCTTCTTCTTTCCAACTTTCTCTTATAAGTTTCTTTCTACCTTTCTATTCCAGTCACGCCTCCCACTGGGGCTCCTATCCAGAACGCCAGGCATCCACTTACTTCTCCATTTTTCCCAAATATCCAAATTTACATTCTTTCTTTTGGACCTAGTAATTTTTTATTTGTAACCCTTTTTTTTTATAATCATACCTTGTATATATACCATGGCTTTTCACTCTATTCCCCTTATTTACTTCCATTTCTAAATTTCCAGCCATTTTGAGGTGTTATCTCTATTAATGTCTAATAAGCTTTTTATCTGGAATGCTTCCATAATATTCCTGAGTTTTCTGTATTCCCCAGCCAAAGAGATCATTTGGCATAGATACTTATCTTATTCATCACTCTCAGATTTTTTTTTTTATTAAATACCCATGCTTTCTTTATTTTCCTATCCCATTTTCCTTCAAATTGTTGTTTTTTAGCAATTTCCCTTTGGTAATGTTCTGAATAAATAAGAGATTTTAGGCAATATACACATCTCATTACTGCTTTTATCTTCCCCTGCTTATAGATAGGGTATTTTGCTTCCCACCCTTTTGTATTTATCGATTTTGAATTCTTTTCCATCTATTTTCATAGTTATACTTATACATCTTATCTTTCTGGTAGAAATTACAATTCCTAAATATTTAATTTTTTTCTTTAATATTTCTTTATTAAATTGTTTCTTTTCTATATTCAATTCCTAATATTTCTGTCTTGTCCATGTTCACTGTTAATCCTGAATATTTCTTAAAATCCTCTAAAATTATTTTTAACTCTTTCATTGTGTCTTCAGGGTTAGTTGTTATTAGTAATACATCATCTGCAAACATGTTTATTTTAATTTCTTCCTTATTTATTTTATATCCTCTTATTCTTCCGTTATTTCGTATTCTGTCTGCTAAATATTCCATGGCCATTACAAATAGAGCCGGAGACAGCGGACAACCCTGTGAGTCCCCTGTATTTTTGAACTCATATTATGGTACAGTTAAGTAAAAAATGAGTGTCAGATGTTTGGGGGGGTCCCACCAAAAGACCGGACCCTGGCAGATGCTCCATCTCAGGGTAGGCCAACACTGGCCCTGCATGTAGCAAACCCCTCCTAGTTTCTAAGCTCTGATGAGATGGGGCTAGGCTAGGCTGTCTGGTTGCAGCTTAAGTAATTCGGTGTAAGGCATTTTCATGTACATTTGTTTATGGAGTCATGCAAAAGGAGGTGGAGGAGGAGGAGGAGGAGGAGAAGAAAAAAGAGGAGGAAGAGGAAGAGGAAGAGGAGGAGGAGGAAGAGGAAGAGGGGGAAGAAGAGGAGGAGGAGAAAGGAGGAAGAGAAGGAGGATGAAAAGAGGAGGAGGAGGAAGAGGAAGAGGAGGAGAAGGAAGAGGAGGAGAAGGAGGAAGAGGAGGAGGAGGAGAAAGAGGAGGAAGAAGAGGAGGAGAAAGGAGGAAGAGAAGGAGGAAGAGAAGGAGGATGAAAAAGAGGAGGAGGAAGAGGGGAAGAAAGCAGCAAGGAAGCAAAGACTTGTATTTACACCTCTCTCCATGTGAAGCATGCAGTTTTCAACTGCTGTGAGCTGCCACAGGGCTTTTGTACGGCTGACTGGCCGGCCGGCCTCACCCCCCCACATCCAATAAATCACTTCCTCAGGATGACCAGCAGCAAACAGAAGACAACAATGTGCTGCTGCCGCATAACAAAACCGCCTGGTTCCATATGTTTATGTAACTGCAACTTGACTCTGTCATCCGCAGCCTGACTTTTACGGCTGCATTTCCTCTCCTTCCCTGGGGACTTGACTCCACCCCTCCACCCCTTTCCATTTATTGTGGAAAGAATTAAAAAATGTTTGCTTTCTGATGATTGTGCGTAAGGGTCCTTTCAAGCAGCTCTCAAAAAGAGTTGGTGGTGAATAGCCTTGAAGCTCCCTTGGATGGAGCAGAAGGAAAGCTAATTTAATTCCCGTCCCCTTATACTGATGGAACAATGCAGGGACTGGTTACATCATCCAGTTCAGGGGTGGAATTTTAATGCACGACAGAGACTGGCCCCCTGAACCTCGTATCCGTGTTCCAGACAATTGCAGTATCCCTCAAGCATAAAACACGAATGCAAAACCCACCACACTGTGTCAGCATTCCAAAGGTACCTTTTTTTCCTCTTGATCTTGTATGTATAAGAGAATAATACTGGAATGGAAGTTATTGTTTTCTTTATTACAAATTGGAGAATTGGGGTATTGCAACTTAAAAGGAAACTAGCCCACAAACCTAGTGTGAGGCCAAATAATTTTAAGGGTGACATCCTAGAAAATGGATATCATTATCAAAATAATAATAGCTTTATAACAAACTCTAAATAAGAGTGATTAAAAACAAATAGAAATAAGATAGATATGTTTTAATTGTATGTATTTTGAATTTTCATCTACCTATTGCGTTTTTCCTTTTTTGTTGTTGTGTGCAATGAAATATTCAAATTTACATGCACTATGTTAACACTGAATAAAGTTTTTCTTCAATGGAAAAGAAGAAGAATTCCAAAGGTATCTGAAGGCTCAAAAGAGTTGGGGAGCTCTGGGGAGCCTACCTTGACTTAGAAGCATTTGGATTTATATCCCCCCCACCTTTCTCTCCTGTAGGAGACTCAAAGGGGCTTACAATCTCCTTTCCCTCCCCCCCTCACAACAAACACCCTGTGAGGTAGGTGGGGCTGCGAGAGCTCCGAGAAGCTGTGACTAGCCCAAGGTCACCCATCTGGCATGTGTGGGAGTGCACAGGCTAATCTGAATTCCCCAGATAAGCCTCCACAGCTCAGGCGGCAGAGCTGGGAATCAAACCCGGTTCCTCCAGATTAGAATGCACCTGCTCTTAACCTCCTACGCCTCTGCTGCTCCAAATGACTTAGATGTTATTTCAATTGAGAGGAAGGGGAGTTGGGAGTAAAATGACAGCCTATATGGAATTCAGCTGTTCGGGCCCTTGGGATCCACGGCCACAGCCAGGATGGCTGAAAGAAACCCAGAGCATCTTGCTCAAACCCGCGCTTTGCTGGGGAAGCCTTGCTGAGCCTTGCACTTTCAGCTTAACCTACATCACAGGGTTGTTGTGATAATGAATCGGAGGAGAGGAGGAGAATGTAAGCTGCATTAGGTCTTCTTTGGAGGGAAAAGTGTGGTAAAAAAGAAAAGAAAGAAAGAAAGAAAGAAAGAAAGAAAGAAAGAAAGAAAGAAAGAAAGAAAGAAAGAAAGAAAGAAAGAAAGAGAAGGAATGAGCAAAAGAAAAAAATGAATGGTGGATTCCACAGTCTAATGCAGTGGTGGCGAACCTATGGCACGGGTGCCAGAGGTGGCACTCAGAGCCCTTTCTGTGGGCACGCGTGCACAGAGTTTGTCATGTGGGGTGGCGGAAAATCACACACACACCCCACACACATCTAGGCTGCCCTGGGCACGATCCTTTACCTAGGAGAAAGCTCAGTTGCCTCCTAGGGTCATGATTCACCCATTCAAAGTATTGCATGGTTGCTTCACCAAGCTTACTCCTGAGTAACGCGTGCCTTGGAGCCAACCGTTTTTCTAAACCAAAACCTTAGTATTGGGGTTAAATTGCCGTGTTGGCACTTTGCAATAAATAAATGGGTTTTGGGTTGCAATTTGGGCACTTGGTCTTGAAAAGGTTCTTGCCAAAATGAACAAGGAAGAAAGTAGTTAAACACTATTTTTTCAATTTATATAATCAATATAAGTGATATGATAATACATTCATTTGGAAAACATAATACAAACTACGTCCTTCACATTCCTCTTAGTCATTAATTGTTCAGATTTGCTTAGGATTCTTTACACCACATGAATCCAAGAAGCTACAGCTAATGAAGGTTTCATGTTAGAGAGTGATCAAGAATACACTTAAATTTATTTATTGCATGTCAGCACTTTAAATGATGGCACTGACGAAGGATTGAAAACGTTTTTTAGCGCAAAGCGTTTTGCTCATTGTTCAAGATCGGCTGGACACCAGTGCATTCTCTAGATTGCCAACAGATTTATGTTCTTTGTGTGTTAGCAGAGCACAGTGCGTATTGCCAAACATCTGCGTTACGTCACAGACATATGTGAGGGAAACGGCTTGGATTGTAAAACCCTTCAAAGAATGCGGCTTTTTGCCGCGGGACTCCCCCTCAGCGTACTATATACAGTCACCAGACGTTACAGGCAAGACCGTATCTAGGTCTATCATTCATGTCATTGCCTGGCACGTTGACGGATGTGGACTGTGATCTCTAACTATTTGGGAGGAACTTACTGTCACTTTAATCATCCATTGACCTATGGACTGTTTTTATCTTATTTCAGCCGTTCCTTTCGTTGCCACATATCATTCACGAAAGGTTTGCCACTTATGTACGATATTCAATGCGAAGGACGTCGTTTGTATTATGTTTTCCAAATGAATGTATTATCATATCACTTACATTGATTATATACATTGAAAAAAAAATAGTGTTTAACTACTTTCTTCCTTGTTCATTTTGGCAAGTATTGTTGTTTGGGGGGGATTGGCTCCCCATTTGTCTTGCATTCCCGACTGGTTTTCGTACTTGCCTGTTCTTTGCATTGTCTGGAAAAGGTTCGCCATCGCTGGTCTCAGGTCCGGCCTGTGCCTGACGGTTGGGGGATGGCGGGCGTTTGCAGAGGGAACTGTGTTGCTTTCTTCTCTGCAGGTGTCTGGCTCTCACTCTCTCCTTTGCCGGAGGCCTTGGCAGCCCGATCTTACCACGTGTGAAACGTTCCCAGCCGTGTCGTGCTTTGCAGTGGGCATAGAGTGGACCGTTTGGCTACAGCGGGGTGGGGGATATTCGGGGAATATAGGCAAGTAGTTTCGCGCCGGATCTTCAGATTCATCTTTGCTGATGTTTATCTTTCGCTTCGAAATAAAGACTTTAGGGCGAAAATCTACCGTTTCTATTATTTTCGGAGCCGAGGTCCGACATCTATTTATAATGAGTTGCAATTATAGTGAATGAGCCCGTTTTGATACGTGTTCAGGGTGTTGTTTAAGCCCATGGAAACGTTCAGGTTGCTTTTGTGCCTCTGCATGGAAACGCTTCTCTCTCTCTCTCTCTCTCTCTCTTTTACAGTGCCTGCAAAGGAATATAAAAACTAGCCCTCGCAGCCATGCCGGTTTTCCCACAATCCAATTGGCTGCACCTGCATAGCTTTGTGTGTTCAAAATACATTTTTTTTTTAGCGAAGGGACTATCTTGCAATGAGCAGGCAATTGTAAATGTGTTACTGAAGATCTATGAGTGAACTGGAAGACATACTTGCTGACACGGGGAGAAACCCTGTTTGGGGGACTTGCACAATGGCAGGCAGGCAGTGAATCAGCCTACAGCATCTCCTGCCTATTGTGTTCACACGGGAGCTCCTTCAACCCAGGATTTTGCAAAAAGATCTCTAGCTGAGCAATTTTTGAATAACCAGGATTGAGAGGAATACAATGGTCTTAAATTGTTTCGGGGCCGGGGGGGGGGGGGGGGACCTCTGTAAAGTTTTTCCCCAGAACACTATTTGCAATGTCCTGAAGGCATTATTATTATTGTAGATTTCACAGCTGCCAGATCTTTAGCTGGTTGTTGGCCTTCATTACAATTCGAGCCTCACCCTGAGGCCTAGGAAGTTGTAATGTATCGGCGTGGTATTCGTGTGGATCCCAGCAGGGCTGCCTTCTGAATTTGACAGATGTTAATTTTGTCAATTTGAAGATGTTTCAAGTGCTGCCTTAGTGTTTTTGGGATGGCGCCCAGCGTGCTGATTACCACTGGGACGACCTCAGCTGGTTTGTGCCATAGACGCTGAAGCTCGATTTTCAAATCGCAGTATCTAGTGACCTTCTCGTGTTCTTTTTGAATGACCCTGCTGTCACCGGGGACTGATATATCGATGATGCTCACTTTCTTGTCCTCGATCACGGTGATGTCTGGTGTGTTGTGTTTCAACACTTTGTCCGTTTGGATTCGAAAGTCCCACAGGAACTTGACCTTCTCATTTTGAAGGCATTATGATGATGATGATGATGATGATGATGATGATGATGATGATAGATTTCACAGCTGCCAGATCTATGTTAATTTTGTCAATTCGAAGATGTTTTAAGTGCTGCCCTAGTGTTTTTGGGTTAGGGTTAGGGTTATTTTTGGGATATTGTTGTTGTTGTTGTTAATCATCATCATCATCATCATCATCATCATCATCATCATCATCATCACCACCATCTTCATCTTGTATACCGCCCTCCCCAGAGGGCTCATTATAGTTGTGCTGTGCGGAATCCACCAAAGGAAAAAAAAATATGAACAAAAGGACAAATGCAAGAGAGTGAAGAAACAAAAGAACAAAAGAAAGAGAATAAGGAAACAAAAGAACTAACAAATGAAAGAATGAAAGCAAGCAAGTGAACAAAAGAAAGAACAAATGGAAAGAGAAAAAACCCAAGAAAGAACAGAAGAACGAAAGCTGTTCCAGCTGCACATGATGCCTGATGCTTGGGACTGTAGCATCTATGTCTATCTCACTCCCTTTTGCTCCTCCAGCATGCTTCTCGTCAGAAAAATCCTTTTAAAACAAAATCCTCCTGTGGCTGCTGGTGTGGCCCATGATCAATTGGAGCACAACTAGATGCCGCTCCAATTCTTTTAAAAATCCACTTCTCAAATTCACAGAGAAAATGCACACTCCCCCACTCCCCTTCCCTTCCCTCCCTTTGCGTGCGTGTAAACAGAAGCTCAAAACCCCGCAACAACACCGCTGCAGAGCAAAGAACACTGAGAAAAATGCTCCATGCATAACGGGCCAGGGAGAAACATCAGAGAAGGACGAAATTAGATCTCAGAGTAGAAGTCAAAGGACAGATGAGAGGTGACACAAAAGGATGGGAGGGTCTCTAACTGGTCTGCCCCCTCTAGCTGACCACTAACCCATTCTCTGCTGGGTCATCTTCTCGGTTCCTTTGTTCACTACAAATTGCTGCTTCTGTAACCTCTGCTTGTGGGTTCTGCGGGGCAGAACTTGGAAGGAGTTTGCAACAACTACTTTTAAAACAAAATGGTTTACTTTTCCTTAACATGTGACACTTATTAAACATTAACAGTTAATATAACACTTCAAGGTCCTGTTCAAGTTTCAATTCCAAGTCCTTATATTTACAGTCTATTGATAATGCCAAGTCCAATTCTTATTTGCTGGTGGCTGGCTTATGAAGACTTCAGAGGCTTGGTGAACTGGATTCAAGATGATGAAGGTCCCCAAAAGAACTCCCATCAACTACATTTACAATACAGCAAAAATAAACAACTCCTTTCCCACTCGTTCCCAACAACTTTGCAGTTAACTTAAACAAGGTGTTAAGAGCTTATAAAAAAATAAATCAAGGTCCCAGCCTGGTAGCCTTGCTTCCTCCAACTTCATGAGTTTTTGCAGCCTCCTGCTGCTTTGAGTCTCCACCCCTTTCTGGGTCAACCCATTCTGAACATAGGGGTCACACTTCCAGTCCCCATAACCCCCTTCCCTTCACCCTTCTTTTTCCTTTGACGTCAGAGTTCAAGCAACTGGTGGAGGAAATCCAAGGACTTTCAAACTTCTGCAATAGTCCCTTTGAGTACCTGCAGCGTGTGAAATCGTAACAGAACGAGAGAGTGTATAGAATAGAAACTATTGCAAAAAATGTGGTCATCTTGCAATGTCGCATCAATGGCTTTCGCCCTGCCCACTATTCAGCGACACATAGAATCATAGGCCCTTTCCGCACGGGCCTTATACAGCACCCTAGGGATGGCAAAAACTCCGTCCCTAGGGAGCTGTTCGCAGCTGCCCCGCCCTCGCTCCTCCCCAGCAGCGCGAAGCTGCCATTTTCCCACCTTGCTCCCCGAATGGCAGCGGCTGGAAGGCACCATCCCTCCTCCTTTCCCGATCGACTTACCTTCCCTGCGACCATCCGGCGTGTCGCCGAGGCCTGGGGACACGCCCCCTGCCCTGCGACTACGGAGCAGTTGCGCAGGGCAGGGGGGGAGGGTGTCCCCTGGCCTTGGCGACATGCTGGACGGTCGCAGGGAAGGTAACTCGATCGGGTGATGGCGCTCCTCGGCACCATCTTCCCTGTCGTTCCCGGGACCATTCGTGCGAACAGTCCCGGGGGGATTGGATCAGCGTCATGTATGCCGACCCAACCCCCAGCATGGCCATGCGGAAGCGGCCATAGAATCATAGAGTTGGAAGAGACCCCAGGGGTATAGTGACCAGGCATCCCGCTTTTGGCGGGACCCATCCGATTTTTAACAATTTCTCCCGCGTCCCTCCGCCTTGTAAAAAAGTCCCGATTTTTGCTGGCTCTCCTTGGCTGTCTCGTGCTGGTGATGGTGACAGGGGGTGCCCAACGCACCAGGCGCACGGCTATGGGTCACATGGGGGGCGCAAAATTCTCCCCGGCCCCTCTCCCTCAGTTTTCGCCAGTCTGCTGCTCAGCTGTGGCCTCCTGCCTCCTCGCGATCCCAAAGAAGCTGCCGGCAGCAGCCAGCCCTCCGCAGCCAGGCCAGAGCAATCAACTGTGAGAGCCTCTGAGCGTTTCTCCTAAGCAAAGGGAGCATTGACTGCTTCCTCAACTCCCTTCCTCCCTTGCAGAGACTTGGAGCCTGGACGACTCACTCCAGTCTTCCCCACAGCTAGCCTAGCAAGCACAGGAGTCGGGACTTTTTGTGGGCTGGGATCTCCGCTCTGGTTTTCCTTCGGCTGCTTTGCTCGCTGGTGGATGGAAGGAGAGGGAGAGAACTTCCTCACGATCTCCCCAACGAGGTGAGGGGGGGGGGGTAAGAAAGATTGGGAGTTGAGAGGAGGGTGTGTGTGTTGAAATTCATGGGTGCTTTGTGTTGTTTGCTGGGGAAAAAACCAGTTTCGTTTTCTCTTAGCTCATCATGCAACGGCCCTTTCCCAGTCTTAATTGCTGTGTCTTTCAATGGCAATTCATAGGTGATGAACTTGAGCTGCTAAAACAATTCCCCTTCTCGTTTCTGTTGTTCTAGGAAGTGAGATGGTTCTATACTCCAGGATACAGCTGATCATGTTACTCTTCAGCCCCCGCCAGCATGGTCAATTGGCTACATGCTGGCAGGGGCTGGGATGGGAATCTGTAGTCCATGGGACATCTGGAGTGCCAAGTTGTTCACACCACCGTTCTAAACCAAGGTCTCTGCTGCGGTATCTCTGAAGATGTTGGTTGAATAGTGGGAGCGGGGACTCTGGATTGGTGCTAGTATTAAATGTTAGCTTAGGGGCAGAGACTCTCAAGTTCTTGCTTTTTTGCTTTTATGGTGCCCGGACCCAGTACAGTGGAAGGCTTCTGAGCTTTATGAAGAGTTTCCATTATTATTCCTCAGAAACACTAGGAACCAGGGGGGGGGCATCCATTGAAAATGCTTAGGGAGAAGAATTAGCACTAATAAAAGGAAATATTTTTCAATGCTAAACACGCTGATTAGTGTTTGGAAATATGCCGCCACAGCAGGTGCGGTGATGGTGGCTGCCAACCTGGATATTTTGCAAAGGGGCTTGGGCAGATTGGATGGAGTGAGAAGTCACCCATATGGCTACCTCGGGATCTTGATCCCTCCTTTGATCTGAGATTGCAAAGGTCTTAGCAGACCAGGGTGCTCAGGAGCAGCAGAGCAGCAGCAGCAGCAGTAGGCCATTGCTTTCTACATCCCGTATGTGAGTCTCCAAAGCAGAATCTTGCGGGTTGCTACAGTAGCAGAGCACCAGGCCAGATGGTTCTCGGTCTAATTCCAGCAGGCTCTTTCTCTTTAAGGTTTTTACTCGACTGTTGTACTGAGAGACCTACACTTAGTCCCCTTCCAGTTTGTTGAGTAAGCCAGCCATATGGAATGGCTGTCCCCTCTCGCTACCCTGGGCTGTTTCCAGCAGGGCTTCTGGAGCTTTGAGGAGCTTTTTCCTTCAAAAAACAAGCAGTTTTTTGGGATTTTTTTCTGTGTGGTATCTGGCCAGTTGGCCCGTAAGCATTTAAGCATCAGTTTATCATCACTTTCACCCACAGCCCCCCCACTCACAAAAGAGATTCTGTGTTTTCTGTGATCCTGGGAGGGGGGACTCAGTTGCCTTTGGAAGCCTGCTCATCGCCAGCAATCCAGGCCACCAGCCTTGGAATCTGGCCAGTTATTCTGTATATTTAAGCATCAGTTTAGGAAATTTAGTGCCCCAGCTTTCCCGTGCATGTTTCTGTAGGATGCACTTGCTGAACCAGCAGCAACCGGTAGAGCGCTGGAACAACCGGCCTTCCCACGGGCCTTCTGGTCGCAGACCGCCTCCCACCACCCCGATGAGTCACCGGTCATGGAGCTACCTGGCTCTACAACCACCGGGTGTCCCAGACAAAGGACACGGTTCTGTTCCCCCCCAGGTGGGGATTAAGTCAGTGACGCCGATGCTCCCTCCCGCGACGTAAGGCAGCCAGGTGAGATCATGCCGCCATTGATGATCTCTCAGTCTCCCCGCTTCCTCCCGGGCCTCCGGAATCCCTGCTCACCGCTCTCTACACGCCTACGAATCATAATAAAAGGTGCCAGGAACCAGCACTGGAGAAAGTCGCTAGGAATACGGACACCACAGCTCCCTGCTGCTGGCTTCCACCTCAGATGTTATCACCGCCCCGCTCGCCTCGCTCTTAAGCGCTTCGACCTCGCTGGACGACTATTTCCGCATGTTTCTGAGAACTGTCTCCATGTGGCTTCCAAAGTGCCAGAAACTTTTGGAACGCGGACAGGAAACCTTCAGGCTTCAATTCTTTGTCTACTAAGAAGACAAGAAAGATGTCAATGCAATCTGTTTATTGTAGTTGTGTAGCCCCTGGAGGAAGAAGGTACATCAGTAGGTAGAAAGTTAAAGACCAGAATTTCCAAGATAGTAGTATTCTCAGAACTGCTATCAGTTCCATGCACAGATCCACTGAGCAGGCAGAAATTAGGGGCCTCAATGCATGATGAGGAAGTGATGCAAGAAGGAAAGCCTTAGATTTGGTAGGCACTGGGAGCAGTGGCATAGCCACCAGGTCAAGGGGTGTGGCGATGCACCGGGCGATGCCTGGAAGGCTGCCCAAACCCCAAAAAAAAAATGCATTTTAAAATATTTTAGTGTTTTTACTTTGTCGGCCTGTATGGGAAGCAATGCTTCTCTCTAGACTTGAAGCGGCACCAAAATTTCCAGGTTATCATCAGGGTGACATTCCTGGTGATATCAGCCAGGTTTGGGTGAAGTTTGGTTCAGGGGGTCCAAAGTTATGGACCCCGTTAAGGGTGCTTTCACCATTCCCCATTATTTCCAGTCAGAGTTATTAGTAGATAAGCTTCCCTTTGAGGGTCCAAAGTTATGGACCCTCAAAGCTGGAAGCTCCCTTGAACCAAACTTCACCAAACCTGGTGGTGGCTCATCAGGATAGACTCTTGCCGATACCAGCCAGGTTTGGTGAAGTATGGTGGTATCATCAGGATAGACTTTGCTGACACCAGCCAGGCTCTTGGTGAAGTATGGTTTATGGTTTACTATTAGCTGCCACTGGAAACAATGGGGAATGGGAGAACCCCTTTGGGGTCCATAACTTTGACCCCTGAACCAAACTTCACTTCAAAACCTAAAGTGGTATCATCAGGATAGTCTCCCGAAAGTAGTCTTGAAATTCTTTGGTACTGCTTTAACCATTGCTACCCCTGGACAGGCACTGTCATGCCCCCCCACAGAGCCTTTGGTTTATTTTAGTTTCCACAGTTAGTATGGGTTTAGCTATGTTTTGTACCAGTATTCAGTGGGAGGGAACCTAATTCTTAGCCCTTGTCCCTTTAAGAAGCCCTTAGGGCTGGCAGGTTCCCACGGCAAAGTTATTACCCAGCAACCTGTCTTTCGATTTGGCAGTTGGGGCCAACGGAAGCTTTCGGGTGACAGCTGCAGTTAGCCAACGGAGCTGGTGGACAGCAACAAGTTAGACAGTCCAAGATGTTATAGACTCTCAGTATTTAAGTTAAACAGTCAAAGATGTTATAGATTCACAGTATTTGCTAAACAGTTATAGATGTTATAGTCTCACCAGGCATTTACAATAAATTCCAGACTCCAGGAAGCCAAGTTGCTGCAACAAAGTAACCTTTATTTAGTTAGACCCGAGGGAAAGTTAGGGTCTGTCAACATTGTTACAATTAAAGCTTTAAGTATTGGAACTGTTAACTGGTTTGTCAGTGAGTCTTACATTCTGTTTTAGCCGGGTGCAGGCACCTCAAATAACCACCTGGGGAGCAGAACAAAGTCTAACTTGCAGTCTAACTTGAATGTTTCCGAAGTTTCCAAAAGGCCGAATTGAAAGTTTCTCAGTCGGGTGAGAAGCAAGTAGCTAAGGAACAAAGAAAGTCTGCTCTAGCAACAGTAAGAGATTGGTTCCTATAAGCCCTAAAGTAGCTGGGCATAGGAATATTGAAGTCTTTGCTAAGAGCACTGGAAGAAGAGAGAGATTGGTTCCTATAAGCCCTAAAGAAGCTGGGCATAGGAAAGTTGAAGTCTTCTTTGCTAGGAGCACTGGCAGAAGAGAGAGATTGGTTCCTATAAGCCCTAAAGAAGCTGGGCATAGGAAAGTTGAAGTCTTCTTTGCTAGGAGCAATCTGGCAGAAGAGAGAGATTGGTCCCCATAAGCCCCAAAGAAGCTGGGCATAGGAAAGTTGGAAGTCTTCTTGCTAGGAGCACCGTGGCAATGCAAGAAAAGAGAAGAAACTCACTCAGAGCCAACAAGCTCTTATTTCACAAAGCAATGCTAGAAATAAAAAGCCCACTACCAAAATGTTAGCATCTTTGCAAGATCAGGTGAATGTATTGCAGCTCAAAATGCCTTCTAAGGCGTGGCAAGACCTCCTAGCAAGTTACATTTCAATTCTGGAAACTGCCTTGTACAAGAACAAGAAACATCACCTTGTAAGGCGACCTTACAACAACTGTACCTTTTATGAAAATGTCAGCTAGGAGATAATGGACATTTCCCTCCTAGAGCTGTGACATTGAATACACTCAGAAGCCCTTGGAATATCACAGACAAAAGATGGAGAAGGATCAGAGAGAAAAAGGCAAACTTCTTTAACAACATTTGGTGTGTGGTTTATCCAGCAAGTTTCAGGGATTGCAAGCAAGTCAACAATCAGGAGATCCAGCACGCTTAAAGAAGAACAATCCACCAAACCAACTGTAGACAATTCTCGCATCCCCACGCAGAGGAATAGGAAGAGGAATGTCACCCCTCACATTCCAAGAAAGTTACACCTGAAGTGCTAAGCAAGTGTGGCAGTAAATCTGCAACTAAAAAAACCTCGGTCTTCCCATTAACATCCCACAGAACAAGAAGCACTAAGTCAGGCTCAAATTATAAGCAGTGCCTCTTTGTCGTTCCCAAAGAGTGGCTATGGAAATGAAGATCCTTGAAGCCAGCCGATGCAGCTAAGGCGGCTGCAAAACAAGTAGATTTCTTAAAACGAAAAGAAGAAATCATTGAAGAACAAGCTCTCACTCTTTTGAGAGCTCCAGGAAGCTGCCTCGTCAGGCACAGTTAAAAGCCCAGGAAGCAAAGGTAGAAGCAGCCTTGTCAACACTAAAAACAAAGAGCAAAGGCAGAAAAGCTGATAACGAGGAGCTCTCAAGTTTTGGAGCAAGGCCTTAAAGAGAGTTTATTTTACCTTCCGCCTGGAGTGCGAAGCCATTAATAGGAGGAAGAAGACTCCTATGATGAAGGTATCTTCCTTAATTTAATCCAACAGTCATCCAACTTTGAGAAGTGACTCGCTGATTCGGAAGTAAATTCAGAGCGACAGAACATCTGGCAGCTGCAGAATCAAAGCAGAACTAATGTCCCAGATGTCCAGAGTGCAGCAATCCATGGTCCAGTGCCAACCACAGCATAGCATGGTTGCACTCAGTAGTGGTGGAGTCAGCAGACAGTACCTCTACAAAAGGAGCTGCCCCAAGGTAATCAACAAGCAAAGTCAGTTAGCAAAATGAACAGAAATGAGGGGAGGAAACCTTTACAAATCCAGTTGGGATGCCCACCTCGACTCTTTAAGAAGTTTTGACAGGAGCAGAAGTCTCCTGAAGACCACAGTTGTACCTGGAGTATCAGCTTCACAGTTATACTTTCACTCCGCGATCATCAGGCAACAAATCCCATTATGCAACCTGACATCCCAAATTTGTCAGATGTTTTGAAAGCTACCCTTTCCAGAAATCCTAGAAGAGATTTAGCAGACAGGAGGCAAGTATCTTACAGAAGTTTCTCTTGATAAGTTTTCAGAAGACTAATACTTTACTTTTGAAAAAATTACATCTCCAGGAGAGCTCTCAAAGACCCGTTGAAACTAGATGCCGGTGGGAAGAGCTGACTCTTGCTTATAGCTTCTGGTTGGGGAACAACATCGCTAGCGCAAATAAGAAGAGAGTTCTATGCAGCACATGTAAGAAAACCCTCACATGGTTTTAGAAATCCAGCATGGAGTAGATTAGACGAAAGATATGGAGCATCTTCAGAAATAGAAGCTTCACTTCTACAAAGGCTTAAAACCTTTTCCCAAACTTCTGCAATGAAAGATTAAAAAAGAAACTGTGGGATTTGACAGGATCTGCTTTCAGTGAGATGGAAGTCTTTGCAAAAGAAAACCCTGAGCTGCCAGGACTTGTGCATGTTTGATCAGCATTTGTCTCAAAGAGAAGTTATCCACAAGTTACCAAATAATCACGTCATGGCATTACAACACCTGAAAGTTCGAGAGTGAATCTAGGAGAAAGGTGTAATGAGAGGTTTGATGTACCTTCTGCATAGTACTGCTATGTCCAGTGTATGGAAGATGAAAACCTTAGTATTTAGAGCATGACGAATCCATCAGTAATTCATCAGATAACAGTGTACCTGATGCTCCTGTGACCACTCAAGCAGGGCAGAAAAACAACAGTCATGTACAGAAAAAGCAGAAAATCAGCTCTCGCTGTAAAAAAAAAATCAAGGCGAGTGAGAAGAGATGGTACCTTGAATCAGAACCTGAGATAGAGGGATTTGATGCCTAAGTTGATTGTTACATCCTCTGTGCAAGAGCGAGAGATGTGCATCAGGAAAGGAGATAGAAAACATCACAGGTGATCCAGAAGATGATCTCATAGTAAACAGTTGGCACTCCGAGAGGCGTTCCAGACATGTCACAGAATCGACATGTTGTTCTGGACAAGTTCGAGAAAATAACAGGTCAACACAAACAGGGAAGTAAAATGAAAAATATCCTCTCTAAGAAAACACAAAAGAATTTCTAAAGCAGGAAGGCTGCAAATGGCTTTTTCAATCCACCACATGCATCCCATATGGGAGGAGCATGGGAGAGAATTGATAGGGGATAATAAAAAAGACTCTTGGATGCTATACTTTTGAATGTTAGCAATCTCATCAACATGAAGTCTTAGGTTACATTTCGATGGCAGAAGTAGTCTCTATAGTCAATTAGTCGGCCTTTAACTCCAATTTTCATCGGACCCAGAAAATCCAAGCATTTTAACACTCAGCAACTTTTGTTAACTTTTTAAAACTCCAGGAGTGGACCGGATATATAACTATAGCCTCAGGATTTAAAAAGGAATTACTAACTACAAAACAATCGCAACAGGTGCAGCGCCCTTTGGCTAATGCATTCTGGAAGAGATGGAGGAGAGAATATTTGCCATTGTTACAAAAAAAAAGAAGCAAAATGGGAAGAACCCCAACCAGATCTTCAAGTAGGAGACGTGGTCTTGATGAAGAAAAAAGAATCTCCACAGAGGTTCTCGGCCATTGGACATTGTGGTAGAAGTAGTCTCCAGGAGAGGACCACAAAGTGCGTGAAGGTTAAAATAAAGACAACTAAAAGCAACAGGGTGAAGAAGAGGACTTTGCTGAAATTGATAAGCCACAGTTCAGCTTTCCAGTGGAGCAAGATGGAGATGGCTGCCTTCCTTTACATGATGCGCAGCTCAACTCAACAAACATACTCTAGAAATAACTCTTGAAAGCTTCAGACCCCACAGTGTGGCAACAGACAAACATGAAAGGAGGAGATTCTCTCTTTGTAGCGGGGTGGGATAAAATGTCTTCGTGAAAACGTCCATTTTCTGCTACTTCTAATGACTTTTAACCCTGATTTTAAGAATGAAGATGGAGATTCTTCTTTATTCAGAGTTCCTGGAAACGTGTTGAACCACAAGCAGTGAACCACAAGCAGTTTGAATTCTGCAATCAAGATTGTTAGAAGTTTATAGTTATAGTTAGCATAGAAGTTTACAGTTAGCATAAAGTTGATATTATGTATTAGGATATGATAGTTATTAAGAGTAGTACAGTTGGCAAGAATAGTTAAGTATAGTTAGCATGGAAGTTGATAAAGGTAAAACTTCCAGAGGAAGTTTTAGGCGGGAGTGTCATGCCCCACACAGAGCCTTTGGTTTATTTCCCCTTTAGCTCTTGGCCAGAAGTTGCTGGTATGTGGCTTAGCTTTATGCTTTTGTACACAGTATTCAGTGCGAGGGAACTGAATTTAAGTTCCTCTTGTCCCTTTAAGAAGCCCCTCTAGGGCTGGTAAGGGTTCTACGGCAGGTGCTATTACCCAGCAACCTTGTCTGATTTTGGCAGTTGGGGGCAAACAACGGAAGCTGGGTGACAGCGTTTGAAATTAGGGGCCAACGGAAGCTGGGTGACAGCAACAAGTTAGACAGTCCAAGATGTTATAGGACTCCTCAGTATTTAAGTTAAACAGTCAAAGATGTTATAGATTCACAGTATTTAAGTTAAACAGTTATAGATGTTATAGTCTCACAGTATTTTAAGCAATAAAATTCCAGACTCCAGGAAAGTTGCTGCAACAAAGTAACCTTTATTTAGTTAGACCCGGAGGAGTCAGGGTCTGTCAACATTGTTACAATTAAAGCTTTAAGTATTGAACTGTTAACTGAGTCAGTGAGTCTTACATCTCTTGCTTTTGGCCGGGTGCAGGCAATTCCTAAATAACTCACCTTGGGGAGCAGGAACAGGCACTACTCAATTTTCCCCCAGATATTGGTCCCCTTCTTGGAGTGGGATTTAAAGGGAGTAATCTCATTCCCTAGATTAAAAAAAATTGAAAGTATTGTTGAAGGCTTTCACAGGATGTGGATTCAACTGGTTGTCGTGGGCTGCTCTACTGTCGCGGTGTTGGTGGTTTGCAGGGGATCTTTGTTCCTAATGTTTTGCCTGCATCTGTGGCTGGCATCTTCAGAGGCATATCACAGAGAGGAGTCTGTAATAAGAGAAGTCTGGACACAGTATATAACAGACTTCTCTCTGTGATACACCTCTGAAGATGCCAGCCACAGATGCAGGTGGAAACATTAGGAACAAGATCTACCAGGAACACGGTAATATCACAAGCAAGCCTGGAAAACACATTATCAATTGAACATTGAAAGTGATGCTGTTTGTGGGTGGATGGAATCTACTTCCTGAAACAGAATCATGCTTTCAATGTTGTTTAGATCTAGAGCCCAGATTCTCCCTTTAAAGTGGATTTTAAAAAAAGGAGAATCTGGGCTCTCTAGTCTAAAACAACATTAAAAGTGATGCTGTTTCAGGGTGGGATTCCTCCACCCTCCCACCCTCAAACAAAGCATCACTTTCAATATTGTTTCCAACTAGGAGTTCAGATTTGTGGAGTTGGGGCATGTGTTCAGGATTTTGTGAGTTGCGTGCATGTTCTATAATGTGATTGGCCAGGGGACTTTGAGGATGACACGGTGCAAAAAATTGTTCTTTGGTCATAGTGGGGAGGGCGTGCCTTTGGTCTTGGGGAAGTCAGGCCCACAGGGTGGGGCTTAAAACTCAGGATTTTGCAATCGGCTCCATTTCTAGGCTAGCTACTCTCTGCACCCAAGAAAGGGCTTTAATGAGGTTACGGGAGTGATGTTAGAGGGCTGCAGCTCTGCTGAGTTAAGGTATTTGAAAAAAGGATCTGAAGCACCTTTTCTTATCAGCCCATTTGCTAAAACGGAAAGGCGCAATTCTCGGGGTATCGGGTCCCTTTGACATGTTTTGTGCCCTCCCGGGGACCCTGGAGAGCCTGGTTAGGTTCTGAGCGTATACAAGTCGGGCCTGGTTGTCAATGGTGTGTCCCACTTTACCAGTGTTAAAATCTGGTCACCTTACCCAGGGGCCATCAATTCCAACCCCCTGCAATGCAGGAACACACAATCAAAGCACTCCCGACAATGCTGATCCAGCCTTTGTTTAAAAACCTCCAAAGAAGGAGACTCTACCACACTCTGAGGCATTGAATTCCACTGTCGAACAGCCTTGACGGTCGGGAAGTTCTTCCTAATGTTTAGGTGGAATCTCTTTTTCACCTTGAATCCATTACTCCTTGCAGATAACCTACATTAAGCAATATAACACACACACGCCCCACTGTCTGCAGCAATCGTCAACCATTCTTGAAACCTCTTGGTTTTTTAGCCAGCAAAATCAGAAAGGCAGATGAGACTCACTCAAGCCAAAGCTTTTAGAGTGGGGGTGCTGCAACATACGCTAGAGCAGCGGTGGCGAACCTATGGCACGGGTGACAGAGGTGGCACTCAGAGCCCTTTCTGTGGGCACACGTGCACAGAGTTCATCATGGGGGGGGCAGAAAATCACCCCCCACACACACACACACATCTAGGCTAGCCTGGGCATGATCCTTTACCTGGGAGTAAGCTCAGTTGCTGGCAATGGGGCTTGCTTCTGAGTAAACCCTCCTAGGATCGTGATTCACCCATTCGAAGCGTTGCATGGTTGCTTCACCAAGCTTACTCCTGAGTAACGCGCGCCTCAGAGCCAACCGTTTTTTCTAACCTAAAACCTCAGTATTCAGGTTAAATTGCCATGTTGGCACTTTGTGATAAATAAGTGGGTTTTGGGTTGCAATTTGGGCACTCGGTCTCGAAAAGGTTCGCCATCACTGTGCTAGAGGTTTTCTAAAGCCTCCACAGGACATGATATCCTTTATACACCCTAAGAATCCTAGTAGATGTTCCAGATATGCGGCACCATCTAAAACTGCTGTGAATTTCTCTCTGGGCTACATTGGGGGGGGGGGGGGGCCAGCCAAACCAAGAAAGAGAGAGAAATGCGGCAGCCAAACTCCAAAAGTGCCAGAATCTGAATCCCGATAATTTCTGTTAATGAGAAACAAGTGTGGACCATTAAACCAGACGACCATGGCGTCTGCCTGAGCATAAAAGCATTGGTGAGATCTCTTGATTTAGTCCCTCTGAAGCTAGGATTTCTGATAAATAGATGCATCAGGCCGCCTTCTTTCCCCCCCCCCCCAAAAAAAATATCCCCAGCCAGAATATTCTGTTGACAGCTAAAATTGACCAGCCACGAAATTAGAACAGACTTCATTAAAAGCTCCCCAGCTCAACACATTTCAATGATCCATTTCCCCTATTCGCTTTTAATGGCCCAGGACGCTTATCTTTCTTTCCGCAGTTGATTCCGGTGCCCGGCTTGCATTTTAATTCACCTCATCTTCACGGAAGACTTGATGCCAAGCGCTGGACAGCAGGAAGGAGTTCAGTTTGTCAGCTCACTTGCCTGTCTGTCGAGATGGTCCGGATAAACAGTCCAGCAGAGGTGAATTCAGAGAGGCGTGGGACTCTCTCAGAGCCATGGGTGGTGTAGCGGATGAAATGGTGCAGTAGGCCCCTGGACAACCTGGGTTCGAATCTCCATTTCTGCCTTGGAAGCTCTCTGAGTAACCTTGAGCCCATCACAAGCTCTTTACTTGAGTGACCTCACAGGGCTGTTGTGAGAAAATGGAGAAGGGGGAACTGTGGTTCTGACAGCTGCTTTGAATGCCAACTGGAGAGAAAAGAGAGACATAAATAAGGAAATGCATAAATTCAAATGCATCCTTGCTAGATGCTTTCAGGAACTGATTTTTTTTAAGTGATCAGCAAACACCTCATTGTTTTGTCAAAGGCTTTCACAGCCAGATTCAACTGGTTGTGGTGGGTTTTCTGGGCTGTGTGGCCGTGGTCTGGTAGATCTTGTTCCGTGGTCTGGTAGATCTTGTTCCTTGTTCTGGGGCTGGCATCTTCAGAGGTGTATCACAGTGTGTACCAGACTTCTCTCTGTGATACACCTCTGAAGATGCCAGCCCCAGATGCAGGCGAAACATTAGGAACAAGATCTACCAGACCACGGCCACACAGCCCAGAAAACCCACCACAACCCCATTGTTTGACCCTCAATCACTGGTCTTTGCTAAGCATCCCAGTTCAACCCTCTTAGATGTGGGGCTATCACAGCTAAAAGCTTTTATGGGAGTCAAGGAGCTTGAGAAAGATGTAACTCTTCTTAGGATAGTACGTTGAGGTGCCAAGTGCACCTGCGCCTTTCCTATTAGGGCAGGGGTGTCAAACTCGTGGCCCTCCAGATGTTCATGAACGACAATTCCCATGAATCCCTCCCAACATGAGCATTGGCTATCCTGACAAGGGCTGATGGGAATTGTAATTCATGAACATCTGGAGGGCCGCGAGTTTGACACCTGTGAATTAGGGAATTATAAGTGTGGTAGTTAGAGCAGGTAGTTAGGTTAGAGCAGGTACTTAGAGCAGGAAAATCCAATGTGGTGCCCCTGGGCACCCACCAACACCTTTTCTGGTGTCCACAAAGTTTTCGGAAAGTGGGTGAGGTGAGGTGAGGTGGGGGTTTTGACCAGCAGGGTTTCTGATCTGCTGTACAGATTTTGTAAAATGTCACTGGCCGCTTTGACCACCACAACACGGGGTCTTCATTGTGTGACTCAAGTGAAGCCAAGCCATCATTTTGAGACTGACTCCGCCTCCAGTGCCATCCACTTTGGGGCAGCCATTTTGTGGCTGCGCCCGCCACATGGTGCCAGAATTGCCAAAATGTCCACAGGCTCAAAACATTTCAGGGATCCCTGGGTTACAACGGTCACACTAGGATCTGGGAGGTTTGAATCCCTACCCTGCCACAAAAACTTGCTAAGAGACCTAAGAGCCTCAATCTCAGCCACTTTTCAGGATTGTTGTTGTGTGCATAAAATGAGGGGGAGGGGAGAATGATGCTGTAAGCTACTCCGACTACCCCTTGAGATAAGAGCAGCATTAGCCACCTCTCAGGAAAAAAATAATGAATGTAGATAAGTTCTTCAACCATCTTCGTGGTTGGGAGCAGCAGGGAGGGGGAGCAGGCGTGTCATCTGGTTGAGAAGGGAGAAGGGGAGGGGAGGGGAGGGGAGGGGGGAAGGACCCGGCATCTGTTAGCCCGTGCAACTGAATACGGCAATAATGATAATGGCCCCATAAATATCTAAAAATTAAAAACCATTGGTGTCCAATTATCCCTGATCCTTTCTCCTAAACGCCTCTGCTAAAATATTTTTGCTACTGCCGAGCAAGTGCAAGAATCATTAGCCTCTAATAAGAACTTCATGCAAGGTGGTTCAGAATTTAAACTTAAACTTGTTAATAATGGCAAAATCCCCTTGTGTCACTCACATACATAGTCACTGCAAGTTAAAATAATATCTGATGGTTTCTGGTTCTTGAAGGTTACAACTGCACAGTAGTGGCGAACCTATGGCATGGGTGCCAGAGGTGGCACTCAGAGCCCTCTCTGTGGGCACGCGCAAACAGAGTCGCCACCCTCCCCCACACATCTTGGTTGGCCTGGGCCGCTGGGCTCGATTATTAGCTTTAAACCTAAGACCTAGTTTTGGGGAAGCAGTGTAGGTAACCCTGTTAAGCGCTGTTAAACCCCACTGATTTTCATGCGAAGAACGAAAGCGCGATCCTTTACCTGGGAGTAAGCTCAGTTGCTGTCAATGGGGCTTGCTTCTGAGTAAACCCTCCTAGGGTCGTGATTGGAAGAGTTGCACGGTTGCTTCAAAGCAAAGCCACCGACTACCACCAAGCTTACTCTCGAGTAACGCACGCCTCGGAGCCAACCATTTTTTCTAAACTAAAACCTCAGTATTCAGGTTAAATTGCCGTGTTGGCACTTTGCAATAAATAAGTGGGTTTTGGGTTGCAATTTGGGCACTTGGTCTCGAAAAGATTCGCCATCACTGGTCTAGACTGATATGGGACCCCTGCATTTCTGGCTTAAAGGGTTTAAGACGGAAAGACATTTAATCTGGCTTTGATGAAAAGCCAGCGATAATAGGCTTTTAAGTATTTTAGATAATCTGGGTGGTAGAAAGACATAACATAACTGATGTTAGAGCATGTCGAAAGGTGTGCAGATGTGATATCCCACAATCTTTGTTCAACTGACTGGAGTGCCATATCATAAGCCCACTCTGTACAGGCAACACAAACAGATTAAATGAATGTGTGTTACCTGTGTCACCTTTTCCATGGTGGGTGCAGGGGCTATCCAGAACCACCGGAATCCCGGCATCAGGATGCAGCTGCCAAACCCCAGATCTATGATCCAAATCAGACTCTGTAACTTGATGGTTAAGAAGCCTTTATTGGTAGACACATGGCTAAGAGGGAAAAAGCTGGTTCTGCCAGAACCTTCAAATAACCCCATTCCTTCTCCCCACCCCCTCTAGCCCATAATACTATCCCTAACTACAGAAGGGAAGAGCAGGAATGTAAGATGAACCCAAGGTCAGAAGAATGAGATAAAGCATTTAGCTGTGAGAGCCTCTTCACAGGAAAACGAAAGTTATTTGCCCAAACTCCCTTCTTCCCCGACACCTCCCTGCCAATTGCCAGGCTCCGGCCTGACTTTCTGCTCCCCTTGAGGCCTCCCTCTGGCCTGTCAAGGTAAGTGAAGTGAAACACCTTTATTAATTTCGGGGCCCGCACATCCACCCATTCAGGGGGAAAATGAGTCCAGGACACTAGGTATTGCAGCCGCTTTCTGTGGAGGCGGGAGTCCAAGATGGCTTCCACTTCATGGTGCAATTCACCATCAACTTGGAGCGGAGGCAGAGGATTTAATTGATCTTATGAAGTCACTTCATTGATCTTATGGATGGTTTTTAAAAGTCTGATTTTTGGGGGGCCCAACTTACGACATCCCTGAAGCCCCTGCAAGTTTTTTGTGGCCAAATAAACCCATTCATCCACCCCCAGGGTTATTGCCTTTCGTCTCTTACCTGCCTTTTGAGTGTCTTTAGCCTGCTGGAGAGTCTTTTGGATTGGGTCCCATGCCTGTTTAATCAAATCAATCCACTCTTGGGGATCTGGGGCCTCCATTACCTCCCGCCCCCCAAAAGGGAAAGGTTTCGCAGTTTGTCCATATACTGTTTCAAAGGGGTTTTTTGCCTGTGTCACTATGCACCGCATTACTGTAGGTATATTCTGCAAAAGGAAGGAAGTCAACCCAATCATCTTGGTGGTAGCTAATGTAGCACCTCAAATATTTTTCCAAGGTAGCATTCATACGTTCGGTTTGGCTGTCAGTTGGAGTGTGATAAACTGAGAGAAGGGCTTGCTGAACTCCCAACAACTTCAAAAAATGTCTCCGGAACTGAAATAAACTGGCTCCCACAATCCGAAATGATTTTATCAGGGATCGAGTGTAGCCAATAGATAAGCGTAACAAAGTCTCGCCAACTTAGCAGCTGAAGGGAGAGAGTTGCACGGAATGAAATGAGCTTGTTTCGTAAACAATTCCACCACTACCAAAATCACCAATTTCCTGTGGCTGGAGGGGAGATCTGTGATGAGATCCATGGAGATGACCCACCAGGGCAGGCTAGGGCTGCAGCAAGCCTGAGGGTTTTCCCGGAGCACATTCAGCCATATGGGGCATCCCTTAACACAGGGAAAAAATGGAGGGTAAAAATTGAATTTAATGAAGATGTCCTCCCACCTCAACTGCTTGGCATAAAGTTTACCAGGGGTGCGGAGAGCAGTCAAATGTTTATGAACAGTCCAGACTTCAAAGGGTAGCTCCACCCCCTCCAACCAATGGTGCCATTGTTTTCGGGGAAACACGGTAGGACATGCTCTGGCCAATCGGTTATTTTGCTAGCAAGTCGATTCCCTGGCTGCAGGTGCTGTATCAGCCACTTGGCCTTCTCTCCGATGAAAGGGTCTTCAAACCTGCAGCACCATCATGAACCGATGAAGCAATCGAAGTTTGGGTGTATGTCCACGGAACAAGCCCACGTACCAAGCTGCTGTTTCCCCTTCAAGCAATGCACCCACATCATAGATCTGGTCAGCTTCGTTTTCATATTCTCGGGTGTACCGTTGCATGTAGGTTTCCACTTGCACGAGGAAGTAAGGCAGCATATCAGGATCTCCATCAAACGTAGCCTTCAGTTTCCTCCATCGTGGGACCACCAGTGCGGGACCCACTACCAGTGGTCCTCCTGGTGGAACTCCTGGAGGCAGCTGGGGAGCTGCTGGTTGCTGTTGGTGCCCAGTGGTCAGTTGTACTCCCAGAGTGGTGGTGGCCACTCCATCAGGAGCTGCCCCACCCCCAGAACTTGCACCTCTAGCTGGTACTCGTCCTGGCTGCTCCTGCGGCACTCCCTCACCTCCTAGTTTGGATAGGAAATGCTGTGTTTCCCTATGAAGCATGCAACTGAGAACCTCTCCCCCCCACAAAATGGCAGCTGCTAAGAGAATCCACTCTAATGGTGGACAGGAGGAAGTGAGCATAGAGCGCTTCCTGCTTGCCATAGTTCGCACGGGCAAGCAGAAAGTGTCTGAAACCCAGGTTTAAGGGGGGAAAGTCACTAATTTAGCAATTTGAATTTAACCTGGGTTCAGCCAAATATAATGGATTAGAAGCATTGGGGGGGGGCAAGTTCTTTGGGACCTTCTCCCCCATAACACTTGTTTCATACCTCTGAACCCATTATATTGGCCTGTGTAGAATCACCCATAACCCTGTTGGACTAGAAAGGAAGAGCCAAACTGGTTAAACTAACTTTATGTACAACCCCCCTCCCCCCTGGGACTTTTGGCACGTCAAGCAGATCCTCTACCACTGAGCCCGTCATCCTGAAAAGCCAGTTTCACAATGACTAAGCCAGGGTTTTGCAACCCAATTGGCCATGCTGGCAGGGGCTGATGGAAATTGTAGTCCATGAACATCTAGAGAGCCGCAGGTCGCAGACCCCTGGACTAGGCCTATCTAGGGAGGCAGCATTTGACTAATCTGGGAACATTAGGGTATGAAGGAGATCTTTGTTGCCCAAGCAGTGAATCTGAGAGTCTCTCTGGGGATATGGCGAATAAAATCTGCCCACGCTGTTTGGCTCATGTTGGTGGCCGAGGGATGGATTGCTTCACTTGGTTTCTCTTTCTCATCTGACATTCCCTTTCCACAAAGTCACTTTCTCTTTTGAAATGGAGATGTAATTTGGAACATCAACAAATGTGCCGGCCGGGGCTCTTGAAGATAGCAATTTACCCACAGCCTTCTATAATTACAATCAATTTTCCATCACAGTTTACATTAGGAATAGTGGCTTTTCACACGAGTCAAGTACCAAAGTTCATTCCTCCAATTGCCAACCTTGTAATTTTGGCACGCTGGCAGATTCTTCTGGCACCACTGAGCTCGGCCATCCTGAAAAGCTGTTTTCATGCATAATGACTCAGGCTAGGGTTTTGGCAACCCACCATTGGCCATGAACTGGTGGGCTGATGTAATTAAACTCAGCAATCTATCTTGTATAACTTTCCACGTTCAGAGTAGGACAGCCAACTCCAGGATGGGAAATTCCCAGAGATTTGAGGGTGAAGTATGAGGAAAGTCGCTGCAGTTACTTGCAACAGCTGCAGGATTTTTTTTTTTTTGCCGGAGGATGTATTTAGCTGCACCTGCAGCAAGCTGTCAGATCTCGCGTCTGGAAACAACGGAAACTGTAGATTTGTTCTAAAGGCTTTATTTCAGAGCGTAGGGTAACATTGCCAAAGAGGAATCTGGCAATTCCCGCTCAAGCCCACCAACTATATCCCGTTGCCCCCTCCCACCGAGTCAAACGGCTCCTACTATCCCTACTACGAACTACAAAGCATTTACTACAAAGCATTGTGAGCCTGGGAACAGTTCACACTTTCCTGTGATAAGATCTGTGTCCCGGATGTCCAGGGGTGGCGAGGGGAGAACACCGGACCTCTGCCCAGTATCAAGAAATGGTAAACCGCCTCCCCCTGCTCTGCCTGCCATCCATCACTGAAAGGCTCAGTCCTGACACAAATGTAAGTTGGTTGCTCTCTTAGAAGAGAAGGTCCAGCAGCTTGAGGAGCAATTATCTACCCTTCAAGACATTAGGGAAAAGGAAGAGTTCCTTGACAGAGTGGAACAGAGGATACTGGGTGAGGACACACTGGCAGAGGCGTAGCAAGGGGGGAAAGCACCTGGTGCACTGGTGCGTCCTCCGCCCCTGTCCTGCCCCGGAACACCCCCATCCTGCTCCGGAGCGCCACCGCCATGCCCCGGAACGCCACCGCCACACCCCAGAATGCCCTCACCACACCTCCACAGGGACGCGTGCCCAGGTGTGTCACCCCCCCGCATCCTTGGAGCTACGCCTCTGCATACTGGGGACCTCTCTAACGAAGGTAGCAGCTCTCAAACACTGGAGGTTGGCAATTGGAGGAATGAGACACAAAGAAGTAGAGGGACTAGGGAGCATTCTGTGAGCTTAAAGCTACAAAATCGATTTGAAGTTCTCTTCCTTCTCAGTGAGGATAAGGAACAGGCACAGGAGCAACAGAGTCAGACCCCAGTGAATGTGCAAGTGATAGAAGGTTCAGCCCATAGAACGGCCCCTGCAAAACCTCAGAGGAGACGTGTAGTTGTGGTTGGGGACTCCCTGCAGAGGGAAAGAAAAGCATCGATTTGCAGACCTGACAAGATGTCGCGAGATTAGATAAGGAATCAAACATATGAGATGTACAAACATAATTGGGCACCATGGATCGAATACAATGGCTCAAACTAAAACATATACAAAGAAAATAGTAACAACAATTCTCTAATAGGACATACTAGACAAGCTATGATGAAAATATATAGAGATAAGCAGTATTGGTACATCTTTATATTAAGAACCAAAAAGTTTATCATAGGTAACAAAGGGGAGGGGGGATATCGTGATGAGTAGTGAGAATATTTGTGCTGAAATATAATGGTGGTAATGCGGGAATATGGTCATGAAAATGTATTGTCGGAGGCGTTCACAGCTGGAATCACTGGGATGTTGTATGGTTTCTGGGCTGTATGGCCGTGTTCTAGCAGCATTCTCTCCTGACGTTTCACCTGCATCTGTGGCTGGCATCTTCAGAGGATCTGATAGTAGGAAAGCAAGTGGAGTATATATACCTGTTGTAGTGTCCAGGGTAGGGGAAAAGAACCATTGTCTGCTAACAAGTAATGGGTGCAATTAGCAAGCTAGATTTACATGTGTTGAATGGGATCCACCCATTAGCATGTGAGTAACAATAAAGATAGAAAGGTCAATAGGTGAGGGCATCTGAATAGAAGTAGCCTGGCCTTTGTACCCTTTGATTGTTTATTGTCTAGTCATCCTGTGTTTGTGTGGAGCTGATAAGTCACTGTCTTGACTCCAGTGTTTTTCAATACTAGTAGCCAAGTTTTGTTCATTTTCATGGTTTCTTCCTTTCTGTTGAAATTGTCCAAGTGCTTGTGGATTTCAATGGCTTCTCTGTGTAGTCTGACGTAGTGGTTGTCAGAGTGGTCCAGAATTTCTGTGTTTTCAAATAATATTCTGTGTCCAGGTTGGTTTATCATGTGTTCTGCTATTGCTGATTTTTCTGGCTGAAATAGTCTGCAGTGCCTTTCATGTTCTTTGATTCTTGTCTGAGTGCTGTGTTTGGTGGTTCCTATGTAGACTTGTCCACAGCTACATGGTATGCGGTAGACTCCTGCAGTAGTCAGAGGATCCCTCTTATCCTTTGCTGAATGTAGCATTTGTTGAATTTTCTTAGTGGGTCTGTAGATTGTTTGAAGGTTTGAAGGTCATCAGTTTTCCTATGCGGTCAGTGGTTCCCTTGATGTATGATAAGAACACTTTTCCTCTAGGTGGCTCTTTATCTTTGTTCATGTGGCTTGTTCTTGGTCTTGCAGCTCTTCTGATGTCTCTAGTAGAGTAACCATTAGCCTTTAGAGCCCAGTTTAGATTATTCAATTCATCTTGAAGGAGGTGGGGTTCACAGATTCTGTTTGTGTGATCTACCAAAGTTTTAATGGTGCTCCTTTTTTGTCCTGGATGATGATTGGAGTTTTTGTGTAGATATCTATCAGTGTGCATAGGTTTTCTGTATACTGTGTGGCCCGATTGTTGGTTTGGTTTGCGAATGACTAAGACATCTGGAAATGGTAGTTTTCCTTCATTTTCTTTTTCCACAGTAAATTGGATGTTTGGGTGGATCTTGTTGATATGGTCCAGGAACTTGTTTAGGTCTTCTCCGTGGCTCCAAATGGTGAATTTGTCATCCACATAACGGAACCATATGGTGGGCTTTTTTGGTGCTGTTTCCAGGGTTTGTTCCTCAAAGTGTTCTATATACAAATTTGCTATTACAGGGCTGAGAGGGCTACCCATGGCTACCCCATCATAGAATTCATTATCCCACTGGGAATTTCTTAACAGTGAGATCTTGAGGGCACAATTTCAAACAGTTCCAATGAGGAGGAAAAACGGGAGGTGTCTCAGGGAACCAGAATGACTGTCTAAAGAACTTTCAACTGAGCTAAGATTTTAAAAGGACATGTACAAGAAATGGAAAGGGAGGGAAATCACCAAAGAGGAATTCAAGCAAATAACCAGGATGGGCAGGGAGAAAGTCAGAAAAGCTAAAGCTCACAATGAGCTGAGGCTTGCCGAAGAGGTTAAAAACAACAACAAAAGTCTTTTTGGTTATGTCGTAGCAAAAGGAAGAAAAAAGATGGGATAGAGTCACTGCATGGAGCAGATGGCGAAATACTAACAGCGGATGGAGAAAAGGCAGAAAAAGGAAACAGTACTCATCCAGGGAAAAAATGAACAGAAGATACAGGGCTGAACCTTTTTGAAAAAACACTCCAATGGGAGCTAATAGGACATGAGGGCTGGGGATGTTTAGTTTGGTGAAGAGAAGGTTAAGAGGTGACATGATAGCCATGTTTAGATATTTGAAGGGATGTCATGTTGGTGAGGGAGCAAGCTTGTTTTCTGCTGCTCCTGAGACTAGGACACGGAGTAGCGGGTTCAAGGTGAAGGAAAAGAGATTCCACCTAAACATCAGGTATGGTTGTGAATGTCAAGGTGGTGCATCTCCTGAAATCACACCTGGCCTCCAGTAGGCAGAGATCAGCAGTGGCGTATCTGCCCAGGGACAGGGGGTACCCTTTGTTCCCTTTGGTCATGTGGGTGTACAAAATTGGCCCCCCATGTGACTAGGTGTGACGCAGGAAGTCCTGATGCTTCGTTGTCTTTGGGCTCCCTCGACCCTGTCCATGTCATCATTGATGTGGGCGTAGCCAAGGACGCCTGAGAACGCCATGCCCCTCCTGGGCCCTGCCCTCAGTGTTTTTAAAAGCACCCCTGGAGGCCAGAGGATGGTAGTCTCTTCTACTCTCCCCAGAGGGGAGGGCAGAAGCCAGGCTGCCACCTGCTGGGCTCCAGGAGACTGGGGCAGGGTGGATGCGGCTCGAGGGCAGGAGAGGAGCCCGGCCCCCAGGCACAATGGGAGAAGGGCATCCAGAGACAACTTGTCTCCAGGTGCCATTTCCCCCCTGATACGCCTCTGGAAATCAGTCCCCCTTGAGAAAATGGCTGCTTCGGTGGATAGACTCTATGGCATTACACCCAGTTGAGGAACCTCTCCTTCCACAAACTATGCCTCCCCAGGCTCCAGCCCCCCAAACATCCAGGAATTCCCCAACCCAGAACTGGCCACCCTATGTGTATCCTCTGCAGTATTTCCAAGGGACAGTCACAAGTCATTCACAGGGTGCTCTACAGTAAATCCTGCCCATCTCTCTTTGGTTTTCTCTTTCCCTTTAAACTCTTCCTCTATGCCACAAATACATACATCTGCCCACTGCAGGCAATCAAAATAATGTGTTTATTCTTTTCTTTGCTCCCCTCCTTTCCCAATCAATCACTCCGCTTAACTCTAAGCCCTTCACTCCCTGAGCCACCTTTTGTGCATTCAAGGTAGATCTTATCCTGATTCTCGGTGTGCCTTTAAACCTCCTACGGAGCACCAAATGGGACCGTTGGTCCCGCAAAGCCTTGAAAAATGAGCTGCCCAAACAGCGTAATCTGTTCTGCAGCACTAGTTCTGGTGCATCACAACAATGCGGCGATGCTAGTTTGTGCTCCCTGCTAAGTACCTGCCAGAGTAAAAACCCTCTAATGGAACTTCAACATAAGCTGATGATTGCTTTGCCCTGCAGGGGCCTCCATAGAGAAGAGCTCTCATAAGTCCCTCCTTTGTGCTGGATGCTGAACCAAAAACAGATGTGGGTTCCTTCCTTCCTTCCTTCCTTCCTTCCTTCCTTCCTTCCTTCCTTCCTTCCTTCCTTCCTTCCTTCCTTCCTTCCTTCCTTCCTTCCTTCCTTCCTTCCTTCCTCTTTCCTTCTTTCCTTCCCCTCTTTTCCCTTCCTTCCTTCCTTCCTTCCTTCCTTCCTTCCTTCCTTCCTTCCTTCCTTCCTTCCTTCCTTCCTTCCTTCCTTCCTTCCTTCCTTCCTTCCTTCTTCAATGTATCATCTCTATGAGTTGGTTGATATAAACCAGTGATGGCGAACCTATGGCACGAGTGCCAGAGGTGGCACTCAGAGCCCTCTGTGGGCACGCGCAGAGTTCATCATGTGGGGGTGGGAATCACCCTCCCACACACACATCTAGGCTGGCCTGGACCGCTGGGCTTGATTATTAGCATTAAACCTAAGACCTAGTTTTGGGGAAGCAGTGTAGGTAACCCTGTTAAGCACTGTTAAACCCCACTGATTTTCATGCAAAGAACTAAAGCACGATCCTTTACCTGGGAGTAAGCTCGATTGCTGGCAATGGGGCTTGCTTCTGAGTAAACCCTTCTAGGGTCGTGATTCACCCTTTCGAAGAGTTGCACGGTTACTTCAAAGCAAAGCCAACAACTACCACCAAGCTTACTCCTGAGTAATGCATGCCTCTGAGCCAACCATTTTTTCTAAACTAAAACCTCAGTATTCAGGTTAAATTGCCATGTTGGCACTTTGCAATAAGTAAGTGGGTTTTGGGTTGCAGTTTGGGCACTCGGTCTCAAAAAGGTTCGCCATCACTGATATAAGCCTTTCCGCCCAGGAGTTCAGGACCGAATACATCGTGGCCCTTTTTAGACAAATCAAATGAAACGTTTTGAGGCCAGAAAGAAAATGTTTCCTTTGGAGAGTTCTGTGTGGTTTTTTTTTTTTTTTAGCCCAAAGCATTTTATTTCCTGTCTGGAAACATTTCATTTGCGCACTGTTTCCTAGCAATTTGTTTTTTTAAAAATGTTTTGAAAATGTTTTCACTTGCTGTGCCATCTCTTTAAAACATTTCCCATGCTTTCCCACAGTCCCCGAACTTCCCCTTCAGTGCCGTTTTCTGAGCTCTCACAGGGGGCATACATTGAAAATGCTGGGGGGAAGAATTAGGACTCATAAAAGGGAACATTTCTGCATGCAATGCATGACTGGTGTTTGGAACATGCTGCCACAAGAGGTGGCGATGGCCACTGACCTGGCTAGCTTTCAAAGGAGCTTGGACAGATTGATGGAGAAGTCGATCTATGGCTACCAATCTTGATCCTCCTTGATTTGAGATTGCAAATGCCTTAGCAGACCAGGTGCTCGGGAGCAGCAGCAGCAGCAGCAGAAGGCCATTGCTTTCACTTCCTGCATGTGAGCTCCCAAAGGCATCTGGCCACTGCGAGTAGCAGAGAGCTGGACTAGATGGACTCTGGTCTGATCCAGCAGGCTCGATCTTATGTTCTTAAGGCCCTTGCTTTCACATCCTGCACGTGAGCTCCCCGAGGCATCTGGTGGGCCACTGCGAGTAGCAGAGTGCTGGACTAGATGGACTCTGGTCTGTTCCATCAGGCTCTTTCTTATGTTCTTATGCTGTCTCTCACTGTATTTCCATCAGTTTTTTTAAAAATTGCGGGGGGGTGTGCCTACATAGCTACGTAAACATGAGAATCTCAGCATGAGGCTTTGAAAATTTGTAGCTACAAATCTAAGAAGTTTAAAGTGGGGGGGGGGGGGATGACCAGAAAATGGCACCCAGGAAGGATTTTCAAGAGTGTGAGTGCAAATGGGGAGTTTTGAAAACATTTGCAAAATGTTCAGGGGCTTGTGAGGAATGGGCTGTTGTTTTCTCTCCCATCCCCCATTTTAGTTTAACAACAATCCTTAGGAGGCTGTCTGAAGGACCGTTTTCTTCCATACGTTACTGGCCAGAAATTAAGACCATAGGGAAGGCCCTCCCAACAGTCCCATAAGTCAAAGATGCACGTTTGGTGGGTATACCAGCAGAGGCATATGGGGGGGGGGTGCCCTGAAGGGCGGAGCCCAACCCCAAGCCCTGCCCCTGTGCTTATAAAAGCAAAGGAGATGAGGATGGAGCCTTGCAATGGCTTCTACTCTCTTTAAACCATTTCCCATGCTTTTCCACAGTCCCCAGAGGGGAGAGCAGAAGGGACTGCTGGCTGTCAGCTGGGAGCTGGGAGGGGGGCAAGTCTTGGGGGCGGTGTCCTTGGGCTTCCTTGGCCCTGCCCACATGCTTTCAATGCTCTTTTAAGCTGTGCGGAATAGTGAAATCCACTTGCAAACAGTTGTGAAAGTGGTTTGAAAATGCATTATTCTACGTGTGCGGAAGGGGCCTTTAAGAGGGGGCAGAATGCCATGATCTGGCCCCGGTCCTTCGTGTCTCCCAGCTGAGCTGAGGGATCTTCTATCTGGAATTGCTACCAATTGCTTCCTCTTCAAGTGGCAAATCTACTAAAACACTCCTGAGATTTGGGTGCTGTGTGGTTTCCGGGCTGTATGGCCGTGTTCTAGCAGCATTCTCTCCTGACGTTTCGCCTGCATCTGTGGCTGGCATCTTCAGAGGATCCTCTGAAGATGCCAGCCACAGATGCAGGCGAAACGTCAGGAGAGAATGCTGCTAGAACACGGCCATACAGCCCGGAAACCACACAGCACCCAAGTGATTCCGGCCGTGAAAGCCTTCGACAATACTCCTGAGATTGTTCCTCTCCCTTTGAACGAACACCAAGCCTCAAACAAGACAAATTTCCTTGCCAATATACTTTATATTCATTTGACCAACTAGACTTTATACCCATTTTCCTGCCTGCCAAGAGACATGAGATAGCCTCGTGTTTTGGCTCGTGGCAGTTGCTTCTGTTTTACGGCTTCCCTCTGTTATCAGATGAACAGTGCCAGAGTTTAATGTTATCTTTCTCTGGGGAGTGTCTTTCGGGCTGCTAAAAATACCAGGGATTTGGAAAAGAGGTTTACAGCTAGGAGGTTTCTTCACCTTGCAAATGTACATGACCTGTAGAACTTGTATTTGAGGTGAGATGATTACGGGTATTGTCCAAATAGCTAAACAGACCAACTAGCTAAAAATCTACGGCTAGCTTGGCAGGAAGATAGCCTTACTCAGTGTTACCGCCATCCTGGTCAAAAGCGATTTTGAGTTCCGCTGGGCACCTTCCTAAAAACTGTAGTCCTCAGTTGAAAAGCCAGATTTTAGCAGTGAGAACCACCTCCAGGTGGTTCAACCATCACAACAAAGGGGACAAATGCACCATTAGAAGAAGGAGGAGGAGGAGGAGGAGGAGGAGGAGGAGTAGTTAGGATTTATATCCCCTCTTTCTCTCCTGCAGGAGACTTGGCGCTGAGCATCTCCTTGCCCTTCTCACATTGCACCACAAACACCCCTGTGAGGTAGGGTGGGGCCGGAGAGAGCCTGTAGAGAAGCTGTGACCAGCCCAAGGTCACCCAGCTGGCGTGTGGGAGCAGTACACAGGCTAATCTGAATTCCCAGATAAGCCTCTCAATAAAGCTGAGGTGGCAGAGCTGGGAATCAAACCCGGTTCCTCCAGATTAGATACACGAGCTCTTAACCTCCTACGCCACTGCTGCTCACTAGATAACAATTAGATAACAATCCCACGACTGTGCATAAAAGCAAAAGGAGGAAAACATCCTGTAAATTCCAAACATATTCCTTTTACTCACTGGTGTACAGTGTAAACTATCAGGCATTCAAAGCTGCCTTAACAATAATTAAATACGCACACTCCATGGGTATCCCCGATTCAAAATGTATCTGTATCAACCCTCTCTTTCCAGAAATCATCATTTTAAAACGTTTTAGAGGTGATTTATTTTTCATTTTTAGGGAGGCATCTAGAGCAGTGGTGGCAAACCTATGGCACGGGTGCCAGAGGTAGCACTCAGAGCCCTTTCTGTGGGCACACGTGCACAGAGTTTGTCATGTGGGGTGGCGGAAAATCACACACACCCCCACACACATCTGGGCTGCTCTGGGCATGATCCTTTACCTGGGAGTAAGCTCGGTTGCCTCCTAGGGTCATGATTCACCCATTCAAAGTATTGCATGGTTGCTTCACCAAGCTTACTCCTGAGTAACACGTGCCTTGGAGCCAACTGTTTCTCTAAACCAAAACCTTAGTATTCGGGTTAAATTGCCGTGTTGGCACGTTGCAATAAATAAGTGGGTTTTGGGTTGCAATTTGGGTACTCGGTCTTGAAAAGGTTTGCCATCACTGATCTAGAGCGAATGCATTTTTGTCATGGTAAAATGGTATTCGTAGTAAATTCACCACACAGGTATGTGAGGAGAGACTTTCATTTTTGGAACTGAGTATGTTGATAGGGACAGAAAACTTAAGATCAATTTATTCCATAAACCTTCTGGTTGGAATTGATATCTCTTTTGGGATTCATTTAATCACCATCGCTTTAAATAAAACATACCCTACTGGATTTCCTTTTTTGAGGACCAAACGTAATGCCTCTAAGAACAGATTACAGGAGGGCATCAAGAAAAGTTTAGGTGGATCTATTAAATCGGGGATACCCATGGAGTGTGATTAAAAGAACCAGAATGAACACAGATGCAGTTCTGAGGAAGCAGATATTCACCCTAAATGTCTTCTCAGTTCTCTTTAGAACACAACGAACTTAGTGAGGGTGATAAATAGGTTATATATACATTGGCCAACATTAAGTGACTTACCAGGTTGTAACAGCCCTCCACTGATAGGACCATGTCGGACTGAAGCCATCAGAGATTATTTGGTTCGAACAAATCTTAAACTTGTGAGAACTTTGTCATTATTGGTCATTACTGGAGTGGTGAACGTTCTGCCTGCCCATTATGTGGGGAATGTAAGGAGATTGTGTTGGAAGAGGTGGGCTGGTCTAACCAACTTGAGTGTTGCAATTCCACTAATGTGATCTACTTGATTAAATGTACTCGTCTCAAATACTAGGTAGGACATTCATCAAGACGCATCCAGGTTCGGATTTGGAAGACTTATAATGGCTCGCAAAAAAGGTTGTGAAGGCGCCTCTTTGGTGCAGCATTTTTGACATGAAAATCGCGCTCCTGACTCACAGATTCACAATTCTGATGGTATCAGATGATAGGTCGTTGCAGGCTAATATCAAAAGATTGCTGTAACAACTGGAGATTAAATTTGTGCTCAAACTTGGAAAACTGCCCCTGTCGGATTAAACCAAGCGCTTGATAAAACCTGGGCGAAATAACCACCAATCCGGAGGTGGTATTGTATGTTTCCTTTGTAAAAACAGTTGGCCAAATAGATTCCCCCCCCCCCATATCTATGCAATGATTGTGAAGGCTGCAGTGGCGCAGTGGTTAAGAGCAGGTATACTCTAATCTGGAGGAACTGGGTTTGATTCCCCGCTCTGCCGCCTGAGCTGTGGAGGCTTATCTGGGGAATTCAGATTAGCCTGTGCACTCCAACACCCGCCAGCTGGGTGACTTTGGGCTAGTCACAGTTCTTCGGAGCTCTCTCAGCCCCACCTACCTCACAGGGTGTTTGTTGTGAGGGGGGAAGGGAAAGGAGTTTGTAAGCAGGATAGAAAGGGGGATATAAACCCAGCTCTCCTCCTCTTCCTCTTCTATGTCAGTTGATGTCACAGCCCTATATACACGTCTCCCTCGCGAGGAGGCCAAATCATCAGCAGAACTTTTTCTTACACTGAGAAAAGATAATCCTCCAGCTACTAGTTGTGGTGGGTTTTCCAGGCTGTGTGGCCGTGGTCTGGTGGATCTTGTTCCTAACGTTTCGCCTGCATCTGTGGCTGGCATCTTCAGAGGTGTATCACAGAGGAAGTCTCGATCTCTGAATCCGACTTCCCAGATAACTCCTCTGAAGATGCCAGCCACAGATGCAGATGAAACGTTAGGAACAAGATCCACCAGACCATGGCCACACAGCCCGGAAAACCCACCACAACCAGTTGAATCCAGACGGGAAAGCCTTCGACATTCCAGCTGCTAGTTTTTTGTTACAATTACTGGAGATTAATTGTAATGACAGTCTTTTTAGGTTTCAACATAAGTTCCACAAGCAAATCTGTGGCATTTGTATGGGGTCCCCCATTACCCCAATTTTCGCAAAGGTGCATTTGGAGATGGGTTTCTTGTGTAGAGGTCAGCCCTTTCTTCCCGAAACATCATTTTAAAATGTTTTACATATTATTTATGCAGTTCCAAGGCAGCAGATATTCACCCCAAAAGTCTTCTCAGTTTTCTTTAGAACACAACAAGCTTAGTGAGGGCGACAAATAGACTAATATATACATTGACCAAGATTAAGTTATGGATAGGGTATGGGTAGGGTAATTAATGTTAGCCTTAGGATTAGGGTTATGTTAGGGTTGGGGTTGGGGTTCTGGTTGTGTTAAGGTTTTTTGCTTTTAGGGTCAGGGTTTGGAAGGGCTGTGGAGCAGACTTAGATAGGCATGCCAAACCCTCAGTTGGAGGCGGGACATATCTCAGAATGGTCACCTGACTACAGGGATCAGTTCCCCTGGAGAAAATGGCTGCTTAGGAGGGTGGGCGTATGGCATAATCTGCAGAGGCCCCTCCCACTACCCTTCCCAAGGCTTATTTCCAAATTGTCAGGGATTTCCCAACTCAGAGATGGAACACCCCTGTCCTCATCTCATCTCCAGACTGTGTCCAGCATAGGCTAAACATGGCGGAACCCTGTCACATTTTGGGCTTTATCTTGGGCTATGAATGTTAGAGAGTTGGGACCACAGCAAACAAGGCCCTGTTCTTATCTCTGGCAGAGATCTCCACGGGAAAGAGATCAGGGCAGGGGGTTGGCTGATTGCAGAGATGTTCCCATTAAAGGGCATGTTGGATCTGCTACCTACCTCCGTGGATTTTAAAAGAATGTAATGCATCGAAAGGTTAGAAAGGCATTTTCTGGAGCAAAACTTCAAACGGCGAGGGATTTGAGCAAAAGGGTTTTGGTCAAAGAGTTTGTCAAGCTGCTAAAACTGACAGCTGAACTCTTAAATAATACAGACGACTAAAAGAGAGGCAGAGTTATTAACCTCCCGGATTGCATCTGGTTTCTGTAATGGACAAGGGAACAGTCCTTCCTTCCCCAGTTTAAAAGAAACGGAGAGTGACAAGTTTTGTGTTTCTGACTAAAAGGAGTCCATGAAATATTCAACTGTCCTAAGAGACCTTTCATCTTAATTTTCTCCCTCTTTGGAGTCTCCATCCTTTTCTCTTCACCGCCACATTAATTAACAATTTATTTAACGGCTGAGATATTATTTATGTATTTTAAAACATCTATAGTCAGTGTGGTCAGACAGTGTGGTCAGACTGTGACAGGGGCCGCTTTCCCATACAGTGCATTCAGATCTGCCAAGGGTGGGGGGAGGGGGGACTTCATACCAACTATGAAATGGGCTGTAAGTCCACAAAAAGTCTGCCACCATAAATATATCTGGAATCACCATACTTCAGTTTGCTTTTCACCATGACCGACCAATATGACTTCCCCTTGAGAATAAAGAAGAAGAAGAGTTTGGATTTATACCCCCCCCTTTCTCTCCTACAGGAGACTCAAAGGGGCTTACAATCTCCTTGCCCTTCCCCCCTCACAACAAACACCCTGTGAGGTAGGTGAGGCTGAGAGAGCTCTGAGAAGCTGTAACTAGCCCAAGGTCACCCAGCTGGCGTGTGTGGGAGTGCCCAGGCTAATCTGAATTCCTCAGATAAGCCTCCACAACTCAGGCGGCAGAGCGGGGAATCAAACCCGGTTCCTCCAGATTAGATACATGAGCTCTTAACCTCCTACGCCACTGCTGCTAGAACACTTTTGTTTGTAACAGCTAAACAGATGCCCTTAACAGGACCAGGGGGGCACTCTGCACATGGTCAGAATCACTTCTTATGTCATGAGCTCATGTTGAAAATATAGCCTGGAGAGGAACTTTAGGAATGGACGAAGACCATGCTGGATACCAGTTTCTCTGTTTGCCGTGTGAATGCGACGCGTGATGTTAATATTACAGATATTTCTATTGACTTTTCCTGGTTATTTAACAAAGAGTCAAAGTCAAATATCTGAGAGGATACTATTGAAGGTGCAGATTCAAATGAGAGTAGAGTAAGAGCAGCCATGACTACCTCAACAAGATCCCTCCCCCACCCCCCGACTGACTCCCTTTCCCCTGTTTTGTACAGAAATGGGATGATCTGACGGTGCAATTTGGATAATCGCATTCACGGCCGTTGCTTGTCAAAGATCACTCCATTTTCCCGGGCTTTATTTCACATGTTATTGTTTGTTTCCTGCAATTCCCACTCGGGTCTGCCGGAGCGTCTTCTGAAATGCTAGAACACTATTATTTTTCATCCATTTCCTGGCACGAAAGCATCATATTGTTTTCGTCGGGAAAAAGAACTCTCCAAACATCAATTATTCAGGGGAATCTTTCTCCTCAAATGATAGAAGAGGAAAAAGGAACAAGTTGTGAATCTTGTAACGAGTGGACTTCACAGTGGGTATGTTTGGGGTAGTATTTTGATTTTGAATTACAGTTGGGGGGGGTTGCATGCACTGAGTGTCTAATTAGAGAAACTCAGCGGCTCATCTACAATCACACGCATTATTTCAGTTCCTCTTTAGCTGTTTGGAATAATTTCCATTTGGGTCAGATGGAAATTGGAAGAGGGAGAGGCAAGAAAAGAATTTCTTAGAATCCCACTTTGCACATGCTCAGAAGCAGGTGGCATGGTCCCAAGCATTCCTATCCCCCTGAAAAGGGTGAAAGTACACCAGGGTCCGTTCATTTCTCTACAGAGAGAATTGAAAGAAAAATCCCTCTTTTAAAGAGGAAGGAAGAGAGAAGGGACCAATAGTCACCTCCAGGTTAGACTATTGTAACTCGCTCTACGCGGGCTTGCCTTTAACCATGATCCGGAAATTAAAACTAATTCAGAATGCAGCAGCCAGGCTGCTTACTGGCAGTTCGAGCAGGGATCAAATTACACCGATCCTATACCATCTGCACTGGCTGCCGACTGAGTTCCAGATTATGTTTAAAGTGTTGGTTTTGACCTTCAAAGCCGTTCGTAGTCTTGGACCTGCATACCTGAGGGACCGCCTCTCCCCATATTGTCCCCGTAGGCCCCTCTGCTCCTCGGAGGAGGACCTACTCGTGATCCCTGGCCCAAAAATGATCAGGCTGGCCTCGACGAGGGGCAGGGCCTTTTCAGCCCTGGCCCCTACCTGGTGGAACAGGCTCCCTAGGGAGATCAGGGCCCTGCGGGACTTACAGAGTTTCTGCAGGGCCTGCAAGACAGACCTGTTCCGCCAGGCGTTTGGCCAGCCTGGTTAAAAATACATCTACCGTGTCATCTGGCCTCCCGTGGGCACGAGGGAGGGAGGGGGGTAGCCAGACGCCATCCACATTTTTAAAAGGGTTCTGTTTTTATGTAATTGGTATTTAAATTATGTTTTAATGTATGTTTTAACCTGTTGTGGACCACCCTGAGCCCTCAGGGGGAGGGCGGTATATAAAACTAATAAACAAACAAACAAACAAACAAACAAATACCTAATTTGTAAAAAAGTGAATTTCAGAAAAGAGACATTCTCTTCCCATGAGAACGTGAGGTTCGACTGCCGTTGAATTACAAGACCTTTTGATCTCCTGTTTTATGAATATTTATTTACGGTCATGGACCAGTAAAATTCAAATTTTTAAATTGCTAAACTGCAGATAAAATACAACCAAGATACATAAATTCAAGATATATAAAACGAATATAGGAAACAATATTCATCTAATAAAAAGAGATTAACTACCACACCCAATAGAGTTCGGTCGTACCTTCCTAATTTTGCTAGAAAGCTAAGCAAACGTCGCAACAGAGAGTGTTAAATTTGTGTCTGATAGTAATATTTTCATATTTTCTCTCTTTGCGAAAGAAGAGAAGTGTCCTTTGTGCCTCATCATAAAATCTACACTCAAACAAAATGTGCCCTGTATTTTCAATAACTCCTGTTTGACAGATACAAATTCTGTCCTCAATAGGAACTTTATTAACTCTGGTGCCCCAGATGTTCGTGCCCCAGATGTTTGTGGACTACGATTCCCATCAGCCCCTGCCAGCATGGTCAATTGCCATGCTGGCAAGGACTGATGGGAATCGTAGTCCAGGAACATCTGGGGCACCAGAGTTGGACACCACTGATATATCCCATCAGAATAGGCAGGCGAAAGGGCATTATAACGCAAGAGGCTGACAGCTCTTCTATAATTAGCATTAGACAAGGTAGGCGTCATTAAGGGTACAGAGTCTGATCAGGCTCATAGATCTGGCTCATTCACAGGTTCCTGCACACGTCATCCTGACGCCAAGAAATGGAACCAAGATGGAAACAAAGGGGTGGGCTATGCAAATCAGTGCCGAGGCACTTCAAAGTGTCTACAGTCCAGGACAGACAGTCTGAGACTCCCTCCCCTCCCTACACAGTGGCGTAGTAGGTTAAGAGCAGGTGTATTCCAATCTGGAGGAACCAGGTTTGATTCCCCGCTCTGCTGCCTGAGCTGTGGAGGCTTATCTGGGGAATTCAGATTAGCCTGTGCGCTCCCACACACGCCAGCTGGGTGACCCTGGGCTAGTCACAGCTTTTTTGGAGCTCTCTCAGTCCCACCCACCTCACAGGGGGTTTGTTGTGATCAGAGTGCACCTGCTCTTAGCCACTACACCACTGCTGCTCCTCCCCCGCCCTCCAGTACAAAAGATTAGCCTGCTAACCTTGAGGGCCTGCCATGTGAAATATCAGGCCCAAATCTGGATTAGAACAGAAGAACATAAGGAAGAGCCTTGCTGGATCAGACCAGAGTCCCTCTAGTCCAGCACTCTGCCACTCGCAGTGGCCCACCAGAGGCCTTTGGGAGCTCACATGCAGGATGTGAAAGCAAGGGCCTTCTGCTGCTGTATTACACAAAGGATCACAGTGCACTCAAAACTTCAACAATTTCACACCCGCCCCAGATGACAGAGCAAGGTCAGGAAATAGCCCTGTGGAGGAAGCCTGGGGAGACTTGGGAAACATCGCAAAGAGATTGCTCAGCAAGTCAAAATGTTATGAAAATGTTTTCAGCAATAGAATTGTTAAAACGGAGGATGCATTTAAAATGTTTTCAGGTGGGCAACGCAATGTTTTGGGGGTAAAAACGAAGCGGAACTCCTCAGAGGAAATGCTTTATTTCCTGCCTCAAAAGCGTTTCATTTCGTCGGAAGTTGGAGTGGTGAGAAGGTCACTGGTGACCTAATCTTTATCAGCTCGTCCTACCTCAACTGGTTGTTGTGAACTGGAAGACACACAGAACCTCAGAACCAGAGGAAACTAACTTCCTCATGGCATGCGGAGAGGTTTGAACCTGAGCCTCCCAGGTCGCAATAACCCTGTTGTGCTGAAAGGGTGTGACTGGCCCAGAGTCCTCCAGCAGGCTTCCATGGCAGAGCAGGGAGTCAAACCGGGATTTCCCACATCCACTGGCTCACTTTTAATATGGAGGCTGTCCCTTGAACATGGCCCGCCCACTCTAGCAGATGGGGAGGGAGGGGTGGCATGCAAGGGAGGGGAGGGAGGGGCCCAGCATCTGGACATGGCCCGCCCACCCTAGCAGAGGGAGAGGGAGGGGAGGGCGGGGTGGCATGCAAGGGGAGGGGAGAGAGGGAGGGGTGGCATGCAAGGGAAGAGGAGTGAGGGAGGGGAGTGGGTGAGGGGTGGCATGCAAGGGAGGGGAGGGAGGGGTGCCATGCAAGGGAAGAGGAGGGAGGGAGGGGAGGGTGATGCAGGGAGGGAGGGAGGGAGGGAGGGTGGCATGCAAGGGAGGAGTGAGGAGGGGTGGCATGCAAGGGGAGAGGGAGGGAGGGGCCCAGGATCTGGACATGGCCATACACCCTGAAAGAGGGGGGGGGGGGGAGGGAGGCTGAGGTGGCATGCAAGGAGGGAGAGAGGAGGGGGTGGCATGCAAGGGGAAAGGTAGAGGAGGAGTGGGTGAGAGGTGGCATGCAAGGGAGGGGAGGGAGGGGTGCCATGCAAGGGAAGAGGAGGGAGGGAGGGGAGGGAGGGGTGGCGTGCAAGGGAGGGGAGGGAAGGGAGGGGTGGCATGCAAGGGAAGAGGAGGGAGGGAGGGAAGGGAGGGGTGGCATGCAAGGGAGGGGAGGGAGGGGTGCCATGCAAGGGAAGAGGAGTGAGGGAGGGGTGGCATGCAAGGGAGGGGAGGGAGGGGCCCAGCATCTGGACATGGCCCATCCACCCTAGCAGAGAAAGTAAGAGGAAGGGAGGGGAGGGGTGCCATGCAAGGGAAGAGGAGTGAGGGAGGGGAGTGGGTGAGGGGTGGCATGCAAAAAAAAAACCCCTACAAAACTACCAAAAAACCCTGAAATTATTTGAGAGTCCACAACATCCTTTCTTAGGAACTGAACTTGGCCAGTTCGGAAAGCCAAGCAGGAGTTTTGCCAAAGAACGAAGCTCCCTTCTGCCCTGCAGTTCTTGGAAGTGATGCATTCATGATCTGATTGTCAAGCTCGTGGGGGTCCGCTGCCCGCCAAGTCCTGCGCTTTAAAAGCGAGGCCAAGAACCATCAAAGGTTTACACGGCGGCTGAACTGTTCTTTTTTGTTCTGTCAGATTGGCCGGCACAGAGGGAAACATTACGGGCTCATTTATTTCTCAGCCTCGATAGATAATCTTTTTAATTAAATGCCAACTCTCTTTGTTTCACCGATTGCCGGCGAATGTTTAATTTTTATCTTTTTTCGCCCCTAGGAAAAAAAAGAAGGAAAGAATCTCACTGCCTATTAGCAAAACAATGATCGCAGGGCTTCTGCTAAATATCTCAAATTGGCTTCTGGAAATGCGTGCCAAGTCTGGCTACAAGTCAAGATCAAGACCACTGAAAAAATCTGATTCTGGGTAAGGTTGCCAGCTCCAGGTTGGGAAACACCTCGAGATTTTCGGGGCAGAGTCTGAGGAGGGTGGGGGGGGGGTTGGGAAGGGGACTCTGTAGTATGGAGATGAGTTGTAATCCCAAGGGATCTCCAGCCACAACCTGAAGGATGAGAGCCCTAAATCCTAGACTGGATCAGAGGGCAAGGCTTAGTATCAAAGCTAAAATTACACATGTTAAGTACCGTGAAGTTGCAGCTGACTGATGGTGACCTCAGGCAGGGGCTTTTGAGGGATGAGAGAAGCAGAGGTGGTATGTCATTCCAGTGAGCGCGGTTATTGGGCAACTTGGCAGGTTGATGGCATAAGGGAAGCTGACAGACTCAACTGTGGGCGTTTTCCCACTTACCTTCTGCCCGGCACTACTATAGGCAAGTAGCGTGGGGTCCCCCGGCGCTCCCCACTACAGGGGCAGCGACAACGCTGCCTCTGTCGCGCCCTCTCAGCGCGCGTCATTCCTGGCGCTCTTCCAAACGGCGCCTTTGGATGACCCCGTGCTCTGCGTCGTGGGGACGCCCAGGCGCACGCCAGAAATGACGCACGCTGAGAGCAGCGCGGGGCATACGGGGGGCCGTGGCAAGTGGGGAAGTGCCCTAACTTATGGTGATCCCGCAAGGGGCTGTCAATGCTGGTGAAAAACAGAGGTGGTTTTCCATTGCATTCCTCTGCAGAGCCTTCCTTGGTGGTCTCCCATCTAAGTAGGGCAAGGCTTAGTATCAAAGCTAAAATTACACATGTTAAGTACCGTGAAGTTGCAGCTGACTGATGGTGACCTCAGGCAGGGGCTTTTGAGGGATGAGAGAAGCAGAGGTGGTATGTCATTCCAGTGAGGCCAAGTTATTAAGGGCAGCTTGGGCAGGGTTGAGTGGCAGGGGAAGCCTGACAGACTCAACTGCGCAGGCGCTTTTCCCACTTACCTTCTGCCCGGCACTACTATTAAGGCAGAGTAGCGTTGCAGGGTCCCAGCTCCCCACTCACAGGCGCAGCTGACAAGCAGCTGCAGCTCTGTCCAGCCTCTCATTAGCTTAGTGAATTCCTGGCGCTTCTTCCAAGCTGACCTTTGGATGACCCGTGCTCTGCGTCATTAAGAAGGCGTGGCGCCTGCTCCAGAAATGGCCTGCGCTGAAACGTGCAGCGAGCGTCACGGGAGGGGCGTGTGGCAAGTGGGGAAGTGCCCTAACTTATGGTGATCCCGCAAGGGGCTGTCAATGCTGGTGAAAAACAGAGGTGGTTTTCCATTGCATTCCTCTGCAGAGCCTTCCTTGGTGGTCTCCCATCTAAGTAGTGACCCTGCTTTCCTTCCAACTGATGGTGACCCCAGTAAAGGGCCTTTCAAGGCCAATGAGAAGCTGAGTTCAGCTAAGGTCCTCGAAAATATGACAAAATATTTAGATATTGAAATCAACTAATTAAGATCAGATTTGTTAAAAAATATCTTTCATTTATCATGTCGGCTAAAAAGGTGGCAACCTTGCGAGTGGCAGGGTAATTACCCTTTTGGGGCACTCTTTCCCCTCTGGATCCCTTCTCGTTTCCTTGCCACACAGTTTCCCCCCATCTTTCAGTGGATGGATATTGTGGCAATTCCAATCACCGTGACAACAGACTGATGCTTTGCTGCTCTGGGCTGTGGTTCCAGCTGAAATAGGGGCTGCAAAAGGTGCAAGAAGTTTTTGTCTTTCAAACCAACTTGCTCCACCACCGGTGCCAGGAGGTAAACACAAGGCCTGTTTTCATAGCAGTGGCATAGCACCCACGGAACGGGGTGGGGTGGGGTGGGGTGGGGCGGGGTGGGGCGGGATGGGACGTGATGCCCTGGATTCGCGCTGGTGCAGGGCCGTGGACGGGGTGTTCCGGGGGTGCTCCAGGGCAGGGTGAGGGCGGGCGGCACTGTGGCAGGGGCGCAGGGCACGCATGTGTCCCAGGCGCATTTCCCTCTCGCATGTGAGCTCCCAAAGACATCTGGTGGACCACTGCGAGTAGCAGAGTTCTGGACTAGATGGACTCTGGTCTGATCCAGCAGGCTCTTTCATATCTTCTTATGTTCTTGTGATGAAAAGAGATAGTTTTCCTGCCTCTGTGTAGCAGCCCTAAACCTCCTTGGTAATCTCCCCATCCAAGTACCAACTAGGTTCAGGAATGCTTTGGGGGGGGGGGGCTCTTCACTGTGCAGTTAGCTTGTGGCAGGGTATCCTTGAGCTTTTCTATTTACATGCGAGGAAGCAGTCGACAGCCTATAATACAGTCTATCTGCTTCTCCAAAGAAGGGCCTCTGCTTCTCGTAACTCTACCCATAAACAGCCTTAAAGGCACAGATCTCATCACACTCAGTAGTCCCAAGACAAGAGCTGATGCTCCCTCCCCCTCCCCTCCCTCCCTCCCTCCCCTTCCCCCCTCTCACTGCCACAGGAGGAGACTTGTTTTAAAATAGAGGCTTGTTGACAATAGAGTTTTTTAAAGCCCTCCTGATCATCAGGGAGAACAGAAGCAGAGCAGGGGAGATGCGGTGAAGCTAAAAAGAGACCCTGCTTGTACACTTTCATGCAACAGTCCTCTCCATTGTTATGATATCGATATATTGAAATCTCAGTATGTGCACTTAGAGAAGCCATGGCAACATGAAAGGGGGGGAAGGGGCGTAAAGCAGCATGAGGGAGTGGGGAAACTGGCCATGGCCGGAGGGCAGTGACAAAGGGAGGGGAAACTGTGCCCAGGACATGAACTGCCCGCACACCCCTCCCTCCCTCTCTCACCCCACCCCCTCCTGCCCTGACATGCCCCTGGTCCCACCCCAACACGTGACTGCAATGGCGGCACCCGGGGCGAGTCGCTCCAGATGATCCCCCTTACAGCTCCGCCCCTGTCGGAGGGAAGTTGTCTGGAGCAAAGCTGTGCAGCAAAGCAAATTAAAAGTCACACTAGAAGTGGTCTTGCTTGCCACGGGGAGAATGGAAAGTGAAAGCAGGGTTCCAGAAAACACGTCTGTGCAAGAAATCTTGCTGTGGCCAATCTTCTCCCGGATCGCACACCTTGTAACAGCCCACGATTAGCATCCACGATTGGAGGGGATCTGGACAGCATCTCCTCTTTTCCCTTGTTTTTCTTTCATGGGATAAACCCCCGAATCCAACATTTTAACCACTGCACTGCTCTGCCTCTTGTTGACAAGACATTTTGAGAAAATGACCCAGTCTGATGATTGTGGACCTTTCCCGTCATTTCTCAGTTTCAGACGGGTGTCCGAAGGCAAAATCTTCATTCCAACCTGATGGGACTTGTGCAGCTTGCATTGTGGTACATAATTCATTAATTTAAAAAAGTTACGGCGCCTTCGCTGTTTGATTAACGTAATAGCTCAGGCAGCCATCATGTGCATCGTACTGAGCTCATTAAGGACTTATTTTGGTAAGAGGAGGGGAGGAACACAATAATTGGGAGAGATTAAGTTCATTTTCACTTACGAGGCAGCTAATGTGCCTGGTTAGTCACTTGGAATTTCTTTCGTGGCGTGGTGGTTGACAGCAGGTGTTCTCTCATCTGGAGGAACCGGGTTTGATTCCCCGTTCTGCCACTTGAGCTGCGGAGGCTTATCTGGGGAATTCAGATTAGCCTGTGCGCTCCCACAAACGCCAGCTGGGTGACCTTGGGCTACTCACAGTTCTTCGGAGCTCTCTCAGCCCCACCCACCTTACAGGGTGTTTGTTGTGAGGGGGGAAGGGAAAGGAGTTTGTCAGCCCCTTTGAGTCTCCTTGCAGGAGAAAAAGGGGGGAGGCATGTAAACCCAACTCTTCTTCCCTTCTCCAAATTTCTCTCTCCGGCCCCACCCTCAAATCTCCACAAATTTCCCAACCCTCAGCGGGCAACCCTCAGCAGGGAATCTCCAGGAACTACCTGGAGGCTGGCAACCTCCCACTCTTCACACATCTGCAGAAGCAAGCTGTGGCTCGTAAAAGCTCACATTAAACCATTTCAGAAATTGTGTATTATTTTTGTCAATTGCTCTGCCAATGGTCTCTGGGGCCTCACACCCTGCTCTGGAGAAAGGTGGGTCACAGGGACCCATCAACCAAGTCAAATGTCAAGCTGTCCCGGTGAATGCGAGCGGGCCTGTCTTTTCCCACGGAGGACAATGCTGAGCTTCGCATTGTCGTTTGAAAGCCTATTAAAGGGACAAGAATGGAAATCTCTTCCCACCCGTTTTCAAGAGGCAGAACATGAGTCAGTGGCGTAGGTGGGTCAGAATCTCTCGCCAAAAGACAGTCTTCTGAGCGGTTATATAATCACGACTCCGTGGTTCCTCGTGAGCAGCCAGCTCTCCTCTCCCTTTCAATTCATCCCGGTTGTGAAGCGCAGCAACTTCTCTCTCTCAAGCAAACGGGGGTGATCTTCGGGAATGAAAAGAGGTGAATGTTTCCCTGCCATTTCAGAGGCTAGCCTTGTTGGTTTGCAGCGGGAAAAGCTAGTCCCTTAGGGGGTTCAAGAGTCAAAGTTTCTTTCATCGGCTTCTAGATTAGAGTCCAATAGTGCCGGAGTAGACCTGCAAACTCTATGCTGGGGATAATTTAAAAAAGGAATTGATAGTAAACCTGCAAAGATGGTCATGCCCTTATATAAAGCAGGGGTGCGACTGCACTTGGAGTCCTGTGTTCAGTTCTGGTCACCACATCTCAAAAAAGATATCGAAGAGATCGAAAAAGTGCAGAGAAGGGCAACAAGGATGATTGAGGGATTGGAGCACCTTCCTTATGAGGAGAGGCTGCAGTGTTTGGGACTCTTTAGTTTGGAGAGGTAACGTCTGAGGGGGGATATGGGCATCGGGTTCACCTTCAACTGGGTGCCCACAGCATTTGCCCCTCCCAAGCAAACTTTAGGCAAAGTTGGCTGGTTTCTTTCAGGAGACTCACACCGGCAGCCCTGCAGGAAACGTCCCCACCCAGAGCAAGATTCCCACCAGAGTGCATCCCGTTGAAACCTCTACCGCAGAGCCAGCTGGGCATAACAGAAAGCCCCATTGAAGTCTATGGTGGGAAAAGTAATTTCAAAAATGTGCAGCCTGCTTACACACTCAGAAATTCCCCATTGGCTACAATGGAACCAAGGCATTGCAGAACAGAGAATCTTGGGCAAATGTCTTGGGGTGCCTGTCAGGGGTGCATGTTTGAAGCTAGTGACACCAAAATTTCAGGGTATCACACAGAGATTCTGATGATACCACCCAAATTTGGTGAAGTTAGATTTAGGGGGGCCAAAGTTATGGACACTCAAATGGGTAGCCCCCATCTCCTGTTAGCTCCCATTGGAAACAATGGGGAATGGGTTAGGGTTAGGGCCTTCTTTGGGGACCCATAAAATTGGCCCCCCTGAACCAAACTTCACCAAGCTTGGATAATATCATCAGGACAGTCACCGGATGATAATCTGAAATTTTGCTAGCCTTAAAAATGCGCCCCCTGCAGGCCAAAACGTAAAAACACCCCAAAATACAAAAAAATTCAAATGGACCCGAAATTTTCGGGTATATCTTATTCAGGCATACAGATAATTTTATGCCCAAATAAATCCAAATGTTATCGAATTTTTAGGGTATTTACCATCCTGGATGATGATTGGAGTTTTTATGTAGATATCTATCAGTGTGTGTAGGTTTCCTGTATACAGTGTGGCCCAATTGTTGGTTCGGTTTGCGGATAACTCAGACATCTAGAAATGGTAGTTGGATATTGTTAATATGATACAGAAACCAGTTTAGTTCTTCTTCTCCGTGGCTCCAAATTGTGAACATGTCACAGAGGCGTAGCAAGGGGGGAAAGCACCTGGTCCACTGTGCATCCTCCACCCCGCCCCAGAATGCCCTCGTCCCGCTGCTGCCACGCCCCCGGAACGCCCCTGCCATGCTTCTGGAATGCCCTCACCACACCCCCACAGGGGTGCGCGCCCAGTGCGTTGCACACACACCCTGCCACCTTGGAGCTACGTCTTTGAGGTGTCATCCATGTAATGGAACCATATAGCAGGCTTTTTTGGTGCTGTTTCCAGGGCTTGTTTCTCAAAGTGTTCCATGTAAAAATGTGCTATTACAGGGCTAAGAGGGCTACCCATGGTTACCCCATCTTTCTGTTCATAGAATTCCTTATCCCATTAGAAGTAGCTTGTCGTGAGGCAATGTTGAAACAGGGCTGTAATGTCTTTAGGGAAAATCCAGTTAATGAGTACGATGGTGTCTGCTATGCGGACCTTGGCAAGTAGGGAAACCACATCAAAGCTGATCAGTTTGTCACTGGAGCTGAGTTTAAGATGGCTGGTTTTTTCTATGCAGTGGGCTGAGATCACCCATTATTATGTTTGGTTCAGGGGTAGCCCCCATCTGCTGTTCGCTCCCATTGGAAACAATGGGGGTTGGGGCACTCACTTTGGGAGTCCATAATTTTGGACCCCCTGAACCAAACTTCACCAAACATGGGTGGTATCATCAAGACAGTATCTGGATGATACTTTGGAATTTTGGTGCCGCCAGCTTTAAAAATGCATCCCCTTCAGGCCAAAATGCAAAAAACCACAAAAAATACCAAAAAATCAGACGGACCCGAATTTTTTGGGTATCCGAATGCATTATTCGTCTTATTCGGGCATACAGATAATTTTATGCCCAAATAAATCTGAATCCGAATTTTACCAAATGTCTAGGGCAGTGGTGGAGAACCTTTGGCACTCCAATTGACGAGGCTGGCAGGGGCTGATGGGAATTGTAGTCCATAACATCTGGAGTGCCAAAGGTTCGCCACCACGGGTCTAGGGTATTGACCAAACCTACTGAATGTCTTCAATTGGAAATCTGGCAAGAGCATCTGGGCTACTGGGCCCAAGGCCATTTGCCACCAGTTCCGCATTGCCTGGTCCTCGAGGGGCTTGTTCCGGGAACTCTGACTGAGCATTTGTTGAAGCCTCAGGTGCCACTCAAAGTTTGTGTCCCAATATGTATGTATCTCCAGCCTCCTTGCTGACTGATGAGGTCTGCACATTTGGGTGTAGGCAGAGGCGCTCAGAGATGTTCTTATTTGCTCTAAATAGAGGCAGAATTTCCCCTGTGTTCAATTAAAGCTGGCATGGTTTTTTTGGAAGCCACAGCAATTTTCCCTTTCCCTTCTTTTGCAGCTCCCCTTTCTCCGCAACGTCCGTACTTAACTAAAATAACCTACCGCACATGTAAAACGCTCAATGAAAAACCCACACTTGATGCTTTGCAGGGGAGGCTGAAATGCTGCAGCAAAACAGGAAGTCTTTTCAAATCCTATACTGCCACCTATACGAAGGACAAAGGAACTACCGTGCCTCACAGGCTGAAAGGCTGAGTTTGCAGAACCGCTATCGGAATTGTCGAAGGCTTTCTCAGCCGGATTCAACTGGTTGTGGTGGGTTTTCTGGGCTGCGTGGCTATGGTCTGGTGGATCTTGTTCCTAATGTTTCGCCTGCATCTGTGGCTGGCATCTACAGAAGTCTGTTACCCACTGTGTCCAGTGAGAAGGGAATGTTTTAGTGGGGTTTAAATTGTCTGTTACACACTGTGTCCAGTGAGAAGGGAATGTTTTAGTGGGGTTTAAATTGTCATGTTCCCAGGTGGGGAACCAATACTACTGCTTGGGTGCTGTGTGGTTTCCGGGCTGTATGGCCGTGTTCTAGCAGCATTCTCTCCTGACGTTTCGCCTGCATCTGTGGCTGGCATCTTCAGAGGATCTGATGTTGGAAAAGCAAGTGGAGTATATATCTGTCCAGGGTGTGTGGGGAGTGTCCAGGGTGGGTGAAGCAGCGTGCCAGGGTTCCACGCGCAGACGCCCCTGAACAGGCTCTGCTACCCTGCCCTCAACATCGAATCTGAGCCACAGATACAGGCCATACGACTGCTAAGCTGGCTACAGCCTGAAAGTATTCGACCCATTGAAGCCTTCGACAATACATCAATACTACTGCTGCTGCTGCTGCTGCTGCTGCTGCTGCTGCTGCTGCTGCAGGGAATGCAAATGTGAATCACTCCCTGGACTGAAAAACCCTACCTGCAATACTATACTATCAACCACACCCTTGCATGGCAAGTTCCACCCAAACACTTACTGATTAGTTCCCCACCTGGGAACATGACAATTTATACCCCACTAACAGATCCCCTTCTCACTGGACACAGTGTGTAACAGACTTCCCTCTGTGATACACCTCTGAAGATGCCAGCCACAGATGCAGGCAAAACATTAGGAACAAGATCCACCAGACCGCGGCTACACAGCCCGGAAAACCCACCACAACCAGCTATGGGAATCTTTTTTTAACAGATGTAACTTATTGGTTTATTTGCTTAATTTACAGCCCACCTTTCTCTCTAGTGGGTGGGGTGGGGTTGTCAGGTCAAGGTTGGGGACACAGCCTGAAGAGGGTGAAATTTGGGGAGGGACTTAGTGGGGTATGACACCACAGAACCCACCTTCCAAAGTGACTTCCAAAGAGCTCAAACGTAGTTCCAGGTGACCACCAGGTCACAATTATAAATATGAAACCACCGCCAGTCCTACTGCTACTATCATCGACACACATACAACAATCCTGTGTTGAGCTAAACCATTTACTTAGTGAAGTGTGAAAGTAATAAAGGTGCCTAATTATCTAGTATAAACACACAAAACATTCCACCATACAAATGTACACGAAATATGTATGAATTAAAAAATTCCCTTAATAACACGCTTAGCTGTAATGATAGGGGACTTGAGTAATGCTGCACTCCTTCTTTGGAACACAAAGCATTAAGCGGAAGGCCATTCTATAACGCCATTCACGTTAACAAAGCGTTTTCATAGATTACTTCTTCAGTAGAGTGCTGTTAAATAGTCAATGTTGTAAATAATCCTCTGCGCTGTGATTAATAAACCAAAATATTGTGCAGTTATCCATACAAAGGAATTCTAACTCCTAAATATTATGCACAAACACTTACAATGGATAATTCAGTATCACGTTAACGCAGCTTGCTGAACCATTCTCAAGGCACAGACTTCAGGACACGATCAAGTGCAGCATGTAGGGAATTACCCAAACATCCTTTAAATAGGTTATCTTGCCACAGGTGAATTACATACAATATAAGGATCACCAGGTTGCAATGTGTGGTTGGCAATGCTGATTCGCTCATCTCGTCCAACCTTCTTGCTCATTCACCTCCAATTCAAGATGAGGTTAAAGGCAGGGCAAAGGGCGACACGGCTGCATGAATACGAGTTATGCTATTTACCTACCCAACGATGAAGCCCAACAGAGGTGTAGCTCCAAGTGGGGGGGCTTGCGACACACTGGGTGCACACCCCTGTGGGGGTGTGGCGAGGGCGTGGCATGGATGTTCTGGGGCGGGGCGAGAGCATTCTGGGGCGGGGCAGGGTGGAGGACATACCAGTGCACTAGGCGCTTTCCCCCCTTGCTACGCCTCTACAGCCCAACAATGTTTGGATAAAAATAGAATGTATTGAGGAGGCGAGTGCAGTGGTGGGATTCAGCAGGTTCACACCACTTCGGCGAACTTAACGGTTGTTAAAATGGTGTTTGTAAACAACCAGTTGTTAAATTATTTGAATCCCACCACTGGAACTGGTTGTTCAATTATTTGAATCCCACCACTGGGCGGGTGCATGTTCAGTTTAGGGTTACCAAGCAGAGGTTACAGTAACACAGAGACTGTTTTCTGGCTTTTTTAGCTAAAAAGGATGGGATGAATCTTGATCCAATCTTGATCCTCCTTGATCTGAGATTGCAAATGCCTTAGCAGACCAGGTGCTTGGGAGCAGCAGCAGCAGCAGAAGGCCATTGCTTTCACATCCTGCCTGTGAGCTCCCAAAGGTATCTGGTGGGCCACTGTGAGTAGCAGAGTGCTGAAATAGATGGACTCTGGTCTGATCCAGCAGGCTCTTTCTTCTGTTCTTAAGGCCACTGCTTTCACATCTTCACGTGAGCTCCCAAAGGCACCTGGTGGGCCACTGCGAGTAGCAGAGTGCTGGACTAGATGGACTCTGGTCTGATCCAGCAGGCTCTTTCTTATGTTCTTAAGGCCATTGCTTTCACATCCTGCCTGTGAGCTCCCAGAGGCATCTGGTGGGCCACTGCGAGTAGCAGAGTGCTGGACTACATGGACTCTGGTCTGATCCAGCAGGCTCTTTCTTATGTTCTCATGAAAACAAGGAATGTATCTGAGCAGAGGGAATAACGCAGGAAACGAACAGGAAAGGTCGCTTTACCATGAATACCAGTTCCCCGTTTCAAGCAAAATCTCCAGGCACATTTGTACATGTTTTATCCATTAAAAGAGATTATAGAGTCTTAGATTCTTATAAGCCACCTTGTCTCTGAAGTGTTATTTGCAAACAGTAGTGTTGCCACTTATCACTAAATGTCAAGATGCTTTTCCTTAAATCTCTCTCTCTCTCTCTCTCTCTCTCTCTCTCTCTCTCTCTCTCTCTCTCTCTCTCTCTCTCTCTCTCTCTCCAGATAGTCACTTTGACAGTGTTTTCATCTTTGGGTCTAGACAGTGTGGTGTAGTGGTTAAAATGTCTGACTAGGATCCGGGAGGCTTTGTCATGGAAGCTTGCTGGGTTTACCTTGGGCTCAGCCTCTCAAGAAGATTGTAGTGATAAAATGGTACTTGACGAGCTAAGCTGTTTTGGGCCCCATTGAGGAGAAAGCAGAACAGAAATTAAGCAAAAGAAGAGTGAAGAAGAGTTTTGGATTTATATCCCCCCTTTCTCTCCTGCAGGAGACTCAAAGGGGCTTACAATCTCCTTGCCCTTCCCCCCTCACAACAAACAAAATGGATGTGCAATGCTAAAACAATGCCAAAAAAAAGCCATTTGATGCCTTTGATAAAGACAGTTATGCAGTGACGTGGGAAAAAATACAAGATGTACAAAATGCCATTATATGGTTGGTTGCGTTAAGATTAGTTTTACATGCTATGTATGGGGGTGCCCAATGGACCAGTGCCTTAGCAACATGCTACATAAACAAAACATTTATGTAATCTTAGGAAGATGCTTTTTTTGGATTGTTTTATCAGCATTTGGTAGCATCAAGGCATGAAGAGGAAACGATGCCAAATGATACTTCTGACATGGAATACAAGAAATTTTACAGTAAATGCATGAACATTGTAACAGGGTCGCTTATATTCTGGGCGAGGGAGAGATATTATCCCACCACTAGCCACCAATTGTAACGGGATGGGTGGCCTACAATCAAAGTTCCCCTAAACTGACCAGTGGGGTTTCCTTTGCCACCCAAAATATCCCAGGCTAGTGTTCAGGGATCTTCTTTTTACTCTGCTGCCCCCATTAAAGAGAAAAAACCAGGAATCCCAAAATTGCTGCTGGCTGCCAAATATAATAAAGGATCCCACCTCACATTCGCTCTTGGTTTGAGGGGAATGTTCTTTAGAGTCCCTTATACAAAAATGAACTCAAAATTGGCTGGGATTCTGGCCACACCAATGGGCACTCTTCAATCTCTCACACACAAACGCAGGCGGGCACGAGGGTAACTTGAACACCACGAATTAAATTTGTTTTGAAAACAAAAGAAAGGCTTCTTAAACTGGCTCAGAGAGGTACTAACGCTTGATGGTTTCAGAGAGGTTCTTTTCACTTAAAAGTTACAGCGCTTCAGAAATTACTTCACACACACACACACACACACACACACACGCAGGTGTCTCTTCAGGAACGATTTTGCTTTAGATCTACTAACTTTCTTCACAGACAGACACTAGTCCTTTCTGATCCACAACCCACTGAATACACACACCCACACAGTCTATGCCCTGTGAGATTCTGGTATACAAAGCCTTCCTCTCTCACACTAATCCCAAACTGGCCTCACTGCCTCTGGATCGGGCTTTTCCCAGACTGGTGTTACACGGAGATAGGGCAGACTCTAGGTCTGGACAGTATTCACTGTCAAGCCACTGACTGGCACGTCACTTTGCACCAAACTCAGGGCCTCCTTTCTCTGACAAGCCTCTTCAGCTGACTTCTGTCAGCTAACACTGCTGAGACACAATCCTTCAGTTCAGATCTGACAGACCGCTCTCTGTCAAACTCTGGCTCTTTCTGAATCTCTCTCCAAATCTTGACTCCTTCTGATCTCTGTATCAGAATCCCTTCAGAGAGAGTGTATCTACTGACAGGCTCTGCTCTGTCTATTTATACTGCCAGCACTTTGGCTCCCCCTAACCCTGGCCATAGGCAACTGCGCCTTTCTCGACCAATCAAATGGGGTCTTTTGTATAGTGGAGCCTGCTGCCTTAACTCTGGCTGTTACTAAGGCCTTTTCATTAGGCCTTTCACACACACCAGCCCTTCAGGGTAGGGCAAGTCCATTACAAACATCCTACCCATACATGCACACATCTGTTTGTAAGAAAGTGCCCATACACATTCACTGTACCAATGAAACTGGAAACAGCACCTAGGTCAGTGGCGTAGTGCCCAGGGTGTGGGTGGGGTGTTTTGCCCCGGGGTCATGCCAGTGCAGGGGCGTGGGAGTGGCGGGGGCATTTTGGGACATTCAGGGGTTTTCCAGGGTGTGGCAGGGTGAGCGGGGGCGTGGCAGGGGCACAGGGCACACACGTGCCCCAGATGCAGTTCTCCCTCGCTCCGCCCCTGACCTAGTTACAGGGCCGGCGTTGGCATACCCTGACACAGAACAGCTATCAACACCCAGGTTTTCTGGTGGGCCCCAGTACTGCCACCCCGAACCCGCAGAATTCCTCTTCTGCCCATCTACTTGTTGTGAATCTTGATGCCAAAAGCATTCAGAGGCATAGCTAGGGAAAATGAAGCCTGGTGAAAAATCTGAGTTTTGCTGCCCCCCCCCCCCATATTTGTTTGTGGGTTTTTTGTATTTTTAGTGTTTTTTCAGGTTTTTGACTGCAGGGGGCCCAGTTTTTAGGCTAGCAGCATCAAAAATTTGGGGTATCTTCAGTAAATTCTCCTGATGATACCAGCCAGGTTTAGTGAAGTTTGGTTTAGGGGTCCAAAGTTATAGACTCTCAAAGTTGTAGCCCCCATCTCCTATTAGCTCCCATTGGAAACAATGAGGGATGGGGCACCCCCTTTGGGAGTCAATAACTTTGGACCCCCTGTACCAAACCTCACCTAACTTAGGTGATATCATCAGGAGGGTCTCCCAAAAACTCCCTGAAATGTTGGTGCTGCTAGCCTAAAAACTGTGCCCCCTGCAGGCCAAAAACTGAAAAACACTTTTAAAAATACAAAAAACAAACCTGAAATTTTTGCTGCCCACCCCCAGGCACGAGCCTGGTGCAACGTGCACCCCCCGGACCCATTGTAGCTACGCCTCTGCAAACATTCCTGGCAACAAACCTATCTCCCACTATGAAATGGACCTGAATGGGACACTAAAAGGGGCTTGGACAGGTTGATGGAGGAGAAGTCGGTGTATGGCTACCAATTTTGATCCTCCTTGATCTGAGCTTGCAAATGCCTTAGCAGACCAGGTGCTCGGGAGCAGCAGCAGCAGCAGCAGGCCATTGCTTTCACATCCTGCCTGTGAGCTCCCCAAGGCATCTGGTGGGCCTCTGCAAGAAGCAGAGTGCTGGACTAGATGGACTCTGGTCTGATCCAGCAGGCTAGTTCTTATGTTCTTATGATGCTTTGTTGAGCCACGTTTCCAGAGGCTATTTTATCCCAGAAAAGCCCAGCAAGCAGCCGGTTTTTGTGTATGTTAAATGTCTTAACTTGAGAGATTTTTAAAAACCAATAGTATTTGAAAGAAACAAACTTTTCACTAGGAAAAGAGCAAAGGGGGGAGTATTAATCCCATACGTCCTGATTCGCCTAACCCCATACGTCCCGATTCGACTTCTCCATTCGGCAGAGGCGAACTTATTGGTGGTTCCTCACCCCTCCAGGATGCAGCTTGCGTCTACCTGGGCCAGGGCTTTTTACAGGTTTTACAGCCCTGGTCCCTGCCTGGTGAAACTCTCTCTCCAGCTGTTAGGGCCCACTGGGACCTTGCTGAGTTCTGCAGGTCCTGCAAAACTTTGCTGTTCCACCGGGCTTTTGGGGAGGCTGGCCATAGAGTGTCTCCCCCCACTTGGTGCCCCGTGTAACATCTGTTTCCATCCTTGGCAATTTGCTGGTTCCCTCCTGGAGTAGGACCAGACGTCATCCAACAAACTATAAGTGGGTCATATTGCTGCTACTGATTTTACTGGATTTTATTGAATTTTTAAATGTATTATTCGATTTGTCTTCCTTTTGTACTTTTCACTATTTATAGTTTGTTTCTGTTTGGTCTGTACAACTCTCAGAGCCCTTCAGGAATAGAGCAGTTTATCAAATTGAATAATAGTAACAACAACAACAACAACAACAACAACAACAACGCACCATGCCTTACACCCACGCAGTGATACTGATAGATCATAGCTTCCCCGGAGATCTGGTGGCAGAGGCTTACTGCAAGTACAGCAAATAGTGGAAGAGGAGAAACATGCACTGGCCGATTATGTGAATGAAAGTCAAGAACAGGCATTGATTGAAGTGAAGAACAGACATTTGCTGAAGACCCAGAAAACCAAACAAGAATACAGAAAGAATGTGATTAAAATGAGGACTGAAAGCTGGCGCAACAAAGCACTGCATGGGCAATTTCTGGAGAAAATCAAGGACAAGGTAGACAACAAAAAGACCTGACTGTGGTTAACAACTGGAAGTCTGAAAAAGGAAACTGAATCCCTGATTTTAGCCGCTCAGGAGCAAGCCATTAGAACAAATTTGATCAAGGCCAGAATTGAAAAATCCTCGAATGCAGATTGTGCAAAGAAGCTGAAACTGAAGATCGTGTCCTCAGCTGCTGCAAAAAGATTGCCCTGACTGAGTACAAACAGAGACACAGTGACCAAGATGATCCACTGGAATTTGTGCAAGAATTACGCAAGTTTAAAATTTACAGAGCTATAAGAAGCTAGAGGGCAGTCAGTATAAGTTAGGATAAGTTGTTTTTTGTGTCTTTACTGGTTGATTCCCCACTTCAAAAATTAAAGTGGATACAAACTGGTTTGGTAAGATTCGGGACCTTTGGAACATGGTTTCATGGTCCCCACTGCACCTTCTGCCCCCTTGTTTCCAAAAACGCAGCAGCCATGCAGGAGTCCCCACTGTCGACGGATCAAATGCGCGATCCGCTCAAGGGCTATCCTGATTGGCTGCTGCATTGGGCTGGGGTGGGATTTTTTTTTTACTTTCAAACTGACGGATCCACGTCTGCGCGAGCAGACACAGAACGAGTCTACGCGGAGGTGAAGAAACAGGCGATTAAAACAAAGCCCTGTTTCCGTGCACCTCCATGTAGTCGGATCCACGTGCATACGATGTGTAGCACTGCTTTGTATTGCCTTCTACTTAGTCAATCAGTCAAAACCAGCCCCATGTTGCTTCGTATCCATGGGGCTCTCCGGTCCACGACATTTTTTAAAAGGGTTGAGCGTGCATTGTACACAGCCCACTGCGTCCTGATTGGATGGGAGGCTTCACACCACTCACAAGGACGGGTAGTTCGAATCTGGATTCACCCCCCAAACTTCCCCATTGCTCCAGGTTGCCCACGTGTTTTTCAAAAAGGACTACTTTCTTCCAGGTTCTAAAATAACACGTGCGGGGGGGGGGGGGGGGCGCCAGAAACGGGATGAATGCACATTCGGCATTGGTGAAGTGGGGAGTTCTGCAGGAAATCTGGATATTTGGAGTGACGAGCACGCATCTAATAGTGAGTGGAGAATCGACCACTATTTTCTAATTTTGAATGTGGATTTGTGTCTTAGGCAGATTCCGCATGGGCCAAAAACAGTGGTGTGAAAAAGGTGTAAAAGAGTTTAAAACGATGTAAAAGGGTTTACACCGTTTTCACACCACTGTTTTTGGCCCATGCGGATTCCACCTTAGATATATACACAATGTAATGATTTTTTTCTTTTTATTGCTCACTTTAAAATCTTTTCTGAATTTCTTTCCCCCCCTCTTTCTATTTCCTTTTTATAATTTTTTCTTTTTGTTATTGGAGATTAATTTTTGTTATATTATGTATAAAACTGATTACCGTATATACTCACATATAAGTCGACTTTTTCAGCACATTTTTGAGCTGAAAAAGCCCCCCCCCCTTGAGTTAAACGCGAGTGAGGTGTATTTTAAAAAATATTTTAGGGTTTTTACTTTGTCGGCTGCCAGGGGGTGCAGTTTTTAGGCTAGTGGCACCAAAATTTCAGGCTATCATCAGGTGACGCTCCTGATGATACCAGCCAGGTTTGGTGAAGTTTGGTTTGGTTGGTGCCCCATCTCCCATTGTTTCCAATGGGAGCTAATAGTAGATGGGGCTACCCTTTTGAGGGTCCATAACTTTGGACCCCCTGAACCAAACTTCATGAAGCCTGGGTGGTATCATCAGGAGGGTCTCCTAAAGATACTCTAAAATGTTGGTATTGCTAACATAAACATTCCTCCCCTGACAGGCACCCTCAAATTTTCCCCAGATTCTCCCTTTAAATCATCCCCCCCTTCTGAGTGAATTTAAAGGGAGAATGAGGGCTTACAGAGCTAGTTTACTGTTTTTCTTTGAAATAAATATTCAAAAACATTTAACCTACTGATGCCTCAATTGATGTAATTTTATTGGTATCTATTTTTATCTTTGAAATTTACCAGTAGCTGCTGCATTTCCTACCCTCGACTTATACGTGAGTCAATAAGTTTTCCCATTCTTTTGTGGTAAAATTAGGTGCCTCGACTTATATGCAGGTCAACTTATACACGAGTATATATGGTAAATAAAGATTTTTTTAAAAAAAAGGCTGAGTGATCCTTTCTAAGAATCTAGTCTCAAGGTAGGGTTGTCTCCTGGAATTGCCGCTGATCTGACCTGCCCTGGGGTACATCCCCGAAAGCTTCAGGTATTTCGCAACCCAGAGCTAGGAGCGCTATCCCAGAGGTCCATTTTCGAGCCTCATCATCCAGTGGTTCTCACTCAGCAATTTTCACTTCCAAAACAGCACATGCTTTAGGTAAACCACTGCAGGGGCTGGAAATCACAGGACATTGTTTTGTCACAACAAGGGACAGAATGTGATTGCATGGCCATAGAATCATAGAATCATAGAATTGGAAGAGACCACAAGGGCCATGCAGGAACACACAATCAAAGCACTCCGGACAGATGGCCATCCATCCTCTCTTTACAAACCTCTAAAGAAGAAGACTCCACCACTCTCCGAGGCAGTGAATTCCATTATTGAACAGCCCTTACCGTCAGGAAGTTCTTCCTGATGTTCAGGTGGAATCTCTTTTCCTGTACTTACTCCATGTCCTAGTCTCTGAGGCAGCAGAAAACAAGCTTGCTTCCTCTTCAACATGTCATCCCTTCAAATATTTAAATGTAGCTATCATGTCCCCCCTTAACCTTCGCTTTAACCCTCTCCCCTCCTTGGAAGAAATCTATAATGCCCGAAGCCTAAATAAAGCCCAAAATATTCTGAGGGACCCGTCTCATCCAGCACACTCTCTTTTTAAACTGCTACCATCTGGCAGACGATACAGGGCCCTCAGAACTAGGACAAAGAGGCTTAGAGACAGCTTCTAGTCTAGAGCTGTGGCTATGCTAAACTCCGCTGCTTCATATTGATGTATTTGGGGCTGTGTAGGGATGGGTGGAGGATGATGATGTATGAGTCTGAAATTGTGTGCATCGAGGAATGCTGCTGTAAATGACAATAAAATGCTTATGCTTATGCTTATGCTTATGCTTCTCCAGACTAAACATCCCCAGCTCCCTAAGTCTCTCTGTACGGCATGGATTCCAGACCTTTTACCATTTTGGTTGCCCTCCTCTAGCCCCTTCCAGCTGGTTGATATCCTTCTTAAATTGTGGTGCCCAGAACAGAAAACAGTACTCAAGGTGAGAGGTCTGACCAATGCAGAGTAGAGTGGTGCAATGACTTCCCTCAATCGAGGCACTATATTCTTATTGATGCATCCCAGAATTGCATTGGCTTTCTTGGCTGCCATATCACACTACTGACTCATGTTCAGTTTGCAGTCTACTAAGACTCCCTGATCCCTTTCACATGTACTGTTGTCAAGCCAGGTGTCAACCATCCTATATCTGTGCATTTCATTTTTTCTGCCTAAATGCAGAATCTTACATTTATCTCTGTTGAAATTCATTTTGTCAGTTTTGGCCCAGCTCTCTGATCTTTCCAGATCAGTTTGAGTCCTGCCCCTGTCCTCCAGGGTATTAGCTACCCGTCCTAATTTGGTGTCATGGGCAAATTTGATTAACATGCCCTCTATTTCATTATCCAAGTCATTGATAAAAATATTGAATAGCGTTGGGCCCAGGACAGAACCCTGTGGAACCCCACTAGTTACTTCTCTCCAGGACGGAAATGAGCCATTGATGAGCGCTCTTTGTGTTGGGCCAGTCAACCAAGTACAAATCTACCTAACAGTTGCCTTGTCTAGTCCACATCTTTCCAGCTTATCCGCAAGAATATCATGGGGCACTTTTTCAAAGGCCTTACTAAAATCAAGGTATGATACATCCACAGCATTCCATTCATCTACCAAGTCTATCAAAAGAAGAGATAAGACTAGTCTGGCATGAATTGTTTTTGAGAAACCCATGCCGATTTTCAGAGATCACATTATTCCCTTCCAAGTGCTTTCACACTGTCTCCTAATGATCTGCTCTAGAATCCTCCCCCCCCCCACTTTTTGAAGATGGGGACAGCATTAGCTCTCCTCCAGTCCACTGGGACTTCTCTTGTTGTTCAGGAGTTCTAAAAGATTACAGCAAGCTGTTCTGAGATTACTTCTGCCAGTTCTTTTAATACCCTGGGATGTAGTTCATCTGGCCCTGGAGATTTGAATTCATTTAAAACATTCAGGTATTCCTGTACTAGCTCTTTCTTTATTCTGTGCTTCATTTATTCAACTGAACAACATCAATAAGAAGCTGTAGCTAATAAAATGCACTTGGAAGGGAAAATTTTCCCTCCTATTCTGTTAGGAAAAAAATTAATATGGGCTCAACCCTTGGAATTCACAGTCACATGCATCCTTTACATCAGTATCTAGGAGGATGTATCGTCTGGTTTTGTGTGGTGTGGCTGTGCAGTCAGTGGCATTTGTTTCATGATCTGATCACAAGATTATTTGATTCACCGGCAGACACTTGGGACACTAAGTAATAAGTCTCAGCTAAAAAATCTCAAAAATTCCCTTCCGTTTATTGTGTTTACAATTTAAAAATTGATGGGTGGCTGAAGAGGCCGGAAGAAAATCTAATTGCATGAGGAGACGCTGTAATTATGCAAATGGACACAACTCCAATCTACTCAGGTAAATCCAAACAACCTGTGAAACCATCGGTCCCTTGCTAACAGCGAAGGATTCTAAAACTCTGTAATTTGAACTTCTACCGGTGAGTAATTGGACCTTGCAAAAATAGCTGCGAAAAAAACCTGATTTGGACTGGGGTGGCCGTGCGGAGAAAGACTTTCTTTCTTTTAAAAAAAAAAATCCTGTGTGATTTCCTCAGTCAGAAGTGGCAATCCAAGGGTTAAAACAGTCGTGGCAACAACTTGTGGAATTCCCTCTGAAGGGAGACTCATCACCCCCCCCCCCCAGCACTATCTTTCATCAGTGGGTGAAAACCCTTTCATTTTATTCGGTGTTCCTTTACTGCCCCTCCTTTCTGTAGTATTTAATTGTTCACTTTATGTTAAGGTGCGTCTTGTCACAGTCTTGGCATGGCTCCAGGAGGTGCCTGGAAAAGCTGGCACCTCAAGCCCTTTGCTTGGCACCCAACGGCTGCACGTTGCTGTTTTCTGCACCTGGTTATGTGGTTATCTCGTTCTTTGACCTTGGCGAGTTGTTGAGCAGACAGTTGAGGTTTTGAGAGGTTTTGGCAGTGGGAGAGGGAATCTTCAGGGGAATATAGCTACTTCTTTGTTTGGCAAATTATTATTATTATTATTATTATTATTATTATTATTATTATTATTATTATTATTATTATTATTATTATTATATTGATGCAAAAACAGTAATACATGCAAAAAAGATCTACTATTATTGTTGTTGTTATTATTGTTGTAGATTTCACAGCTGCCAGATCTTTAGCTGGTTGTTGGCCTTCATTACAATTCGAGCTTCACCCAGAAGCCTAGGAAGTTGTAATGTATTGGCGTAGTATTCGTGCGGATCCCAGCAGGGCTGCCTTCTGAATTTGACAGATGTTAATTTTGTCAATTCAAAGATGTTTCAAGTGCTGCCCTAGTGTTTTTGGGATGGCGCCCAGCGTGCTGATGACCACTGGGACGACCTCAGCTGGTTTGTGCCATAGACACTGAAGCTCGATTTTCAAATTGCGGTATCTAGTGATCTTTTTGTGTTCTTTTTCAATGACCCTGCTGTCACCCGGGACTGCTATTGTTGTTATTGTTGTTGTTGTTGTTGTTGTTGTTGTTGTAGATTTCACAGCTGCCAGATCTTTAGCTGGTTGTTGGCCTTCATTACAATTGGAGCCTCACCCAGAAGCCTAGGAAGTTGTAATGTGTCGGCATAGTATTTGTGCGGATCCCAGCAGGGCTGCCCTCATGTTTTTGGGATGGCGCCCAGCATGCCGATTACCACTGGGACGACCTCAGCTGGTTTGTTCCATAGACGCTGAACCTCGATTTTCAAATCGTGGTATCTAGTGACCATCTTGTGTTCTTTTTCGATGACCCTATTATTATTATTATTATTATTATTATTATTATTATTATTATTATTATTATTATTATTATTATTATTATTATTATTATTATTATTATTCTACATTTGATAATCCGCTAACCCCCCAAAGGGCTCTGAGCAGTGTACAAGGGCCACATAGGCCAATAAAACAATACATTATAAATAATAACTATAATATTAAAATCCTTAGAGTTACACGGCAGCATCATAAAATCTAGCTAAAATTTTACATATTAGTGGCGTCCAATCCCAAGGCTGGGGGGAGGGGACTGCACTGCCGAAGATGGAACTACAATCTTAGATCTGGCAATGTCAGGCACGTATACCATTCGCAACTCACAATGAATTAACAGATTACACTAACCCACGAGCCTGGATTGCTGGGGGGTGGGGGCTGAAGGGCACTACATTTTACATAGAAACAGTGGTGTAGCGCCAATGGGGTCGCGGAGCATGATGCCCAGGCACACGCTGCAGCGGTGTACGGTAGGGTGTTCTGGGGGTGTTCCAGGGTGGAAGCAGGCGGCGCTGCGGCAGGGGCACAGGGCATAAAATGTGTGTAAGTGCCTCACCTTTCTTTTCTTTTTCTTTTTTCTTTCTTTCCAAATGGGAAAGTTTTAATAGATGTAAATATGTGATAGCTAAAGTGTTTATCAATAGCAAAGGAAACAGTAACATCTTGCAATTCTTATTGCTTGGAATGGAAATGTTTATATCTGTCAAGAAATCTATAAAGAATCATATTCTGAACCAAACTGCTATGGCATACTATTTTATTTAATGTTGTCTGTGTAAGCTTGAATCCTGATGGGCTGATTTACAGCATGTTATATTCAGCAGAATTATATTTCCTGTGGCAAAAATCTGTTGTCCCAAGAAAGAGAAAATGTTGCCTTGTAAATCCTGTATTAAAAAAGAGCTGGGAATGTCCAGTTTTCACAACTGTGATATATATTCCCTAAAAATTAAAAAAAAAACGGTTGTTTTTTTAAAAAATAGAATGAATATTTTAAATGATATTGGGAAATTATTTTCAACTAGTCTTTGCCTAAAAGAAAAACATTTGTATAATTTTTTAGCATTTTTCTGTGATGTTTCAAGGTAACATTGACTTTGGCATAACCACTTTGAACCAGATTTTAGGGGGGCAGAAAGGGTGTTTGTGTCTACCAAGTGAAGGCCCAACATTTGCTTTTAAAGGAATTTTGCTGACAGTGAGACCACTGAAAATCAGGATGAAAGAGCATAACCCTTTTCGGATGCTTTCCAAATAATTCCAAATTTGCATGTTATTTTTTTTACATGGCCACTGCAGTCATATGCACACTTGCTTGGGAATGACTGGCACCAGGCAGAATCTACCGATGCAATTGTGTGTCAGGGGAATGTTATCTGAGTGACTGAGATGCGTTCCCAATTCTATGTAACTGCTTAAAACAACAAACCAATGCTGCTCGAAAGATATGCACAGCCAGCCTGCTATATGTAACCACTGCCATCTGTGCATTCTTCCCTTGATCTCTACTTTATGGCTTCACACGCTTTGCAGGAAACTAAGTTTCCCCTGACACCTCTGTCCCAAGAGAAAAGAATTGCATCCATAATCTCATGGGACAGGAAGCCAGGTGGCTCTCTTATTATTTGCTGCCGACCTTGGGATGCCTCAGCTCCAAAGACTGTTTTTCACAAATTCTTTGGAAACTGGGAAGGGGGTTTCAGCGGGGAATAAAGGGGACTGTATGGTGTTTCAATACCTCATCAATAAACGCTGCTGATCAATCCTTCAGAGACCATTTATTGACTTAAGGTTCCGAGACCCAACATTGTGTGATCATCTAGCAGACATATAGTCTAATCCAGTGGTGGCGAACCTTTGGCACTCCGGATGTTATGGACTACAATTCCCATCAGCCCCTGCCAGCATGGCCAATTGGCAGCATGGCAGGGGCTGATGGGAATTGGAGTCCATAACATCTGGAGTGCCAAAGGTTTGCCACCACGGGTCTAATCTCATCCGAGGTTTATTCTGAGCTGAGGTCCCTTCTGCACGTACAGGATAATGCACTCTCAAACCACTTTCAGTGCACTTTGTAGCTGGATTTGACTATGGAAAATAGCAAAATCCACTTGCATACCACTATGAAAGTGGATTGAAAATGCATTATTCTGCATGTGCGGAAGGTGCCTTGGCAAGTCCTGCTGATATCAATTGGATTTCTTCCCAAGTAACAAAACAACTTTAGAAGGTAGAGAAGTCCATTGAACTCAGTGGGTTTACCCAAGGGCAAACGTGTGCCTGGCCAAGAACGCTTTCCTGAGAGTTAGCCCCATTGAGTAGACTTCTGGGACAGTGGAAATCAGGCCTCTGCCCCCCCCCTCAATTTCAGTGCTTGCACCAGCAGCCATTTTCTATAGCTACACCCCTGGGGGCGGGGGGAGAGAGAGATCTATCTATCTGTCTGTCTGTCTGTCTGTCTGTCCGTCCGTCCGTCCGTCCGTCCGTCCGTCCGTCCGTCCGTCCGTCCGTCCGTCTGTCTAGGGGTTTTTAATTGCCTGTTTTAAATTTAATGCCCTGTTTTAAATTTGTTTTTAATGCTTTTTAAATGATGGGCCACTTTGAGGGCCCTAATTAGGTGGGGAAGTGGAATAAAAATAATAAATAACAAGATTGTTTAATTGATTGATTGCATGGGAAGAGGTGGAAACACTTGCTCGAGACCAGAAGTCCTGGAGAGCACTTGTTGCCCAATATGCTACTTAGCATGATAGATTTGATGATGATGATGAAATAAATAAATAAGTCCCTGCTTTTCTAGCTCAATTTTTAAAATGTTTTTTATACTGAATCTTATGTTGTTCACCGCCCAGAGCCCTTTGGGGGTTGGGCGGTATACAAGCCTAAAAAATAAATAAATAAAATAAATAAATTTTATGGATACATTTTATGGATAGATTCCAGACATGAATGGAATGTGTAATTTAAAGCTTAGTACTACTTTAGGGTTGGGAAATCGTTGGAGATTTGGGAGGTGGGTATTTGCTGGGAAGAGGGAAAGACTTCAGTAGGGTATAACATCATGAAGTCCATCTTCTAAAGTTGGTATTTTCTTCAATGGAACTGATCTCTGTATTGAGGAGAACAGTTGTAATTCCGGGAGCTCTTCAGGGCCCTGACTGGAAGATGACAACCCTATAACATGGGCTTATAAGCCTATAACATGGGCTGCAGAAAGGACCTAAGGGGTTTAGACTGACAGACAAGGTTGTCCTGTGTGTTTTCATATTGTTTCCTTTAATGGCTCCAAAGCTAGGAAACACGTGTGTTTGTGTGGTGGATGAAGGCAGGTGGGTGGGCTGAAACCTCTAATGGAGCAAATCCCGCTGTGATCTGGAGATTGAATTGCATGAAGCCAAAGCCGGAGATCAGCCAAACAAGATCCATCTGGGTCGAAAGACACAAGGCTGGCGACAGCGGCTAAAAACATGATCTGCTGTGGCAGAATTGGTTTATGATAATCGGGGAAATGATAATAATAGTTTTTAAAACCCAGCATCCATTTCCAGCTTCAGATCTGGTCAGCCTCTCCTCCTCATGAAAAAGGCAAACTCTATGCTGGGGATGATTAGGAAAGGATAATAAAACTGCAAAGATTGTCATGCCCTTATATAAAGCAGTGGTGCGACCACACCTGGAGTCCTGTGTTCAGTTCTGGTCACCACATCTCAAAAAGGATATGGAAGAGATAGAAAAAGTGCAGAGAAGGGCAACAAGGATGATTGAGGGATTGGAGCGCCTTCCTTATGAGGAGAGGCTGCAGCGTTTGGGATTCTTTAGTTTGGAGAGGAGACGTCTGAAGGGGGATATGATTGAAGTCTATAAAATTATGCATGGTATAGAAAATGTTGACTGAGAGAAATATTTCTCTCTTTCTCACAATACTAGAACCAGGGGGCATACATTGAAAATGCGGGGGAGGGGGGGATTAGGACTAATAAAAGGAAACATTTATACAACATGTGATTAGTGTTTGGAATATGCTGCCAGAGGAAGTGGTGATGGCCACTAACCTGGATACCTTTCAAAGGGGCGTGGACAGATTGATGGAGGAGAAGTCGATCTATGGCTACCAATCTTGGCCCTCTCTGAGCTGAGATTGCAAATGCCTTAGCAGACCAGGTGCTCGGGAGCAGCAGCAGCAGAAGGCCATTGCTTTCACATCCTGCATGTGAGCTCCCAAAAGGCACCTGGTGGGCCACTGCGAGTAGCAGAGTGCTGGACTAGATGGACTCTGGTCTGATCCAGCTGGCTCTTTCTTATGTTCTTATATTCTCATTTTGCAAACAGTTCAGAGCTCTTGTTTTTTTACAAATGTGGCAGGGACGTAGGTATAGATTTTTTATTGGGGGGGCAGCCTCAGTGCTTATAAAAGCAGCTCCCCGAGGCCAGGGGTGGCAGACTCCCCTCCCCCCCACCAGTTGCGCTGCCAGCCAGCGGTCCCTTCTGCCCTCCCGTTTGGGCAGAGGCATAGCTAGGGAAAATGGAGCCTGGTGCAAAATCTGAGTTTTGCGCCCCCCAATGGGTGGTTGCTATGATGCTGGAATCTACCCCCAAAAAGCATTACTTTCAATGGTGTTTAAACTAGGGAGCCCAGATTCTCCTTTTAAATCCACCTTGAAGGAAGAATCTGGGGTCCCCAGTTAAAACAAAATTTAAAGTGATGCTGTTTTGGGGTAGATTATTCCCCACCCTTAAACAGCATCACTTTCAATGTTTAAACTGGGGACCTCACATTCTCCCTTTAAATCCATACTGAAGGGGGTGGATTTAAAAGGAGAATATGGGAAAATTTGGGGGGTGCCTACTGTCAGGGGTGCAATTGTTAAGATAGCAGCACCAAACTTTCAGGGTATCTTTAGGAGACCCTCCTGATGATACCACCGAGGTTTGGTGAAGTTTGGTTCATGGGGACCAAAGTTATGAACTCTCACATTTGTAGCCCCCATCTCCTATTAGCTCCCATTGGAAACAATGTGGGATGGGGTCACCCCTTTTGGGAGTCCATAGCTTTGGACCCCTTGACCAAACTTCACAAAACCTGGGTGGTATCAGTAGGAGAGTCTTCCAACAAATCCCTGAAATTTTGGTGCTGCTATCCTAAAAACTGTGCCCCTTGCAGGCCAGAAACCGAAAAAACACTTAAAATTTTCAAGGATTGTCTTGTTCAAACAGAATTCGCCAACTGTGTCGTTTCATCTTGGCTATCGTTAAGCTGGTGGGTTAAATCCTAGGACTTTCCACTGGCAGACGGTTTTCAGGGCGGCCTGACTTCTTTGCCGTAGAAGAAAATGAAAAAAGCATTGGTCGTTTGGCCAGTGGGCTGTAGTGGTAAGCAGTCCGGGACCAATTTCCACCTTCAAAGTCCATGTCAAACTCGGTCTCCGTGAGTTTGGTACTTGGGACTTAACTCCCAGGTTCTCGATGGCCTGATTTGGATCGAGACCAGGGCTTGAAGGAAGCAGAGGCACGCGGGGGGAGGGGGGCAAAATGGCGCCCAGACCTGCTCCCCTGTGCCCCCCCATAGGGCCCTGCTCCGTACAACCCCCTGGCTTGCACCAGGTGGGGGGCAGGGCTCAGGGGCAGGGCCCTGCCCCCGAGCCCCACATCCTGGTCTGCATGGATGTTCTTCTTTTAGCAGGCCTAGCCCTGCCTTGGACTATCTTTTCCAGTTATGGTGAGCATTTCAACACTCATGAGCCTTTGCTAAATATGCAAATTACAGTTGAAAAACCTCCCAAGAAGGAGATTTCACCACCCTCTGAGGCAGCATATTCCACTGTCGATCAGACCCGACCGTCAGGAAGTTCTTCCTAATGTTTAGATGGAATCCCTTTTCCTATAGTTTGAATCCATGGTTCCTTGTCCTCCTCTCTGGAGCAGCAGAAAACAAGCTTGCTCCCTGTTCAACACCACATCCCTTCCAATATTTAAACATGACTATCATGTCATCCTTCTCTTTGCCAGAGAGAACATACACAGCTCTCTCAGTTTTTGCTCATAGGGCATGGATTCCAGACCTTTGACCACTTTGGTCACCCTCCTCGGGACCCGTTCCAGCTTGTCAATATCCTTCCTGAACTGTTGTGCCCAGAAGTGGACACAGGACTCTAGGTGAGGTCTGACCAATGCAGAATCGAGAAATGCCATTACGTCCCTTGATCTAGCCACTGTTTTCCTATTGATAAAGCCCAGAATCGCTTTGGCTTTCTTGGCTGCTACATCACACTGCTGCCTCATGTTCAGTTTGTGGTCTACTAAGACTCCCACATCCTCTTCACAAGTTGTCAAGCCAGGTGTCCCCTGTCCTATATCTGCCGAAGATTTTAAAAATGGAACTTGAATTCCCCAGCCTGCTTCAGTTGAAATTGAAGTCAGAGCACACCACCTTACGTATTGATTAAACTCCCCTGAAGAAAAAGTTAACTGACCTCCCATACCCTGGATTGTCTCTTACATAATACATACATAGGACTTTATTCACATCAAAAATATAATCCAGTAGAATAATTAAAAGAAGACACAGTTGAGTAACATTAAAACCCTGGATTGTCTTTGTCTCCAGCTAGTTTAAGAACATAAGAACATAAGAACAAGCCAGCTGGATCAGACCAGAGTCCATCTAGTCCAGCTCTCTGCTACTCGCAGTGGCCCACCAGGTGCCATTGGGAGCTCACATGCAGGATGTGAAAGCAATGGCCTTCTGCGGCTGTTGCTCCCGAGCACCTGGACTGTTAAGGCATTTGCAATCTCAGATCAAAGAGGATCAAGATTGGTAGCCATAAATCGACTTCTCCTCCATAAATCTGTCCAAGCCCTCCTCATTCTACAGTTTCCTCCTCATTCTATAGCAGGGGTCCCCAAACTACGGCCCGGGGGCCAAATGTGGCCCCCTGAAGGCATTTATCCGGCCCGCCGGGCATGGCGGCGATGGCTCCATTCATGTGCAGTGGGGGCTCGAGGGAGAGGAGGAACCGGCCCCAACGGCTGTTGATTGGAGTTACATGATGGCACCCCCAAATCTCCATGAATTTTCTGACCCAGAGTTGGAAACCTTACATGTGGCAACGCCTGCTCCGCCCTTCCCTCTCAGCTACTCCATGTGTTGCTCTCAGGCTTTCTGTTCCGCCTCACTCCCACTGGCATCAGCCAGGCTGGCGAATCGCTCGCTGGCTGCTAGGGAGGAAAGAACCCAGGAAGATACCTGATCCTGGGTTAGGTGGAATGTTTCATTGGGAAAGTTCTGCTTTTCTTTTTTTTACAGGGGAAGGTATTCCACAGCCTCCCCAACAATATTTGGAGCCCACCCTGTACTTGACATACTTTGGTCACTGTTCTAAAAATAGACCATGACAGAAAGGCTGAAAGGTGAAATCAAACATTTTACAATCATTTGTGCATAGGAATTTGTTCATAGTTTTTTTTAGTCCGGCCCTCCAACAGTCTGAGGGACAGTGAACTGGCCCCCTGTTTAAAAAGTTTGGGGACCCCTGTTCTATAGTTTCCTCCTCATTCTACAGTGGCTTGACTATGCACAAAAATTATTCTGCCTTTCATTTCTATAAACTTTAAAAATTGATCCTCGTTTTTCAGTCTTTCTCCTTTGCTTCCGTGTTGGATGAGGGCAAGAAGCGGAGCTTTAGATCGTGAAATTCTAGTTAAACGCCTCCTTGGTGGTTTCTCCGCCTACTTCCATCCCCCGATATCCTGTGTGATAAATGATCTCAGAGGATGGAGAACTGGTCCAGTGAATTGTGACTTCTGTTTGCTGGCCTCATCTGCCCTGCAACTGAAAATGCACTTAATACCAACAAGATGAGAATGTGGAGAAGAGGGTAAAAAAAGCTTAAAAGGGCCGGATTAAAGGAGAGCATTTGCTGGAGGATTTGTCTTACGGGATCTGCCGGATCCACCTGTGATCTGATGTCGTCGTGGTGAAAACAGGGGAGATGTCTTTGTGATCTTTATTTTATTTTGCTGCCCAGGCGCAGCCGACATATGGTGGGGTTTTCGCGGCAAGAGATATTTTGCAATGGTTTGCCATTGCCTGCCTCGGCATCGTATAAGGTTGCCAACTTCTAACTGGAGATTTCCAGCTGTTATAACTATAATCTCCAGGCGACAGAGATGAGATCACCTGGAGAAAATGGCCCTTCTGAAAGGGGACTCTGTGACATTATATCCCTAAACCCCACCTTCCTCAGGAGCCACTTCCAAATCTCCAGGTATTTCCCAACTCAGTTGGAAACCCCAGCATTGCACCCTGGGACTTCCTTGCTGGTTTCTGACCAAGGCCCTTTCCCCACTCGCTGTTTGCTGCACGCTACTCTCGCCGAGTAGCACGGGGTCCACCTGCACTCCCCACTACAGGGGCGGCAACAACGCAGCCGCTTCGACTCTGCTGCTCTTGCGCCCCCTCAGCGCGGGTCATTCCGGCGCTGCTCAAAATGGTGCCTTTTGATGACCTCGCACAGAGCACGAGGCAGTGGGGAAGCCTGGGAACACGACCCTCACGCTAAAAAGGTCCTGGACCAGACGAAACCGACGACATTTTAAAAGTGGGGAAACGGCCCTTTCAATACTAGAACCAGGGGGCCTACATTGAAAATGCTGGGGGTGGGGGAGAATTCAGACTAATAAAAGGAAACATTTCTTCACGCCACGCGTGGTTGGTGTTTGGAATATGCTGCCACAGGAGGTGGTGATGGCCACTAACCTGGATAGCTTTCAAAGGGGCTTGGACAGATTGATGGAGAAGTCCATCTATGGCTACCAATCTTTATCCTTCAGGGCCTGCACAAGAGAGGCATATCACCTAGGGCTCTCTTGACACAAGACTTGTTCTCAGCTAAGATTATAGTCAAGCTGAGAGTCCAAGATATGGCTCGCCAACAAGATATAGCAGCACTCCCTAAATTTAATCTCAAACCATCCAGTAAATATACTTTGGTCCCTTCCCCCTGTCTATATAACTTAGGCAGTCAGTCACTTTGGAGGATATGTCTATTTACTAAGACTTAGCCAGATATGTGATGCTCCTTCCCTCCAGTGGAATGCTTGAGAGGGTGCAGATTGTCAGGAAGAAAAAATTCCGTACTAGGTTGACAGGCTTTGTCCATGTGATACGGGGGAAATAGAGACCCTGACACATATTTTCTTACGATGCCCCACTCACAAAGAAACGAGGGCAAATCTGTTTGCCTCTCTTCCAACAACAATTTTTCTTGGCCCTGAGGAATGTGCTATGAAAAGTCTACTAGAAGATGCTAATCCTAATATTACCAGAGAGGTGACAAAATTTAATGCTTATGTTGTTAAAAGGCATGGACAAGTAGGGAAATAGGATATGAAGTCTGGATCACTAATTTTATCTTTTATTCAAATTTTATTCCAGTTTTCAACTTGAACTTATATTAGGGTTTGGACAAACAGTCTTTGGAAACAGGTTACCTCAATTTTATTTTGTATTTGGTCTGGAAATGTACAATGTGGATTTTATATTCTGTATATGATACCTTCCGGTCTTTGACTGAAATAAAAATATTGATTGATTGATCTTGATCCTCCTTGATCTGAGATTGCAAAGGCCTTAGCAGACCAGGTGCTCGGGAGCAGCAGCAGCAGCAGCAGGCCGTTGCTTTCACCTCCTGCCTCTGAGCTCCCAAAGGCACCTGGTGGGCCCCTGCGAGTAGCAGAGTGCTGGACTAGATGGACTCAGGTCTGATCCAGCAAAGCTCTTTCTTATGTTCTCCTCAGGAAATACATGCGCCACCTGTTATTTTTATTTTATCTATTTACTTCATTTATATTCCACGTTTCTTCTGAAAGTGCTTACATATTTCCCTCTCTATCTTTATAACAATCCTGCGAGGTAGGCTATATTGAGAGGGTGTGGCAGGCCCAGGTCACTTGGCAAGATTCCAGGGCAGTGTGTGGATCTGAACCTGGTTCTCCCAGATCCTATCCCAACACCGTGACCACTTCACCATGCTGAAAGATACTTGGCACGAGGATCCTATAAATACAGTCTTGTACAGAGTTTCTTCAGTCTAAACCTGCTGAAAACAGCCAATTTATACTGGAATGGCTCTGAGTAGTTGTCAGGTTTTCAATGCAATCCTTTGACGGTTGCATGTCTGTGTAGAAAACACATTTCTTGGCCCCTCCCTCAAAGAATGGCATGGTGACAGGCTCTTTTATTCTCCCCACCCTATTTAATCTCTTAATATAAGAGGACAAAGGGAGTAGGACCGGTTCCACCCTCTGTGATTGCAGGTTGCAGTTCATAAAAATACATTAAAATTCACGCAGCCAGAAACCTAGCACAAGATGGAGTTTTCCTTGCTGCACTGTCTTTCAACTTGTGGAGAGGTTTCTGCAGACCTCAGGGCTGTAGCGGTTGGTCTAGGATTGGGGGAGACCTGGATTTGAATCCCCACTCAGCTACGGAGCAGACTTGGGTATCCCTGAGCCAGGTAGCCTCTCTCGGGCTGACCTACCCCGCTGGGTTGCTGTGAAACAATGGTTTTCCTTTACCATGGGAATGCCATCCTGACTTGCTTGTGAGGTGGGTGGGCTAAATAAAATTCTGTTGGTAGGATTGTAAAATGTGGTCGCACCCCAATGAAGGGTGCAATCCCTTCTGTTTTTTGCATGAACCAGATCTCGTTCTATTCCTTTTTATTTTGGGGGAGACTTATGTTTTGAGTGTGCAGGTGTGTGTTAGATACCTATTTACTTTGTCACCTTCCTTATGCCTGGTTTTGGTAACTGTGAAATTTTTTGGATTACATGTTTTCAAGGAGTCTTATGTTATTAATTTTAAGAAATGATAATAGCATCCCCTACTACAAAAGATAAGTGAAAAAGGCTGATTTTCATAGTCTCTTCTTGAATGAATAATTGGATTTTATATCATGTATATGTAATTTTATTTTTCAAATTCTAGCGTTAAGGTTTTTTACATGTTATATGTTGTTATAAGTACTAATAGATGAATTACTATTTTAAAAGTAAAATTGTGATTCTATTTAGATTATATCATATGCTTATGTTTTTAGCATTTTAAATCTTTTAAGTCAAATGTTTCTTGGGCTATCGTATGCATATAAGCCTAGGCCTTTGGCTAATAAATGATAAATAAATGCCTACCTTCCTTTCTTTGGACTAGAATCGGGGATCCCCGGATCTGAATTCTCTGTTATGCCCCTGAAGCTTGCTAGTGATCCATATATACATTTGCGTAAAATGTAATTTGGTGAGCTAGTAAGCTCATGTGATTTTTTAAAATGTCAATTTGGTTGACCCTGTTTTAAAAAAAGTAAATCGGATTTTTTGGGGGGTTTTTTTGTATTTTGCAAAGACTGATATGCAACCTGCGGCTCTCCAGATGGCCATCCTGGCAGGGGCTGATGGGAATTGTAGTCCATGAACATCTGGAGAGCCGAAGGTTACAGACCCCTCAGATCTTTTTCTCTCCTGCTTCCTGCGTGGCTTCGGGTTGTTGCGCTGCCTCTCGGCCTCACCTACCTTGCAGGGTTGTTGTGAAATGAATATATTGAATTCATTGAATTCTGCCCTATGCTTTACTGAAACCTGGCTAAATGAGAGCATTGATGATAATAGCATGTGCATACCGGGGTTTCAGATATTTCGTTCAGACAGGATTGCAGAATTATCAGGGAAGAAAAAAGGAGGAGGATTATGTATATACATCAACAAAAGCTGGTGTCAAGACATAACAATAATTCAAAAATTCTGTGATGAAAATTTGGAGTCCTTACTTATTAATTGCAAACCCTTTTATTCCCCTCGAGAGATAAATTCAGTTCTGTTTTTTTTTGGTTTATGTTCATCCACAAGCGTCTGTAAAAAAAAGGCATTAAGAACTCTAGCCGATCAGATTATGGAGGCTGAAGCCAAATACCCTGATTCACTGGTTATTATTTTGGGAGATTTAAACAAAGCAAACTTAAGGGAAGACCTACCAAAATACTTTCAGCATGTCAACTGTCCCACCAGAGGCAAGAATATCTTAGACCACTGCTATACAACACTGAAAGATGCTTATCGGTCTTTACCACGAGCAGCTGTAGGCCATTCTGATCATTGCATGATTCACCTTGTACCTGCTTACAAACAAAGATTTAAAGCCACAAAACCAATAACTAAATCAGTGAGAACTTGGACTGAAGAGGCAAAGTTAAAGCTGCAGGCTTACCTTGACTGTACAGACTGGAATATTTACCCAAAGACACCTCTGCAGATTTAGGATGAACTCACAGACACTGTAACCTCATATGTCAGCTTCTGTGAAGATCTTTGTAGACCCACCAGAAACTTGCATTATATATGAAGTAACAACAAACCTTGGTTCACAGCTAAGCTTAAGCAGTTCACGTCGTTCCAAAGAAGAGGCCTACAGAAAGGGTGATAGAATGCTGTACAATCAGGCCAGAAATGTATTAACAAAGGAGATCAGAGCAGCAAAAAGAAACTACTCTGAAAAGCTAAAAAATCAGTTTTCACCAAATGAGAGCAGCAAACATGTGGAAAACTCTCAAAAATATCACCGATTTACGATAAACCACCTTCCCAAGCTGAAGGAAATCAGCAATTGACGAACTGACCTGAGCGTGTTCTACTGTGGGGTTTGAAAACAATCATACAGTCCACTTTCTCCACAGCCTCTATCTCCAGATGCACCAACAATAGCCAAACTTCCTATAACTGAACCCATTTCATTGGGTTTTACAACCCCTGGTGATCTCAGAAAAGGAAGTGCAAGATTTTTTTCATAGACAGAAGCCTGGAAAAGCACCAGGCCCAGACAAGGTAACACCTTCTTGCCTAAAAGTCTCTCCTGTCCAATTGTCCCCTATCTTCACCCAAATCTTTAACAAAACACTCAAGATGTGCTATCTTCCTTCCTGCTTAAAACTCTCCACTCTCGTTCAAGTGCCGAAGAAGCCTTCCATCAAGGAACTTAGCGACTACAGACCAGTTGCTCTAACATCTGTAGTTATGAAAACTTTTGAAAGGCTAGTGATGTACCATTTGAAAACCATCACCGGATCCACTGTTGGACCCCTTGCAATTTGCATACCGAGGCAAATAGATCGATTGAATGATGCTGTTAATATGGCTTTGCACTATATCCTGCAGCATCTTGAATCGTAAAGACCTATGCAAAAGGGACCCATAGCATTTACGACTTTAGTTCAGCATTCAATACTATCAGAACCCGGACATTCTTCTAACCAAACTAAATCAGCTAGCAGTACCTGAGCATATTTGTAAGTGGATCACAAGCTTCCTAACAGATAGGAAACAGCCCAGGTGAAGCTAGGAAAAATTACATCAGACACCTGTAAAATGAGCACAGGGGGGCCCCCCCCAAAGTACCAGTATTGCTTTCACCACTTCTCTTCTCTCTGTATACCAATGACTGCATCATCCAAATGATCCATCTGTTAAAATACAGAAATTTGAAGATGATAAAGCAGTGATTGGTCTCATTCGAGACAACGATGAAACGCGCCACAGGCGGGAGACGAACAACTAGCCTCGTGGTCCCACTGGAACCATCTAGAACAGAACACACTGAAGCAAGCGTAGAAATGGTGGTAGATTTCAGGAGAAACCCTCCCATCCTACCTCCTCTCACAATACTAGACAACACAGTATCAACAGTAGAGACCTTTAAATTTCTAGGCTCCATCATATCTCACTGACCTAAAATGGTCACCTAATATCAAAAAATGTCGTTAAAAAAGCACAACAAAAGAATGTTCTTTCTGCGCCAACTCAGGAAGCTCAAACTGCCCAAGGAGCTGCTGATACAGTTCTACAGAGGAATCATTGAGGAGTCCTGTTATCTGCACCTCTATAACTGTGTGGACATGGTTCTGCAACCCAGCTAACAAGATCGGCACAGAACTTCAGAGAATAATCAGAACTGCAGAAAAAACAATTGCTGCTAACCTGCCTTCCATTGAGGACCTGTATACTGCCGCGGGTCAAAAAAAGGGCTGTGAAAATATTTACTGACCCCTCGCATCCTGGACATAAACTGTTTCAACTCTTACCCTCTAAACGTCGCTACAGAGCACTGCACACCAAGACAACTAGACATAAGAACAGTTTTTTCCCGAATGCCATCACTCTGTTAAACAAATAATTCCCTCGATAATGTCAAACTATTTATTATATATTTATTATATAATTACTGCACTACTTTTTTCATCATTCCTATTACCCATCTCCTCCCAATTATGACTGTATGACTATAGCCTGTGCTGACATTTCATTTTATTTTATGATTTTACATTTTATGTTTTTATTACTATTGATTGTTTCCTGATTGCTTACTAGACCTATATGACAATCATTAAGTGCTGTACCTTATGATTCTTGACAAATGTATTTTCTTTTATGTACACTGAGAGCATATGCACCGGAGACAAATTCCTTGTGTGTCCAATCACACTTGGCCAATAAAGATTCTATTCTATTCTATTCTATTCTATTTATTGAATTCCCATCAAGACGGGCTTCGACCAGCTTACAACATTTCAGCACACAATACAAATGTGAGGCTAAAATGGAAAAGAGGTGGGTGATATAATAGGTCTTATTGGGGAGAAAAATGGGGTATAAATGAAGGAAATAAATAAATACGGCACACTATGCGTACGTACATTTTTGGGTGTGCATGTAATTAGTGCACAGGTTTGCCATGCATCATGCCTTCCTAAGCAGCCATGTTCTCCGGAAGTGGAATAAATGTTTTAAATAATCAAATAAATGATGAATACATAAGCAATTGATGTAGTCTGGAGATCACCTATAATTCTAGGACCGTGGTGGCGAACCTTTGGCACTCCAGATGTTATGGACTACAATTCCCATCAGCCCCTGCCAGCATGACCAATTGGCCATGCTGGCAGGGGCTGATGGGAATTGTAGTCCATAACATCTGGAGTGCCAAAGGTTTGCCACCACAGTGAAGATTACCTGGGAGTTGGCATCCCCAGTTAGTGCATCGTGCCTGTGTTTCTGCAGAAACGCACGCGTATGTGGAGTAATCTTGTCTTGGAAACCTCATGGGGTTGCCATAAGTTGGCTGCAACTTTTTAGCATTTCACCCATATATACCTGTGCAGATGTGTATGTACATGCGTGTGTATGAGGGTTGCCTACCTCCAGGTTGTGGCTGGAGATCTCCCGCTATTACACCTGATCTCCAGGTAAGAGAACATGACGGCTTGGGAGGGTGGGCATCATATCCCATTGAGCAGCAGTGGCATTCTAATCTGGAGGAACCGGGTTTGATTCCCCGCTCTGCTGCTTGAGTTGTGGAGGCTTATTTGGGGAATTCAGATTAGCCTGTGCACTCCAACGCACGCCAGCTGGGTGACCTTGGGCTAGTCACAGTTCTTTGGAGCTCTCTCAGCCCCACCCACCTCACAGGGTGTTTGTTGTGAGGGGGGAAGGGAAAGGAGATTGTCAGCCCCTTTGAGTCTCCTACAGGAGAGAAAGGGGGGATATAAATCCAAACTCTTCTTCTTCTCTTCCTCATTGAACCCCCTCCCCCTCCCTCTTCTCCCCAGGAGAGCGGCCCAGACCCTGGCTGGACTTGTTGTCCTTGTTTCATAGGTCCGACGGTTTGTTTGGGGAGGGTGGTGGGCCAATGCATGCCCTCGGTGGGCTGCATAACTTTTTGGGGCAGGGGGAGGGTGCAATGGGAAGGCTTGGGGAGGCCTGGCAGGGCAGCAGGTGGCAACCTGCCACTGTGTTTGTGTGCTAATTTGTTGTTTGGAGTGGGTGGGGGAGGCTCCTGGGTCAAGGGAAGGTGGGGGGGGGGAACGGAATGGAATGTCAGCCAACAATGGGTGCACAGGACTCACTTCATGAGTCAAGCACACCCACTGGGTGCTGGTTCTTCATCGGACATTCCATCCCTTAGGCAATTATGTATAAGGATACACACACATAGAAATCTATATTTGTATAGAGATCCATATCTGTATGTTGTGTGTGTATTAAATACATAGATATACCTAAAACCTGCCTGCCTGCCTCTCCCTCTCCACTCACCCACCCATCTACCCATCCATCCACTTACCTACTGACCGACCGACCGACCGACCGACCAACCATACCTACCTACTTAACTCATCCATCCATCCATCCATCCATCCATCCATCCATCCATCCATCCATCCATCCATCCATCCATCCATCCATCCATCCATCCATCCATCCATAAGAACATAAGAACATAAGAACAAGCCAGCTGGATCAGACCAAAGTCCATCTAGTCCAGCTCTCTGCTACTCGCAGTGGCCCACCAGGTGCCTTTGGGAGCTCACATGTAGGATGTGAACGCAATGGCCTTCTGCGGCTGTTGCTCCCGATCACCTGGTCTGCTAAGGCATTTGCAATCTCAGATCAAGGAGGATCAAGATTGGTAGCCATAAATCGACTTCTCCTCCATAAATCTGTCCAAGCCCCTTTTAAAGCTATCCAGGTTAGTGGCCATCACCACCTCCTGTGGCAGCATATTCCAAACACCAATCACACGTTGCGTGAAGAAGTGTTTCCTTTTATTAGTCCTAATTCTTCCCCCCAGCATTTTCAATGAATGCCCCCTGGTTCTAGTATTGTGAGAAAGAGAGAAAAATTTTCTACCCCATGCATAATTTTGTAGACTTCAATCATATCCCCCCTCAGCCGCCTCCTCTCCAAACTAAAGAGTCCCAAACGCTGCAGCCTCTCCTCATAGGGAAGGTGCTCCAGTCCCTCAATCATCCTTGTTGCCCTTCTCTGCACTTTTTCTATCTCCTCAATATCCTTTTTGAGATGCGGCGACCAGAACTGGACACAGTACTCCAAGTGCGGTCGCACCACTGCTTTATATAAGGGCATGACAATCTTTGCAGTTTTATTCTCAATTCCTTTCCTAATTATCCCCAGCATAGAGTTTGCCTTTTTTACAGCTGCCATGCATTGAGTTGACATTCCCATGGAACTATCAACTAAGACGCCTAAATCCCTTTCCTGGTCTGTGACTGATAGCACTGACCCCTGCAGCGTGTATGTGAAGTTTGGATTTTTTGCCCCTATGTGCATCACTTTACATTTTGCTACATTGAACTGCATTTGCCATTTCTTAGCCCACTCACCTAATTTATCAAGGTCCGTTTGGAGCTCTTCGCAATCCTTTGTGGTTCTCACCACCCTACATAATTTGGTATCATCTGCAAACTTGGCCACCACGCTACCCACCCCTACTTCCAGGTCATTTATGGATAGATTAAAGAGCACTGGTCCCAAAACGGATCCTTGGGGGACACCACTCCCGACATCTCTCCATTGTGAGAACTTCCCATTTACACCCACTCTTTGTTTCCTGTTTCTCAACCAGTTTTTAATCCATAGGAGGACTTCCCCTCTTATTCCTTCATTGCCGAGTTTTCTCAACAGTCTCTGGTGAGGAACTTTGTCAAAATCCATCCATCCATCCATCCATCCATCCATCCATCCATCCATCCATCCATCCATCCATCCATCCATCCGCCTGCCTACCTACCTACTTACTCACCTAACCCATCCATCCACTTACCTACTGACTGACCAACCAACCAACCCTACCTACCTACCTACCTAACCCATCCATGCATCCATGCATCCATCTGCCTACCTACTTACCCACCTAACCCATCCATCCACTTACCTACCTACCGACCGACCGACGGACCGACCCACCTACCTACTCCATCCATCCATCCATCCACCCACCCACCCACCCACCCACCCTCAAGGTATGTAGGTGCAGCAGGTACACCATTAGCTTCCCTGTGAGAGTGGCGGGAAATTTTATGATGGTGGAGGTCAGAGAAGGGGAGGTTGATTTTTTCTTTCTACTCCCACATTTGCTGACTTCCATCTTCTCAAGAGTGTTTGTGTGGGCTGGGGGCGGGGCGGGGCGGTGGGGGCACATCCTCTAGGTCCGCCAGTATACAGATTCCCTGCTATGAGGGCGGCGGGACCTTGACACCAAAAAAAGGGGGGGGGTGTCATTTTGACTTTTATTTCTTTTGACTTTCATGTCCTTATTGGATGCTTTGAGGACTTCCGCCCCTCAGGAAAAAAGGGGGGCGTATTATTTACACAGACCCTCCCCGCCCACAATTGGGGGGGCACAGGAGGAGCAACACAGACCCTCCCCGCCCACAATTGGGGGGGCACAGGAGGAGCAACCCCCCCTTCACCCTTCATCGGGCCTCTGGCCCTGAGCGGCAAACGAGGCGCTCGAGGGAGCGCACGAAAGGAAAGGCGGGGGGAGTGGTACCCCGCGCCCGGGGACGGGCGCGCACGCGCACTGCCGCCCCTCCCGGGGGGTCGCAGACAGGAGGGCGAGCGAGAAGGAGCGCGCGGGGGGCGGGGGCGCGCGCCTTGGGAACGGGCGTCGGGGGCGCGCCGTCCCCTCAGGGCGCCTCCCTCCCGTCGTCCGCCGCCATGTTGGCGGGCGGGAGGGCGGCGGAGGCAGGCGGAGGCACCCTGGCCGCTGGAGCCACGGCAGGTCGGCCTTTTGGGCGGGGGCGTCGGGGGGTGTCGAGCCGCCATTGAAACCTTTCCCTTTGGGTGGAGCGGAGTTGGGGGCGCTTTTCCTCTGGAAAGGGGGCTGCTGGGGCCATAGGGGAGGGGGTGGCTCTCTGCTTGCAGTGGGAAGGAGCATGTGGGGGGGGGGGATGATGCTTATTTCTTTCCAGCCCCTCCTTTTAAATCTATTTTGTTTTTTTAAAAAATCTATTTTGCTTGCAACTTAAGGCAGCCTCTTTCTCTCTCTCTCCCTCCCCCCCGCCCTTTTTATTATTTTGCAAAAGATTTCCCACCCCTCCCTACAGATACCTTTGCATGGGGGTGGGCCCGAAGGTTGGGAGCTTTTCAGGGCCAGACTTGGAGGGAAGGGTGTTTCGGGGCTGTTGCGTGTTGGATGCAATGCACACGTTACGTTTTGCACGGGTTGGGGACTCCAGCAAGGGTCGACTTGCAACAGTGTCTGTACAGCATTTAATTCCTTTTTTTGTTTTTTGAGGGGTTGATCTTTGCTATTGCAAATCTTGTTGAATGACAGGCAATAAAATACGGGCAGCTTATCTGTCCGCCCTCTGTTTATCGTTTATATGTGTGTGTGTGTGTGTGTGTGTGTGTATATATATAGACACAGACACGCACAAGATAAAACTTCAATAAAATGCCATATTGGCAAGCCGTGAGTTGGCGTGGCTTGGCAGACATACATGGGCATAGTTGATACAGGATCTGAGCGACTTGTGAAATGCACAAAGAATATGTGTATCTTAACACAGAATTGAAATTGTATCAGGCAACATTAAAATGACATGAGCAGAAAGCGTGCGTATATACTAGCCTAGCTTTTACTGTGCACGATTTCAATTCTGTGTTAATGCACACATGTACATTCTATGCTAATGCAAATGTGTGTATGCATGTAGGCATGTTTTCTGATGTGTGCGTTGACACAGAGTTGAAATCATGTCAGGCAGGAACTTACACAGAATTTAAATAATCTAGAAAAAGATACCTGTGTTAAAATATCATCTAAAACATGCTTGCCTGCATCCTCACACATGCTATAGAATGTAAATAATTTGGAACAAAAGATAGTTGTGTTGTAATTGCGTAGAGCCCTTTGGGGTAGAGCGGTTAAGAAATTGAATACATTATTATTAATAATAATAATAATAATTCAGTATGCAGAAAATGTGTATCCCCTAAGTATAGTCCTAAGTGTAGATATAAACGAAAGATTACATTAGACAGGAACAAATTGTGGGTCCCTGAAATGGGGGTAGAATGTGGAAGAAAGGGAGGGAAATATCTTGGTGGTGCGATTTGGGGGCAATGGATGGGCTCTGGAAATAGGGTGGGGGGAATTAGGCACGGGGCAGATACATTGCAGGGGGCTGGACTTGATGGCCCTTGGGAGTCTCTTCCAACTCTATGATCCTATGTAATATCCAGCTTTTGAGGAAGGTGTATTGCAGGGGTGTTGAACTCATTTGTCATAACAAGGGTAGGGTATTGACATAAATGTGACTCGGTTGGGCTGGGACTGGGGTGTGTGTGTGTGGTGTGAGGCTGCCTCATCTGGCGAGCCCCCAGCAGGCCCCCAAGCCCAGATTAGCAGTGGTGGAGAGTGTCTACCTCAGCTTAAGAGGGGCTTCAGCCGGCAGTCCAGGCCGCATGTTTGAACCCCCCCCCCCCCCGTATTGGGTGTTTGTGTGTACCTGGACCTGGCTACTGGGGAAGCTGTGGGAAAGAGATTTGGGGGGGAGGCATGGGGCAGATTAGACATCTCCAGTGTTCCAGGGCAAATAGATATTCAGGATTTTTCATGGATGGGGGTAGTTTGGGGGAAGTTGGGGCTGGAAATACACAAGGGTGTGGACCTGTCTGTGTGTATGTACATCTGGCCCTTTGGGTCGCACTTGACATGTGACTAACTGGCGAGGGGAGGCTGTATATATTCTGGGGTATTCTGTGGGCCTGGTTTAAAATGTCAGGGAGGTTGTGTTTTCCAGAGTGCTATAATAAGACTCCATGCTGAGGGCATGTAAAGCTGCTGGGGAAATTAACACCCTGCATTCCAACAGTTCTTTGTTCCACGCCTCTGTTCCTTCTTGTCGGGCGAAGCTGTTGCGTCAGTGCTGGAACGACTAATGGCAGCTGAATATCTATTTCCTATCTGTTTCCCACATCTGTCTTGCCTAGATTTGATTAAAATTCTTCCTTCATTATTTTTGGCTACCATCTCACGTCACAGTTCTGTGCCTTTCTAATCTGTGCGCTGCTTGACATCTTCCCCCCTCTCCATACATTGTGCGCTGAATTTTTGTGCTTCTTGCCTTTTATGTAAACATCTGCTTAGTTGGAGGAACTTCTGAATGTGTTCTTTTCTCCTCTGGGAGGTGGTGAGAGGACTGGGTAATGTTAAAATAAGCGTCACAAGTGACTGTGTTTTGTGATGAAGTAATTCTTTGAAAGGAATAACCTGTTTTGCTGTCTCTGGTAGGTTCATTATAGTGCTTCACAATGGAACAAAAATATAGTGGCCGTTTTTTAAAAGACAGAAAACAGTTTGCTTCCAGTGGCCCTTTAAGACCGACAAAGTTTTATTCTTGGTGTAAGCTTTTGATTTTTTTTCAGATGCATGTTTGTTAGTCATGTCAGGAAGAAGTATTGACCATGAAGGGTATGCAGATTCTGTGTCAACATCAGCTATAAGTGAACTTGATAGAAAGTATTCTGATATTTCTAGTACCAGCAACAGTTTGCCAGAATTTGTAAACCTAAAACACATTACGGTTCTTTTTGTAAAAAGAAAAGAGAGATAGAGAGAGATGCTTAAATCTGTGTGTTTTCAGTTAAACACTTTCTCTTTTCAGGTACATAATTTTGTACCCCATAACAATCTTGCAAACGTCCCAGAAATAAGTCCCAGGGAGATGAAGGGATATAGGATAGGATTGTAGGTTGAAATTTGTTGGACTGATTTCCGAGCAGCCGTTCATAGAACCAGACTCAGATTGTGGCCCTGTAGTTCTTTCACTAACCTGTTGTGTTGTGTTCTTGTATTTTGCAGCTGTGGCCCTGTAGTTCTTTCACTAACCTGTTGTGTTGTGTGCTTGTGTTTTGCAGCTGTGGGTTTGAACTCAGCAATAAAATCATGTCTCTGAACTTGTAGACAAAAAGCTAATGACAGGTTTTTGAATGATGCTGCATGACTTTACACAAATAGATATGTTGGGGGCATGGTATTCTGAATATTGGTGTTCCATTGGAAGATTTGGTTACTTTTGAAAAGATAGGTAATGTTTGTTTCACATGAATTGTGTGTGACACATAGAAAAGTTGTTCCTGGATTGTTCTGTGTTAATTTCTCTGGTATTGGGGCAATAGCTGCCCCGCGTATAATTTTCATGCTTCACAGCAGCTGCCGGTGTGCACCAGGTATCAGAAGTAAACTAGCTGAAGTAGGCTGATGGATCTTCAAGCACCAACTTGTAGATATGAATATTTTGAGGTGTGTGTTTGGTGCTTTGAAGAACGCAGTAGAATATTTTGTTCGGGGTATAAATAAACTGGGACTTTTGTGGGCGGGTTTGTTTTTGTAACCGGCTGGGAAGTTTAATGGGGGCGGGGTTCACCTGTGCTACGCTGAAGGCAGTTTTGTAGGAATCAATACTGACAATCCTCCGCTGCTGTCCGACTATTAAATTGTGTTAGCCACTTGTGGGATTGGACCCCTCCCCAGGCCAGAAATGGCTGCAGGGCAGTTACCTTGAATTTCGCTGCCTGGGTATCACATTACAGCCTTTTTTCTTTCCTGCATGTCTATCACTTAAATGCACAATTAACCGGACATTATTCCTTCCAGTCACCCCCCCTCCCCCTTAGACTGGGGTGGTGGTGGTATTCTCGTAGGCAAGACATGTTCAGACATGGTTTGCCATTGCCTGCCATTGTGCAGCAACCTTGGATTTCCTTGCGGGCCTCCTATCCAAGCAGTGACGCACTTAGCACCAGCGAGCGAGGGGTGAAGCGTATAATGCCGGGCATGTTGAGGGGTGTATTGGCCAGGGCGATGGGGGCGGAGGATGTAGGCATGCCCCGGGCTCAGTTCCCCCTTGCTCTGGCCCTGCATCCAAGTGCTAACCCGGGGCCAACCCAGCTTCACTTCGGAGATCTGACGAGATTAGGCTTTCTGGGCTGTCTTCTAGGTCAGAGCTCCCAAAATCAGAACGGAATATTGCATCTCTAAAGGTAGAGTGGGTTTTTTTTTTGCTACTTTAGCCGAATAACTTTGGTTACATTACTTGCTCCTCTTTGTGATGTTGTAGCCCTGTGATTTTTGGACCACATTTTAGGAAATCCAAGTTTCCTTGAAGCTAATTAGGCTTTCCTTAGTAAGAAGACCACTAAATGAACACAGAGTTCCTTGAAATAGATAAGACTGTTGCTAAACAATCTCTTCAGTCTGTAGCTGCCGGGAGTTTTGTAGTGTGTTGGTCTTCCACCTTTCAAGACCCAAACAATCCTAACCCCCTTGAGTGATCTCCTGTCAGCGCACATGCAAAGGGAAGCCAGGAGCCGGACATGCTTGCTTCTCTGTGGCCAGCAGTGCCGAGGTATTTAGCAGTGGAATGACTTATTCTCAGGAAATCTGTCTTCCACTTGCATGTGGGTAGTAGCCCTTTTGACAAAAAGTGGCGAAGAAGAACCCTTGCAGAAACTCCATGATCCAACCGAGCCATCGGTCAGAAGGTCGCTGCTCCAGAGCAGAATTTCCTGCTTAACTGCAGCTCTCCAGATGTTCATGGACTACAATTCCCATCAGCCCCTGCAGGTTGCAGACCCTGACTGTCCTGGACCATCCAGGTCTTGATGCCATCCAGTTGCTTTCTGCTGCCCCGAAGCCTGTAGCTGGTTTCCCAAAGACAAAGAGAGACAAACAAGAGAATTGGAGTGCGTCAATTTGCTTTCACCATCTTTTCGTAGCTGGCCCTGCTTCGCTTCTGAGAGCTGATGAGATCAGGCTAGCCTAGACCCTTTAGGACAGGCCATAAAATTAGGAAGCATAAATGCAAAATTAAGCACCCCTGTATTTTCAGAAATGCCATAAAGCTTCTGGTTGCCAGTTTAGAAGCCAGAGTGATACAACAGGTAAGAGGAAAGTTGGACTTGAGTCTGTCTCAGCTTGTATTATAATGAAATGGTTCTGGAAGGTGCTTTTATAAAGGGAACAGGATTAACCCGCTCTGTGTATGATCTGTTTGCTACGTGGTCAGTCCATTCCTTTCTAATTGCATGATACCATTTTTTGCCTTGTTTAACATATCATGCCAAATCCTTTGTCCTTTGTTTTTTCTGTAATCCTAGTCCTGTTTCATTGTTTATTAGGTGTCTTGTCCTGCCGATCGCTGTGTAGTCCATCTTAGTGGGAAAGACGGACTACAAAGGCAATAAGCTTTGTAACTACAAATTCACATGAACACCCACCCAGACACATGCAAATGCACCTCGCCTCCCCACCCTCACCTGTGTTAGCATTGATGTGCCAGCACTTGATGTGGGCAAAACGAGAGGCGCAAAAAACAACCAGGCCATGCAGCTTTGGAAACCCACAACACCCAGTAGATACACTTTGGTTTAAACTTAACTCGAGCAAGTTACGTGCTTTCAGTGTAGCCTGCCTCAAAATGGTTTTTTTTTGGGGGGGGGGGGGTGAGGCTTAAAAAAGTGTTGGAGCTTTCTTCCAAGTTGAGGTATGAACATTGGCTGAAGAAGCAGAAATAGGATTCTCTCCCTTAATTTTTCCTTTGGTGCCACACTGGGATGGCTCAGGAATCCAGTTCCCTTATCTCTCCTGTAGACTGCGATCGCTGTTCGAGTGGTTATCTTTCCTGTATGTAAACTACAGCTCGTTGACATATTTTTGGCCACAGTGAAAGTGCATCCGATCTCTGAAGACACTGAGAAATGAAATGCCTGCCTTTTGGGACCACAACAGTCCTGTGACTTGCAGTAGTTTGAAGCAGTTAATACTTTCTCACAATGCATATTGTGGCTTCTTCTGCCATACAGTCGTCAATCTCTGGCAGAGAAGAATGGTGGTCGGTGGTGTCTTGGTGGCAAGCAACATAATGGTTTTGCTGTCCTCTTGCACTCCATTCCTAAATACCGTATAAACTCGTGTATAAGCCGACTCGTGTATAAGCCGAGGCACCTAATTTTACTACCAAAACCTGGGAAAACGTATTGACTCAGGTATAAGCCGAAGGTGGGAAGCCGGGAGGCAGAGGGAGCTCCTTATTTGGGCAGTGACTCCCCCTGATGTCATTGCCCAAATAAGGAGCTCCCTCCACCTCCCAGCTAGGTTTGAGGAAGCCCAGGCAACCAGGAGGTGGAGGGAACTCCTTATTTGGGCAATGGCATCAGGCGGAGTAATTGCCCAAATAAGGAGCTCCCTCCACCTCCCAGCAGGCTGGGCTTCCTCAAACCCAGCCCATATGTGGAGGGAGCTCCTTATTTGGGCAATGACATCAAGGGGAGTCTCTTCCCAAATAAGGAACTCCCTCTGCCTCTGTTTGAGGAAGCCCAGCCAGCCAGGGTTCCCTTTCACCCTCCCAGGAGGGAGCAACAAGCTTGTGCAGCTGCAGGGAGGTCGTCCCGGCCACGCCCCCAGCCTGTCAGAGGCCTGAAGAGCCGGCTGGCAAGAGGGGAATAAGCTGAGGGGGCATTTTTCAGCCTTAAAACAGGGCTGAAAAACTTGGCTTACACGCGAGTATATACGTAGGTCTGCTTTTAGTCAATCCTATAACCAGCCGACTCAGGGAATGTGCATTTTAGGATACAGCCTTTGAAATAGTCTAGTAGGTTTTGGTGCCTGATCGGGTCCCGAGTTCTGTAGCTCCTGTGTTTGCTTCTTGGAATATCCTGCACTTAAAGTAACTGGATGAGTCCTTGGTCACACTTCCCTTGTCCAGCGCAGGCCGGTACTGATGGATTTTGCCCAGTGATTTTGTTCTCTATTTACATAATGGTTTGATTCAGTTTTTCAACTGTTTGGCCTCTTCTGAAATGTTACCTATGAAAACAATAACAACTCATATCCTTCAACTTCTCCTCTGTAACAGACATTTTACCTTAGCAGATAGAAATACTAATAGTTTGACGCTTTCTGCAGCCCTTCAGTCAACGCTGACACTTTTTATTTTACTATCTTTGCTCATGTGGCCTGTTGTTTTTTGAGTTATACGAAGGACTCATTTTTTTTGGAGCGTTGCTGTGCATTGTCAGGATTCATGGAAAGCAACCAGCTCTTCAAAGTGACAATTACCAACTGTGAATTGTTATAAATTTTGCTGCTGCCTACTGTTCCAGAGATCAGTGGGCAAGCGAATGAAGCAAACCCCACAGTTTGTAAGGGCCAGAGATAGGATATTTCTTTGCTCTGCAGAAACACTTCATAATTCTATGAAATGGAACAGGCAGGGCTGATATCCTTAATGTATTTTCTTCTTCCCTTGCTTGGAAGCTGCTAAATGCTATGCATAGCTTTATTAGTATTATTATTCATTAATTTTGTTTAATATCACAGCATCCCGTTCTTTAGCTGGTTGTTGGCCTTTCATTACAATTCGAGCCTCACCCAGAGGCCTGGGAAGCTGTAATGTATCAGCGTAGTATTCGTGTGGATCCCAGCAGAGCTGCCTTCTGAATGTGACAGATGTTGATTTTGTTGGTTTGAAGACATTTCAAGTGCCACCCTAGTGTTTTCGGAATGTCGCCCAGGGTGCTGGTTACCACTAGGACGACCTCCGCTGGTTTGTGTCATAGTTGCCAAATCTTGATCTTCAAATCATGAAAGGGGATTGTGGGCTTTGATGACTTTGAGATCTATGCTAGAGATAATGTATTCTATCAGAAGGGTCTCCCAAGCCAGACAGGTCTCTGTCGAACAGCCAGACTAAAAGTGTCCAGCAACCCACACAATATGGAGAAACAAATACAAAATTCTTATTCTTTTGATTTATTCCCTGCCTCAGTATCAATAGCTTAAGTCTGTTCCATTGAATTTTTGAGGCGCTTTAAAGCTCTCCATGTTTAGGTATTTCATTTCGACACATTCTGTTAATAATAACCACTTTGAAACAAGACATCTGTTCTGATGTACTTTCTCTGAAAAGCAAAAACTGTGGCATTGTAATTCTGTGAATGAGCATATTTCTGAGGCTGATTGAACGAACTTTGAAGGTTTTTTTTAAATAAGCAGATGGGAATCAGGATTAAAAGCAGAAACTGCATAAACCAAACTTTGTTTCTTCTAGCACTGCAAGGTCTCTTCCTAGCATTCTGAAGTACTAGTGCAGTTATAGGTCAATAGCTATAATTGAGGTCAGCAGCAATTTATAGACAAACAAAATTTTTGGAGTCAAAAGCTTTCACTGCTAAAACTTAGGCCCTTTCTGCACGAGCCAATTATCCTGGGGCGGGGGCGAGATTAAACTGGGTTTGGGCGGGAACTTCGCATGGTTCCCGCCCCAAAAGTGGGTCAGTCCTGCTTTAAACCCCGCAAGGCAGGATATTTGAGAATCATGCTATGTGCGAGTCTTTTCAAATATCCCACCTTGGTGCCAGGCCAGAGCGAATGGCCCCGGCAGGGAGGTGGATTAACAGTGGCTGCACCATCCCCTTTTCTCCCCCCGCCGGCACCTGTGTGGCCACACAGGTGGGGGTGGCCAGCTGGTCACCACTGCGATGCTGGCCTGTGGGTGGGGGGAGGGCCCCTGAGGTGCAGGCCAGCAGCCGCGGATCCTTGCAAAGCTGTTGCTCCGGGCTGTGGTACCTGCTGGGATAAGTGGCCCATGCGGAAAGGGCCTTTTGCCCTGGAAATCTTGTTGGTCTCTAAGATGCTACTGGACATGGATCTAGAATGAACTTTGAAGAGGTTTTTTTTGTAAAAAAAAAATCAAACAGATGGGAATCAGGATTAAAAGCACAAAACTGGATAAACTGAAATTTGCGCCTGCTAGCATTGTAAGGCCTCTTTTCCTAAGACACTGAAGTAATAGTGTAATTATAGGTTAATCGCTATCATTGAGTTCAGTAGCACTTGACAGACAGGCAAGATTTTTGGAGTCAAAAGCTTTTATTACCGAAACTTACACCCTGGAAGTCTTGCTGGTCCCTAAGCTGCTACTGGACATGAATCTCGACGTCCTACTGGAGACAAACGTGGCTAGCCTCTGAAATTGTAGGTTGATTTGCGTCAAGCCTATATTCTTTGCAGGAACTGTGTCAATCATTCAAAAGTGTCATTTGGGTGACATTACTAATTTGGCCTCGTTTTGCAAAAGCCTTAAATTGGTGGTGTAAAACATGCACAGCTGGGGCCACATCTGGCTCCTTAAGCTGAGGCAGGTGGGGGGGGGGAGGGGATTGCCTCAGCTCACTCGTGATAAGCCCTCTCTAGGCAGCCATCCTACCCTGTTGGGGGATTGCCAGTCCAGCCCCCTCTGGCTTCCTACTTTTGATGTACTTGAAGAACTGTTCATTTCTGGTCTTGACGTTCACAGCCATGCGTCCCTCATAACCCTTTTTTGCCTCCCTTACAGCTAACTTGCTTCTCTTTTGCCACCATTTGTGTTCCTTCTCATATTCTTCATCAGTTAAGTTGGACTTCCATTTTCTCAAAGACATCTTCTTTTTTCTGATAATTTCCTCACCTCCCTTGTTAACCATGGTGGCTTTCTGAAGAAAGTTCTTTGGAACTCTCAGCCCCACCTGCCTCACAAGGTGTCTGTTGTGGGGGGGGGGGGGAGGAAGGAAAGGAGATTATAAGCCCCTTTGAGTCTCCTTACAGGAGAGAAAGGTGGGATATGGATCCAAACTCCCTCCTTCCTTCCTTCCTTCCTTCCTTCCTTCCTTCCTTCCTTCCTTCCTTCCTTCCTTCCTTCCTTCCTTCCTTCCTTCCTTCCTTCCTTCCTTCCTTCCTTCCTTCCTTCCTTCCTTCCTTCCTTCCCTTCCCCTTCCCTTCCTTCCTTCTTCCTTTCCTTCCCTTCCTTCGCTTCACCAGCTTCCTTCCTTCCTTCCTTCCTTCCTTCCTTCCTTCCTTCCTTCCTTCCTTCCTTCCTTCCTTCCTTCCTTCCTTCCTTCCTTCCTTCCTTCCTTCCTTCGGGAATGTGCAAAGAGTCCGTTTCAGTTCTAGTATCAGTATTTGAAACAAATTGATGTGGTAGCATGTGGGTAGGCAACGCGTGGGTGGAGTGTGTGTGCAGTGATTGAAGCTACGTCACTGGTTGGCAGCTGTATTTTGACTTTTGTAAAAAAAAAATCCTGTGCACACCTTGAGGTATTCAGGCCTGATTCGAACTCCTGTTCATGTTTATGGCTGAAGAAGGAACAAGAAAATCTAGCTTTGCACTATGCCTTTTATTTGTCTTTGCAAAATAATGTATTGCCAACACTAGCATTTATTTATTTGTTCTTTGATAGGTGCGCATTGGGATGAGAAACTATTTACTTCTGAAATTTTTGTGCTGTTGGTCGTTACTTCAGTTACTGTATAGATTTTCCTGTTGTGGTAGATCTGTCAGTCTATTACAGCAGCTACTCCCCCCCCCCCAAAAGGAAGGTAACTCCGTGTCACCCAGTTCATTGGATTTACAAAACTTATCCTTTACAAGGTTACAAATGGTAATAAATTGTAAACTGTGTTGAAGCTCCTTGTTACGGGGTTGCAGCCACATGGATAATAGTTTCTTGCTCTTAAACTGATTTCTGGTTCACCTTTTTTCCTATTCAGTGGTTTGCAGTTGACTCATGTTAATGGGATCACAGAACAAGTAATTGAAGCTTTTTAAAAACAGGCACATTATTTGTATATTCAAGGTGCTGTCAAAATCTGTTACCTGTGTTCTATTTAGGGAGCAACATAAGCTACTAGGGTGAGGAGAGGAAGCAACCTGGAGGTGGGGTGGGAGGGTATACTGGCAGAGCCAAATGAGGTAATGTCTCATTCTGCAGGTAAACAAGCTGGGAAATTGCTGTTGGCTGTTGTCGTGTTTCTTCAGACCAGCACTGGCCACTGATTCGATACTGATCCGTCTTTTTATTTTATTTCTTCATCCATTTCTCATTTCCTCCCTTTATTGCTCACAACAACCCTGTGAGGTAGGCTAGCCAAGAATGTGTGACTGGCTGAAGGTCCCCCAGCAAGCTTCCATGGCAGAGTGGGGGATTCGCAGCTGGGTCTCCCATATCCTAGTATGACTCAAGCTCCAGTGGCTGTCCACCGGCACTGATACCTTTAAAGTCAGAACAACACTGTCCAAACAATACAATGAGTTTTCAGTCGCTTGCAATTCAGGTAATATAAAGACTGATTTAGGGCATGGTTAGTTATCCTTAAATTCTGGGCTCGCCTGTGTTTCAATCCTGATGACAATAGCCTCACCTGCCGTATTCTTCCCCAACTTCAGGCCTCTAGGTGGTGATCTCTAGTTGAAACAAAGATACTTTCTCTGGGATTCTCTTTGGATTCCCTCCAAATGTTATCTGCTTCTGAAATGGAGCATTGCCCTTTTAAGAAAATCATAGAGACACCCTGCCCGAGCCGCAGCTTCCCTGAAGCCAAGCCTCAGAGCCTGTGGGGAAAGGAAAAGATGAGGGAGTGAGGGGGCCTGTAAGACGGAGCTGTTCCGCTGGGATTTTTTGTAGGTCAGCCAGTTTTTACCATTGGTTCGTTCGCTTGTCATCTGTTTTGGTTCCGGTTGCGAGGGGGTGGGGTGGGGGGAAAGTAAGTGATATTTTTATGGATGTTTTTGTTTTAGTATTTGCAATGAACAGCTGTTACACGCAATTTAATTTTGTTTGCTGGTTGTTGTTTCGACTTTGTTTCCCTGTGGGGGCCGTGTCTCTGCTGAGTTTGCAAAGTGATCCACTGGCAAACTCGTAATCTGCTTACGCCCAGTTAAAAATGTTGATTTCTTATTAATGTGTTGATACAGTTTTAATTAAACCAATTCAATGTGCAGTTTTCTTCCGTTGACCTCTTGACAGAGATTTAAGATACATCTGGGTGAGAGTGAGGACCAGATTTGTCTGGAGAGGAGTGTATGGACTCTTCCATTTCCACCAATGAGCTGGGTGGGGTAGTGTTCCATTGAGCCATCTGCTGAGATACCTGTGCACAGGTCCTGACACATTTTCTTTGGCTCTTGACACCTGCTCAGGTGTGATGATGATAATAATGTTTTCAACTAGCAGTAAAAGCCCATTTTAAGAGGGAATAAAATGGGCTCTAAATGGGGGGGAGGGTGTGTGGGGGAAGAGGGGCTGTTACTAGTGGCAACACCCCCTTTCTGGCATGGTGCCTTCCCCAGTGCCACCGCATCTCCGGCCTCCCCCCCCCCCCCAACTCACTGGTGGTTTCAGCCGGCGCTCCTTCGGTCACCGGCTAGAGAATGGTGGATCATTTGGGGCAAGTGGGGAGGGCTGTGGGACAATGACGAGTTGTTTGGAGTGGGGGCGTTGTTTGGGGCATGTGGGGAAGGTGTTAGGGCAGTGGTGAGTTGTGTGGGGCAGTGTTAGGTCTCGGACTTTGAATCAACACATGGACTCTGGATTGTTGATCAGCAGCGTTTATTGGAAGGCAACGAGGCACCCCACATGTGAAAAGCCAGTTCTGGAAAACCTGGCTCTTGCTACCCCCTTTATTCTGAAATAACCCCCCCCCTCCCGTTTTCCCAAAGAATGTGAGAAAAGAGTAACTTTGGAGCTGAGGCACCCCAAGGTACCCACTTTGGAGCTGAGGCACCCCAAGGCCCTCTGGGGATAGGGCAGTATATAAAACTAAATAATAAATAAATAAAAATAAGGTCGGGGACAGAGAGATAAAGCCACCTGGTCTCCTGCCCCCACAGAGCAACGGAAATATCCCGTGTCCCATGGCAGCGGAAGGTGTCAAGAGTAAGCCTAGTTATCCACAAAGCTGGTCAAGTCATAAAGGATAGATCAGGGGTAGGGAACCTGCGGCTCTCCAGATGTTCAGAAACTACAATTCCCATCAGCCCCTACCAGCAATTGGCGTACTGACAGGACTGGACAAATTATGGTCTGAATGGAAGGCAGGATTCTGCCAGGATGGAATCAAGGAAAAGAATGTCCCATTACAACAGTGATAACGAATAGGCTGGTTACATATATCTTGTAGCGATTACATTGAGTTAGGAATGCATCTCAATCAACTTGATGCAATCCCTGACAGGCAGGAGTGAGTAGGGAGGGTGGTGGGGCCATGGTGAGTTGTTTGGGGCACATTTCGTCTTTGGGATAGAGGGAGGGGGCTTGGGGAAGGGGGAGAGCGATGGCGGGCCTGGGAAGGAGGGCAGCTTCCTGGCTCTGCTCCACCAAGCTAGTGTTCCTGTTTGGGGCAGAGGAACGGTGTTTTGGGGAAGGGGGAAGGTGCCAATAGATGAGGAGGCTGGCCAGCCTCTCGCTCTGTTTTGATAGTGTTGACAAACCCTGAACCAGCAGGTGCATAGGACAATCCTGTGCGCCCATTGGTTGAGCATTCATCGTTGCGACACTTTGCACGTTAGCGAACTATATAGGGTAAGATTTATATGCCACCCCTCTCCTCGCAGACACGGGGTGACTTCCAACAATTAAATTTATAATCTTTTCAATTAAAACGTTACATCAGAATTAGGAATCAATACGAATTTAAACACATTCTCAGTTCTAACGTGACGATGGCGGTAAAAAAATGTCGGTTGCGAAGGAAAGAAAGTGAGCCCGGTGCAAAGGGGAGGCCAAGACCATACACCTGGTGGAACAGCTCTGTCTGCATCAAATCCCACAGGGCCGTTGTCTCACTGGGCGTAGTGAGGATTCAGATTTATTTTCCAACCTTTCAGGACTTTGCATTTTAATGTCCATATTTTCGAACTGCTACCCCAAAATCAATCCTCATGCCGTCGCTGCTTCTCATCACGTCATTAAAGCTGTCTAGGTCAGGGGTAGGGAACCTGCGGCTCTCCAGATGTTCAGGAACTACAATTCCCATCAGCCCCTACCAGCATGGCCAATTGGCCATGCTGACAGAGGCTGATGGGAATTGTAGTTCCTGAACATCTGGAGAGCCGCAGGTTCCCTACCCCTGGTCTAGGTAAAGGTGCCATGATCTGGAAAGCCCCGGCTCAGTCTCACCAGATCTCAGAGGCCACGCAGGGTTGGCCCTGGTTAGTACTCGGGTGGGAAACCACCAAGTTATCTCTGGGTCGAAGTAGGCAGTGGCAAACCACCTCTGTTTGTTCCTTGCCCTGCTCTGGGTGGCCCCGGCTAGCCTGATCTTGGTGAGATCTTGGAAGCTAAGCAGGGCCATCATTTGGATGGGAGACCACCAAGGAATGGCAGCGTTGCTTTGCAAAAGCAGGCAGTGACAAACCACCCCTGAACAGCTCTTGTCTTGAAAACCCCACAAGGAGTCACTGTAACTGGACTATGACCGAATGGCGGGAAAAAAAGGGTCAATGTTACGTGGACATGTCCCACTAGTCCTCACCATCAACAAAAACTAGCCTCTATCCCTAAATTTATTGTCCCCAAATTTCTCCTAATTCCATTATTGCTTCACTTCATACAATCGACCAGTACGGAAAGAAACTGATTATGACATGAATTCAGCCTTCATTATTGAATAATGGACAGCTAAGTTTACATAAAACAAGCAATGCAACAGCTTCACATGTGTTTATATTTACATCACACAGCAAAACAGTTCAAAGTGAAATGATAAATAAACTTTGCACTTTTCTCTGAGAATTGCCAAGAGGCACAATGAAATCATTGCTGAAAACACTGGGGATGAAAATTTTTGGTGCCATGTTCGCCTGGCACCTGGGATTTGTCGAACCCTGCTTCTCTTGATGGTGGTTGTTCCCATTCTTGAATGGATGGCATCTTAAACTTGTAGTATACGTATTTCCTCGAAGGAACATTCTAAGATTCGAGAGTTGTGTTGTGTTGCTTGTACGCATTGTGTTCTCATTTTTTGTCTCACCTAACCCATTGTTGTGCAACCAGGTTGTTCTAAAACCTGTTTACCTTTATTTGGGGTTCCTTACAAATAGGTTTTGAGAGGGACGCAGAAGGGGAAATGTTATTCCAACTTCATATTCTTGGTGTAGTTACGAAACAAGAAAACTTAGCGTTGCCGTCTTTTGGTGAATCATGAAGGAATATGGGTGCTTGCTTTAGGTTTTTTTAAAAAATTCAACAGAATAATTCACATAATTGATTTTGGGATTTTTTTTTCCTCTTTAGGTCAGAGTTTCCGGTTTCTTCTGTATCTTCCAAGGGGGGAGGAAATGACTCTAGCAGAACTCACTCCGAGTCGGCTGCGCGTGCCGTGTCTTCGTATCCCAGAGACTCGCAAAGGGGAAAAATCATTGACCGTTCCCTGAGGGGTTTGTTTGTTTTGTTTTGGACTCTGGTTTAGAAGGGGGGAAACATGACCACTTCATTGATCAGGCGGCAGATGAAAAACATTGTGAACAATTATTCCGAGGCTGAAATAAAAGTCAGGGAAGCGACTTCCAACGACCCCTGGGGCCCGTCCAGCTCCCTGATGACCGAAATAGCTGACCTGACGTACAACGTGGTGGCCTTCTCTGAAATCATGAGCATGATCTGGAAGCGGCTGAACGACCACGGCAAAAACTGGAGGCACGTTTACAAGGCCTTAACCTTGTTGGATTACCTGATTAAGACTGGGTCGGAACGGGTGGCCCAGCAGTGCAAAGAGAACCTCTTTGCCGTCCAGACGCTGAAGGATTTTCAGTACGTTGACCGAGACGGCAAGGACCAGGGCATCAATGTGCGGGAGAAGTCCAAGCAGCTGGTCTCTCTCCTGAAAGATGATGAGCGGCTCAAGACGGAGAGGGCCCAAGCCCTGAAAACCAAAGAGAGGATGGCCCAGGTTGCCACTGGGCTCGGGAATAACCAGATCACCTTCGGCAGAGGTTCCAGCCAGCCGAACCTGTCCACCAGCTACTCGGAGCAAGAATACGGCAAATCCGGAGGTTCGCCAGCTTCTTACCATGGATGTAAGTACAACTGAGCTAGCAAGCTGGATTTGGGGTGGTGGTGCTTCTGTGCTGTTTTGTGGTCATGGCTGTTCTGACACGTGGGTGGGGATTGAAAAGAAATGGAGATCTTTGGGGTGAGGGGTGGTGAACTTTGAGGGCTGCCCTGCAACAGTGTTAGTTGAGAAACCTCGCAGGATGGTTGTTAGGAGTCAGATGGAAGAAGAAGAAGAGTTGGATTTATATCCCCCCTTTCTCTCCTGTAGGAGACTCAAAAGGGCTTACAAACTCCTTTCCCTTCTCCCCTCACAACAAACACCCTGTGAGGTAGGTGGGGCTGAGAGAGCTCTGAAGAGCTGTGTCTCGCTCAAGGTGACCCAGCTGGCGTGTGTTGGAGTGCACTGGCTAATCTGAAATTCCCCAGATAAGCCTCCACAGCTTAAGTGGCAGAGTGGGGAATCAAACCCGGTTCCTCCAGATTAGACTGTACCTACTCTTAACCACTACGCCACTGCTGCTCCCAGGCAGTGTGCATGCTGTTATTCTGCAGTTGCTCCATTGGTTGCCCATCAGTTACCAGGCTCAATTTAAGGTTCCGGCTGTACCTTACACAGTCCTTCATGGTCTCATATCTGCGGGACCGCCTCTTTCCCTGTTCTCTGCCCCACAGCTTCCCTCTGGGGATGCCGTTCTGCAAATGTACCAAGTCTGCAGCTGACCTTCTCTCTTGCATCCGTTGCCTTGTGGAATGGCATACCCGATGAGGTCAGGAAGAACCAAACTCTCTGCAAGCTATCCAAATTCAAATTCAGAGACCTTTATTAGGCATAAAAAAAACGTCATGTGCCGAAAATTTCCAATGTACAGTTGGAGGAACACTATTGCTCATCTTAAAAATATGGCTGCAGTTTCAGTCATTTCGATATTAGGATTGTTCAGTAACTTAAGACATTTTTGTTTTATCTGAAAGAATCATGAATCCTGTCAGTAGTATAGCAGTCAAATTAGTTCTGATGTTGTTGTATTTCGGGCAATAGAGCAAGACATGAAAAAGTGAATCAGCTACATGAGGGCAAAACCGACGACGACGCTCAGTATGTGGGATATTAAAACAGCGACTTTGAAGTGTGGCTGAGGGAAAAGAGTTACATCTTGCTCTAGTCATGACCCATCTAAGCGTATAGTTAACATGTTGTTCCAAGTAGATAGCAGGACAAGATTTCTGAGGGATAATCCCAAAGTATAATGGGGAGCAAGAGCTTGGCGCTTTGCCCAGAAGAAATTGATATTCCTGATCGAATAATCTGGTCTTGAGACAGTGATAAATCTCCTCCATTGCAGTGAGCCCATGTAGGGACTCCCAGGAGAAACCCAAGGGAAATTTTTTTTTCTTCAATATGGAGCCACCATTTCGAAAGCTGGAGCTCCCGCGTTTCTAACTGGGATAAGCTATCCGAAATGGGGTTATCCGAAAGGTCTTTTTGCACAGATGAAATAGGACTGGACAGTGTTGTTCAGGCAGTAAGCTTTGGGGGAAAGACTGGCAATTGTGCCAAAGTGTAGTTTGTACGGCCTGTTGCTGTAAGTAGGACCATAGAGTTGGAAGAGGCCCCCAAATGCCATCCAGTCCAACCCCCTGCCACGCAGGAAGACACAATCAAACCACTCCAGACAGATCGCCATCCAGCCTCTGTTTACAAACCTCCAAAGAAGGAGACTCTACCACCCTCTGAGGCAGCATATCCCACTGTCCAACAGCCCTGCCTGCCAGGATGTTCTTCCTAATGTTTAGGTGAAATCTCTTTTCCTGCACCTTGAATCCATTACCCCGTGCTTTAGTCTCTGAGGCAGCAGAAAACAAGCTTCCTCCCTCTTCACCATGACATCCCTTCAGATATTTGAACATGGCTGTCTTTCTACTCCTTAACCTTCTCTTCTCCGGACTGAACATTCTTAGCTCCCAAAGTCTCTCCTCGTAAGGCACGGATTCCAGACCTTTGACCATTTTGGTTGCCTTCCTCTGGATCCTTTCCAGAGGAGTAGGTTCCTACTATATAAGCAAGTTCCTACTATGTAATTTTTGCTTTTGTTTAATGAATCTTGTTAGCACCTATGTGGTCCTTCACCTCTGGTTGATTTCCAGATTTCCACAAGGGAAATCCTGTTGTATTGGGTATTAGATGTCCCACTTGGCTGATTGTTTTGACTTATTTGGCATCTGCCTGGAGTCCCAGAGACAAAGGCAGACTGCCAATAATGTAAATGAATAAATAAGGACAGTTCAGGGGGAATCATGTGAAATGGGAACTCCTTGGGTGGAGTTCCCATGCTGAGGGGCTGTCACTCATTTTGCTAGCGAAGCCGTGTGCGGTGTTTTAGCCAGGTATCCGGAGAAGACTTTTTGCTTAAACGGCACCCAACAAAACGCTACGTCAACCAAATTCCTTCAGTAGGAGAAGGGTGGAAACAGCTGAATTAGCGAGTGGTTTAAGTTTCTTAGCTTCTGAGATCGAGCTGGCCTGTTTACATTTAGCATTGTGTGTAAAGGCCGACCTCACTTAGCTTCCGGGACCTGATGAGATTGGGCCATCCTGTTGAGGGGTTTGGCTTGAGTATGCATGTGGTGTCTTTTGTGCATCTCCAGCTTCAAGAAGTGGGCATGATGCTGGTTTGTGGGTTTTTTGGCTTAGTGCCAGTAACTCCATCGGGGCCCCCAAAGTCCTAGGCCCCCGACTGACCAAAGTGTTATAATACCTTGAACAGGGTCATGTAACTGATAATGTTATAAACCCGTGGTGTCAAACTCATTTCATATGAGGGCCAGATATGACATGAATGCGAATTGTTTGGTTGGTCCCAAAGGGGTGAGGTGGCTGCCCTGACTGGCCCCATAACAGCATGGATGGTTGGGAGGGGGGGAGCTGCCTTGAGAGGGCTTACCAGGCCCATGAACCAGCTGAGGCACCCCCCCCCCCCTTATTCTAACCTGGCAAAGGGGGAGTTGTTCGTTTGCCTGATAAGCCGCCTCAAGGGGCTGGATGCGACCCCCTGAGTTGCGTGTTTGACGCTGCTGTTATAAATCTTCAACAGAGATTCAGGGTTCAGGAGCTGCTTGTAAATGGAAACTGGAGCTTTCCTGTCCGCGATGCTATGAAAGAGCCAAGAAGTCTGCCACGAACGATAACTTGCTGAATAATGTTTTTACTTCTTGCCTGGAAAGACCATCTGTTATTAATATCCATTCCTTTTGCAGCCTAATGCCTTTTTAAAAATGCGTGTTACATATTTCTCTTTTCCGTGTGTTACATATTTCTCGTTTCTGCATGTTACATATTTCTCTTTTCCCCACACACACTCTTTGCAGTTCGAGGAAAGCAACGCTCTGGTTTCTGGAAGTGCCTTTTTCCTTCTTGGCTTTCGTTCCTCGTTGGCTTTCATTTCTCACACATTCCGGCAAATTAGTTGCAGGTGAAAACCTCTGCCTGTCATTCCATTTGCATTTCATTTATTAAACTTCTTCCCCTTCCATCCCTGGCCACAGGTGGCCTCTGGCCAGCTTACTATCAGCGAAAACAATACAGAAGATCAACAATTAAAATATAATGGACAATTCCATTTTTTTCTCTTACATAGATGGTGATAAAAACCCTTCAGTTCAGAAATAATAATCAGGAAGGGGCTGTCCTATAAAGATGGCACAATACATTACTACAATTGATAATGGTCCAGTAGACCATGGATGGTGTGTGATCAGGAGGCCAGCAAATTAATGTCATGACAGACAGGTGGACGACCTTGATGAAAAACCTGGCAGAACATCTCTGTCTTACAGGCCCTGCCAAAGTGGACAAGGTCCCACAGGGCCCTGGTGCCAGTAGACTAAGAGTTCCCCCAGGCTGGAGCCAGGGTGGAAAAGCCCCAGTTCCGGTCGAAGCCAGCTTGATGACCTTTGGGCCAGGGACAGTCAGGGGGTTCCTATCTGAAGAACAGAGAGACTAGCAGGCAGCGTGGTGGGCATGGGGTCCCTAAGGCATGAGTGTCTCAAACTGCGCAAGGCCTTAAAAGTTAAGACTAGCAACTTGAACATGACCTGGAATAGGATCAGCAACCAACGCAACTGATGCAAGATGGGAGTGATATGCTCTCTCAGTGAATCCCCAGTTCTGCGGATTGGACCAGCTTTAACTTCCGGATCAGGCTCAAGGGAAGGCCCACGTGAAGCGAGTTACAGTAGTTTAGTCTGGATGGATCACAGTGCATAGATCACAGTGGCCACATCAGTGTGGGAGAGACGGGGCCAACTGCCTAGCCTGGGAAAATGACACTGTAGCTGCGTGCGTGATTTGGGCCTCCACCGATGAGGAGGACTCTTAAGATTGGGCTTTTGACAGAGGGTGTGGTTCTTAAATCCACCCTGTCAAAACGAGGCAGCTGGAAGCCCCAGGCATCTCCTGCCAGTCCAGCCTCTATCTTAGATGGATTTAACTTCTTCCTACTCTTCCTCATCCAACCAGCCACGGCCTCCAAACAGAGTTTCCGAGCATCCGGAGCAGCGGCTGGCTGACCCTCCATCAACAGGAAAAACTGAGTGTCATCAGCGTATTAGTGACTGTCCAGCCCAAAACTCTGAACCGGGTGTGCTTATAGATGTTGCTTATAGATGTCGAACATCATCGAGGAAAGAAGCGATCAAAGGCCAAAATATAGGATTGGTGTAGAGATACTACTGGAGTGCTGGTGGTTTGGGAAGGACGGAATTACTTTTGATATTTCTTGCTCTGAAATGGAGGGTTAGGCTTACGACGCATCTGAAAAGGACTCGAAGAGGTTCTTCTTTGCCAAGGAAGAATTAGCAAAGGCCAAACTAAATTAGAATCTCAGTTTACGCCACTATTTTAGCCTCAGTTTTTCCCTTCATCCTTGTAACGATACAAGAGGCAGCAAGACAGATCAGGGGTGAATTCAATAATTAAAATCCAGGTATGGTCCATAGTCAAACACACTGAGCACTCAGACCCAGAGTGCCAGTGACTACTCTCAAGAGTTGCACACAAGTTGCTAGTTGACCTTTTTATCTTGATCAGGAACAGGTACGGAGTCACCCAGGGACAGATTCAATTCGTCAATAGCTGAGCAGCCTACGTGGCTATCAGCCCATACCTTGTAGTGACTTGAGAATTGATAATAAATCTGCAAAGATTGTCATGCCCTTATATAAAACAGTGGTGAGACCGCACTGTTCAGTTCTGGTCACCACATCTCAAAAAGGATATCAAGGAGATAAAAAAAGGGCAGAGAAGGGCAACGAGGATGATTGAGGGACTGGAGCACCTTCCCTATGAGGAGAGGCTGCAGCGTTTGGGACTCTTTAGTTTGGAGAGGAGACTCTGGGGGGGGGGGATAGGATTGAAGTCTATAAAATTATGCATGGGGTAGAAAATGTCGACAGAGAATTTTTTCTCTGTTTCTCAACAATACTAGAACCAGGAAGCATATATTGAAAATGCTGGGGGGAAGAATTAGGACTAACAAAAAGAAACATTTCTTCACACAACGCGTGGTTGGTGTTTGGAATATGCTGCCACAGGAGGTGGTGATGGCCATTAACCTGAATAGCTTTCAAAGGGGTTTGGACAGATTGATGGAGGAGAAGTCGATCTATGGCAGGGGTAGGGAACCTGCGGCTCTCCAGATGTTCAGGAACTACAAGGAACTGATCTATGGCAGGGGCTGATGGGAATTGTACGGCTCTCCTGAACCCGTTTCTAGGAGAGCTGCTAGGTTCCCTACTCCCCTGAATCTAGAGGGGCTACCAATCTTGGGAATGCCAGTCCTTGAGTCCTGAGATTGCAAGTGCCTTTGCAGACCAGGTGCTTGGGAGCATCAGCAGCTGGAGCAGCAGAAGGCCATGGCTTTCACATCCTGCGTGTGAGCTCCCAAAGGCATCTGGTGGGCCATTGTGAGTAGCAGAGTGCTGGACTAGACAGACTCCGATCTGATCTAGCAGGCTCTTTCTTATGTTCTTATGAGGTCACATGTAGAGGTTGGCTGATACTGGGCTACCTACTGTTTACTATGGCGCCGTTCCTTCACTTCTCCTTGAGCCCATCTTTCTGGCATTCCTGGGGGTAAGACTGGTACTGCAGCGCTTCTTATCGGCTTTGGCGCCCTGGTTGTGAGACTGAGGGCTTGGCATGGTGACGTGGGTCTGAGATCCCTCCCCTACACCTTTTAGGTCTTCCTATTAATAGAAAGGAGCAGCAGTGGCATAGTGGTTAAGAGCAGGTGTGCTCTAATATGGAGAACTGGGTTTGATTCCCCACTCTACCACTTGAATTGTACAGGCTTATCAAGGGAACTAGATTAGCTTGTGCACTCCAACACACTCCAGCTGGGTGTCCTTGGGCTAGTCACTGCTCTTTGGACTTCTCTCAGCCCCACCTACCTCACAGGGTGTTTGTTGTGAGGGGGGGAAGGGAAAGGAGGTTGTAAGCTCCTTTGAGTCTCCTTACAGGAGAGAAAGAGGGGGCAGGGTATGAATCCAAACTCTTCTTCTTCCTGTAGCACCCAAGGGCTGGGGCTGGCTTCCCTGGCTCTCCCTCTTCCTCATCCAAGCTGGTGTTGGCAGACAGACTGTCTCTTCCTCTGGATGACGTTACCACGCAGCATCTATCTGGGCAGAAGAAGGAGCTTTTGGATTTGTACCCTGCTTTTCTCAGCTGTTAAGGAGTCTCAAAGCAGCTTACAAACTCCTTTCCCTTCCTCTCCCCACAGCAGACACCTCGGGAGGCAGGTGGGGCTGAGAGAGTTTTGAGAGAACTGTGACTAGCCCAAGGTCATCCAGCAGGCTTCATGTGGAGGAGCAGGGAATCAAACCCAGTTCTCCAGATTAGAGTTCACTGCTCCTAACCTCTGCAAGTCTTGGGGCAGAGAACTTCTCCCTTCTCCAGGATCCGAGTCCGATACAGCTTTAAAGACCAGCAAAGTTTCCATGTTTTCAGAGTCAAAACTGTTCATTTGATACCACCAGAAGGGAGCTTTGACCTTCAACCAGATACCTGGAGAGTCTTGTGGATCATTAAGGTGCTGCTGGACTCGAATCTTGCTCTTCTTTCGCAGACCAGCATGGCCACCCAGTGAAACCCACTTCCAGACTTTCCTGCCTTAGGGTAGCCTCGGGGGCGGGGTCTCCAGGAGGATAATTTAAGGCATAGGTGTCCAACTCGTGGCCCTCCAGATGTTATGGACTACAGTTCCCATCATCTCCTGCCAGTATGATGTTGGCAGGGGATGATGGGAACTGTAGTCCATAACATCCGGAAGGCCGCGAGTTTGACACCTGTGATTTAAGGTTTCCAGCATCCTTCCAAAGGCACACCTACGTGGCATGGAGCTGCAGCTATAAAATAGCAGGCCTGTGTTGAGGCTCCCCCCTTACTGCAGTATTGAGGAATGGTTAGCTGTGGTGTGATGTCCTTGGGTCATGGGAATTGTGTCTCTGCCTGGATTGTCTGACTGAGGCAGAAGAAGTCAGGATGTGAGGGCATCATGACTGTGTGACAAAAAGCTGCCCTTTTTTGGTTGGAACCCTTCACGGAGACCCAGCTGACTGTCTGTTTCCGTTTTACATTCCTGGGGATAAATTGCCCTGTAGCTTTGATAAGAGTATCTGCAGCCTTTGTGCGAGGCATCTGTAAGAACCACAGATATGCAAAAGTGCCTAAGCCTTGTCAAAAGAAAGGAAATCCTCTTTCAGACAGGGCCTGCAGGAAACTGCCTGCCTGAGGAAGTCCCGCAAAACTAAATTGATTCAAGAGGGCTCTTCTACACAGGCGGAAAATTGCTAAACGATTCACAAAGCTGCTTAGATAAATAACTAGAGACTGTGGACAACAGTAGGGGCAAGCACCACCTATTTTTATTCAGTAAATTGTAGGTTCGGGTTTTAAGGATCTGAATATTTTTGGTAGAGATGAAGAAAGCTTCGGGCTCCCAAGTCTAAATGGATTTGGGGAACGGTGGCGGTAGCAGAATGTTCAGTTGAAGTTCTTGCCCCCCCTCCCCCCAGCTGAAAAAGCCACATCATGTTTGGCTTCTTCTTGAATACCAAGGCTGTTCATTCGCCTGTTGGATTTTTTACATCAGTAGATTAAAAAACCTGAAACAAGCCAATAAGGGTAGTCTACTGGGTATGCTTACTGAAACTAGGCTCCTGCTATGGAACTTTGCATCGTTTCCGGCACAGGTGTCAAACTCAGGCCCTTCAGGTGTTCATGGACCACGATTCCCATCAGCCCATGCCAGCAGGGCCAATTGGCCATGCTAGCAGGGGCTGCTGGGAATCGTAGTCCATGAACATCTGGAGGGCCTGAGTTTGATACCTGTCATGTTTATTCTGTAGCCTTTACTTCAGATCTCTGGTTGGTTCTACAACCCTAACCTTATTTCAGGTTACAACCCTAACCTTATAACCTTATTAACCTTATTTCAGCTGAACGCCCATCCTGTCACTTTGACTCGCTTGGTGTAATCCGCATTGAGTCCAAGTGAGAAAAGTGGACTATAAACAGTGAAAATAAAGAAAAGTAGCTTCAGAGGACAGCTGGGTTGGTCTGCAGTAGAAAAGCTAGATTCAAGTCCTCAGAGAGCAGCAGGATTTTGGAGGTTTAAGCTGTTGTCAAAGCGTCCTTCTCTCGAAAGCTCATGCCCATAAAACTCTTGTTGGAAATCACTTAAGTGAGATTTCTGCTCTTCTGTGTAAAGAGCATTTTGAAAAGAACCAGATTCTAGTCTAGATATCTGAGCGAAACCTCCCTCATCAGATATCTGGACTCCCTCATCATATATATATATATATAGCGGAAGTTGGGAATGTCGATTTTTCCCAGCTATTAGGTCTCGAACCTTAAGCCAATAAGCAGACTCTGTGTTGTTTAACTGATAAGCATTTACTGATAAGCTCAGAGCACCAAAGCTTGGCAAAGCCAGTTCTGGGGAATCCGGCCTTTGCCACCCCCTTTATTCCTGTTGTCAGTCCTCCCTCTCGTTTTCCCAAGAAGTATTGAAAGAGTCTGTGGAGCAGAGGCATCCCAAGGTCGGCGACAGATAGTGATAGAGAGCCACCTGGCTTCCTGCCCCCACAAGACAACGGAAACAATCCAGTATCTTGTGGGACCAAGGAGTCAGAGGGGAACTAGTTATCTACAAATCATGTGAAGCCATAAAATTAAAATCAAGGAAAGACTGTCCCAAATGACATAAAGCAGGCTGGTTACATATATCTTGTAGCAGTATTGATGTATTGCAAGCAGTATTGCAAGCAGTTACATTTATTTAGGAATGCATCTCAGTCACCTAGATTGCATCCCCTGGAGCAGCCAGCGTTCAGCAAGAGTAAAAACCAAGGAGCAGTATTTTGGCTGCAGCAGACCCCTCCCTCAGTGATAGGGTTTCTGAATCCCAGATCTTTTTTTTTTTTAAGAACTCAAAGCAGAAACAAGTAATGGGTCAGAGGTCAAAATTGGATCTATCCAGTACCATCTTACATAAACATCTGAGTTAACTGTCATGTGCTATGGAATAAAAGTCGCATTGTGTAGCAGTCTTACGAAGGCAGCCCCCCTTTACACTCAATCCTCGCAAACAAAGCGTTTTGCTGATACGGCTGTTATAACCGAAGAATTTTAAAAGGGGTGTGTGTGTGTGTGGAATCAGCGGCAAGGCTAGCTTTATTCAGTGACCCGAATCTTGTGCTGTGATGGTGTGATGATAGGACATGGTAGAGGGTTGGATGCATTTGTATTCCCTCCTTCTTTGTAAGACATCTTCATTTTATCTTATACTGAAACACACAGACATTTAAATGGGGGGGGGGGGGCAGATGTAAAAGGAAACTTGACTGTATTGCCTTGCTGAAACTGAGTTGCAGCAGTATTTGGGTTGTATAACTTTATGGCGCAATCCTGTGCGTGTTTACTCAGAAGTAAGTCACACATTTAGTAGAACCGGCTCCATTGTGCGTATAGAGTTGTACCCTTCCGTGGCAGCGGCTGGGGGACCGTGGAGGAGTCTTACATCCTCAGATTAATCCACCTCATAGAACATGAGCCCACCTGGATCCTACCAGTGGTCTCGTACAGCAGCAAGCTAGTTCCTCTGGAGGGCAAAAAACAGGACAGAGAGGCTGAGGCCTTCCCCTGATAAGAACATCAGACGAGCCCTGCTGGATCAGGCCAGTGAGGGTCCATCTAGTCCAGCATGCTGTGCGCAGTGGTTAAGAGCAGATACATTCTAATTTGGAGGAACTGGGTTTGATTTCCCGCTCTTCTGCTTGAGCTGTGGAGGCTTATTTAGTGAACTAGACTAGCTTGTGCACTCCAACACATGCCAGCTGGGTGACCTTGGGCTCGTCACAGTTCTTCGGTGCTCTCTTAGCCCCACCTACCTAACAGGGTGTTTGTTGTGGGGGAGGGGGAGGGAAAGGAGATTGACAGCCCCTTTGAGTCTCCTTTCAAAAGAGAAAGGAGGGATATAAATCCAAACTCCTCTTCTTCTTCTTCTAAAACTAATCCAGTGTGCTGAAGCTGCTGGGTTGACTTCCAGATTCCCTCTGTGTCAGAATCTCCCTGGCCTCTTTGCTGTGCTTTTGGGCTTCTGATGTGTAGGTGTTTTGATTGTGTCAAAACGGGAAGCAGCAGCCTCCCTGTCTTCCGCCTGGCTGCAGGGCACATCCTCGTTTTGGAGGAAGGGAAAGTTTGGCTGGGTTTCCAAGGCTGGCTTTCCAGCAGTGGTCAAACGCACATGTTCTCTCTCTGTGTTTCCCCGCAGCCACATCGCCTCGAGTGTCTTCTGAACTGGAGCAGGCCCGGCCACAGACGAGCGGGGAGGAAGAACTGCAGCTGCAGCTTGCCCTAGCCATGAGCAGAGAGGTTGCGGAGCAGGTTAGTGTTTTTGCAGATGGCAACCAGCCTGAAGACATTCCTCACTGGGTGGATGGGGGGCTTCGGGGGAGGAGCCAACCTGGGCTTGACGTTTTCTCTTCTTATGAAACGATGTCTGCTGAAGCAACAGGCACATGGGAGAAGCAACAGGCACATGACTTCCGTGGTGGAATGATTGGCTGATGTGGCAATAAGCAGTTTTGGAGAATCTGGAGAACCGGGTTTGAGCGGCAGAGTCTTGTCTGGTGAACCGGATGTGTTTCTGCACTCCTACGTTCCTGCTGGGTGACCTTGGGCCAGTCACAGTTTTCTCAGAACTCTCTCAGCCCCACCTGCCTCACAAGGTGTCTGTTGTGGGGACAGGAAGGGAAAGAAGTTGGTAAGCTTCCTTGAGTCCCTTTACAGCCCTGTCTGTTAGGCCTCTTCTGCAAGTGCAGAATAATGCAGTTTCAATCCACTTTCACAATTGTTTGCAAGTGGATTTTGCTGTTCCGCGCAGCTGCGAAGTACATCGAAAGTGGATTCCTTCCACACATGCAGAATAACGCAGTTTCACAATTGTTTGCAATCCACTTTCACAATTGTTTGCAAGTGGATTTTGCTATTCCGCACAGTAAAATCCAACTACAAAATGCATTGAAAGCGGATTGAAAATACAATATTCTGCACGTGCGGAAGGGGCCAACTTCTCCATCTTTGTATATGACAGAGAAAAGAAAGAGAGACTTATTCTGTGGAAATAATGCAATCACTTGTTTAAGTGAAGAAGAAACTGGGATTACTGTGCCAGTCTAGTTCTCAGTGCAGGCAATTAAACGTTACCTCTGGGAGCGTGGCTGATTTTAAGTCCTTTATTAATAAGAAAGAAAAATCCTCTTGAGCTGAAAATTCTAATATTGATATGGGAGATGTCAGCAAACGAAGGGAGGTCTAGGGCAGGGGTCTGCAACCTGCGGCTCTCCAGTTGTTCATGGACTACAATTCCCATCAGCCCCTGCCAGCACGACCAATTGGCCATGCTGGCAGAGGCTGATGGGATTTGTAGTCCATGAACATCTGGAGAGCCGCAGGTTGGCAGATCCCTGGTCTAGGTCAAAGTGCGGAAGCCATATCACTGGGCTTGGGGAAGGGGTCGGGCTTGCATTTGTACACTTGCTTTGGCCATGTTGCAGAAAGAGGCTGTGTGTTATGTCAGGCAGGTTTTTCTCCATGGTGGCACCCACATTTTGTGATGTCTTCCCAAATGAGATCAGCCTTCAGTCGATCTGCTGTTTTCATTGCCACACAAAGAGACTTGAAAGGTTGTTCCAGAAGCGAACTTGTGACGTTGCTGCTGCTTCGAGATGGGCTATACCTGATTTTTTAGACTGAGCACAAATGGGTTGGATTCCTCATTTAGACTCATAGAATTGTAGAGTCGGAATAGACCCCCAGTGGCCACCCAGCCCAGCCTTCTGCCACGCAGGAAGACAAAATCAAAGCCCTCCCCTCCCAACAGATAATCATCCAGCCTCTGTTGAAAAACCTCCAAAGAAGGAAACTCCACCACACTTTGAGGCAGCAGATTCTGGTGTATTTCTCCATTTACGCTCTGCAATTTTTCATCGTTTCTGTGGGTCATTTGGGTTCTGCACCAGTTGCCTTATTAAGCTTCCCATTTGTTTTTTGGACCTAGACAATGATGGACTTTGCACAAGAAGGGAATGGATTTGAGACTTTGAAAGCACTTTGAAAATGAAACCGGCATCTGCTTTGAAATAATTTTATCTTTTGCATTTTTTTTTGTCGTGAAAACAAGCCTGGTTTCCTTTCGCTCTTATGAAAATAGACATTTGGCGGGTGACAAACGGTAACAATTGCGTGGATTTTGGTCGCTTTTCCAGGAGGAGCGCCTTCGGCGTGGTGATGACCTGAGATTGCAGATGGCATTGGAGGAAAGTCGCAGAGATACAGTAAAAAAACCCAAAAAGAAAGAGGTAGGCCCAGGTCAGGGCGTGAGAGGAATCCCATTTTTGCAGAGAAAGGGGAGTGTAAACTGGAAATGCCCCTTGGGATGATTGTTCTTGGGATATCCCCACTGTGTGTCAAATATGTGTGTGTGAGAGAGAAAAAGAGGCAAAGTCATTAAAATCTCTTCTGTGCTGAGATAAAGGCCCAAACAAGCAAAATAAGGACATGCAAAAGAATAAAACATTGCATGTTCTCCTCCCGCCCCGCCTTAAGTGGTTGGAGAATAATAGAGATCTTGCTGCAATTCCTTTTTTTAAAAAAAAACCCTTCTCTTCTGCAGCATACAACTCTGTTGGATCTCATGGACGCCCTGCCCTCTTCGGCCCCAGCCCCCCAGAAAGCACAGCCATGGGGGCCAGCAACCGAAACAAACCAAACAGACCCCTGGGGGGGCCCTGCAGCCAGCAATGCCTCCTCAGACCCATGGCAATCATTTGGTAAGCACATATATTTGTATGTAGAAGGATCTCCTCCTGTTTCTTCAATAGATGTGGTTTTCCAGTTCTGTCTATCGCTAGCCTATGTCTGTCTGTCTGTCTGACTCTATCATCTTTCTGTCTATCATCTATCTGTCTATTGTTTGTCTCTATCATCTATTCATCTATCTGTCTCTGTCTGTCTGTCTGTCTGTCTGTCTGTCTATCGTTTGTCTCTATCATCTATCCGTCTATCATCTATCTGTCTCTATCCTATGTCTGCTTATCTGTCTCTATCATCTGTCTGTCCATCATCTATCTGTCTCTATCTTCTGTCCATCTATCGTCTATCTGTGTTTATCATCTTCCTCCCTCCCTGCCTCCATGTCTGTCTGTCTGTCTGTACAGTTTTTACCTGTACAAATCCTAAGGATGCTTTCCTGGGAGTAAAGGCCCAAGAAGGATTCTGCTTAGATCTGGCCTCTTAAGCTTAGTTTTTTTGATTGCAGTATTTCTTGGCACCAGCCTTTGGTGCTTTCCGACTGTTTTCTTCAGTACAGTTTCCAAACCAGTGTTCCGGTGCTGACCGACTTGAGCATTCCCTTGCTTCGACTCCGCTTTGCTGGAGGGACTTTCCGCGGCCCTGCCAGAATTGTGGGTCATGTATCTGCCAGAAATATCCCAAGGCAGATAGAAACTTAGCAGGATAGTGTGGTATAGTGGTTGGAAATTGGAATGCCAGTCCAACTGACCTGGCTTCAGATCCTTGCTTTGCCTTGAATCTTATTTGGGTAATGATCGGATGGGCACTGTCTTTCTGCCTGACCTATTTCCCGTAGTTGTCATGAGGATTAAAAGAAAGAAGGCATGTGTCCTTGAACAAGACTCAGAAGAAGAATTGCTTAATTAATTTGTCTACCGCATTTGTACCCCACCTTTCCCTTCAGCTCCAAAGCAGCTTACAGCGTTCTCCCCTTTCTCCATTTCATTGCCACAACAGCCCTGCGAAGTAGGTTAGGCTAAGAGCACATGCAGCTAGGCCCATGTTAGGCTTCTATGACAGAGTGGGAAATTGAACCCTGGTCGCCGTTTAACCACTACAGAGTGCTGACTGACTCTCTCTAATTAATACTACATGGATGATAGCCAGACTTAATTTGGTGCCAGGAGCAAAGAAAAACGGAGAGGCAGACTGCTTATAGCTGTATGGTTTTTAATTGTCTGACTGCTGTTTGCTTAAGAACATAAGAAAGAGCCTGCTGGATCAGATCAGCGTCCATCTATTTCAGCATTCTGCTACTCACAGTGGCCCACCAGATGCCTTTGGGAGCTCAAATGCAGGATGTGAAAGCAGTGGCCTGCTGCTGCTGCTGCTGCTGCTCCCAAGCACCTGGTCTGCTAAGGCATTTGCAACCTCAGATCAAGGAGGATCCAGATTGGTAGCCATAAATCGACTTCTCCTCCACCAATCTGTCCAAGCCACTTTTAAAACTATCCAGGTTAGTGGCCATCACCACCTCCTGTGGCAGCATATTCCAAACAAGAAATGTTTCCTTTGATTAGTCCTAATTCTTCCCCCCAGCATTTTCAATGTATGCCCCCGGTTCTGCACTGTGAAAGAGATAAAAATTTCTCTCTGTCGACATTTTCTACCCCATCTAATTGTATAGACTTCGATCATATCCCCCCCTCAGACGTCTCCTCTCCAAATTAAAGAGTCCCAAACGCTTCAGCCTCTCCTCATAAGGAAGGTGCTCCAGTCCCTCAATCACCCTCATTGCCGTTCCCCTTTGGAAGGTTTTTTTTCATCCTTTTGTTTTTTTCCCTTGAGGCAGTTGTGACTATCAAGCACCCTTTTGCCTGGGACACAAAATGGCTGACTCATCTTAGTCAGGGGGTGTGAAATCTTAGCTTTCAACTGGGCTGTGTTACATATGAAGCCACTGTAGTCAGCCAAAGCAGGCCTCTTGGGCACGTTGCTATAATTAGTAGAGCTACAGCAGTTGGGTTTTTTTAAATGTCGGTTGTGTTAATTCAGGGGGTTATTTAATCAGTTTAATGTTGATATGGGTCTGGGGTTTTTGTTTTGCTTGGCAGCATAATATAAGTTTAACTTAAGTCCCTCACGAGCTGCATTTAATGCTCTCAGGCTCTGGTATCGACTAAAACTTTATTTAGAATGCCTTTAAGCGTGAGTTCTGTTCTCCTGGATGGTGTAGGCCAGGGGTAGGGAACCTTTAACACTCAAAGAGCCATTTGGACCCGTTTTCCATGGGAGCCGCAAATAATTGGAGCCGCAAATCATTTTTGACATTTAAAATAAAGATAACACTGTATATATTGGGTTTTTTTACCTTTACTCCGGTCATTCTGAGAAGTGCATGGATGCATCCGCCCTGCTGTTTGCAGGGCGGGCAAGGATGGGGCCGGCGGCTCGGCTTGTGGAGCCGCAGTGCAAGGGCAGAAGAGCCACATGCAGCTCTCGAGCCGCAGGTTCCCTACCCCTGGTGTAGGCCATCTTGTTTGGGATTATTCTCCATCAATCAAGGAGGCAGGAAATATACTTTGGTCACTTCCTGTAGGCTGGTCCTAGCCATCTTGCCCCTGTATCTTTCCTGCCTCGTCAGGGAGTGCAGCAAATTCAACCGGCTCTTTGCTTATTGATAGGCTTCGTGTCCTTTGGATCCCAAAAACTCCTTTCTGTGTCTGTGAGAGTTTGTAATCTTTTTTCCTTGTAACTCTGTGTCTGTGGTCCCTGCCCGCCTTGTGTTTCCCTCTTCCCGCCAAAAAAGCCTTCCCTTCAGCTGCTATGGCGTCGGCCCCATTTTCTCCTCACAAGGAGGGATTCTGCCGCTCGGCAGCGGAGAACACGGAGGGCAGTGACCAGGTCTGCCAGTGGAGCCTCCCGCTCTCCCCCGCGCAGCCGTGGGGCTGAGAGGGAAGTGCGCACCGGCTGGTCCCAGGGCAGCCGTGGGGCTAGCCAGCGGGCCTTTTCATCATCGCCCTCTCGGCGCGCAGGTCGGCACGCATGCTCGAACAGCCCCTGTATAGGGTGCCAGGGAGCGTCTGGTCCTAAAAAATATTGCCTGCATTTGTTGTTTTATAAGCCTACAATCCTCAGAGAAATATGAATCAATAGGTGTTCCTCAATGAGGGCCTGCTTTGGCTGGTACTGCTAAAGCGTCTACCAACTTTTCGGCGAGAGTTTCAAATTTACCAATACACTCAGCAGGTGAGGAGGGTGACAATAGAGCATGTCTAAGTGACAGCATGCAGGGACCATGTAACAAAGAATCTGTTTTGAGTTTAGTTGCCTTATTCCAACTGATTTTGTATGGTAGAGAAATTGGATTATTGCCACCATTAATGTTCGATGCACAAGTGGACAATTGCAATACAAGTGGCATGTGATCACTCCAAACTTGAGGGGAGACCACAGCCTTATCAATAAAATTAAAACAAGATTGTGATACTAAAAAATAATCTATAACGCTATTACCACGGCGCGAGATATAAGTAAAATCAGCCATATCTTTGAGCTGAACCAATCCATTTAAAATAATTAGGTCAAAATGAAGACAACATTTGACCATATTTTCACCAGCATGGTTAAAGATGGCATCTGCTGAAAGTCTAGGGGCAGAGAAGTGCCATGGCAGGGACTCAGCTTCTAGGCCAGTCGAAGAGATAAGTTTAGACTCATCTTTACCAATTCTGGCATTGAAGTCTCCTGCCAGCAACAACCTGTCAGGCTTATATTTGTGAAGGATATCAGCAACATAATTTTGAAACCCGAACCATAGCTGATCATTCTCTAAAACCTCTGGGCAAGGAAGGAAGTATACATTTATAATTAATAGGGTACAAAACTCCCCACATATCAGTAGCGACGGTGCCCGCTGCTCAAAAGGGGGAAGGTCCTTGATAGTAAACATAAGATTTGTAGAAGTGAGTATAGCAAGGCCAGATTTAAAGCTCCCTTTTGAGTGACTCTTAAAGGCAGTAAGATGGTAAGTATTGAACCCTGGAAGATGTGGAGGAGCAAGTGACCAGGTTTCTTGGAACATAATTATGTTAAACTTGGCTAAAAGATTGCAGAAATCAGTATCCTGGAATTTATTGTACCAACCAGCGATGTTCCGAGACATAATGCTTAAACAACAATCAGATAGTCAATCAAGTCCAGTAACTTGATTTAAGGAGCCACTGACGTCTTCATAGACGCATCCATTAGACCCACTATTAAAAACTTGAAGATGTGGACCAGAGATGGGGTAAGTTGAGTTGGAAATGGGTCCATGACTCTCATTGATTACTGGAGAGAGGTTGGTATGATTGGACTTATCTCCCGTAACAATGGACAAAAGTTCCTGGGCCCATGAGGGGCCTGTCGTTTGTATGGAGTTATATATGTCTCTGAAAGCATGAGGGTCAAGGTCGCATTCTACACCATTATTCAAAGAATCAGTGTCCAACGCTAAGCGGGGAGAAGTTGAATAGCAAGGGGCTATGCACTCCATAGTAGATACAGGAGAACAGGGTTCTAAGGTCGTAGCTTGAGGCACTGTGTCAGATATACAAGGAACAGGAATGTCAACAGGCCTTGCAGTCTGATTATCTTCCATTTGTAAAAAGTCAGACAAACCATCCTCCGAAGTCTTTTGATTACAGCCAACTTGTGTGTGGGCAAACATAGCAGTTGCATCATCAACAGTAGAACTTTGGGATCCACAGGGCACCAACCGGTTGGGCTTCAGACTCTCATCTGTATGCTGGGTGTTGGTAGGTAGAGAGTTCTTGATAGCATCAGAAAATTGAAGAGAGGACTTCTGGCTACAGACTGGTACCTCAGATGAAGCAAGAGGAACAAGAGGGTGAATGAGAGTGTTATGGGGCATTCTTTTAACTAACACTCCTTTCTGAGCAAGTTTCCTCTTTAAGAATTGTCCCAATAATAGCTTAGGAATTTGGTTAGTATTGAAAGTTAATATAAGTCTTTGGGGACAGGAGGCAGTAATGGAACCAAGAGAGTCCAAGGTCTTTACAGAGACTAAGTCGATAATCCTTTGTTGGATCTTCATAAGATTACTAAGATGGTTTATTGCCAGGCTGGTCGAACTCCAAACAGGCCGTGTATCCTTGTACTTGAACACATAAACACACACCTGCTTGGGCAGTCAAAAGTTGTTTCGGATGTTTCGGATGTCCTTGAGAACTAGAAGGCATGCTAATTGTGTTACAGAAATAGTCTCTGGAATGGTAGGAAGAATCCGATGCAGCCTTCCCTCGAAGGACGGATAACTTATCAGAATTAGAAAATTGTTTGCAAGCAGAGCACAAAGTATACGATTGAGACAGACTACTTTGCTCAGTCAGTTCTTTCAAAGAGTCATTTTTTTCCACGATGTTTTTGAAGCTGCTTAAAATGTCGTGGAGGGAGGTTGCTGCTAAAATACAAAGTGACTGCATTTCGGGCTCAAGATTAAGTAACTTCTCATTAGGGTTGGTTACAGACACAGGCACAGAAATAGGAATAGAATCCTTTGCAGTATTGGTGAAAGAATTTGCAGTCCTTGGTTCTTTCACATAGCCACGAGTAGTATTAGTAGTAGGTGAACGTATTGCTCCTTTCTCTTCCACAGAGGGTGATTTAGCACTGACTTCCTCTGAGCTATTTGAGTCCGACTGGAGCAACGGTTGGAAACAGGCACTGCATATTCCAACCCACCCGAGACAGAGATATTAGCATTTTTTGCAACAAAAAAGTCGTTAATCTTCAGTTGCTTGTTGGCTGGGGGTGAGTAAGACTCTTCAAGGTCACGGGAACGTTTGCCGGACGCCATGCAGGGAAAGCTGTTAATTGTTGAATGTAACTCACAGAGTCTGTTCTCCAAATTGCTTGCCACAGCCGATAGACTTAAGTAAACAAGCCGGCTAACAGCACAGTAGAATGCGCTATACAGCAAAAACACTAAAATAAGCAATGAAGTGATAAGAAGCTAATAGCTAAAAAATAATTACTTAGAGTTGTCCAGGAGCTCAGCAGGACTCGACCGTCCTGGTTCCAAAGCGGGGGAGTCAGTTAGTTAACTAACAAGCATTACAGCATGAGGCAAGTTTCAGTCTAACTCCACCTGGTGTTGTAGGGTGGCTCTATAAAGGCTGGGCTTGAGACCAACTTGTGAGTACTCTAGGATGACATCTAGTGACAGAGTCTCTGGTGTGATTAGCTTTCCCCTGCACCAGCGAGCAAACGCTTTCCAGGAAGATCTGTGAATCCTGGTAGTGGACAGACAACATGAGGCTAGCAATGTCTCAGTCACGTTGTTTGAATAGCTCTTCTTTCTCCTACTGTTCTGTTCAAGTACCACGTGGTCAAACGGAACCAGATGCCACAGGTGACCCTGGGATAACCAATCTGGAACCGTCAAAATGATTAAGATCGGTGTCTCTGATTATCCTTGAATCGCTAAAACCATGGGGAAGGCCAGTAGGGTGCCATCAAGATGACCCTCGCTCTCTGTCGTCATCATATCCCAGTGGTGACAAGTCGTCATTGTGTCCCAGTGGTGACATCGTATCCCAGTGGGATACGAACAACAAGCCTAAATCCTCTATCCTTATTAACAAAAATAAATATTTTTAGGTTCGAACCACCCAACGACGAGGTGGTTCTGCCTATCCACCTGGATGTGCGTTGGTCCCTGAGGGCCTTTCTCATACGCAAAGAAAATATCAGAGAATGTGACTCCCTGTTTATTAACATGGTTCCCCCTAGGGTAGGTGAGGCAATGTCTTCTGCTGCTGTTAGTTCCAGCATTAGGGCATGTGTCATTGAGGCGCACAAGGCCAGCTATCTACCAGTTCCCAGTGGCACCACGGCCCACTCTACCCGGAGTGCGACTACTAACGCAGCCTTGGTCAAGCACATGTCCCTAGAACAGATATGTAGGGCAGCCACTGGGGCCTCCCCCTCTTCTTTTGTGAGGCACTATAGGTTGACCTCTCTGGATGCTGTTCAGGCCTCCTTTGGAAGGAGAATCCTGGAGCACATTATCGGAGATTAACAGAACCCACCCTACAGGTCACTGCTTGGGGAGTACCCAAACAAGATGGCCTACACCATCCAGGAGAACGACCCATTGGATACTCACCGTGAAGGGGTCTTCTCCTGGGTGGTTGGAGGCCATCTTGGCCCTCCCTGTTCTCGTTCTTCTCCGGTAATGTGTTTCATATATAAAATTGCAATGTTAACATTCCAAGCTAGAGTTTCGGAGCCTGTGAGGATTCCTTTGATCTTTGGTCCCTTCCAGAGCTGTTAGGTTAGGTTCGTTTTTTCAGCATGTTATTGTGTGTGTTGTTGTGGTTCCATTGTTCTTGTCTCATTGTGGTGAGTCCGATCCTCGGCTAGTCAGATACTGGGGGCAAGAAGGCTAGGACCAGCCTACAGGAAGTGACTAAAGTATATTTCCTGCCTCCTTGATTGATGGTGGAGAATAACCCCAAACAAGATGGCCTCCAACCACCCAGGAGAAGACCCCTTCATGGTGAGTATCCAATGGGTCGCTCCCTAGCTCTTATTTTAACTATTTAGGTCACGGTCTGGAGCTCAGTGAACAGGGGCTGGGCTATAAAGAAGCAAGGCTGACTTGGATTTTGGGTGGTCAAGTGCAGAAGAGGACTTTTGAAAGGGAGGCCCAAAAATCGGTTCTGCAGAATTTAAGGCACCTAAATATGGATCATCAAGGAGTTGCTGCTGTCACCTGCAACAGCCGTGGAACATTTGTTCTTCTGCGAGAGGATGCTAGTAGCTAAACTTGCAGGAAGTGCAAGTTGGTTGCTTCATTAGAAGAGAAGGCACAGCAGCTTGAAACACAAGTAGTTACACTTCAGCACATTAAGAAGAACGAGATTTTCCAGGACAAAATGGAGCTGACGGCGCTGGGTGGAGAACACACCAGGGACATCTCTGAGGAGGATGGCATCTCTCAAACAGAGGAGGAGAAATGTAACCCATAGAAACAGAAGGACCAGGGAGCATTCTGTGAATTTTGAAACTACAGAATCATTTTGAGATTCTCCCCCTTCTTGGTGAGGTTAAGGAACAGGCACGGGAGGAACGGACTCAGCTCTCAGAGAACGCACAAGTGACAGAAGGTTCAACACATGAAATGTCACCTGCAAAATCCCAGAGGAGACCTGTGGTGGTGGTGGAAGGAAACTCCCTGCTAAGGGGGACAGAAGCAGCAATTTGCAGGCCTGACAAGATGTCTCGAGAGGTGTGCTGTCTCCCTGGGGCAAAAATCCGTGATCTCACAGAGAGGCTGAGAAGACTTGCCAAGCCCATGACCATTAACCCTTCCTTTTAATCCATGTCAGAACAAATGGCACTGCTGGATGTAGCCCTTGGAACATCAGAAAGGATTTGGGGGGCCTTGGGAGGAAGCTGAAGGAACTGGATGCCCAAGTGGTCATTTCATCTCTACTTCCAGTTGGAGGACATGGGCCCAGGCAGGAAGGAAGAATAGTGGAGATGAATAACTGGCTCCGCAGGTGGTGCCGCTGGGAACATTTTGGCTTCTTGGACCATGGTCTGCAGTTTCATGCAGAGGGACTACTGGCAAGGGATGAGTTATATCCCTTCCCAGTAGAGCTTTTTTGCTAGGAGATTGACAAACCTTATCAGGAGGGCTTTAAACTGAGTTAAGTGGGGGAGGGAGACAATATTCAAGTGGGAAGTTCACCTAGCACTAGAGAAAATAGACTGAAGGTTATAGAGAGAATAATAGAATCATAGAAGAGACCCCAAGGGCCATCAAGTCCAACCCCCTGCCATGCAGAAACACAGTCAAAGCACTCTTGACATATATTCATCCATATGTTCATTAAAAAAAAACCCAAGGAAGGAGACTCCACAACTTTCCAAGGCAGTGAATTCCACTATTGAACAGCCCTGACGGTCAGGAAGTTCTTCCTAATGTTTAGGTGGAATCTCTTTTCCTGCACCTTGAATCCATGACTCCATGTCCTAGTCTCTGAGGCAGCAGAAAACAAGCTTGCTCCCTCTTCGACGTGGCATCCCTTCAAATATTTAAACATGGCTGTTGTATCCCCCCAACCTTTTTTTCAATTTGGAGGTTTTTAAACAGGCTGGATGGCCACCTGTCAGGAGTGCTTAGATTGCGTGTTCCTGCATACCAGGGGTTTGGTCTGGATGGCCCTGGTGGTCTCTTCCAACTCTATTTCTATGATTCTATGTAGTCGTGCACGCGGAGTCACCGTAAGAACGAGACGAGACGCGGAGATAACATCTGGTGGAGAGAGCCAGCAGCGGGAGCGCGGGGGTCCGTGATCCTGGCAACTCTGCCGCGTGCTAGTTCCTGACACCTTTTATTAGGGTTTCTCTGGGGGCGGGCAAAGGGGTGGATCGGCGGGAGAGCGGGAGACCGGGAGATCGTCAGGTGATGCATGATCTCATCGGGCTGGTATGTGCAGGAGGAAGCGTCCGTGTCTGGGCCTAATCCACACCTGGGGGCAAGGGCCCATTATCCCTTGTCTGGGACACCTGGTGGCTGTGAGCCAGGTGTGTAGTTCATGACCTGTGACTCACCGGGGGGGGGTGGGGATGATGGGAAGCGGAGTGCACCAGAAGGCAATATGGATTTAAGGCGGGCATGCTGGCGCTCTGCCCCACGGTTCTGCTGGGTCAGCGGCTCATCCCTACAATTCTAACTTTACATATTTTTTAAAATGGGAACTACTGGAATGGGAAGGCAGGACAGAAAATACTCCCGATAAATACATCCATGAGTAACACCCCCTTCCTGCAATGAAATGCCCTTGTACGCATTTCAGGATTTACACAATAAATACGCAGCCGTTGACATTCAGCTGCATGGTATCCAGAGTCTTTCCCACAGCGTAGCACTGCTGTCCTCCAACACCCATTCACACCCCATCTTGACTTTCGAAGAAAAGCAGTCATGCCGTTGATTCCAGGTCGACAGCCACGTGAGCACGGCACTTGGAAGAGCTTTTATCGATAGGAAAGAATCAAGGGTTCTGTCTGGGAAGTGGCCAGGGCATACATCGCAGTGGCCACGTTGCCCTTTCAAGACCAGGGGAGGCCTTCAAGTGTCTCGGCGGAGCCCCAATTCCAGAAGCGCTCCTGAGCCCTCATCTCCAAAAACTACAGTCAGAGCTGCCGTTTCTGCTAAAATGAGGAGTGTTCGGATTGAGCAGTCATGTTGTGCCTAGATGATGCTTTGCCTGAATGCTCGTCATGCTGTTTGCTGCCGACTTCAGATCCAAGGAGCGAAACTTGTCCCACTCGGCAAGGAGAAATAGAGCTGGGGTCTCAACAGAGACCTGGTAGCACTCTGGACAATGCGAACAGATTCCAAAGGCAGAGGTGAAGCCAGACCCCTAACACTGGGATGAGCCCAGCAGCCAAGAACCAGGACGGGAAATAAGTTGTGTACCAGCGATATGACTTGGGCCCCACGTCTTTACCCCAACATCGGAGTTTCTAGTAGGAGGCCTTTTGCCCCCAGCGCCCTTTCAGGAGTGGAACGAGAGAGAATTGCACCTGGGGTGCATGGGCACCCTGTGCCCCTGCTGCGGCAGCACCTGCCCTGCCCTGGAATGCCCCCGGAATGCCCCTGCCCCTCCACAGCCCCGCCCCGGCTCTGCCCAGGGCATCGCGTCCCCCATCCCATTGGTGCTACGCCACTGCGCTCTCTTAAATGCATAGTGGATTACAATGTCTAGCCACCCACAATATCCACTGGCTCACTTCCTGCTGCGAAGGTGTTTATATCTAGAAAAGGTGTGCCGGATGTACCGTGCTGTAGAGGGTCAAAATTGTTAAGTTCATCTCTAGGAAAAGGTTGGTGGAACCTGGTTTTCTCACTAGTTCCGACTGACTCGCTTGTTTTCTTTCCCCCCTCTCTGAATTTTTACATTTCTACGCTCTTCATTTTAGCCTTTTCAGTTGTTATAACTTTGGAGTTTCCTGGCTTTGACCAGGGCACATGATGCGCAGGCAGCAGACACAAGCTTTAGGACAGAACTGAGCAGTTTTACTAGTCTGTTCTGCCAGAAATCCAAACCCGGCTGGGACCACAGACCTTGTTTCCTTCGTTCTCTTCTCTGTCCCATCACTCAGAGTGCCTGCTTGCCTGTCATCTGGCTACAAATGTCATCTTGCAGACTTCAGTTACTCAAGCTTGTGCAAGATTCCATTCCCCAGTGTGATCCAGTGGGTTAAGAGTGGCAGACTCTAATTGGGAGAACCAATTTGTTTCCACACTTCTCCACATGAAGCCTGCTGTTTGTCTCCAGGGTTATTTCCACACTCCTTCACATGAAGCCTGCTGTTTGTCCCCCTCCTCCACATGAAGCCTGCTGTTTGTATTCAGGCTCAATTCCCAGCATCTCCAGTAAAAAAAAAAATCAGGGTGGGGATAGCATGAAAAACCTCTACTACAGACCTTGGACCGCTTCCGCCAGTCTAAGTAGGCTGTACCGACTTCGATAGACCAGAGGTCTGCCCAAGCAGCAGACGGTTTCATTTGTGTTCTGGGTCAACAATTTAAGAGAATTAGAACTGGGCATGTGTTTCTTCTCAGGCTAAGAGAGTCCTTGGGGCGACTGTGCTTTGTTAGTGATCGAGGCCGAGGAAAACCCTGGTTATCGGGCTATGGCACATTATTCCTTGGTGCTCTGCCCTGCAGTGAGGTTAAGTTTCCTCCAAGACAGAGATTTCTGTGCTGACACGATCCCACTTGTTGCGCCGATGATCCCTGGTTAGCGAGAGCAGGGAACCCCCGATGCTCCCCCCGGCTTCTGGGTTGCACTCCTTCTAGGTCACTCCCCATTCCAACACAAGATCGAAGCTTGCCGGCTCCTGTTGATGTCCCGCCGCGTGCGGCAAAAGTGAACGGGCCCAGTGTGCTTGTCACGTCACGCTCCGAGCCACAGCTGCGTCGTTGGCTCGCCCTTGCTTTTCAGCATTCATTTGACCCCGGCGATAACCGGCCCCTTGTTCCAAACTGCCAAACTCTTCTGGAGGAGTAAGATTTATGTATCTGAAGGCCAATTAAAAAGAAAAAGAAAGAAGAAAAGCACGACTCAGAGCGGAACAGAGATTTTAAAGTCTTCCTTGGCCAGGCCGTGGCATTTGAATGGGAATAAGGGACCTCTCAGAGGGAGCTGATCGCCCTCCTGTCCGTTTTTTTTGTTATCTGTCTTATGAAAAGAGCGACTGTTCTGGAAACTTTCATTTAGGGCAGCCCAATTAGCATTTTCTTTTCTTTTTTTTGCACGGCATCATTGATGAGAAACACAGAGGGAGGAAACGGAGCACGTTTCTCTTATAAGCGTCTCAGTGTTTCCTGCCTTTGGGAAACAGCATGCACGCACACGCACACGCACACAACACACACACACACACACACACACACACAAATCTACCACCTGTTGATGCGAGGGAGGTTTGCCGTTCAGAAATCCCAATAGTATTTTCCCTCAGGCACGCCTTTCGAAAACTGGGATGAGAGTACAGAAGTTCAATTTCAGTTCATTGGTGGGGCCAAGGCAAACCCAGTCACCCTGTTACCACAAACCTGCGCAAGATCCCAGTCCTCGTTTAGGGGCACGGCTCCCCTGTCTCCTTTGGGGCCAGCTATGGTCTCTCTGACAGTCCTACCTTGCAGGCTTGTTGTGAGAATTAAAGAGGGGAAGGGACCATGCATGCCGCCTTGATCTCACTGGAGAGGTCAGGGGATTAGAAAGAGAAGAAAAAACTGATCAGCACCGTGACCTTCAAGGCTGTGGTTCAGTGATAGAGCATCCATTTGGTACGTAGAAGGGCCCAATCCCCGGCATCCCCCAGTTAAAAGGACCAGGCCGGAAGTGATGGGGAAGACCTCTCTGGCATTTGCCTTGTATGTCGAAGACTGCAGGTTCAATCTCCGGCCCCTGCAGTTAAAAGGAACGAACAGGGAATGATGGGGAAGACCCCTTCCTGAGTCCCTGGAAAGTCACTGTCAATCAGCGGACAGCACTGATCCAAATAGATCAGGGGTCTGCAGCCTGCGGCTCTCCAGATGTTCATGGCCATGGTGGCAAGGGCTGATGGGAGTTGTAGTCCATGAACATCTGGAGAGCCACAGGTTACAGACCCCTGAAATAGATGGTCTGATTCAACGTGCGGCACCTTCATATGTACACACACACACACACACCCCGATTCTTGAGACACAGCACTATTTTCTTTCCCCGCATATGCCCTCCCTGCTGCCAACCCAGACGAAATCCGACATTTGGCGAAGCATATCAGCCTGGTGCACAGCGACGGTTTTTAAAATCTAACCTCTTCACTGCGTCGGAGCAAAAAAACCCCATTTTGCGTTGGTGTGTTTTAGTAAATGCGCCCTCTGTCGCACCGAAACAGTTCTTCCTGGTACCTTGTGTTGATATATAAGTGTGCATGAGAGAGCCGGCATGGCGTAGTGGTTAAGAACAGGGGCACTCTGATCTGGAGAACCGGGTTTGATTCCCTGCTTTGCCACTCGAGCTCTGCAGGCTTATCTGGTGAACTAGAACTAGCCTGTGCACTCCATCACACGTCAGCTGGGTGACCTTGGGCTAGTCACAGTTCTTCGGAGCTCTCTCAGCCCCACCTGCCTCACAGGGTGTTTGTTGGGGGAGGGGAGGAAACGAGTTTGTAAGCCCCTTTGAGTCTCCTTGCAGGAGAGAAACGGGGGATGTAAATCCAACTCGTTTTCCTGCTGGTGCTCAGGTCGTGGTGGGTTTTGGAAAAGCACATGTTAAAATGGGGACAGGGTGGAAGGGTAATGCTCCTCAGCTAGAGGCATAACCCTTGGGAAAATGATGACAGCGATCTTCTTTCCAGAGGCTAGACCTGCTGGTCTATAGCAAAAGAGCTAGGTTTGAGTCCAGTAATACCTTAGAGTCTAATGGAATCAGGTTCTACTGGACTTGAATCCAGCTGTTCTATAGTAAGCAAGCGGCTAGCTTCTTTGAAGCTCAGATGTGCTAGTGCGGTCATTCTTGCGGCAGCCCTGCAAGGTAGGCTGTGACTCTTCAGGGGATAAGCTAAAATTGCAACAGGTCCTTTCCAATGTGACTTTCTCCAGAGAGAAAACATCTGTGTTCCTTGAGGACATTTCAGCATTTTGGTTTTGGGGTATAGAGGTTTTCTGTCTTGGCCACGCTCTGCGCCGCCAGGAACTGTGGCCGCAGCACACTGCCGTGGCCCATCTGCCTTGCCGAAGCAAGTGCAGCTTGAAAGCTGTTTATTTTGAAACCTTTATTAGCCTCTTTTCGTCCTTATGGCGCTCGAGTCTCCGTAATAGAAGTAGAAATAAAATATATAAACTGGGTTACATAAAAACACAGTAATGGGGAGTTTTCTGCCTATCTGGGGAGAACCACCTGTGGTTAGAGTTCCCTGAGATAAATTCCCCTTTACACCTGTCTCTTCCTCAAAAAGCAAAAAAGCAAGATAATGAACGGATAAGCAGCACAGGCAGTATCATCAATGAACGTATAATCCCTGTAGGAATGCTGTGTGTGGGTGGTGGTGGTGGTCTTGAACCTTGAAGCAATAAACGAACTCTGGATTGTTGATCAGTAGCGTTTATAGATAGGCATCGAACAATCCAGCTAGACAAAGCCAGTTCTGGCAAACCTGGCTTTTGCTATCCCCTTTAATCCAGTGTCGCCCCTCCCCCATTTCATTTTCCCAAGAAATGTGGGAAAGAGTTAGTTTGGAGCTAAGGCACCCCAAGGTCGGCAAGAGAGAGAGAGATAGCCACCTGGCATCCTACCCCCATTAGATAATGGAAACAATCCCGGCTCTCATGAGACCAAAGTGTCAGGGGAAAGCCTAGTTATCTACAGAGTGTTTGAAGCCATAAAGTAAAGATCAAGGAAAGAATGCCCCAGAATGGCAGTGGTCACATACAACAGGCTGGTTACGTATATCTTGTAGCAATTACATTCAGTTAGGAATGCATCTCAATCGCCTAGATACGATCCTCCTGATGGTGAAGTTGGGATAGGGTTGCCGGCTTCAGGTTAGGAAATACCTAGAGATTTGGGGGATGGGGTTTGAGGAGGGTGGGATTTGGGGAAAGGCCTCAGCGGGGCATAATGCTGCAGAGTCCACCTTCTAAATCTGCCATTTTCTCCAGGGAACTGATCTCTCTCACCTGGAGATAGGTTCTCCGCCACCTTGCCATTGCCAGCCATCACCTAGAGGTTGCCAACCCAGGCGGGGAGGACATTTCACCCATGTAAAATGGTTTTCTCACGAGTTCCCTCCCGATCTCCGTGACTGAGCGGGATGTCTGTTTTCCTCTGTCTGCAGGTGCCAAACCAGCTGCCTCTGTTGACCCCTGGGGATCTTCCGCAGACGCTCCCCCGGCCCTCTCGAAGAATGTAGACCCCTGGGCTTCCTCCCAGCCGCCCTCTGTGGCAGCCAAAGCCGCTGCTGACCCCTGGGGGCCCACCTCTACGAACAAGCCAATTTCTGCTTCTGGTGAGTGATGTTACCGGCTTGTTTTTCTTGTTCCTTTTGAAAGGAACTTTTGTTTTACCATATGCCAAACAAAGCCACCTGATTGCCTTCTGCTCTTTCCAGTGGTGGAGGTGAGCGTTCAGACGCAGCAATCTTCCCAAGAATCTTGGGACGGGGGGGCACTTTGTTGGTATGACCTCCATGTTCTCTTTTAGATTGTCTGGCTATCTGGTTCCAGATGCCAAGCGTGTGTTAATCCTACGATAGCCCAGGTCCAAGTTAAATTAGACTAAATGGACCTACTTCACCTGCACCCAGTCCTTCTCCCCAGCGGAGGACCTTAAATCGTCCTCTCCCCCATTTTATCCTTGCAACCACCTTGTGAAGTTGATGCGCCCGAGTGGGTGTGCGTGACCCAAGGCTTCCGCCTCACATTCGAACCTGGGTCTCCCAGACCCTATTCTGTACCCCTAACCACTATGCTGCACACTCCACCTTTCCTCCCCAGAATCCTGACGGCAGCTTCCACGTGCATCTGCAAATATCTCAGCTATCAAACAGCAGTAATACAGTCCAGATTAAGAGTGGCAACTGACCATATCCCTCCAATGTAGAACAATAACCGAAAAAAGTCACTCTTGCAAATAGAACGATCCTGATTTCCTTTAAAGACTTAGGGCGCATTTAGCCTCTTGTCTGTGCAAGAATGGTCCAAGGGAAAAAAAAGGGAAAGTGCAGATGATGAATGCCAAATAATTACTTTATTCACTTATTTATTTTCATTTATTTCCTGCCCTTCACCACAACATCAGGGCGGCTTACCATAAAAAGCTGGGGATGTCCAGTCTGGAGAAGTGAAGGTTCAGGGGGGACACGATAGCTATGTTTAGATATTTGCTGCTGCCTCAGAGACTAGGACATGGAGCAATGGATTCAAGGTGCAGGGAAAGAGATTCCACCTAAACATTAGGAAGAACTTCCTGACCATCAGGGCTGTTCAATAGTGGAATTCGCTGCCTTGGAGAGTGGTGGAGTCTCCTTCTTTGGAGGTTTTCAAACAAAGCCTGGATCAGCATATGTCAGGAGTGCTTTGATTGCTTGTCCCTGCCCAGCAGGGGGTTGGACTAGATGGCCCTTGTGGCCTCTTCCACCTTTATGATTCTGTGAAAAACCATTCAAAATCCAACAATGGTAAAATCACAATAAAACTGTATCCTAAAAATCCTTAAACAATCTAAAATCTCACCCACTCGCAAAAAAGGAGGGGTGAATGGATACCTCCGGGGGTGAGGGGGCTCCCAGTGTAGGGAGTCAGCCAAACATTTGAGTGAAGGTTTTTAGGATACAGTCTTCACCAGGCGCTGAGCCTCCAAGGGAGTCTGCAAGTTTGCTGCCATCACTCGCTCCAGAACCTTCCCCAAAAAGGAGATTGGCTACCGGGCAGTGGTTGTGGAGATCTTCTGGGTCCAAGGACAATTATGACCTCTTCAGAAAGGTCACTGCCTCCTTCAAGGAGGCAAATATCTCAGCTTAGATCTCTGCCTCCTTCAAGGAACAAATCACTCCCCGCCCCCCATCAGTCAATCCACACACACACACACACACACACACACACACACACACACACACAGTCTGTGGCATCTGATCAACCAACTTTCGTAGAGTTAGTATCAGCAATAAATCAATGTTGTAAAAATTAAAGCGCGTTTGTGTTTTTTTAATGTAATCCCAACAAAATGAACTGTATCTTGTAAAGAAGGCCGTAACCTCTGACCATAAGAAACATTTCAACGGTTTGTTGAAGGCTTTCACAGCCGGATTCAACTGGTCCTGGTGGGTTTTCCGGGCTGTGTGGCCGTGGTCTGGTGGATCTTGTTCCTAAAGTTTCGCCTGCATCTGTGGCTGGCATCTCCAGAGGTGTAATACAGAGGAAGTCTGTTACACAGTGTGTGGTACACCTCTGAAGATGCCAGCCACAGATGCAGGTGAAATGTTAGGAACAAGATCCACCAGACCACGGCCACACAGCCCGGAAAACCCACCACAACCATTTCAATGGCTGTTTCGATGCAATTCACGCAAGACTTCAACGTGTGTTTCAATCCAGTTGCAATCCACTTGGAACATAAAGTAACAAACACAACAGATAACAGTGAACTCTACAATAGCTACAGTAATCTCTAAGCTAAAGAGGCTTGCATTGCTGATGTGACCTTTTGATGTGTAAACGATGTGGCACTCCAATATAAACGCCAAACATTAAACTTTAAACAGCCGCATGTAACAAAGTCCCTTGCTGTGTCAGTATCCTTCAGTTTAATAATGCTCCTTGAGGGAAATGTCTCCAAACAATGTGATGAAAATATCCACCAGCTTCAGACAGACAATTCTCCGACAGTCTTCAAAGAAGCCTGATTGGGATTGATGTGAACCAGGAGCGAGTTAGATGAAGTGTTGTCATCCGTGTGCACATGAGCATTGCCAGAGGTGGAATCACCCCGGCTAAGCCCTTGAAGGCATAACGAGATGAGGATTTATCCGGGAATCTTGTAGCCTGGTAATTGAAAATATTTCCTGGTTAGGAGTTCTGGCTGACTGATGGAAGCTGCCGGACGCTTGCTTTCGGAGTATAAAGGGATTTTTTTGAAGATGCTTTGTCAGCTAATTTTGTTGGCATTGTTTTTAAAAAATACAAACATTTATACAACGATTTACTGCTTGTGTAAGAAAAGTGGCAGGGAATTCTGCATGGAAATGCCTACTGGTCAGCTGTCCATCGGTTAAGCTCTGCTGTTCTTCTGTTGAAACCGTTTGGCCTGAGCTATTCTATGGAGGAAGAGATGGTGTATAATAGAAAAGGAAGAAGACTTTGGATTTATACCCCTCTTTTCTCTCCTTTAAGGAGTCTCAAAGCAGCTTACAAAGTCCTTCCCTTCTCCTCCCCACAAGAAACACCTTGTGAGTTAGGTGGGGCTGAGTGAGTTCTGGGAGAACTGTGACTAGGTCACCCAGCTGGCTTCATGTGTAGGAGTGGGGAAACAAATCCCGTTCACACCAAATTAGAGTCTGCCGCTCCTGTGAAGGAGCAGGGAATCAAACTCAGTTCTCCAGATTAGAGTCCACTGCTATTAACTCTGCACCACGCTGGCTTCCAAAAAAGATTTTTAAAAATGAGGCTTCAGTCTTCGTCCTATAAATCCTAGAGAATTACCTTACGGGAGTGTATTAGCATCAGGTGGGAAAGAGGAGGTGGTGGTTTCATCTTAGATTTTGTGGAGCTAGCCCTGGACCATTGATACCACAACTGCCTTCTTTATGTGCCCTGCAGGAAGCAAATCTTTTGACCTCTTCAGCAGTTTGAACGGGACAGGTAAAGATGACTTCTCCGACTTTGACAGCCTTCGGACATCTAAAAAGCAAGGTACATGTGAGATAAACATCGAAACATCGTTTAAGCTTGCTGGAGTGTTGGTGGAATGCAATGCAGAACTTCAGCTGTATGATTGTTGGTTGTTCTGAAGCGTAGCCAGCAACAATGGCCTCTTACCGCAAATGGAATATCTGTAAAATGTCAATATTTTTGGAGGGCATTCTAGCACTGCTGTCCCCTAAACCGTGGGGGGATTTTTTTGAACTGTTTTCCTTTGATAATTTCGTGACCGCACCAATTTATCAGTCTTCGGCGAGATTTACTTGGCGATCGTTCGATGGAGAATTCTCTAAAAACCAGAACTTACCTGTGCTTTATGAAGATTACGAACTGGGGTTTGAAAATCAGGCTAGGCAGAGCACAAGCCAATGCCCCGAGCGCAGCTTGTGTCAATGCCCAGTGTCCTAGCAGTGGGTGGCTCTGATTAATGTCAGTCGCTGCAAAGTTTCCACTGGATCTTGCACCATCGAGAGCCAGCGTGGTGTAGTGGTTAAGAGCAGGTGCACTCTAACCTGGAGAACCAGATTTGATTCCCCGCTCTGTCACTTGAGCTATGGTAGCTTATCTGGGGAACTGGATGAGCATGTGCACTCCAACACACGCCAGCTGGGTGACCTTGGGCTAGTCACGGTTCTTTGGAGCTCTCTCAGCCCCACCCATCTCACAGGGTATCTGTTGTGGGGGGGGGGGAGGGACAGGAGATTGTCAGCCCCTTTGAGTCTCCTTACAGGAGAGAAAGGGGGGATATAACTCAAACTCTTCTTCTTCTTCTTCACCACCACCACTATTTTCCACAAAAAGATCTAAGTGTGGTCTTTGTGTAGTTAGGGGGAAGTGAAAGTGGGGTAAAAATAGCCCAGAGTGTTTATGCCGACAGCTCTGCAGCCTGCCCACCACTGGATCCTGCCAGCCACCCGCACTCTATCTGCAAGCCAGCTGGAGGGGGGGTGGGTGATTTTCCATGCCCGGGTGAGGAGCCAGGGTTGAAAGATGGCGCTCGCTTCCCCCCTCCCCGCGGCCTCTCCTCTCCCAGGGCTAGAGCGGGCCGGGGTGGGGGAATCTTCCATGGCTGACTGAAAAGCCAGACATTAAAGACTGTGCTTGCTTTTCCTCCACCTCTCCTGCCTGGCTGGTGGCAGCGAGCCTGGCCTTTCAGCCTGCCGGCATCTCCTCCGGCCACCTGCTGCTGGCTCATGCCAGCCACTCCCCACTCCGTCTGCCATCCAGCAGGGGCTGGGCAGCTTCCAGCGACACCCTGCGGCTTGGTCGATTTTTCCTCAGCTGCCCTGGCACCCTTTGATGCCTTAGGGCATAGGCAATCTAAGACGGGAAAGGGCAGGCAGACACATAATGCAGCAGGCACTAGGACCCTGCGGAGCATTCCGCCAAAAAGAAGGTCCAGGAGGTTTGGGCGGATTAATTGCAAAATCTCCCGAGTTCTTTTGGCGGAAGAGGGCATAACCATTTGTTTTAACCGAGCTCTATTTGTCTGGTTGGGCTGAAGGGAAGTCAGATTCTCTCTCGCTCTTTAAAAAAGGAGCAGTACCTCTGACCACGCGGGGTGCCTCAATGCAGGGTTTTGTGACAGCAGTCGATGAGAGGGGTTAAAATGTATCCGAGGCTTCTCAACATCTTCTCCATAGAGACAATAAATCCGTCTCTGTATCCAGTTTGTGGACACTTCCTTTTCTGTGATTCTAGACTCCTAAAATTCTGCAGGTTAGGTGTGGGCTGGCATCTGACCTGTGTCAAAGTGGCAGTGCCTGCTTTTAAAATGGTCCCATTGAATGATTTGGGGGAGGGGGGAGAGAAAAAAGAAGAATGACTCTCTCTGATTCTCCTGGTGTCCTAAACACACGTACCTGGAAGCCAGTTCACTGGGTTCCAAGCACGTTGGGTTAGGATGGCAACCTTTAATACGACAGTGGAAAAACGAGGAGGGGTGATCACAGTGGCGGAACTACAAGGGAGAAGGGGGTGCGCTTTGCACCAGGCAAAATTTTCAGGTTTGTTTTTTGTACTTTTTAGTGTTTTTCAGTTTTTGGCCTGCAGGGGGCTCAGTTTTCAGGCTAGCAGCACCAAAATTTCATGGAGTTTTCAGGGGACTCTCCTGATGATACCACCCAAGTTAGGTGAGGTTTGGTTCAGGGGGTACAGTTATGGACTCCAAAAGGGGGTGCCCCATTCCCCATTGTTTCCAATGGGAGCTAATAGGAGATGGGGCTACAACTTTGAGAGTCCATAACTTTGGACCCCCTGTACCCAACTTTACCAAACCTGGCTGGTATCATCAGGAGAGTCTCCTAAAGATACCCTGAGATTTTGATGCTGCTAGCCTAATAACTGCTCCCCCTGCAGGCTAAAAACTGAAAAAACACTAAAAATACAAAAAACCCACGGACGAACATGTTGGGGGGAAAGCAAAATGCATATTTTTGCACCGGGCTCCATTTTCCCTAGCTGCGCCTCTGGGTGATCAGCTTGTTCTAACTCTGACAGTCATTTTTTGTTCTCAACCTTTCCCTGTTTGGTTCCAGCCAATTCGGTTTCCAGTTTGTCAGCACAGAACAGCGGAACCACCAGCCCGGACCTCTTTGAGTCTCAGCCTTCAAACCCAGTGCCTGGTAAACAGAACGCAGCGCGGAAAACCCCGGAGTCTTTCTTGGGCCCCAACGCCGCCCTGGTCAATCTGGACTCGTTGATATCGAAGCCTCCGCAACCCACCCCTTTGCTGAACCCGTTCTTGGCTCCAGGTATATCTTAAACAGGGAGCAGGTTTGCTGTTAACACAGGAAGGGGACAGGGAACGGCAGAGCTTTTAACCCCCCCCCCCAAAAGGAAGAAGAAAAGATGACAGCAACTGCGTCGAGCCCTTGGTTCCACCTAGCAGCGTGGTGTAGTGCTTAAGAGCAGGTGGATTCTAATCTGGAGAACTGGGTTTGATTCCCTACTCCTCCAGCTGAGTGGCAGAGCTTATCTGGTGAACCAGATTTGTTTCCCCACTCCTACATTCCTGCTGGGTGACCTTGGGCTAGTCACAGTTCCTCAGAAGTCTCTCAGCCCCACCTACCTCACAACGTGTCTGTTGTGGGGAGAGGAAGGGAAAGGAGCTTGTTAGCCACCTTGACGCAGAGAAAGGTGGGGTATAAATCCAAACTCGCCTTCTTCAGGGAGAGATCATGTATACAGTGCTGGTTAAGAAGTCTTCCTGTATATTTTTATTGTCACACCACAGACTGTGCTATTCTCCTTGAGCTGAGATTGCAAATGCCTTCGCAGACCAGGTGCTCGGGAGCAGCAGCAGCAGAAGGCCATTGCTTTCACATCCTGCTTGTGAGCTCCCCAAGGCACCTGGTGGGCCACTGCGAGTAGCGGAGTGCTGGACCAGATGGACTCTTTTCTGAGCCAGCAGGCTCTTTCTTATGTTCTTAAAGCTGCAGCATTGGGGGACCTGACAGCAAGTTCTCAATGCATAACAGTCCCTGCTCCTTTTGCCTCAAAAGTTCCCACCGGAGGAGATATTTTCCCACCGTAAGAGATCTCTGCCTCGAACCCCGGAGAGCAGCTGCCAGTCAGAGGAACCAATGCTGGCCTCAGTCAGCCTGATAGGTCTGGCCCAGGAGACGGCAGCTTCAAATGTGCTCAGTTATGCTCAGTCACTACATAGAGCCAATTGCCGTGTATTTCCAAATGCATGTCTTAGAGGTGGGGGTGATGTAGTGGTTATTTAAAGTTATTTAAAGCAGAGGCGTATGGGGGGAAATGGTGCCCAGAAACAGCCGTTCTCCGGGCACCCCGCCTCCCCAAGCCCTGCCCCCCAGGTCTTGCCCCCCCAACTCCCAGCCAGCAGTCCCTTCTGCCCTCCCCTCTGGGAAGAGCAGTAGCAACTGCAAGGCTCCATCCTCGTCTCCTCTGCATTTATAAACTGGGAGGGGGCGGTGTCCTCAGGCTTCCTTGGCCCCGCCCATGTTGATGACGACATGGGCGGGGCTGAGGGTGCCCGAAGATGACGTCTTCCTGGTCATGTGGGGGGCCAGTTTTGCCCCCCCCCCACGTGACCAGATTAGTGGCACCTGGGGACAGAGGGTATCCCCCATCCCTAGGCAGATATTCCACTGGTTTAAAGTTCCCACCAGTCAGCTGGAATGAATACAGGGGCAAACTGGCCATTCCAGTTCACATCAGTCAATTGTAAATGTCCTTGCTGGTTAAAGATACCAACCCTGATATTGCATAGCGCAGGGGTCTGCAACCTGCAGCTCTCCAGATGTTTATGGACTACAAATCCCATCAACCTCTGCCAGCATGGCCCATTGGTTTCCAGGTTTTGTGCAACAACAGCACAGTTTGTGCCATAAATCAGGCTTAATGGCTACTGTTTTACTAGGGCGTTCTATGATCTAATAGTTATCGTCTTTTATCTGCCAATTTTATTGTTCTGTTATGCCTTGTTTCCTTTTTAATATTTACGCTTTTATCCCATGTCCTTTTTCCCATACTTTTTTTGTGTTCCCAATTTTCTTCTGCCGGTAGATTCTTTTACATACGTTTTTTACAGCTTTGGTATACGTTATCCTTTTTAATTGTACCTTATTCTGATCCGTGACCGTAATAAAGATTGATTAACTTACAGAGAAGTTTCCTAGAGGGCCAATAGTGGCCCGGAGGAAGCAGAGCCAAGCCCCAGGATCTTTCCCCCAGCTTCAGGGTCCACTTGACTGTAGCCGTTGGGGTCTGATCACCAGCTGTCTCCAGTTTTGGGGCGGGGAGGGATAATGGGATCGGTTTTGGTGGTGGGTGATGTCCATTGTTAAGCCCTGAAATTAGCACCCTGCATTTGTAGAACGGCTTCCTTCACTCATCCCAGTTAGCTCCCAAGTGGATGACCTTGAACTCTTTTCTCTTTGGAGAGAGAACGAGAGACACACTGAATAACCTCTGAGACAAAAATACATCTCAGTTACGTTCTACACAAAGAGCAAACGTTCCTGGGAATAGGGTAGAAGAATCAGGGTTTTTGTACCCCAGTTTTCTCTGTATCTCTGGAGCAGAGGTTAAGAGCAGGTGTACTCTAATCTGGAGGAACCGGGTTTGATTCCCAGCTCTGCCGCCTGAGCTGTGGAAGCTTATCTGGGGAATTCAGATTAGCCTGTGCACTCCCAACACATGTCAGCTGGGTGACCTTGGGCTAGTCACAGCTCTTTGGAGCTCTCTCAGCCCCACCTACCTCACAGGGTGTTTGTTGTGGAGGGTGGGGAAGGGAAAGGAGTTTGTAAGTCCTTTTGAGTCTCCTTACAGGAGAGAAAGGGGGGATATAAATCCAACTCTTCTTCTTCTATATTTAAGCAGTCTCAAAGTAGCTTGCAGTCACCTTCTATTCCTCTCCTCACAACAGACACCTTGTGAGGCACGTGGGGCTGAGAGAGTTCTGAGAGAACTGTGACTTGCCCAAGGTCAACCAGCAGGCTTCATGTGGAGGAGCAGGGAATCAAATCCAGTTCACCAGACGAGGGTCTGCTCCTCATGTGGAGGAGTGGGGAATCGAACCGTGTTCTCCACATTTGAACCCACAGTTCTTAACCATTACACCACCCTCAGCTCCCAGACATGCATTTGGAAATACATGACAACTGGGCCTATGTAGTGACTGAGCATTTTGAAGCTGCCTTCTCCTGAGCCAGACCCTGTCCAGCTGGCTGAGGCCAGTATTTCCTGCTCTCCTACCTTATCGTTTTAATTGGCGATGCCTGGGATTGAACCTGGGACCTTTGGCATGACAAGCAGGGACTGTACCACTGACTCATAGTCCCCTTCCCTACAAAATTATGTCAGCTTGATTTCGGAATAGTTGCCCCGAGTGACGAGGCGTTTTGTCAGATTCACCAGAAAATACTGTTCCTCTCTTGCTGTCAGCAGCCGCAGAACAACTTATTTCTTTTTCCCACGGTGGTCACCAAAGCCCTCCTGGTAAACTCCGTTGTGTTTTCATATTAAAAGGAATTTGTAGCTTGGGCAAGAGGCCAAAGCATCATATCCTGGGAAAGTTGTTTGTCGCTCTTTTGTAGCTGCTTTTTTTTTAAAGGTTATTAAGTCAATCAGGCTGTTAAATAGGGGTCAAGATCCCAAGGACTCTGTGCATCCATGTGCAGCTATATGCTTTTGTTCCTCGTTGCACAGAGTGCCCAGATGTTCCTCTGACGTAGCTCCTACCTCTGACCTGAAGATAAGTTATCGTTCCTCTGCCTGAAAATATGGCAGGTTGCCCAACAAATCTGATCCGTGCATGCTCTTTTGGAAACAGAAATTCAGCGGCTGGCCTTCCACGCTCGCCTGCAAGAGCTGATCAAAATGGATGGCATAGGATCTACCTCAGATTTTTCAAAAATTATTTGCTAAACCATTTGTATCCCACCTTTCGTTGTGGTTCAGTGCAGCTTGCAATAATGGTGAAAAACATTTTCATTTGGAAGCAAACAAAAAATTAAAATAACCCCTATCTCTCCCGCCATTGAAAGATGCCCATCATTCAGACACCCTCAAAAAAGGGATCTGTGAGCCCTGGTAGACCACAAAGGGAACATGAGGCAGCAGTGTGATGCAGTAGCCAAGAAAGCCAATGCAATTCTGGGCTGCATCAATAGAAGCATAGTGTTCAGATCGAGGGACGTCATAGAACTTTCCTACTTAGCATTGGTCAGAACCCACCTGGCATCCTGTGGCCAATTTTGAGCACCACAATTCAAGAAGAATATTGACCAGCTGGAACGAGTCCAGAGGAGGGCAACCAAAATGGTCAAAGGTCCAGATCCATGCCCTATGAGGAGAAGCTTAGGGAGCTGGTGATGTTTAGTCTGGAGAAGAGAAGGTTAAGGGGTGACATGATAGCCAATGTTGAAACACTTGAAGGGCTGCCATGTCGAAGAAGGAGCAAGCTTGTTTTCTGTGGCTCCAGAGACGAGGATCAGTAGTAATGGGTTCAAGGTGAAGGGAAGAAGAGATTCCACCTAAACATCAGGAACAACTTCCTGACAGTCAGGGCTGTTCAACAGTGGAATTCACTACCTGGGAGTGTGATGAAGTCTCCTTCTTTGGAGGTATTTAACCAGAGACTGGATGGCCATCTGTCGGGAGTGCTTGGATTGTGGCTTCCTGCATGGCAGGGGGTTGGACTGGATGGTCCTTGTGGTCCATTCCAACTTTGTGATTCTATGAAGACTGGGGAGTCTTGCAGTGCATGCTTTCTGAAGATCTCCAAAGATAGGACATACACACACACACACCCCGCTATAGGGATCCCATTCCACAGACCCCCGGTGGAAAAGCCCTGTGGCCCAGTCGATGCCAGACTGGGTTTTGCACCGTCTGCTAGGAGAGAGTCAGGGTGACTTTGGGAGTTGACAAAGAGGCAAGAGCATACAACCTTCATTGATAAAGAACAGGCACGAACCCTCCGAAGGGTGTCCCAGTTTCATGGGCCGCAAGACTACGACTGCCTCTTTCTACTTTCCCCCCATTTGTTCGAACAGCCCTTACTGTTGAAACATAGGACTTGCGGTTTCTGCTTGTTTTCCTTTGCTCTGCAAGTCCTACGCAGAGAACAGGAGGGGAGGCTGGGAACGAGACGTCGAGTCTTTCCGCTGTGCAGCTGAGCTGGCTTGGACAGCCAGATCCTGTGCAGGGTTTTCCTCCGAATCGCAATCACTTACCAGTTGGATTCTCTCTCTCTTTTCCTCTGTTAATTCCCTACCCCCTGCCTCTAGGGACGGCTTCTGCATCTGCTGCTGCTGCTCCAATCAACCCTTTCCAAGTGAACCAATCTCAGCCTCTCACTCTCAATCAGATGCGGTCGAGCCCTGTCCTGGGCACCAGCCCGTCCTTTCACACCGTGCCAGCTGTGGGCATCGAGCCCCTGCCTCTCTCTGCCGTGGCGCCCGCGGGGGCAGCCCCCTTGAACACGATGGTGTCCCTCACCAGGATGGGCCCAGGGATGAGCGTAGGCATCGTGGGGCCTCCTCTTCACAGTACTGGAATTGGCCCGTCTGCCTCGCAGCCCGCAAACACGACTAACCCTTTCCTCCTATAAAAGCCTGGCGTGCGGAATTTAAGTTGGCTACGTGGCGCGCGGAACAGGAGCAGGGTGCCCCGGACTTGCTTGGACGGAGCCGGTGTGCTCAAGAGACCTTTGTTAGGGGTGGGGATAGATGTGCGGTTTACAGTCTTGGATGAGTGTTCTGTTTCTCTCTACTCACCTATTTAATATAAGCTTTTCGCTGCAGACAGCGGTACTTACTTTTGGGTTGCGGGAGAATTGCGTAAAACGTCCGGACTTCTGCCACCAAAGTTAGATTCCTTCTCTCTTTCTCTACAACCCCCCCTCCCCCGCAATCATTTCAATATTATAGGAAGGCCCTTGCTGTTTTAAAGTCTTCCCCCCCTCCCCACTCTTGTTTGTTATGTTTTGTAGACAGTATCTTCAGCCAGCCCTGAAGTGCGCTGTGATGCAAGTCCGTCAGCCGCCTGATTCAGGAAGGATAGATCTCAGACCTAAAGTGCTAGTGATACCTCATTTGCACAAAACTCTGTACTGTTTTACAGTGGCGTATCTGCCAGAGGAACATGGGGGTCCATTGACCCAAGGTGCCCCCATTAGATCATGTAGGTACCCCTTGGCTCAGCCCCACCAGGTTGCCCGGGACCGCTGACCGGCTAAAAAAAGAGTAAGCTGGGAGGTATGGGGGGATGGGGCATGTGAAGCAAGAGTGTTGCCCGAGGTACACCTCTTGCCTGTTTTAGGACCATGTTGGCATTACGTACCCCGTTGTCCTTATGAAATCATAGGAAAAGGAGAATGTGTGGTGGCCAGAAGTGAGTATATGTATGAATATATATACAAATCTTTTCCCATGCACACTTTTTTAAAAAGCTGTTGTACAAAACTGCCATTTCCCCCAGGATCGTATGGGAGAGTTGGAGATGGCGGAGAAGGCGAATTTGTCAGATTGGGGGACAGGAAAAATCCCCCTCCAGTTTTGAAGTCCTCAAAGCGTGCTGTTCTGTATGCAGTACTGAAAACTGTGAGCTCCAGGGACTCTTATAGAACTTCAATCCAAACGGCTGGCATGCCGGTCTTGCATTCAGGAGTGACTCTGCTTTTGTGCTTGTCCGATAGTGACTTCATTTGGAAATTATTGTGCGTGCGTGTGTTTTAATTTGACTTGCGTTGAGAGTCCTTGCAAAAAGAGGGAAACAGTTGGGCGACAACGAATTCCGTTTTTAAACCAGGGCAAGTTTGGGAAATAATTTGGGATAAACTTTGCCATTATTATGCAGTTATTCTCGTATACTTTTGCACTTTTTAATTTTTGTTTTGGTTTGTTTGGGGAAATTTTGGTACCTTCAGGTCTGAACAGGCAGGATTGGCTCTGAAAATTTCCCTCTTGACTAATTTTTATAATGTTCTTATTGAGCAGTCTGTAGCATCGATGGGACATTATCAGGTCTAGCTGAAAAAATTTAAGATGCTGTTAATTTTTATGATTTAATGCCCTCTTATTTATATATATATATATTTAGCTCTTTTGTTTCTGTAAAGAGAATTTTAAAAGGGAATGTTCGGAAGCTGTTTTGCTTTTGAATGAAGAGGTTTCGTAAAGAAAATTGAAATGCCGTTGCAGCAAAAATTCAGAATGGGGCACAATTGCGACATTTAAAAGGAAAACACTAAAGTTGCCTTCCCCCCTCCCTTTCCTTCCCTGCTATATGAGTGCTCTCTCCATTCACCCCCTCCCCCGAATCCAGATGGAAAGACTTTTAAAGCCTTTTATAGAAGACCACGAAAGAAACAACTTCTCTCTTGTAATATTTTGCAAAAACTTTAAAAACACAATTGTATGAATGTTGTTAATTCTAATCGACTAAATTCTTCTAACTAAAGATGCACTCTGTGCTAACAACCGTCTCCGTTTACTCTTTCATTGCCAATGAACTTTTAAAGAGATCCTGGGACTTACGTTGTCAATTATGTTCATTCAAGATTGCTGGGTTGTTTTTTGGCTTCGGTTCGGAGCAGCAGTGGCGTCGTGGTTAAGACCAGGTGCACTCTAATCTGGAGGAACCGGGTTTGATTCCCTGCTCTGCCACTTGAGCTGTGGAGGCTTATCTGGTGAACCAGATTAGCTTGTGCTCTCCAACACACGCCAGCTGGGTGACCTTGGGCTAGTCACAGTTCTTCGGAGCTCTCTCAGCCCCACCTACCTCCCAGGGTGTTTGTTGTGAGAGGGGAAGGGAAAGGAGTTTGTCAGCCCCTTTGAGTCTCCGACAGGAGAGAAAGGGGGGATAGAAATCCAACTCTTCTTCTTCGTCTTTCAGATGAGTCATGAGAACACCATTCCACAGAAAGTGCAGCTTCGTATTCATAAACAGTTGGGGGGGTGGGGGGAAAGTTTTTTTACTTTTTTTTAAAAAAGGAAAGCGTTTTGTGAACTTATTTGCAGGTTTTTGAATTGCTTTTGACTGTTACATGTTTGTAGTCGTTTCTACATTGGAAAATTAATTTTAAAATTATTTTTTTCAAAAAGATTTCTTTCAAGAGCCGAAGCTCCTTCTTGTCAGGTACGGCAACTGCAGAAGGGATCTCTGACACTGGAAAGCTCATACTCTGATAAAGTCGTTGGCCCCTGTGGAGCTGAAGGACGCAAATCTTGGTGCCCGTTCTGTGTTTCTCAATTTTGCATCCGTTCCTTCCTCTCTTTTATGTTCTCTGCTGCGCTGATGCTCAAGCCATCTGCTCCGGAGTTTGACAGACTTTCAGGGCCCCCCCCCCCCCCCGCGCCCTTCCTGTTCTCAATGCAGAACATTTTGCCGCCTGCTGTTATGTCTGTTCCCTGTACAAGCTCGACCATCCCTTTCCTTTGCTTGTTCAGCTGCACTTCTGTTAGTCGTTGCTCGTTTCCGCTTGTGCAGTGAGTCTGAAACACGCCAGGCCTTTCTCAAAAGCTGAGACCTAGCCTGCTCCGACCGCAAATTTTTAACTTTTTCGGAAATCTTTTAGTTGGCGCTTGAATTCACCTCCTTGGACTCCACCAAGCTGTGTTAAAGTTGTGTACGGTACTACCACTTCGTTGGACCTGCCTGACATGGCTTTAGGCTGCCGTCAAACTTGCCTACTCAGACTAGTAGCCACTCCCTACGGAATTTGCTGACAGCATTTTACAACCTCTATTATTTTCTAAACTGGAGATGCCGGGGATCGAACGTGGGACTTTCTGATCACCAAGAAAATGTTCTACCTCTGAGCCCTGCTCCCCCCTCAAGTTATTGTCTCCCTATCTTCCCTGTCAGCTCTTAGTACAGGGGGCCCCATCCTTGTTGAAGCACTGGGCAATTGTGGACATTGGGTGCCTCAATAAAATGGTTGCCAGATCGGAGGCGTCAACCGGTGCTCCCTGCAGGTACATGGGCTTTCTGAACCACCTCTATAGTGGAGAAAGTTCTGGATTGGCTCATAGGTTGAGGGAAGAGAAGCTTTTTGGGGAGGAAGGTGATGCTTATCTGGGGAATTCAGATTAGCCTGTGCACTCCCACACACACCAGCTGGGTGACCTTGGGCTAGTCACAGTTCTTCGGAGCTCTCTCAGCCCCACCTACCTCACAGGGTGTTCGTTGTGAGGGGGGAAGGGAAAGGAGTTTGTAAGTCCCTTTTAGTTTCCAACAGGAGAGAAAGGGGGGATAGAAATCCAACTCTTCTTCTTCATTGCTTTCCTCTGCAGAGCCACCCCACATGGATGTAGGAGTGAGGAATCAAACCCGGTTCTCCAGTCTGCCATTCTTAACTACTACGCTACACCACCTCTCCCCAAAAAGGGCTCTGTTCTGGAGTCCACAAATCTAGGCTCTGCAGAGTTAAAGATATAATGCAAAAACTGTTCCATAACCATCAAGCTGTCCAAAGCACCTCACAGGATGTTCGTTGTGAGGGGGGAAGGGAAAGGAGTTTGAAAGCCCCTTTGAGTCTCCTACAGGAGAGAAAGGGGGGGGGGGGTAGAAATCCAACTCTTCTTCTTCTTCCCTGCCTTGGACCTGTGGCATCTCATTCACAGAAAAGCTGCAGCCACCAAGCGGTGTACATGAATGTGTATGTTTAGTGGAGCTGTTCTATTCCTTGATGGGAAAATCAATGAGCTAGGCTTTTAGCATTTTACTATTTAGCGCACTTTGATGGAAGACTCAAGTGTACTTTTATGCTACAGGACATCTAGATGTTTAAAAGAGGAAGAGGGTGAACGGCCGAGGTTTTTATAACTTTCCGAATACATGCTGGTTGGTCAGAATGTCAACGCATGAATAACTTGCTGGAGAACTGCAGCTTGTCAGGGACTGTAAGATAACCTTGATATTTTCTCTTTGGGACGTTAAAATCTCTGCCGCTTCTCCTTTACACCAGCCGCTTGGCAAGCTGCCCGGGGCAGGCAGCTGGAGCTTCCTGAAAAGGTCAAGGCGATAAAAGCAGAAACCAGATCCAAAACAGGAAGCCGCCCGTATGCAAAGACAATTGGTATCTGGCTATTCTAAAAGAGAGAGAGGCCGAGAAATCCACCCCTTTTACCAAAGCCCTTTTGCATTTGCTCAGCAGTGTGCTGCAACGTGCATTTTTAAATTACAGAATCAGACTTCGACTTTTCAATCTCCCATTCCTTAAGCAAATCATTACAGTAATGCTTGGAAGTTTAAAAAAGAAAACATTAAAAACTGGTTTAGTACTGTCTGGGCTGTGCGTTCTGTCTTGCGTTCAGCCAGCCAACGCTTCGAAAACTCTGCATTCCTCGGAGAAAGGGTGGAGATACACAAATAACAAGCAGGAATTTCCTTTGGTGGCAGAAGCATCTGCTGTGAAGAGCTGGTGGGAAAACAGGGCTCCAAATCCCCGGAGTGAGAGTGCTTTAGCCGGAAGGCACGTGGAAATTTAGCTGCGTGTCCTTTCCTAGCCAGGTCCTGAATCAATGCCTTAAAGCCGCCACAAAATCTTTAGCATTATTCCCTTCCTTGCAGGGATGAGTCTCACTCACTCACCCTCCCGTCAGCATCCACAAGGCTCTTGCTACAAATGGGGGAAAGGGGGGGGGGGGCAGGCGGATTATTGATTTCTTTTTTTTAAGCGTCCAGTTTTGGCCTGTTTCAAATTCCATAGGCATTTGCAAAGCATCTGGAGCTGGTTAACAAAGGCAGGCTTAATCAAGGGCACAACGGGGCTTTTGATGAGACTTGGAAGTCAGGTAATATCTTGTGAACAATGTGCAAAACCTCTTGCGTTCTGGCCTGGACCTCCTGGACCTTACGCCTGCGTAGCAGCCCTCTGGTCCCTCACCCTGACACTTGGCTGTTGCAGCCAATTACAGGTGCCGGATGGTTAACAAGGAGATGCCTTCAAACTGGTGGAAAACGGGCAAACTAACATCTGAAGACATTCCTCGATAATTGTGACCTTCTGGGGATTTACAGGAACACCGGTTTGAGGGAAGACAACTGTGAAAGAATCTTTCAATTTGGCACAGAAAGGGGCGATCTCCTAGACCTGTTGCTGCAAGTTCAAACCCCGTGAGCAGTCCCACTCAGGATAACTCGAACGGAAGGTCTGGGGCAGCAGGAGTGATAAATTCGTCCCTCCCCCACCCAGAAGACATGAAGTAGCTAGAAATATGTATTGTCAAAGGCTTTCATGGCTGGAATCACTAGGGGGTTGCGGGTTTTCTGAGTTGTACGGCAGTGTTCCAGTAGCATTTGCTCCTGACGTTTCGTCTGCCTCTGAAGATGCCAGCCACAGATGCAGGCGAAACATCAGGAGAAAATGCTACTGGAACACCGCCATACAACCCGGAAAAGCCACAACACCCTAGCTAGAAATAGTCAAAGGTGGTCCCCTGATGCCACTCTGCAGGGTACCGGGGGGAGGGGAATCCAGAACAATGCTCATGTGAGACGAAACTCCTTGCAAGAGAGCCACGTGAATTCTCGCTCCCTGATACTTTAGTTTTCTGAAAGCAGGGAGCTCCTCACAGGAGAGGACATTAAAAAGCTAAGCATCCCCGCTCTGTCAGTCAGTGCAGACATGGTCTCCCGTAGCTGAGGTTCTAAGTCTCTCACGCTGCCACGCAGATGGATGTCTCAGAACTGCACGGGCCTGAGGCACAGGTTGGGAACAGAATTGTTGAGTAGAAGTCGAACTGGCGTCCCCCGCTTTAATATCTGTGGAGGCCGTCTCCCGCGGAGAGGTTGGGCACTCCGGCTGGGCTCACGTCGTAGCCCAGCTTCTTCAAGTCCTTGGTCACCACGTTGAAAGAGAGGGTCACAAAACCCTGGGACCGCACCCGGGTCACTAAGGGGGAGACAACCCAGCAGTCAGTGATGCTAAAAAAGGACGAATAAAAACCCACAAGAAACAGAAACTCGGCTGCATAATGCCACGTGTCATTCCTTACCCTGTGGTAGAAGTCCCCGACATTTCTGAGACCGTAGGCGGCTTTGAATTATGACACCCTGTACAGGGCGCAGCCACAAGATGGCTGCTGTGGCTTATTTTTGGTCACACAGTGAAGATCCTTGTGCTATCCCTCCTCCCTCCCCTTCCCCACAGGGTGGGAGGGCCGTGACCAGATGATGGCCCCCTTCCTTTCTCTCCTTCCTTCCCCATCCCTGCAGGGGGGGTAGACCGGGACCAGATGACCCTTCCTTTCCCTCCCCGTCCCCCCAGGGTGGGTAGGCTACAACCAGATGATGGCGCCCTTCCCTTCCCCCCTCCCCCAAATCTCTAGCAGCAGCAGTAGAAACCTCACGGGCCAAGGTGCTATCTGGCTCCGCCCCCTTTCTGAGAACACCTGGTGGAGACCACGGCACCCACAGGCACCAAGCTGGGGTCCCCTGCTCTATGTATTTACGACCAATGTATCATTCATTTTTATTTCAGCGCCTGCACCGGGCTGCCTTGTAGGGTGAAGGCCCCTGAGAAGACAGGCAGCCAACATTTTTGCAGCTGCTTCCCCTCCCCAAATATATAGCAATTGCGAATTTCCTTCTTTCCTCTGGACCCAGCGCACTTCTGAAACTGATGCAGGCCGTTTTCTTCCTGCTTCCTTTAATTCCACCAGGGAACACTTTCCCCAGGTGACAACTCTATCCTGGCACTCTTTCAGGGCAGTGACCTTCTCAACCTGCTCCAGGGTTGGGGCCACTCCTGTGTCCTCTACTCTGGTCTCCTCCAGAGGCTGTGCCCCTTACAGGGCCTGGCCCAGACAGGGCTCTTTACCCATGACTAAGAAGGCAGAAGAAGAAAGCGGAGTCCGTTCCCAAGTACTCACCTTCTCGACCCTCTCCCTGTGCCACCACTTTGGGGTCGGTGAACTCCGGACGCCGTCCCATGAGCCAACTGGAGGAAAAGGCAAGGAAGGTTAGTCGGGCCTATGGGAGCCACACAGCTCCACCCCTCCCCTTTTTTGAAGAGCCAAATTCCCAGAATTGCAGTTCGTTGAGCCTCAAATACGGGGCGGAGAAACTCGGGGGGCTGCTCAGCCAGCCCAGCAGTATGCCCCGGGTCGCCCAAGCGGATGCGAAACGAACTGCGTCACAACATGCTCACTCGGCAAGATGTTCGGCCAAAACTGTCCCTTTAAGAGGACAGCCGTCTCCGCCTGCAGAGGAAAAGCTCAATTCAAGTCTGGCAGCTGGCTGCTTAAAAGCCGACAAGATCTGGAGGGGGGCACAAACTTTTTGAGAGTCAAAGCTCCCTTTGATATGTCCAGTTGAGCCCAGAAGAAAATAATTTCTGAAGTCCAGACCCCAGATGTGAGTTTCGAGGAAAAGTTCACTGGAAAATAGTGCTGCTCAACGAGTATCGCCTGCCCCAGCCGCAACTCTCTAGCTAACTCCCAGAGCAATGAGGGAGCTCCTTTTTCTTTCCAAAACAGTCGTCAACCAACTAGGTCCCTCTGGTCCTCGGAGGAGAACCTATTAAAGGTCCCTGGCCCAAAAGGTATCTGGCTGGCCTCTACTAGGGCCAGGGCTTTGACGGCCCTGGCCCCCCTCTGGTGGAACAGGCTCCCTAGAGAGACCAGGGTCCTGCGGGACTTGCAGTGTTTCCGCAGGGCCTGTAAAATGGACCTGTTCCGCCAGGCATTTGGCCAGCAAGGTCGAGTGTGATCCTATTCCAGCTAGGCCTCCGTTGGGCTCGGATTGGGGGGAGGGAGGGGAGGGGTTTTTATCGCCATCTGTCTGATGTAGGTCCTATTTATAGTTTTATATTTGTAGTTTTATTGGTGGTTGTGACGGGTTTTAATGCTGTGTAAATATTACATTGTTAGTATATTTCTATGTTGTTCGCCGCCCTGAGCCCTTCGGGGAAGAGTGGCCTATAAGCTTAAAGTATAAATAAGTGAGTAAGTATGCATCATCACAGTTTGACAGCTGCAAACTGATCTTTTACAAACGCCTCTAAAATCAGGCAGATTTGAAAGGGGCTTTCACACGCAGCTACGTCGGTCCCTCTGACTCACACCCCCTCAGTCTTGACAACTGACTGCAATGAGCTCATCTTCAAGTGACCCTCTGTATGTAAGTTAACCTGCGTTTTCTTTCGGCCAAGGCAGTACGACTTATTTAAGGTCACCATGTGCAGCACGCCGGTATCGGCGTTCTATCAAAAGAAGAGCAGGATGTATTGTCTAGCTCCTTTTCTGATCAGAAACACCTTCAAAGGCAAACTGCAAGTTAGGGCTTTTTACAAAAGATCTCAGACAAATTGAACATAATACCGGCAGCGTATGGCGCTTCTTAGCTTAACTAAACGCTTTGTAATGTAACTTGGAGAACCTATCTTAATAGCTTATGGATTACTTCCTAAACTACAGCTTATCTTTAACCCTCTGACTTAAAGCTGATCAAATAATACTTAAACTTATATCTGTATATTAATTTCTAATAATAATAATTCTGCTCCCCACCCACCCCGCCCCCGGTCAGGTATCAGGTATTCACACATCCCCCACACGCACACAAATTTTGGTGACCTCTAATCTGCTACAGGACCCGAATTTCCCTCTCCATTAAAATTTAGCCATGTTGCTTCGTGCCGTACCTTGTAAACTTCTGCAGTTTGGATGTCGATTCTGGGACAAACATGGGGATGGTTCTTTTATGGCTGGAACAGAATTTTCACCGCTAAGATTAGATCAGTGAGTGGGTATAAGCACTCAGAAACAGCAGACAGCAATGTCGTGTCAATCCCTTCACAGTGAACAGAATGGCCTACACCCGCCACGTGGCATGAAAATAGTCTTTTACTTTTCATAGAACAGAATAGAATCATAGAGTTGGAAGAGACCACAAGGGCCACCCAGTCCAGCCTGCTGCCATGCAGGAACACACCATAAAAGCACTTCTGACAGGTGGCCATCCAGCCTGTTTAAAAATCTCCAAAGGAGACTCCACCACCCTCCGAGGCAGCATATTCCACTGTTGAACAGCCCTGGCTGTCAGGAAGTTCTTCCTAATGTATAGGTGGAATATCTTTTCCTGTACTTTCTATCCATTACTCCTTGTCCTAATCTCAGGAGCAGCAGAAAACAAGCTTGCTCCCCCTTCATCATGACATCCCTTCAAATATTTTAAAATGATTATCATGTCACCCCTTAACTTTCTCTTCTCCAAACTAAATTTAGCTGGCTCCCTAAGTCATGCCTCATAGGGTGTGGAATCCAGACCTTTGACTATGCTGGAGATGATAATCAATGAGGATGATAGATTTCCTTGGGGAATTAAAGCAGGGCTTACATTTTCAAAATAAAAAGCTTTACGTCCGACGGAAGCCCACAAGGTGCTCTGCCAAAAGCAAACGTGTGTGAAACAAAACCCAAACAGCAGGCTGATCTGCCAGTTTACAAGGAACCGACATGTCCTTAGCCAGGACATAATGAAAATTTACATCATTATCCTTGCGTCACTGCAGAGTCACAAGTCTTGTGAATACAGAGTTTGCAAGATCGCTTGTAATCGCTTGCTTGTGTGTGTTTTTTTTTTGTCTTAATCTCATGCTTTCTGCATCCTCTGTGGTGCTGTTTTGGAACCTGGATTCCTACGAAGAAACAGCTGATGAAAATTATGGTCGGCTGAAACACGGACATTCGGTGTGGGGAGCAATAGCCGACTCACCTTCCGGGTGTAAAGGGCAGGTGAACAGCTCCGTAGCCTCGAACCACGTCGTTGCCGAAAAAATCGGAACCATACACACTTAAGACAATCTGAGGCCCTGAGGGAGGGAGGGAGAGAGAGAACTAGAGTTTGCAAGTAGTTAACTTTGTTACTATCACAAGTCTGCCTCATTGTTTTCTGAATGGGGATAGAAGTCTAGCTCAGCGATAAGAGCAGCCTCAGAATTGTCCCCTTCCCTGTAAGTATCGTTGGCTCTTCTGTATCAACCTGGAACACACAAAGCTTACATGGCCTGCAACTGGCATTTTACTGGCACGCCTAAAGACCTGGGCAGGATACCCAGTCCTCTTGAGTAAGGGGCTCTCAAGGTGCCGGACAGAATCACTATGCCAGACAGGAAGAAGATGGCAAAGCAGAATTACTTATCAGCTGTCACACTGTAAGTAGGAGGCAGGGGAGGCCTGTCATGACTCTCCAGTCTCTCAGCCTGGGTCCTGCCATATTTCTGTCTACTGAAGGCTTACTGCCATGTTGTCTATTGACTGCTTATTGCTTAAGCAGGCCTGGGAATGCTTCCCTGTGCCAGTCTGCCCTTATCTCTGCAGCTGCCGGAGGGGGTGGGGGGGAAGCTGCAGTCTTTTCACCATCTGAGGAATGTGTGCGCGCGTGAGTGTGAAACAGCACCTTCCACTTCAGGGGAGGGAAGGGGAAGGGTTGTGGGCCTGACATATCTGTGCTGGGGGATATAATGCTTTGCCTATTTTAACGTATTCAGTTCTGACAATACAAGTCAACAGCTTTCCTATGTTTGCCAACAAGAAATGAGAATTCCACTGTCAAAGTACTGATTCCTTCACTGCTCAACTCTGGGGCTGTGACACGGCTGCACGATGACGTGACTTCAGGCATGACCCGGAAGCACTAGCGTTGCCGTGAAATGATGCCCCGGCACTCACCCAGAAAGTCTGGTTTTCACCAGATTTCTAGGCGAGTGCTCGAGCGTTGTCCCAGGATGATGCCCACACATCTGGTTTGGTAGGAAGTGACATCACCGCGCTCTGAAAAGAGACTACCACCCCGTTTTTTGATGGCCTGCTTTCGCCCACTGACCAGATGAGCCTCGGCAGGCATTGGAAAGAATGATTGGCAGTTTGCCTGTCGTTAGGGGGCACCCGGGCTAAAAAAAGTTATAGGCAGCAGAAAAGCAGGAAGACCCAACCTGAGATGGATGGACTCCGCCAAGGAAGCCAAGGTCCCCCGTTTGCAAGACCTGGGCGAGGTGGTTAATGACAGGGCTTTTTGGAGGATATTAATTCATAAGGTCACTGCATGACACGGAACACACAATGTAAAAACAGCCCCGAACCCTATGAAGTGATTGACTGTGGTATAGAAGGCACGGGAAAGACCCTGGGGCATTTAATACTGAAATACCATCGCAGGGGAAAATATGCGCAAGTGGCACAGCTCATGCCGAATCTCAGCCTCTTCATTCCTGCTGACTTTGCAGCCTCCCGAAAATCCACTTACAGCCAAAAGGGTTGGTGCTTTTGAAGGTGATCTCAATGGGGAAGTTCCACACGAGATCTCGCCGAGAGTCCCTGTTCTTGGACGTGATCTGTGAGATCCCTTCTTCCAGGCCCTGGGAAAGCAAGGGGGGGAGCATGGGAATTGCACGGCGCTCAACGCGATCGCCCGGCGTCTGAAGAACGGAGGGCCACAACAAGCCTTCTTGCATGTCGGAGCACGTGTAGGTGCTTTCGGTGAGATCCGGGCCCAGCAGAGACCAAGATTATATTCGGAGCATAAACTCCACCATGAAACTCTACATCTAATCTGGTTTCTAAGTCACTACTGGACTCAAACCTAGCAATTCTACTGCAGACCACCCTCTGGGACCACGTGCTTCTGTTTTGGTGCAACTGAAGCTGTGCGCCGACAGGTTTTGGGAGCCCCCACCTTTTGGAAGATGTACGGAGAATATGCTTCAGCAGCGGAAACACTAGTCCATGGACATCTGTAGTGCATTAGGATGGCCACCCCGGATGCCCTCCCCAAGCAACAGTTCAGATACTGTATTGTCTGTGACCTCAAATATTCCCTTCCCTTCCCCTCCCCCCAGCCTTCAACCTGTGAGGTCAGTAGAGCTGGGAGAGTTCTGAGAGAACTGCAAGTGGCCCAAGGTCCCCCAGCAGGCTTCACATATAGGAGAGGGGAAACAAATCCAGTTCACAGATTAGAGCCTGTTGATTATGTGAAGGAGTGGGGAATCGAACGTGGTTCTTCAGATCAGAGTCCACTCCTCTTAACTACTTCGCAAAGCTGGCTTTCTGTAGCGCTTGCTATGCAGCTGACTTGTGTTGTCCCCAGCAAGGGCTGTCAAGGCAAAGGAGAGGCAGAGCCCTCCTTGGTGGTCTTCCACCCAAGTAGTGACTCTGCTTAGCCTCCAACTTATGGCGACCCCAGTAAGGGGTTTTCAAGGCAAGTGTGAAGCAGAGGTAGTTTGCCACTGCTTTCCTCTGCAGAGCCTTCCTTGGTGGTCTCCCATCCAAGTAGTGACCCTGCTTAGCTACCAACTTATGGCGACCCCAGTAAGGGGCTTTCAAGGCAAGTGAGAAGCAGAGGTGGTTCGCCATTGGGCAGCAGTGGCATAGAGGTTAAGAGAAGGTACACTCTAATCTGGAGGAACCAGGTTTGATTCCCCGCTCTGCCATTTGAGCTGTGGAGGCTTATCTGGGAAATTCAGATTAGTCTGTGCACTCCAACACTCACCAGCTGGGTGACCCTGCGCTAGTCACAGTTCTTTGGAGCTCTCTCAGCCCCACCTACCTCACAGGGTGCTTGTTGTGAGGGGGGAAGGGAAAGGAGTTTGTAAGCCCCTTTGAGTCTCCGACAGGAGAGAAAGGGGGGATATAAATCCAACTCTTCTTCTTCTTCATTGCTTTCCTCTGCAGAGCCACCCCACATGAATGTAGGAGAGAGGAATCAAACCTGGCTCTCCAGTCTGCCACTCTTAACTACTACACTACACCACCTCTCCCCAAAAAGGGCTCTGTTCTGGAGTCCACAAATCCAGGCTCTGCAGAGTTAAAGATATAATGCAAAAACTGTTCCATAGCAAAGCTGTCCAAAGCAAAGTTAACATGTCATTGCATCACACCCAAATGTCCACAAGATGGTAGAGAAACATTTTACCGACGTGGGGGCCCAGTCATGGCCGTACACGAAACAGTACTTGCAATAGAGGTCGTCAAACTCCGGGAACTGGAGAGGGGTGGAAAAGATTGCTGTTAAATAATAAATAATAGTAAATCTTTCCTCATAAATATTTATTTATTTAAAGCCTTTATTAGCCGCTTTCCTGCCTTGTGGAACTCAAGGAGGCAGCCACCCAATCTACAAATGAAACTTGTATAGCGCTGCCCGATAGGTTTATTTGTACCTCACCTATTTCCCCAAACCACTTAGGTCGTTTGTCTCGCTTCTGTTTTATTCCTCACAATGCCCCTGTGAGGGAGGTTCGGTTGAAGCATGGTGCTGCATGGCACAAGTGGGGGATTCGAATCTGCCACAAGTGCCACATTTGTACACTGCTGAGCTGAAGAAATTCCCACGAGGAATTCTTTAAGGAACCACGCAGGGTTGTTTTTTGCCCACAACTGCTGTCTTCTTTGAGTTATCTAAAGGATTTCTTTATCAAATTAGACAATGTAAAATGCGCTGCGACTTGGAACTTTTGCTGAGCTTATGTAGAGCTTTTGGGGGGCCCGTTCTTGCAGAATATTGATAAGATAAATACCATTTTTCCTTAATATGTCTTATGATTCTTGACAAATGTATTTTCTTTTATGTACACTGAGAGCATATGCACCGGAGACAAATTCCTTGTGTGTCCAATCACACTTGGCCAATAAAGATTCTATTCTATTCTATTCTGATTTGATAAAGAAATCCTTTTGATATACAGGTGGTATTTTCTATATTTTAGAATGCAAATCCAAGCCCTGTGGAGCGTCCTGTTGTACAGCAGGATACTCAAAGGAGACAACAAACAACAAGGATAAACAATAGGCAAACAACAATGCTATGCAGTTCCTTAAAGGAGACATTATACATACAGCTCCTTTGATGAAGAAAAAAAGGGGTTTTATTCATCTATGAAACAGGAATCAGTGTTATCCGGAAAGCCTGACCTTTTGTACTTGTTTGAGCTGTTTCTACTTGAATGTGGTTATTGGATAATTTCGTTGCTGTACCAGTTGGATTACTGCTTGTTTTTATACCCATTCAGACTGCTTCTACTTAAACATTCTTACTGTACCAGTTTGATTACTACCTGTTTGTATATGGTTGCTTTCAATTGCTTTTCTGCATATAATTGCCCTAGACCTGGGGTGGCCAACTGGTCATGCTGGCAGGGGCTGATGGCTATTGTAGTCCATGAACATCTGGAGCGCCATTGGCTACCCCTAGACTGTCGCTCTGGGCACCTGTTGGGTTGTACCTTCCCACTGCAGTAAAGTATACCTTTTGCTCATTTTTATTTAGTGCCTGCAGCAGACATAGCAGCACAGCTGGTGGGGAACACATGGCAACCCAATGAAAACCCCGTTGCATTCTAGGCAGGCTGTCCCCTCCCCTCCTCCTTGGTGCCGGCCTGTTATGCCCCCAAATGCCCTCCGTAGCGTTGCCAACTACCCGGGTTTTTAACCAGCCCCACTCCTCTGCCCTTAATTGCGGGTTGCCATCCTGCAAACCGTCAGAGCGGCGGCAGTGGGGTCCCCTTCCAAGCTGGGGGAGCAAAGGCAGTGGGAGGAAAGCGACGAGGGCAGCTCTTCCCTTGCACAGGAGACCGGCTGGGGGAGGTCAGTTGGCAACCTGCGTCTCAGTCCAGGCCGCACCCACATCCCCGGCTTCTCTTGCCCGCCGACCCACCTGCGCACTCTCGATCTGCCCGCTGACCATGAGGAGGAAGACGGTGGGGTTGGCGACAGCCGCCATGCGGGCCGCGGGGCGAAAGCGAACCCGTTGCTAAAGGCCACACGGAGGACCTCCCTTAGCAACGGGGCCGGTCTACGGCGAGCCGCCTCGGACAACCTTCCTCCCTCGAATCCGAAAACGGAAGAAAACAGCAAGAGCGTTAAATAGCGATTAAACTGGAACACAGCATGTGCAGGGGGAGGGTCTACACGAAATAGCGACACCCCCCCCCCCTTTATCCTGTCCAAAGGGGGCGGAATAGAGGGAAAGAAACAAAGCCTACCTCACAGGGTTGTTGTGAGGATAAGGTGGGGAGGGAGCTGGGAAAGCCAGGCTTAATATCTGCTCAGCCACAGGAGGTTTCTGGGTGACCTTCAGCCATTTACAGGATTCTCAACCTGGCCTTCCTCACAAGGTTGTTGTGAAGATAAGGTGGGGGACGATTTATTGGGTGATCATGGACGATTTATTGGGTGACCTTGAGCCAGTGACAGGCTAGCCTACCTCACATCTGCCATTTGAATCCTTGCTGGGGAGAAAAGCAGAGCAGACGTCATGTCAACAAATTGCTAAATGAATCCCACAGAATGTGTCAAACAAAATTATTAGGGTGTGTGTGTCTTATATGAGAGAATTGCAGAATGTCAGCGGGACAAAGTGGAGGGATGGTGTGGAAATTAAATAAATGAAATGAAATGAAGGTTTCATGGCTACAAAATGCTATTTTCCGTTCCCCTCGTCTGTTTAGGACCAGAGGTTTTCTTGATGGGCTTCCATTCGAGTACTAACCCTGCTTGTACCCTTTTCTGGATAAAGATGATGCCAGTTTGAAGAGTCTATGCACCATTTCCTGGACTGTCTTTGTCCTAGGATGCTCCATTTGAGCCTGGGTGCCTAGTGGACAGAGCTAGATGAGCACTGGGAGCATCCTAGGAGATGATGGTCCAGGAAATGCCAGATGGATTCTCCAATCTGATGTCATCTTTATCCTAAACAGCATCAACTGGCTGTGCCTCCTCCTCCGAGGAGCAGCAGTGGTGTAGTGGTTAACAGCAGGTGTACTCTAATCTGGAGAACCGGGTTTGATTCCCCACTCTGCCGCTTCAGCTGTGGAGACTTATCTGGGGAACCAGATTAGCTTGTGCACTCCAACACACGCCAGCTGGGTGACCCGGGGCTAGTCACAGTTCTTTGGAGCTCTCTCAGCCCCACCTACCTCACAGGGAGATTGTTGTGATGGGGGAAGAGAAAGGAGTTTGTAAGCCCCTTTGAGTCTGCTACATGAGAGAAAGGTGGAATATAAATCCAACTCCACCTCCTCCTCCTTCCTGTGAGGTTGGAGGGGTCTTGTGGCCCCCTGGGGTGGTGTCATGTGACATGTAAGGGGGCATTGAATGGTCTAATGGAGGCTGTTTTGGCATCTAATTCTCAGTTCTATCAATGGACATCGAAATCCTTAATCTTGATGCTGTTTTCAATAAAGAAAAACCCCCTTTTCTCCCCTTCCCCCCAGGGTGGGTGGGCCTTGACCCTTTTCCTCTCCCGGTCGGCCACAGTCCTGATCCGGATCAGGCTCCTATGAACCAGGGAATTAAGTTGCAAAAGGTCACAAGGTCTTCGTCACTTGTGAACTGATTGGAAATGTTCCTCCAGAGTAAGCAAGACCCAAATGGGCCACTAGAGGTCCCCATTGGATCCCTGTTGGCCGGAGAAAGTGGCTGGCACCAGTTTTGTGTGTTTGTTTGTTTGGTGAAGTTGCAACTGTCTTCCAGCGACCCCGTAGGGTTTTCAAGGCAAGAGATGCTCAGGGGCAGTTTACCATTGCCCGCCTCTGCATTACAAGGCCGGTTTTCCTTGGAGGTTGCCCATCCGAATACTAAGATTTAGCGAGGAGTTTGTGCTCACCCCTTCATTTTGACATTTTACCTGAGAAATGTCAGATAGCCGATTATTTAAATATGTTGTCGAAGGCTTTCACGGCCGGATTCAACTGATTCTGGTGGGTTTTCCAGGCTGTGTGGCCGTGGTCTGGTGGATCCGCCAGACCACGGCCACACAACCCGGAAAACCCACCAGAACCTATTTAAATATACTTTCTGACCCTAAACTGGGATTGGGTGATCACCAGGGCAAGAACCAACACGTTCCCTCTCACATTACCTCTAGAGAGGTTTGTGAGATCTGCACATCAGAAACGTGCTTGCACTTACTCTTGAAGAGTCGCTTGAGCACACCCTCTTTGTTTGCCCGAAATTTATGGGATGTTGACCCAACTTTTTTTCTTCCGGCCCCCACTTTGGCAGGCCCCTGTTCTCTTAATTCTAAACTGAACTACCTCTTGAATACCCAGGATCCTGGGATATTGGAAACAGTGGCCAAGTTTCTGATTAACACTCTGAATTAATCCCTTGGGTTTTTCCCCCTTACTTTTCCTGTTTATATTACCTCCATGAATGCTGGATGTGTGTGTGCTTGTGTGCGTGCGTACACACTCACATACATACATACCTACATGTATGTGTGTATGTATATACATATATGTATATGTATATACACACACATGCATACATACATACATACATATATACATACACACACACACACACACACATACATACATACATACATGTGTGTGTATGTATATACATATATATATATGTATGTATGTATATGTGTGTGTATGTGTATATATATGTATGTGTATATATGTGTATGTGTATGTATGTACACATACATATGTATGTATGTGTATGTATATGTATGTGTGTGTGTGTGTGTGTGTGTGTGTATATATAATTTCAAGCTACTTCATTTTGTTTGTTTCTACTCTGTTGGTTTTCTATTTTGACGCCTAATGAAGGTTTCTGATCTGATCTACTAAGATTTGTTGAGATCCGGATCTGTCAGCTTTTGGGATCCCTGCCGAGAGAGCCCGAGGAGTTGTCGGGTTCCGGTTTGGTCCAAACTCAACATCTGCCCCACACCTTTGTCTTGGAAGTAGGGCGGTGGACCCGTGTCGAAGGTCTTGGCATCTCTGCATCGAGAATCTCAGGCAGCAAGCCCCGGGAAGGTCGTTTGTCTGGTGCCAATCCGGGTTGCCACCTCCAGGCCGGGAAATTCCTGGAGATTGGGGGAGGGAAGAGCCTGAGGAGGGTGGGGTTTGGGGAAGGGAAGGGGCCAGGGAAAAGTGGCTTGGCTCATCTCTGGATGCTTTCCAGCAGGAGAATCCCTGTGTAAACAAAAAAAACCCACTGGGACACAAATAGCTGCAGAATAAGCAGTGCAAGCCATTGTGTGTGGGGTGTGTGTGTGTGTGTGTGTGTGTGTGTCCATCATAGCCAACTTATGGCGATCTCGCCTAGTTTTCAAGGCAAGAGATTCTTGGGGGTGGTTTGCTATTGCCTGCCTCCGCAAGGGCAGAGAGATTTCAGAGAGAAACGCAATTGGTCCATTGGAAGGAAGTAAATACCTGGTCTCGGTTGGCATGACATCCTTGGCACCATGCCCGGGATCCTCCCTGTCCCCTCCCCCCCCCCCAGCCCGGGTAGCCAAATCGAGTGAATACGCTTCATTTCAGCTTCTTGCGTACATAATGAAACTCCTGAACTGAATGAAAAATTTCCAACCTTGAGAACAGAACCACGGAGCCCTTTCAGCATTTCTTGTTCCTGCAACGCTTCTTGGCCAAGGTTGGAAACATTTCTCCCCCTCCCGCCGCTTCCTCCTTGTTCTGTGTGTGCGGAATGTGACCCTTGCCTAACAGGAACGAATCAAGGACTTCTAGGAAAGAAAACAGACTGTATCCACCCTGGTTCTCAGAGCACAAGAGAGAGGACAAGAGAAAGACACAATTTGTCCGTGTCTGAACTCCTGACACCCCCCTGGAACATTCGGATCTGGAGACCGGGTGCCCGCTGTCCTTGAAGTTAAATGAATCATTCAGCCCCAACGTCAAAGGGAGGAAGGCAGACTGGAGGCTGTTCGGTTCTTCTTTGTCTATGGGAGAACTGGCAACTTCAGAATGAAACAGAAAACCGACCTTTTAAGTAGGTGGTGTGAATCAGAAGGGGGTGATTGGCTGAAGCCTCGTGGGCGCAGTCTGGTCCCCCAAAAACTAAAACCTCGTTCACCTACCGTAGTGGCAAAATGTGGGGTATTTACGGCAAGAGAAGCTGGAAGAGGCGCAGAGTGGATTTCTCTCAATGCTACTGCCCTGGGTGGATAATCTTTCATTGCCCATTTAAGAGTGAACAGCTATTTTCACAGCACCCTGTTGCTTTGGGGCCTGGTCAACTAGGAGTAAACTGCTCCATGCGAGTCGCATTTGGACAGTGGGTCAGGTGGGCATTTCTGCCCTGGAACAATTTGGAAGAGAAGGCAAGAGATATATATTTCAGCACAGATTCGGATGGGGTCCCCAGCCTTTTTGAGCTCCCCCCAGGCACCTTTTGCATTCTGACACAGTGTGGCAGGAGCAGGCTCCAAATGGCTGCCATAGCTTACTGTCAGTCACCGGTGCATTCTGCAACACATATTTATAACAAATGGCAGTCGTTATAAATGAACCCGTTTTCCTTAATTTCAACGCATGTGTAACCGTGAAGGCATACAGAAAGGAACCCCCACAGCCATGCCAATTGTCCCACAATCCTATTGCCTGCACCTGCGTAACTTTGCATGTGTATAAATATACATATAAAGAAAGAGAAACAGTGACAGGGACTTTCCTGCAATGGCCAGGAAATGATGGATGCATTGCTCTCCGTTTATCAGTGAAATGGTGGTCCCATTTGCTGCCCCGTGGAGAAATGGCGGGCGCTCAGACAATCTGCCCGCAATGTGCTGGGTGAACTGTACAGAATGGCGGGTGGGCAGATCATTCCTGAAACGGTGGACAGAGCAGAAGTTTAAGTGAACGGGCGGAAAGGAGGGAAATAAAGCGCCTCCTGCCTGGTGTAGTGATTTTTGTAAAACCCGGGTTGGGAGAAGCATGACCTGTGTGGAGCTCTCCCCCCAAATGCTATATATAATGTCCCGATGATGTTATATTTGTGCCATGTGGAATCCACCATCTTTGAGCTGTGGGAACAGCCGCTGCCAAAACAAAGCACCACCCAGCAGAAGCAGTGGCATAGTGGTTAAGAGCAGGTGTATTCTAATCTGGAGGGACCAGGTTTGATTCCCCGCTGTGCCGCCTGAGCTGTGGAGGCTTATCTGGGGACCTTGGGCTAGTCCCGGTTCTTTGGAGCTCTCTCAGCCCCACCTACCTCACAGGGTGTTTGTTGGGGGGGGGGGGGAGGGAGGAGCTTGAGTCTCCTATAGGAGAGAAAAGGGGGATATAAATCCAACTCTTCTTCTTCTTCTTCTTCTTCTTCTTCTTCTTCTTCTTCTTCTTCTTCTTCTTCTTCTTCTTCTTCTTCTTCTTCTTCACCTAAGGGACTCCTGGGCTAGGAGAATGGTTTGCGCTGTTTTCTGAGTGAACTTCCCCGAAGTACCTAGGTCCCTGCCGTGCATTTTTCAAGGTTTTAACATGTGGTTTTAATACTAGCAAGCTTGCTTACAAGTCTTTTTAACGCCCAATAAAGATAAGCTGTGGTAGACCAGCCGTTGCTAAAGCTCTTACAAGTGAATCCCATGGATTTAAATTGGAGGCACATTTTGCTTGAATGGTTTACTCTGAAACAGGGGTAGGGAACCTGCGGCTCTCCAGATGTTCAAGAACTACAATTCCCATCAGCCTCTGTCAGCATGGCCAATTGGCCATGCTGGTAGGGGCTGATAGGAATTGTAGTTCCTGAACATCTGGAGAGCCGCAGGTTCCCTACCCCTGCTCTGAAAGAATAGGAATCAATGACCCACCAAGATGACCTGAGTCATGGTTGTGTGTGACTCATGATTGGAACAAGGAAAAGATGGTAGAGTTGCCAAGCTCCAGGCAAGACCTGGAGGGCTGGAATTAAAACTGGTCTCTGGACTACAGAGATCAGTCCCCCCAGAACAGGGGTCTGCAACCTGTGGCTCTCCAGATGTTCATGGACTACAAATCCCATCAGCCCCTGCCAGCATGGCCAATTGGCCCTGGCCCCAGAGAAAATGGCTGCATTGGAAGGTAGCATTATACCTCCCCAAACCCTGCCACCCTCAGCCTCCACCCTCCAAATCTCCAGGCATTTTACCACCTAAACTCATACAGAAGCATACCAATCATCCTTTTCTAAAGACAGGGTCTCCGCAGGGCCTGTAAGACGGAGCTGTTCCGCAGGGCTTTTGGAGTGTCCAGTCATTGATAGGTGCCCCCTCCTCTTCCTCTTCTTCACTTCTGGGGCTCTTATCACCTATGGGACCCGTTTCTCCCCCCTTTTGGGAGGGTTTTAATGAGGGTTATTGCGGACATTGTTTGTTACTGATCGCTGCGTTTTAAATTGTTTTAATGTATTTAAGGGTTATTGTATATATGTGATTTATGTTGTTCACCGCCCAGAGCCCTTCGGGGGTAGAGCAGTATACAAAACCCAATGAACGGACGGACGGACGGACGGACGGACGAACGAACAAACAAACAAATAAATAAATAAATAAAGTGTTGTACTGGCAAAAACATGGCAGAATCGTTCATTCCAGTGGAGGCCTGTGGGAAAGAGAAAAAGCCAGAACGGGGGTTTGCCTCCTCCTTGGAGTAATAATTTGGGCATACAAGAATTTTTAATAGGTTTCTTGGAACACATTTGGGGAGTGGCTGGTGTGAATATTTCCCAACCTGAAATCATTTGGTGGTGGAGGGGTGGGGGGTGGGGGGACGGCTTTTTTTTGGAAAAACCTGATCTGTAGATTTAAGGTCCCCGGCATGGCGAAAAATGTATCCTGGAAGGCATTTCAGACTAGGAAATCAGCGTGGGAGTGTAAGTCTCCTTGGAGGTTCAGGTTCTAGAGCACATTGGTCATTGGTCAAGAGGGAGGGCGGTAGTCCTAGAAAAGTTCATATTAATCAGATAGTCCCTTCAGCCTTGAAGCTCATTGGCCCATCTCGGGCCCGTGACTCTCAGTTAACCCTCCTCACAGGGTTGTTGTGTGGATAAAAACAGGTGGCAAAAGCCTTGGAAAGGGTGGGCTGGATAAAAAGGTAATAATTAAACAAATGGTTCAAGGACTTTCAGCAAGAATAATGTCCGTTGACTGACGAAAATCCTTCCTGCTCTTCTGAAGAACGCACACAAAAATACGTCCCTTTTACGTTTTCGAACACCTTGTGAGTGGTCCTAAAGGCTGATTAAACCCCACCAAGGGGTAACTAATCTGTGTTAAGTGATCTTGCGGACGCTCGCTCCGCCGATCAATTCCTATCAGCAAGCAGCAGCCAGGGTTCGCACGGCTGAATGCTTCATGTTTAGAGATTAAATTTCTGATTGAATTGCCGGGGATAATTCCCCCCTCCCCTTTCCGGGTAAATGGAAAACACGCAAAAGGGCAAACAAATGCGAATTGCAGCCTCCGATAATTCAATTAAACGCAGCCTTTAATCTCTCCTCGTTCGGAGATCACAGAGTTGGCACAAATGCTAATAAACGTGCTCAACGTTTGCTGGAGCTTTTTGAGGATGAATAATTAAATTGACTTTCTCCATTAAACCTTGTCCATTAAAGCTTTTAATGCAGGGAAGGGACTTAATGGTGCTGAGACATTCTTCTTGGAGGCCTTTAATGCATCTCTCAGCCAGCGTCTCCGTCCTTGTATCCTTCTTCACAGTGACAGTAAGAGAGAGAGAGAGAGAGCTCTTTCCATGTGCATCTGCCTCCATCATGGCTTGCTAGGTCTTTACCATAGAGATCACGGTAAATTCCTAGAGTGTGCGTCTGCCTCCATCCTGGCATGCTAGGTCTTTACCACAGAGATTATGGTAAACTCCTAGAGTGTGTGTCTGCCTCCATCATGGCACGCTGGGTTTTTACCATAGAGATTACGGTAAATTCCTAGAGCGTCACCTAGATGTGGCACTGAATTTTATCTCTAGCCTGCATGCATATGAGGTCATGCTCTTGAACACAAAGGACTCAAAATGCATTGCCTCCAATTTAACTCTTTAACTGTTGTAAAGGTTTACTGTAATTCAAGTCAAGGAGCACCTTAGAAGGTAACAAGGTTCAGGGAATGAACTTCCAAGAGTCAAGAGGCTGAGTATGATTTGTCAGCAATGGACCTGTGGGAGCTCCCCCTGCTGGTGGCTGCCAGAGCTGCGTGGCACCAATATGGTGTATGCACAGCTTACAGATAATATTGCTTATCAACTACGCTATTAAAAGCAATTATATTTCCCTTATATTTTTTTAACCTGATCACCCTCTTAACATTGACATCACAAGAAGATAGGCTATTAATGTCTGCAAAATTGTAGGGTTTTCAAGGCCTGTTTCATTGTTTCTATAATGCTGCGTTTATTGGACGGTTCTCTAATGGTGCAATATTATTTCGCTGCTTCCAGTGAGTTCTTCGAGTTCACAATTCGAGTTCACATGACTTTGCTGCATGTGGGATCCAGTATCTGCAGCACATTGTGTAGGTTTGCTGCTCAGCTTTACTACACTGTTTGTGTACAGATTACACTTCGCTCAGTGTATTGTTTTCCTCGCGCCTCAGCAGGAAAGGCAGATAAAGGAAATGAATGAGTGAATGGGTTGCCAAATGACTCATCAGTTTCTCTGCAAGGAAGGAAGGAAAATATCAAATATTCAAACGATAAGACTTTGTTTACCGTTCATGTATCACTGTAAGTGTTTTCCAAGTGTTGCAGGCTTGGTGTTGGTGATTGCATCTAGTTGATTGAGATGCATTCCTATCTCAATGTAATCACTACAAGATATATTAACCAACCTTCTATATGTTTCCACTGCTGTAATGGGACATTCTTTCCTTGATCTCTTCTTTATGGCTTCACATGTTATGTAGATAACTTGGCTTACCCCTGACACCTTCTACTCCCATGGGAAATTGGATTGCTCTGTGGGGGCAGGTGGCTTTATATCTATCTGTCGCCGACCTTGGGGCACCTCGGCTCCCCAGTAACTCTTTCTCACATTCTTTGGGAAGACGAGAGGGGGGATTATTTCTGCATAAAGGTGATAGCAAAAGCCAGACTCGCCAGAACTGGCTTCTTGCATGCTGGGTCCTTCGCTTTCTTCCAACAAACTCCGCTGATCTACAATACAGAGTCCCATTGACTGATTCAGGGTTCGAGACGTAACACTTGGTAAGGTCTGGGGAGGTGGAACCCGGGAAGTATTGGCTTTGGGGAGGGGGGGAGGGACTTCAATGGGGTGCAGTTCCATAGAGTCCAGCCTCTAAAGCATATGTTGGAAATTGGGAGGGGTTTTTTTTTGCCACCAATCCACATTTGACTTATGGTTACCAGGCAAGGGACGTTCAGAGGTGGTTTGCCAGTGCTTGCCTCTGAGGCCCCTTCCGCGCATGCAGAGTAATGCACTTTCAATCCACTTTCAATGCACTTTGCAGCTGGATTTGACTGTGCGGGATAGCCAAATCCTCTTGCCAACAACTGTGAAAGTGGATTGAAAGTGCATTCTTCTGCATGTGCGGGAGGGGCCTCCGCTAGTGTTGCTTGGAGATCTCCCATACCAACACTAGCTGGGGTCAGGACTGGGAGCAGGTGGCTGGCCTGAGGTGACCCAACAAGTTCTATACTCGAGAGGGGTTTTGAACCTGTGTTTCCCACGTCCTAGTCTGACACATTAACCATGTCATCATACTCTGGGGATTTTTACTGGACAAAAATAAACATCATCCCCAAATCTCAAGCAGATCACTTGGATGGGATTTACGAGTCGTTACTGAAGCGCCATTGAATTATTTTCAGTAGGTTTTAGTTGCAGCTTGATGAATGGGGTCTGATGGGTAAACTAGGCCCCAGCATTTGCAGCAGAGGCTTTTTTTAAAAAAACACCCTCAGCTGCTACAGCTCCCTTTTTGAGGGGTGGCACTTTCGAAATGCGTGCATGGAAATTATGAATAAAGAAATATCAAAGATTTTAAATAAGATGGAGAGGAAATATATTTTCTAGGAATTTTAGGTACAAAAGAAAGACAAGAGATATGATCACCTGTTATTACAAGGATAATTTGAGCCAAGAATTGGAAAACTTCGAAGCTTCCAAAAGTGCAAGAATGGCGACTTAAAAGTCATGGGGTTTGTCAGACTGGCAGGCTATATTTTATGTACGTCTGACATGGAATTCAAATCAGAGTGGAAAGGATGGGTCGATTATTTTGTACGAGATTATTAGAATGAGAACATTGTCGTTGGCTGTGAAATGTTCTAAATAGTTCTAAATACAATGTTATAAATAGATCATCTATATATATAAAAATCTATCAGTGTGTTTTTCTGCTGACAGGTAATCTCCCAAACTACAGGACCGATTGCTTTGAAATTTTCACACAACGTCGCATTCGCGTGTGGCCAGGTTTCCATACTATTTCCACACCTCCTGTTGTGTACATGTCACAACTGTGCCAGTTATTGTGTACATGCCACACCTGCGACAGTTGGAACCACAGTTCTGTTCCGCAACAGCGCCATCTGCTGGCCATCAAAACAACACCCTCTGATACAAGGGAACCAACCATGCCTTCCTTGAAAACCACTGCCTTATGGAATGAAAGGGATGGGCGGGCCATCTGCACATGGCCCACCCACCCTAGTGGAGGAAGGGGAAGGTGAGGGAGGGTGCAGGGGTTTGCTGGACCAAACGCTCTGAAATTTGAACACAACATAGCTCATGCCTCCCAGCATGTTTTACGCTAGATAATTTGCCTGCAAGGGAAGGGAGTGGAAGGGACAGGGTCAGCCACCTGCACATGGCCCACCCACCCTAGCAGAGGAAGGGGAACTTTAGGGAGGGACCAGCCGGGTTGCCATGCAAGGGAACGGGAGAAAGGGAGGGGAGCGAGGGGCCCTTTGCCCCTCCCCTGCAATCATTGAGCAATGACACATGTTCGAAACATTCGCTTCCCCTTTTCTTTCTTTTCCACTTCACCAGACTCAGCCACAGCAACGCGTGGCTGGGCCCCCTAGTTATATATAAGATTGAAGAAAGTGGGTGAAGGTCACTGGAAGCAGAGTTTAATGTTAGTTTTTTAATTGACTTTTTCTGAGTAATGTTGGATAGCAGTTTCATTGTGTAATCCATGTTAAACCATTTGTATTGCAATTGGGTGAAAAACTTATTACGTTAATAAAGGATTGATTTTGGGGGGAAAAAAAGAAATGATGGATTCTAAAAGTTGGCCGTGTTCAGCATTGTGAACCAGAAGTCTTATGTTCTGAGAACCTCTGAGGAATGCGGTGCTCAGGGACATGGGAGGGTTCCAATGCTGTGATAGCGTAACGTCACTTCTGGGGTGAACCTGGAAGTGACGTCACTGCATTGTTGTGATGCTCTAGGATTCGCCAGAAACACTATAATAACCGCAGTTTCCAGTGAATCCTAGAACATTGCCCCGATGCAATGACGTCACTTCCGGGTTTGCCCAGGAAGTAATGGAGCAATGGAGATTTTTGCCTTAGCTTTTTGAGTGCTGTCAGAAGGTGTCCTGGTATAGCGGAAGGCCCGAAAACCCTGGAGTCAGGACAGCTTGTGAGGCTGCCAGACCTGTTATTTTCCCAAGCATAGCTACCCTTCTGCTTTGCCAAGTTTCCTTCCCACCTTTGTGTGCTTTAGACATACCTTTCATTTAAGGTGGCTTCAGATGGGCTCCTGGGTCCGGTCTAGGCCAGCAGCCAGTTCTGGATTCATACAGACCGTTTGGTAGATAAACGCCGCTCAGTTCTGGTCTCGATCCGGCCATGATTTGCATGTCCTCCACTTGTGGCGCCCTGGCACTAACTGCTGGGCGAAATATTCCACCTTAACGGCAACCTCTCGAGGAAACCTGTTGGCAGTGAGCAACTCATGGATTTCTGAGGCCCCGTCCGCATGGGCAGACTAATTTGCTTTCAATGCACATTGAAACTGGATTTTACCGGTGGAATAGCAGAATCCGCTTTCAAACAATTGCGAAAGTGGATTGAAAATGCATTATTCTGCACGTGTGGAAGGGACCTCTACATCCCTCTGGAAAGTTTCTTATTCTCTTTTGTAACCTGGCCCTTTGCAGGATTCAAAATATTACCATGAACTCAACACTGTGGAATTATAATACAGTACGGGGGTGAGGACGGGATAGTCTTAGAGGGGGACCAGTGTCAGGATGGAGCCTGACCAGTGTCCGGGGGACCCACCCTCCATTCAGAGAGCTATCGGCCTTGGGCTAGGCGCCAGCTCGGCTACTCCCCCCACCCCACTTCCTTAGCATTAGACCAGGGGTAGGGAACCTGCGGCTCTCCAGATGTTCAGGAACTACAATTCCCATCAGCCCCTACCAGCATGGCCAATTGGCCATGCTGACAGAAACTTGATAAGAGGTGAAGTTTGTAGTTCCTGGTATCTGGAAACACTGTGGATTCTACGATAGACTGATAACCACGAAGGGCCAAGGCCATCCTAGGTGTGATGGTTCCTGCCTTTTGTGTTAATGTTTTGTAATTGAATCACTGTATTGTTTTCTTTGTTTCTATGTTGTAACTGCGTCACGTTGGCTGGCGGGGGTGGGCCCAAGGTTGTGGGGATTTAAGATCTATCTCTTGCCATGTGGCCTCAGAAATCATCTATCTCTTGTTATGCCTTGATCTCCAATAAAGTCTATGGTTATAATCCTGCAACTTGCTTTATTCTGGGACTGAGGTCTTTCAACCAGATCCCTGCCTTGTTCTGCCTGAGTGCTGTCTGGTCTTGGCTCCAAGAACCACTTGACACTGGCTGATCTTTACCAAATACTTGTTTCTAGGTTGGTGGTGAACCCCATCTGCTTACTGGCAGGCAGGTTTTCTAGCCACACGTTGCTTCTACTTTTTCCATTGGCACCCCTGGTGCTTGCTTGTGCCCCGACCTCCTGGGGAGCAGCTCCGATAAAACCTCCACCCTGCAGGGACCTTGGGGGTCCCAGAAGGTCAAGCTTCCTGAACCAGAGGTGTATGGTGGGAAAATGGCACCCGGAGACAGCCGTTCTCCAGGAAACCCCTCCCCGCTCGCTCAGGGGTCGGGAGGCTCGGGGAGTGGGCCCCTAGCCCCGCTCACGTTCTCCTCCCGGCTTCCATCTGGCAGCCAGCAGTCCCTTCTTCCCTCCCCTCTGGGGAGAGCAAAAGCGACTGAGGCTCCGTCCTCATCTCCTTTGCTTTTATAAGCACAGGGGCGGGCCCCTGCCCATCGAGGAGCATGTGCAGCTCAGCTCCCACTCCCAGCCCATGCTTATAAAGGGAAGGGGTTAAAACAAGAACCTCAGTTGCTTCTGCTTTCCCCTAGAGGAAGAGACGAAGGAGACTGCCGGCTAGCTGGAAACTTGAGGGAAACGGCGTGAGACAAAGTTTGGGGAGTGTGAATTGTCCTTGGCCCCACCCATGTGCGATAATGACATAGGCAGGGCCAAGAGGCTTTAAAGGCTAACTAAGGCAACAAGGAAGTCCTTGTCATCTTCCTGGTCCGCATAAGGGTTGATTTTATGCCCGCTACGCGTTAGCGGTCAGATTAGTGGCTCCGCAGGGACAGGGATTGCTCCCCCCCTGTCCCTAGGGCTGTATGGCACTGTCCTGAACAAAGACTCTCTGTTAACAATGTCTGCCCTCCAACCCTGTTCTGTTGCAGTGGCTTCCTCCTGTCCCACCTCTACCTCTCCCTTCCAGACTTTCACACCAAAATGATGTTCCCCACTCAGCTGCCGACTTCCTGCTGCTTCTAGTCCCACAGTGTTTACATCCAACATGGAGCCGCTGCCCATCTCCTGGTGGATTGATTGCCCTGTGCTCCAGAATATGTGTGAGTTGGTGATGGCACAGACGCTCGCCAATCAGCACTGACCTCTGGTTTCTCAAAGGCATTGTGACCATGAAGGAAGACTGCACGCTTTTGAAATGCACTTTAAGGGCGAAGTGCTTGTAGTTACAGCAGGTTCTTCACTGGCCATGTGAGCCCAAGTCGGCCAACAAGCTTGCATGGAGTATGTCAGGCTTACCTCTCTTGGTGCATTTGAGCTTAATTTTTTTTAAAACTGCAACTGCCCCCAAAACAGCCACAGGTAAGTGTTTTAGAAATGATTCCAGAACAGCTTGGTAGGAGGAAAAACGCACAGTGGACGACATAGGCGTTAGCCAGTTGGTGCTTTTTGCATTCAGCCTCCCCATGGGTTTGGCCTGACCTTCTTGCAGAATTACAAAGCAATCGACAGCGATCAAGGTTCCCTGGAGAAAATGGCTGATTTGGAGTGGACGCACTGCGTCATTATGCCCTGCTGGCGTCTCTCCGTCCCCAAGTCGACCCGCCCTGCCCCAGGCTCCGCCCCCGAATCCTCAACAATTTTCCAAAATTGCAGTTGGTAACCCAGCCCCCCAAACCTCCTGTTGAGAAACACTGACTGGTTTTAGCACCGTAAGAGAAGAAAGGTCCCATGTGGAAAGGGCGTTCCTTCTGCACTGCCGATACCACTTCCGACTGCACTGCCGATACCGTTTCCTTCTGCACTGCCGATACCACTTCCGACTTTATCCTAAATCAAATATACAGTGCTCTCCACACATCCATTTCTTCTGCTCTCAATTACAGCAAACAGTAATATTTCTTAAATAATTTGCCCTTTATTTGCTTTGCCTCCCTCCCTCCCGCTCATCAACTCCAGAGGTCTCTTTCCTCTTCTCGGCTCTCCTCGAGAACCTTCTTTCTGGTCATTGCAACATTTAACCTGAATCCTGCAAGAAACAGAAATTGGGGCGGGGCAACGACGTCACTCGACTTTGCAAAAGGGGGCAAAAAAGAAACCCGTACAACGAGATGAAGAATGAGAATAACTTATTATTATTAATTATTATTATTATTAATATTATTGCACTGGCTACATTTCAGTAGTGATTTTGGTTTTTCGTTGTTTCTTGTAGCAAGGACATCAAATAAAGAATCGAAGCAGAAAGGTTGGGGGTGGGGGGTGGGGGTTGAGAAAAGAAACACCCAAATATTAGCTGGGAAAGTCGCTGCCAACATTGAGGCTGGTGAGTCAAAGCAGAGCCAGATCTGGATATTTTGTTAGCCCAACCAAGGTACATTCAATTGTGTTTCTCCTACTGCTGCTAAGACCGATCACCAAAGCAGATCCAGAAGACAACATCTGTTTACCTCCTGTACTGCACTTAAAAGCCAGCCACGAGACGCAGCTATGAGCTCCCGGGGGTGTAGCCAGCCCCGCTACCCACCAAACCATATATTTCTTGGCTTGGCTGAAAAACTGGCCCTGGGTCATGGAAGAGGGTAAGCGAATCACAAAAAGGCAGAGGTCGATTTTGGGGACAGAGTGAGTGAAAAACGTCTGAAACCGAACAGGCGAGGTAGTGCTAATACGGATTTTGCCACAGTTCCGCGGAAGTCTAATGACACTAAAACCTGGTTTGGAAAAAAAATCCAGTTGGTTAATGCAGAAAAAAATTCTAAAAAGGGTGGGGGAAAACAGGCCCCGATCCCTTTAGAAATCTGACTGCACAGAGGCAGCAATTCCTAAGCACCGGAAGCTTCGGAAGGGCCCTGATGCAGCAAACATTGCACTGATACTGTATAATCCATGGGGAGCAGGAGTTAGTGGCAAATCCCTAAGTGGAGCTCCACTGATTTTAGAGGGTGTTAAATGCTGAAGTTCAGTTGGATCAGGGCCAGTGGACTCCCATCCGAGTAAATGCGCCAACCTCACAGAATGGCAAAAATAACCAAAAGCACAGCTTTCCCCGTGGAGTTCAAGAGGAACTTGGAACAACTGACTGCACCCGGAGAATCGAGGGCCGTTTAAAACTCTTTATATAAAAAATATGTTGCATGGCGAAGAGTTTTCAGCATTGAGTGTTTGTAGCAAGTGATGCGTTTGTGGTAATGTCGTGTTAGGCGTGTGTGGTATTTTTATTCCCCCCCCCTCTTTATTTCTCAAGTACATTATTTTCTATTTATAATAACTGCTGATATACAGACAATATACAAATTCCATTTTCTGGGCACTTCAGCTTCCCGTGACAACATCCGTGCAATTAATAAAAAGTGCCGTTTTTTTTTAAAAGTCAAAAAAGTTTTTTTTTAAACCCTATTTTTTTTCTTTAAAAAAGATAAAATAAAGGCCCAAAACCCAAATCAATGTGATCCAGGGCCGCGCTTGAAGAGGAAGTCGGGAGAGAACAATGAGGAAAGGTACTCCGTGTACACTTAAATTCCAGAAAGGAAAATAACCCCTTTCTTTACCCTGAACCATGTTGCTGCTTTTTGAAACCAGCTTCTTTTTGTTTTTTAAAAAAACCCTAACAAAACCCTTCATAGCGCTTTGAAGAAACATTTTGGAATCAGCATCAGCCACGGAGTTCTGGCTTTTCAATCGTTTTCCACTTTTGGTGGCAAGCCCTTAAATGCTCTCTCTCTCAACCTTCCCCCCCCAGAAGCTATACTGGTTTGTCCACAGGTTCGTCCGTCACGGGGACCGTGGGAACCGAGCCATTCACCTCCGTAGGGGGGCTATTTGTCCCGCACTAAAGGGAAGTTCTCGACTCCATCTCCAGAGTCAGTGCACTGAGTTTTGCAAATGGTCCGTCTTTTTTTGGAAACAAAGGAACCACTGCGGCATCTTAGGAAGAGAAACCAGATCACCCGAGAGAAGAACGCCCGGGCGGTGTCTGACAGGTGAAGTCCGAGACCAACACTGGCGAGGTGAACCCGACGTCAGGCTGTTCATAGGAGAAGTTTGGGATTGTCAAATGATCGCCTCGGCAGACCGGTGGGGCCCTGCGTTCCACCTTGGCCACCTGCTCTGCAGGTGGGTTGTCAGCCACCTCCAAAGAGTCCCTGTAAGCGGTGGACTCACACGATGGCGTCCGTCTCCTCAACAGGCTGTTCTCGGATGCTTTGGTTCGTGCAGCGGCGTTGTTTTCGTCCTCTAAGGGAGGATCTATAGAAATGCACGGGGGGCTCATTTTCTTCTTTCGCCGCCCCCCGTGGATGGAATCGGACTCGCCGTGGAGAGGCAGCCATTTCTTCTCCCCGAGGGATGCAGCAAAGCTAACGGCTCGCCATCATATCGTGAATGGGCGGACAGTGCTTTCGATGGAGTGCAGTAGCCTTTGGTCGATCCGTTAGCAATGGGTTTGGCCAAGAACTTCCTGGCGTGTCACATGCTGTAGAGAACTTCCTCAAGAGTGCTTTCTGCTTTGCTGCTCCCCGTTAGGCTGAGTGTACTACGGGGCCGAGAGTTGGCGTCGAAGGGGGAGGGACGGGGGGAGTCGAGGTCTCCGGCTGTCTTGCAGCCGAGGCCAACCTCAGCCCGAGGCTGTTGATGGCTGACCTCTTAAATTCGACGGCGGAGTCGAGATCGAAGAAGCTGTCGCCGGGGGTTGCTGCTTGCTCACGTGGGCCGGCCGGCGCAGAATGCTGTGCCTGACTGAAAGTGTGCTTAAGAGAGTACTGACGCGAAGGCTTATGTGGGGAAGCAGGGGAGGCGGAGCATCGCGAGGGCAACGTCAGGGGGGGGCAGAGGAACAGAGGGTGTGTCAGTGTGCTCTGGGGACTAGCCTGCTTTGAGTGGCAGAGTTAAGCACAGTCTTATTTTCAAGCCTGCTATCCTTGGGGTTTGCATTTGGACCATCCAACGAATCCTGTGCATGGCCTCCTATTACACCAAGGAAGAAAATGAAAACTTAAAAGCATTCCTTTCAGGTTATGAAAGAGTTATTATTATTATTATTATTATTATTATTATTATTATTATTATTATTATTATTATTATTATTATTATTATTATTATTATTATTATTATTTTTGATACAAAGGAAAACAGTTTTATACACAGCAAAACAAAATCAATATGCTGGATTTTTGTATTACATCTACCGTCGGACACTTCCCAAGCATCTAGGACTGTGTGATGTATGCGGCCCATTGATGATAATAATGTGATTACCCAGAGGCGAGATAGAATTGGCCTTTTGCAGCTGACATATGAGTGATTTTGTCGAAGCGCCAATTGTTTTGCACAAGTGCAGTTCAAGATCTTTGGAGGCACTGCACCCAGTGTCACCCGATCACCACCTGGGACCACCTTTACTGGTTTTGTGCCAAGAGTCTTTGTAGTTCAATCGCTTAAATCCTGCGTGTCGTGTAAAGTTTTTTTCCAGGGTTAGCTTCCTCATCAATCCTGCTTCATCACCAGGAATCTGCAACATCAACTATATCCACCTTTCTTTTTTCTACAATCATTGAGGTCAAGGATGGGTATTTGTGTTCCAAAACTTTGTCAGTCTGAATTAGGAAGTCCCAGGGAAGTAGTTTCCCTGCGTGTTCATTTTTTTCATTGAAGCCTTTTTTTCAGGGTTTGTGAATTCCACCAGTTCTTTTATCACGAGGCAGATGTATGGCAATAATAATAATAATAATAATAATAATAATAATAATAATGTAATAATAATAATAATAGTGTGTGTATTATTATTGTGTTATTATTATTAATATGTATTAATCAATATTATGTATTATTATTATTATTATTATTATTATTATAGATTTCACAGCTGCCAGATCTTTAGCTGGTTGTTGGCCTTCATTACAATTTGAACCTCACCCAGAGGCCTAGGAAGTTGTAACGTATCGGCGTAGTATTCGTGCGGATCCCAGCAGGGCTGCCTTCTGAATTTGACAGATGTTAATTTTGTCAGTTCGAAGATGTTTCAAGTTCTGCCCTAGTGTTTTCGGGATGGCGCCCAGCATGCCGATGACCACTGGGACGACCTCAGCATGTTATGTTTGGGATTTCTTTTAAATTTAAGGGAAATTTTAAAACAAATTCTGAAATTTTATATATTTAAGCCTGAAATCAATTAGTATGGCTACTAAACACATGATGGACATGTGAATGATGTTGTTCATATTGGTGTTTTGATTTATATTCTCTGATTGTCCACTTAAGGATCTGAAACGTTGAGGTTATACTTTATGTATTTGTATACGCCATTGAAATGACTTTGTTTTAACAGCTGAGGGTACACCATATAAACATAAATATAGGTATTTTACTGATGAAGTGATGTAGAAAACTTTTTAAATGCTGGTCTTTGAGTGTAAATAAATCATTCATTCATTCATTCATTTTCTTTTGTCCACCCTGAATCTACTGCTCTTCTGCTCCGTTGGATGTCCTTGACCTCTAATATTTTTGGAATAGGGGAAACTCTTTGTGTATTCCCCTACCCCATGAATAATTTTATAAACCTCAACCATGTCCCCTGCTCCTTAATTGCCTCTCTACCCCCGGAAACTCTCTGAATCTTCTCTGCCTCTCATTTATTTGCACACTTGCATGGTCTCATTGGCCGCCTCCGGGTGTGGCGCCAGACTTGGCACAAAACAAAAAAATTATTTCCAGACTACACGGATCAGTTCTCTGGGAAGAAATGGCAGCATTGGTGCATGGGCTGCATGGCATCTCATCCCCAAAGATCCTCCTCCGTTCCCAAATCTCCAAATCGAGGGTGTTTTCCCACTTACCAGTAGCTGCGCGCTACTGTAGGCAAGTAGCGCGGGGTCCCCCGGCACTCCCCACTACAGGGGCGGCGACAACGCAGCTGCCCCGACGCTGCCGCTATTGCGCCCCCTCAATGCGCGTCATTCCTGGCGCTCTTCCCAACGGCGCCTTTTGATGACCCCGAGCAGAGCGCGGGGTCGTGGGGAAGCCCAGGCGCGTGCCAGAAATGATGAGTGCCTGAAATGACGTGCGCTGAGATCAGCGCGCGGCATATGGTGGTTGTGGCAAGTGGGGAAATGCCCTAAATCTCAATTTTGCTCCAACCCCTTTGTGACCCGGCAGAGAGCAAACCCTCTGGCAAAAATGGTTGTCTGCTTGTTTTTAAATCTCTTTTCTGAGAGGCTATGCAGTTGCAATTCCAAGCAAGTTGAAACAGTGGCTCACCAGTCATTATATCGTACTAGATTTGCCAAAGTACAGATCCAAGTATGTTAATTTATCTCCTCTTTTTCAACCCGAGTTAACAGGTTCGTTCAGATTATTTCTCCTGTTGAATAATTCTGATTCTGTTTTTTGTGAAGAGGTACCAGATTTTCTCATGGAAATAATTCAAGAGTTTGTAATTTATTTATATTTACTTGAGTTTTATTGCCTGTTTTAATATTATTTGTGTTAATCGTGTTTTTTTGTTATGCCAATAAAGGCTATGCTAATCTATTTAAATCTCTTTTCTCTTGCCCTGAAATGGCTCAGATACTTGAGGTAAGGAGGTCCGCCCCCTCAACTTTGAAAAACTTTCACAGTTGCTAATTTCTGCACACGCCATCGAAACTTAGTCTATGGAAAGCGCCTGTCCTCTATCTTCCAGCTCAACCTCTTCCAGATCCTAGCCCAATACTCTAACCACTACACCACACAGCTTCATACCTGTCTGCACAGCAGCCTGTTGAGACTAGAAGACCGAGATGTGGCATATGGGGGGCGGAGCTTCCACAGTCCCCCCGCTTCATGGTGAGGAGGTGGCGTTGTTGAGTGAAGGGTTTCCCGGGGAACTGTCAGAGAGGAACACATCCCTACTGGCTGGGAATGGATAGAAGTAATGGATCCTGTGAGATAAAACAGCCTTTTAATCTGAGACCTCGAGCAAGGAAGTGTTGCATGAATTCAGCACCTTAAAAACTGAAAACACCCCCCCGCCCCCCATCCCCATGGCATACCTCTGGGTGACTTATGCAAGTAGGCCTCTAACTCAACTTCATGGAGTGGATATGGGGCCTTTGCCGGAATCACTGGCCGAAACATGTAGCTGTCATTGGGCAATGAATGCATCCTTGCCACAGAGATCTTGCGGACCATGAGGAGGTTCTGGGGGTCTCTGTTTGGCCCCAGGCCAGCAACAGCTTCCTGCAGGTAGGCAAGAGGAGTAAAGGTAGAATTAGAAGGGAAACGGGACAAGGAGACCTTGTGTTTGACATTTTCTAATGCCTTTTCTATCGAGGCAGATCTGTTTGCAACAGTGGCGTAGCGCCCATGGGATGGGGGTGGGCAACACTCTGGGCGCGCCCCAGTGCAGGGGTGTGGCCAGGCATGGAGGGGGCATTCTGGAGGTGGGTGGCGCTGCAGCAGGGGTGCAGGGTGCGCACGTGCCCCTGACACAGTTCCCCCTTGCTCTACTCCTGGTTCACACTTCTTACCAGGGTATGTGTCTCAGCGGCTACAGGGCTAAACACCCTGCGGTGCTCACTACTTTAGTGTTAGGCATCCCTGGCCCACATTTATTAAGGTACTACAGAACTGTTTGCCCTGAGCTGGACGGCCCAGGCTATCCCAAACCCATCTGATCTAGGAAGCTAAACAGAATTGGTTGTGGTCACCAAGGAAGTCCAGGGCTGCTCCAAGGAAGCAGGCAATGGAAAACCACCTCTCTCTATCACAGCTAAGGGCTGTTTTAGGTTTTGAGAGAGTTAGTCAATCTACGGGATCACTTTTGTCGAGAGCTCCTGCAGAATCAGCGTACGCACTTCCATTCGCCAGTGTTAATGTGGTCCCTGGCCCCTCAATGATGCGGCTGGCCTCCACACGGGCCAGGACTTTTACAGCCCTGGCCCCGGCCTGGTGGAACACCCTTCCTCCAACTGTCCGGGCCCTGCGGGTTTTGAGAGTGAGATTCCGCCAGAAGGGCCTGTAAGGCAGCCTACTGTTCTACCAGGGGCCTTTACTGGATTGGCTCCAGCCCACTGATGTGGGTGCCCCCCCACTGCTCTTTGCCTGGCACTTTTACATCAGAGCCCCTCATATTGAGGGGCCTACCATCCCCCCCTTTTGCGGGGTAGGTTTTAATTGGGGTTTGGACGCCTCTTGTTTATTTGCTAACTGTTTATATGACTGCTGTTTATATGAATTTTAAGATGTTTTACTGATGGAGCCTATGTATTGTATTTATAGGATTTGCTCCTGTTAATGTTTTGAATTATGTTGTTCAGCAGACCGGAATAGCCCTTATATGGGGATGTCGATGGGGTATAAGATGAAGTAAAGTAGAAGTAAAGTAGAAATGATAGTAGTAGTAAATGATAAGAGCAGTAAGTAGAAGTAAGTAGAAGTAGAAGTAAGTAAATGCAAGTAGAGTAGTAAATTAGAAGAGTAGAAGTAAGTAGAAATGAAGTAGTAGAAGTAAAGTGCCAAGTAAGTTAAGTAAGAGTAAGTAAATGAAAGTAACTGGATTCTAGATTCCTGTCAAGAATGAAGCCTGGTAATTGAGGGAACAAAACTCCCACATTTGAGACTTCCCCGGAGTAAAACTGGAATTTCCTCCTGAATATTTACGAATTTGGGAGACCAGTTGTCATCCAGCAACGCAAATCCATTGGTACGCTCACGGTCAATTAAAAGTTCGAACACAACAGCCCTTCTCTCCGTATGGTTGCCGTGGCAAAATTTATCTATTTTAATTTGCTTACTTTGCTTCTGGTCTTGAACAGCTGGGTAGGACAACCTCCACTTCCTAGCACCCATGTTATTGTTTTAAGTGCGAATTTTCTGGTTCCAGCCAAGTTCTCGGCGGAAACTGTAGTTGAAAACACAGCTATGTGAAGTTTAGAGTCGAAGAAAGTTGTATAATCACTTATCTAATCGGTAGAAAAGACCAGGAAGACGCGCACTCTTAAACACTGCCAGCTCCACCTGGCCTCTGTATATCTTTTGTCCTGACTTGGATGGTCCAGGCTAGCCTGATCTTGTCAGATCATATAAGCTAAGCAGGGTCAGCCCTGGTTAGGGCTTGGATGGGAGACCACCAAAGAAGGCAAGGGTCACTCCGCAGAGACAGCCAATGACGAGCCATCTAAGTTTGTCTTTTCCTTTGAAAACCAGATGGGGTCATCATCAGTCAGTTGAGACTTGAGGACACTTGCCACCATCACAGAATTATCCAAAATCAGGTCGGGGCTGCGAGCCACATGTGGGCATGCCAAATGCCTTCCACATTCAACTCCTCAGCCCCACACATACTGCCAATTTGATTGGCCTCTCCTCTGTTTATTCTTCCCCGAGCCTTTTCTGGACATCCTCTGTGCAAAACTGTGCACTCACTTTCTCCAAGACTTTCCATCGTGACCCTTCTGGTCCACTCGCTTGCTGCCGCCAAGTGCACATAGAGTCAATAATCTTAAAAGAATGGTTATTTATTTATTTGGTTAGGTAAAGAAAAAAGGTAGGCCATTTCCACATGGCCAGCTGAGTGGGGGTGCATCGACATAGTTCATGCCGATGCACACACACACCCCTGGGCCGTTTGCATGAATGGCCTGGCTGGCTGCCTTCACATGGGCTGCACTGCTCCCAAACACCTCCTTTCTCCTGCCGCCTTCCGTTTCTTTGTGGAGGCCAGGGGACACGCCCCCGTGGCCAGAGTGGCACCTCTGGGGTCAGAGGCCAGAAGGCATGTCCCCTGGCCTCCACAAAGTGATGGAAGGCAGCAGGAGGTAGGAGGCGTCCAGCAGTGCGGGAAATACGCCGGCTTCCACCCTGTGCCGTTTGCTTGGCACCAGATGGAAGCCAGTGTTTTCCAAAAACCTCGCTCGGGGAGCAAGGTTCAAAAACACCGTTTCGGGCAGGAGCGGCGCCGCATCGATCTGAGCCGGTGCCTGTGTTTTAGCGGGCCGAAATTGGTGATTTTGGCTCGTGCAGAAACAGCTGTAGTCTACTATGGGGTGCCATCACATCTTGACATTTACTAGGCAATGTTTCATGGAGTGGTTTGCCATTGCGTTCCCCGATCGTCTCCATTTCATACCTCCAGCAAACTGGGTGCTCATTTTACCAACCTTGGAAGGAGGGAAACTTGAGTCAACCTTGAGCTTGCAACTTGCAACCGACTTCTGTTAGGATCGAACTCAGGTTGTCAGGAGAGCTTTTGACTGCAGGGCTGCGGCTTACTGCTCTAACTGTTTCGTGTCTTCATTTCTATTCTGTCTTTTTTGCCAACAAGGACTCAGAGTGCCCTACCTCCTCCTCTTTATGATCACAACAACCCTGTGAGGTAGGTTATGCTAAAGTTATGCTGAGTCACCCAGCAAGTTTCAGTGATCTACACATTAAACAGCCTTATCCTGAATCAGGCCGTTCATCTATCAGCACAGTCCGCTTGTGACTAGCAGAGCTTCTCCGGGTCTCAGGCAACTGTTTTTCGCATCACCTACTACCTGGTCTTTTCACCTGGAGATGCCGGAGTTTGAACCTGGGGTCTTTTGTAGCCAAGCACTCCCCCGTGTCACTCACCCATGACCTCTCCCCCCGGGATCCAATCCTAGGGCTCCCAAATCTTAGTCTGACTCTGTAACCACTACACACACTGGCTATTCCAACATAACATAGAAGGAATTTCAAAGACAGAAGAGTTTTAATAAGAACTGCTCAGTGCTACAGATCTGCAGCTATTAGCACCAATATAGCTTCTTTTTCAAGTCAGCATAATGTCGATGTTTCGCCCTTAGTTTTTTCTACTGTGAATAGCTGAATTACACCAGCAGACTTTTCACCGGAGATGCCGGGAACTGAACCTGCGTCCGGTGCCCGGCCACAGACCCCGGACCCTTTTCTGGATCACTGAAAGGATTGCATTCACGTAACAACAGCTATCTGTCCTCACTGCACAGAATGGCTAGAACAGAGCCCTCCAGATTTCAGATTTCCCCTCTACAAACAGCATGGCCTGGCAGATGCCCCAATTCACAAGCTCGCAACTCAACACAACACCAAAAAAAGGGGGGGCTATGCATACCACATAGCAAACTGGACCTATGGAAGGAACAGACACTCCGTAAAGGTCCAAAAGACCTGAAAGGACACAGTGTCCACAGACCACAGGTTGTTATAGGATTCCCATAAAATAGACATCCGCAGTACAGCTCAAACAATATTCTTGGCAACAGTGGCGTATCAGCCTGGGGACAGGGGGCAACCTCTGTCCCCAGGCGCAACTAATCTGGTCCCATGACCAGATGCCTTCGTGAAGGTGACGAGCAGCAGGAAGTCCTGCTGATGTGTCGTTTTTGGGCTTCCTTGGCCCTGCCCATGTTATTGATGTGGGCGGGGCGAGAAAGCCCAAACATGATGTTAGTGGCCATCACCACCTCCTGTGGCAGCATATGCCAAACACAATCACGTGTTGCAGGAAGAAATGTTTCCATTTATTAGTTCTAATTCTTCCCCCCAGCATTTTCAATGTATGCCCCCTGGTTCTAGTATTGTGAGAAAGAGAGAAAAAGTTCTCTCTGTAGATATTTTCTACCCCATGCATAATTGTATAGACTTCAATCCTATCCCCCCTCAGACGTCTCCTCTCCAAACTAAAGAGTCCCAAATGCTGCAGCCTCTCTTCATAAGGAAAGTGCTCCAATCCCTCAATCATCCTTGTTGCCCTTCTCTGCACTTTTTCTATCTCTTCGATAGCCTTTTTGAGATGTGGAGACCAGAACTGAACACAGGACTCCAAGTGCAGTCGCACCATGGCTTTATATAAGACTGATATACAAATCTTGTCCCCGCAACCAATAACTCATAAAAAGTAATGGAGGAAAAACTCTCACAGCAGCCATGAATCATTTCGAGGGGATGAGTGCGAATAAACATTGGGATTGAAAATGTGTTACAAATGTTTTAGGTAATTTGTGGGGAAAGGGCCAGTGTTTATGCGAGAGAAAAGCACAGGGGGGCCCAGATGATGTTTCGAACTAGGGCTGTCCCTGGTCCGTTGTTTTCTACCACTGGCCTCCTAAGAGTGTAGTGGTTAAGAGCAGGTGGATTCTAATCTGGAGAACAGGGTTTGATTTCCCACTCCTCCACCTGAGTGGCAGAGGCTTATCTGGTGAACCAGATGTGTTTCCGCACTCCTACATTCCTGCTGGGTGACCTTGGGCTAGTCAAAGTTCTTTGGAACTCTCTCAGCCCCACGGGCCTCACAAGGTGTCTGTTGTGGGGAGAGGAAGGGAAAGGAGTTTGTAAGCCCCTTTGAGTCTCCTACAGGGGAGAAAGGGGGATATAAATCCAAACTCTTCTTTTTCTGGAGGTCCAACACGAGATGACAGGGAGTGAACCTGGGTCCTTCTTGATGGAAAGGAAATATTCTGTCACTGAGCTGCCCTTCTGGTTGCCTGTTGCTTGGGGGCTTACAAAGACCAGGACTCCACTGGGCATTGGGGGTCCATATGGCAGCAAGGACAGGTCAGAAATTCTGTTCGAAAGGCTCCACGCCTGCAGTTGCATCAGACATAAGATGGCTTCCCGCACCACGCCAAAGGGGTCACGTGAAGCTTTTGAACACTTGGGCGATTCGGAGAACAGGGTCCGGAGACGAGCACAAAATGGCTGCCATGAAAAACAGGAAGTGGGGACAGTTGCAACATGGGTTCAGAGCCAATCACAACATATCGAGAAGCAGGAAGTCAAGTATCCTCTTACGTTCTGGCGTTTCTGGGTTTTCTGCTCTACTGAGTTGGAGGAAAGACAGGATTGGGTCCTTTTTTGGGGGTGTGGAATCAAATAGGAGCCAGAGAACCTATCGCCGGGCAGCACGGATCCCAATGGCGCCACTTTGGAGAACACTGCCCTATAGGAACCGGAGAAGCATCCTCCTGCCACAAAATTCCTTCACACCAGCAGGTTCCTATGTGGAGGAAACCAATTGGACACTACCGTGTAGGATTTTGTGCCTTACTGTGATAGGAAAAATGTGGTGCCCTTTGAGCAGAGGAACTTCTCGTAATACTGCGAGGGGTCTCTTTACCAAGCTGAAGGAAGGAAAAAAGGCCGTACTTTTCCATACAGCGCATAGTTAACACAAAGCGGTCATCACTACCAGACTACCCATGCATGTTGGCTGAGAGGGCTTTAAAAATACATTCGGACACATAAGAGCTATGAACTCGGGCTAAGAAATGCAACAGAGGAGCGGCCATCAACGAAAGGGGAAAACGTCTCCTTCGTCCTGTCCTTGCAACAGGGGTCAGTCGGCGCCGTAAAATGTCCCAGACAAGCGCACTGGAGAAAATTCAGCAGCTTGTTTGTGGGAGACACGAAAACGAGGGCAAGAAGCAGGTATCGGAAAAAAGAGACGGGAACACAAATGCAAACTATCGCTAGCTCTGAAGCCACAGACGGGTCACACGGACACCACCACGCCACTGCTTTGCCTCACAGCACGGAAGCATGAGGGGGTCATGTTGCAGAAGCCACGGCAGGTCCATCCAGTCACCTTGGCCTTCCCGCCTGGGGCCCTGTGGGAAGGTGTTGGGACCGAGCGGTGAGGAGAAGAGCAGAAAGACGCAAACTCCATCAAGGAATCCGCCCCTCCCTCTAGCAGGTCTAAGTCGGGGAGGGCGAAAGACACATCCTCACAGCTCAGAACCTCCTTTGGGTACAAAATTACGAAGACAAAAGGAGCGTCAGTGGGGAGCATAAAAGGCATGCAATCGCAAGCAGCTGCCCCCGAAGCCGAGAAGGGCCCATTTCTGCATTCATGGGGACCTCTTTCTGTACACTGGGTGGAGTCTAGAGTAGGCTTATAATCCTCCAAAGTTCTCCCAAAATTACAACTGATATCCCCAAGGAGCTTTGGAGGGTATACCATAGAGTCAGTGAGATACAAATGTCCTAGCAGGGGCGTAATGCCCATTGGGCAAGGTGGGCAGCTGCCCAGGGCACCACCTTGTGGGGGCATCAAAATGCAGGGTTCATTTTTGGGTATTTTTAGTGGTTTTCCATTTTTGGCCTGCAAGGGGCGCAGTTTTTAGGCTAGAGGCACCAAAATTTCAGCGTATCATCAGGAGACTGTTCTTATACTACCCGCCAAGTTTAGTGAGGTTTGGCTCTGGGAGTCCAAAGTTATGGACTTCCAAAGGGGGTGTCCCCATCCCCCATTGTTTCCAATGGGAGCTAATAGGAGACGGCGGCTACAGTTTTGAGGGTCCATAACTTTGGCCCCCCTGAACCAAACTGCACCAAACCTGGGGGGGTATCATTAGGGCAGTCTCCAGATGAGACCATGAAAGTTTTGAGACCGTGCCTTCAGAAATGTGCCCCCCCCCCCAGCCTGCAACCCCCATTGACAGCAATGCAGAAAACTCAATGCAGAACCAAGATTCTTGGGCAAATTTCTGGGATGTTCCTGCAAGGGGTGCATTTTTGGACGTATCGGCACCAAAATTTCAGGGTATCATCTGGATACTGTCATGATGGCACCCCCCAAGTTGCTGTCAATGGGGGGGGGGCATCCAACTCAGGTTTTGCCCAGGGCTACAGTTTGCCTCGTTACGCCCCTGTGTCCTTGACTGACACTGCATTGCCACATCCCGAATCTTCCCCCTCTCCTCAAACTCCACCTTCTTCAGGCGCTTCCCCCCCAAATTTTCAGGAATTTCTCAAGCCGAAGCCGGCAACGCGCAGCCAAAGGTAGATTTTGCTGCATTGCCAGATACTGGCTTCATCGTGAAGCAAAATGAGGTCATTGGTGGTTGAGGCAAAGAGGGATCTAACCCCATGGGGCAATGTTTTGATGGGCATGAATAGGAGGACTTTACGGGCGACTTTCCTGTTTCTCAGCAGCAACGTCTGGGTCCATTTCAGTGTTCCCTTTTTAGAGTCAAACATCCTGGGCTCGAAACTAAATCAGCGCTAGAATTACCACACACTGCCTGTGGGGGAGCCAGTGTCCCGGGAAAAGACCTGGTCAACTGACAGGAAAATCTTACAATAGAGTTTCTGGCAATTCCTAAAGTGCTTGGCAGTGAAACGGGTAGCACTAGAAATCACCAGAAACTGTATGGGGAACCTGGACATTCTTATGACAGACGCTATGGCGATGCCTAAACCTACCCTCTTTACTTCTGGGTACTCTAGGAATCGCCAGGGACTCTATAGTAAGAGTTTCTTGGGAGTAGAGGAAGTGTTCTTTTTCTTTTAATTTTTTCTCCCTGGGACATAGGAAGGAATGTCCGCCTCCAGCTGGGAAATGGGTTGGACTTGATGGCCCTTGTGGCCTCTTCCAACTCTATGATTCTGGGGGTCCCTCAGAATTACAGTTCAATCTCTGGACAACAGAGATCAGTTCCCCTGGAGGAAATGGCTGCTTTGGAGGGGGGGCTTTGTGGCATCATATCCCACTTAGATCCCTGTCTTCTCCAGGCCCCACTGTCAAATTTCCAGGAGTTTCCTAGCCTTCAACTGCCCACTCCATCTCCTGCCAGTAGTACGGGATTCCACCAGGCACTTAGAAGTCCTAGTAACCGCTCTAAGGGGGTTCAGTCCTCCACAAGAGAAGTGGAGATTGAAGCGTGGTCTTTCCAAACTTCCAAAAAAAATGTCGATCCCTACAGGCAGTTGAGACAAAATGGATTTAGGAATCTAGACCTGCCTCCTAATTTCCTCTCTCCCTTCAGGAAGGAGAGTGCTTTATCTGGCAGAGGTTGTTTGGTTCTTTTTACCAGGCCTTGGTGTTTTATGAGGAAGGGTGACCCTGGCTTGGAAACATCGTGGCTGCCCAGGGGTCCTCCCCCGTCGGGGGTTCGAGCTGGGGTGCTGGCCCCCCGAGACATCTCCAACTCGATCTCGGCGTCCATCTCGGCGTCCTCCTTGGCTTCTTTATTGCTTTCCTCCAGATGCTTCATCAGGACGGCCACCACCACGTTGACCAGGACGAACTGGGCGATGAGGACGAAGGTGACAAAGTAGACAGGCGAGATGAGGGGCAGGTAGGAGAGGCAATGCTTGTCGTCCCGGTGGCATTCCCGTAGGGTGTCCTAGAACATAAGAACATAAGAACTAGCCTGCTGGATCAGACCAGAGTCCATCTAGTCCAGCACTCTGCTACTCGCAGTGGCCCACCAGGTGCCTTTGGGAGCCAGGGGGAAAAACAGAGTGACATTAGAATCACGGAGTAGACCACAGCTTATCTAGGCCAGCGTCTTATTTCCGATAGCGGCCTTCCAGAGAAGCTCACAAACGGCACATTCACAGATATGCTGCCTCTGAACAAGGAGGTTCCACTGAGTGCTAATGGCCAAGTGGCCTTCAAAATAGGCCCATTCTCTCTGAGTCACATTGCTTATTTATGATTTAGGAGGCATTCTGGGGCGGGGGTGTGCAGTGCTGCAGCAGAGGCAGCGTAGTTCCCCCTCTCTCTGCCCCTGCCATGATATCCGAAAATGATAACTTTTCTCTCTTGTTTTACCAGATGATGTGGACACTAAAATTGACTTGCTGTTATCACTTTCCCAGAGGATGTATTTGTCAATTTCTGAGTTTTTTAAAAAAATAATATTTTTATTAATTTTCTCAGACTTAAAAAGGAAATATAGAACAAGAAAAAAGAAAGAAAGAAGTTACATACATTCTAATGGAGCTTAAAATTATAACACTAATATGATTTATAGAGAACATTCCATAATTTTAAAATTCGTTACCATCTAACCTTTAATTGCAAAATAGAAATAAGCATCTAATAATCATATCTTAATAATTCACAGTCATTTTTTTCAGTTTTTATTCATTTAAGACTGGCCACTTGGGGGTTATAATAATCACAGAATAATAGAATTGGAAGAGACCACAAGGGATCTTGAGTCTGACCGCCAGCTGTGCAGGAAGACACGATCAAAGCACTCTTGACAGATGGCCATCCAGCCTGTTTAAAAACCTCCCAAGAAGGACTCTCCACCACACTCCGAGGCAGCGTAGTCCACTGTCCAACAGCCCTGACCATCAGGAAGTTCTTCCTAACGTTTTGGTGGAATCTCTTTTCCTGCACCTTGAATCCATTACTCCAGGTCTGAGTCTCTGGAGCAACAGAAAACAAGCTTGCTCCCCCTTCCACATGAGATCCCTTCAAATATTTAAACATGGGTATCGTGTCACCCTTTAACCTTCTCCTTTCCAGACTAAATATACCCAGCTCCCTAAGTCTCTCCTCGATGGGATGGATTCCAGAGCTTTGACCATTTTTGGTTGGTTTTATGCATCAGAATACGGAAGCTACTGGTGATAAGTAAGGGGGCTGACGCTCACATGGAGATTCATGGTGACACAAAGGCATGACGGTCAATGAGAAAATGATATGGGGTTACCTTCATGATCCCATTCCAGTTATCCCCGGTCGACACCCTGAAGAGGGTGAGGAACGCCATGCCGAAATTGTTGAAAGTTGCGTGGCGACTTAGTCCTTCGCATGGATTGTCTTCACTGCAGTCTGGGAAAGAAGCACAAGAGAGCTGAAACTCTTCATTGGGAGAGGCCAGGATTCAAGTATGGATCTTCCGGATGACACACTAACCACACCCTCACCACACCCAAAAATTTAATTGACTTTATATTCGAACGAACGACAGAATGTAAAAGTAAATGTAAGAACAGACCTTTACAGATAAAAATAACCAAAATTACATCTATATTAAAAGAATTAATCTTGATATTTGTTACATTCTAAGTTTTAGAGAGCCTCTCTTTACCAATCATCCATTGAACTAATATTGTTGTTTTCAGCTTTACTTTCTTTATAAACATACCTACTATCCATCAAATATGCTGATTACAATGCATATACCAGCAAATAATAAAATACCCTAAATCATATTAATTCAACATTAAAATCTATGACCATCAATACTGGTATTCAGTTACTTTCCTTGATTACCAAACATTAAGACATAGTATTGTCAAAGGCTTTCACAGCCAGATTCAACTGGTTCTGGTGGGTTTTCCGGACTGTGGCCGTGGTCTGGTGGATCTTGTTCCTAATGTTTCACCTGCATCTGTGGTTGGCATCTTCAGAAATGTATCACAGAGGGAAATCTGTTACACACTGTGTTACAGATTTCCCTCTGTGATACACCTCTGAAGATGCTAGCCACAGAAGCAGGTGAAACAAGATCCACCAGACCATGGCCACACAGCCCGGAAAACCCACCACAACCATTAAGACATAGCACAATCCATAAAAATATAACTTCCACTTCTCATAAAAGATGGCTGGTATGGTTTCCCGTTGTAGCATATTCTCTTTTCTTTCCTTCCCAGGTTTCTTGAACCCAAACAAATATTGTACCTTACATTGTTATTTTTTAATAGGTGTTCCGTATTTGTCCCTAGTACCTTATATTGTATATTGTACCTCATATTGCTATTTGTCAAACATGTACCTTATTTGTCCCTGGAACCTTATATTGTATATTGTACCTTATATTGCATATTGTACCTTACATTGCTTTTTAAAAAATGTGTCTTTCGGTCCTGCTTTGCAGGAGAGAAAGGTGGGCAAATAAGTAATTTCAACAAAATAAGTGAAAATGAAAGTCAACCAATGTTCACAAAACATGTCCCCCAACCCACAGTGAATGAAATAAACCACTCCTCTCAACAACAGGTTATGGCCACAGCCTCTAGGTGGTGGTTGGAGATTTATTACAAGTTAGCTCAAGGCAGCAGAGACCAATTCACCTGGAGAAAAAAATTGCTGTTTTGGAAGATAGATTCTGTGGCATCATACCTGACAAAAGCCCCTCCCCTACCCAAACCCTACCCTCCCCCGGCTTCAACCCCACAATCTCCATGTATTTCCCAACCCAATGCTGGCAACCCTATGAGTGTGTGCGGAGATCTCTCATTATTGCAAGTGACCTCCAGGTGATAGAAATAAGAGAAAATGGCCACTTTAGAAGGTGGACTCCATGGCATGATATCACATTGAAGCCCCAGACTCCCCTTATCAAATTCCACCCTCCTCAGGCCCCACCCCCCAAATCTCCAGGTATTTTCCAATGTGGAGCTGGCCACCTTAGCAATGGGGCATCAGGATGGAAGAAGGAAGGCCAGAGAGAGAGAGACAGAGAGACAGAGAGAGAGAGAGAGAGAGACAGAGAGAGACTCACCTAACTTCCCAAATAACTCCACTCCCAGGGCAGCATAGATAAAAAACAGCAGCATGAAAAGCAGGCCCAAATTACCTACCTAGAAGAGAAGAAATGGAACAAGAATCAGGCATAGTCACATGGGGCCAACCGTGGGACTTCTCTGCACCAGGTTTTTGTCATGATATAAAAAAAAGAGTAAAAGTTCAATAAAAGGTCATCTTCTAAGTTAGCAGAAGTTTTCCAACCCCAAAGGCCAGGCAGTCTAGGGGCAAGAAGTAGCAAAGATTAACGTTTAACATGATTGGTGAATTCAACTGTGACTCTATACCAATGAGAGGCTGTTGCCTGGGCGGGGGGAAAGTATTCTGTTGGATGTATGCATTGTATATGCTATGCTAAGTTGAGAGACTGAGTTAAGTTCAGTGTGTGTTCAACTTTGTTATTGATGAAGAGTTCTGTATAGCATAGACTTGTGTAACCTTGCAACTGCTAAAGTAAAACCTTCCTATTGGAAAGAACATCTTGCGTGGAGAGTATTCTTCTCCAGGTGTGTTAGGAGGTTGCAGTGAGTGCAAGAAGACTACAAAACCTTCTCATCTTACAAGAGTGACTCCGCTTCAAACTCTGCTGATAGTTTTAACTGCAGTCTTAGGTGACAGAAGGGGAAAGTCACCATCTATACTTATTATATCTATCTATGTCGATTATGTTTGCTGCTATGATTATTGTTGCCTTGTAGCTTATGATGCCATGATTATTGATGTTCTTGTTTATAATGCTAAGTATAATGTTATGTTTATTGATGTTTTGTTGCTTGATGTTATGATTACTTTGCTATTGTGCTGTTTGCTATTTGCTATTGTGCTGAGCCCTTCGGGGGGAGGGCGGTACACAAATCGAATAATACAACCCAACTGCAGCGTGCAGTCTTAACAGCGTCGCTTTCCCCTTAGAGTTGCTGGGGGGGCGGGGGTGTCTGGAGGTATCCTGGAATCTGCAGACAACATAGATCAGTGATGGCGAATCTTTTTGAGACTGAGTGCCCAAATTGCAACCCAAAACCCACTTATTTATTGCAAAGCGCCAACACGGCAATTTAACCTGAATACTGAGGTTTTAGTTTAGAAAAAAAGGTTGGCTCTGAGGCGTGTGTTACTCGGGAGTAAGCTTGGTGGTAGTCGGTGGCTTTGCTTTGAAGCAACTGTCAACTCTTCCAACAGGTGAATCATAACCCTAAGAGGGTTTACTCAGAACAAGCCCCATTGCCAACAACCGAGCTTACTCCCAGGTAAAGGATCACACTTTAGTTCTTCGCATGAAAATCAGTGGGGTTTAACAGGACTTAACAGGGTAACCTACGCTGCTTCCCCAAAACTAGGTCTTAGGTTTAATGCTAATAATTGAGCCCAGCAGCCCAGGCCAGTCTAGATGTGTGTGGGAGGGTGGGGGTGACTCTGTGTGTGCCCACAGAGTGCCACCTCTGAGTGCCACCTCTGGCACCCGTGCCATAGGTTCGCCACCACTGACATAGATCCATTCTCCTGCAGAAAACGGCTCCTTTGGAGGGAGAGCCTCTATGCCCCTATGACCAGCTTGAAGCTCAAGAAACTTCTCAGCCCAGAACTGGCAACTCTACCCTGCTTCCCTCCGAATGTTTTTCTGACCGCAGCAAAGGTGGTCTGAAAGAACACGGAGAAAACTCGAACAAAAACCAGGAATGATACCGTGAGGAGGGGAAAAAAACCACATGGTTAAGAAGCTGAGCTGCAGAGAAACACCAGTGCAGAAAAGTCCCGTTTCATATCCAGAGGAAACAGTCCCGCATTTCTTTTCTCTGGATCACCCAGAACTTCCTGTGGGCACACATAGATGGGCATGAGCAACTGTTTCATTTCTTTCGATAGATTTTAAGTGTCATCATTCAACAGAGACAAAACAGGGCGGATGGGGCAGGGGAAGGTCACAGAAGAATTTGTCACCAGCAAATAAAGCCACATTCAGTAGACCTTCGGCACTGACAGGGGAGTCCATTTCTGGGATCGATTCCAAAAGCTGTAAATATGACCGCCTTCCAAAAGTTAACCGACCCAATTTCCTGCCAAATTCAATGATGTCATAATTAAGATAATGGCTCTGCAGGAGTTATGGTATCTTGTGGTCAGACAATGGACCTCAAAGCAACCAATCAGGAATCCACAAATGCCAAGGTTGGGCCGCACTCGACCAATCGGCAAACAGAGGTTGGTGGCAGCTAATATTTTAAGATTGCACCAAAGCTGTCAGCCTTCATTTGGATGGTTTAGGCTAGCCTGATCTTGTGAGATTCTCAGAAGCTAAACAGGGTCAGCCCTGGTTAGCCCTTGGATGGGAAACCACAAAGGATGGCAAACCACCTGTGAACATCTCTTGCCTTGAGAACCCGATGGGGTTGCCATAAGTTGGTTGCAACCTAACAGCTCCTTCCAGCACCACCAAACTTGTCAATCCTGGCTAGTTTGATCTTGTGAGATTCTCAGACACTAAGCACTAATTCCCATCATGGCATACTACCTGTATTGCTTAATAAACCCTGTTCAAAGGAGAGCCATAATGCTCGCCAGGTTTCATGTTATGCCTTCTGCCTTGTTACATGGCAGATTTAATAAGCAAGAAAAGGCTAAAAGATTGTGCCCATGTAACGATGACTCAGTTGAATCTCTGGCCCACCAATTACTTCACTGTCTCAGATTCAAGGAAATCAGATCCAAGTATGTGAATCTTACTCCTTTACATTTACCCCATCTCCCCGATTTAATTAGATTACACTACTTGCTGGACAACCCTGATCCTTCTCTCTGTATGATAGTGGCAGACTTTCTCCTGGAAATTACTAAACACCAGTAGATTTCCCTCGACCTAACATTTATTTCCTGTATTGTATATGCTTTTTAAATCCGTTTTTTATTATTGTTGTACTGCGGTCTATGCCAATAAAGGCTTGCTTCTAATTCCCATCGGAATTAAATGTTTAAGCCTTGCTCGGCTGCCTGCAAGTAGCCAGAAAAGCTGCAAACGCTGCACCCTCCTCCTGGGAACTGCTGATGGATGTGGTGGAAGAAGGCAGGGGCCCATTGGCTCGCAAATACGACCAGTTTAGAGATGGTGCAGGGAATGGACATATCTTAAGGCGGCGTGCTACAGACGAGGGCACCCTGCATGTTGCGAGCTGAAATCAAACTCCAGTGCCTGATTATGTAAATTAAAGGCATCGTTTGACAGTTTTCATTCACTGCCTCGGGGAGCCTTGTAGGAGGAAATGGGAGGACGGAGTCTCAGAGCGAAACGCCATCTTTGCTCTGAGGAATCTTCTCGAGCCACGGCACAGCACAACTTTATTCTAAGCACTGAGACCTAGAAACTTTGTCTGTTTTAAATAGACAGCTCTGCCGTGCCCAGGAAAGGGAACCAGAGCAGGGCAACATAGACAGGTTGGTTCATTTCTCAGTGGCTCCCGAGGAGGTCCAGAAGAGCCAGCAGCTGGAGACGCAGGTGAAAGTTAGCTGGCCTTTATGTCCAACATGGGGAGAAATCAGCACAGACGGCTGTCTGCTCTAACTAGGGTCGCCAAGTACAAGATGGGAAGCTGGTGGTGGCGGCAGCGTATCGGCTGTAAATTTCGGCCTCAGCTGCATCGCCATCGGGTGCTGGCATCGCTTCCGGGAGTAGTGTCATCACATCACCAATACTGTGGGAGCTCTGGTAGAAAACTTTTCTAAAAAAAGATTTTTAATTTTGGATCGATATGTTTACATGTATTTTACAACCTTTTATTACACCCTTAATATCATTTTACCCCCTTTCCCCCCTCCCTCCCTCCCTCCCCCCATATTTTTCTTCTCTTCTTCAAATGTGCAGCAGCAGGTTCATTCTTTCAACTCTTCTTTTCCATTTATCTTCTGTAATTCCAACTTCAATCAACCAGTCTGTGAATTCCGTCCAAATCATCATCATGTCCATTTATTTTTCTTGCCATATCTGGTTTCTTGACATTATTCCAAATATTTCTAATTGTATTTGATGAAAACAAGCCAAATTGTGTGTAACGTATATGACAGAGGAACAAAACAGAGCGTCACACACTGAAGACGGAGAATCAATATATTCAATAAATGTATTTATGTATATTTTATAATTGTCCAGTTACTGAATCCAATAATTGTACATCCAGTTTTTTCAACAATGAAAGTTCATTTTTGAGATATATAATCCATATCTTCAATATCTACTGAACAAAAATAGTTCATTTTTAAAATATCTTTAGGACAGTGATGGCGAACCTATGGCACGGGTGCCAGAAGTGGCACTCAGAGCCCTCTCTGTGAGCACGCACACACAGAGTTTGTCATGTGGGGGGCGGAAAATCACCCCCCCACACACACACTCATCTAGGCTGGCCTGAGCCACTGAGCACGACGTGCGTGCACCGCAGTGAGCAGGGAGGACTCGGCTGGCAGGCCTGGTGCCTGTGCTCTGGGTGGCTGCTGCTGGGGGGGTGGGGGTGCAGAGGAGACAGAGATGCTAGAGAGGTACAGAGCAGGACTTGCTGGAGGCTAGGGCAGGCTGGCCCCTGCTCGAGCGGGTGGAGTGGAGGAAGAGGGAGCCAACTGATTTTTTCTAAACTAAAACCTCAGCATTCAGGTTAAATTGCCAGGTTGGCACTTTGTGATAAATAAGTGGGGTTTGGATTGCAATTTGGGCACTCAGTCTCAAAAAGGTCCACCATCGCTGCTTTAGGATAATTATATTCCATATAGAAAGTACTTCCCAAATGACTCGCATGTTTATAAGTACGTTTTCACTGTAGTCTTCCTCAGGAGAAGCAATTCTTTCAGGAAAATTATTCATTCATTTGCCATGCACAGGTCTTTTTGTCTCTCAGCAGAGCTGACACACAAACCCGGTGGGAAAACGCTCCTTTTCTAACTCGCTCAATGAGCGAGCCATTTGGAAAGAGGCATCTTCAGGCCGGCGCCGTGCGAAGGGCACCGGTGTGAAGGTGTCGCTTTTAGGTGCTGCCTGTTTGTTTTGTTTACTTACCTTATGAAGCTCTGGAGGGAAGCAAAGGTAAGTAAACAAAACAGTCCAGAGATGGCTCCATGCGGAGCCTCCTCTGCGGCCTGCAGCGGCTTTGGGGCCGCCCGCATGGGCCCATGTGAGCAGTCCCATGGCTCCACAAACATGAACTATGATGGTGGCCAGCCGCTTCTCCCGCCAGTGCAGAATGGGCCTGAGTGGATACTTTACTCAATGATTTCGTAGAAGGCAGATTAATGTGTGTTTGGGGCAGCTTCACGTGCTCTTCTGTTGAAAGGTAGGTTGTAAACCCTCAAAGAAACACATCGTGCCAGTATCCACCAGAGCTGCCATGCTAGGAGGTGGTTAAGAATGAGTATTCTGGCCGCGAACATGTTGTGTCGTTCTGAATCAAACCAGTGTGGAATGCCTTTGCTGGTGGCTTCACCGTGATTTCCAAGCCTCATCCGAAGGCATATTTCATCTCTTGTGGAGGCATGCCTTCCTACCCAGCCGACAGGTATTTTTTAAAAAAGATACAGCTGTTTGTCAACAGCCAACTGCCGTTCGTGTCCTCTGTTGAGTCAAATCCGAGAACAGGGAGTCCCTCTCGTATTTTTCACCGTGGAAAACATCTGTTCTGTGGCATTCCAGAGACAGACATAAATTCCCCCTCCTCCTGCGTTTAATTTAGCACCATAGGAAGTACTTGGAAAAGAAGTCTGGATTGATATTTCAGATTGGCAAGGATCCCACTCCTTTAAACCTGGGTGTCGCGTCTGTAATTTTTTAAACGTCAGGGTGGCGCGCCGTCGCTATAAAACCTTCACTGTAAATGCAGTTTGAAAAGGTGTCCTCTGTAAAACGCCATTATGTTTGCAATTATAGCAAGGAATGTGATATTTGTAACTCAGCAGGGAGATCTTGGAAGCGTCTTTGTTATTCAAAGGTACATTTTTTTATCCTTCTGGAGCAAACTCCCAAAACACTGAAGCTTTTTCAGACACTGGAAACTGCAGTTTCATCCGACTGTTCAGAATCTGAATGGGGCATGTGCTGATTATGCTTTTGGGCTGGGGTTGCCAAGTCCTAGTCAGGAAATCCCTGGAGATTTGGGGTTCGATCCTGGGAAGAGCGACATTTGTGGAGGGATTCCTTGGGGTGTACTGCCATTGAATCCAACCCTCAAAGAACCCACTTGTCTACAGTAGTGGTTCCCAACCTGAAGTATGCGCTCCAAATTTTTTTTGGGGGGGGGGGGGAACGCAAAGAAAGTTACCCAATGGGTTTGCTAATATGGGGGTTCAATTTTAGGGAATTGAGTTGTCAAGGGTGAGAAGAGGTTTAAAAATGGCTGCTCCGGAAGAATTAATCTCAGTTGTCATTCCAGGAGCTCTCAAGGCCGTGTTTGGAGGTTGGCAACCATAATTGAGGCAGAGAACGTGGACATAGAAAACTTTAACACCCCCCCCCCGCCCCAAATGCTAGGATTTGGGGGCACCCAGTGATGTTGATGGGCAACAGATTTAGCCAAAAGAAGTACTTCTTTCATCCAACTGTGAAATTCACTGCGGGAGGACCCGGTGAGAAACCGACAAGCGTAGATGGTTTTGAAAGGGGGATTATGGAGATTCATGGAGAAGAGGTCTGTTAGGGGTGTTCAGAGGTGATAAGACATTGGATACCAGCAGCAGGAGAAGGCCCCCATCCTCTAGGCCCTGTTCATTGGCCCTCCAGAAGAACTGGTTGGCCACCATATTGCTCTTATCACAAGAACACTTTGGCTTCTATGCCCTGTTATTTGCTTTTCAGAGGAACTGGTTGTGTGACGGGATGGTGGATGAGGGTGATTTCCTCACTGGCGATTAATCTTGGGACAGTCACCCAAAATATCCAGGTTCCCTCGAGATCTCCTCACAGCCGAACCATGGAACACAGATCAGTCCCGTTTTTGGCACTCCCCCACTTATCTCGGGATTTTCCTGGACCTGCTTGTATATGCACCTTTTTGAAAAAACACTCCAATGGGAGCTAATAGGAGATGAGGGCTACACATTTGAGGGTCCATAACTTTGGTCCCCATGAACCACACATCACCAAATCTGGGTGGTATCATCAGGAGAGTCTCTTACTGATACCACCCAGGTTTTGTGAAGTTTGGTCCAGGGGGTCCAAAGCTATGGACTCTCAAAGGGGGTGCCCCATCCCCCATTGTTCCAATGGGAGTTAATAGGAGATGAGGGCTACACATTTGAGGGTCCATAACTTTGGCCCCCATGAACCAAACCTCACCAAACTTGGGTGCTATCATCAGGAGGGTCTCCTAAAGACACTCTGAAATTTTGGTGCTTCTAGCTCAGGGGTAGGGAACCTGCGGCTCTCCAGATGTTCAGGAACTACAATTCCCATCAGCCCAATTGGCCATGCTGATAGAGGCTGATGGGAATTGTAGTTCCTGAACATCTGGAGAGCCGCAGGTTCCCTACCCCTGTTCTAGCTTAACAATTGCACCCCTGACAGCAGGCACCCCCCCAAAAGGGGCAGACCTAGATGTCTTCACTAGAAACATGCTGAAGTGAGGATGTTGGAACCTGGATGAAAAGGTGCCAATTCTTTTGAAACTTGGTTGTATCTAGATTAAATTTTCAGTGGGAATTCGGCAAGGATGGACCTGCATTGATCTGGTCCAACAGGCTCTTCAGAGGTTCTTATTAGGGGAAGTCCTCTATCTTTATGCCCTGTTGTTGGACCTCCACAAGAAGAAGAAGAGTTTGGATTTATATCCCCCCTTTCTTTCCTGTAAGGAGACTCAAAGGGGCTTACAATCTCCTTTCCCTTCCCCCAGCAACAAACACCCTGTGGGGTGGGTGGGGCTGAGAGGGCTCCGAAGAGCTGCGACTAGCTGAAGGTCACCCAGCTGGCATGTGTTGTAGTGCACAAGCTAATCTGGTTCACCAGGTAAGCCTGCACAGCTCAAGTGGCAGAGTGGGAAATCAAACCCAGCTCTCCAGATTAGAGTGCACCTGCTCTTAACCACTACACTGTCAGGGTGATGTTAGTGTGTGTGTACTGTCCTTGGTTTTTTTCCCTGCCTGTCGGCTCTGGATGTGTGCCTATGCTGGGGGATTCCGGCTGGGTATTATCTCTGCTTGACTGTGTGAAACTATTCTTTGTTTATCTTCTCTGTGGTGGGATAGAGCTTTGCTACTGTATTAAACTGCTATCACAGTTCTGACGTTTCAGAACTCGCATTGCTTGTTTTCGACTATGACTGCCAGTACAATAAAGAACTGTTAAAAGGTTACTTTTGCCTGGACTTTTCAAGTTCGTTACATACACCATGCTGGTTGGCTAAACTGTGAGACAGATGGATCACTGGTCTGGTCCAACAAGGCTTGTCTGATTTCTTAAGAACTGGGGGGAAAATATCTGTGTTCAGAACTGATTGGCTAATACTGGTGACGTTACAAAGACCTGCCTCTCCTCCCCAAGCTAGTTGTGTGCATTTTTAAAATGTTTCCGATGTCTTAAAATAAGGTGACATACATATACATTGAAAGACATAAGAATATTGCTTCAAGAAACATTGGGCTTCATCTCGCAGAACATGACAATGAGCAGTATTTAGACAAACCGGGAAAATGGCAAAATTGGGTTTCCACTGTAACTGAAGAACCAAAGTCAAAATGCTGACCCCTGTTCTGCCTCACTGGAGTTTGCATCAAATGCAGAACACATTGGTAGATTTCGCACAGTATAAACAAAACGTCTTGAGGATGTTATAAAAAGATCCATTTGAGGATTTTTTGTTCCCGCAGCAGAGGAGAACACAAGTGTTGCCAGCCAAAACGGATCTTTTTTTCTCACCTGCTGCACGGAGCTTTTGTCAATTTCACAACCGTGCCTGCCATTTTGGTTGCTGAAGCAGATTCCCCGTGGAGATTCCCCACGGAGGTTTCCTCTGCTCACAACTCATCTGTTTGCTATTTCGCAGTCAAAAGCAGATGAATAAAATTGGTTTAGCCTAGCGGGCATTTGTTGTTTTTCCTTTTTTGTTTTGTTTTGTTTTGAGGGGGCTGTCTGCGAAGGAATCGTCCTCAACCTGAGTTGGTGGGGAAAGATCGCTAGTTTAGCCATCCTTGAAAAGCCCTGGTTGAGAGGAATATAACGAGCTTGAGTCATTTTGGGGAAGAGAGCCATGCAAAGCTCCTCCCCCCTCCAAAAAAACCTCTGTATATAATGTCCTAAAGATGTTATATTTGTCCTGTGCGGAATCCACCATTGCTAAGGATTCTGGGTTGTGAATGTCACACATTTTGTGCCGTAGCCCACAGGTTCATCTGTGGGTCATCTTGACAGACACACAGTTTTGGATGGCTGAAGGCCTCTTGTCTGTAATTTTAGAAAACAAGGTTCCACTTAAGACCTCACCAAAAACCCCCCAATTTTTAAACTTGAAATGGAGTCTCCTGAATGCAGCAGGATAACTGGAATTACCTGAGGTAGAGCTTGGACCACGGTATCCAGCAGGGCTCGCATCCCGGTTGCCATTTTGAGCAGCTTCAGGACTAGGAAGGGGAGCAGACGGGAGTCAGTGAACAATAGAGCACCCAGGCTTAGAGGCAGCCTACCCCTGAATTTCCGACGCCAGGAATCAATAACAGTGCAGGTCTGTGGCTTTTATACCCAGCTGCCAATTTCTGTCAGGCATTTGTCTGGCCACCAAAGGAGAAAAACAGTGGCTACATAAGAAGGATCCTCAATCCAGTGTCGATTCACAGGGAGGACATTTTTGTCCAGCAGGCAAAGCAGTGGTCTGGAAACTTGAAGATGGGGGCAAATGATAAGTGAGAACTTCCACGGCTCTCCCGTTTCAGTGAAAGTCAACATGGGGTAGTGGTTAGAGCATCAAATTAGTACCTGCGAGAAATCTCCTGCTGTGCCATGGAAGTAATAAATAAATAATGTTAGGGTCGTTTGGAGTTGTGAATAGGCTATGGGAGAAAGAAGAGTTTCAAGAAGAAGAAGAAGAAGAAGAAGAAGAAGAAGAAGAAGAAGAAGAAGAAGAAGAAGAAGAAGAAGAAGAAGAAGAAGAGGAGGAGGAGGAGTTTGGATTTATATCCCCCCTTTCTCTCCTGCAGGAGACTCAAAGGGGCTTACAATCTCCTTGCCCTTCCCCCCTCACAACAAACACCCTGTGAGGTAGGTGGGGTTGAGAGAGCTCCAAAGAGCTGTGACTAGCCCAAGGTCACCCAGCTGGCATGTGTGGGAGTGCACAGGCTAATCTGAATTCCCCAGATAAGCCTCCACAGCTCATGCGGCAGAGCTGGGAATCAAACCCGGTTCCTCCAGTTTAGATACACGAGCTCTTAACCTCCTACGCCACTGCTGCTCCTTGAAGAAGATCCCTTGTGAGTGGGCATGCACCAAAGCAAAATTTACTTCTGGGGCGGGGGGGGGGGGGGGAAATTCTCCCCAAACTGGCCGACATCTGAGGCCCCTCTCCTTATGGATGTGCTGCCCAGGGGGCAGAGCAAAGGGGCAGCTTTGGCTCTGGCGGCCAGTTCTAAGATGGCTGGGCCAATCGCCACAGAACCAGGCCGGTTGCTTCACCTACCTCTTGCAATGCGCAGGACACGCATGATACGGATGATCGTCGGGTTGATGGGCAGGGCAGCGTTCATTTCGATCTCCTCCAAGGTGATTCCCATGATGGACAGCAGAACGATGGCCAGATCTAGTTGGTTCCACCTGACCGAGAGGAAGCAGGAAGGAGGAAAAAACAGAGTCAATGAGGATCAGACTGTGCAGCACTCAAGAGAGTATCCTTGATACTTGACATTTTGTGCCGTAGTTTGGTCGCATTCAAGATATGTCCGTGGTGGCGAACCTTGGCCATGCTGGCAGGGGCTGATGGGAATTGTAGTCCATAACATCTGGAGTGCCAAAGGTTCGCCACCACTGAGATATGTCATATGTACCAGCAAGTGTAGTGGAATGGATAAGAGTGGCAGATTGTAATCAGGAAGACCGAGTTTGATTCCCTATCCCTCCACATGAGCAGTGGACTCTAGTCTGGAAAACCGGGTTTGATTCCCCACTTTTCCACAAGGGTGGCAGACTCTTATCTGGTGAAGCAGATTTGTTTCGTCACTGAATCAGAGACTAGGACACGGAGTAATGGATTCAAAATGAAGGAAAAGAAATTCCACCTAAACATTAGGAAGAACTTCCTGACCATCAGGGCTGTTCGACAGGAGAATTCACTGCCTCGGAGAGTGGTGGAGTCTCCTTCCTTGGAGATTTTAAAACAAAGACTGGATCAGCATACTTTGGGAGTGCTTTGATTGTGTGTTCCTGCATTGCAGGGGGTTGGACTTGATGGCCCTTGTGGTCTCTTCCATGATTCTATGATCCTACATTCCTGCTGGGTGACCTTGAGCCAGGCACAGTTCTCTCAAAACTCTCGCAACCCCACCTACCTCACAAGGTGTCTGTTGTGAGGGGAGGAAGGGAAAGGAGTTTGTCAGCCATCTTGAGTCTCCTTACAGGAGAGAAAGGTGGGATATAAATCCAAACTCTTCTTCTCTTAAAGACAGAGGGTCAAATCAAGATGGTAGTAAGGTTAGGGTTTCAATTTCTACTGGGCCCCAAAGCCCAAATGGTGACAAGACACCATTCCCCAACATAATCTACTTTACAGGGTCATTGCCAGACAAAAAGATGGAAGTTGGAACAGTCCATAATACCCGTAACTGTCACTAACAGCCCACAGGGGAAGGAAGAAATGCAGCAGATGCTGAGGTCATTAAAGATGAGGGTGCCAAGGCTGGGTGACCACAGGTCAAGATGGATGCAGGATACTGTTGTAGACTGTTTAATCAGAAAACGTTTGGGATCATAACTACTAAGAGGCGGAATGGGAGCATCTAAAATAAGTCCATTTTTACAACTGTGCCACATTTGTTCTTGGTGCCTGCCGTCAGCCACAGGCAAAACCCGCGGGCTTCCCCCCAAACGTGACGGTTTTGCCCAGGAGTCTCCCCAAATCTTTTCAAACCCATGGATGCCTTTGGGATGGAAACAGCTTTTGGGCACCACAAGAAAATGGCTGCAGCAGGGGTAGGGAGACTGATCACAAAATGGGATTCAGCCGGTTTGCACCACTTCGGCAGAACCGTTTGTTAAAACAGTGCATGTAAACAACCAGTTGTTAAATTATTTGAATCCCACCACCGGAACCGGTTGTTAAATTATTTGAATCCCACCATTGAAGACAAGGCTCCCCGTGTGGTGTTGGTGGGTGCCACGGTGCCTGCCAACCTGTTTCTGGGTGCCCACCAAGTCTTTCTAGAAACTGGTTGGAATCAGATGGGGCTTTCATGTTGCTTTGGCAGTAGCTGCTACCATGGCACAAGGATCTTCACTGTGTGACTGAAGCTGCAGCAGCCTTTTGAATCCAGCTCTGTGGCGGATATTTTGTGGCTGGTTCGGTGGCAGATATTTTGTGGCTGGTGGTGAGTTATTTTGTGGCATCCATGCGGTGTCACAAATCACAACACAACAACCTTTATGAGGCATTTAAAATAGGCTGTAGAGCGTTACCAGACATTTATAAAGTACAAATCAAGAGTACATTCAAAACGCAGACAGAAAGAATGTATATACGTGTTTCCCCGAATATAAGACAGTGTCTTATATTAATTTTTGCTCCAGAAGATGTGCTATGTCTTATTTTCAGGGGATGTCTTATATTTCTGTGTTCTGTTCGTCGGGCATGCTTCCAAACAAAAACTTTGCTACGTCTTACTTTCGGGGGATGCCTTATATTTTGCACTTAAGCAAAACCTCTACTACGTCTTATTTTCAGGGGATGTCTTATATTCGGGGAAACAGGGTAGCAGTATATATTACTTAGAAAGTTCTGTCACTTGTAAAAGAAATTTTGCTACTTTTCCCAAGAACACGACATCTGTATTGTTTAACAAAAGCTCCACAACAGAACTGTTAGAGTCTCTTTCAGATTTGTCTAGGGTCAGCCTGGGAGAGAAATTCCTAAGGCCCACATATCTTGGACAGTCGAGTATAATGTGAGCAAGCGTCTCCACTTGGTTTTTACAGTGTGGACAAACCCGATCCTGGAGAGGGATGGATAAGTAACGACCCTTTGTAATGGCCAACGGGAAAGTGTTGAATCTGGCCCTTGTGATAATCCATCTCTGTTGGGGTTCAGTTAATAATTCAAGCTATTTGGCTATGTGCTCCTGTTCCAGTATTATTCCGTCAGAGAGGGTGAGCATGATTTATTTGCTTGCCCCAACAAGGTATGGTCTTCCTGTTCTAAAAGTCTGCTTTTTAAGGTTTGGAAAAATCTCTCTGGGGTGTCACTATTCCAAAAGCTCCTGCCAGCTTTAAAAGGTTGGGGACGACACCTGTATGAAATACATCAGCATCAGCCCCCACCTGCAGTCTCACCTGTCCTTAAAGAATCTCCGGAACCCAAAGGCCACCAACTTCAACACGGCCTCAACCACGAACACGATGGTGAATATGTAGTTGCAATATTTTAATGCTTCATCCAGTGACTGTAAAGAATCAAAGACAGATGTTAGGTTGGGTTTCTTCACTGTGACGTTTCCTCTTATACCGTAATACACCTAGCCAAAGAGCATTATTTCCTGTCTCTACGCAGACCATGTCAGATTTGATATGAAATTACTGACTTCTGTCATAAGCCATCTTGCAGAACTTACCCGCTGGGATGTCAAATTAGGCTTGGTCAATACTCTAGAAATTCGGCAAAATTCAGATTTATTCGGGCATAAAATTATCTGTATGCCAGAATAAAGCAAATAACATATTTGGGTATACCCAAATATTGATTTGTCTTATTCTGGCATACAGATAATTTTATGCCCAAATAAATCCGAATCTGAATTTTAAATCCAAATCTGAATAAATCCGAATCTGAATTTTACCAAATTTCTAGGGTGTTGGCCAAGCCTAATTTGACATCTCAAAGGGGTATACCCGAAAAATTCAGGTCCATCTGATTTATTTTGTATTGGGGGGGGGGTTGCGTTTTTTGCGTTTCAGCCTGCAGGGGGGCACATTTTTAAAGCTAGCAGCACCAAAATCCCCAACAACGTAGTTTAAAATATGTTTCTACGTCTTTACTTGGTTAGTTGATTAGCTGATATTCACTTCATTAAGCTGTATTGGTTCGCACACCTATGTTGTTGGAGATTGTTGTTATATTTGTTACAACATTTAATACACGTTCATTTAAAATTTCCTCAAAAATTCATGTTTTTCTCTTTGGGTCAGTCATGCAGATTTTGATCAGAAGGTGAAACGAGCCCCTGAGGTTTTTCAGGAACGGGACATTTTAGAAGAGCAACCTATTTTTTTCTAGCAGGGCTCTTCTGTCTGTAACACCTACATGACAGTAAGAAAGCAACAGGCAAACCTCTTTCCATAACTGACAGCTGAATCCTAAACTGAAGTTAAACACTTCCAAGTCTAAGGGTTCAAGAAGCACACAACTTGGTTCGGGATTGCACTTTGAATCTGCACACACGGAGAAGTGCTGCCGTCAGATTCCCCTCAGCCCCTGCCACACGGGCAGAATAACTCACTTTCAATCCACTTCCACAATGGTTTACAAGTGGATTTTGCTACTCGGAACAAAGAAATCCAGCTTCAACGCGCATTGAAAGTGGACGGAACGTGCATTATTCTGCATGTGTGGAAGGGGACTCAGTCCCATGCACTCTTTCGTAGGCGTGACATGCTAGAGTCAACAGCTTTCTGTCCCAGTTCTGGGTCATTTTACCACCCTACGAGTGGAACCTGCTGATTTCTACGAATGATAACATCTCCGGACTACCGAGATGAGTTCCCACGGAGGACTGTTTTGGAGGACAGACTGCACAGCATTTCATCCCATGCCTTCTCCAAACTTTATCCTCCACCCCCAAATCCCCAGCAGTTTCCCAACCAGAAGGTTCAGCCTTAGGCCTACGTGATTCGGTTAATCACAGGTATACTGCTCCTGAGCACAGGGGTTCCATTTGGCAATTGCAGTTTACAGTCCTCCCTGGGTCTATCACCCATAAATCAACCTAACCTTCCATAGAGCAGGGGTCTGCAACCTGCGGCTCTCCAGATGTTCATGGACTACAAATCCCATCAGCCCCTGCCACCATGGCCAACTGGCCATGGTGGCAGGGGCTGATGGGAATTGTAGTCCAAGAACATCTGGAGAGCCGCAGGTTGCAGACCCCTGCCATAGAGTCTTTGTATGACGTGTCGTGAGCCAGACAGTCCAATTATTTCGGTCTCCAAGATCTCAGGCAGTAAAACTTCTTTGTTGCTAAGCTTGCTTTAGATCCTATCCAGTGGGGGTGCTGGGGACGGAATATGCGCCACGTTACGGAGCTGCCTTTCTCCAGCAACCAGAACCGCAGAGTCCTCACCTTAGGTTGGTTGAAGTGTTCCATGGACATGGTTATGACGTTAACACCAATGATAAAGGTTATGAAAAGATCCAAATAGTGACTCGTGCACAGGGTGTGGATGTACTTCCGCACCGGCGAGTAGTCGGCATAATACGGTCGCCTCTGTGCTTCTGCAGAAAGGGGGGGAATGAGACATGGCAGTTAGTAACTCCCCTGTTGTTCGAGATGGGAGGAGGTTTGCATGCTGATAGAAACAGCTGCATGGGTTTGGGGCTGTAGCTCCTCAAAAATGTACGAGACAGACAAATCGGTCTTCTCTTTGGGGGTCCAAAGTTTCAGAGAAATGGAGAGCGCCAAGCTCAACGCGAAAGGAAACTCAGTAGGGCTTTAGGACCTGGTCTCTTCATAATGATGATCCCCCCCCCCCCCAAAAAAAAATTTAGCACGCTCCCAAATTCTTCCACAGAATTATTCCTTGGAAATATTTCAAGGTTGCCATTAATCCTGAGTTGGCCATGCATGGCCACACAGATATTTCAGTTTTGTAAAGTTTGTGTCTGGGTTGGTTTTTTAAAAGCAGAGCATTCCTTCAAAAAAGGAGAGTACTTTTGGGTCACAACTGTGCTCGCTCCACAATACAGAGCAGACGGGTGCCCCTTAGGCATTGGCAAGCAGGCAACATTTTTACCCCACTGTTCATTCCCAGCACTCGACACTCAGTGGTAGAGTACTCCTGCATATGGAGTCTCGTCACATTTCTGCATCAATTTTGCAGCCACTACCAAATTTCGTGATGGTAAATCCTCTTAGCCGTGAGGGGAAAAATAGGGACGGGTACCCCAGTCCTGAAATCTAGAGTTAGTTTAGCGTGTGAAAGTGGGGAGCCAGACAAAAACCCTGTTAAGGGATCCTGTTTGTTTGCTGGTTTCTGCTTTCGGGGCCCACAACCTTCTTAATAATTTCTAGCGGACAAAGCACCGCTGATGCAAAAAGATGGCCAGATAAGTACGTGCAAGCTGAAGACCGTCAGCTCAAAAGAAAACCGGACTGGTCATCCCTCCGTTATTTTTCCCCCTCACTGGTAAAAAGGGATCTTTTCAATGATCTTCCATCCGGGGTCAACCACATTTTCATCTGCCAAATATTTTCAAAGAAAAGCAAGCGGCACACTTTTTAAACAAAACAAAAACAAAACAGGTGGTTGGGTTTTAACATTTGAAATTAGTTTCCGGGAGCCTCCAAAATCGGCTTCGGCCAATGGTCTGTGTGCTGTAAACTGCGCTAATCCATCTTTTTTGCCATTAAGTAGCAGCTGGCTTATGTCAGCCACGTCGGGCTGTCAATGCAAGAGACGGTTGGCCATTTCCGGCCTCTGCGGAGTGACCCTGGGCTTCCTTAGTGATCTTCTATCCAAATGGTAACCAGGGCCAACCCTGCTTAGTTTCCTGGTGAGACTGGGATAAATCTGGCTCATCCAGGTCAGGGGGCCATTTAAGCCCCAGCTGATTTATGAGGACCTTTATGAGGGTTTTCAAAGACGAGGACAAACAGAGGTGGTTTGCCACTGCCTGCCTCTGCAGAGCAAACCCCAAGCTTCCTCGGTGGTCTCCCATCCAAAGGAGCAGCAGTGGCGTAGTGGTTAAGAGCAGGTGCATTCTAATCTGGAGGAACCGGGTTTGATTCCCCGCTCTTACTGCTTGAGCTGTGGAGGCTTATCTGAGGAACTAGATTAGCTTGTGCTCTCCAACACATGCCAGCTGGGTGACCTTGGGCTAGTCACAGTTCTTCGGAGCTCTCTCAGCCCCACCTACCTCACAGGGTGTTTGTTGTGGGGAGGGGAAGGGAAAGGAGATTGTAAGCCCCTTTGAGTCTCCTTACAGGAGAGAAAGGGGGATATAAATCCATTCTTCTTCTTCTTCTTCTTCTTCTTCTTCTTCTTCTTCTTCTCCTTCTCCTTCTTCCCTTCCTTGGTGGTCTCCAATCCAAATGCTAACCAGGAATGACCCTCCAAGACCTGAGGAGATCAGATTAGTCTGGGCTTTATGGGTTAGCCTGGAAGAAGAAGAAGAAGAAGAAGAAGAAGAAGAAGAAGAAGAAGAAGAAGAAGAAGAAGAAGAAGAAGAAGAAGAAGAAGAAGAAGAAGAAGAAGAAGAAGAGGAGGAGGAGGAGGAGGAGGAGGAGGAGGAGGAGGAGGATTTATACCCCCCCTTTCTCTCCTGTAAGGAGATTCAAAGGGGCTTACAATCTCCTTTTCCTTCCCCACTCACAACAAACACCCAGTGAGGTGGGTGGGGCTAAGAGAGCTCCGAAAAGCTGTGACTAGCCCAAGGTCACCCAGTTGGCGTGTGTTGGAGTGCACAAGCTAATCTGAATTCCCCAGATAAGCCTCTACAGTTCAAGCAGCAGAGTGGGGAATCAAACCCGGTTCCTCCAGATTAGAGTGCACCTGCTCTTAACCACTGCGCCACTGCTGCTCCCAAAAGGTCATGCATCTGTAGGGTTTTCATAGCTGAAAGCACTTTGTGGTGTGGCTGGTGACCCGGACCGAAATCTAGAAAAAAAGAGCAATCCATCCCAGAAGCATATTTTACATTTGGGCATCATTGAAACCCAGTTCCCCGAGAAGATAATCAGAATGGAAATTCATTTTTGAAATTTGTAGCTTCAAGCAAACCCTTTCTGGGCCCTCTTGTCTTCTACGGGTTCCCTGCATGTTATAGAAGATTTCGGGGAACGTACTATGGCCTGCAGTCAGTTTGCCAAGTACACGAACTGGGCCTGTTAGCACCTGCTGAAACTGAAGTCAAGCCCAGTGTAGACAAGATGCGGTGACAGCTGTATTCGACTCTTCCCGACGTCATTCAAAATGCAACAGCAACCACACCGTGGCCCTCAGACTTGAACCAAGGCGATGCGAGTGAGAGGAAGAGGAATTTGAACACATTCACCTCCTCGCACGTGACTTCACAAACCAAAATGAACAGATGTAGCCCCCGGAAGCCAAAAGACAGTTCAAAAGACAAGGGTGTTGGCGTGAGGTTGTGCATGGTGGATGGCGCTTGGCAATTGCGGTGAGCCAGTTAGTGAGGGGCAAGCGGGAGGAGGTATCTGAGGTGGGTTCTGAAGACAGAAGTGTGAAGATAGCTCTGGAAACACTTTTTGGGGGTGGCCATTACAAGGATGGAGAGCATCTTGGAATTTGGAGGCAATGTACACAGCAGCGATCGGACATCTGGAGACACATGCAAACACCACGTCATGCGTCATTCCACAAACCCATGCAACGTCTATTAGAAGAGATGCTATTCGTGCACCAGGACTCACAGAGGCGCTTGCAAAAGGGTGCTTGGTGACTGGGAAATGGAGGGCTTGGCTCCGCACTCTGCTACGGCGAGGCGGAATCAAGGCATAGCGCCGATGAAGCTGAGACACAAACACACGGGAGACACCTTGGACCTGCACAAGTTCCTCGGTTACACTCGCTCTCAAACAAAGCTTCAGTTGGGGTCCCACAACTCTCTGGTGGTCACCCGTCGAGAATTTCATCCATAACCCCAACAGATTTGTTCATGCTCTCTGGTACCCCTCCAAACTTCATAGTACGCTTCTTCGTTTCCACATCTAATTCTTCAAGTTTTGCTTCTAGTTTATTTACGATTCCTCCCGCTCTTTTTCCCCCTTTGGTCGCAATTTTGATATTTTGATCGACCTTTGATAAATTATCTCCCCAGCCTGTTTCTTCTGAGTCTAAATTTCCCATCCTTTGCTCTAATCCTCTAAAGGTCAAGTTTCCCCTTCAGTCGTGTCCGACCCTGGGGTACCACTGCAAGCAGCGATTTCGTAGGGTTAGCCATTTTTGTGGGGTAGTTTGCCATTGCTTTCGGCGGCTATTCTTTACCCCTCTAGCTATGAGCTGGGTACTCATTTACCGACCAAGGAATGGATGGATGGCTGAGTTGACCATGAGCCAGCTGTCAGGATATCTGACCCACAGGGGGCTCGAACTCCTGACCGTGTGAGTGGCAGTGCACGCACTTGATCACTACGCCACGCAGCTCCTCTAATTCTCGAACAATCCTCTAATTAAACATCTAAAGGACACACCATAGCCAACACTTATGCTGCATCTACTTGATTCGTTTCCCCCTGTTTGTGGTCCACACAGGGCACATATGTGCCCAACAGCATTCTTTATGCTGTGAGGGATGCATCAGGACCAAGTGTTTATCTATCCTGCACTCCAACGCTTAATGCTCCACCAGAGGCGTAGCTGGGCCAGAATGTGCCTGGTGCACACTCTGTGTTTTCCACACTCCCCTCCATGGTGCCCTGTCCCCCCTCCCCTGCCCCCCTCCAGCCTTAGTGCAGGCTGGAGAAGTGGCCTGTTCCCTTCAGGATGAAAATGGCCCGGTGGGAACTTCACTTCCCATGAGACCCTGGGACTCGCAAAGTCTCCTGGGAAGTGTAGTTCTCACCAGGCTGTTTTCAGCTTGAAGAAAACAGGCCGCTTCTCCAGCCAGCACTGCTTCACAAAGGTAAGTGTGTGTGGGGTTGTAAGGAGGGACAATTTTCTGGCCCCAGGTGTGCGCCCGGTGCAATGCACACCGCCTGGCCCCCTGGTAGCTCCGCCTCTGTGTTCCACCATTGGGTGAAGCAGCTCTTTCTCTTTACTCTGGAGTCACCATTTTAACCACAACTCCAAAGTGATATTGGTGCTGGGTAATAAGAGGAAGCCTTTAACTTTCACCGTCCTGTAGGACACACCACAAACAGGTATGTCACAAACACAGAGGTCCCTTGCTTTCCATATCCCAAGGATGCCCTATAGCAGACTGTGGCTACCTCCTTCCATCTTTCTTTAAAGCTTCCCCAGCCAACGCATGCAGCTGCTTAGACAAACACTGCTAGAGAAAATGGAGCCTGGTGCAAAATCTGAGGTTTGCTCCCCCCCCCCCCGCCCCGCTCCCGGTTCATTTGTGTTTTTTTTAATTTTTCAATGTTTTTTCAGTTTTTGGCCTGCAGGGGGCACAGTTTTTAGGCTAGCAACATCAAAATTTCAGGGTATCTTTAAGAGACTCTCCTGATGATACCAGCTGGGATTGGTGAAGTTTGGCTCAGGGGGTCCAAAGTTATGGACTCTCAAAGGTGTAGCCCACATCTTCTACTAGCTCCTTTGGGAGTCCATAATTTTGAACCCCCTGAACCAAATCTCAACTAACTTGGGGGATATCATCAGGAGAGTCCCCGGAAAACTCCCTGAAAGTGTGGTGCTGCTATCCTAAAAACTGCACCCCCTGCAGCCCAAAAACTAAAAAACACTAAAAAATACAAAAAATAAACCTGAAAATTTTGCTCCCCCCCAGCACTCGCCTGGTGCAATGTGCACCCCCCCCCCATCCCTTTGTAGCTACGCCTCTGTTTCAGGGTACGAGTTTTTGAAACTCAAAGCTCCCTTACTCTTGAAAGCTCATATCCTTGAAATCTCGTTGGTCTTTAAGGGGCTACTGGACTCAGAGCTGTTTTACTACTGACTGACAAAAGCTACTCTCTGAAATGGCTAGCTAGCACCTGATTAAAAAGCCTTTGCTATTTGCAAAAGGGCATGATTCCCTCTCTTTGCGCGCTGTGGTAAAAAATGAAGGGTTCTTATTAGGGCAACGTGTCAAAAAACCGACGTGAAAAGTTTGGTGAGGGTCTTTGGAGGTGTAACCAACTCACCTCCTGCTTGGCTTTCTCGAACTCTTCAGGTGTTGTTGTAGGAAGCACACAGGGCCAGGGAATAAACAGAAAACGCACGCACAAAACTCAACAGGGACATATCACAAATGGAGAGGAGAGGAGGATGAGAGAAACGGAGACGGGGATGGGACGGGTTGCACATTCTCCGATGGCGTGCCCACCATGAACTTTTGGAAAGCAGAACGTCACAGCATAACCTACCTGAATGCCCTCCTTAAAACCTCCACCCCATTCTCCAAACTAAAGAATCCCAAACGCTGCAGCCTCTCCTCATAAGGAAGGTGCTCCAGTCCCTCAATCATCCTCGTTGCCCTTCTCTGCCCTTCTTCTATCTCTTCAATATCCTTTTTGAGATGTGGCGACCAGAACTGAACACAGGATTCCAAGTGCGGTCGCACCACGGCTTTATATGAGGGCATGACATTTTTTGCAGTTTTATTATCAATTCCTTTCCTTATTATCCCCAGCAAAGAAAGAAAGACGCTGTAATATTCTCCTGCATGTTGTGATCCCCCCCCCCCCATCCCCAGTTCCAAAATATATCTTTCAATGCAGGAATGCATCTGAACCAGGCATCCCAGAAAGGGCGATACTCCCGTGCCAGACTGCGCCAGAGTTTTCTTCAGAGAAGTAGCCGGCGTGGAGGAGAGTTTATACCAACCTTGCACCCCCAAGTGCAAAAACATCTAATTGGGTGAGGGCCGTGTGCGCCTGGACTAAGGGAGGTCCTCACTGGTGGTGACTTGTGGGAAGAGGAGGAAAACATGGTTGGAGAAACAGCCAGTAAGACAGAGACAGAGGGACAGGACGGGACGGGACGGGACGGGTGAGCAGATGGATGAACAGCCAGGAGGAAGCAGAAGACTGTCCACCCACCCCCTTTCTCCAGACCTCAGCTGTTTGATCTCCTGGAAGACCCATTTTGAAAATTGCTGGCTTTTCAGAAGGAACGATGCCCTCTCGGCGCCTGCTTCTATCATCCTCGGCAGTTTGCCGGTCCCCTCTCGGGAGTAGGACCGGATGCCGTCAATCAAAATGGGGCGGGTCATGTTGTCGTTACTGATTTTCGGGGAATCTTAATGGATTTTAATGTATTATTTGATTACGTGGTTTGTTCCACGCTGAATATTGCTTGTCACCGGTTGTTTTTGTTGCACGCCGCTCGGAGCCCTTCGGGGGCAGAGCGGCAGACCAAATTAAATAAACAACAATAATAATAAATAAACAGCCAACTGCTTGCCCCCAGGTCCACAAATTGGGCACTGCCCGCTGCTTCCTCCCAGAATGAGGCAGAACCGGCCAACTGCTTCTCCCCAGGAACAGGTTCATGGAAGTGGGAATAGCTGTCCAGAAGGATGGGGGAACAGGTACCCACCCACCCAGCCAGAAAAACTACCCAGAAGTGAGAACAGACAGTCCCCCCCCCACCCCTCCAACCACCCCTTCATTGGCACTCTGCTGGTTCCAGTCGAAGTATATTTTCCAACAATGTCCCTTTCCCCTCCCCCCCCAGATATGTCACACAAGTGGCACTGTGGTGCCCAACTCAGTTCTTCACCTGGCACAGACATGAGGTTCCACCCACCCCCCCATACACACATGCACACCTACGAGGAAGCCACAGAGCATAAGCCACGTTTCATATCTTTCTGAGTTTGCCTTTTAAAAGCTGGTTCTCTAAGTGTATTCAAGAAACCGCAATTTTTCTGAACAACCCCCCCCCCCCCCCCCCCCAGGCTTCCTGATGGAGATAACTGGAACAATCCTGGCTCCCCAATAATCCAACGTCAAGGTCAGGGAACCATTTGGGGTTCTTGGACATTCTCGCCCCTCTCCGAACTCATCCCTGCAGCCGCCTCAAGGCACCAGTCCCCAGGTAGGAAAAGACCGAGCCCATTCTCAAGGATCCAGGGAGGAATTGTTTGTAGGGGACTCTGCATCGACTCAGATGCTGTCAGGGAAAGGTGTGTAAGACTAGGACCCAGGAGAAGTCAAACAGGCTGGCGAGCCAAGATCCTCGCTCTCAAATTCCGCACGATAAAACATCCCCATGGGACTCGAAGATCATACGTGAGAAGCTCGCCTTGCTCCCGTTTTGGACTACCGCCATTTTCTGCTCTGCCCCGAGAAACTTGGGAACTGAAGGCTGAGGGTGGCGAATCTCTTTGCAGTTCCACGGAGGTTCACGGGAGCCATGAAACGTTCTGAAGCCAGTTTGATGGGATAGACCAGTGGGTGGCGAACCTACGGCACTCCAGATGTTCATGGACTACATGGGCTGGTGGGAATTGTACTCCGTGAACATCTGGAGTGCCAAAGGTTCACCACCACGGGGATAGACTGCATGTGACTCTGGGGATCTACAATTGGGCCCTTGGTCGGCATTCCTGTCCACAGCACCACTCCCCAATCCACGTCAACCCCTTCGAGCAGCCCCAGCATCGTGTCCAGCACGGCTTTAAGTCTACGGCACAGAGACCCCCGAGGCTCTATTTGAGAAGAAGAAGAAGAAGAAGAAGAAGAAGAAGAAGAAGAAGAAGAAGAAGAAGAAGAAGAAGAAGAAGAAGAAGAAGAAGAAGAAGAAGAAGAAGAAGAAGAAGAAGAAGAAGAAGAAGAAGAAGAAGAGGAGGAGGAGGAGGAGGAAGAGGAGGAGGAGGAGGAGTTTGGATTTATATCCCCCCCTTTCTCTTCTGCAGGAGACTCAAAGGGGCTTACAACCTCCTTGCCCTTCCCCCCTCACAACAAACACCCTGTGAGGTAGGTGGGGCTGAGAGAGAGCTCCGAAAAGCTGTGACTAGCCCAAGGTCACCCAGCTGGCGTGTGTGGGAGTGCACAGGCTCATCTGAATTCCCCAGATAAGCCTCCACAGCTCAAGCAGCAGAGTGGGGAATCAAACCCGGTTCCTCCAGATTAGATACACGAGCTCTTAACCTCCTATGCCACTGCTGCTCTTGAGATCTGCTGGGTCACTATGCCACTGAGGTCTCTCGAAGTCTGCTGGGTCATATCTGCAACACCCGCTAGGGTCCCAGCCGGACCAAGATGTCTGAGTTTCTCTGGTGGAAGAAAGCACCAGCAAGTCCAGGGGTCTGCAACCTGTGGCTCTCCAGACGCTGCAGACCACCGAGCAAGTCGCATCGGACTTGTGGCGCCCTGGTTACTCGGTGGCCTGTTTCCCAAGCAAGCTGATCTCAGAAATTAAATCGGATCAACCCTGCTGCGGGCTGAACAGGCCTAATTTCTGTGATCGTGCTAACCTGGTCATGGCTAAGGATCCACAATCCGCAAGGCTGTGCGGCTCTCCCTCTCTCTCATCAGATTTTCCGCTCCCCATTTTCGAGAAGCCACGGCAAGCTGCCAATACAATATGAAGATGGATGCTATGCAGAGGGGGCTTCTCAATACACCCCTGTGAGCCAGGAGACCTGAGTTTAAACTTCATGGGGGTCACGGAATTCCGAAGTGGCTTTCAACAGAGGCAGACGGGTTTGTTAACTGAGCAGGGATGCTGCCCCCGAGAGCTGCGGGAACCCTCGGCAATTCAGCCAGCACCTCTAGGGCCCTGGTAACAATAGCTAAAGATGTAGTGAGCCTATGCCAGTTACACGTTTCTCCAAAGCTCGCAAAATCTGGGGACACCTTGGTTCAGCTTGCTGTAGGCCTGTTTGGGCATTCCCCTCTGACTTGGCCTTTTTGACAAGCCCCCCGAATCTGTAATCTGGGGATAACAATATTGACCTAGCTCCCAGGTTGACACAAGCATTCCTTAATATTGACCTAGCTCCCAAGGAGCAGCAGTGGCGTAGGAGGTTAAGAGCTCGTGTATCTAATCTGGAGGAACCAGGTTTGATTCCCAGCTCTGCCGCCTGAGCTGTGGAGGCTTATCTGGGGAATTCAGATTAGCCTGTGCGCTCCCACACACGCCAGCTGGGTGACCTTGGGCTAGTCACAGCTTCTCAGAGCTCTCTCAGCCCCACCTACCTCACAGGGTGTTTGTTGTGAGGGGGGGGAGGGCAAGGAGATTGTAAGCCCCTTTGAGTCTCCTGCAGGAGAGAAAGGGGGGATATAAATCCAAACTTTTCTTCTTCTTCTTCAAAAGGGAGAGCCCAGCTTTCTTAGGCCCATTCAGCACATGCAGAACGATGCACTTTCGATCCACTTTCAATGCACTTTGCAGCTGGATTTTTCTGTGCAGAATAGCAACATCCACTTGCTAACAACTATGGAAGTGGATTGAAAGTGCCTTATTCTGCAGGTGCGGAAGGGGCCAAAGCCACACACAGTCAGCCAGCTGCATGTCGTGGCCGGCCCCAAACACCCGACCCGCTTCTCATTTGTGCATCCCTCATCCTTGTCTTAAGCAGTTTTATCAAACATTCCTCTCATTCCTCTTTGCCTGCTTCCCTGCTACTGTTGTGTTCGTCATAAGACTGACAGGCAGGGAGCAGATCTGATCTCAGTTTGGCTTCTGTGTCACTGTCCAAACAGTGAAAACAATGGTTAATAATAAATAAAAAAGGGCTGTCCGAACGGGACCTGGTTTCCGTGCAAGCTCAGCTTAAAAGGTCTCCTGGAGGTCGTTTTGCAATGCTCTGGATCCAAAGATACGCCCCCCCACGGGGTGGCCTGAATATGCATCTCTTCTAACGGACTCCTTCCCTAACGGCCCCTTCCGCATGTGCAGGATAACGCACATTCAACCCACTTTTACAATCGTTTGCAGGTGGATTTTGCTATTCTGCCCAGTAAAGTCCAGGTGCAAAGGGCATCGAAAGTGGACAGAAGGGGCCTCTGAGCTCCCCAAACGGAAGCAACCTGCCCTCCCACGCTCTGGTTTTCCCTCATGCAGCACCTCTGTGCCATGCAAGGGGCCATGCGCCAAGACCCTTTCCAAATAATACTATCATTGAATCTTTGATTTAAAAAAATAAAATAACGTACAACCAAAACCTCATCACCGCACCTCTCAAAACGTTGGCGATGCTTTAAGTCCCAGGCGACAGGATCGCACCATTGGGAAATATCTTCAGATGGAAGGGATATTGGGGTCATGTGCCTCTGTCCGGGGCTCCCATTGGCTGTTCCATGGGCTCCTACTGGGCTCTTGAAGGTGGTATCCTCAACTGTTCCCTACGGAGTCTGCTGGCACTTCACCCGGATAATAATGGGTTCTCTGGATCATAACATAACACAGGCTATCTCCCTCTCCTCTAGTGATTTCCTGTGATTTATTAGTTAACTGGAAACTTGCTTTCTCCAAGAAGTCGGCAAAGCTGGTCGACACTCTGTTCTGCTCAAGGCTTGGCTTCCAGGAAATTAAGCTTCTAGGGCCGTGGTGGTGAACCTTTGGCACTCCAGATGTTATGGACTACAATCCCCATCAGCCCCTGCCAGCATGGCCAATTGGCCATGCTGGCAGTGGCTGATGGGAATTGTAGTCCATAACATCTGGAGTGCCAAAGGTTCACCACCACTGTTCTAGGGAGATGCCCTGTTTTTAGCTAGATGCTTGGCTCTCAGTTTTTCTTCCAGCTGGTGGAAGTTTCCCAAGATCAGCCTTTCCCCCACACCTGGCTAGATTTGAGTCAAATAGAGAGCAATACGATCTTCAATCAGCTTTCAAGAGCCCCTTGATCAAATACTTGGAGGACGCTGACTTTTGGAAGCTTATAGCGTGAATGTCCTGCGGGTCTCTGCTGCTAACAGGCTTGAATCTCACTAACTGCAGACTCACGGAAACAGTTTGAATAGCTACTGCTTCTTTGAGGCAGGAATCCGACGGGCCCTGTGAATTCTGGGAGATTCCCCCCAGCCCCATTAGCAAAACAGCAGGCATTCAAACCGGTTTAAAGATTATTGTGTAGACACGGAAAAGACTCGAGGGATCAGTTAGCCCAGAACAGCACCTGTCAGACAAGATGTCCTACCTCGTACCGACCTAACCCTGGGCGTTTCCCCACTCACCCTGATCCCCCTTATGCCGCTCGCTACACTCAGCGCGGAGCATCCCAGGCGCGCGTCCGGGCGTCCCCACGACCCTGCGCTCTGCGCGGGGTCATCAAAAGGCGCCCTTTGCAAGAGTGCCAAGGATGCCACGTGCTGAGGGGGTGCGACAGCGGCAGCGTCGGGGAGGCTGCGCTGTCGCCGCCCCTCTCGTGGGGAGTGCTGGGGGACCCCGCACTACTCTCCTCAAGTAGCGCAGGGCTTAAGATAAGTGGGGAAAGGCCCCCTGAGAAATATCCATCAAATCTTTCTCCTGGAAACCTGCAGATTCCATAGTGTGTTCGGCTGTCCTTTCTGTTGCCAAATAGTTTTTAAGATACTGAAGCTTCTCCCAACACTTTAACCCGCCCTGCCTGCCCCAGACATGAAATTCCTCGCCCTGAATTCCTTCAGCCGAGTCCACAGCAGGAGCCACTGGGAGAGCGCCCTCCCCTCTGACTCTTAAAGCATCTCCAAAAGGTTCCAGAAAAGGAAATCTGCTCCCATCCCCTTTTGGCCAAACCAAAGCAAACCGAAAGAAAAGCACAATAATAATAATCCGAAAAAAGAGTTTTCTTGCTTTGAAAGCAGGCAAGGCTCAGAAAGATTGTGAAAGGTACCACCGTCTACCGACCAGACACGTATATCTCCTTACTCCTACGCTTTTTCTCCAGCCGACGCAGGCGTTTCTCCTCCCTCCGGCGGGCCTCCTCGGCCTCCTGGTGCTGCCGGCATTTGTGGAAGTTCTCGACCACCACCCCGACGAACATGTTCAGGACGAAGAAGCTGACGATCAGGAGGAAGGAGATGAAGTAGAGCAGCATCCATGGGTTGTGATTCTGGCTGGGCTGGCGATGGAGGCAGGAGGGGAGAGAGGAGAGATGGCAGAAAGGGGGATGAATCGGAGATGGGGACAACCGGCAGGGTGGAAACACACCGCGGGATTTGAAACTGGGACCCGAAAACTGCTGTGGATTCAAATATCACAGGTTGCTTTAAAAGCTCTACGGGAAATGGGGCGCCAAACCTTGGGGTAGACCCAGTCGGGAACGTGGGCTGGGGAATAATGTAAATAAGGTAATCCAGAGAACTTGCAAGTTTCTTCAGATAAATTAATTCTATCAGTCTCTACCAGCATGGCCAACTGGCCATGCTGAAAGAGGCTGATGGGAATTGTAGTTCCTGAACATCTGGAGAGCCGCAGGTTCCCTGCACCTCTGCCCTAGAAAGCAGGGGTGGGAACCTCTTGACTCTCCAGATGTTCAGGAACTACAATTCCCATCAGCCCCTACCAGCATGGCCAACTGGCCATGCTGAAAGAGGCTGATGGGAATTGAAGTTCCTGAACATCTGGGCTTGGAGTTTAAACAGCTGTTTCCTCAACCTTTCGGGAGGTCAGGGTACCCTTGACCTCACTCTTCATATCTCACGGTACCCCTGCCGCCACCCTCCACCTTCCCCTCCCATTGCCCCTGCTCCCCACACCGCCCACCTTCCCCTCCCAGGGTGAAGGGTAGCACTGGGGGTGGTGGCGGCTGCTGACCTTGTGACAGGCCCTGCCCCATAGGCCAGCTCCATGTCCTTGCTGGCGCCGGTGGGAGACACCACAAAAATGAGAGAGGGCGGTAGTGTTGGCGTGGTACCCCTGGGACATGCTCATGGCACCCCAGGGTACCAGGGAACCCTGGTTGAGAATGGCTGCCCTAGAGAATGGCCCATATCCAGCTGCGGTCCAGGTGTGGCCCAGGTGGCACATTTATGGCCAAACCAAGTAAGACAGCCAGTCAGGACTGACAGCTACCAAAGGAGGTTCTTTACTGCCACCACTGTGGTTGGGCAGAAAATGGTATTGCAGCTTATAGCTTGGCAAGGTCACTCGGCACAACGGTTCTTCCTGAACGTGAAGAAGCAGAGGTGGGATCCAGCAGATTCTCACCAGTTCCCAAGAGTGGGTTACTAATTATTTGTGTGTGCCGAGAGGGGGTTACTAATTGGGTCTGCTTTTCCGTTAGAAATTCCATTAGGTCCAAAAATTATAAAGTCCTGTTGTTTCCTATGTGGCTGGTTAGTGAAGGTGGAAAACAGGATAATTCTCCCTGTTGGGCTGTTTTAAAAACATGTTTTAGAAATATGGTAAAGTTCCTTGTTTAAGGAAAGTATCCTTCTTTTGATTTCTAGAAACAAAATTAAGTATTTGAAAGTATTAAGTATTTGACAGGCAGTCAATTAGAGGAGAAGTAGTTGTTTCTGTTGGCAGTAGACAATAGGACTTGCTATAATGAGTTTAAATTATGGACAGAAAGATACCAGCTGGAAATTAGGAATTTTTTTTTTACAGTAAGATTTTTTTACAGTAACAGAGAAATTATTAATGCCCCGCCCCTGGAATGCCCGGCCACGCCCCAGTCGTGCAACGCCCAGCCCCACTGGCGCTACGCCACTGTTTGAATCCCACCACCATGGGAACCTGTTACTAAAATTTTTGGATCCCACCACTGTGAAGAAGGCATTCGCTGTTCTTCAGCCTGAAATGAACCGTGGATGGTGACGCCCGGCCCCGCCAAATCGCTCATTTTCAGAGAGCGGCATGGTTTTGGGCACTGCCACAAAGATCTCCACAAAATGGGATCCGAGAACAGCCATGTCTGAATGGGATGTTGCCTCTTATGGCCTGGGCGTTGTTTAAGAGCCACAGCTGCACATGGGGGGTGTGTGTGTGTGTGTCACACTTCTGAATGAACCTGTCACAGATTCCCCCCCCCCCCCCAAGACTTTCACACTTCTTCAAATGCAACTCTTCACAGTGGAGCTAGGCTACACTGTGTGGATTTGAACAAGCCCTTTATACCCCAAGAGAACCTTCTGGAATGGATCTTTAACTCCTACCTGCTGGTCAATGCCCACCGCGTCCAAGCCGTCATACATGATGTTCACCCAGCCATCTTTGGAGGACAAAACGAACAAAGACATCAGGGCCTGCAAAAGCAACCCCCCCACCCCGACAGTCATCCAGGTGGTACGTACAGAATGCAGGGAGAATAGACCTACAATCCAAAGGCACAAATCAAAGAGACCTAGGAAAGATAGGCATATCAATCAAATCAGAATAAGTAGCATCTAAACAACCGAGAGTCAGTGTCGTCTAGTGGTTAGAGCCCCCAATCCTTTTGAGCCTCTGGGGGGAGGAGGCCCATTATCTGGTCATGGCCCACCCATCTGGGGAGGAGGGGGGAAGGAGAGGGGGTTAGGCTCAGCCACAAAATGGCTTCCACGAGAGGTGGAGCCAATCACAAGATGGCTGCTGCAGGTTATTTTCAGTCACATAGTAAAGATGACGATGATGAAGAAGAGTTGGATTTATATTTCCCCTTTCTCTCCTGCATGAAGATTCAAAGGGGCATACAAACTCCTTTCCCTTCCCCCTCACAACAAACACCCTGTGAGGTAGGTGGGGCTGAGAGAGCTCTGAAGAACTGTGACTAGCCCAAGATCACCCAGCTGGTGCATGTTGGAGTGCACAAGCTAATCTGGTTCCCCAGATAAGCCTCCACAGCTCAAGTGGCAGAGCAGGGAATCAAACCCAATTCCTCCAGATGAGAGTACACTTGCTCTTAACCACTGCTTCCACTGCTGCTCCTTATATTGTGGTGGCAGCTCTGGGTTGGGAAATACTTTGGAGATCTTGGATGTGGAGCCTTGAGAGGGTGGGGTTTGGGGAGGGGAGGGACTCCTGTGGGGTCTGGTGCCATAGAGCCCGGTTTCCTAGACAGCCATTTTCTCCAGAGAAACCGATCTCTGTTGTCCAGAGTTCAGTTGTAACAGTGGGAGATGTCTGAAACCTTTGTGGCTGTAAAAGGAAAGTATTTAAAAACCTGTCAATCAAAACATCCGTGGCCAATCAGAAGCCTCACTAGGCAGAGGCCCCATCTGGCCCCACCTACTTTCTAAAAAGACGTGGCGGGTGCCAGAAAAGGTGTCAACAGATGGCCTCGCGCCCGTGGGCACTGTGATGGGGAACTTTGGGGTCCAGTATCCGATTAGGATCTGACAGTCTGTGGTGTGAGTGGAGGGAACATTTACAAGGACGAGGCACGTGGACAAAACCCACCCTGATGTTAATGAGTGCTGAACTCACTCCACGCAGGAGAGGTTTCGGGACTCCGTAATTGGTACTTCCTCATTGGGTTTCCATTCTCGAATTGCACGAGGATTATGCTAGGGTTTGCGTTCCTAGATTGCGTACACACTCTGCACATGCTCAGATATACTGACAGCTTGACATGCTCCAGGGTAGGGCAGGGGTTCCCAGGACTGTAACAGGGATTTGGGCCCAGCCTCAAATTAAACCCTGATACTCCAAAGGAAAAAAAACCCTGGGAATTAATCTTGGTTCCCGTTTTCAATGTGGGCAGCCAAATCCCGCTTTGCTCTCCTTGTAGTTCCTCCCGCCCATTTCCCCGAAAATAAGACCTGCCCCGAAAACAAGCCCTAGCATGATTTTTTGGGATTTTTGGAGGATGCTTGAAATATAAGCCCTACTCCAAAAACAAACTCTAGTTACAGATTCCCCGGCGCAGCTGGTCTGGTCATGTGGGGGGCGCAAAATCATGGGAAATAACCCCTAACGCATCTTTTGGAGCAAAAATTAATACAAGACTCTGTCTTATTTTTGGGGAAACGGGGTAAGATCACGGGTCCTGCTCCACCCCATTGATTAGTGCCAGATTACCAGAGGGGCCCATTTTACCACCCGCTTCCTGCCTCATTTTGGTCTCGGCTGAATTGCTCCGAGAAGCGTCTCTCTGCTCTCGGCCACCACTTCCAATTTTCCTGGCAGGCCCCAGGGCTCAGAGCAGCTGCGCTTTCCTGGCACACTCTCTGATCAGCATGCAAAGGAGAAGCCCCTTTGGGGATTGGGGAGGAAGTGGCTGGCAGAGGGACGGAGAGGAAGAGGGAAGGACAGCCGGAGATGAAATTGAGGCCGGGAAAGAAGCGGCTGGCGGCAAAAGAGAAGCCGCAGTCTTGGAAGCCGGGCAAATCAAAAAAGGGGGGAACAGATGTCACCCTACAAACTGGAATTAAGCACCTAAACGGCCAAGAAAGAGTCAAAGCGGTTTCTAAACATAAAACTGCGAAGTATCAAAAACACGTGTATTTATTGCAAATTCAGATCCTCCACATTTATAAAAGGCCTGTGATTTATTTAGACCAGTGACGGCGAACCTATGGCATGGGTGCCAGAGTTGGCACTCGGAGCCCTCTCTGTGGGCACGTGCACACAGAGTTCATCATGTGGGGGTCAATAATCACCCCCCCCCCACACACACACACATCTAGGCTGGCCTGGGCCACTGAGCACGACGTGCGCGCAGCGCAGTGAGCAGGGAGGACTCGGATGGCGGGCCTGGTGCCCATGTCCTGGGTGCCTGCTGCCTGGGGGGGGGGGGACGCAGAGGTGTCAGAGATGCTAGAGAGGCACAGAGCGGTGCGCACAGGACTTGCTGGAGGCTAGAGCAGGCTGGTCCCTGCTTGAGCGGGTGGGGCGGAGGAAGAGGGAGCCAACTGTTTTTTTCTAAACTAAAACCTCAGCATTCAGGTTAAATTGCCGGGTTGGCACTTTGTGATAAATAAGTGAGGCTTGGGTTGCAATTTAGGCACTCGGTCTCAAAAAGGTTCGCCATCACTGATTTAGACAATGGCCTACATTTGTACAAGGGCCCCTTCCGCACATGCGGACTAATGCACTTTCAATCCACTTTCAATGCCCTTTGCAGCTGTGCGGAAGAGCAAAATCCACTTGCGACCAATTGTGGAAGTGGACTGAAAGTGCATTATTCGGCATGTGCGGAACGAAAGAACTGTCACTGCCCCACTAGCCACATTTTTAAAAATGCAAAAGGGAGCTTAGACAGTTCCCACAGTGGCAGGGAAGAGGATTCTCTGGCTAGCGTCTTCAGTGCGGTATTGCAACTGTTTTTAAAAGGTGTGATTCTTTTCAGTAAGATAGTGGCTGGATCAGCAAGCATACACACTCGTACACAAATGAAGAAAGTGTTCCTGGCCCATGAAGCGTTCCTAGCCCAAAACCGAGAACATAAATTTGATTTGCAAGGCACAGATCGGCACTGAGGCCCCTTCCGCACATGCAGAATAATCCACTTTCAATCCACTTTCAATGCACTTTGCAGCTGTGCACAGTGGTGGGATTCAGTCGGTTTGCACCACTTTGGCAGAACCGGCTGTTAAAATGATGCTTGTAAACAACCAGTTGTTAAATTATTTGAATCCCACCACTGGCTGTGTAGAATAGTAAAATCCACTTGCAAATAATTGTGAAAATGGTAGGATGTTATCAGGAGAAAATACTACTGGAACACAGCCATATAACCTGGAAAAACCCACAATGTTCTAGTGATTCCAGCTGTGAAAGCCTTTGACAATAAATTGTGAATGTGGATTAAAAGTGCATTAGTCTGCATGTGCGGAAGGGGCCCAAGAGAGTCACGTCTTGAGTAGAGAAAGAACCCGCTGCCCAGAACACGACTTTGGTCTTTGTTTTTACCTGCCCCAAATTGTCGAAGTTATACTTTCGCCTGATCCATTTGTAGCGGGCATTGGTGCAGTCGGCTTTTGTGGAAACGTTGCGAAGGTCGTGCCCTTCGCAATGGTAGAATTTGCCTTTGAAGAGCTGTATGGAAGAGGGGAGAAAAAAAAGATTTAACACCAGAGGCAGACAGAACTTCTTTCCTCACCTTGATCTAACTCAGGCAGGACAAGCCATCTCCCCCCCCCCCCCCCGCCCCAAACAGTTGGTAGAAGAAGAAGAAGAAGAAGAAGAAGAAGAAGAAGAAGAAGAAGAAGAAGAAGAAGAAGAAGAAGAAGAAGAAGAAGAAGAAGAAGAAGAAGAAGAAGAAGAAGAAGAAGAAAAAGAAGAAAAAGAAGAAGTGGAGGAGGAGGAGGAGGAGGAGGAGGAGGAGGAGTTGGATTTATATCCCCCCTTTCTCTCTTGTAAGGAGACTCAAAGGGGCTTACGAACTCCTTTCCCGCCTCCCCTCACAACAAAAACTGTGACTAGCCCAAGGTCACCCAGCTGGTGGGAGTGGCACAGGCTAATCTGAATTCCCCAGATCAGCCTCCACAGCTCAAGCAGCAGAGAGGGGAATCAAACCCGGTTCCTTCAGATTAGAGTGCACCTGCTCTTAACCACTACACCACTGCTGCTCACGTAAAAAGAAGAGTTGGGTTTATACCTCACTTTTCTCTACCACTGTCATGCACAATCATATTCTGGGCCCGACCATAATTCCCCTCCTGGTGGGAGGTGGGATATGGTAGTCTGTGTGTCCTCCCTCCCCCCTTGAATGCAGTCCTGGGAATCCACAGCCTATTGTTTTTGTTAGACACCTGGGGTTATTTTCTGTGTTGCCTTGAATGGAGTGGGGCGTGATAAGGAGAGGCCAGCCATGTTCTTTCCCATTGAGAAGGAAGAGTCGAGTTTCTCTGGGACAGGAGGTATTGCTTGGAGTAGGGCGGCAAGTCCTCTTTCCGATATGAAGGGTTTTTTTGGCAGGGTTTCCCAGTTCTGCTAATAAACGTCTGATGCCGCATCATTCCCTGGACTGCTGTTTCTCAATAAAGACTTTTGCTCACTTGGAATTGCTTTTCTTGAACAGTGTAACGAACTAGAAAAGTCCAGGCAAAAGTAACTGTTCCCAGTTCTTTATTGTACTGGCAATCATAGTCGAATACAGGCGATGCGAGTTCTGAGAGACTCAGAACTGCGATAGTAGTTTTAACACAGTAGCAAGCCTCCTTCCCGCCACAAGAAATCAAACAAATTAAACAAAGCATAGTTTCACACAGGCAAGCTGAGATAACGTGGAACCGAAATTCCCCGTCCTAGGCAGACAGCCAGGGCTGACAGGCGGGGAAAGACTCAAGGACAGTGCACACAGTAACAGCATCCTGACAAACAGACCTGACAACCACCAGGAGTCTCAAAGTGGCGGACAAAGGCTTCCCTTCCTCTTCCCACACCAGACACCTTGTGAGACAGGTGGGGCTGAGAGAACAGTGACAGGCCCACGGTCACCCGGCAGGCTTCATGTGGAGGAGCAGGGATTCACCTGGTTCTCCAGGTTACAGGCCACCCCTGTTAACCACTACACCAGGCTGGATTGAACCATACATCAACTGGAGACAAGGAGCTGCCACCCAAAATGATATCCCTGTGTCCAGTGGTGGGATTCCAATAATTTAACAACTGGTTGTTTGCAAGCAACATTTTATCAACCAGTTCTGCCGGTGCAAACCTGCTGAATCCCACCACTGCCTGTGTCTATGTCTTCCAATTCTTCACGAGCGTGTAATAATGCCTGTGTCACTAGGACAGTGATGGCAAACCTTTTCGAGGCCGAATGCCCAAATTGCAACCCCAAACCCACTTATCGCAAAGTGCCCACACGGCAATTTAACCTGAATGCTGAGGTTTTCGTTTAGAAAAAAATGGTCGGCTCCGAGGCATGTGTTACTCAGGAGTAAGCTTGGTGGTAGTCGGTGGCTTTGCTTTGAAGCAACTATGCAACGCTTCCAACGGGTGAATCACGACCCTAGGAGGGTTTACTCAGAAGCAAGCCCCATTGCCAGCAACCGAGCTTACACCCAGGTAAAGGATCGCACTTTAGTTCTTCGCATGAAAATCAGTGGGGTTTAACAGCGCTTAACAGGGTTACCTACACTGCTGCCCCAAAACTAGGTCTTAGGTTTAATGCTAATAATCGAGCCCAGTGGCCCAGGCCAGCCCAGATGTGGGGGGGGGGGGAGGACTCTGCGTGTGCCCACAGAGAGGGCTCTGAGTGCCACCTCTGGCAGCCGGGCCATAGGTTCGCCACCACTGCACTAGGAGATTCTGATTCCTTCTGCACCCTAGCTAACAGCATTTAATAACGTGGAGTGGGAAGAAGCGGTAACGAAACACACAACTCCATGTTGTCATGTCACGATGTCAGGGAAAGTGTACGCTGTGTGTTCAGGAGCACACACAGATATGCCGTTTTTGGCAGAAGCTCTGTCGCTAAAGTAACTTGCAATTCTGCCCTTTGACACCAGTAAACGTGCTCATGGACTTCATGGAGTTTTGAACTGGAGTTCCTGGGAGGTTTCCATAATGCACAGCGGGCCCGTCTGGGGCAATGTTACCTGCACTCCCAAGATGCCGAAGATGATGAAGAACGCACAGCAAATGAGCACGATGTTGCCGATTGGTCGGAGGGAGGATATCAGTGTCTCTACCACCAGCTTCAGCCCCGGAGCTCTACTTATGACTCTGGAAGAAGGGAAGAAATAAAGAAAAATCAGGTTGGGCAACACAAATCCAGTTCCTCTGGAGGGTCAACAACAGGACATAGACACCAAGGCCTTCCCCTGATAAGGACCTCAGAAGAGCCCTGATGGATCAGACCAGGGAGGATCCATCCAGTATCTCATCACACAGTGATCAACCAGTTCCTCTGGAGAAGACCAGTGGAGGTCCATCTAGTATCCTGTCTCGCATTGTGGCTAACCAGTTCCTCTGGAGGGTCACCAACAGGGCATATCAGGCCTTCCCCTGATAAGGACCTCAGAAGAGCCCTGCTGGATCAGACCAGGGAGGATCCATTCAGTCCAGTATCTCATCACACAGTGATCAACCAGTTCCTCTGGAGAACCACCAACAGGGCATAGAGGCTGAGGACTTCCACCAAAAGAACCTCAGAAGAGCCTCCTGGATCAGACCAGTGGAGGTCCATCTAGTACAGCATCCTGTCTTGCACTGTGGCCAACCAGTTCCTCTGGAGGGTCACCAACAGGGCATATCAGGCCTTCCCCTGATAAGGACCTCAGAAGAGCCCTGATGGATCAGACCAGGGAGGATCCATCCAGTATCTCATCACACAGTGATCAACCAGTTCCTCTGGAGAAGACCAGTGGAGGTCCATCTAGTATCCTGTCTCGCATTGTGGCTAACCAGTTCCTCTGGAGGGTCACCAACAGGGCATATCAGGCCTTCCCCTGATAAGGACCTCAGAAGAGCCCTGCTGGATCAGACCAGGGAGGATCCATTCAGTCCAGTATCTCATCACACAGTGATCAACCAGTTCCTCTGGAGAACCACCAACAGGGCATAGAGGCTGAGGACTTCCACCAAAAGAACCTCAGAAGAGCCTCCTGGATCAGACCAGTGGAGGTCCATCTAGTACAGCATCATGTCTCGCACTGTGGCCAACCAGTTCCTCTGGAGGGTCACCAACAGGGCATATCAGGCCTTCCCCTGATAAGGACCTCAGAAGAGCCCTGCTGGATCAGACCAGGGAGGATCCATCCAGTCCAGTATCTCATCACACAGTGATCAACCAGTTCCTCTGGATGGCCAACAACAGGATATAGAGACCAAGGCCTTCCCCTGATAAGAACCTCAGAAGGGTTGGTCCATTAGTCCAGCAACCTTCTGGGTTGGTCCATTAGTCCAGCAACTTGTCTCACACAGTGGCCAACTTCAGAACAGCCCTGTTGGATCAGACCAGTGAGGATCCATCTAGTCCAGCATCCTGTCTCATACAGCGGCCAACCAGTTCCTCAGGAGGTCCAACAATGAGGCACGGAGGCCGAAGCATTTCTCTGAATCTTTACCTTATTAAGATTGAGAATTACCTTATTGAATAATTACCTTATTAACATTAAGAATGTTTTCCCCTCCGCTGTACTTGAGGGTAGATATAGAAGACTGCCTCTTGAAGAGTGTGTCTGCCCTTGTGGGGGATGGGAGTATTGCGACGACAGGGCATATCCTTTTTGATTGCAAACTTTACAGCAATATTAGAGAATCCTTGACGAATAAAATCATTGCACAATTTAGAGGGAGGGGTCAGAATATTCTTCTATCACTTATCCTTGCAGGTAAGGATTATAAAATTATTCTTAATGTTGCTAAATTTGGAAGGGCGAGGTATCACATCAAGAAAGCTGCTGGAAACAACATTTAAGGGTTGTAATTTCTGGAACATATAAGATTATTATGTTAGGTTTGGGATTATTTTAAATGTAAGGGGAATTTTAAAACAAACTTTGAATTTTATATGTTCTAGCCTGAAATTAATTAGCATGGAGATGAAAGACATGATAGATATGTGAATGGTGTTGTTCATATTGGTGTTTTATATTCTGCAATTGTCCACTTATCTGAAATTTTGAAGTTATATTTTATGTATTTGTATACTCTATTGAATTGAGTTTGTTTTAACAGCTGAGGGTACACCAGAATTGTAGATGGGTATTTTATTGACAAAGTGATGTAGAAAGCTTTTGAAATGCTGGTCTTTGACCGTAAATAAACCATTCATTCATAAATAAACCATTCATTCAGCATTTCTCTTATAAGAACATCTGAAGTGAACCAGACGAGGCTTGGAGTTCTCTCGGATTATTCTGCTGGTGGGTGGAACAATAATGACAACAGCTTACCAGAATATACAATCCAATTAAAATTGCTTTTTTTAAAAAGCAGGTTTGGAACATTTCTTCTTTTTCTGGATTGTTTCTGAAAGAAAGAAATCAGTTCCCTCTACACACAAAGCCCACTCAAAGCAAACCCCGGGAACACCTCAAATAAAATCTTGCTTTCGCTCCCAGTGAGAAATTTTCTCTTAAGCGGAGCACGTGGGCGGAGGGGCATTTCTTTCTCTCTCCTGTGTCACGATCAGCCCGTTTCTCCACTAAGAACCTGCGCTGCGCTTGACCCAGCTGCGAGGTGGGTCATCGGTATTTGGGGCTTGTAATACTTGAACCCATGGTCATCCAATTAAATTGACGGACAGCAGACTCGCTACAGAACAAGAAAAACAATTCCTCTTTCTCCACACAGCCCATAAAGAAAACACCAAATCCGCCGCTGCATGATGCCTGGATTTGGGAACAGCACACACAGTTGTAGACAGGGTATTGGAAAAGGATTTGGGAGACTCGGGTTCAAATCCTCCTGTCCCCACCATTAATGCTCTTTGCATTATTCGCTTTCGTTAGTCACTTTCCCTCAGTCTAATTTACCTCAAAGGTTGTGGTGAGGGTAAAATGAAGGGGGGAAGAACAATGTCGTTAGCTGCTGTGGGCTCCCCAAACCAGGGGGAAACGTATAAATGCTTAAATGAAACAAAAACAGCCACAGTGATCTTCCATTTTCAGAGGCAGCGTTCCTCTAAATATCTGTTATGTGCATCTCTGCTGTTAGGCTGGTTGGCCACTGTGCAAGAAGGGATGCTGGACCAGATAGACTCTCCCTGGTCTGATCCAGCAGGGCTCTTTTGAGGTTCTTCTCAGGGGAAGGCCTTGATCTCTACATCCTGTTGGTGGACCTTCAGAGGAACTAGATGGGCACCATGTGAGAGGGGATGCCGGACTAGGTGGACCCTCACTGGTCTGATCCAGCAGGGCACTTCTGAGGTTCTTCTCAGGGGAAGGCCTTGATCTCTACATCCTGTTGGTGGACCTTCAAAGGAACTGGTTGGCCACTATGTGAGATGGGATGCTGGACCAGATGGTCTAATCCAGTGGTGGCGAACCTATGGCACTCCAGATGTTCATGAACTACAATTCCCAACAGCCCCTGCCAGAATGGCCAATTGGCCATGCTGGCAGGGGCTGATGGGAATTGTAGTCTATGAACATCTGGAGTGCCGCAAGTTCGCCACCACGGGTCTAATCCAACAGACCAGATGGTCTGATCCAACAGGGCTCTTTCAATGTTTTTAGGACTAGCTGGACTACTGGTCTGATCCTGTTGGGGTTCTTTGATGCCCTGAATCTCTTCCACGCCTCTGGATCTGCCTGGTTCAGTTTTGCAGACATTTCACAAGGAAAAAGCACGACACTGTGCTGGTCTGGTTGATGCCTCTCGAAACGAAACTGTCAGCGACTGCAGCGCTTGACATTTTGTAGAGAAACTAAATCGTTCTTCGGTGACACAGAATGTAAAGCGTCCCCTGACGGTCGGGACTTCCTTAGGATGATTTCTTGCCATGGCTCAAATACAAATGGACTGCAGGCCAACCCTTCCGGGGGCGGGGGGGGGGGGAGATGTGCTCATTTAGAAACTGCGGGGCTGTTTTGCAATGTTACTCATCACGCAGATGACGGGGGCTTGCCCGCTGCAGAAGCTTCTGATAAAAGTGTGTGCCGAGGGCACAGCATTTATCTCGCCACTAGTACCCACACAATAACCTTCTCGGCTGCAAACAGGCCCAGGCTTTCTTGAAGCCCTAGCAAGATAATTACATGTGAGGTTTTATCTTGGGCCGTCTAGTCAGGTGAGCCAAGAATTATTTTTGCAAGATGACAAGCGCCCTCTCCTTGGCCCGCAGGGCACCCCAAACGCAAATACTTTATATTCACACTTCTCCGGTTTGAGACGATAAACGACAGAGAGCTCGAAAGTTCCCAGACATCAAAACGAGACGGGGAGCAGGGGTCATCCTGGCTGTTCCAAAGCATGACAGCACAGCCATTATCCTGAAGCATAAACTAACTATATGATAAGTGGAGTTCGGCAAATTGCGGGGGCTGCCCACGGAGGCATCTGGGAGATATCTGTGGCTCTGGGAAGCGGATGCCGAGTTATAATCTGGTGCCAACTGGGGGGAAGGAATATCTGCTCTTAGAAAATCTAGCCAAGATATCAGAGGGGCTGGTTAGAACCAGTGGTGGGATCCAAACATTTTAGTACCAGGTTCCCATGATGGTGGGATTCAAACAGTGGCGTAGCGCCAATGGGGATGGGCGGGGCATTCCGGGGGCGTGGCCAGGCATTCCGGGGGCGGGGCATTAATCATTTCTCTGTTACTGTAAAAAAAACTCTTAATGTGTAAAAAGTTCCTAATTTCCAGCTGGTATCTTTCTGTTCATAATTTAAACTCATTATAGCAAGTCCTATCGTCTACTGGCAACAGAAACAACTACTTCTCCTCTAATTGACTGCCTGTCAAATACTTAATACTTTCAAATACTTAATTTTGTTTTCAGAAATCAAAAGAAGGATACTTTCTTTAAACAAGGAACTTTACCATATTTCTAAAACATGTCTTTAAAACAGCCCAACAGGGAGAATTATCCCGTTTTCTACCTTCGCTAACCAGCCAAATAGGAAACAACAGGACTTTCTGATTTTGGGACCTAATGGAATTTCTAACGGAAAAGCAGACCCAATTAGTAACCCCCTCTCGGCACACACAAATAATTAGTAACCCACTCTTGGGAACTGGTGAGAACCTGCTGGATCCCACCTCTGGTTAGAACCTCTAAAAATCCCAAATGACAGGTACTTTAGAGACCAAGATTTTCGGAGTATGAACTTTCAAAACTCAAAGCTCCCGTTGTCCGATGAAGGCTATCTGATGAAGGGAATTTTTGATTTTAAAAGCTTATACCCTGAAAATCTGGTTGTCTGGACCCGGATACACCTGTTCTACTGCAGAACAATGTAGCTGCCCTCAGAAACTACCTAAAAATGTTTTTCATCTCCCTGGCATGTAATGCTTCATCTGTGTTCATTTCTCTCATCTGCCATTCGAATGATTCCTCTTTAATGCTTAGTGGTCTCAATGCTGAACGGACTCTGCTGTGAACAGCTGTTTTTCTTGCGACTAACTGATGATTTTCCCTGTCCGCTGCCTGTTGAGCGCTCGGTTCTCAGGCAGGTTATAAGAACGGAAATAAATAAACCCATTGTGCCTTCTGGCTTGTCTGAAACTGAGGCAAAACCGCAGCCAGGAGGCCAAACGTGCTCACGTGAATGCAGCAAGGTGGGGAGAAGTTGCCGTCCTCCAGAAGATGTTCTTGATCATCAAATCTGGTCCCTGCTCCAGTTTGCTTTCTCAAGTGACAGAGACCCTAATCCCTGCCCACGTCCTGACTAGGAACGCCACGGGCCCCAATCCAGCCATTACCTCAAAGGCCTCAATGTGCGCAGGAGTCTCAGGACCCGGAGGATGCCCAGGATCTTTGCTCCGCCTGCAGACGCCATGGAAACGATGATGTCTATGATGGAGACGAAGACCAGCATGCCGTCCAGCACGTTCCAGCTGCTCTGCAGGTAGGTGTGTTTCCCAGAGAAGAAACCCAAAGCGATGACCTAAAGAAGGGGAGGAGACAGCGTTAGAGCTGGGACTGCGCCTTCTCTGTGGTTCTGTGAAGTTAGACATCTTGTGCAATCGCATGGTGGTCTGAAGCCCAAACAAGAGATCACCCAACAAGCTGGCTGCAGGAAGCTTCTGTCCAGGGACCCGGCCCCAAACAGCCAGGAGTAAGCCTAGAGCCATAGGGAGGAACTTGAGATTGCTCTATCAGTTTTCGCCAGCATGGCCAATTGGCCATGCTGGTAGGGGCTGATGGGAATTGTAGTCCATAACATCTGGAGTGCCAAAGGTTTGTCACCACTGGCCTAGAGGGCCAGGAGAAGCCCGGGGTTGAAGACTTACCTGACAAAGGAGAAAGGTGAGTGGACTAGTTAGACCCAGGGACTGAGGGTGCCTGTGAAAACAATCCTAAAACTTGCTGAGGCTCCAAGATTCCACCTAGAGTAGGGAGGTTCAACCTGGTGGGCTTCACATAAATTATGGATACAATTCCCATCAGCCCCTGCTGCAGCAGGGGTTGATGGGAATTGTAGTCCATGAACCTCCGAAGCGCCAGAGTTGGATACCTCTGACCTAGAGGAGCTGGGACCTTAGACTTCATTACGAGAAAGGTGTTTTGAACCATTCCACACTGGTGCATTCTGCCAGTTCTAATCTTGTTTGGACAAAGGGCGAGCTGGCTTAAGACCAGACTGGGTATTTGTCGTGGCGGCGTAGAGCCATTGCCGGGAGCGTGGTGTAGTGGTTAAGAGCAGCTGACTCTGATCTGGAGAACCCAGTTCGATGCCAAGCTGCTCCACACGAGTGGCAGATTCTTGTCTGGTGAACTGGGTTCTTGTCCTTGCTCCTGCACATGAAGCCTGCTGGGGTGACTTTGGGGACTTGCCTGGGGTTGGAGGAATCCGCTTGTCATTCACAGAAAGGAGACGGGATAAAAGTCAACTCGAATTAGCATAAATAGCCGCATGTTTGGGACCTTCCTTTTTCTGTTCAGTGGAAATTGGGTATGCAGGAGGTAGGGCAGGGGCTTAGAGCTCCTTCAGCATTGCTACTGCAAGGAACTTTGCACATGTGCTGAGGAACCAGATTGGTAATGTGTTTAGCCCATTTACAGCAACTGTACTGCTTTTAATTCAAACCCTGGTGTGGTTTGTCGTGTGCTTTTCCTGTATTTTTAAATTTTTGCTTTCCATCCGTCCCGATTGAACCCCGACCTCTCTTTCTCTTCCCTTTACTCTTTTTCTTCTCCAAAGACTTTTTTAAAGCTTCGCTGAGCAAAATCTATTTCTTGGTAAGAATTCCCTTAACCTTTCCCCCCTGTGCCAGAACACATGGGTTCTTATGGGTTTAGTTATAAATTATCTTGCTATCGCTATTGCAGGCACCGGAAAAGGGTCAGTCTAGAGCAGGGGTGTTCATGAACTACAATTCAGTGACTGGCCCAAAGTCACCCAGCAGGCTTCATGTGCAGGAGTGGAGAATTGAACCCAGTTGTCCAGATTAGAGTCTGCCACTCCTAACCCACTATACCACACTGACTCTCAAATATACAATCATTGCACTAAAATAATTCACGAAAGAGCCAGAATTACAATTCAGTGACTGGCCCAAAGTCACCCAGCAGGCTTCATGTGCAGGAGTGGAGAATTGAACCCAGTTGTCCAGATTAGAGTCTGCCACTCCTAATCTACTATACCACACTGACTCTCAAATATACAATCATTGCACTAAAATAATTCACGAAAGAGCCAGAATTACAATTCAGTGACTGGCCCAAAGTCACCCAGCAGGCTTCATGTGCAGGAGTGGAGAATTGAACCCAGTTGGCCGGATTAGAGACGGGCACTCCTAACCCACTATACCACACTGACTCTCAAATATACAATCATTGCACTAAAATAATTCACGAAAGAGCCAGAATTACAATTCAGTGACTGGCCCAAAGTCACCCAGCAGGCTTCATGTGCAGGAGTGGAGAATCGAACCCAGTTGTCCAGATTAGAGTCTGCCACTCCTAACCCACTATACCACACTGACTCTCAAATATACAATCATTGCACTAAAATAATTCACGAAAGAGCCAGAATTACAATTCAGTGACTGGCCCAAAGTCACCCAGCAGGCTTCATGTGCAGGAGTGGAGAATCGAACCCAGTTGTCCAGATTAGAGTCTGCCACTCCTAACCCACTATACCACACTGACTCTCAAATATACCATCATTGCACTAAAATAATTCACGAAAGAGCCAGAATTACAGCTTCGGCTCAGAGTTATCCAATGTTGACGGGAAGCTGCAGGTTCATCATGACAGCTGTTGGACAGCTTCGAGCTGAGCTTACTGCGCCCATCGCAAGAGAACAGCTGGAAATTGGCTTCAACTGGCATTTTAGGACAAGGGCTGGGAATCTGCCCCCACAAAGATATAGGGAACAATCTGCCCCTTTCTCCATCTGATCATATGTGGGGAATTGGGGGATGGATGGCATGCTTACCTTAACCATCATCTCGACAACAAAGATGGCCGTGAAGATGTAATTGGAGACGCTCAAGAATATCCGCTCCTGCAAGAGAGAAACAGAGGGTGGCTACCTCAAAGCGGGCTCCGAAGCCACTCTTGTGCCCGCGACTGTTCAATGGGAATCCTTGTTTGCATCCCCCTGAGATGTGCCACAGTCTCACCGCTGCCTGCTGTTTGCACACGAAACATCTGAGAGAACCCTGTGGAATCTGATCAATTTTCAACTGAGCCCGGTGTACTGTTTCCAATGGAGGACAGCCAGAGGGCCCCCGGAAGGAATCCGAGCAGGACACATGGTGGAAGTATTTCCCCCCAGACCTACCTGGCATTCAGTGGTAAACTGCCTTTGGACATGGAGTAATAGGCATGGCCAGACCTGCCATCCATGAATTTCTCAAGTTTCCTCTTGAAGCTTCCCAAGCACACGGAAGCAAATTGGTCTTTGCCACTTGGAAACGGGTAAGCTCTTTTTGTGATCTGCGCACCTCTTCCTCCCCAGACTGGGAATGGCGAGTGAATTCTGCCCCCAATGACCTCTTGCTAGCCACACACTAACTCAGTTGTCCTTTTGACTCCTGCTTGCTTCAGCATGGAAGTGCTGGAGCAGAGGTGTGAACCGAAAGGTCCCTCGGTCTCTGGGCCTGAGGCTTGCCTCTGGCGCATTTAAGCAGACGAGTCCCTAAACCCACAGCCAGCCCGATAAGCGTGTTGTTTCTTTGTTTATTTTGCTGTCGTGAGCGAAAAGCAAGAAGACAAATATTTAACTCTCTATGTAAAAAGAAATAAATTTCTCCCCTGATAGGGAGGAGTTTTTACATAAGGGTTGTATTAAAGTTTTATGGATTTTGTTGTTCGATACGTTGTTCTAAGAACAGGGAGTGTGAAAGGAAGAGAGTTTATTCAAACACAGAGCATCTCCATGTGCAGCAGAACCAAAGTGTCCGAGAGCCTAATGCGGGAATGGATCGGATCCCCCCCAAATGCCACTGTTTTGACCCAATTTCCTCCCACCCAATGACAGATCGGTATAATAAATTAAAAGGCAGCCAATCGATTCTCAATGTGTTTGAACTTTAGCCCGGGATCTTTCCAACAGGATCTCCCAGCAAGATTTTGGAAATCCGTGGGTCTCACCGTACTATTGGGATCGATATCCGGTCTCTCCAGTGCAATGGTGATACAGTTCAGAAATATGAAGACCAGAACCACGTGGTCAAACATCTTGTGAGCTATAACCTTCTGGCACGTGGCCCGAAGCCTGCAATTGGAGACAGAAGGAAGAGGGGAGGTTACAGCTCTGTCTGGAAGCCCCGGGGTGCCGATGGGTTATTTTGGGCGACAAGCACCTTAGATGTTGGGCAGCTGTATGCCACAACCAGCCTCCTTGGGGTTGTTAGCAGTGACAGCCACAGGCACGTGAGGAGAGACAGCTTTCTTGGGCTCCTGTTCAGGGTTACCCCTCGCTCACCTACCTACGACGTGCTTAAAAGCCGAGAGGGACAAGGACAGCATTTTCACACGCGTGTGCAATGCCGGGGAAGACTGCTCTTTTCTCCTTCCTGCTCTCGCAAAGTGCCGGAGAGCCACAGCAGAGGGAGAGATTCCCAAACCCTGCTGCTCTTCTTAGCTGTGGACCCGAATTCAGACAGAATTCATCAGAGGGCTTCTGAGACGTTGTGTCTGAGACACTTGCCTGTGCAATCTTTTCTATGAAAAACCTGGAAGTGACAGAAGGTTGCTCTGGAATCCCCCGGAACTCTATGGCTTTATCATAGAGTCTCCGGGAATTCCTAGAGCTACCCTTTGTCACAGCTGGGTTTCCCCCAGAAAAGGTATGACATCTTGCCCGTCCATGCTCCTGTTTGCGATCCTCCCACTGGTTGCCAACTATGGGCTGTAAAACTCTACAATGAAGGTACCTAGGTCTGAGCTGAACCCCCCCCACCCCCGGTATGCTGCCAGTCCGGCGGGCCTGATGCATTCTGGCACACTTTGCTTGGCCTCTTCCGCACATGCAGAATAATGCACTTTCAATCCACTTTCACAATTGTTTGCAAGTGGATTTTGCTATTCCTCACAGCTGCAAAGTGCACTGAAAGTGGATTGAAGGTGCATTATTCGGCATGTGCGGAACAAGCAAGAATGAATGAATGAATGAATGAACAGAGGCCTGAGCAAATAGCTTTTGTGTCCTCCTCCAGCCCTTTAACTCTTTATTTATTTATTTATTTATTTATTGGTTCCACTTTTATACCGCCCTCCCCCGGAGGGCTCAGGGCGGTTCACAACATAAATACAAACAAGTGGATACATAAGATAAAAATACTAAAAATTATTATCAATTAAAATGCAGCGCTACAGATCATAATCATTTAAAAAAACAGATGGCGTCCAACCCATAACTCCTCTGGTCCCTCTGAGAGGGGAACAGCGGGTCTCAGCTGTTAATGGGCACCTATCAGCAGCCGGCCTCCCCAAAAGCCCGGCGGAATAACTCAGTCTTACAGGCCCTGCGGAACTCGTGTAGGTCCCGCAGGGCCCGGACAGCTGGAGGAAGAGCATTCCACCAGGCAGGGGCCAGGGCCGTAAAAGCCCTGGCCCTCGTGGAGGCCAGCCGCATCATAGAGGGGGCGGGGATCTCCAGTAAATTGGCCTCTGCCAAGCGCAGAGACCGACGTGGGACATATGGGGCCAGACGGTCCCTAAGGTACGAGGGTCCCAGACCGCGTAAGGCCTTAAAGGTTAACACCAATACCTTGAAGACGATCCGGAATTCAACTGGGAGCCAGTGCAAGCGGTGCAACACGGGCGTGATATGATCTCTAGAGGCACCGCCCGTGAGCAAACGAGCCGCCGCATGCTGGACCAGTTTCAATTTCCGGATCAACTTCAGGGGTAGGCCTGCGTAGAGCGAGTCACCACTTTGCCACCACTTCTGGAGATAATTTGTGCTTTTTGAGGATTCCTGACTCCCTTTTCTTGTAGTTAATATACAAAATTGTGCTTCGCGGCATACCATACGTAGGGACTCTGACTTCATCTGTGGACAGGGTTTGAACGTCAACACACAGGAGCCAGGCCATTTCCTAGTTCATAGGCTGATGTTTTAGATTGGGAAGGTTGAAAATAAAAGGTGGAATTTGCCCTGCCAAAATTGATTTTGCACCCTATAAATCAGGGGTGTCCAACTCTGGTGCTTCAGATGTTCATGAACTACAATTCCCATCATCCCCTGCAGGGGATTGTAGTCCATGAAGCGCCAGAGTTGGATACTCCTGCTATAAATGCACTGTCTAGAGCTGGGGTTGCCATCCTGCAGATGGCAGCTGGAGATCTGGCATTCCAACCAATCTCCGGATGATACAGCGCAGTCCCCCTGGAGAGAACGGCTGCTTCAAAGGCTGAATTCAATGGCATTATACCCTGAATTTCCCAACACAAAACTGGCCACCCCATCGACAGGCTGGGAGATGCTGGGAGGTGCTGGGAGATGCTGTCGATGGGGTGGGCGAGAGGGCTGAACAGAGCACCTCCAGACGCTGATGGCTTTTTGTGCAGACAGCTCCCGAGCACAACGTGCTGGACCGTGGAAAACGCAGCAAAAACGTGACATCTGCGCACCTCGGATGTGCAGCTCTTACCGGTTCTGCGGCGAAAACAGGTACAGGGCCCAGTCTTCGTGCGTCCGGCACCACTCGGGTTTGAACGGCCCCAAAAACCTCCGGATCCGGTAGCAATAACTCTGGAGGGGAGGCATGGCTCGGTCATTTCTTTTGCCAGTGAGTCATTTTCCATCCCTCTAACACCCACGCCCCTCAAGGGTCCCACCGCTGACCTTGTTCCATTCATCCCATCTGACGCTCTCGCAGGTCAGTGCCATTCTTACAGGGGTTTAAAAATCAGTGATTCTGTAGTACATTATGGCAACATTGAATGCATAATTGAATACATAGTCTGAAGGTTAGCAAAATGGTGATTTTGGACAGTTTGGCGTTTTTGATTCCTATGGTCTTATGGCCAGCAGGCACCGCTCACAAGAGGTCCAACTTCAAATCCTGCCTCTACCACCAACTCAGCAAGTTACATATGCTTATATCAGAGACCACAAGCAGAAAAACAGCAGCTCAGGGACAAATGCACTTACATCGGAGACCAAAGCAGAAAGACAGCAGCTCAAGGGAAATACATTTATACCACAGTCCACAAGTAGAACAACAGCAGCTCAGGGACAAATACACTTACATCAGAAACCACAAGCAGAAAGATAGCAGCTCAGGGACCAATGCACTTCCATCAGAAACCACAAGCAGAAAGACAGCAGCTCAGGGACAAATGAACTTACATCAGAAACCACAAGCAGAAAGACAGCAGCTCAGGGACAAATGAACTTACATCAGAAACCACAAGAAGAAAGACAGCAGCTCAAGGACAAACGAACTTACATCAGAAACCACAAGCAGAAAGACAGCAGCTCAAGAGAAGTACATTTATACCACAGTCCACAAGCAGAAAGATAGCACCTCAGGGACAAATACACTTCCATCAGAGACCACAAGCAGAAAGACAGCAGCTCAAGGAAAACAAATGCTTACATCTTCCAGGTCATCGTCATAGTCAAGGGGATCATCTTTTTGGCCGTCCACGTGCAAGTAGAACTCATTGGGGATGTGGACCATCTTGCCGTTGCAGTCTTGGTACTCGGTGGGCACCACGGCCATGGGGCTGACGCTCAAGGAATGGCGCGTTCCGGGCACCTGGAGAAGTTCCGGCAAGTCCAGGGCCCCTCGGCAATCCAGGGACTCCGCCCGGCGGTGTAAAGGGGGACGGCTGACGGCGCTGAGCTTGGTGTCTTCTGATTCGTCATCTGTACTGCCTTTCCCTTCCCCAGAGAGCAAGGATTCACGTTCCCCAGACTGGCTCTTCTTCTTGAGGCTCGGGGCACGCCCCAGACTGTTCCAACTAGAACGGCGGCTGCCCCAGTTGCTGCCTGCCCCCCAGTTTACACAGGGGGAACTGCGGAGGCTGGACTGAGAGGGGGGAAAAGCACGTCAGAGATGCAGGGGAGTGGCGGGTAGCAAAAAAAAATCCACTCCTTTTACACCATTTTTGTTTAGTCCCTCTTTCCCCAAACTTGCACTCCAGGAGGTCTACAATAACGATGCAAAACAATATACAATAAAAATCCGTAGCAACTAACGCTTGTAAATAAAAATTGGTTGGCAGGAAACACCCAAAGCCCTTCTGAATAATTTCACCCTTTGTGTTCATTTTATCATTTTGGCATACAAAATTTATATTTCACCTTTCCACCCCCGTGAGGGCTGGAAGGCAGCTAGTGAATTGCAACATCCCCGATAAAAATCACATTTTAACCTGTGGAAGCTCAGCATCATAGATGCCTGGTTAGCCAACGGCAGCAATTCATGCTTGCTGAAGTTTCTGAACTATCTTCAAGGGCAGCACCAGTAGTCTAGTCTGCTACAGTAGTCTAGTCTGAAGCTTATTTTGCCACGAATTACATTTGCTGGGTTCAAGGAAGGGGCCAGATGCTGAACTTAACACAACTGACAGAAGACAGTATTTGTGATTCTCCTCAACCCCTTTTTCTCCAGTAAATATGACCTGGGAGGAAATACTCCACCCCCGTGGTTCCGAAAAGCAGCCAACTCTTTGGGAAAAGAAAAGCATTCTTTTCTTTTTGTTAAATAATGAAAGATCCCTCAGCTGCTTATCTGTCTTGCTTTCAACCAGGAGGAAACAAGGGAATTGTTGCTGCCTGGGGCATCCGTCAGGATGAAGGCAATTTCATCTTGAAAGAGAATTACAGCACTTCTGAAATTTGTGAGGCAGAGATTCTTTCGTCTCAGTGTCCATGGGGCCTCTGAGGTGCATCCCAAAATCCACTGCAGATTCCGGGTCTGACTCTTCCGCTGCATTTAGGGGAAGCCAAGAGGCACAGGACGTTTTGGGGAAGCTGGTCAGTTAAGCTGCACATGTGTTAAGTTAAGTTACGGCTCCTTCTGCCATGGGTGGAAGGTGCCTACTTAAGTGTGGTATAGCCTTCCCCAACAATTTGGCAATATTGGGACTGCCTTCAGTATGAGACAGTCACACTTCGAGATTTGGTGGGGAATTAGTATAGAGGTTCAATTGGGCAAATCCACTGATCTCTCCCAAACGTGCCATGGTTAAAGTGTTGGCCTCGGGTCAGGGAGATCCGGGTTCGAATCCCCACTCTGCCACAGAAGCAGGCTGGCAGACCCTGGGCCAGTCCCCGCCTAAACTCCCTCGCTGGGTTGTGGTGAGTATAAGAGAAAGAGCGGAGAACGAAGTTGGCTGTTTCAGAATGTGAGTTTGGCTTTCTGATATTATCAGGTTTTACATGGACTCGGGATCTGAATGCGAAAGGGTATTTTAAATACACCCTCGCCTCTTGCTGATGTACCATCGATCTGAATGTCATTCGTTTAGCATTTAGTTATTCAGTTATTTATTTCATTTGCTGCCAGCTGGGAGAAAAGTCAGTGGAAATAATTAGATCGCAGTCTTAAACATGGTGCTTGCAGACTCCACCGTGCCAGCTGACTGCTCTCGGCTGCCAACAAGGGTTTTTAGAAAGGGGGCAGGCCCCAGTGAGGCTTGTTCCAAACACGATCTCTGACTGGCCGCTGGAGATTTGATTGGCAGTGCAGATTTTTAAAGACCTTGCTTTGGCAGTAGCTATCACCAATGGGGATCGCCCTCTGCGGCAGCCATTTTGTGGCAGCCATTTTGTGGCAGCCATCTTGTGGGCTGCACCTGCAACGCTCTTTTAGAACTCCAAAGGTGCCCTCAGGCTCCAAAAGGTTGGCCACTCCTGAACTAAACAGCAAGCATCAATAAATGATAACCAATATTGATGTTAATCAACTAAAGGATGTGTTAAAAACACCCTTCAAAAATCAAATCTTAAACCAATGCAAAATTATGAAAATTCAGAAAGCCAAACTCAGATTCTGAAATGTGTCTAAATTTTGACTCGGGGCAAACCCTTGCAGCTGGGTGCCCCGATGTTATCCTTTCCTGCGATCGGGTATCCAAATGCTAAATACCAGGGACTTTTGGTCGAAGTTCAGCGGGTCAAGGGATGCATTGCTTCCTCTCCTTGAATCCATGAAAGGGTGAACCGAATCCATGTGCGGGGAGCATTTTGGCGTGGGCATCGGCGTGGCAGCGGTGCGAAGGATGATGGGTGGGGGCATGCTCCCTTTGCCTTCCAGGTGACCATTCGGGGTGACCGTCAGGGAGTACATCTTCATCTCTGGGAAACGAAAAGAACGTGTCAATCAACACCAAGAACACGAAGATCCCCCTCTGGGAATGTATTAGCAGACAGCAAACTCTCTCTACTTTATTTGCATATTCATTTCTACATTTGGGAAGTGGATTCATTTCTCTGCTGGCTTTTTGCCGACAACGGTATTTATAAGTACATAATCTGCGTCTGCTGCCGAAGCACAATCGGCGATGAAAAATGCAGGCGTTTTACAGGGGAAATTGAGTGCGAGGGAGCCGACAGCGGGACGAGATTGAGGATTCCTGTTTTCAATTCGTGGAACAGGAGAGCAGAATTTGCGAGGGCTTTCGGATCAAAGCAGCAGGGGTGGGGAATTCAGTATCGTCCCTGTTGGATGGTTTGACAGCTCCCAGTGGCAAATTTCAGCGAACGTCCATTAAAGAAAAGCCATCATGCCCTCAAAATGTAGTGAAGGAGTCGGCATTTTAAGAAGGTTTCATTCCCCTCTGGCAAATGTACCTTGTTCACAATTAGAAAAACCGGCTGGTGCTTGCGGCAATCCAAATAAAAGTTTATCTAAGCTACTGGGTTTTTCTCTCTGAAAGCAGAAATGCTGTGTTTTTCTGCATTACCTGCAACCAGGTTGGTTAGGCCCCTCCCAGGAGCGGAGGATCTCTCCCCCCTACACCCGCTACTGTCTTATTGGCAACAAGGGTAAGGTAAGGCTGAGATTGCGATATTTGTGACATGGTGGGTCATTTCTGGTGCTGAAGAAGAAGAAGGAGGAGGAGGAGGAGGAGGAGGAGGAGGAGGAGGAGGAGGAGGAGGAGGAGGAATTTGGCTTTATACCCCGCCTTTCTCTCCTGTGGCTTAGAGTTTGAAGAAGAAGAGTTTGGATTTATATCCCCCCTTTCTCTCCTGCAGGAGACTCAAAGGGGCTTACAATCTCCTTGCCCTTCCCCCCTCACAACAAACACCCTGTGAGATGGGTGGGGCTGAGAGAGCTCCGAGAAGCTGTGACTAGCCCAAGGTCACCCAGCTGGCGTGTGTGGGAGTGTACAGGCTAATCTGAATTCCCCAGATAAGCCTCCACAGTTTAGGAGGCAGAGCTGGGAATCAAACCCGGTTCCTCCAGATTAGATACACGAGCTCTTAACCTCCTACCCCACTGCTGCTTACAAACTCCTTTCCCTTCCTCTCTGCACAACAAACACTTTGTCAGGAAGGGACGGAGAGAGTTAGTAGAGAACTGGAACTGGTCCAAAGTCATTGTCAGGCTTCAGATGGAGGAGTGGGGAAACAGATCCAGTTCACCAGATAAGAGTCGACCACTCGTGTGGAGGAGTCGGGAATCAAACCGGGTTCTCCACATTACAGTCCACCACTCTTAACTACTACACCAGGGGTGTGTAACTCTGGAGCTTCAGATATTTATGGACTACCATTCTCATCAGCCCCTGCTGGCATGCTGGCTCTGTACTACACCATGTTGGCTCTGAAAGAGGCATCTACCATAGAGTTTTTGCCCAAATACCAGCGTCCCATGTGATGTGGTGACGTCCCTTACAGTGCATGCTGGAAGCGATGTTGCTACCTAGGTCTCCCGCCACTCCTGGTAAGTCCCCCTGCCACACCCACCGCCACCTCTTTTCAAGGGAACGTTGGCCCGAGCATTACCAGAAGCCCGTAGCTCCTTCAGCTTCTCAAAATCCTCCTCAAAGTTGGTCGATGTCCTGTCCTCATCTGTGTCAGACCGGTTGGCATCACCCTGTTGAGGGGGGAAAAATTAATGACTTTGATTTGCATTTTTGACAGTGACTAAGATTATAAAATTGGCCAGGGGGCAGAGGCGTAGCTTCAAGGGGACAGGGGGCACGCATGATGCACTAAGTGCATGCCCCTGTGGGGGTGTGATGAGGGCATTCCGGGGGTGTTCTGAGGGCGTGGGATGACCCCCTGGGAAGGAACTGCGTTCCTTAAGATGCCCTCTTCATTTCACCTCAATGCCACAGAAACCTCTGCAGCAGTTCTGTTCTGAAAAGTCCCCCCATTTCTCCTTGGAGGATACTTGGCTCAGTTTCCTCCTTGCCTTTAGAAGACTGCACAGCAACTTTTACAGGATACGCATTTGTGTCACATAATTCGTCCTCCCGTTAGCGTTCGGATTTGGGAGCGGAAGGATTCACCAAAAGCGCACACAGCTCTGCCCCAAGATGCATCTGGATCTATCACCCCTTGAGGTGGGTTCGCGGCACGAAGCGAAGGGAAGAGGGGCAACGAAGCAGCCGTGAATGTCTTTGCCACGGTCACCGGGCAGATCCTTTGTGCTGCCCGATGAATAATGCAACTGATTTTTTTTTTCTTGTAAGAATAGACAGGAAAAGAAAAGCTATTTCCCCGTATGTTGAAATCACAGGCTGACGCAACTCCAAGAAGAGCTGTTAAGCGGCAGCAACAAAACGCAATCCCAGTTTTTTTTCCCAGTAAGTCTATAATTATATATTTATGGAGAACGTTGTACGCGACTGCCAATTTCCCGCTTTCTATACGAACGCCATTCACGCAGATGGGAAACTGGAGAATCTGGAAACGGCCTGCCTCATTACAGCTCATGCAAAGAGTTATCTGGCTGGCTGAAATGAACGCCTTTAAACATTTTTACATAAGCCCTTTCTCCACTGTGGAGGCCGGAAAGAAAACATTTCCTCCATGGAGTTCCGTGTCGTTTCCCCTCTTTGGGGGGAAATGGGATGCCCAAATAAAGGGGAGCTGGGAATCGAACCTGGGGCCTTCCGCATGCCGAGAAGAGACCCTTAGCTGTGGACCTGCATTCGGATGATTCTCGGAACCTGTCTTTCTTACAGACATACGCCAGTTTGGCATCAGTCCGTGACCTCCCTTAAGAATCCGGGGTCTCTAAACAGTGAAGGCAGTTCTGCCTTGAAAAGACGTGTGCAGAGGTGGGAAAAGACATTGTGCAGAGAGTTCCCTGCCAGGTTCCCGGTAGTAGGTTACCACTCATTTGTGTGCCGAGAGGGGGTTACCTAATTGCGATCTTGCCACGCGATTTTGCCTTTAGTTACTCTCCTCCTCTCAGCAGTAGCGCCGCAGAACTTGAAGCAGTCTAGCAGGAGGTGCACCGACGCAGGTGGCAGCCTGCGCCTTCGCGCATTCGCTTCCGCCCATGGACCGGTGCAGTGGTAACTGCGCCCTTGCCACAACCTCCGCCTGTGAATGCTCCCCGCTTCCCCAAAATGTCTGCCATGCCCACGGCGTGCAGTAAAATTGCTGCAGCACCCAGCCCCATTGGCACATACGCCACAGTTTGAATCACACCACCATGAGAACCTGTTACTAAAATTTTTGGATCCCACCACTGGACGTGTGGTTTTAAAGGGTGAACCTTTCACCCTCCTCCTCTTCCTCTGCCCTTCTGGGGGCCAAAACACTATTTCCTTGCTGAACAACTGCCTTGTGGAAGACAGCTCCCTGGACGTGGTTGCCAAACTGTAAGAAGAGGTATGATGCCCAAACTGATAATGCCTGGGGTAGAGGGGGGGAAATGGGTATAAAACACAATCCCACAGCTGTTGTTTTGATTTTGGAAAAGCCAGCCGTCAAGGCCATGTAAGGGTCTGTTACTCCAGTCAGCAAATAGGGACGTTTCAAGAGCTTTAATGGAACTGTGTCAGCCCAAGAGTCATGAAGCTCAAAGCTGGCGCTTTGTCCCCTGAACCCCAGTGTAGAACTGCAAGTTGCAACATGGCTCAACCCATGATTCCCCCTCCCTCACATTCCCAAAACATCATCATAAGAAAAGATGGTGAGAAAGAAGCATTGTTTTGTGATAGCCGCAGACGCTTCCCTCCTCCAGGAAGTGGGAGATAAGGCAGCCGTTTGCCTGTTCGACTAAGTTACAAGCAAGCAGTAGAAAACCTTCCCAGCCTCGGCCGATGATAATGTGAGTCCAGCTGCGGCCTTGGTGCGGACGTGCGAGATGCTTCGGCCTGACGAGCTACAGCAAAGCAACAGTTCAGGCCCGGGAGGATCACCTATGTTCCCAGTTGTTGACTCCCTGGAGGAGTAAACTGTGGATGATCATGTGTGACAGAATTAATAGGGCCAACTATAATAGGAGTCTGCAACCTGCGGCTCTGAAGCAATCTTTGGAGCATTGCCCTTTTAAGGAATCATAGAGACAGGCTGCCCGAGCGGCAGCTTCCCTGAAGCCAAACCTCAGAGCCTGCGGGGAAGAAAGTAAATAGTGAGTGCTGCATGCTTACTCGTGAATAAGCACTGCAGTGCTCACTCGCAAGTAAGTGGGGCTCCCTGCGGGGGGGCGCCCGGAGAGTTTTTAGTCTCCGGGCACCATTTAGACCTGGTACGCCACTGCCCTGTACACTTGGAATTTATTTATTTGTTATTCTTCATTCACACCCTGCCTTTCTCCTTAGTTGGGACCCCGAGCACTTCCTTAGTTGTTCTTGCTGCCAATTCCTTTTCACAACAACCCTGGAAGGTAGGTTAGGCTGAGAGCACGTGACAATCATCCATGGCAGAGTAGGGATTCGAACTTGGCTTTCCCAGGTCTCAGTCCAACTCTAGCCTCTACAACATGCGTGGCATCAAGTACGGAGCTTCATACTTCAAGAAGGTCACAGTCACTTTCTCCTCTTCCTTTTTATCTCAGGACGACCACCCTGTAGGGTAGACTTAGCCAAGAGACAGTGGCCCATGGTCCTCATGTCAGCTTCCGTGACAGAGTGGAGATCTGAACTTGGGTCCCCCAGATCCAAATCTGACATTGTAACCACACCACAATAGCTCAGTGGAGCCTCCATGTTTAGGAGCACTGTACCTCCGAACACCTGTGGCTGGGAATCAACCACAAGGAAGTGACTATGGCTTCTGCGCTTGTCAGTGTTTTCTCTTTTTGAAGGGGTGCATCTGGATGCTAAATTAGAGCAATCTCAACACTGATGTGTGTGCGTGCGTGCGTGCGTGCGTGCGTGTGTGTGTGTGTGAAAGGCATTCCAAGACAGCAGCCGGGAACCCAACACCCTACAACAGAAAGGGGAATGCTTCTGCTAGCACACTTTGAAGCACAAAATTAAGTCAATACTGAGAAGAGGGAGGCTAATGGCCCTGCGGAGGCACATTTTTAAGTCAAAGAGTGTCTCGCCAGAGCACTGGGAGTTAATTAGCCCGGACGCTTCAAGTTAAACGGAACGGATTCCCTTCTTCGACAACGTTCCCGGCTTTTTTTTTTAAAAAAAATCCAATTTGCCGTACTGAAAAACCTTCAGCGTTTCCCCAAGCAAAACCCTCTCTCTTCAAAGGCGCGCTAATTGAGGCTTTCTGGAAAAAAACACTCTTAAATGCCGCCGAGAAGCAATGGAGGTCGGCGTGCCGCAATCGTCGCCCCCGCAGAGGAAAAGGGAAACAGGGGACCAGGAGGAGGAAGAAGTGGGGCGGGGGGGGGGGGGGGGGGAGACTTCAGTCCCGTTCATGTTTGCAAAAAAGAAAAACAGTTGATTTCTCAAGTTCGCAGCCGCATATGCCAACGGACGCCAAGGGAAAACTCTGCACGGACGATGCACTATCTGGGGTTGTCGTTCAAACGTGCAAGCCGTGACTCGGAATGTGCACATGCGACTTCACTCGAAGGCCCCTTCCGCGCATGCAGAATAATGCACTTTTGATCCACTCTCAGTGCACTTTGCAGCTGTGCGGAATAACAAAATCCAGAGGCGTAGCTAGGGGAAATGAAGCCTAGTGCAAAATCTGAGTTTTGTGCCTGCCACGCTTCCCAATATTCGTTTGTGTTTTTTGTATTTTTTTAGTGTTTTTTTCAAGGGATGTGTACAGGGAAAGATGAAGTGAGACCAGGCACCTCTGACATTGATTGGAACACATGCACCGAGCTCCTGCGTATGGAAGCATAGAAGCGAATGGGTTTTGACCACACCGAGAGAGTCCCACAGGGTTTGGGGTTTTCATGCTGCGATTTCCCCCTACTGTGCTTCCTCAAAGGTGTAGGCCACATCTCCTATTAGCTCTCATTGGAAACAATAGGGGATGGGGCACCCCCTTTTGGAGTCCATACATTTGGACCCCCCTGAACCAAACCTCACCAAACCTGGGTGGTATCATCAGAAGTGTCTCCTACAGATACTCTGAAAGTTTGGTGCTGCTAGCCTAAAAACTGCGCCACCTGCAGGCCAAAAACTGAAAAAAACACTAAAAATACAAAAACCGCAAACCTGAATTTTTGTGCCCCCCCCAGGTGTGTGCCCGGTGCACGGCGCACCCCCTGGCCCCCTTGTAGCTTCACCTCTGGCAAAATCCACTTGCAAACAATTGGGGATTGAAAGTGCATCATTCTGCATGTGTGGAAGGGGCCATAGCTTATGACTGGATAAGAGATCATATAATTCAAGGGATGTGAAGGATGAAGGATGAAGTGAGATTGGGTTTTCTCAGGTTCTCAGCCCCATGCGCACCGAGCTCCTGCGCATGGAAGCATAGAAGCGAATGGGTTTTGACCACACTGAGAGAGTCCCACGGGGTTTGGGGTTTTCATGCTGCGATTTCCCCCTAGTGTGCTCATTCCCCTACCTTATCTGGCAAGGGATGGCACATGTTCTCCAAACACACATGTGCTTCTTTCTGAAATGTTTTAGGAGAACGGGAAACTCAGAAGAGCGTGTGCACGCAGGGGGCTGAATCTCTCCCCAACCTCTGCTCAAGCTTCACAGAACCACAAGCCGACTCTCTTGCAATTTGCCTGCTGGCCACTGATTACAACCAGCATGGAAGGGTGGTCAGAGAGTCAGGACTGCAGAGACCCAGATTCAAACGCCCACTCATAGAAATTTGGTGGGTGATCTTCGTTCATTCGCTCTCCTTCATTCGCCCATCTACCAGGGTTGGGTTTTGAGCAAATTGTCACGGAGGGGAGACCATGTGAGCTCTCTGGAGTGAGCTAGCCCTCAGACAAGCCACGTGAATAATAATTTATTGCAAACTGGGCTGTGAAAAATCCAAGGTATTGTGCAGATTTTATCTCTTGTTTTAAATAATAACTTTGGCCTACCTTACAGGGCTGTTAGTTGGAATAACATATGCAAATCTCTTTGAATGATGAATGTCACATCAAATTCCATCTTAAGCTTATGCTTATTCTGCCCAGGGCTAATTCAAGCAGTTTTTCATTTTAACTGTCAACGAGGGTTTTTAAAAATGGTTTCATTGTTGATACCGCTGCGTTTTTTATTTGGACGTTGCCCACTTTTGTTGACGGCGATTTGTTTTGTCTCTGAGACTGAGAGCTCTGAGGTTATCAGGAGGAAGTGAAATAATTTTAAAATACATTATAATTTAAAATACATTATAATTTTAAAATACATTATAATCCAGAAGTGACTGGGAAAACAGTCTCAATTGTTGGTGGCAGATAACCTGACAGTGGAAAGTGCTTGATCTATAGGGACCCTTTAAAGTTTTCAAGGAAAGAGACAATTGAAGATGTTAGCCTTTGGCTGCCTCGAAGACAGATAATTTGGGGGTTCTTTTACGTGGTTCCTTCTGGGGTGGCTGGTCTTTTAACCTGACCAGTTTGCAGCCGAGAGGTGCGAAAACGGTTCAAGAAGGCATAGGGCCTTTCCCCACTTTTCCCTCTACTACCTGCCGCTATGCCAGCTTATCTTCTCACTGCTGGCCCAAAGATCATTTCTGGCATAGCCTTGAAGTTTTCAATGCACCTTCGCACTTCCCCTGCGCGCTGGTCAGTCAAAAGGCGCTGCTTTCTCCAGCCAGGAATGCTGGGCGCTGAGGGGGGGGCTGACAGTTAGCGCCGGGCGCAAGGCTGCGTTGTCACCGCCTCTGTAGTGGGGAGTGCCTCGAGGCCAGCTTCACCTTGGCCACAACTAGTGCAGCAGCAGAAGGTAAATGGGGAAAGGCCCACAGTGTTCAAGAAACAGTTAAAGAAAACACATCTCTTCCATGTTTTGCCCTAATCTGGCCACTGAGACCCTTTGAGGCCACACAGACAGGATTTCAGTCAAGGGTGGCCATTCAATGCTTGAATCATTTTGCCACTAAAGTTGATTGAGGATTCCGGAATTGCAAACCGCTACACAATCCTTGCGAAAGACAAGCACGCGAAAAACGCCCGAAGCGATTAAAGCCCTTTCCAGAGTCATTATTCTTCGCTCGAAAAGGCTAAGTTTAGGTAAAGCCGGAGAAATTTCCATACGCTAATGACTTCGCGAAAGCCGCTTGATAAAATACAAGATTGCAATTGTTAAGGGTATGGAAAGAACACGGGGACATAATTCTCACTTAAAACCCAAAGCGTAAAATGGATTTGCCTCGAGGGAAGCAGGTAGAAAAGAGCGATGTCAAAACAGGTCCCGGCTTTTCCGGATTGAGTCAGGGAGGAATCCAGAGGAAATGCTGTAGAACTCCCCTGTCAGGCCAAACTGTGTTACATTTCACATGTGACCACGACGGGGACGTACGGTTAGATATCAGCTGTCAGTTCCTCATAAGAAGAGAAGAGGAAGAGTTGGATTTATATCCCCCCTTTCTCTCCTGTAAGGAGACTCAAAAGGGCTCACAAACTCCTTTCCCTTCCCCTCACAACAAACACCCTGTGAGGTGGGTGGGGCTGAGAGAGCTCCAAAGAACTGTGACTAGCCCAAGGTCACCCAGTTAGCATGTGTTGGAGTGCACAGGCTAATCTGAATTCCCCAGATTCAGTTCTCAGTTCTCAAGTGCGTAAGAATCTGATTTGCATGGCACAAGGGGAACGCCACAGCGTTGGGATGAATGTCGAAATTACATATTCAGCTATATGCACACAGAACATGAGAACTACGGTATCACGGAAACTCAGGTTTGTCACGACACGTGAATTGTAGGTATGCTGACTGTAACTTGCAGACAGCATTGCTATGTACGTCCCAGATTGATTCACCCGGATTGGTGAATGGTTCCTGCACATGAACCCCCCAGAGGTCAGACTCTTCCCTTACCTCCGCTTGGAAGCCTTCCACGAGGATGGCGACCAAAAGGTTGAAGAGGACGTAGTTGCCGAAGGTCATGAGAGCCACAAAGTACAAGGCTGCCCAGGAAGATGTGGAGGCCATCCCATTATACAGCACCACGTTCCAGTCTTCTTGGGTGAGGATCTGGAAAGAACAGGGAGGAAAAGAGATTCTGGTTGATGCTTTCCAGATACCAACAGTGCCACTCAGAGGAGCCCTGGTGGATCAGACCAGCAGAGGTCCATCTAGCCCAGTCTCCTGTCTCACATGGTGGCCATCTAGTTCCTCTGGATGGTCACCAACAGGGCATAGAGGCCAAGGTCTTCCCCTAATAAAAACCTCACCCCTGCTGAATCAGACCAGCAGAGGTCCATCTAGCCCAGCCTTCTGTCTCACATGGTGGCCATCTAGTTCCTCTGGATGGTCACCGACAGGGCATAGAGGCCAAGGTCTTCCCCTGATAAAAACCTCACCCCTTCTGAATCAGACCAGCAGAGGTCCATCTAGCCCAGCCTTCTGCCCCACACGGGGGCAAACCAATTCCCCTGAAGGATCAATTACAGGGCATGGAGACCAAGAACTTCCCCTGAGAAGAATCTCAGAAGAGCCCTGGTGGATCAGACCAGCACAGGTCCATCTAGCCCAGCCTTCTGCCCCACATGGTGGCCAACCAATTCCCCTGAAGGACCAATTACAGGGCATGGAGACCAAGAACTTCCCCTGAGAAGAATCTCAGAAGAGCCCTGGTGGATCAGACCAGCACAGGTCCATCTAGTCCAGCCTTCTGCCCCACACGGGGGCAAACCAATTCCCCTGAAGGACCAATTACAGGGCATGGAGACCAAGAACTTCCCCTGAGAAGAATCTCAGAAGAGCCCTGGTGGATCAGACCAGCACAGGTCCATCTAGCCCAGCCTTCTGCCCCACATGGTGGCCAACCAATTCCCCTGAAGGTCCAATTACAGGGCATGGAGACCAAGAACTTCCCCTGAGAAGAGAGATCTCAGAAGAGCCCCCCAAGTGGATCAGACCAGCAGAGGTCCATCTAGTCCAGCCTTCTGCCCCACACGGGGGCAAACCAATTCCCCTGAAGGACCAATTACAGGGCATGGAGACCAAGAACTTCCCCTGAGAAGAATCTCAGAAGAGCCCTGGTGGATCAGACCAGCACAGGTCCATCTAGCCCAGCCTTCTGCCTCACACGGTGGCCAACCAGTTCCCCTGAAGGTCCAATTACAGGGCATGGAGACCAAGAACTTCCCCTGAGAAGAATCTCAGAAGAGCCCTGGTGGATCAGACCAGCACAGGTCCATCTAGTCCAGCCTTCTGTCTCACACGGTGGCCAACCAATCCCTGAAGGTCCAATTATAGGGCATGGAGACTAAGAACTTCCCCTGAGAAGAATCTCAAGAAGAGCCCTGGTGGATCAGACCAGCACAAGGTCCATCTAGTCCAGTCTTCTGTGTATCTCACTGCAGACGGGGCAAAACCAATTCCCTCTGAAGGGACCACTTACAGGGCATGGGAGACCAAGAACTTCCCCCCCCTGAGAAGAATCTCAGAAGAGCCCTGGTGGATCAGACCAGCACAGGTCCATCTAGCCCAGCCTTCTGCCTCACACGGTGGCCAACCAGTTCCCCTGAAGGTCCAATTACAGGGCATGGAGACCAAGAACTTCCCCTGAGGAAAGAATCTCCAGAGAAGAGCCCTGGTGGATCAGACCAGCAGAGGTCCATCTAGTCCAGTCTTCTGTCTCACACGGTGGCCAACCAATTCCCCTGAAGGTCCAATTACAGGGCATGGAGACCAAGAACTTCCCCTGAGAAGAATCTCAGAAGAGCCCTGGTGGATCAGACCAGCACAGGTCCATCTAGCCCAGCCTTCTGCCTCACACGGTGGCCAACCAGTTCCCCTGAAGGTCCAATTACAGGGCATGGAGACCAAGAACTTCCCCTGAGAAGAATCTCAGAAGAGCCCTGGTGGATCAGACCAGCACAGGTCCATCTAGTCCAGTCTTCTGTCTCACACGGGGGCAAACCAATTCCCCTGAAGGACCAATTACAGGGCATGGAGACCAAGAACTTCCCCTGAGAAGAAGTCTCAGAAGAGCCTCTGGTGGATCAGACCAGCACAGGTCCCATCTAGCCCAGCTTTCTCTGCCTCACACGGTGGCCAACCAGTTCCCCTGAAGGTCCAATTACAGGGCATGGAGACCAAGAACTTCCCCTGAGAAGAATCTCAGAAGAGCCCTGGTGAATCAGACCAGCACAGGTCCATCTAGTCCAGTCTTCTGTCTCACACGGTGGCCAACCAATTCCCCTGAAGGTCCAATTACAGGGCATGGAGACCAAGAACTTCCCCTGAGAAGAATCTCAGAAGAGCCCTGGTGGATCAGACCAGCACAGGTCCATCTAGTCCAGTCTTCTGTCTCACACGGGGGCAAACCAATTCCCCTGAAGGACCAATTACAGGGCATGGAGACCAAGAACTTCCCCTGAGAAGAATCTCAGAAGAGCCCTGGTGGATCAGACCAGCACAGGTCCATCTAGCCCAGCCTTCTGCCTCACACGGTGGCCAACCAGTTCCCCTGAAGGTCCAATTACAGGGCATGGAGACCAAGAACTTCCCCTGAGAAGAATCTCAGAAGAGCCCTGGTGGATCAGACCAGCAGAGGTCCATCTAGTCCAGTCTTCTGTCTCACACGGTGGCCAACCAATTCCCCTGAAGGTCCAATTACAGGGCGTAGAGCCAAGATATTGCCTTCTGGCATGGGATTGAAGTTGGCTACCTCTGATTGTGGAGGTTTCCTTCTGTCATTACGGCTAGTAGCTGCTGATATAAAATAGAATAGAATAGAATAGAATCTTTATTGGCCAAGTGTGATTGGACACACAAGGAATTTGTCTCCGGTGCATATGCTCTCAGTGTACATAAAAGAAAAATATATTGATAGTGGATACCAGTAGCCATTTGAAGGTGTCCATTATCAATACTTGGAACCCAAGTAAGAGTAGGGTCAGATTGGGAAGGCTGAACCCCAAAACCCCAAATCTTCATTGGCAAGAGCAAATCACTATACGCATGCTCAAAGAGAATATGCATATAAGCACAGCCCTGCCAGAAGAGGCTAAGGGTCTGTTTTCTGCAGAATCCTGTTTCTAACTGTGGCCAAACAGAGGCCTCGGGAAAACCCCCAAAGCAGAGAGGCAACATTTTCCTGTATTTTCGATCCTCAGCATCACAGGGGAATCAATGATAAACTGCCTCTGGGTATGGAGGCTCCATTTAGCTATCATGACAAAGAGCCACTGAGGCCCCTTCAACACATGCAGAATAAATGCACTTTCAATCCACTTTCACAATCGTCTGCAAAGGGATTTTGCTATTCTGCACAGTCAAATCCAGCTGCAAAGTGCATTGAAAGTGGATTGAATGTGCACTATTCTGCATGTGCGGAAGGAGTGGAAGGGCTACTAGCCGTAATGCTTCCATGAACTACTTTGAAAACCCTGGCAAAGAAAACAAGGATCTGTAGGCAAGTAGTCTTGGACTCAGAGTCTTCTCCAAACTATGTGTGTAAAGCAGTTGCTCCCAATGGACCTCCCTTTCCCTGCCCTGTCTCTTCACAAAAGAACAGAGACGACCACGATGCCAGCAACTTCCCTCTCCTGTAATTCGGAGTCTGTGGGTGACATTTGTCCCGCTGAACGCTCCATATGCACTAGTGGGACACTCAAAGGTTTTCCTTGGGGAAATGGGGGTGGGGGGAAGCTAAGCTCCTCTGTACACATGTCATGTGGCCCCAATCCGAATTGAGCTGGTGAGCCCCAATGAACTGAGTCCACACTGGGGTTCTCAAAGAGCACCTCAGATCGAATTCCTAACGGCAGAATGGGGTAACAGTTCAATGCTTGTCCAGTAACCTTAAGCTCAGCTGTGCTCATGAATGGTAGTTCAATTTTATTGTTTCCTCGTATTATTACTGTGTTACCAGTGGTGGGATTCAGCAGGTTCGCACCACTTCGGCAGAACCGGTTGTTAAAATGATGCTTGTAAACAATCAGTTGTTAAATTATTTGAATCCCACCACTGGAACCGGTTGTTAAATTATTTGAATCCCACCACTATGTGTTACCCTTTGAATGCAAATTGCAGTGGGAACCACTTCAACTGAAAAACCACGTGAAAATGCAATACAGCCAATGGAATGCAAAACGGCGCCATTCCTCGATACACAAGAGTTGTGGCTGACTTCTGGCGACCCCAGCAGGGGCTTTCAAGGCGAGTGAGAAGCAGAGGTGGTTTTCCATTGCCGTCCTCTGCGGAGCCTTCCTTGGTGGCCTCCCACCCAAGTAGTGACCCTGCTTAGCTTCCAACTTAGGATGACTCAGCAAGGGGCTTTCAAGGCGAGAGAGAAGCAGAGGTGGTTTGCTATTGGCTTCCTCTGAAGAACCTTCCTTGGTGGCCTCCCACCCAAGTAGTGACCCTGCTTAGCTTCCAACTTATGGTGACCCCAGCAAGGGGCTTTCAAGGCAAGTATGAAGCAGAGGTGGTTTGCTATTGGCTTCCTCTGAAGAACCTTCCTTGGTGGCCTCCCACCCAAGTAGCGACCCTGCTTAGCTTCCAACTTATGGTGACCCCAGCAGGGGCTTTCAAGGCGAGTGAGAAGCAGAGGTGGTTTGTTATTGCCTTCCTCCGCAGAACATTCTTTGGCGGCCTTCCACCCAAGTAGTGACCTGTTTAATTTCCGAGATCTGGCAAGATCACCTCCTGCCATTCCTTGACTGAGCAAGGATCAGAAGGCGCTGTGTCATACCAAATCAGAAACTACCGGCAGTAATTATTCCAAGGATGTGGTTAGCCGTCCTTCCCTGGTCTGTTGTCTGAGACTGCTGCCTTAACTGCGGTCTTGAACTTCTGTCAGGGAATTCTCTCTGCAACACTTTTCACCTTTTTAACTGCTCCACAGAGCACACACACACAAAAATTCAAGGCCTAAGAATCTGGGGTTTCAAATAAAAGCCAAAAGCATTTAGTCCCTCCGTTCGTCCAGCAATCTTTAGAACAGCCACTAAACAGGACTGACCTATTCAAAGAGGTGTCAGGCAGAGGAGGACCTCCTTCCGTTTGATTTTATTTATTTAATTTAGCAACATGGCTCCCATTAACCTTCCGAAAGAGCGCGCGCTCAGTATTCGGCCAAAATTGTGTACCCAGCAGATTTGCTGATCGCAAAATAGCACTGTCACCTCTATTAAAATGAGGCAACGGCAGCATGAACTGCATGAAGCCACTGTCCAATTTTTTTTCCCCATAGCGGGGCAGTTATTTCATCTCTGCTGTTTTTTATCTAGGCAGGAAGGTCAAAAATGCAGAAAGTCAACATTTCCCCAGTCGGAAGCGATTTTCGAGCCGTTTGTGCCGACTGAAGGAGGTTTGTTTGTTTCGTGAAACTGGCCCAGATCGCGCACGTTTGGAGAAAGAACATACGCAGCTCCCTTTCCTAAAATTGTTCCCATAGATTTGTATTTTTGGATTTGTAATTCGATTTATACCCCGCCCTGTCCCCAAAGGGCTCAGGGCGGCTAACAACATAATAAAACAATATACATTGTAACAAAGTAAATGCTAATAACATGCGTGAAAACTACATAAGAAGAGTGAAATTTCTGATGGCGATTTAAACATCCCAAGCCTAACAATTAACTAACAAGAATAACACCACCATCACATGATACATATCGATACATCAGTACTAAATTCATACTATCAATACATTAACAATAAATCAGTATATTAGCAATCTATCAGCATAACAAATGTCAATACATAGTAAAAATATCAGTTAACAATATATCAATACATTTGCAACCGTACGTTCACAATGTATCAGTTCATCAACTCTATGCCAGTGCATAGATGTCGGACAGGCCAGCCCAACTTGCAGTACCCCAAGGCAGATAGAATCCCACCAACCTTATTTGATGCCCTCCAGGGACGCCCCAAAATCTGGGGGTTTTCACTGCTAAAAAGGAACTAGGGGACTTACCAAGGACATGACCTGATAGCGGGTCGCATTTGACCCGGTTTGACAAGACGAGCCTACCTTATCATGAATTCAGCATAACATAAAAATATTTGACAGTTGAAAGTAGCAGAAGAGAACGGGAGGTGGTTCATGATTTCTGCCATGATTTCTGCCTGCCACTCTATACCCTGGTGCTTTCTGGGAAAACATGGCCTGTCATTCTAATCGACATGACCCTGAAAAGAGAACGGAACGGCTGGCATTTGAAGAGAACTCGGGCATGGCGAAGAAGACCCTATCTGGTTTTCTGAAAAAGGCTTTGCATGCGTAAAACAGTCTCCGTTTACTTGGCTGGAGGTTATGACACTGGGAATCTTACCTGAAAGACGGTGACGATAGCCCAGAGCAAGGAATCAAAGTTCTTTCGGTCAGGGATGGTGTCTCCGGTGTCCATTTTCAGGCCGAACTTGCACCCAAAAAGATGCATGCCGAGAATGCTAGCAAAAAAGACAAGAAAGAGTTTTCTGAGGTATATATATTTGAAGGACACTTGAAAAATAAAAGAAGTCTATGTTCACTAGCATGAAATTATTCATCAAGGTAATCTGTAAAGACAAGGCATTTAGTGAAGACATTATAAGCTAACACTTGTGTATAACTAACAGGAGTATGGTGAAAGCAGCAAAGTCTCCAAGTTATAATATCTCTTGGCTCCACCAGGAAGTCTGTTGGATTCATTGTTTGGGCGGTAGGTTACAGCCCTGCATGGTCCAATTTTGTTTTATATTGTCTGGTTTTATGTATTGTTTTCTTTCTTTCTTTCTTTCTTTCTTTCTTTCTTTCTTTCTTTCTTTCTTTCTTTCTTTCCTTCCTTCCTTCCTTCCTTCCTTCCTTCCTTCCTTCCTTCCTTCCTTCCTTCCTTCCTTCCTTCCTTCCTTCCTTCCTTCCTTCCTTCCTTCCTTCCTTCCTTCCTTCCTTCCTTCCTTCCTTCCTTCCTTCCTTCCTTCCTTCCTTCCTTCCTTCCTTCCTTCCTTCCTTTCCTCTTATACCTTCTTTCTCCCTCCCTCTCTTTGCCTTTGCTTTCCTTTGCCTAATATACTTAACCTGTAAGTGTGTACAAGTAATATATATGGATAATTGTTAAAGGGAAGCGAGTGACAATTGGTTCATTTTCGTTGAGGCTGCGATCTTTCCCTCTTTCCTAACCTAAATGTAGTTCCTTTGGGGATGAGCGGTATAAATTATAATACAAGTTTAATAAATAATAATAAACATTTACCTTTTACCCGTTCAGTTAATGTGTTTGCCACTTCTCTGTGCAGTAAAATCCTACCCCACAAACATTGCATACAAGCATAAAAATATAACAGAGTGGATTGACTCTGCCGTGTCTTCCCAAACAGCGATGATTGGCTTTTATGCAATGAATCCCTTAGCAGCCTCGTTCAAATTCATCTGTTTCCTATATAAGGTGTGAAGCCCTGCTTTAAACTTGTATGTGAAACTTTATTTGCACAGCTCCGCAGGCCCCTTCCACACATGCAGAATAATGCACATTCAATCCACTTTCACCATTGTTTGCAAGTGGATTTTGTTATTCCGCACAGTCAAATCCAGCTGCAAAGTGCATTGAAAGTGGATTGAAAGTGCATTATTCTGCATGTGCGGAAGGGGCCTGCGGATCAAATGTCTGCGCCTGATCAGTCAGTTTTTGCCTCTTGCAAATAGGGATTGGAGGCTCGACAGGGAGAGCAAATGTTGAGTTAAAAGAAAGAAGGCAATCGAGAAAGGAAATCCTGCCTCCCTGAGCAATGGACGAGGATAACCCTCTGAAGATGCCCTCTGCCTCAGAGGGGGGACACCAAGACTGCACAAAGGGAGATCTGTCCGCCATGATTTCTGCCTGCCACCCCATTCCCTGGTGCTTTCTGGGAAAACATGGCCTGTCATCATTCTTATCGACACGACCCTGAAAAGAGTTAAAAGCGATTCCGCTGGGGAGGACCAGAGTTGTGGACCGGCACACACCTGAAGATGAAGATGAAGAGCATGAGCAGCATGCAGAATGTGGCCACGTTATCCATTGTCTTCATCAGGACCACCAGTTGGCGCCGGAGAGCCGGCATGAACCTCACCAGCTTCAGGACCCGGAGGAGCCGGAAGGTTCTCAGCACGGAAAGGCCGCCGTCCGATTGACCAATGATCTCCCAGACACTGCAATACCGAACAAGAGATGCATCAATTTTGGATAGGGTTGCCAGATAACCCCTGGCAACGGGATTGGGGTGGGGTGGGGGGACTCACTAGCTGAAAAAGAAGGGTGGCGCCAACAAGCTGGCATCACTTCCTGTCACCAACAATTGTGAAGACGCTCTGGGCAAATACTCTATGGTAGAAGTCTTTTTTTGCTTTGTTTTTTTGTTTACAATAAAGTTTTGCCCAAATACCAGAACGCCTTCACAATTGTCAGCTATGTGATGATGTCACTTCCGGAAGTGATGTCAATGTACCAATGCCGACTAGGCTAAGCCTCAATTTACAGCTCGTGAAACTGCACTGCCCAGCTGAGCAGTCATAGAGGGGCAAGGAAGGGGCCTAAAGGAGGGATCCCCCACTCCTGACGGGCACCCGGCAACCCTAATTTTGGGCATGGATTCGTTGGGAACAGCATGCTTCACATTCATTGGTTCACACACCAGAGGTCAATTGGCAGCACCTGGTCCTACCCTGATTCAATTTGTCCCCATAGCATTTCAAGGAATGTTAGGCTGACAAGACGTCCCGATTTTGATGGGACAGTCCCGCCTTCAAACAATTTGTCCCGCGTCCCGCAGGTTATTTCAATTGTCCCGATTTTTGGGAGGCTGCCGCGCTGCCTTCTGGGGCGCAAGGCAGTGCAGCAGCCTCCCGCGCGCGGCCGCAGGAGCACGGTCTTCTGGGGCGCTGCCGTTTCCCGCCCTGTCACAGGACGGGAAACGGCAGCGCCCCAGAAGGCAGCGCGCTCCTGCGGCTGTGTGTGTATGTGTGCGCACACGCGCGCGGCCACCTACCCCCCGTCCCGGTTCACAAAGGTTACCATCTGGTCATCTTAAGGAATGTACTACCACCTAGCTCTGACTATCGCTGCCCAGCATGGCCTGGCTACTAGCCAGAGCATGTCTGGTGACTGGACCCAGGAAATCTACTTTTGCCACACCTACCATGCCATCCTTCTGCCCTCTCTCCAAAGCAATCGGCTCCATTTCCTCCTCACAACAAGCCAGTTTGAGAGGACAACCTTGAAAACCCTATCAGCTCCATAAGCTGAGGGGTGGGGGGGTTGGATCTGGGGCATACGAATCCTCTGCTGCTATCTCCAGATCATCTCAGGCCCCTTCCGCACACGCAGAATAAGGCACTTTCAATCCACTTTCACAATTGGATGTTGCTATTCCGCACAGCTGCCAAGTGCATTGAAAGTGGATTGAAAGCGCCTTATCCTGCGTGTGCGGAAGGGGCCTTTGTCTTACTTCTCAGCAGTACAGGATCATGTTTCTGAACATTCCAGCTGACCAGCTCCATGGGATGAACCGTCGATATTTTGAGACAGAAAGGGAAAAAGAAAGGCCTCTGTATCCACCTGCCCTTAGCTCTACAGCATAGGTGTCAAACTTGCGGCCCTCCAGAATGTATGGACTACAGTTCCCATCATCCCATGCCAGTATGATGCTGGCAGGGGATGATGGGAACTGTAGTCCATAACATCTGGAGGGCCGTGAATTTGACACCTGTGCTCTACAGCCTTCTCCTCTGGGGTCCCAATTTCAGCAGCGAACGAACCTGATGACGACGATGATGCCATCAAAGATGTTGTAGGGGTTCTTGATGTAGCCCCAGATGCCAAAGGCCATCAGCTTGAGAAGCATCTCCAGAGCAAACATGCTGGTGAAGACGATGTTGCTGATCTCCAGAGCATTGGTCAACTCATCCGGCTGCAGGAAACACAGACAAGCAACGTCACACCGAGGGACACTCCCTGAGCCGGCCCGAACCCCCAAATCAAACCACAGAAGAATCATCGTAAAAAAGTTTGGAAGGATGCTGCGGATCCCAGTATCTAAAACTGGCCGATACTTGATAAGAATCAACCACCCAATCTTTTATTGGAATAATAAATAATACAGATGAATAGTGATCACAGAGGCCCCTTCCGCACATGCTGAATGGCGCACTTTCAATCCACTTTCACAATTGTTTGCAAGTGGACTTTGCTGTTCCGCACAATAAAATCTAGCTGCAAAAGTGCATTGAAAATGGATTGAAATTGTATAATCTTGCATGAGCGGAAGAGGTCAGAGTAACACAATCATGGTTGCAACTTAACGACGCCACACAGGCATTGTCGAAAGCTTTCACGGTCAGAATCACTAGGATGTTGTGGGTTTTCCAGGTTGTATGGCCGTGTTCCAGTAGTATTTTCTCCTGATGTTTTGCCTGCATCTGCAGCTGGCATCAGGAGAAAATACTACTGGATCATGGCCATACAACCTGGAAAACCCGCAACATCATAACACAGGTACTTAGCCACCGTTTCAGAGGCAGCGGGGGAATCATTGTTTAAAAGATAAGAAATGTTTTGTTGGTCTGATAGACCTTTATTAACAAGAAGAGGGCCAATTATCTATTACAAATTTCAGATCCCAAACCACGCTGGGTTCTGACTATAGCAGTGTTTCCCAACCTTTTCGACATCGTGGTACCCTTGACCTCGCTCTTCATATCTCAGGGTACCCCTGAGGCTCATTTATTTATTTATTTATTTATTGCATTTTTTAGGGTTTTTTCCATTTTTGGCCTGTAGGTGGCGGGAGTGGCAAGCAGGGGGAGGGGAAAGCAGCATTGACAGCCGCATTGCTTGTTTGCCTAAATTCGACATGGATTGGGGGGATTTAAAGGGAGAGCTCCGTTTAAATCTATCCCCCCCCCAATCCACACCGAATTTAGGCAAATAAAACAATGCTGTTTTTCAGTGTTGTTCAAAGGGAGCCCATGAAGCTTCCAACCCCCCCCCTTCAAAATCCATTTGATTCCGGTGAGGGGGGGGGCAGGCGGTAGCATTGTCATGGTACCTGGGACGTGCTCATGGTACCCCAGGGTACCACGGAACCCTGGTTGAGAAACACTGGACTAGAGCCAGATGCAATGTCTTCTCCCCTGCCCTTTTACAAGGTCGGATTGAGAAGCTCCCCCTATCAGACAGAGTATGCCCACATTGTCCTACCGCGGGGGAAACATTGGAGCATATTGTATGTTACCGTCCAAAATACAATTCACAGAGGGAAGCTCTATTATCTTCAATTATGGGTAAATTCTCTCCCAAAGTTTGCAAGGTAAAACTATTTAATGGTAATGATCCTCTGATTTTAGGAAAAACAGCTCACTATTTGTTGCAGGTCATGTCGCTAAGAGGGAATTAATAGCACATATTATACCTTTTCTTGTAATTTTATGTAGCACAAATATGCCTAATAAAGGTCTTTGTATTGTATTGCCCAACAAGCGGAGGGGTCAGGAAGTTGGAAGTGGATTGAAAGTGGATTGAAAGACAATATGGGCGACGTATGACAATATGATTGTCACACAATATGGGCGACGTCGACACATATGAGTTACAGATCCAGTCTACTTCATGCCACAATCACAGATTCTGTCCTGGCAGGGAATTTTAAGACGTCTTCCTGTTATTACACTGAAGGGAGCACATTGCATCTGGCCAGAGAGCAAGCTCTTTGCTGGTTGGGGAAGATTAATTGACTCAGGTATTTGGCCCTAGCTATGTTAAATAGAATTCATTAAAAAGCGGGCAGGTGGGGGGGGGGGAAGAGAGCAGGTCTTATTTGCTGCACTTGTGAGATACTGGAATTTGTGATCAATTAATCTTTGCTTTAAAGAGAGAAGGATTTCATGCGTGGGCAGCATAGCTAGTAACTCTAGTGTAAATCCCAATGATAATATTTTTTGTTCTACTAGGGTCCACCAGTCACAATCTTGAAGAGACTGGGGTGTAAGGCTTGAGTCCTTGAAGTTAAAACAGAGATGTCGCCAGAACCTGAGGCGCCTTCCGCACATGCAGAAGAATGCACTTTCAATCCACTTTCAATGCACTTTGCAGCTGAATTTTACTGTGCAGAATAGCAAAATCCACTTGCAAACAATTGTGTGTGTATATATGTGTGTGTATATATATATATATATATATATATATATATATATATATATATATATATATATATATATATATATATATATATATATATATATATATATATATATATATATGTATGTATGTATGTATGTATGTATGTATGTATGTATGTATGTATGTATGTATGTATGTATGTATATGTATGTATGTATGTATGTATGTATGTATGTATGTATGTATGTATATATATATATATATATATATATATATATATATATATATATATATATATATATGTATGTATATATAGATATGTGTGTGTGTGTGTGTGTGTATATGTATATGTATATATATGTATATATAAATATATAAAATTAAAATTGCTAGATTCTGTGACAGTGCGAGAATCTACCAAGGGGCAGTCCTGATTTAGTGACGCACAACTAGTGGGGTGTAGTTGTTAAGAGCCAGTGTGGGGCAGAGGTGTAGTGGGTCAAACTCTTATCTGAAGAATCGGGTTTGATTCCCGACTCACTGGAAAAGTCACAGTTCTCTTGGAACATTTTCAGCCCACATGGAGGCAGGCAATGGCAAGCCACCTCAGACCGGGTCTTGCCTTGAAAACCCTAAGGGTTTTCGAAAGCAGAATTCTCATTTCTTGATAGCAAGAATAGGAAAGTTGATGATTTATGTTGTCAGAATGGAGCATATAAAAACAGGCAAAACATTATAACCCCCAACATAGATACGTCAGGCCCACAAGGGAGAGCAGGGAGCTCATAATTGGGTCCTGGTCCACCCATTTTTTGAGGGGGAGGGGCCTGTCATCTAGTCATGGCTCACCCACCCTGGGGGGAAAGGGAGGGGAGGAGGGGGAGAGGAGCTCATAATTGGATCCTGGTCCATCATGTAGACATGGCCCACTCACCCTGGGGGGGAAAGAAGGGGAGGAGAGGGAGAGGGGTTTTTCCTTTCTTTTTGTTTTAAAGATGGTGGGCCAAAGCAGTGTGAAAAATGCCCCCCCCATTTATAACAAACATTTAGAGAGACGGAAGCACCCAAAGCAGCTGGGGGGGGAGGTGAGACTGGGCAAGCTGGCTTTTGGCAGAGGGAAGAGGTCCCGGGCAAAGCTGTGCTCCCCGGCAACTCTGCCTGCTGTGGCTGCAAAACCAAATTAAATCAGTGCTAGGTGTGGTCTTGCTTGCCGTGGGGAGAAGAGACAGTGAAAGCGGGCCGTGTGGAAATACGTCCGTACAAGAAATCTCAGCGCGACACACATTTGCCCCCATCAATCAGCCATTAAACAATGTGACAAACCTTTCTCCTTTTGAGCACCGTGAAACCTGCTGAGTATGTTTACAACACAGTCCTGTGATCAAAGTTCAAATGATTTCTATGCTCACATGGGGGGCCCCGAGACCCCTCAAAGGCTCTCTCTCAAACATCGTAATTTCCCTGTTTTATTTAGCCCGAAGTTTCACAAATGCTGGCAGTTACTCGTGAACTGATTTGAGTGGGGGACAGATTAAACATATTACGTTGCACACAGGGGCTTTCATTTTCCCCTCCTCACGTCTGCTCTGTTTAACTGATGGATTACTGGTTTCCATATTAGATTCCCAAGGCTTACACGTGGCTAAGGAAGTAATCGCTCGATGAAAATCGTTTTTAAAAAGAGAGAGAGAAAAGAGATTAGTTCAGGTGGGATTAGGAAAGCCCTCCCCGTCCCATCCTGCCCCCCCTCCCAATTGCAGGAAATAGTTTAAATGGATTTAAAGTGCTTGCAATACATGCAAGGAGCCCGATCGATAATACAGTTAAGGGAAGAGATGCATTAGCTTTTAAGCGTTTAAAAAGAAAGCCCTGAGTAATTTAAAAAAATAGCCTGCGACTACACATTTTCAGCAGTGTGGTTCAGCATGTAGGACGGAAGCCGAGACCCCATAATTGGGGGTGTTGGAAGATGGAGGGCTGGTAATCTGTGTAAGGCTGAACACACTCAGACAAAGCTAACTTTAGAAAAGGAACTTTACTGATTTATGTTGCCCTAACTACAGGGTGTTGGAACTGAGGATTCTTGTCTTCAGTTCCAGTATTTAAACTATTTACAAAGACAGGCAGCAACCAATCAGCTCTTCCCCTCCTCCCAGCTCCTGGTCTCCCATTGGCTCTGAAGCTCTGGTGGAATGGAGCTTCTCAGTTTGTTTTCCCGCACTTTTGGGGAAAAGGCGGGAAGCAGTGCATGTTGGGAGTTGCCGCCCTGACAATCTGGAGAACCGGGTTTGATTCCCCGCTGTGGAGGCTGATCTGGTGAATCAGATTAGCTTGTGCACTCCAACACATGCCAGCTGGGTAACCTTGGGCTAGTCACAGTTCTTCGGAGCTCTCTCAGCCCCACCTACCTCACAGGGTTTTTGTTGGGGGTGGGGAAGGAGATTGTCAGCCCCTTTGAGTCTCCTTACAGGAGAGAAAGGGGGGATATAAATCCAACTTTTCTCCTCCTCTTCCTCCTCCTCCTCCTCTTTACGGTGCCCCTGGGCTTGTGGTCCTGATTGGTTTTCATACGGTAGCAGGTTCTAGCCATGGAAGCCTGCTGCGTGACCTTGGGCCAGCAGAACACTCTCCGCCTAGCCTACCTTGAAGGGTTGTGGTGAGGTTAAAATGGGGGAGGACAATGGAAGCAAAGCCCCATTTTGAGACTGGTACACCGATTCAGACAATGAGAAAAGAGTTCAGCACAATGATAGTAAGAACTTCCTGACTGTCAGGGCTGTTGGACAGTGGAACGCACTGCCTCGGACTGTGGTGGAGTCTCCTTCTTTGGAGGTTTTTGAAGGGAGGCTGGATGGCCGTCTGTCAGGAGTGCTTTGATTGTGTGTTCCTGCATGGCAGGGGGTTGGCCTGGATGGCCTTTGGGGACTCTTCCAAATCTAGGATTCTATTATTCTACCCCACAGCAAGACCAATGTTTCTAACCAAGATAGGGGACAGGTAGGAAATCCGGGTGGGGCGGACAGGCTCAGTGGCTCTGCATGTGGAAAGTCTCGGGTTCCATTCCCATCACCTCCACATAAACAAATCTCCTGCCCCTGGTGTTGGAAACGGATCCCAGAGAGCAGCGGCCAGCCTGAGGGGACGAAGCTCAGTTGCCCGGTGCAAGAAGTTGGCTCAGGATACGGCCCCCTTTCATAGGCGATCAAATCGTTTCCTTGCTGGGGGAGAGCCTGTTTTCTGAGCCCCTGAGCTGATGCATGTGGCTGGCAGGGCTGGCGACCTCTGGGCGGAGGCTGGAAACCTCTTGGGATCACGACATGTCTCCAGGTGACATGGATCAGTTCGTAAGGCTGTCAACCTCCAGGTGGTGTCTGGAGGTCACCTTCCATCAGTGGACTGCAGTCTACAGTGATAAGTTCCCCTGGAGAAAACATCTGCTTTAGAGGGTGGACTGTATGGCATTCTGTACTGTATGGGTGGACTGTATGGGATTCTACCCCACTTAATTCCCCCCCTATATCACACGCTCCTCAGTCCCCCCCCCCAGATCTCCAGGAATGTCCCAACCCGAAGCTAGCAACTCTAATTGTCGAGGCAACTGTGTGTGCCCCCCCCCCCCGCTGCAATAAACGACTCTGTCCTTTTTACAAGGAGCAGGTATTTTGAAAGTCCTGCACCAGGAAATATCTTCACTCCATCCGGGCGACTAACAGAGAGCTCAAAAGCGGTTTCTGTCCCCTCCACAAAGTGCAAATCTGCAAGAGCAAATTCTGTCCCCTCTGAAACGTCCCCAACGCGAGTCTTAATCAAGGAAGGAAAAATAGAGGCCCTGTCTCTGTTGCTGCTGAGATGATTCATGAGGGGTCGGAGAGACCCGTTCAGTTGGAGCCATTATTAATCTTGACAAATAGACTTTTTTGTGGAGATTTTCGCCGGTGAAGAGACATTTTGCAGCTCGGCAGCTCCAGGGATGGTACGTGCAGGACACAGCCGAGGAGAAACCCATTTCAACAGGATTCATCGGCTTAGCCTGGCTGGTCTGTCATGCCAGCATACGGATAGCTTTGGAGCAACTGGATTGGGGAGTCTGGCTGGCCCTTCGGAGAAGGGAAGGTCAACCGATGGGCTGCTTGCAAAAATGCAGAAGACTATTTCAGAGTTGAGAGTAATGCTTTTGGGCGACCAGTTGTGAAGCAATTTACCTACCATATATACTTGTGTATAAGTCGACCCAATTTACCTACCATATATACTTGTGTATAAGTCGGCACCTAATTTTACCACAAAAAACTGGGAAAACTTATTGACTCGAGTATTAAGTCTAGGGTGGGAAATGCAGCAGCTAATGTATACGTTTTAAAAATAAATTTAGATACTGGTAAATTTCAAAAATAAAAATAGATACGGTCGGGCGCTATTTGGGGGTCTCTGACACTGACCCCCCCGCATCTCACCAAATCCAAGGTCTCTGCCACTGACCTCTCCATCCCGCAGCTTGTCCAGCTCACCCAGGTCGACTGGCTATCACCCGCCAAGAGCCAAGGGCTGGCCGCCGCCGAGAAGATGGCAGAGGCAGACAAAGCAGCTGAAAGGGGGAAGGCAGAGAAGAAGGCAGGAGAGAGCAAAGATAGGAGAGGGGGAACACCACACAAGAATTAAGTGGGACCTTCACTCGGTATAAATCGAGGGAGGGCTTTTTTCAGCACAAAAAAATGTGCTGAAAAAGTAGACTTATACGCAAGTATATACGGTAATTGTATCCAGACAGGAGCAGCTGGAATATTAGACAGTCTGGTCAGTCTGTTCACAGAATAGGCTGCTGCCGCATGGAGGTTTTGTTTCATTTTGGCATCTAAACTTGAGTGAGATTTTTTTTAGTGTCCACACCATGTCATCTCTCAATCATACACTTTCCAGGTTTTCTTCTGCTTTGCTGTGATCTTCCCCAAACCAGGTTTGATATAATCCTCAGAGATGCAATTGTCCTCGGAGATGCTTTCAAGCAAGCCTTCGCCGACCTCCAAAGCACGTGTGGGAAGGGGAAAGAAGAGAAGCGCAAGGAGAAAGACTGTTCGGGCATGATGCATTCCAAGGACATCGCTGTGATTCATGGGTAGTGGGGAAAAGCATCAGGAGCAGCTACGTGCGACAGAAAACTACTCAAGGCAGAGGTTCAAAGATTGCGGGAGAATCTGACATCGGGGTGGAAGTGTGCAAGTGTGACGAAACCAGTGGAAGAGATTGGTTGACATGCCGTGATGTCACAGCGGGGTAGGGCTGACATCATAGTCGCTTGTGGCAAGCAAGCTAAACAACCTAGGAAAGGAAGGGGCAGAGTGTGGGGAAGAGGCAACAGGGACTAGGATGGGAGCCTCCTTATCAGCGACAGCAAAATCCGGACTGGTCTACTGCTGCATATTCAGCAGGAATATAAGGCCTTGAAGACTATCTTCAAGACTGTCTGGAAATGTTCACTGGTGAAAAAAACATGCAGCAAGCAGGACAGCTGACCGACGAGACAGAGGACACTTTGCCCATCTGAAAGTGGTTCCGTGCTGCCAGTTGACTTTAGGGGTGCTATTAAAGGATCTAGACTTCAAAGCCCAAAAGGTCTGGCACTGGAATTCTCTTTTGGGGCCGCACAGAATAATGCACTTTCAATCCACTTTCACAATTGTTTGCAAGTGGATTTTGCTATTCCGCACAGTAAAATCCTGCTGCAAAGTGCATTGAAAGGAGACTGAAAGGGCATCATTCGGCAAGTGTGGAATGGGCCTAGCCTCTGGGAGTCCTGGATTTGAATCCCTACTCTGCCACGGAAGATTGATTTTGGACCAGCCACCCGCTCTCAGCCCAAGCTAACTCACAGGGCGGCTGGGTTGATAACGTGGAGGGCAGGAGAATGAAGTTGTCAGTCACTTCGAGCCCTTACTGGGAAGAAAAGTGGAATATAAATGAAGTCCAGGAAGGAAGGAAGGAAGGAAGGAAGGAAGGAAGGAAGGAAGGAAGGAAGGAAGGAAGGAAGGAAGGAAGGAAGGAAAGGAAGGAAGGAAGGAAGGAAGGAAGGAAGGAAGGAAGGAAAAGGAAGGAAGGAAGCAAGGACGGAAGGAAGGAAGGAAAGGAAGGGACGGACGGACGGACGGGAAAGAAGAGGTAAAAGGAAGGAAGGAAAGAAGGAAGAGAGGAAAGGAACGGGGACGGACGGACGGACGGACGGACGGACGGACGGACGGACCCGGAGCGGAATGGGGCTGGCCCGGACAGAACGGGCCAGACCAGGGCCAGACGAATGAATGAGACGGTGAATGACAGAATGACAGTTTTATGCACCTGTGGTTTCCTTTGCATTGAGCGTATGTTCCCTTTGGATTGGATTCTCAGTTATGCACATCAGCTTATATGATGAGGAGTTATCTGATGTTGTTTTATTACAGTTCAGTTTTGTATTCTGGCACTTCGTTTTATGGTGTGTTTATAATTGTCTCATGTGAGGAGAAGGTATTTGATGCTGTTTTACTATTGTTCAATTTCGTATTCTGGTACTTTGTTTTATGATGTTTTTATGATTGTCTCATATGATGAGGAGTTATCTGATGTTGTTTTGCTACCGTTCAATTTTGTATTCCGGTACTTTGTTTTATGGTGTTTTGTCTGGTTTTTTTTATACGATGGGGTATTATTTGATGTTGTTTTTGTTGCAGTTTTCAATTTTGTAAGCTGCCCTGAGATATCCATATAGGGCAGGGTAAAAATGTAGTAAATAAATAAATAAACAAACAAACATTTATGCTGAAAAGGGAGGAACAAGAATTGGCACCGGAGAGCTGCAGCTCCGGCTTTCCGGCATTCTGTTTTATGTCCAGATGTTTAAAACAAGCCAGGAAACTAGTTGCCAGATGGGAACATGTATTTAACTGGCTCAAGAATTCCAACTCTAGGAATTAAAAATGTGGGGCATCTCTGATTTTCACCTTCTCTACATCCACAGAAGCCAAAGGCAAAATACTGCTATCATACCGAATATGGTGAGCCCGCAGGTGTCCAATGCCCAGGTATGTAGGGATGATGTTTTTGATATTAACATGTCCCCTCCGGCGGGCTACTGCTGTGAAAGTGGCATTGTATTGTACATGGAAAGCATGGCACTGAATAAAAATTCTGTGGCGTGCAATTAGAAAGCACTTGGCTGCCTGGGACGCAAAAATGATGCTTCATTTACAAAGGGGAGAAAGAATTGACACTATAAGAAATCAAGAGCTGTCTGAATTTCATGCGACATTTTTCTTTTTCCCTTCCCCCAAACCGTTTGACACGGTTTCCCTGCTTCCTTTTTTTTTGGCGTTTTCCCAGACAAGACCGACACAACTATAAATATTACATTTTTTTTCTTGAATAACCGTAAAGGATTTCCTTGCGCTTAACAAACGAGCACGGAAACTGAAATAAGTGGGGAACAAGCGACGTTCACCATACCCTGCGATGTTTCTTCCACTGGGAGAAATTTAGAAGTCTTAGAAACAAATGTTCCTTCACATTATTAGATTTTACAGCATGGCTTGAAACAGATCCAGTTCCATAGAATCATAGAATCATAGAGTTGGAAGAGACCCCCAAGGGCCATCAAGTCCAACCCCCTGCCATGCAGGAACACACAATCAAAGCACTCCCGACATATGCTCATCCAGCCTCTGTTTAAAAACCTCCCAAGAAGGAGACTCCACCACTCTCTGAAACAGGGAATTCCACTGTTGAACAGCCCTGACGGTCAGGAAGTTCTTCCTAATGTTCGGGTGGAATCCATTTTCCTTCACCTTGAACTCATCACTCCTGGTCCTAGTCTCTGAGGCAGCAGAAAACAAGCTTGCTCCCTCTTCGACATGACGTCCCTTCAAATATTTAAACATGGCTATCATGTCGCCCTTAACCTCCTCTTCTCCAGACGAAATATCCCCAGCTCCCTAAGCCTCCCTTCGTAGGGCATGGACTCCAGACCTTTTACCATTTTGGTTGCCCCCCTCTGGACACGCTCCAGTCAATCCGTATCCCTCCCAAACTGCGGTGCCCAGAACTGTACACAATATTCCAGGTGAGGTCTAACCAATGCAGAAAATTACATCCCAGTTTCTGACAACGTGACTTTACGATGCACATACGCACAAGTCTGGGACCCACTTGCCATGTGGGGGAATCACGCTGGCCCGTTCCCTCTCTCCCTCGATTATCATCTTTGCCCTCTGTTGTCGAAGTGCTGGGTTGGAGGCTGAGAAAGATTTTGGGAGAGGACTGTGCCGGAGCCAAATTTCCTTGCAACAGTGCAGATGGGGCTTTGGCTCTTGAAACAACCCCCAAAACGGTTGGTCTCTTAGGTGCAATCCTTCTGGTGCGAAATGGAGATAGCCTTTTTCCAGTAGTGTAGTGCCAAGGGGATGGGGATGGGGCATGATGCACCGGGCAAGTATCAGTGCGAGGGCGTGGCGGGGGTGTGGCAGCGCAGGGCGCATGCGTGCCCTGGGCGCTGTTCCCCCTCGCTATGGCTCTACCCCTTTCTGTCAAAGGTCAAAAAGGGTTGCTGTGCCTCCTCAATTTTTGAGCAACGAGCACTTTCCCTCTCCTGGTACCAGTTCCAGATCTGAGAGTGCTCTGTATCTCCGGCTTTGGGAACAGTAGCCCGGGGCTTCCCTGACAGAAATGGATCACGGAGACAGGCTGTGTTTTCTCCTGCTTTGACTCTCACCCACCAGCCCGAGGCAAAGCCCCAGAGGACCACTTTCTGATCTCCATCTGCTTCGACGCGAGGCACTTAGAAGGAAAATCGGCTCAAACAGCTCAGATGTTTGTTAGCCGGCTTGTTTGCAAGCTAAGCTGCGGTTTTAGGCACTCCGTCACATACAGAGGCATCGGAGGGACTTGGCTTGGAAATTCCTGCTTTTTGCTCACAGCTTGGAGATAAACTGATGGCAGCAAAGGCGGCCAGTGTTCTGTTCCTCTTGGGCTCGAGCAACAGCAGAAAATCTTGCAGCGATCTGGGCTTGCAAACGCTAACAGCTCGGGAAATGCACCCCTCCACAAAACCTTGGAGGCCATGACGAGAATTTGGCCCGAGTCAAAACGAGTCAGTGCCTTTTGGGAAAAGCCACTGATGCGGTCAAAACACACTTCTTCCTTCTGACCATTTGTCAGACGATTTCAGTGATGTCATCCCGCGGGCAGTTCTGATTGGCTTCCTGTGTTGTGATGTCGTCAAGATCTCTGAGTGGCCCCTGTTTGGGGGAGATGGCTGAAGGGAGTCATCCGGGACGGAAAAGCAGGCAGGGTTGGAGACCAGGCAGGGGGAATTGAGTCTGAAAAGGGCTGTAGCCACCGGGCAAAACAATTCCACGGGGCAAAAAAGTGAATGCCCCTTTAAAACGTCTCCATTTCTACTTCCTCGTAGTCAGTATTCCCAGACTCCAAATCAAAATTCAGAACTCAGCACAGACCTAATCAGAACACAATTATGCTGCGGTTTCACAGACAAACTCCATGGAAACCCAAGGACGTTTTTCTTGGACGTCTTCCCAGAGCTCCTCTCTGCACGATATCTAATCCAGTCTAAACCATCTATTTTACTCATTTGGGGTTCCACCCTATTGTACTGGTTGGGCTGAAGGAGGTCACCAGTGTCTTTTTTTCACAAAACCAACCCTGCAAAGAAAAATGTAGCATGGAACCAATTTCGCTGGAGGAATGCTGTTTTGAAATCCATTCCTCCAAATAGCTTTGAATTTCCCCGTGCAGTGCTTACAACCGTGGTGGCGAACCTTTGGCACTCCAGAAGTTATGGACTACAATTCCCATTCAGCCCCTGCCAGCATGGCCAATTGGTCATGCTGGCAGGGGCTGATGGGAATTGTAGTCCATAACATCTGGAGTGCCAAAGGTTCGCCACCACTGGCTTACAAGATCTTCATTCCATGTGCTACAGTTATGCGCTCCGCCTCTGCTATTATTAGTTAAGAGTGGCAGATTCTTATCAGGAGAACAGGATTCAACCCCCCCTGCTCCTCCACATGAAGCCTGCCGGATGACCTTGAACCAGTCACAGTTCTCTCAGAACTCTTTCAGCCCACGCAGAGGTGGGAAATGTCAAACCACCTCCCAATGTCTCTTGCTTTGAAAACCCCATGGGCTTGATGGCCCTTTCTGTCACCACCAAGGGGGTGGGGGAACTCCCACAAGACACAAAAAACTCCAAATCAGGTCAAGAGCTGTCAAATCCAATGGTTTGCCTCCAACAGCAATTGTCCCCAGAGGCTCACCTCCAACATTTAGTAGCCAGACTCTCAACTCACAAAAGACACATAGGCCAATTACGCATAAAGCATCTGCTGTGCAGTGGGGGCAAATGTGTGCCCCCGCAAGATTTCTTGTACAGACGTATTTCCTCAAGGCCCACTTTCACTGACTGTTCCCCCCGCAGCAAGCCAGACTATTTCTAGCATGACTTTAATCCTGCTTCACAGCCAGAGTTGCTGGCGAGCACAACTTTGGCCCGCACCACTTCGCCAAAGGCCAGATCACCAAGTCTCAGCCTCCCACACCCTCTCCTCTGCCTCTGTAAATGCTTGTGTTGATACATGGTTAGGAACAATTCAAGCGGGGACTCTTTCTGGCTCCGCCCCACCTCCCCTGCTCCTACCCTCCCCAATGGTCGGGAAAGCATTTTTCTGGACAAGCTTCTATTTTAAAAACAAGGCTCTCTCATTGGCTTTTGCAAAGGAACAACACAAGCCAGGGCTCTCTCTGGCTCCGCCCCGCCTCCCCGGCTCTACTTCCACCCTGCCTGATGATCGGGAGGGCTTTTTACAACTTTATTTCAAACAAGACTATATTTTTAAGCAATTTTCCTGGCAGGTTTCTTGTGGAGGAGTGGGGAAGCAAATCCGGTTGACCAGATAAAAGTCTGCAGCTCATGTATAGTAGTGGGGAATCGAACCAGGTTCTCCAGATTAGAGTCCACCTGCTCTCAACCACTATGCTACATCCGGTGTGAGAGGAAACCTCCTCACACAAGGGAAGAGCGCTGCTGCTTGTGGAATGCATCTGCAGGCCCAAAGACAGGGATGCCTCTAACCTTATAAATCGCGTCGCCATCTATCAAAGTTAGGCTTAGGAAATGGCAGCTAATCTGGAGAAAATAGTAGTCTGCGTGCTCTGAATTGGATGGCCCAGGGTGACCCAGTCTCAACAGGTCTTGGAAGCTAAGCAGGGTCGGGCCTAGTTAGTACTTGGGTGGGAGACCCCCAGGGAAGCCTGGGGTCCACTACGCAGAGGCAGGTGATGGCAAACCCCCTCTGTTTGTCCCTTTTTTTGGAAACAGTACCAGGTCGCCATCAATCACAGCATTTCTCCCACCAGTAGACCACGTAATCGCCTGGGGGGGTTGTGTGGTTTCGGGCTGTACGGCCATGTTCTAGTAGCATTTTCTCCGGACAATTCTCCTGAGGATCCTCTGAAGATGCCAGCCACAGATGCAGGCAAAACGTCAGGAGATAATGTTACTAGAACATGGACATACAGCCCGGAAACCACACCAACACCCCAGTGATTCCGGCCGTGAAAGGCTTCGACAAGACACGTAATCATTTTTTGTCCGAAGGGAGTGTCTTGCTCACAAATGGTCAGAACAAAAGGAAACAAGAAGAACTGGTTCAGCTTGCAATTCTTAGCAGCAGACGAGTGATCGGAATGCTTTAGAATAAAGATCTTTGAGGCCACAGGTCAAACTGCGGTAATTTGCTCATGTTCCGAACAGGAGATTGGAAAGCATTAGTGGATATAAAGTTCTGCAGAGGAGGTGGTCAGGGATTGTTATAAGTTGTCACTCAAACAGCAATTTCCTTTGTAAAATTTGGCTATTTTTTATTACTGTTTTTTTTAAACTCTGCATGCTATTTATTATCTTCAATAGAAAACCTAAACAATTACAGAAAGGAATCTGAGATGATTCCAGGCGTACTTCAGAGAATGACTCGTAGCCTTCTTTAGGGCTTGGAGGAGCCAGTGCAGCAAACCGGTTTTGCTTCCAGCGCTAAACTCTGCAAGTTACCCAGTATGGATTATTTCTTTCTTTCAAAGTGCGCTGTAAAAGGGAGAGGAGCAGTGGTGGGATCCAAAAATTTTAGTAACAGGTTCCTATGGTGGTGGGATTCAAACTGTGGTGTAGCGCCAATGGGGCTGGGCGGGGCATGATGGGGGTGTGGCCGGGCATTCTGGGGGCGGGGCATTCCTGGGCGGGGCTGTTGCAAGGACGCAGCTGCTGTGCCGGTCCCTGGGTGGGAAACAAATGCAGGCGCAGGCTGCCACGCACGCCGGTGCACCTCCTGCTAGACTGCTTCAAGTTTTGCACGCTACTGCTGAGAGGAGGGGCAAAAATCACATGGTAAAATCACCAATCACCAATTAGTAACCCCCTCTCGGCACACACAAATAATTAGTAACCTACTCTTGGGAACCTGTGAGAACCTGCTGGATCCCACCTCTGGAGAGGAGGTCCAGAAAGCACTCACAACATTTGAGGGCCCCTTCCGCACATGCAGAATAAAGCACTTTTAATCCACTTTCACAATTGTTTGCAATACTTCGCACAGTAAAATCCAGCTGCAAAATGCATTGAAAATGCCATATTCTGCATGTGCGGAAGAGCCTTTGTCTATCCCCCAGATTTAACTGTTCTTCTGAGAAAAGTGAGAAGACGAAAATCCAAGAAGCTTCTCCCATCTGGATTCTCAACTTGTCAGCTCCAGCAACGAGTCACGTCTTTTCATCCCGACCAGGCAAGCGGGACGTCGCGTCCTCCCCTTTCTGAGCATTTCTTGACATCCCGCCGTTCTCAGTATTACTGTGAACAGTACGATTACTCCTCCCTTCTCTAAACACTTTTTAAAAAGACACTGGAGAGAGGTTTTCAAGCCAGGGAAATCAGGGTTTGTCTGACAGTCAAGATAAGAGAATGTCTGGAACGGGGCCAAGGTGGTTCAGACGTGCTTCATTTGTAAACCATCTGCCTAATTCTTGGTATTTGTTGTAATCTGGTGAGAAGTCTACATAAATTGTTCCCTGCCAGGTCTGTCCCAATGAAAGTACAGAAGTACACCGAGGCCCCTTCCACACAGCAAATGCAGAATGGGTTAGAGGACGCGTTCACATGCATCTGTGCAGGCAGCGATTGGAGCCCAAGGAAAAAATCTGGGTTGCTGTCGGGCCTTTGCACGGAGACGCGTCTCTCTTTTTCAATTCACTTCCCACTGATGTGTAGCTACGCAGGCATGCATGAATGATCCCCCCACAGCCATGCCCCTCCTTCCTGGTCATGATGCCAAGCAGGCGGGACATTTCGGATTTTTGAAAACATTACCTCTGCTACGCCGCCAATTTTGGTGGCGTTCAATGCATAAGGACATTGAGGCTTATGTCAAGGGGTGCCCTGTTTATGCTGAAGCCAAATCCATTCCAGGAAAAACCCACGGGTTGTTGCAGCCTATCCCTCCTGCTGACCGTCCGTGGCAGGTTATTTCCATGGATTTTATCACGGATCTCCCAGAGAGCCAGGGCAATACTGTGCTGTGGGTGGTAGTGGACCTGTTTTCTAAACAAGCTCACTTTATACCTTGTTCCACTATCCCTGCCGCCCCCAAGTTGGCGAAACTGTTTATTCATCACATCTATAGATTGCACTCTGCTCCGACTAAGATAATTTCGGACAGGGGTCCTCAATTTGTCTCCAAGTTTTGGAAAGCACTCCTGGCTCTCTTGGGGGTTGAATCTGCTTTATCTTCTCCTTATCACGTGCAATCTGACAGCCAATCAGAATGTACGAACCAGATTTTTAGAGCAATACCTGCGGTGCTATACTAACTATCACCAGAATAATTGGGCGGACTTGCTGTCTTTTGCCGAATATGGGTACAATAATGCTGTGCATAGCAGAACCCAGAAAACCTGCTTTGAGATCGTCTCTGGACGTTCGGCCCCACCTTTTCCTCTTTGGGGCTCGAACCCGGTACAGCCTCCTGAACTTAATGACTGGATCCAAACTATTGTTAAGAGCTGGGACTCGATTGGAATAGCTCTCCGCAAAGCCCAGGAGTCCCAGAAAATACAAGCGGATAAACATCGGGTTTCATTCCCTTTGCACATAAATGACTGGGTGTATCTTTCCACTAAGAACCTCAGGGATGTTCACAAATATTCCAAACTTGGGAAAAAGTTTATTGGTCCCTTTAAGATTGTACAAGTAATCAATAATGTAACTGCTAAACTTGACTTGCCAAAGTCACTCAGCAGTATTCATCCTGTGTTCCATTCCAGCTTGCTCCAAAGGGTTCCAGATTTTGGTGCCTGGCACTGTCCCCCGGAATGCCCTTGATGCTATCCTCGATTCCCGCATGCGCCGTCAGCATTTACAATATCTTGTTTCATGTGTGGGGTTTTCTACAGGTCATGATCAGTGGGTCTATGCTACGGATGTCCATGCCCCCATTTTGGTTACTGCTTTCCATAAGGCTTTTGCTGACAAACCAGGGGGAGAAGGTTCTTAGGAGAGGCGGAATGTCAGGATGTTATTATTGTGTGCACTGTCCTTGAATCATTCTCGTCTGTCAGCCCTGGCTATCTGCCTAGGCAGGGGATTTTTGCTTACACGTTATCTCTGCTTGCCTGTGTGAAACTATGTACTGTTTAATTTCTTGTGGCGGGAAAGAGGGTTGCTACTGTGTTAAAGCTATTATCAAAGTTCTGAGTCTCTCAGAACTCGCATTGCCTGTATTCGACTATGACTGCCAGTACAATAAAGAACTGAGAACGGTTACTTTTGCCTGGGCTCTACTAGTTCGTTACAACAGGATGCTGGAAGATAGGGACTTGTGTTTTGATTCCACCAAGCCGATGTTATCGGGATAACCCTCCAAGATCCAGTTAGGAAGGATAAGCCGGCTTGGTTATCAGTCCCAGTTCTGTTATGCAGCTGTCTGAAAGGAGGGCAACCAAAATGGTAAAAGAGAGGCTTAGGGAGAGAGGCTTAGGGAGCTGGGGATATTTAGTCTGGAGAAGTGTAGTTTAATGCGTGACATGATAGCCATGTTTCAATATTCAAAGGGATGTTGTGTTAAAGATACTTGTTTCCTGCAGCTGCAGAGACTCAGACAAGGAATAATGGACAAAGACAAAGAACTTCCTGATGGTCAGGGCTGTTTGACAGTTGAATCAACAGCCTTGGAGGGTGGCGGAGTCTCCTTTTTTGGAGGTTTTTAAGCAGAGACTGGATAGCCATCTGTTTGGAGTGCTTTGATGGTGTATTCCTGCCTGTCAGGGGTTGGACTGGATGACCCTTGGGGTCTCTTCCAACTCTACGATTTTATGATTCTATGAGATTTTCAAGGGGGAAGGTCACCAGGTGAACTGGCTGTTGTGGGTTTTCTGGGCTGTGGTCTGTTATGTTTGCTCCTAACATTTGCCCATATCTATGACTGGAATCTTCAGAGGCATGTCATGGTAAATGGGTTTCTCTCTGTGGCACATATCTTATGGCAGGAAAAATGTTAGGTGCCACAACCACTAGACCAGGGCAACACGGCCCGGAAAACCCACAACTGCCAGTTGGTCCTAGCTGCAGAAGCCTTCTCCAGTGAACTTTGCTCAGATACTTCATCCCGTTCGTGAGAAAACGGACTGATCCGATTCGGGCCACCTACCTGCTCGTGATACTCGATGCCCATGCTCAATGTGTTGATCAAGATGGCGATCATGATGCCGCGGTTGAAATACTTGCTTTCCACGATCCTCTTCAGTTTGTCCCCAAAGGCCTTCCACAGCCGGCAGACTCGGCTCCTCTCTTTCGGTTTCTTCTTCTTTTTCTTCTTCTTGTTCCGCTGCTGCTGGATCTGGTCTCTCTGGTCCCCATGCTTCACGTCCTGGGTGAACTCATAAACTCCGGTGTCACCGTCAGACTCGTAGCTGTCCGATTCGCTGAATTTGAACTCGGGGTCATCCAAGATGCTGGCGCAATACGGGCAGTTCTGCAGGTCGCAGTTCGACAGGCTGGCCTGCGGGCTGGGCAACGGAGAGGGCATGTTCAAACCAGATAATCTGCTGCTCGCCCGGCAAAGACCTGCAATGCGAAGAAGTTATTGTAGGTCATTTATCTAATCAATTTGTATCCCAGCCTTCCCCAACTTCACAGTGATACCAATTACTAATTTGCATATTTAGCAAAGGCTCATGGGTATGTTGTTGAAATGCTCACCATAACTTGGTGAGCTAAAATCAGGACTGGCCACGTCCTTGATCTCGAGGCAGCCAGGGTGCGGGGCTTATGGAGGCCCAACTCTGTAAGCTCTGCAGGTGGGCGGGATGTTCTGCTCTCCTGGGCTTTTGGGGGAGGGGGGTGCTTGAAGGATGTTTGACTGCTGGCTGAAAAAAGCTAGCTCCGGGCTCCATGCCTCCCTCCGGAAGGCTGATCACATGGGGGCTGATTTTGCACCCCCATGTGACCAGATGGCAAGGGGCCTAGAGACATGGGTTACCCCATGTTGCCGGGCAGATACGCCACTGTTTAGTACCCTAGAATACTATTCATCCAGCCCAGAGTACCTAGGAATCTCAACCAAGTCATCCTAAATCTTGATTTCAACTCGTTTCCCCCATTCATTTATGCTACTTTTGTAAGTTTGGCTGCTGTGGGTTTTATTTATTTATTTATTATTTATTTATTATTTATATACCGCCCCATCCCCTAAGGGCTCTGGGCAGTGAACAACAAGTGTTACAAAACAGTAATAACAATAGCAGTAAAATTAATATAATTAACATCATTAAAATATAAAATTACAGCGTTCCACATACATCACTTGGCGTCCAGCATTAAAACTATCAATAAAAACCCTCCCGGAGAGGATTGTGTGGCCGTAGTCTGGTAGTTTTTGCTCCTAAAGTTTCACCTGCATCTATGGTCTGACATCTTCAAAGGCACGTCACAGTAAGATGCGTTTGTCTCCAAGGCACAGAGAGAAACACATCTAAAGATTCCAGCCATATATGAAGGTGAAACAGGAGCAAAAACTACCAAACCAAGGCTAGAGTACTAGAATTACCAGACCACCACCACACCGTTTGGAAAACTCACAACAGTCAGTTGATTCCAGTCATGAAAACCTTTGACAAACATTTCATAAGATTGTTCACCATTCCTTTTTGGGTAGCAAGCAAGGCTGTTACCAGACTCACCCATGGTGTTTCGTGTGGGGGCCCCCTGTTTTACGACAGCGGGGTCTCTACTCACCCTGCCAACCCATAGAGGGTGCCTAGCAGTACAGTGCAAAATGGGGACCCCATTCTTGCATTGGCTGAGTGTACCCACAAGGACACAAAAAACCCTGTCTGGACATGACCTCGCCCACATCTGCTTTGAAAAGCACCTATTTCACACCCTTCCTGAAAGAATTAAGAAAGCACAATGACCCAGCCCTGGAGAGCGTTCCTATCTTAAACCCTGGATTACACAATTCTCCAGTGTAATGCGCTTGCCCCAAGTGTACCTGCCTGGTGTAGTTGTAACCCAATACCTTTTTTTTAATTAACCTCTCACTAACGACTGCCTCATTGGCATTGTTCAATAGCTGTAATTCTATCAGCTACCTTCCCCCTTTCAGGCACTCCCAAGCTTGGCCTATTAAGCTAATGCATCAACCTATTAGATTAATGACCCAACACTTAATATTGATGTCTGCCGCTTGTCTTTCCCTGAAAAGGCAATATTTGTCTTTGCCTGGAAGATTAAGGGCCACTCTGCATAAACTGGAGGGTCCATTTTCCCTATTAGTAGCTCCTTCTCCCAGTATTCATTGTTCAATATCTCTGGGCACCCCTTTGTCTGTGATATTGTTCTGCAATGAATTGTTCTCCTATCAGAGCTTAGCGCTAGTCACTCAACTGTGTTTATTGGACCATTCCACTCCAAGATCAGTATAACCCTTACTCCCCAATTCCCTCACCTCTTCCAGACCTATCCACTCAACACTGCTTATATCCTAGGACTGTGTGTGTGTGTTCTGCTGCTTTGATTATTGTGTGTTTGTGTGCCCCCATTACCCCTTAATAAAATTTTATTTGCTCTCCTGCGGAATTTTCTTGCCGAAGCTGATTTCAGTCAACATAGGCAACCAAGAACTGAAGCTTACCTGACCTTTTGCTGAGCTGAGAGTCTGCTCTCGCTAATTCTCCACTCTAAAATGGAGAGACTCCCGCCATTTTGGGTAACAACGCAAAAGAGTACAGGAGCAATTCCACAATTTTATGAATGCCATAAATATGTCCCCTTCATCCCGGATCACCTCTGCCTTCTCTGTCCTCTGAACATCCCTTTCCAACCTCAGATTATTTTCAGCGGATGTTTTAAGGACACCATCCCTACAGATGTGGCCAGATGTTTGCGGTTATGCCTAAACCGACTTCCTTTCCCCCAAACATAACATTTCGCTTTTGATGAAGCCACACGGGGTTCTTGAGACATCTCCCTCTTTCCTTTGTTGCTGGTAATGTTTGCAATTTTGCCATCAGGAACGCCTAGCTTCAGAAACCTCCCTCCATTTTGGTTTCCTTTCTCTGACAGATTATCTAGATGTTGAACCTTTCCCGCCTTACGGCAGTGCAAACATGCACAGCCTGAAAAAACCTCAGAAGCTGGAGAAGAGCAATTGGACGTGATTTCCCGTTGCTGGAGGCGGGTCTGTGACCAGAATAGAGCTGTACCCCTCCCAAATCAGAATAAATTATGCAAAGCAGTCCCATTTGGGGAATACATTATGCAAAATCAGAGGATTGGATACAATTTCTGTTCAATTTAGATGTGAAACCTCCGGGGATGCATCATCTAGCGCAGCAATTCTCAACTAGGGAGGCCCAGGGACAGCAGTTCCAGATGGTGAGACCTGGTTCTTAGGTTGATTCTGCCCAGCAAATATATAATGAGTGGCAGTCATTATAAAGGAATCTGTTTTCCTTTTTCCCGTTCACATGTGTTGCGTGCAGATGGCCACTGGAGCCCTTGGAAACAATCCAGGGCGCTTTTGCGCCTTCTCGTGGAGACGCTTATTTCTTTTTTATTTCCTGCAACACATGCGTAGCTACGCAGGCATGCAGAAATGAATCCCCGCAGCCATGCCGATCGTCCCACAATCCAGCTGCGTCTGCATAGCTGCACATGTGCAACACACAAAATAAAGAAAAAGGGGTCTCCCCGCAACAGCTGGGCAACGGCAGCCAGATTCTCCACGATTGTGGACGGCACGGTGGAAGGGACTTCCCACCTGGCCATTTGCGCAGCAGCATCTTCAACTGGGATTTTGCTAAAGGATTGCTGGTTTAGCGATCTTTGAAAATCCCAGGTTGAGGAAAATAAAATGGGGCAGGCTTGTTTGGGGGCGGGACCTGTGTGAAGTGTCCCCCCAAATGGTTTGTATTGCTCCCTACACCCATTATATTTGCCCTGTGCATAATCTACCTTAGACACAGGCCTCTAAAGCTGCTTGCTCTGCCCATACACTGTGGGAAAGGTGAATTGCATAACCTGTGACATTCATGAAACGTCTGCACGACAGGGGCATAGTGAGGGGGAACTGCGCCCTCCGCACCCGCCATGCCACACCCCTCCCACCCCACCACGCCCTGGAACACCCCTGTCCTGCCCCGCCCACACACTGTCCACACCCTGCCACGCCCGGGGCGCACCCGGGGCAAAACACCCCACCCATCCCCCTGGCAGCTACACCACTGTTGCACAGATACTAGGCATGAACCCCCTTTGCCCACCACAACCTCAGAGAAACACCGAGGAACGTCTTACCACATTCTCCTACCAAATGATGGAGCTTGCTGTAAGAATCCACATTCAAGTGAACCGGGCTGCTGACCACGGCCACGGGAGTGCCGCTTCCGCTGCCACCATTTCTCTTGCCTTTAGATGCCAACGCGACCCCAGCCAGGGAAGGCAAGATGGTCGGGTAGTTCATGTTGCCACGGCTGGTGAGCTTGACGCTTGCCGAGACGTTGGAAGACTTGCATTTCACCTGGGTCCCTTCCAGGTGGCAGTCGGCGTGGTAAATGCTGCGGACGGACTCCGAATCCGGAGCCAAGGAGCTCCGGCGGTTAGGGGACAATGGCGGAAGCATGAGCTGGCTTCCGGGTCTCATGACCTTCAGCTCCAGGTCGCAGATCCCCGGGGTCGCGTGTGGCCCTTGGGGGCTCCCGTTGCTGATGTGGTAGTGGTGGTGGTGGTGGTGGTGGATCAGGTGGTGGATGGAAGTGATGCGCTTTTGGCTCGGGCGGACTTGTGCGTTGGGGTCAACCTTCTTCCGCCGCTTGCTCTGCCAGTTGCTGTAGAGCCGCAACGTCCGCCGTTTCACTTTCCTGAAAATGTGGCAGATGTACTTGAGGAGTTCCTCGTAACAGCTCCCCGGCTCGGAGAAGCTGGCGATTGTGCTGTCGTTCGAGAGGTAACGGGCCCGCTGCTCCTTCATCAGCTGGTTCTCCCGCTGTTTTGTTTCAGAAAACTGTGTTGCTATCACAACCAGGCACAAGTTAATCATGAAGAAAGAACCGACCTGGGGGAAACCCAAAAGGAAACCAATCAGATGTCGCCCAGAGCTACGTGCGGGTCTGAAACGGAGACTTGTTTTCCTGGCCTTTGGAACTGGAAAACTGAACAAATATTCCGAGGACAAAAAAAACCCCATCTCCCTTTAAAACACGTAGAAGTTCAGTTGGATGGTCCTTTCTTTTGCGATCCCACTAAAATGCCCACTCTAATATTAAGAGAAGAGGCAACTAAGGGGGGACGTGATAGACGTTTATAGAATTATGCCTGGGGTGGAGGAAGAAGAAGAAGAAGAAGAAGAAGAAGAAGAAGAAGAAGAAGAAGAAGAAGAAGAAGAAGAAGAAGAAGAAGAAGAAGAAGAAGAAGAAGAAGAAGAAGAGGAGGAGGAGGAGGAGGAGGAGGAGGAGGAGGAGGAGGAGGAGTTTGGATTTATATCCCCCCCTTTCTCTCCTGAAGGAGACTCAAAGGGGGCTCACAATCTCCTTGCCCTTCCCCCCTCACAACAAACACCCTGTGAGGTAGGTGGGGCTGAGAGAGCTCCGAGAAGCTGTGACTAGCCCAAGGTCACCCAGCTGGCGTGTGTGGGAGTGCACAGGCTAATCTGAATTCCTCAGATAAGCCTCCACAGCTCAGGCGGCAGAGCTGGGAATCAAACCCGGTTCCTCCAGATTAGATACACGAGCTCTTAACCTCCACTGAGGAGTTTGGATGTATATCCCCCCCCTTTCTCTCCTACAAGGAGACTCAAAGGGGCTGACAATCTCCTTTTCCTTCCCCCACCTCACAACAAACACCCTGTGAGGTAGGTGGGGCTGAGAGAGCTCCACCCCTGGGAACACCCCAGTCTGCCCTTAACCCGCACTGCCGTCCCATCATGCCCTGAACTTTTGGGTTCTGCGGCAGCAGGGATGCAGGACACGCAGCCGTCAACGTGTCTGCCCCCTCTGCTGGGATAAGTGTCCCCAGGAGGGCAAAAGTCAGGATGCTCCCACAAGCCCTTTCGGCCTCTCCCCTTTGGCTGGGGCTGCAAGTCTACCCCGTACTTACTATTATAAGTAGTATAAAATATATAAAATTGTAAAAAGAGTGCGCGTCCATGACATAGTACATGATGTCGACCCATCCTTCCAGAGTGATAACCTGCAAGAAGGAAAGAGAAAGAAATGACCACTGGGCAAGAGAGCTGATGAAGGGGAGATATTTATTAAAAGCTTGGTGGTCCCCCACCCCTCACCAGAAGCGGCTTGTATGGAGGCTGACCCCTGGGCTAATAAGCCTTTTTTTGCCTCGACTATCAGTGGCTCTCCAGTGGATTTCCCTTAATCCCTTAATCTCCACTGGATTTCCCATAATTCCTTTTAGCTGGGAATACGGGCAGTGGTGGGATCCAAATTTTTTAGTAACAGGTTTCCATGGTGGTGGGATTCAAACAGTGGCGTAGTGCCAACGGGGATGGGCGGGGGACGGCAGGGGTGTGGCCGGGCATTCCGGGGGCAGGGCATTGGTGGGCGGGGCTGTGGCAAGGACACAGCCGCTGCGCCGGTCCTTGGGCGGGAAACGAATGCACGCAGGCGCAGGCTGCTATGCACGCCGGTGCATCTCCTGCTAGACTGCTTCAAGTTCTGCGCGCTACTGCCGAGAGGAGGGGCGTAACTAAGGCAAAAATCACGTGGCAAAATCACCAATTAGTAACCCCCTCTCGGCACACACAAATAATTAGTAACCTACTCTCGGGGACCTGTGAGAACCTGCTGGATCCCACCTCTGAATACGGGGAATCTGAAGCCATCGGCATGCAAAGCAGAGGTTTCCCCACGGAGAAGTGGACTCTTTGGAGCCCTGCCACTTCCTTACACACTTGGCCTTACGCACAATTCATGTGTAATGAAGATGCAGACTGTGGCTCCATAACAGAGCATTTGCTCCGCGTGCTGAAAGTCGTAGGTTGATTCCCCACTCGGTACCAACAAAGGACCTTCTTTTGGCTGAGCCCTGGAGAGCCAATCAAGTACTGGATTGGCTGGACCAATGGTCTAACGTGGTATAAGGCTGACCTGTATTTTCACGCATTCCACATGCCCTTGATACACACAATCAACCCATATTATTTCCTACCTCATTTCTGTGCTTGGCTGCCTCTCTAACAGCGCCAGAGCCCTGATTTCCCTCAGTTTAACAAGGTGAGTGTTGGGGATGGTTGTTTTACAGTTCTGAGCAGTTAGAATGTTTATAGAGATTCCACAACGCCCCAGTAAGCTTGACTGGCAACTAAGAATCATAGAATCATAGAATTGGAAGAGACCACAAGGGTCATCAAGTCCAACCCTCTGCAATGCAAGAACACACAAAGCAATCCCGGCATATACCCTGTTCCCCCGAAAATAAGACATCCCCTGAAAATAAGACGTAGTAGAGGTTTTGCTGAAGTGCTAAATATAAAGCATCCCCTGAAAGTAAGATGTAGCAAAGTTTTTGTTTGGAAGCATGCCCGTCGAACAGAACTCCAGAGCATGCAGCTGTGGAGTGGAAAAATAAGACATCCCCTGAAAATAAGACATAGCGCATCTTTGGGAGCAAAAATTAATATAAGACACTGTCTTATCTTCGGGGAAACAGAGTACTCATCCAGTCTCTGTTTAAAAACCTCCAAAGAAGAAGACTCCACCACTCTCCGAGGCAGTGAATTCCACTGTCGAACAGCCCTGACGGTCAGGAAGTTCTTCCTAATGTTTAGGTGGAATCTCTTTTCCTTCATCTTGAATCCGTTACTCCGTGTCCTCGTCTCTGAGGCAGTAGAAAACAAACTTGCTCCCTCCTCGATGTGACAGCTCTTCAAATATTTAAACATGGCTATCATGTCACCCCTTAGCCTTCTCTTCTCCAGACTAAACATCACCAGCTTCCCAAGTCTCTACTCGTAGGGCATGGACTCAAGACCGTTTACCATTTTGGTTGCCCTCCTTTGGACCCATTCCAGCTTGTCAGTATATCCTTCTTGAATTGCGGTGCCCTGAACTGTACACAATATTCCAGGTGAGGTCTAACCAATGCAGAATAGAGAAGTACAATTACATCCCTCAATCTTGATATTATACTCCTATTGATACAGCCCAGGATCGCATTGGCTTTCTTGGCCACCGTATCACACTGCTGGCTCATGTTTAGTTTATGGTCTACTAAGACTCCCAGATCCAGAAGAAGGTCTAGCTTCAGCACCCTGAAGCCAATCTCTGGGAAGATTTCAGACACCACGGCCTGTCTTTTCCCTTCATTCCTGGGTTTGTCCACTACTGGGAACCATTTTTGCATACACAAAACTTTCCTGCAAACCTACATTATCTTGGCTTCAATTTGCCACCTCGAGCCATCCCTCGACCGAGTCAGCCCGTGTCTTCCCAAATTACCCCAAATTGGCCTTGACTTTGCAAACAGACATGCGGAGAGACGTCAAGTTTTCCGCTCGCATCCACGGGCGATGGCAGGGCACGATCTGCCGGCATCCGGGGAGGCCCGCAGCGCAAGCATCTTTATGGGAGGAATATCATTGCTGTAATGAGGACTCCACGGGTGACCCAAGGAAAGGCCTAAGGTTTGTTCAAAACTGTGTTTGCTTCACACTGACAGCACAAACGTAGCAGAGCTGGAGGCTCCGGGATAAATGGAGTGAGGCAGCCAGGATCCATCTGCAGAGCACAAGAGCTTTCCCGGCTCACCCACATCAGCTGTGAATCTTCAAGGGGCAGATGGAACCTGGCAGCCGGCGTCTCCCCAAATGCTGGGGTCAGTATCCCCCATGAAGCCTGCAGAAATACACACTGTCCAGCTACCCACAACTAGTAGGGTTGACACAGGTCGGGAAACTCCTGGGAGATTTGGGGGTGATGGAGAAGAGCTTGGATTGATACCCTGCTTATGCCCTGAGCAGCAGTAGCGCAGTGGTTAAGAGCAGGTGCGCTCTAATCTGGAGAACCAGGTTTGATTCCCCCGCTCTGCCACTTGAGCTGTGGAGGCTTATCTGGGGAACCGGATTAGCTTGTGCACTCCAACAGCTGGGTGGCCTTGGGGTAGTCACAGCTCTTCGGAGCTCTCTCAGCTCTCACAGCTCTTCGGATAGTCACGGAGCTCTCACAGCTCTTCAGATAGTCTTCAGAGCTCTCTCAGCCCCACCAACCTCACAGGGTGCTTGTTGTAAGGGGGGGGAGGGAAAAGAGATTTGAGTCTCCTTACAGGAGAGAAAGAGGAGGGGGTATAGATCCAAACTCTTCTTTTTCTTCTCAGCCATAAGTGACTTACAAACTCCTTTCCCTTCCTCCCCCCACAACAGATACCTTGCGAGGTAGGTGAGGCCGGGCGTCAGGGATTGTTAGGTCTCGGACCTTGAATCAATAAACAAACTCTATATTGATCAGCAGTGTTTATTGGTAGACAATGAAGTACCTAGCTTGTTAAAACCAGTTCTTGCAAACCTGGCTTTTGCTACTCCCTTTATTTAGAAATAATCCCCCCTCCTGTTTTCCCCCCAAAAAATGTGAGAAAGAATTATTTCAGAGCTGAGGCACCCCAAGGTCGGTGACAGAGATAAAGCCACCTGGCCTCCTGCCCCTACAAGACAATGGAAAAATCCTGTTTCCCATGGGACCAGAAGTGTCAGGAGTAAGCCTAGTTATCTACTCAACGTGTGAAGCCATAAAGAAAAAATCAAGGAAAGTATGTCCGATTACAGCAGTGGTAACATAGAGCAGGCTGGTTATATGTCTTGTGGTGACTACATTGAGGTAGGAATGCATCTCAATCGACTAGGTTCCAACCCTGACACTGGGAGAGTTATGAACGAACTTTGATGAGGCCAAAGTCACCTAGCAGGAATGTAGGAGTGGGGAAACAAATCTGGCTCCTGAGATAAGAGTCCGCTGTTCATGTGGAGGAGTAGGGAATCAAATGTGGTCCTCTAGATTAGAGTCCACCTACTCTTAACCACTACACCATCCTGGACAGAGCCTGGGGTGTATGAGGACCTCAGCAGGGTACAAGGCCAAAGTGCCCACCCTCGAAAGCATCCATTTTCTCCATGTGAACTGATCTCTGTAGTTTGGAGATAAGGGAACACCTGGAGGCTACATCCACAGGTGGACAACTCTACCTGGGGAAATCTGTGGAGCTTTGGAAGCAACGCCTAGGGAGGGCAGAGTTGAAGAAGAAGAGTTTGGATTTCTGTCCCACTTCTCTCAACCGTAAGGAGTCTCAGTGACTTACAGATTCCTTCCCTTCCTGTCCCCACAACAGACACCTTGTGTGGTTGGTGGGGCTGAGGGAGTCCCGAGAGAACCGTGACCATCCAGCAGGAATGTAGGAGTGGGGGAACAAATCCGGTTCACAAGATAAGAGTCTGCTGCTCACAGATTAGAGTCCATCACTCTTCCCCGCTGCCCATGTCAAAACCAACCGACATGTAGAAAGCTGGAGTATCAGAGAAACAGCCAGACTGCTGGTTTTCCAGAAGGATCCAATCCGTCGCCTCTCCTCACCTGCTCTCTGAAACCTCACCCTGCCTCTTGTTTTCCGAGTGTGCGGTTTGATTCCCCCGAAGCCCGAGACTGGGCTTCGTTCCCGTTTCTCAATTGTGCGGCCTCAAAAGAGAGCCCGCAGAAAGCGCGGCCAAAGGGGGCTCCTTTTTCAACAGCCGCCTGCGAAATCTGCTCCAGAGGTGCAGATTAAAATTGCATAATTGTCCTTGCGGTTGCCGCCACTGCTAGCGTTGAATGTTTGAACAGGGAGGAAAGAGGCTGTAATTAAATAGCAAATGAACGGCATACTTGTGTTACACACTTCCTCTCAGTCGCAGGGAAAAAGGCAGCGGAGAACTTAATTAACACTGAGGAAAAACATGCGGTGTTAGAATTTGCAAGCCGCATGAGGGACACTGGTTAACACATAAAGTGGTTACAAGTGTCTTTCTCCATACGTCAAAAGAGCTCACCTAGATGGCTCAAGCCAGCCCGATCTCAGGGTCAGCCCTGTTAGTACTTGTATGGGAGACCAAGAAAGTTCAGGGCTGCTACGCAGAGGCAGGAAATGGCAAACCATCTCTGCTGTGATGCTGTGTGGTTTCCGGGTTGTATGGCCGTGTTCTAGCAGCATTCTCTCCTGACGTTTCGCCTGCATCTGTGGCTGGCAGCATCTTCAGAGGATCTGAGACATCTTCAGAGGATCTGAGATCAAGAGACATCTCTGCTGTCTCTTGCCCTGACCTGGATGCAGCTAAATTTTCTCAGGAAACCAATAACCTCCGTCTTCCACAGAAAGGGTGCTAATTTTCACTTTCGTCCTTTCTTTGATTGTATTAACTTTTCCTTACAACTCCACGCAGTGCTGTATTGTAGGCTGTCTTTTAGTTATTTTCAAATCTCTGTATGTTTTAAATTTTTGTACTTTATGTCATACTGTATAGCCTAGGTGCCAATCAAGGCCTTGGACTGGATTGGCTATCGTGGGTGAAGGAGAAGGAGAAACCATGCAGTCAAGAAGCTGGCCTGGAGAAAAACACCCATTGGGGAAAAGCCCTGTTTCATTTTCAGAGGATCCGTGCAAGGAACAAAATGATATCACGTTGCACATCAATGCCGCATGGGTATCAGTAATATATAAACACAATTCACCCATATATAAAGGAGTATACCCAATTACTCACACTCTTATATCTCTAAACATAAACATGCTATAACTATATAATATACCAATACTTTACAGCACAGGTGTCAAACTCACGGCCCTCCAGATGTTATGGACTACAGTTCCCATCATCCCTTGTCAGCATGATGCTGGCAGGGGATGATGGGAACTGTAGTCCATAACATCTGGAGGGCCGCGAGTTTGACACCTGTGCTTTACAGGATACCTGGAACTATATAATACACCACAATGGCTGCACATTGTATAGGGAAGTAGATGTCCATCAAGACTCATCTATAAAGGAATAGAGACAGATGATTATGATACCATTCATACACATTCTGTTATTTGGACTTATATAGTATTTTACATGTTTATATAGTTATAGCAAGTTTATGTTTAGAGATATCAGCGTGTGAGCGCTGTATATACTCGAGTATAAGTCGACATTTTCAGCACATTTTTGTGCTGAAAAAGCCCTCCTCGGGTATACTCCTTTGGGTATACTCCTTTATATATGGTAATTGGGTAATACTCCTTTATATATGGGTGAATTGTGTTTATGTGTGTTTATGCATGTTTACTTGCGACTATAGCACAAGAATATATATTACTGATACCCATGCAGCATTGACGTGCAACGTTATATCATTTTATTCCTTGCATTGATCTTTTCTGTTGCACGTTGACACATCATATTCAGAGGAAACAGTCCTGCATTTCTTTTCTCTGGGTCATCCAGAACTTCCTGTGGGCACACACAGCTGGGAATGAGCAACGGTTTCATTTCTTTTGATAGATTTTCAGTGCCATCATTCAACAGAGATAAAACACAGTTGGTGGCGGGGGGGGGGGGGAGATTACAGAAGAATTTGTCACCAGCAATAAAGCCATTTTCAGTAGACCTTCGGCACTGACAGGGAGGTCCATTCCTGGGATCGATTCCAATTGCGAAAGCTGTAAATATGGCCGCCTTCCAAGAGTTAACCAGCCCAATTTCCTGCCAAATTTAATGATGTCATGATTAAGATAATGGCTCTGCAGGAGTTAATATGGCATTGTGTGGTCAGACGGTGGATCTCAAAGCAACCAATCAGGAATCCACAAATGCCAAGGTTGGGCTGCACCCAACCAATCAGAAACCAGAGATTGGGGGAGCTAATATTTTAAGGTCACTCTAAAGCTGTCAACCCTCATTTGGATGATGCGGGCTTGCCTGATCTTGTGAGATTTTCAGAAGCTAAGCAGGAACGGCCTTGGTTAGTACTTGGATGGGAGACCATCTGCTAAGTAGATGCAGGCCGTGGAGTGCCCAACGGAGTTTGGAAACTGAAACCCTTTACCCAGGCTGAACCAGAGGACTGTTTGGAGTGGTGGGAGTCACATGACTGGCCAACAACCCCAAACTCCACAGAGAATCTGACGCAGTACACAAAATGGCAGGCGCAACTGTGAGACTAACAAGAGCTCCGTGCAGCAGGCGGGAAGAAAAGATCCATTTTGGCTGGCAACACTTGTGTTCTGCTGCGTTGTGGGGACACAAAATCCCAAAGCAAATATTTTTATAACATCCTAAAGATGTTATATTTATGCTGCGCGGAACCCTGTGCGGAGCCCAAATGCCTTGACTCCTCTGAAATACGTGTGAAGAGAGCAATCACGTCTGCAACGAAATCCAAAAGCTGCCCTCTACAGAGAAATGTCTGGGAACCAGTTCTCGTACTTTGCCCCGGACATCCGGAAAGGTTTCAGGAAGGCCGGTGGCCTCCTGCTCATCTTGCCGGTTTTAGTGCTAAGCGATCTTGGCCCCATAGACCAAGGTCTGAGGACCTTGGAAAAAGCCCAACCTTCTCATTCTCAAATCACCAACCAAAGAAAACACATGAACTCAGCCATGACGCCTTGCTAGCCAATATTAATAAGCAAATATTAATGACCGCAGAGATGTATCAGAGAGAGGCAGCTGGCCGGAGAGTTTCCAACACGTGCTCCATTTTTTTCATTTTTTAAAAAATAAGCGCCAACGGCTTGTGGCAAGTCTGCAAACACACCAAGGATATTAGTCTAGAAAGCAATGTAGGCTCTGAATAATTCCGAGAGAGGGAGCAGTGTTAATCTTTTGCAGCAAAATAAAACACCAGACCGGTGGTAGCTCGAAGGCTGACAGGATTATACCCGCAGACGCTTCTGGAGTTACAAAATGCCTCTCTTGCCCTTTGCCGTAGAGCATTGACCTCCCAAAACATCTCACCATGAAGGCTTTAAGAAAGCAGATTTCAGTAGGCTTTGGAATCTACTGGGCACGATCCTGTGGTCAAAAATACTAAAAGAGAAGGCAGTGTGTGATGGCTGGGAGTTTCTTCGAAGTGAGATCTTGAGTAAGGTGACCAGATTGTCACCTTTGTAAAGCGGGACCCGGGCAGGCGGCCGCGCGCAAGCGCACATGCATGTGCACAGCCGCAGGAGTGCACTGCCTTCTGGGGCACTCCCATTTCCTGCCCTGTGACAGGGCAGGAAAAGGGGAGCCCCCCAGAAGGCAGTGCGGCAGCCTTCAAAAATCGGGACGATTCAAAAAACCCACAGGACGCGGGACAAATTGGTTTAAGGCGGGACTGTCCTGCCAAAAGCAGGATGTCTGGGCACCTTGATCTTGAGGGCACAATTTCAAACAGTTCCAATGAGGAGGAAAAATGGGAGGCGTCTCAGGAATCCAGGATGGCTGTCTAAAGAATGATGTGGACATAGCATACCTTGATTTTAGTAAGGCCTTTGACAAGGTGCCCCATAATATTCTTTCAAGTAAGCTAGTGAAATGTTGCCTAGGACAATGCTACTATCAGATGGATTTTGGGTTGGTTGACTGACCAAACTCAAAGGGAGCCAATCAATGGCACATCTTCATTCTGGAGAGAAGTGAATAGTGGGGTGCCACAGGGTCGTGCAGACCAGAAAACCCACAACAACCAGTGGATTCTGGCCTTGAAAGCCTTCGACAATACATTTAGCTTAATTGTTATTAAGTCTTCTTATTATCCCAATCCACTGCTGACTGTCAGGAGCAGAGATCCCAATAAAATCCTTACTAAACTAAGTTTGGGGGTTTGCTTCATTGGGATGGTGGGAAGCCACACCTTCAGACTTTCGGGAGGGGGGGGACTTGTTTCACAAGCTTTCAAGTCTCCCCGATAGTTTCTTTTTAATTGTTATTTTCCTGGCTGATCAATTAAAGATTTCCCTTCCACAAATATTGCTCTGATACAAGCCCTCCCATTAAAATATAATTAAAAATATAATTAAAAATTTAAATATAAAATCAATGGAGATAAAAGCAACTTCAGGCACCCGCTTTAATTCTGCGGCGGAGAAAGCCATTTCAGATGAGGGGCACAGTAAACTGGAAAACAGCTGCTGGAAAAAGGTTGAAAGATTCTGCTCGGTGTGCCAGGATTTGGAGGGCACTGCCAAGCTCAACAACAGAGCCACTTCTCGGGGTGGAGAAATTAGAATCTGCCCCTGGGGAACGAAACTGGACTTGGGAGTTAGAAAGTCCAGCATTCTGGGTGTGGTGGTGGAAGAAATGGATGTCCCATCTGCAATGAAGAAGGCTGAAATTGGGGAGTCGAGGGAGACTGAAAACTAGCAAAAAACTCACTAGGATGGTCCTAGACTAGGCTGACCAGACGTCCCGCTTTTGGCAGGACAGTCCCGCCTTTAAACAATTTGTCCTGCGTCCCGCGGGTTCTTCAAATTGTCCCGGTTTTTGGGAGGCTGCCGCACTGCCTTCTGGGGCGCAAGGCAGTGCAGCAGCCTCCTGCCCGCGCGGCCGCAGGAGCACGGCCTTCTGGGGCATAAGGGAAAATGGTTGGTTTGAAGCCCAACTTCTATGGCATTATGTCCCACTGACGCTACTCCCCAAACCCTGCCCTCCCCAGGTTCGACCACAAATCTCTAGGAATTTCTCAACCCAAAGTTGGCAATATTACGATAGGACCTCGATTGCTGGAATTAGAGAGCGAAGAAAAACACGGTGAGCCGGAGACCCCTCCCGCACATGCAGAATAAGGCACTTTCAATCCACTTTCACAATTAATTAGTTCCACACAAACACAGGATGACTATAGACAGTAAACAATCAAAGGGAACAAAGGCCAGGCTACTTCTATTCAGATGCCCTCACCTATTGACCTTGCTATCTTCATTGTTACTCACATGCCAATGGGTGATCCCAGTGGTGGGATCCAAATATTTTAATAACAGGTTCCAATGGTGGTGGGATTCAAACAGTGGCGCCACAGCACACACGCACCTCCAGTCCCTATTGGGCAGGGAGTAACCCCTTCTCGGCACTCAGAAAAAATTAGTAACCACTTCTAGAGAAGTGGTGAGAACTGGTTGGATCCCACCTCTGGGTGATCCCACTCAACACATGTAAATCTAGCTTGCTAATTGCACCCTTTACTTGTTAACAGACAATGGTTCTTTTCCCCCACCCTGGACACTCCAACAGGTATATATACTCCACTTGCTTTCCTACTATCAGATCCTCTGAAGATGCCAGCCACAGATGCAGGCGAAACGTCAGGAGAGAATGCTGCTAGAACACGGCCAGACAGCCCGGAAACCACACAGCACCCCAGTGATTCTGGCTGTGAAAGCCTTCGACAATACACTTTCACAATTGTTTGCAAGGAGATTTGGCTATTCCACACAGCTGAAAGTGGACTGAAAGTGCATTATTCTGCATGTGCGGAAGGGGCCAGAGATCCAACAGGGCATCACAACCAAGCAGAGCGACGGTGGGGACGAAGCCACCGTTTGCATATCAATTTGAAACAATCAGCCCAGAAACATTCACAGTGGTTCTCCAGTAATAAATACTTCCTCTCATTCTTCTAGTGTTGTATAAAGAGCTTTGTAATAATTAGATAATTGCCATGAATGAACACAATCGGGTTTTTTTTTTAAGCTGGCCCCCTTTGATCCTCAGCCCCTGCGGCTTGTCTTCTGCTCTCCACATTTCCTCCTCCTCTCCAACTCTGATAAGTCCAGCAGGTGAGATACTCCTCCACCTGCCCACCCTACTTTTCCAAGACTTGAACCTGCCTGTGTCAGTCAATCATTGCTCAAGGCTTTAACTCGGCCGCTGTCAAATCCAGGATTGCTTTACAATGGAGACGGCAAGTGGGGAAACTCACAGACGAGAGTCTGCTTTGACGGATCTGGCTTTCGCAGCCCTCTCCCCTTCTCCCTTTAATAATAAGACAGCTCCAGAACAGCTCTTAAGGCAAGATTGGATGGTGGAAGGAAAGGGCAGCCCATAATTGCAGGGTTCCCCCGGCCAGCTTCCAAGCCTCTCTATACAGTGTTCAGATGGTCTTCCTCTGGCATTTTGCTTCTGATAACGAGCCCCAATAATAATAATAATTAAAAAATGCTGGCTCATTCTCTCCCAGGCGCTAAGAGCTAGCCTGACAGTCAATCTCACCTCCTGAATTATTTTTGACATCCCATGATTTTTTTGTTAATTTGCTTATGAAGAAGAAGAAGAAGAAGAAGAAGAAGAAGAAGAAGAAGAAGAAGAAGAAGAAGAAGAAGAAGAAGAAGAAGAAGAAGAAGAAGAGTTTGGATTCATATCCCCCCTTTCTCTCCTGCAGGAGACTCAAAGGGGCTGACAATCTCCTTGCCCTTCCCCCCTCACAACAAACACCCTGTGAGGTAGGTGGGGCTGAGAGAGCTCAGAAGAGCTGTGACTAGCCCAAGGTGACCCAGCTGGCGTGTGTGGGAGTGCACAGGCTAATCTGAATTCCCCAGATAAGCCTCCACAGCTCAGGCGGCAGAGCGGGGAATCAAACCCAGTTCCTCCAGATTAGATACATGAGCTCTTAACCTCCTATGCCACTGCTGACAGAAAGTGTTGGTCGCCCCGCCTACCAGGGAGGGGGAGGGGAAACCACAGATTATTTTTCTTTTTACACAATCCCAAATGATCTCCCTGCTTGAAGAACAGTTTCTCGGTGCCACTTTGAGATTACTGGTTCAGCAGGTCTGGGAAACTTGGTGTGGTTTGCAGGCCAGGAAAACATACCGTGTTGCCCGTAAAGCACATTTTCATGCCAGCCTTTCCCAGCAGATAACAGGTGGTGTTGAAAGTTGTCCCTTCCTCCAGTTTATGTGTGCGTGGCCGGTTACCCACTGCAGCTTGTACCCCACACTTGCCCTCAGTGGTGGGATCCAAAAATTTTAATAACAGGTTCTGATGGTGGTGGGATTCAAACAGTAGTGCTGCCGCACACACACTCCTCCAGTCCCTATTGGGCAGGGAGGTTGCTTTAGTAACCCCTTCTCGGCACTCAGAAAAAATTAGTAACCACTTCTAGAGAAGTGGTGAGAACTGGTTGGATCCCACCTCTGATTGCCCTGCTCTGGCGTGGAACATTGCACCAGAAGTGTTTTTGCTTTCCTCGGGGAAAGTGTGAAGCACATGCGGGGCAAGAGGAAGTGCATCGGGAAAAGAAAATCTTGCCCCGCTGCAGTGGCGTAGTGGTTAAGAGCAGGTGCACTCTAATCTGGAGGAACCGGGTTTGATTCCCCGCTCTGCTCCTTGAGCTGTGGAGGCTTATCTGGGGAACTAGATTAGCTTGTGAACTGCACTGCACTCCGACACATGCCAGCTGGGTGACCTTGGGCTAGTCACAGTTATTCAGAGAGCCCCACCTGCCTCACAGGGTGTTTGTTGTGAGGGGGGAAGGGCAAGGAGATTGTCAGCCCCTTTGAGTCTCCTACAGGAGAGAAAGGGGGAGATATAAATCCAACTTTTCTTTCTTCTTCCTCCCCTCATGGCACGCCATGAAGAAGAAGCGCCCAGGGGGACAAGATTTTTTTTTCCTGCACACCTCCTCTCTTGGTGCACCACAAAGAGGAAGTGTGTTGGAACATGTTAGATTCCTTGACCTGACGCACTTCCGGTTCCACTGTGCACCCCAGCACCGGGGGCTAATCGGCTCTGTGTGCTTGCTGTCGAGACACGACTTATGATGATGCCACGGGGGATTCAAAGCAAGATAAGTTCAGAGGTGGTTCCAGTGGTGGGATCCAAAAATTTTAGTAACAGGTTCCCATGGGGGTGGGATTCAAACAGTGGCGTAGCGCCAATGGGGCTGGGCAGGGCACGACGGGGCATGGCCGGGCATTCCAGGGGCGTGGCATTAATAATTTCTCTGTTACTATAAAAAAACTCTTACTGTAAAAAAAAAGTTCCCAATTTCCAGCTGGTATCTTTCTGTCCATAATTTAAACTCATTATAGCAAGTGCTATCGGCTACTGGCAACAGAAACAACTACTTCTCCTCTAATTGACTGCCTGTCAAATACTTAATACTTTCAAATACTTAATTTTGTTTCTAGAAATCAAATGAAGGATACTTTCCTTAAACAAGGAACTTTGCCATAGTTCTAAAACATGTTTTTAAAACAGCCCAACAGGGAGAATTATCCCATTTTCCACCTTTGCTAACCAGCCACATAAGAAACAACAGGACTTTATGATTTTTGGACCTAATGGAATTTCTAAGGGAAAAGCAGACCCAATTAGTAACCCCCTCTCTGCACACACAAATAATTAGTAACCCACTCTCGGGAACTGGTGAGAACCTGCTGGATCCCACCTCTGGGTGGTTCCCTGCTTCTGGGTAGGGGCCTGAAACTTACTTGGCGGTCTCCCATCCAAGGACTAGCCAGGGCTGACCCTTCTTTGCTTCTGAGATCTGATGAGATTAGTATAGCTCAGGGTTAACCAGATCAGGGCTCTGTGTGGATCTAGGCCACAGCACAACAGAAGAAAGAACTTCCATTTCTCTTTCCCGCACTGTTTTCCCAACTTGAGGTAGTTCTGGTGGTGGGTGGACAGTGCTATCTAGTCACAGCTGATTTGTGGCAACCTCGTAGGGTTTTCAGGCAAGGAAACTTTGGAGGTGGTTTGGCATTGCCTGCCTCCACATGGGGCGAGAGAGTTCTGAGAGGACTGTGACTGGTCCAAGGTCACCCAGCAGACCTCATGTGGGGGAGCAGGGAATCGAACCCGGTTCTCCAGATTAGAGTTTGCTGCTTATGTGGAGGCAATACAAATATTACAGTTTCTCTGATCGTGTTTATTTATTTTTTATTTATTTATTGTTTAGTTTTCTATACCGCCCTATCCCCGGAGGGCTCTGGGCGGTGTACAACAGAAGATTCAACAAGGAAATTATAATAACATAAGCACTATCCATTCAGTAAACTACAGTAAACTACTTAAACCCTTTAAAAACAGTTAATACAGTAGATTAAAGTAAAGGCGCCCAGCGGAACCCAAATGTTGCCATAGCTTTGCAGACAACAACAAAAAAGAAGACACCTCCATGGGGAATCTCTACGGAGAATCTCCTGGAGCACACAAAATGGTGGAAGACATGAAAGTAAGAGGTTTGGGCTGGGGCAATAAAACATTTCTGCCGGCTGGAGTTCACTCAGCAGGCAGCAATTGTCTTTGAAAAACCCTAGCTGAGAGAAATATAACAGACTGAACTCGTTTTGGGGAAGAGAGCTGTGCGAAACTCTTCCCCCAAATGCTTTATATACTGCCTTAAAGATGTTATATTTGTGCCTTGCCAAATACATCACAATGGCCAACCTGTTTCTCTGGAGGTCCAACGACAGGTGAGAGAGGCTGAGGCCTTCCTCTGAGAAGAACCTCACAAGAGCCCTTCTAGATTAGACCAGGGGAAGTCCATCTAGTCCAGCATCCCATCGCAAACAGAGGCCAACAACTTCCCCTGAAGGGCTTAGAAGCTGAGAACTTTCCATGAGAGGAACCACAGAAAAGGCCCTTTGGATTAGACCAGTGGAGGTCCACCTAGTCCAGCATCCCATCTCACACAGAGGCCAACTAGTTCCCTTGAAGGTTCAACAACAGAGCATAGAGGCTGAGAACTTTCCCTGAGAAGAACCTCAGAAGAGCTCTTCTGGATAGCACCAGTGGAAGTCCATCTGGTCCAGCATCCCATCTCATACAGAGGCCAACCAGTTCCTCTGTAGGGCCAACAACAGGGCACAGGGGCCAGGGTTTTCCTTCCCTTGATGTTGCCTCCTGATATAGGGATTCAGAGATTTCTACGTCCGAATGCACAGGTTCCCTTTAGCCTCCTTCATGCCCGTGGGTGAGATTCTTTGCAGTTTCCTGCTGAGCACTGCTGAAGGCAGAATATTATCGGGAGGCAGAATACTTTCTTAACTGATTCACACCCAGCAAACCACGAAACAGCCCAAGTCGCCAGCTACTTCCCCAACAGCAGGCCCCCTCACTGCTGGCACAAACAGAGCTGATCGGCGCCAGAATAAATCGTCCCTCATTACATATTCATGAGGCTAGATTTATCATGCTAATTAGCCGAGGGCTCGCTGCATCATGCAAGGAACGGTCGCTTCACTGTTTTCGGGCTGGCGTGAGAAGAGCCCAAGATGGCAGAGAGGGGAGAGGAGAGGATCGGAAAAGCAAAAGGCCAGCAGGGCAAATGAAGCGCTCCGCCCTTCCACATCTGGAGGGTCTTGGGGTCCCAGCTGAGAGCCAAATGAATGCTAATTGGAAAGATGGAGGGTGCTGTGGAATGGGCAGCCATTAATGTACCTCCACAGGCCAAAGGCCACAACCGCTCAGAGATGACAGCAGAGATGAACACATGAAGCCGCCCAATTTGGAATAAGACCGTTGGCTCATCAAAATCACCATTGTCTACTTAACCTGGCTGTGTCTCCCCAACGCCTCAGGCTAAGATCTTTCACATCACCTCTGTGAAAGAGCCAGCGTGGTGTAGTGGTTAAGAGCAAGTGCACTCTAATCTGGGGAACCGGGTTTGATTCCCCGCTCTGCCACTTCAGCTGTGGAAGCTTATCTGGTGAACTAGATAACCCATGCCAGCTGGGTGACCTTAGGCTAGTCAAAGTTCGTCAGAGCTCTCTCAGCCCCACCAACCTCACAGGGTGTTTGTTGTGGGGAAGAAGGGAAAGGAGATTGTAAGCCCCCTTGAGTCTCCTTACAGGGGAGAAAAGGGGGATATAAACCCGACTCCTCCGACTCCTCCTCCGACTCCTCTTCTTCTTCTTCATCATCATCATCATCTTCATCTTCTTCTTCTTCCTCTATTATTATTATTACAGAGCGTTGCATCATAAACTGGCTCAGGATAGGAAAGTTCATATATGCACATGGTGCCAACTCTAGCAAAGACTAGACATAGGGGGATATAAAGCCTAGGACAGTGGTGCCGAACCTTTTCGAGACCGAGTGCCCAAATTGCAACCCAAAACCCACTTATTTATCTCAAAGTGCCAACATGGCAATTTAACCTGAATACTGAGGTTTTAGTTTAGAAAAAACAGTTTGCTCTGAGGCGCGCGTTACTCGGGAGTAAGCTTGGTGAAGCAACCGTACAACTCTTCGAATGGGTGAATCACGACCCTAGGAGGGTTTACTCAGAAGCAAGGCCAGCCTAGATGTGTGTGGGGGGGCGATTTTCCACTCCCCCCACATGACGAACTTTGTGCACGCGTGCCCACAGAGAAGGCTCTGAGTGCCATCTCTGGCACACGTGCCATAGGATTGCCACCACTGGCCTAGGACATACGGGGATAGATGTGTGCTCTCCGGTGCCTTCAAGACCCGCACCAAAGTCCTAGGCATGGAGCATGAATGTATTTTTGGGGCCCGAGACACCAAAATGGCAGCACAAAGGAAGTGGGTTCATTTGAAATACGAGCATGCAGGGTGGAATCAGGCAGCCATACAGCAATGCCCAACAGAGCCATTATGTATTTTTTTTTAAATTAAATTACCTTTCCTTCAGACCATTTTCCTTATGTCAATTTTTGTGTTACGGATCGTAGAATTTGTATATAGAGCTCTGGAAGTTTTAACTGCCTTTATTTCATTTGTAAGCCTGGTCAATGACTCTATATGATAAGCAAACAAACAGAAGGGTCGGTTCTTCTCCTAGAAATATGCCCTGTTTCCCGAAGCCATTTTTTTTGTCTAAGAAGACATCTTCACTGACGAATTAATCAAGTCATATCACAGACACCTTTCATTTGCTACCGGCAAGGTGGGAATCCTCCACAGAGGCCTGCCCCCCCCGTCGATATGGCGAACATGTCGGAGAGAGCTCCAGGCAGCCGTGGCAAGCAAGAGGCGTGACACGAATACCCAAAACGGGGGAAACAAAGTGTTTACCTCCTCGCAAGAGTCAGGGGAAAGATAAAAAGAGGGAGGGAGGGGAATATTTTGGAATAATATGTTGTATTAAAGGATCTGTCAGTGCTGAAATTGAGAGTCTCTGGGCGTTATTTATTCGACTACACACCAATGACTCCAGAAATCTTCTCTGTCTTGAAAACTCCCTGTTGTTGGGAGTACAGGGGTTTAAATGACAAAACGCATCACATGGGACGGGGAAAATACCAAGGGGTACATCTGGTTGGAGGGTCCTGTGCGTTGAACTTTTTGGAAGTGGGGTAAAGCTGTGGTTTTTTACGTGGATGTAGCGCAACTGAAGGGTTCCTCTTTATTGATTTATTAGGTTTCTATCCCGCCCTTCAAACGCATCCCACGGTGGTTACGGCATCCAAAAATAATCGGTTTCAATAATAACGTCATCCTAACAGAAAAATCTCCAAAAACATACCCAAAAGCAATTAAGTGACACGAAAAAACCCAGCTCTCTCCCTAACCCCACAGCAAGTTCTGAAAAAACAACAGTGATGTGGAGGCAGATGGCATCTATCAGTCAAATGTCGGGACAAAAATGATGGTTTTAACCAGATGCCAAAAGATGTATAATGTTAGCATCTGTCGGTCCTCTAATGGGGATCTGCTGCCAGGCAAAGCAGATACGACTGACCTTCACAGGCCAACGATGCAACTTGGTAGAACATACCAAATCCTGCTGCAAGTCTGCAAGGAGGAAAGCGGATTTGTTATTTTAGAGTACTGTTAACTTCGCGCTCCAGATGTTCATGAATCTGCATAATTCTACCATCAGTCCCTCCCGCAACATGAGCATTACTGGCTATACTCGGCAAGGGCTGCGTGGAATTCGTGAAGTTCGCCGTGAACATCTGGAGGGCCGCTGAAGTTTGACACCTGTAATGTTTAGAGCCTGCCCATGAAGCGGTAGATGATTTTAGAGCCTTCCACTCTACATAAATCCTTTGAAATTTGGTGCTCGACCATCTCCACGACGGAACCGTTGCGCGTTGCTACGGCGAAGTTTGCACCTCTCACGCTGACTCGAATGTTGACGTTCTTAAGGAATTAGGATGAAGCATCTACCAGCATCCTATAGCCACCCGTGACTTTCAGGCCCCTTCTGCACATGCAGAATAATGCATTTTCAATCCATTTTCACAATTGGTTGTGGTGGGTTTCCCAGGCCGTGTGGCCGTGGTCTGGTAGATCTTGTTCCTAACGTTTCGCCTGCATCTGTGGCTGGCACCTTCAAGGGTGTATCAGAGAGAAAAGTTTGTTTCACACTGTGTCTAGTCACAGACTTCCCTCTGTGATACACCTCTGAAGATGCCAGCCACAGATGCAGGCGAAACGTTAGGAACAAGATCTACCAGACCACGGCCACACAGCCCGGAAAACCCACCAGAACCAGTTGAATCCGGCCGTGAAAGCTTTCGACAATACATGTTCACAATTGTTTGCAAGCGGATTTTGCTATTCCGCACAGTAAAATCCAGCCACAAAGTGGCTTGAAAGTGGATTGAAAGTGCATTATTCTGCATGTGCGGAAGGGGCCTCAGATTCACATGGATGCAATTAGGTTTCGTGCTTATGGCGTTTGGCTATTTGTCGCCCAGCTTTGGCCGGCTATCCAGCTTTTTTATTCACGTCCGCTGGATGCTAGCAGGTTTTAGTGTAAGTCAAACCTTGCAAGCAACCCTATGAGGGCATTTCCTGCCTAAGCCCAGGGCGAGAGATATTACACATAATAAACTGTACATATCCTTATTGCTATCTTTTATTATTATTTTATTATTATTGGCTATCTTTTTTACGACAGACTGTTGACCACCTCAGGGGTCTTTGGAGGGAAACACAGGATGTAAAGACCTAAAGCGCATGGTCAATAGAAGAGCTCTTTACGGGATCTGATCCTAGGTCCAGTTCCTTGTTCCCTTCTCCATCTTGGCGGTGCCTATTAGAAAGTTCACAGGTGGGGTACCGAGGTCAAATCCAGCCACTGTGGTTACTCCAGTGACTGGCATTCAGGTGTACTCTACTTCTAGTTGGTCGTCACAGTTAACAGCCAATGATTTATGGATCTCTCCTCCAACGATTTACCTAATCATTGAGAGTGTGCATATTAGACTCTTAGGAAATGAACTGAATATTGGGCTTTTGTTAATTGAACACATGTTGATTTACGGTAACTAGATAGAGGCAACATGATGCTCATCACAACAAGCGGTAACATGACCCTTTATCAACAAATTAATTGACTGGTCAGGACTGCAACTCTCAGCATGCACCGGCTCCCGCCTTTTTCCAAAAAGAGCGGGAAAACGAACTGAGAAGCTACATCCTACCGGAGCTTCAGAACCAATGAGAGACCAGGAGCGGGGGGAGGGGGAAAGCTGATTGGTTGCTGCCTGTTTTTGTAAACAGTATAAATACTGGAACTGAGGACAAAAATCCTCAGTTCCAGCATCCTGTAGCTAGGGCGACATAGTTCAATAAAGTTCGTTCCTTGTTATTAAGTCGACTTTGTTTGAGTGTGTTCAGCCTTACAACTGGGGCGTTTATTCGGCAGCATTAAGTTCATTTGCCTTTAAGGTGCTCCCAACCTCTATGTTATTTCGGATGTGGCGGATGAACCGGGCGCTAGAATGGCATTCACGGGCAGCCTTCATCTCTGTGCTCCCCACTCCAATCCCATGTTTACAGACACAAATGTGGCCAGCAGTGCTAGTGGTCTTCATGACAAGACATGAAATGGGGGGGGGGGGGTTGTTGTGTCGTAGATTGCAAATTGTCCTTGCAGGTTGGGGGCATGGGAACGGTTATCTGACTGTGGGTGCCAAGGAGTGGAGTGAAATTGGATGTCAGCCCTGCTCCAGTGCTAATTTGGAAAACTGTGGATTTTTTCTTTTTTAAAAAAAGTAAGAAACACATCCCATACGGATGTTGTCCGGATAGATCTATTAGCAGCCGTGTGCGTGGGTGGGTGTCTGTTCAGCGATCAAAAAGCTAACTGAGTAGCGTCCACTGGATGACACACAAATCTTTTCACAGCATTCAAGAGATAGCTCGGTGTCTTGTTTTCATAGCAACAACTGATGAACACTGGAATAGCAGAAGGTCATAAACGTTGTAACTCTGGACGGGAAGGGAATCTGCTACTGAGTCTAACCCACGCAACGTAGCTTCTGTTGCCCTCTTCAAGGGAAACCAGATAAGTAATTGCGCATGTTTGCACATAGTTATAGGGTTGCCAAGTAAGAGGAAGAGAGAACATGGAGGAGGAGGAGGAGAGGAGAAGGAGAAGGACAAGGACAAGGAGGAGAAGGAGAAGGAGAAGGAGAAGGAGAAGGAGAAGGAGAAGGAGAAGGAGAAGGAGAAGGAGAAGGAGAAGAAGAAGAAGAAGAAGAAGAAGAAGAAGAAGAAGAAGAAGAAGAAGAAGAAGAAGAAGAAGAAGAAGAAGAAGAAGAAGAAGAAGAAGAAGAAGAAGAAGAAGAAGAAGAAGAAGAAGAAGAAGAAGAAGAAGAGAAGAGCTGGATTTATATCCCCCTTTCTCACCTGTAGGAGACTCAAAGGGGCTTACAAACTCCTTTCCCTTCCCCCCGCTCAACAAACACCCTGTGAAGTAGGTGAGGCTGAGAGAGCTCCAAAGAACTGTGACTAGCCCAAGGTTTCTCAGGTGGCATGAGATGGAGTGCACAAGCTAATCTAGTTCGCCAGATAAGCCTCCACAGCTCAAGTGGCAGAGCGAGGAATGAAACCCGGTTCTCCAGATTAGAGTGCACCTGTTCTACACCTTGCTGGCTCTGTAGGAAAAAGGGACTCTTGGAGTTATGCAGATTGGTACTTAATCTCCCACAACAAAGAGGAGCCCTTCCTTTCCAGGGAAAGACAAAAGGAAGACATCTACCTTATTAGTTGGGTCATTAATCTAATGGGTTGAGGCATTAGCTTGACAGGCCAAGCTTGGGAGGGTCAGGCCTGCACCATTCTCAGCCTGACAGCTTTCATATCCACTCCAAGGTCACAGATGGCCCAGCCATTATCATCGCCCAAGGCTAAGGAGGTCTCCCCCTGCTCGCATGTAACTAGTCAATAGAGCTTAAACGTTCACTCTTATCTGCTTTCCTCCAAAGGCATGAACCAGTTTGTCCTAAACAATGCCTCTGTTCCCACCGTCCTTTCAAATGCTGATATTATGGGAATGCGAGGGTGGGGGGATTATGGGTTGAACCAGTCTGTAACTTACAGGTATATACCAAGACCAGAGAGCCAAACTTCAGTTTCGGCTATCTGAGCCTTGAGCTGACAGGGTTCTCGAGACCTTCTTGAATCTTGTTTGATGACCAAAGTAACAGACCCTAACAGGGAGTGCCTGAAAGGGGGAAAGCAGTTGATGGAATAACAGCTATAGAACAATGACAAGGCAAATGAGGTGGTCATTAGTGAGAGGTTAAAAGAAGAATCTTTGGGTTAATGCACCACTGGGCAGGAACGTTCAGGACAAACACATGAACCTGTCCTTTGTCTCCGCAGGGCTGGAGTTGGGGACGCTCACCAGGGCAGGGTTGTTGTGCTCTCTTAATCCTTTCAGGAAGGGAGTGAGATAGGTGCTTTGCATGGCAGATGTGGGCGAGGGTATGTCCAGGGAGTTTTTTTACGGGGTCGTTAGGGGGTACACTTAGCCAATGCAGAGAACGGGCTCCCCATTTTGCCACTGCACTGCTAAGCACCCGAAGGGTTGGCAGGATGGATAGAGACACCTCTGTCTTAAAAGCAGGGTTCCCCCAACCCACTGTGGGTCGGTCTGTTAACAACGGAGTCAGCACCGTCCTCCTCCTCCTTCTATAAGAAGCCCCCTCTCCCAACAAACATTGTTCAATATCTCTGGACTATTTATTGTATTTTGGAATGCCAATAAAGGCTATCATGACAAAAAAAATATCTCTGGACACCTCTGTGTCTGTGATATTATTCCACAAAGCATTGTTCTTCTACCAGAGCTAAGCACTGTTCATTAGGCCATTCCACTCCAAGACCAGGTAACTATAACCCCCAAGTCCTTAGGTATGGGCCTGCCACTTTCGCACCTTTTGCCGGAGGGGTGTTGGTTTGCTTTGGGAAAACGCACAAGGCTTCCTCACTCGATTAGGGCTACAGGAGGCCATTTTACGACCGGATCAAGTCACCATTTTGTGGTGGCTCCGCCCAGTAAGCTGACGTGTTATGAGTGGCTCCCAGAATCTGCGACAGAACCGACTGCATAGAACCGGCTCTGAATTTCGCGAGACCTTCTTGAATCTTGTTTGATGACCAAAGTAACAGACCCTAACAGGGAGTGCCTGTAATTGACATGCGACAGAACCGACTGCATAGAACCGGCTCTGAATTTCGCCTTGAACCTCAGCAAGAAAGGCAGCCGATAAACAAAGCAAACAAAGAAATTCAGCCGGAAAAATCAGCAATAGCAGAACACATGACAAACCAAGCTGGGAATAGAATATTATTGGAAAACACAGAAATCCTGGAACCCTCTGACATCCACTATGTCAGACTACACAGAGAAGCCACTGAAATCCACAAGGTATATAAAATAAAATAAAATAAAATAAAATAAAATAAAATAATAATAACAACAATAACAACAATAACAACAATAATAACAATAACAATAACAATAATAATAATAATAATAATAAGAAGAAGAAGAAGAAGAAGGAGGAGGAGGAGGAGGAGGAGGAGGAGGAGGAGGAGGAGGAGGAGGAGGAGGAGGAGGACGTGGACAATTTCAACAGAAAGAAAGCTGGATTTATATCCCCCTTTCTCTCCTATAAGGAGACTCAAAGGGGCTTACAAACTCCTTTCCCTTCCCCCCGCACAACAAACATCCTGTGAGGTGGGTGGGGCTGAGAGAGCTCCAAAGAACTGTGACTAGCCCAAGGTCACCCAGCTGGCATGAGATGGAGTGCACAAGCTAATCTAGTTCACCAGATAAGCCTCCACAGTTCAAATTTGATAACCAATCTGGAAAAACACCAGAATCAAGGCAGTGACTAATGAACACCACCCAGACAAAGGAGGTATCCAAGCAGTAAGCAGTCAAAGGGCTAGTGAACACCACCCAGAACGCCACCCGCCACTCTAGGTAGTAAGCAGTCAAAGGGATCAAAAGGCCAGGCGACTACAATGCAGATACCCTCACTAATTGATTATGCTGTCTCCATGGTTACTCACATGCTAAATGGGTGGATCCCACCCAACACATGCAAATCAAACTTGCTAATTGCACCCTTTACCCTTGTTAAAACAGGCAAATGGTTCTTTCTCCCACCCTGGACTTTCCACAGGTATATCTACTCCACTTGCTTTACTACCATCAGATCCTCTGAAGTCGCTGCATCGAACCCTTCTGAGTAATGTCTGACCCTGCAGACATCTTTTTTTGAGAGGGAGGGGGGAGGCAGGAAAAGTTCTTATATTCTCTTCCTAACATTAGACGTATTCCTTCTGCTTGCCTCATGATTCAGATCAAATTAGAAATTTGCTTAGGTGGACTGTTTATCACCCGTGGGCGGCGGGGCTCATAATTGCTGCTTCGGCGTTCGGTCGCTTCTTCGGAAACACACACGGTGATCGAGGGATCATCATATCTCACCGTTAATTTAGCCTCCCCTCCCCATCTCTTCTCTTTCATCCCATGATAAGCTAATTATCGTCCATAATTTGCCGTGGGATGAGCTGCTTTAATAGATCACATGCAAGAGTCGGGCTGTTACACTGTCAACAGAGAGAAGACACGTAAATCAGATGCAGTGGTTGCTCCAGAGACTTGGTTCTTCAACCACCATCCAGCTGTCTTTGCAGGTGTGGGGCACAGCTGAGGGAAGTTCCAGTGGCAGAACATCTGTGGAACAACCTTGGTTTGATACCCCCAGCGTCCCCCGGTTAAGGAGCTCAGGGAGCAGCAGCAGTAGGAGAGTTTGGATTTATACCTCGCTTTTCTCAACAGAAAGGAGTCTCAAAGTGGCTTACAAACTCCTTCCCTTCTTCTCTCCACAACACACACCTTGTGAGGTAGGTGGGGCTGAGAGAGGGTGCTTCCGCACATGCAGAATAATGCACTTTCAATCCACTTTCACAATTGTTTGCAAGCAGATTTTCCTATTTCGCACAGTAAAATCCAGCTGCAAAGTGCACTGAAAGTGAACTGAAAGTGCATTCTTCTGCATGTGCGGAAGGGGCTGCAAAGTGGATTGAAAGTGCACTCTTCTGCGTGGAAGGGGCCAGAGACCTCATTTTACCAACCTCAGAAAGATGGAAAGCAGACTCCACCTGGCATTGGCTGAGTTCTGACACAGTGTTCTGAGAGAACTGTGACTGGCCCGAGGTCACCCAGCAGGCTTCACGTGGAGGAGTGGAGAAACAAACCCGGTTCTCCAGATTAGAATCCGCTGCTCTTAGCCACTACCCCACACTGGCTGTCTTGCTGACACTGCAGAACTCCCTGAGGACTTTGTATCGCTGCCGTTCTACTGAGAGAAAGCTAGGCCCCAGCTACGCCTCTGCGATGCTCGCACCAGGCCCTTTGGTTCTCCCGCACTGCCTCGCATCACCTGCTGCGCTTGCCTGCCATCTCCGGCTGGCCTCTCTCTATCGAACCGCAATAGCCCTTCATGGCTGACGTTTGTCTCAGTCACAACCACCTACTGACTTGGCCTCCGCCAAACTGTGTTGTGTAGCAGTGCGTTGTTAGCTAGTCTTACAGCCCCTGCTGAGCCTTCAGGTTCCCCTCGATGCGGGAGAGAGCCACCGTCCCCTTTGGGTTCTGACGTGGGCATGAGACTTGCTCGCCTGCGATGCCATCCCTTCCGACTCTCCTTGTAAAACCCAAGGCGATGTCCGGCCTTGTAAACAAACCGCTTCTGGTTAATTCCCAAACAACAGCCGCACAGCCAACTTGCATGAATGTTGTTGAAAGCCGCTACAAAAACAGAGGGTTTTATCAGAGGTCCCTCCTGCGCAGGCAACACAAGCGGGTTAAATGAACCTGTGTTGCCTGTCCCGCCGTTTGCACGGCGGGGGCGGGGGCCACCCGGCATTGCTGGGAGCATGGTGTTAGGATATGAGGATGTTCCTCTATGAAATGGGCATCAGAGAATCCCCCTGTCGAGAATCCCCCCCCCCCCCATAAACATGCCAGCACACAGGGCTGGAGCGAGGGGGAATGGCGCCTGGGGCACATGTGCACCTTGCGCCCCTGCCGCTGCCTGCCGTGCCACACCCTAAAATGCCCCCCCCACCCCAGCACCAGCGCACGCCCGGTGGGTCCCCCCTGCCCCCTTGGTGCTATGCCACTGCCAGCACAACAAGGCATCTGCCTAGAGAATCCACCCTAACCGTGGAAGGAAAGGAGGGAAATCGAGCGCTTCCTGTTCGCTGTCGTTTGTATAGGCAAGCGGAAAGAGTGTGAAACCTGGGTTAAAGGGGGAACGTTGCTAATTTAGCCCAGGTTCAGCAAAATAAAATGGGTTAGAAGCATTTAGGGAGGGGGTCCCCAGTTCTATAGGAACTTCTCCCCCGTGATGCTTTTTCACACCCCTTAACCAGTTATATGACGCGGCTGGCCTCCACACGGGCCAGGGCCTTTACGGCTCTGGCACCGGCCTTGTGGAACACGCTACCACCAGCTGTCCGGGTCCTGCGGGACCTTGGAGAATTCCGCAGGGCCTGCAAGACCAAGCTATTCCACCGGGCCTTTGGAGAGTCCAGCAGCTGATAGTGCCTCCCCCCGCCCCGCTGTTTATTGAGTCCCTTAACATCATTGGGACCCATTTCTTTTCTGGGGAGGGCTGTATATGGGTTTCGTGGGTTCCTATGCTAGAACATAATTGTTTTAAATTATATGTTTTATATATGATTTTATGCTGTTCACCGCCCTGAGCCCTTCGGGGATAGGGCGGTATATTAAATTTAATAAATGAATGAATGAATGAATGAATAAATACATAAATAAATATATTCTGCCTGTGTGGAATCACCCATTGACTGAGAACTGCAAGGATATGTTTTGGAGTTGCTACTCTTGTTTTTCCAAGCCTGCCTTATTTTACCTCTAAGGCCACCCTATAACTTTAAATGTGGGTCAGCCAGCTTTGATTTGGCAGCGAGGGAGAAAATAAGTCTGCCCCTGTGCCCAATGGAATGAGACTATGAACCATACCAATGTATTTTGCACTCATTATTTGCTTATTGCATGTAGTATCCTGTTCTAATCTGCCTGCTTAGCCATGATTGTTTACCGCACTCTATGACATACCTTGTGTAATACGTCATGTTTTGTTTCAGATTTCTGAAACCCTAATTCCCTTACGTTGTTTACTAGACGCCTCATCCAATGAACTGTGCCTGGAGTCTCAGTGACAAAAGGGGGAGGTATAAATAAAGCAATTAAATAAAATTTAAAACCGCACAGACTTCAAAAGTCCCATTCATGGCAATCACTAGCGGAACAGTTAATAAAAATGAATGGGAATAGCGTTGAGACGATGAATGAATACCAAAACCAGAGAAAACACAAATGGGGGGGGCACTTATGGGGAGGGGAGGGAGTGGGAGGGGCAGTGGCAAAGCTTCAATGAGGGGCGCCGTGCCCTAGGAGTCATGTGGGGTTGGAAAAATCACCCCAAGACCCCCCCTCCCAGGGGCAGGGCTTGGGCGGGGTGTGGGCAGATAGGGGCAGGGGGCATGTGTGGGCATATCATGTCCCAGGTGCAGTTCTCTCTCCCTCCATTCCTGGGGTGGGGGCCCAGGATCTAGTCATGACCCACCCATCCTCGGGGGAGGGGGAGAGGGCCCAGCAATACCGTGTTTCCCCGAAAATAAGACAGGGTCTTATATTAATTTTTGCTCTAAAAAATACATTGGGGCTTATTTTCAGGGGTTGTCTTAATTTTTCCCCATGATTTTGCACCCCCCACATGACCAGATCAGTTGCGCCGGGGAATCTGTAACTAGGGTCTATTTTTGGGGTAGGGCTTATATTTCAAGCATCCTCCAAAAATCCCAAAAAATCATGCTAGGGCTTATTTTCGGGGTAGGTCTTATTTTCAGGGAAACAGAGCAGTACCTCTAATGCTTTCCCGCCTCTGCGTAGAAGTTCCTTCACACTAAGAGGAACTCAGCAGCCTGTGAGAGCTTGCCCTGTTGGGCAGCAGTCTAATCTACGCAGCACCAATGAGGATTTCTGTGCAGCTCCACAGCGTACAGGGAATGTGGGGGTGGGGAGCATAATCCCATTCTCCCTCTGTAGCCTGCTGAGGCCAACTCTGGTTTACAGACGCTGCAGCCGTGCTCAAAGTAACTCCTGGATTCCTCCAGAACCTAGAAGGTAAGTCCATTGTGCCCACGTGCACAGACAAAGATTGTTATTTTGGGAAGATTTAAATCTGCTGATGTAATTCTAAAAGTTTTCAGATTTTTCTGCAAACCGGGGTGGGGGGGTGGGGTGTCCCCTGTATTGGCAGAATTATCTGTTTTATGTTGGCGTGGCCCCACTTTGTAGATTTAAGTATCCGTTGATTAAGCCACATTTCACCATTAGAAATAAGAAGTCACGGCTGTCCCACGTGGAATAAACACGCAGCCTCATAGATACCACAGAATTCTCTGCAACGTGCCTGCAAGTGGTGGTTTTTCCGAAAGCTGTCAACATGAATCAAAGGGCAAAAAAAGGCCAAGTCACACAATCTTCAAAACAACCTGGCTGCCCAAACCCAGTGGCGTTCCTGCCTAGGGACAGGGGGTACCCTATGTCCCCGGGCGCCCCCCATTTGGTCACGTGGGGGGGGCGCCACCATTTCAGGGTCGTTTGTGTGATTTTTAATTTTTTAGTGTTTTTTACGCTTTGGACTGCAGGGGGCGCATTTTTAAGGCTAGCAACACCAAATTTTCAGGGTACCATCCAGAAGACTGTTCCGATGATAATACCCAGAGATGTTTATTCAGGGGAAGCAAAGCGCGGGACCCCTGGTGTTCTCATCCCCATTGCTTTCAATGGGAGTTACTAGGAGATGAGGGCTACCCATTTGAGGATCCATAGCTTTGGTCCCCCTGGTACTAACTTCACCAATCCTGGGTGGCATCATAAGAATATTGGCCAGGATGACAACCTGAAATTTTGGTGTCAGGCCTTGAAAGTACACCGCTCACAGGCAGCCCAAGACTAGTTGCTCCAAGATTATCAGTTTTGCAGTGACTTTGTTCCATTGGTGTTTCGGCCAATAGGGAATTTCTGAGTGTGTAGGCAGGTTGCACATTTTTGAAGATAGAGGCACCAGACCTCTCAAGGTATTTCAGGAGGCTCTCCTGGTAATAGCATCCAGACATAGAGACCTTAGCTTCTGAGGGTCCAATTTTTTTATAGGGCCTCAGCAGGCTTATTTTGTTTCCCCGTTCCTTCACACATTACGAAAGTTCGTGGGCTGAGTTCTCTCAGAACCTTCACTCAAAGCCTTCTCCCCCCCCCCACTCCAGAAGCAAAAGCTCACCAAGCTTGGATGTTATTACCCAAGACCTCTTTGAGCCACCTTGAAAGTCTGGTGTCTTCTATCTTCAAAAATGTGTAGTTAGTGCTTACACACTGAGTTTCCCCAGAATCTGCCAGGCTCTTCAGCAAGTTCTGTGGTGGGAAAACTTACTTTTACCACTATAGATGCCTCATTTGGCTTTTCGTGTCTTGCCCAGATGGCTCTGTGCAGAGGAGCCAATGGGAGGCACTGTGGCAGGGCCCTTGCTCTGCGTGGGGGCATTTCCTGCAGGGCTGCTGGTGTGAGTCTCCCGAAAGGAACCAAACCAAATTCTGCTAAAAATGCTGTGGCAACCAAGTTGAAGGTGAACCTGATGCCCACAGCATTCGGCCATCCCAGGCAAATCTTAGTGCCCCCCAACACCCAGAAAGCAAGACCACTACCACATTGCCTCCTGTTGAAACCTCTACCACAGCGCTAGCTAAGTATAACAGAAAGCCCCATTGAAGTCTATGGTGGGAAAAATAATGTTTCCCACCATAGAACTTGCTGGAAGAGCCTGGCAGATTCTGGGGAATTTCTGAGTGTGCAAGCACCGACCACACATTTTTGAAGATAGCGGCACCAGACTCTCAAGGTGGCTCCAAGAGTCCTTGGGTAATAGCATCTCAAGCTTGGTGAGCTTTGGTTTCCTGGAGTGGGGGGGGGGGGCGAAGCTGAGAAAGTTCTCAGAGAACTCAGCCCGCAGGCTTCAACTGCAGGAGCATGGAAACAAAATAAGCCTTTTGGGGGCCCATAAAATTGAACCCCCAGAAGCAAAGGTCTCTCTTTGCCCGGGATGCTGGCTGGCCAGGAGGGCTTCCCGGAGCCACCTTGAAAGTCTGGTGCCCCTATCTTCAAAAAAATGTGCAGCCTGCTCCTCAGAAATTCCCCATTGGCTGCTCGGATAAAAGTCACTGCAGAACAAAGAATCTTTGGGCAACTTCTTTGGGGTGCCTGTAAGGGGTGCATTTTTAAAGCTAGTGACACCAAAATTTCAGGGTATCATCTGGTAACTATTCTTATGATGTTACTCACTTAGTGAAGTTAGGTTCAGGGAACCAAAGTTATTGTTCCTCAAACAGGTAGCCCCCATCTCTCCTGTTGGGCCCCATTGAAAACAATGGGGATGGGGGCATTCCATTTGGGCGTCCATAACTTTGCTTCCCCTGAACCAAACATCACCAAACTTGGATGTGGTGTATCATCAGGGCAGTCTCTGGATGATGCCCTGAAATCATGGTGCTGTTAGTTTAAAAAATGCCCTCCCTGTATACCGAAAAACACCAAAAAAATACCCCCCCCCCCAAGCCCAAATAATCTTTGCATTCACATTTGTTCCTATTTGGGCAGGACACCCTTGGATACTTTTTGTCCACATGTGCCCAAATGTGCCCCGATTCCGGCTGAATCTGGTATTTGTTCCATCTGGAAATCTCCAACCCTCGCAAGTGATGTTGTTTCAGGGTGGAGGAGAATCCACTCCAAAACAGCATCACTTTCACTTGTGTCTTAATTGGGGACCCCAGATTCTCCCTTTAAGGTGGATTTAAAAAAGAAGAATCTGAGTTCCCCTTAGTTTAAACACCATTGAAAGTGATGCTGTTTGGGGGTGGATTCCACTGGAGGTGTTTCTTTGTGAGAGATGATGCTGATGATTTGTTTGCAAATGCTCGCTGGGGGTGACGGTGAGGGATTTACAAGCTTAATACCCACTCGAACAGGCTTGGAGTTGTTTTCTCAGGCTAACAACCTACCTCATAGGGTTGTTGTGATTAGGAAATTAGGAAAAGAGTTGGTGGGGAGAGAGCCATGTATGTTTTGCTGGGAGTGGGAGGTGTTTTGTGAGCTGGTGCAAAAAATAATTGTTTGTTCATGGTGAGGGAGGGTGGCCTTTACCAAGGCGCCAAACTCAGGTTTTGTCCCCGGGCTCCAGTTTGCCTAGGTTCGCCCCTGCCCAAACCTGTTCTTATTTTGCCTTGTTTGCCAATACCAAACACAGCACACAGAGCCCTCCGGGGACGGGGCGGTATATAAGCCTAAAGTATAAATAAATAAATAAATAAATAAACTTGAGGACTATTTTACTCAACAGAAGCAGGAGACGCATCTTTAAAAAGTCCTGGACATCGACACAAGAATGGGGGATAGAGAAGACCCTTACCTGAAAAATAGCTATCCAAGCATAGCCAATATTATCAAAATTAATAGCTCCATTGTGCGGGTTGAAATCCCCCGTCCTGCAGATGTTATAATACTGATTCCAGTTCACGCAGGCGTTTCGGTGGCTGAAATACGAGTCCATGCTCAAAGTACATTCCACCTTATGCTCTTTCCGGTTGGGGATGTTGGAACATTTCTGCATGCCATTGTCCCTGTGGGATGAACAAATGAAGGGATTGTCTTCCCCTACATCCGTCTGGTAATACGGCTTAAGGAAAGTCAAGTTGTATGTCCTGGAACGGGAAGAAGAAGAAGAAGAACAGGTGTTAACGGCCAATTACCCACCGAGTCACGCATCGAGACAAGAAAGAGAAAGCGTGTCAGGACAAGATTTCTTGCCCTGTGTGCTTCTGGTCCCGCCGCGTGCCAGAGCGCCAGCGGATAATCGCCCAATATCTTTATTTATTATTCTATCTGTTTAATCGCCATGGCACCTTTCCACCCATAAGTAGTCTGCAAGGTGGAGAACGTAAAAGCGTTGGAACGTTACAACAGAATTTAAAATAATATATAAAATAATTCAATGAAAGCAGAAAAACACATAAACACACGACACCAAAACCAGGGGGCAGGCCAATATCTGTTATTGGGGTGTGTGTGCCAATGTCTTGGTGCTCTATCCATAAAAGGTCTGATGGACGTGAATCCAAATTCAGTAGAACGGGAGTGAATTGTATGGGTGCAAAATCTGTGAAAGAGAGGTAGGCTGTGGGATTCTAGCTTGGTGTAGCAATGGCGTAGGAGGTTAAGAGCTCGTGTATCTAATCTGGAGGAACCGGGTTTGATTCCCAGCTCTGCCGCCTGAGCTGTGGAGGCTTCTCTGGGGAATTCAGATTAGCCTGTACACTCCCACACACGCCAGCTGGGTGACCTTGGGCTAGTCACAGCTTCTCGGAGCTCTCTCAGCTCCACCTACCTCACAGGGTGTTTGTTGTGAGGAGGGAAGGGCAAGGAGATTGTAAGCCCCTTTGAGTCTCCTATAGGAGAGAAAGGGGGGGGGGATATAAATCCAAACTCTTCTTCTTCTTCTTTGAGACTACTTACGGTTGAGAAAAGAAGAATATAAATCCAAACTCTTCTTCTTCTGCCCCAACCACAGGCAAGAACAAAGGACTATATTTATAGCCAAGGCTCGAGCTGAATTCATGGGAACATTACAACAGAATTCACAGCTCATTGGCAAGGAATGGTTTGAAAACTCCATTGTATCCGGAAAACTCACCGGCATTGGGCCGGCAGCTCTGAATCTCCTCAGTACACCATTCAAGAATGGAAATGCGGACTAATCCTTGGACTTCCTGCAGGCAAATCAGGTGCTCTGTGACTGAAATATGGGCCTTCCCAAAATAAAGCTGCTGTCTACTGTATCAGAGGCTCCATAAGTTGTCATGCCTTTGTCTATTTATTTACATTTTATTTTCTTGGATTTCTATCCCGCCCCATCCCTGAAGGGCTGCCCGATCCTTTTTCCCCCAACAGTGGCAATTGATCTTGGGACCTTTCTGTTTGCATAACAAACACTGTAATTAGAGAATTGATCTTTGCAGATGCTCAGAGAAGACAAGGTCTTCCCTGATCTAACTTTCCTCCCGATGGAGCATTTTTTTTAAAAAAATGCCAAACTGTGATGGATGAATTGATAAAAGGGTATGTAGAGCCCTACCCTGTGCTGCAACAATCAACCACAAAGAGATTGAAGAGAAGTTTCTCCTTCGATGAGAAAAAGCAGAGTTGGATTTATACCCGTTTTCCCTACTGCAAGGAGTCTCAAAGCAGCCATTCCCTTCCCCTCCCCAAAACATACACCTTGCGAGGTAGGTGCATCAGACCCAAGGTCACCCAGCAGGCTTCATGGGGAGAGGCAGGGCAATAAATTTTGGAGGAGCAGGAAACTGAGCCGGGTTCTCCAGGTTCAAGTTTGATGCTCATGTGGAGGAGCAGGGAATCGAACCGGGCTCTCCAGATGAGAGTCTGGAGATGAACAGGGCTTAGGGTCCAAGGCCTTCCTCCTCGTGCGGAGGAGGGAGGAATCAAACCTGGATCTCCAGATTAGAGTCCGTGACTTTTAACCACTATACCAGTGATGGCGAGCCTATGGCACGGGTGCCAGAGTTGGCACTCGGAGCCCTCTCTGTGGGCACGTGAACACAGAGTTCGTCATGTGGGGGTGGATAATCACCCCCCACACACACACACACACATCTAGGCCTGGGCCACTGAGCACAACGTGCACGCAGCGCGGTGAGCAGGGAGGACTCGGCTGGCGGGCCTGGTGCCTATGCTCTGGGTTCCTGCTGCCCGAGGGGTGGGTGGGCGCAGAGGTGTCAGAGATGCTAGAGAGGCACAGAGCGGTGCGCACGGGACTTGCTGGAGGCTTGAGAAGACTGGCCCCTGTTCGAGCGGGTGGGGCGGAGGAAGAGGGAGCCAACCGTTTTTTTCTAAACGAAAACCTCAGCATTCAGGTTAAATTGCCGGGTTGGCACTTTGTGATAAATAAGTGAGGTTTGGGTTGCAATTGAGGCACTCGGTCTCAAAAAGGTTTGCCATCACTGCACTATACCTTGCTGGCTCTCAGTTTAATGGCTACATCTAAGAGAAGAGCATTTCATAAATAAAAATTCCATTCTTCATTTAAAAAAAAACAACTGTAGAAGAAGGTGCCGGAGAGTTTCCAGGTCCCGTGGTGTGGATTCTTGTTTAAAGGCCGGGACTGCAACGGTTCACCAAGAACTGCAGCATACAATTGGGTGGAGAAGGTCCATACCAGGGGTAGGGAACCTGCGGCTCGAGAGCCGCATGCAGCTCTTCTGCCCTTGCACTGTGGCTCCACGAGCCGAGCCGCCGGCCCCATCCTTGCCCGCCCTGCAGGCAGCAGGGTGGGCGCAGCAACTGCCCACAGTTGGCTGAGCCGCGCCGCTGGCTTCCCCTCTCACCCGCCCCATTGGAGCGGGGCGGGCGCTTTCCCAGCGGCTGGCAAGGCCAAGCCGCCGGCTTCATCCTTGCCCACCCTGCAGGCAGCAGGGCAGGCACATCCATGCGCTTCTCAGAATGAGCGGAGTAAAAGGTAAAAAAAAACCCCTATATATATAGTGTTATCTTTATTTTAAATGTCAAAAATTATTTGTGGCTCCAAGTGTTTTCTTTTCCCGTGGAAAACGGGTCCAAATGGCTCTTTGACTGTTAAAGGTTCCCTACCCCTGGTCCATACCAATCAAGGGACGGGGAGGCTGGAAAACTTACATTTGAAAATGGGTATCTAGGAAGCATCTGTTCCTCAGCAGCCCGGCCCAGAGCTGCACCCCGACGATCCCAAAGATGAAAAAGACAAAGAAGCATAAGAGAAGAACGTTGCCTAACATAGGCAGAGTATCTAGCAGCAGGGTGACCAGTATGCGCATACCTGGGGAGAGAAGAGATGGAGAGAGGCATCAGGAAGCTGCCAGGCAGAGAACCTGAAGGGTTCGGCTGAGATGTCACCATCGTGGGTACATTTGGGATGTCACGTGGGCCCCTTCCGCACATGCAGAATTAATGCACTTTCAATCTACAATTGTTTGCAAGTGGATTTTGCTATTCTGCACAGCTGCAAAGTGGATTGAAAGTGGATTGAAAGTGCATTATTCTGCATCAGAGGTGGGATCCAGCAGGTTCTCACAGGTTCCCGAGAGTAGATTACTAATTATTTGTGTGTGCCGAGAGGGGGTTACTAATTGGTGATTTTGCCACGTGATTTTTGCCTTAGTTATGCCCCTCCTCTCAGCAGTAGCGTGCAGAACTTGAAGCAGTCTAGCAGGAGGTGCACCGGCGTGCGTGGCAGCCTGTGCCTGCGTGCATTCGTTTTCCATCCAAGGACCGGTACAGCAGCTGCATCCTTGCCACAGCCCCGCCCAGGAATGCCCCACCCCTGGAATGCCTGGCCACGCCCCCAGAATGCCCTGCTCAGCCCCATTGGCGCTACGCCACAGTGAATCCCACCACCATGGGAACATGTTACTAAAATTTTTGGATCCCACCACTGATTCTGCATATGCGGAAGGGGCCATGGAGAACATGAGAACATCAGCAAAGACTTGCTGGATCAGTGTGGGTCCACTGTCCAGCATCCCATCTCATACACTGGCCAACCAGTTCCTCTGGAGGTCCAACAACAGGGCTTAGGGTCCAAGGCCTTACCCTGATAAGAACCTCAGTTCATCAGATCCAGCATCCCGTCTCACACTGTGGCCAAATAGTTCATCTGGTGGACCAACCACAGGGCATAGAGGCTGAGACCTTCCCCCGGTGAGAACCTTAGAAGAGTCCTACTGGATCAGACCAGTGAGGTTCCATCTGGTCTAGCATCTGTTATCACACAGTGGCCAACCAGTTCCTCTGGAGGGCCAACAACAGGGCACAGGGGCTGAGGCCTTCCCCTGAGAAGAACCTCAGAAGAGCCCTGATGGATCAGACCAGTGAAGATCCATCTAATCCAGCATCCCATCTCACACAGTGGCCAACCAGGTCCTCCGGAGGTCCAACAACAGGGCACAGAGGCTGAGGCCTTCCATTGATGTTGCCACTGGGGTTTACAGGTTGACTGCCTCTGAACATGGAGGCTCCCTTGAGTCACCTTGGGTGGTAGCCACCGACAGATCTCCCCTCCATGAATCTGTCTAGTGCTCTTTGAAAGCCGTGTGTTCCTGTGGTCATCACTGCATCCTGTGGCAGTAAATTCCACATTTGATTATTGCCTTTCATCTGCCCTGAATCTCCTGCTCCTCACGTTCATTGGGTGCCGAATTCTAGTACGCTGGGAGAGACAGAAAACGTTTGCTTTGCACCCAGTCTCCACAACTGTACACACCTCTATCATGCCCCCCCTGCCCAGTAGCCTCTTTTCTAAAGTTGGCCTCGGCCATTAGAGGATTTGGGACTTTCCGCTGGCTCACGGGCACCTCTGGCACAGCTCTGCAGAAGAACGTCGGATGCAGATCCATATACACAGGCTGGGCATGAGGTCCCCACCCTGCATCAGACACAAGTTATGGGATCTTCTCTATGCTCACACATGCAGCACCAAATTAGGATCAGGGACATAGGGAATGACCTTCAGTTTCTCTTCCACAAGCTACTTTCCCAGTGTGAAGGAGTCCTCTTGTGTAAGTATATGTGCCATCAAGTCCAGAGGCGTTGCTAGGTCAAACTGTGCACAGGGTGAACTCTGCATTTTCTACCTCCCCGATGGGCCCCGTTCCGCCCCCCCCCCGCCCCCCGCCCCCCGCCCCACAGCTCCCCACTAACCTTAGTCCTTAATTTCAGGCTTAGTTTCAGGCTGAAAAGCGGCCTGTTCAGTTCAGGCTGTAAAAAGCCCAGTGGGAACTACACTACCCAGGAGACTTTGAGGCTCTCAAGGTCTCCTGGGTAGTGTAGTTCTCACCAGGGCCCATTTCAGCCTGAATGGAACAGGCCGCTTTTCAGCCTGAAACTAAGAGCTAAGGTAAGTGGGGGGGGGGGGCAAAGGGGTCGCAGGGGAAGGGGTGATTTTCCACCTCCCAGGCGTGACCCCAGAGTGTGGCACGCATCCCCCCGCCCCCTTGTAGCTTTGCCTATGATCAAGTCTCAACTGACTTGTGGCGAACCCATAGGGCAGTGGTGGAGAACCTATGGCACTCCCGATGTTCATGGACTACAATTCCCAATTGGCCATGCTGGCAGGGGCTGATGGGAATTGTAATCCATGAACATCTGGAGTGTCATAGGTTCGCCACCACGGCCATAGGGTTTTCAAGCAAGAGACTCTGGGAGGTGGTTTGCCATCGCCTGCCTTTGTATAGGGTTTTCTCTTCCCGGGAATCACAAAGCAGCTTACCATCCCTTTCCCTTCCTCTCCCCACAACAGACACCCGGTGAGGTAGGCGGGCCTAAGAGAGTTCGAAGAGAACTGGGACCAGCCCAAGGTGGGAAAACAAACCCGGTTCACCAGATTAGAGTCCACTGCTCATGAGGAGGAGTGGGGAATTGAACCCGGTTCTCCAGATGACAGTCCGCCATTCATAGGGAGAACAGGGGAATCGAACCTAATTCTCCAGATTTCACTGCTCTATTTGGTAAAACCCACACATCCCCTGGAATAGATGTTTATCGACGGATCAAATCGACTGGAAAAATGGAGGAGAGGGCAGATGTGGCCTCAGGGTGGGCAAGGAATGGAAAACCCCACACTTGGCTCAGCGTCATTGGTTTCAGCTTGCTACTGGACCATTTTAATACCCCAGTCTGGTCCCATCCAGAGCGCTGCTAACAATGAACCAAACAAGCAAACATAATTGGCTGCTCCCCAGCCAGGATGTTTTATGAAGCCAGCTGCAAGCGGTCAACACACAGCCAAGTCTTGTTGGCTAGCAGCCCTGTAGCACTTAATGCAATTATCAAGTGAGCTTTTCATTGCCTGCGGAACAACCGCCACTTGGCTCAATTAGCAGTGGACTTTGTCAGCAGGATGTTTCGCACAGCTCCCTTTGGGTAGGTGTCATCACTTGACTTGGCCAAGGCCATCACTTGCCTCGGTCATCATTTGCCATTGCTAAGGCCATCACTTGCCTTGCCCAAGGCCATAACCTGCTTCAGTCAAGACCCTCAGTTGCCTTGGCCAAGACCACAACTTGCCTTAGTCAGGACCATCACTTGCCTTGGACAAGACCATCACTTGCCTCAGTCAGGAGTGCTTTGATTGTGTGTTCCTGCATTGCAGGGGGTTGGACTTGATGGCCCTTGGGGTCTCTTCCAACTCTGTGATTCTATGATTTAAAGGTCATCACTTACCTTTGCTAAGACCATCACCTGCCTCAGTCAAGACCATTACTTGCCTCAGTCAAGGCTATCACTTGCCTCAGTCAAAACCATCATTTAGAATAATAGAACCATAGAATCATAGAGATGGAAGAGACCACAAGGGCCATCAAGTCCAACCTCCTGTAATGCAGGAACACATAATCAAAGCACTCCCGACATATGTTCATCCAGCCTCTGTTTAAAAACCTCCAAAGAAGGAGACTCCACAACTCTCCGAGACAGTGAATTCCACTGTCGAACAGTCTTGGTGGTCTGGAAGTTCTTCCTAATGTTTAGGTGGAATCGCTTGCCTTGGGCAAGGCCATAACTTGTCTCAGTCATGACCATCACTTGCCTTAGCCAAGAACACAGCTTACCTGGGTCAGGATCATCATTTGCCTCAGTCGGGAGTGCTTTGATTGTGTGTGTTCCTTCATGGCAGGGAGTTGGATTTGATGGCCCTTGGGGTCTCTTCCAACTATGTGATTCTATGATTCTAAGGGCATCACTTGCCCTGATCAAGACCATCACTTGCCTCAGTCAGGACCATCACTTGCCTTTGTCAAGATCATTACCTGCCTCGGTCAAGACCATCACGTGCCTCAGTCAAGGGCACAGGCTTGACCCACAACAAGCCCACACCTCCTCTGAGAGGCAGAGTGGGGTCATGATGTAATTTATAAGCAGCCGTAAGAGAGTAAGTGAATGTTTCAGCTCTGCCAGTGAACTGGGTGGGGGGAGGGGAGGGATCAGAAGGGATTACCAGAATGGCTGATGTTATCGGAAATTCATTATGCCCTCACCGCTGACATCCCCCCCGTTGCTCTGAGCTGCAGTTTGCCGCCAGAAAAGATTTACCAGTGGCGGAACTAAGCCCAGCGTCAAAGGGAAGGCAAATTCCAGTGGTTAAAAAACAGCAGTGCTAAACCTGCAATTGGTTTTAGATAAAATAAACTTTAGAACTTTAAATGATCAGGAAACACACACAATGGTATCTCCTAAGTAAATCACCATTTTGAATGTCTACACCCAAGATTATCGTCCCCCCCTGCCCATGACTGGTTACTTCCTCTCTCTTTCTTTACTCCCCTCTCTCCTCACCCTCCACCCAAAGCAGCCCCCTCCCCACCTACTTGGAGCACAGTCATGACTTCAAATTATTGTTCAGCCTTCAGGCACAGACCCTGTAAACTGGGAACCCACGGGCGTTTCTTTTTGAACCTGTGGACTGTTCTGGAATTTGGAAATAAAAAAATTGGAGTGGGTGCCACCAGGAATGGATGTTGAAGGGAAATCACAAAATGTTGAGATCACAGAAGCACAGATTCGTAGACCCAGAAGGGAACAACACTAGTCCAACCCACTGCCCAATGCAGGAAATACAGAACTACCTTCCTCAGTGACCTTCTATGCCAAGAAGATGGTGGAATCTTTCTTTTTTTAAAAAAGGCTCCCTAGCCAACCTGGCCTGGAGGACAATTTGGATCCTCCAGTTTCCCCTTCTTGAAGATGGGGACATTGACCCGCCGCCAGTCTTCTGACACCTAACCTATTCTCCAACAATTCTCAAAAATAACAAAGGCTCAACATTTCATTAGTGACTTCTTCTTGTACCCCTGAATGCTGATAAGTCCCAGCAGACTGGAGGAGAGCTAACGTTGTACCCATCTTCAAAAAGTGGGGGGAAAGAGGACCCAAACAACTACCGCCCAGTCAGCCTGACATCAATACCAGGAAAGATTCTAGAGCAGATCATTAAGGAGACAGTCTGTGAGCACTTGGAAGGGAATAATGTGATCTCTGAACATCAACATGGGTTTCTCAAAAACAAGTCATGCCAGATTAATCTTATCGCTTCTTTTGATAGAGTGACAAACTTGGTAGACGAAGGGAATGTTGTGGACATAGCATACCTTGATTTTAGTAAGGCCCCATGATATTCTTGTGACTAAGCTGGAAAGATGTGGACTTGACAATGCAACTGTTAGGTGGATTTGTAATTGGTTGACTGGCCGAACACAAAGAGTGCTCATCAATGGCTCATTTTCATCCTGGAGAGAAGTGACTAGTGGGGTGCCACAGGGTTCTGTCCTGGGCCCAGGGCTGTTCAATATTTTTATCAATGACTCAGATAATGAAATAGAGGGCATGTTAATCAAATTTGCGGATGATACCAAATTAGGAGGGGTAGCTAATGCCATGGAAGACAAGGGCAGGATTCAAAATGATCTGGACAGATTAGAAAGCTGGGCCAAAATGAACACAATGAATTTCAACAGAGATAAATGTAAGATTCTGCACTTAGGCAGAAAAAATTAAATGCACAGATATAGGATGAGTGACATCTGGCTTGACAACACTACATGCGAAAGGGATCTGGGAGTCTTAGTAGACCACAAACTGAACAGGAGTCAGCAGCCAAGAAAGCCAATGCAATTCTGGGATGCATTATTACGACTATAGTGTCTAGATCAAGGGAAGTAATTGTACCTCTCTATTCTGCATTGGTTAGACTTAACCTGGAATATTGTGTACAGTTCTGGGCACCACAGTTCAAGAAGGATATTGACAAGCTGGAATGGGTCCTGAGGAGGGCAACCAAAATGGTAAAAAGTCTCTGTCAGGATGATGTTGGTGTGTGCCTTGTCCTTGGTTCCTTCCCGCCTGTTGGCTCTGGCTGTGTGCCTAGGCTGGGGGATTCCGGCTGGGTATTATCTCTGCTTGACTGTGTGAAACTATTCTTTGTTTATCTTTTTTATGGTGGGAAGGAGGTTTGCTACTGTATTAAACTGCTATCAAAGTTCTGAAGCTTCAGAACTCGCATTGCTTGTATTAGACTATGATTGCCAGTACAATAAAGAACTGTTAAAAGGTTACTTTTGCCTGGACTTTCCAAGTTCGTTACAGTCTCGAATCTATGCCCTACGAGGAGAGACTTAGGGAGCTGGGGATGTTTAGTCTGGAGAAGAGAAGGTTAAGGGGGAAACATGATAGCTATGTTTAAATACTTGAAGGGATGTCATGTTGAAGAGGGAGCAAACTTGTTTTCTGCCACCTCAGAGACTAGGACACAGAGTCATGGGTTCAAGGTGAAGGAAAAGAGATTCCACCTAAACATTAGGATGAACTTCCTGACAGTCAGGGCTGTTCAACAGTGGAATGCACTACCTCGGAGAGGGGTGGAGTCTCCTTCTTTGGAGGTTTTTAAACAGAGGCTGGATGATCATATGTCAGGGGTGCTTGGATTGTGTGTTCCTGCATGGCAGAGGGTTGGACTTGATGGCCCTTGGGGTCTCTTCCAACTCTCCAATTCTATTATTCTATCCGCACCTCATCGCCGGTATAACCAATATATCCAGAGTTCGAAATCAGCAAAGTATTGAGGGTTTGTGAAAGCCAGTGGGGAACTCTGGAGAGCAGTTCTAGACCCCACTTTTAGAGAGTACATCAGGTCCCTCCACTGACAATCCCTGCAATTGTTAACGCCAATTTTTAACACCCCCGCCGGGAGATCGAACTGTCCCAGACAGCAGAGTCTCCACTGTCAATTGGAGGGCCGGGGGGGGGGGGGGGGCAAGGGAGAGGTTTTCATTTCTAAGGAAGGCAGCATCACAAACCAGAATGAATGAAGGAGGAAAGAGATACACTTCTGGGAAGCTGAAGCACTCGCCACTAACAGGAAGAAAAAGCATCTCTTCTGAGAAATTGAAAAACAAGAAACACTCAATTGGGTCATTCAGACTTGATTTGCCAATGGAGGCTCTCCGAGCCACATCCCTGGGCCCAACCTTCTGTTTTGCTGTCTGGCCCTCGTGGTCCTTTTAAAAAAAAAAGCAGGATTTTGACAGGCCGCGTTCATGTCCTCCTCCCCTTCCTTAAGATTCTTAGATTAGGAGGGAAGAATGCATCTTGGCCTCCAGCCTCCTTCCCCGGAGCTCCCGAGCACTTTCTCCCATGCCACAACTCCTCCTTGGATTTTGGTTCTTTATTTCATTAATTTGTTCTTTACTTTATTGATTGAACTCGCTATCCCACCCGTTCCCAAGCCAAAGCCGGGCTCACAATTTCGCAAAATGCAAAATTCAATGTTTTTGATCAGACCATCCACTTTCAATACACTTTAACAACTGTTGGCAAGTGGATTTTGCTATTTTGCACAGTAAAATCCAGCTGTAAAGTGCACTGAAAGTGAATTGGAAGTGCATAATTTTGCATGTGCGAAAGTGCCTTAATGTTGTTGCTTGATGCTGCTGTTCTGAATAAACTAATCTCTTGACATGTGGCCAAACAGATCTTTGGAAGTCTTTGCCAAATATGAGGCACGGCATGGCGAAAGACAATCAGCGACCATTTAAGTCAGAATCTATTCTCTGTCAGCCCAGGGTCCATTCAAAACACAACCAGTGAAACTGCGTTGTTAAAAAAACACCCAGACTGGAGGAATTCTCTACACAGCTTTTTTGCAGAGCAGCCGCAAAGTTGTTTTGCAGAGCAAAGTTCAGACCATATCTCTGACCCTCTTTTCTTCTTCATGAGAAATCTCTCAGGCAAATTTATTGAGGTCTGCATCAGAGAGCTAGCAGAATCAGCTGCAGCAACAGGAGGGGTGTTTTCCCTTGACAGAGGCCCTTTCCGCACGGGCCATTTGCAGCGGACCAGGGACGGCAAAAAAGCCGTCCCTGGGCAGCTGTTTGCACAGGCAGCGCTGCTGCAACACAGCAGTGTCGTCCTGTGCGGTCCCAAGCGGCGTGAAGGCGCCGCTTTCCACCCCCTTCCCAAGGGAGGTTTTTGGAAAGTGCCGCCTTCCCATCAGCGCAGTGCAAACTGCACCATGCCGAAGGTGCCGCTTTCCCGTTCCCCCCCCCCCACCTCATCCTCCAGCGTTGGTCTGAAGGGCTGCTGAGACCCGCCCACGCTGCCCTCTGACCCCTGGAGGTCGGAGGGCAGAATGGGCGGGTCCCTGCAGCCCTCCAGACCGATGCTGGAGGACGAGGTGAGTGGGGGGGGACGCAGAAGAGGCGGCTCTGTGCGGAGCCACCTCTTCTGTGCTGGCCTCTGCGGGGGCTGCTCGCACGCTCCCCTGCGAACGGCCCCCTCCCCTCCACCGGGATGTGGTTTCTCATTGCCGGGGACAAAGTGGGCTCTGGAAACTGGCAAAGATAGTTAAATGGTTATGAAGAAAAAAATCCCTGAAGTGTTAGCTTTCCACATATGAGGAGGCCAAGAAGAATGGCACCACTCCCAGAAATGACAACTGGAGACTCAAAATCATAGGGGGAGGACAACACCATTTGCTCCAACTCACATGGCTGTACCTTTTACTACTCAGGCCCCTCCCCTTCCCAATAATATGTGATCTCATTGGATAGTGAGGGCAGGCCAAATTCAGGGTCACCCAAGTGAGATAGATGAGCTGGCCATTTGGGGCAAAGAAAAGGGAGAGATTCACACCACATGCGGAACTCACTGCCACCAGGTGGGATGGGACCCCTAACCAAGCCAGCTTTGAAAAGTGACTGAACTCATCCGTGAACAGGTTGCCTGAGTGGGACAGTTCAGAGGCAGTCTACCTTTGCGTGTTACCTGCCAGGAGGTAGCTGTCAGCCTCTGGGCCTCTCCTGGGGCCCTGTTGACCACTGTGGGAAAATAGGATTCTGTTCCGATCAGCTCTATCGGCTGCTGCACGTTGTCTCTGAGATATTACGGGTTGGCAGGACTAGGGAATTAAAGGCCCTTTTCTAAGAAGCCTGAGAACAGGCAAAGCCATTTCTGTTGGAGACAGATGATTTCTCTACAATTACTCCGGCTCTCAGCAGAAGAGGATGTCTGCCGAAAAGCAATAACAGAGCTGAGAAATTAGCATAGCGGCCAAAGATCAGGCGGCGCAGAGCTGGCGCTGCCGGGAAACAAATCTGACTAGTGGGCTTATCTTTCATATTGGAGAGAGGAGGAAAAAACAGCTGGCTCCACTTGTGCTGGATGGGGGCTTAAGGTCCACTTGAACCTCTTGCAGGGAAGGCCGGCCCGGGGCTCTGCTTTGGAACGGCACGACATTGTTGGCAAATCAGAAGTTAATTGGCAATCTGCTCTGGAACAACGGGATCCCAGGAAAGATCATTGGCTATGGCAGGCACTGGGTTTTGCTCCCAACGAGACCCGTGGTGCTTATGGGCCCATTTGCGCAGCTGGGCGGCAATAAACGCCACCAGGTCTGAAATTGGACCCCATCCCAGTCCCTTCCGGAAACAACACAAGAAGGTTAGCCGTGGAAGATGGGTGGGTAGCCAAACAGGGACACCTGAGCAAACGCTTGCCCGAATTTCCTGGAATGAATGGCCAAAGTCATCCCAAGCCAAAGTCATCCCAAAGCCATCTGGGCTGTGAGTGACAGGAAACAGAAAGATAGTCCAACCCAAACTATACGAGAATAAAAACACATTGGACAATGATCCATAAAGAGATTCAAGGAATTATGAAATGTAATATGAGATGTGTCCCTGAATTTGTAATATACTGTAATATGAGATGAGTCCCTGAATTTGTAATTTGTAATATAAATACGGACAAGAATGGTAAAAACTCTTTTTCAGCACTTGGCCACTGCAGCAAGATTGGTATTGGCTAAAAAATTGGGAAAGCCCTTTGATACTTACTGAATTAGATTGGCAAACTAAAGTTATGGAACTGGTAAAAGTAGCCAAGCTATCTGGCTATGATCGATTTGAAAGTAACAGTCTTAGAAAACAATGGAAATTATGGATTACCTTTATAGAGGGCGAGTATAAAAGAAACTTTATGGTTCAAGATGTTATTTAATAAACCTACTTATTATGTATAATTATAATATATTTATGTTGTTTTTCTTACTCTAATAATGTTACATTTTTTAGACCTAGATTTTGGTTAGATTGCACATTTGGATGTTTATAAGTTGTCAAACTGTAACTTTAAGTTAAGTTTGCATTTCTTGTAATAGAGTACATGTACTTTTTATTTGTAACTAGCGTACCCGGCCACGCGTTGTTGTGGCTGAATGTGGAGGTGTGGGCTGCTCCCGGTGCACAGGTCACTTGGGGAGGTCTGGAGGGCGTGGTGGAAGTGGGAAGGCCTGGGCCCAGCTGGCCTTTTGTGGAGGGGGGGGTTATGTGGGGGCTAGGTCGCTGGGGCTGCTGCTGCAGGACCCCACTTACCACTTGCTGTGGGGCAGTGGGGTGACATGGTATGAGTGTAAAACAGTGAAGGTCTGCTGGAACCGCAACTCATAGGCAGCCTGCAGAGCAGCCCTGGAGAAAATGAATGCTTAGGGCAGGGGTCCTCAAACTACGGCCCAAGAGCCACATGCGGCTCGCCAAAAACATTTATCTGGCCCGCCGGGGTCAACCCGGCCGCTTCCAAGCTGGTCTGCTCACTCACCTCCCTGCTCTCCTTAGCCAGCGCTGCCCCATCCCAAGCCGGCCAGGGACCTTCTGCAGCCACCTGTGCCGGAGGCAGGGCGCCGTACTTGCAAAAGTCTTGCAGAGCATGCGGGCGGGTGGGAGGAATGCGGGCTGCATTCCTCCCGCCCGCATGCTCTGCATTCCTCCCGCCCGCATGCTCTGCAAGACTTTTGCAAGGACGGCGCCCTGCCTCCAACACAGGTGGCTGCAGAAAGCCCCTGGCTGGCTCGGGATGGGGCAGGGCTGCCTGGAAGAGTGGTGAGGCCAACAGGCAAGCGGGAGGCAGGGCTATCCCCGCGCAAGTGGAACAGACTCGGTGAGGAGGGCTGGTGCAAGGCGTTGGCTAAGGCGAACGAGGATGTGAGTGAGCAGACCAGCTTGGAAGTGGCCGGGAGCAGCACCCCTGGCACCGCCTGCGGCCCTTTGCCTGCTAAGAGCTAAGAACACGGAAGGAGGCATGTTGGATGGCGTGTGAAAATTTCATGCCGTTTGGTCCAGCCGTTTGGGAGGTGACCTGTTACCAACAAACTCACTGTTAGCTTTTTATATATATATAGATGTAAAGTAATGTATTGTCGAAGGCTTTCACAGCCGGAATCACTGGGGTGCTGTGTGGTTTCCGGGCTGTATGGCCGTGTTCTAGCAGCATTCTCTCCTGACACTTCGCCTGCATCTGTGGCTGGCATCTTCAGAGGATCTGATGGTAGTAAAGCAAGTGGAGTATATATACCTGTTGGAGTGTCAAGAGTGGGGGAAAGAACCATTGTCTGTTAGCAAGTAAGGGGTGACCGTGCTATCTTCATTGTTACTCACACTCTAATGGGTGGATACCACTCAACACATGTAAATCTAGCTTGCTAATTGCACCCTTTACTTGTTAACAGACAATGGTTCTTTCCCCCACTTTAGACACTCCAACAGGTATATCTACTTCACTTGCGTTCCTACCATCAGATCCTCTGAAAATGCCAGCCACAGATGCGGGCGAAACATCAGGAGAGAATGCTGCTAGAACAACGGCCGTACAGCCCGGAAACCACACAGCACCCCAGTGTACAGTAATGTTTCCTAGAAATATACAAATAAAAGCATTTTTTAAAAAAACATAGTCCAACCCAAAGACTGAACCCAGACCCAAGATAACAGGGAGACAGACTTACTTGGCACCCTGTTAATGGCTCGTAAAGGCCTGAGTACCCGGACGGTACGGATGGCGGATAAGCTGACGTTGTGGCCATCCAACGAATATTCCATCATGCTGAAGAAAGAGAGACAAAAGAGAGAGAGGCAGAGGTCAGAACGAAGTGGATCTAATTAAGAGCTCTTTTTGATGCTCGATACATAAAAAAACCACTGCTACTTTGAGCCAACATAGTGTAGTGGTTAAAAGCAGCAAATACTAATGCGGAGAAACGGGTTTGATTTCCCTGCTCCTCCACATGAAGCCTGCTGGGTGACTTTGGGTCAGAACTCTCTCGGACCACATAGGGTCAAGAAATGGCAAACCACCTCTGTTTAGGCCCCTTCCGCACATGCAGGATAATGCACTTTCAATCCACTTTCAATGCATTCGCAGCTGTGCGGAATAGCAGAATCCACTGGCAAACAATTGTGAAGGTGGATTGAAAGTGCGTTATTCGGCATGTGATGAAGGGGTCCAGGTCTCTCATCTTGAAAATTGTGACTTGATGACACATACACACAATCACATATTCTGAGTCAAATTTTGCATTTTCCCCATTTTTAGAAGTACGCTGCTTTCCAAGGACCACTCGCGATTTTGTGTGTGTGTGTGTGTGTGTGTGTGTGTGTGTGTGTGTGTGTGTGTGTGTGTGTGTGTGTGTGTGTGTGTGTGTGTGTGTGTGTGTGTGTAAAGTATCGTCAAATCACAATTGACTTATGACAACCCAGCACATGGTTTTCACGGCTAGCGACGGACAGGTAGTTTGCAATTGCCTGCCAGTTTTTAGTGACCCCGGACTTCTTTGGTGGTCTCCTAATACTAATGAGGGCCAATCCTGCTTCGCTTCTGAGACCTGTCTGAATCAAGGTACTCTGGGCCGTCCAGGTCTGGCTTGCTCATGGTTACTTGTGAAAATATCGGCTGATTAAAATATTAAAACCCGGCATTTTCAGGAAGTGAGAGGCCAGCCAGATTTTCAAACTTAAAGGCGTTCTTGCAAGATCTCAAATTGCATTCTGTTCCTGTTCCACAGCACCTGTGACCCATCGCGGACCGCTCCATTCATGCATCCTGCACTTAATTTTGTTATTTACTTCCTTTACACCCCAACGGGGATCCAAGGCAGCTTCTCTCTTCTGCTTGATCTTCACAACTCTGTGGGGTAGATTAGATGGGCAGGTGACTGGCCGGAGGTCAAGGGGCTAGTCTCCACGGCAGGGCGAGGAATTGAACTCGGGTCTCCCTGATCATAGTCCTAACACTGGGAGGGCACTGCACGGAAGTTCCCTACCACTGAGTGGCACAGGCCCCTTCCACACATACAGAATAATGCCCTTCCAATCCACTTTCAATGCACTTTGAAGCTGGATTTTACTGTGCGGAAGAGCAAAACCCACTTGCAAACAGTTGTGAAAGTGGATTGAATGTGCATTATTCTGCACGAGCAAGAAGGGGTCACAGGGCCATCTGCGAGAGCTCCCCCTGCTGGTGGCCACCCAATCTGCATGGTAGCTGTATGGCTTACAGGCAATGCCGCGTGCATATCAAACATATTTTATTATGACTGTCAACTTCAGGAGGTGGGAAATGACGGGCAGATCAGTCAGCTCTGGGTTGGAAATGTAGATCTCATGACAGCTGATAAAGCCCATACACAATGAACTGTTAATGCCAGGGTGTAATAAACATCGGGATTAATCCTGCCTTGTCTCTGCCCAGCTTTTCATGGGTTTGTGAAACCCTCACACTTGGATTCCTTTAGGAGCTGATTCATGGGGTCTGCGTAGCTAAGAAATTCATATGGGAAACACCAATTTCTACCTGCCAACAGTACCGAATGGGCCACAGCCAACCACCAGGTATGTTCACTGAGCCAAGTTTCCAGGAATGATACACCCCCCACCCCCCGTCAAGAATCAGAGCACAAACAATGTGGAATCCTTAAGGGCCAGCTGGCTGCTAGCCCAATCTTTCTGTGAGCGAACTAGCTCGTAGCATAAATGATTACCATTATTTGCATTTTAATAGACACAAAACAGGAAGACGCCACAACGTTTTTGGGAAGAGCACATATCCTGGTTGGGAGGTTTTTTTCTCTAGGGGAAGGACACAGAATTCTGTATGTCAAGACAGTGGTGATGCCTCTGGCAGCAATTGGCTGAGCTTCCGTGATGTCACAGAGGGACAGAGGAGGGCCCAGAGAGGGTTGGGCCAGGTACTCGGGCATAACGGTAAGGGTTCTGCGCTAGGAATCAGAGCAACTGTGCCAAAATCCTCACTCCGCCGCACAAACTTGTTGGGTGACCTGGACCCATAACAATCACCCTGCCTAACCTACCTCACAGGGTTGTTGTTGCAAAAGTAAAGTGGAAGGGGGACAAGTTATATATATATATATATATATATATATATATATGGAGCGAACAGAAGAGCCAGGGCCAGAAAGACAGGCAGAACGGTAAGGGTTACAGGCTCTGATGGGGGGTGGGGGGGGGGGGGGGTGGGGGGGGGGGGGGGTGGGGGGGGGGGGGGGTGGGGGGGGGGGGGGGTGGGGGGGGGGGGGGGTGGGGGGGGGGGGGGGTGGGGGGGGGGGGGGGTGGGGGGGGGGGGGGGTGGGGGGGGGGGGGGGTGGGGGGGGGGGGGGGTGGGGGGGGGGGGGGGTGGGGGGGGGGGGGGGTGGGGGGGGGGGGGGGTGGGGGGGGGGGGGGGTGGGGGGGGGGGGGGGTGGGGGGGGGGGGGGGTGGGGGGGGGGGGGGGTGGGGGGGGGGGGGGGTGGGGGGGGGGGGGGGTGGGGGGGGGGGGGGGTGGGGGGGGGGGGGGGTGGGGGGGGGGGGGGGTGGGGGGGGGGGGGGGTGGGGGGGGGGGGGGGTGGGGGGGGGGGGGGGTGGGGGGGGGGGGGGGTGGGGGGGGGGGGGGGTGGGGGGGGGGGGGGGTGGGGGGGGGGGGGGGTGGGGGGGGGGGGGGGTGGGGGGGGGGGGGGGTGGGGGGGGGGGGGGGTGGGGGGGGGGGGGGGTGGGGGGGGGGGGGGGTGGGGGGGGGGGGGGGTGGGGGGGGGGGGGGGTGGGGGGGGGGGGGGGTGGGGGGGGGGGGGGGTGGGGGGGGGGGGGGGTGGGGGGGGGGGGGGGTGGGGGGGGGGGGGGGTGGGGGGGGGGGGGGGTGGGGGGGGGGGGGGGTGGGGGGGGGGGGGGGTGGGGGGGGGGGGGGGTGGGGGGGGGGGGGGGTGGGGGGGGGGGGGGGTGGGGGGGGGGGGGGGTGGGGGGGGGGGGGGGTGGGGGGGGGGGGGGGTGGGGGGGGGGGGGGGTGGGGGGGGGGGGGGGTGGGGGGGGGGGGGGGTGGGGGGGGGGGGGGGTGGGGGGGGGGGGGGGTGGGGGGGGGGGGGGGTGGGGGGGGGGGGGGGTGGGGGGGGGGGGGGGTGGGGGGGGGGGGGGGTGGGGGGGGGGGGGGGTGGGGGGGGGGGGGGGTGGGGGGGGGGGGGGGTGGGGGGGGGGGGGGGTGGGGGGGGGGGGGGGTGGGGGGGGGGGGGGGTGGGGGGGGGGGGGGGTGGGGGGGGGGGGGGGTGGGGGGGGGGGGGGGTGGGGGGGGGGGGGGGTGGGGGGGGGGGGGGGTGGGGGGGGGGGGGGGTGGGGGGGGGGGGGGGTGGGGGGGGGGGGGGGTGGGGGGGGGGGGGGGTGGGGGGGGGGGGGGGTGGGGGGGGGGGGGGGTGGGGGGGGGGGGGGGTGGGGGGGGGGGGGGGTGGGGGGGGGGGGGGGTGGGGGGGGGGGGGGGTGGGGGGGGGGGGGGGTGGGGGGGGGGGGGGGTGGGGGGGGGGGGGGGTGGGGGGGGGGGGGGGTGGGGGGGGGGGGGGGTGGGGGGGGGGGGGGGTGGGGGGGGGGGGGGGTGGGGGGGGGGGGGGGTGGGGGGGGGGGGGGGTGGGGGGGGGGGGGGGTGGGGGGGGGGGGGGGTGGGGGGGGGGGGGGGTGGGGGGGGGGGGGGGTGGGGGGGGGGGGGGGTGGGGGGGGGGGGGGGTGGGGGGGGGGGGGGGTGGGGGGGGGGGGGGGTGGGGGGGGGGGGGGGTGGGGGGGGGGGGGGGTGGGGGGGGGGGGGGGTGGGGGGGGGGGGGGGTGGGGGGGGGGGGGGGTGGGGGGGGGGGGGGGTGGGGGGGGGGGGGGGTGGGGGGGGGGGGGGGTGGGGGGGGGGGGGGGTGGGGGGGGGGGGGGGTGGGGGGGGGGGGGGGTGGGGGGGGGGGGGGGTGGGGGGGGGGGGGGGTGGGGGGGGGGGGGGGTGGGGGGGGGGGGGGGTGGGGGGGGGGGGGGGTGGGGGGGGGGGGGGGTGGGGGGGGGGGGGGGTGGGGGGGGGGGGGGGTGGGGGGGGGGGGGGGTGGGGGGGGGGGGGGGTGGGGGGGGGGGGGGGTGGGGGGGGGGGGGGGTGGGGGGGGGGGGGGGTGGGGGGGGGGGGGGGTGGGGGGGGGGGGGGGTGGGGGGGGGGGGGGGTGGGGGGGGGGGGGGGTGGGGGGGGGGGGGGGTGGGGGGGGGGGGGGGTGGGGGGGGGGGGGGGTGGGGGGGGGGGGGGGTGGGGGGGGGGGGGGGTGGGGGGGGGGGGGGGTGGGGGGGGGGGGGGGTGGGGGGGGGGGGGGGTGGGGGGGGGGGGGGGTGGGGGGGGGGGGGGGTGGGGGGGGGGGGGGGTGGGGGGGGGGGGGGGTGGGGGGGGGGGGGGGTGGGGGGGGGGGGGGGTGGGGGGGGGGGGGGGTGGGGGGGGGGGGGGGTGGGGGGGGGGGGGGGTGGGGGGGGGGGGGGGTGGGGGGGGGGGGGGGTGGGGGGGGGGGGGGGTGGGGGGGGGGGGGGGTGGGGGGGGGGGGGGGTGGGGGGGGGGGGGGGTGGGGGGGGGGGGGGGTGGGGGGGGGGGGGGGTGGGGGGGGGGGGGGGTGGGGGGGGGGGGGGGTGGGGGGGGGGGGGGGTGGGGGGGGGGGGGGGTGGGGGGGGGGGGGGGTGGGGGGGGGGGGGGGTGGGGGGGGGGGGGGGTGGGGGGGGGGGGGGGTGGGGGGGGGGGGGGGTGGGGGGGGGGGGGGGTGGGGGGGGGGGGGGGTGGGGGGGGGGGGGGGTGGGGGGGGGGGGGGGTGGGGGGGGGGGGGGGTGGGGGGGGGGGGGGGTGGGGGGGGGGGGGGGTGGGGGGGGGGGGGGGTGGGGGGGGGGGGGGGTGGGGGGGGGGGGGGGTGGGGGGGGGGGGGGGTGGGGGGGGGGGGGGGTGGGGGGGGGGGGGGGTGGGGGGGGGGGGGGGTGGGGGGGGGGGGGGGTGGGGGGGGGGGGGGGTGGGGGGGGGGGGGGGTGGGGGGGGGGGGGGGTGGGGGGGGGGGGGGGTGGGGGGGGGGGGGGGTGGGGGGGGGGGGGGGTGGGGGGGGGGGGGGGTGGGGGGGGGGGGGGGTGGGGGGGGGGGGGGGTGGGGGGGGGGGGGGGTGGGGGGGGGGGGGGGTGGGGGGGGGGGGGGGTGGGGGGGGGGGGGGGTGGGGGGGGGGGGGGGTGGGGGGGGGGGGGGGTGGGGGGGGGGGGGGGTGGGGGGGGGGGGGGGTGGGGGGGGGGGGGGGTGGGGGGGGGGGGGGGTGGGGGGGGGGGGGGGTGGGGGGGGGGGGGGGTGGGGGGGGGGGGGGGTGGGGGGGGGGGGGGGTGGGGGGGGGGGGGGGTGGGGGGGGGGGGGGGTGGGGGGGGGGGGGGGTGGGGGGGGGGGGGGGTGGGGGGGGGGGGGGGTGGGGGGGGGGGGGGGTGGGGGGGGGGGGGGGTGGGGGGGGGGGGGGGTGGGGGGGGGGGGGGGTGGGGGGGGGGGGGGGTGGGGGGGGGGGGGGGTGGGGGGGGGGGGGGGTGGGGGGGGGGGGGGGTGGGGGGGGGGGGGGGTGGGGGGGGGGGGGGGTGGGGGGGGGGGGGGGTGGGGGGGGGGGGGGGTGGGGGGGGGGGGGGGTGGGGGGGGGGGGGGGTGGGGGGGGGGGGGGGTGGGGGGGGGGGGGGGTGGGGGGGGGGGGGGGTGGGGGGGGGGGGGGGTGGGGGGGGGGGGGGGTGGGGGGGGGGGGGGGTGGGGGGGGGGGGGGGTGGGGGGGGGGGGGGGTGGGGGGGGGGGGGGGTGGGGGGGGGGGGGGGTGGGGGGGGGGGGGGGTGGGGGGGGGGGGGGGTGGGGGGGGGGGGGGGTGGGGGGGGGGGGGGGTGGGGGGGGGGGGGGGTGGGGGGGGGGGGGGGTGGGGGGGGGGGGGGGTGGGGGGGGGGGGGGGTGGGGGGGGGGGGGGGTGGGGGGGGGGGGGGGTGGGGGGGGGGGGGGGTGGGGGGGGGGGGGGGTGGGGGGGGGGGGGGGTGGGGGGGGGGGGGGGTGGGGGGGGGGGGGGGTGGGGGGGGGGGGGGGTGGGGGGGGGGGGGGGTGGGGGGGGGGGGGGGTGGGGGGGGGGGGGGGTGGGGGGGGGGGGGGGTGGGGGGGGGGGGGGGTGGGGGGGGGGGGGGGTGGGGGGGGGGGGGGGTGGGGGGGGGGGGGGGTGGGGGGGGGGGGGGGTGGGGGGGGGGGGGGGTGGGGGGGGGGGGGGGTGGGGGGGGGGGGGGGTGGGGGGGGGGGGGGGTGGGGGGGGGGGGGGGTGGGGGGGGGGGGGGGTGGGGGGGGGGGGGGGTGGGGGGGGGGGGGGGTGGGGGGGGGGGGGGGTGGGGGGGGGGGGGGGTGGGGGGGGGGGGGGGTGGGGGGGGGGGGGGGTGGGGGGGGGGGGGGGTGGGGGGGGGGGGGGGTGGGGGGGGGGGGGGGTGGGGGGGGGGGGGGGTGGGGGGGGGGGGGGGTGGGGGGGGGGGGGGGTGGGGGGGGGGGGGGGTGGGGGGGGGGGGGGGTGGGGGGGGGGGGGGGTGGGGGGGGGGGGGGGTGGGGGGGGGGGGGGGTGGGGGGGGGGGGGGGTGGGGGGGGGGGGGGGTGGGGGGGGGGGGGGGTGGGGGGGGGGGGGGGTGGGGGGGGGGGGGGGTGGGGGGGGGGGGGGGTGGGGGGGGGGGGGGGTGGGGGGGGGGGGGGGTGGGGGGGGGGGGGGGTGGGGGGGGGGGGGGGTGGGGGGGGGGGGGGGTGGGGGGGGGGGGGGGTGGGGGGGGGGGGGGGTGGGGGGGGGGGGGGGTGGGGGGGGGGGGGGGTGGGGGGGGGGGGGGGTGGGGGGGGGGGGGGGTGGGGGGGGGGGGGGGTGGGGGGGGGGGGGGGTGGGGGGGGGGGGGGGTGGGGGGGGGGGGGGGTGGGGGGGGGGGGGGGTGGGGGGGGGGGGGGGTGGGGGGGGGGGGGGGTGGGGGGGGGGGGGGGTGGGGGGGGGGGGGGGTGGGGGGGGGGGGGGGTGGGGGGGGGGGGGGGTGGGGGGGGGGGGGGGTGGGGGGGGGGGGGGGTGGGGGGGGGGGGGGGTGGGGGGGGGGGGGGGTGGGGGGGGGGGGGGGTGGGGGGGGGGGGGGGTGGGGGGGGGGGGGGGTGGGGGGGGGGGGGGGTGGGGGGGGGGGGGGGTGGGGGGGGGGGGGGGTGGGGGGGGGGGGGGGTGGGGGGGGGGGGGGGTGGGGGGGGGGGGGGGTGGGGGGGGGGGGGGGTGGGGGGGGGGGGGGGTGGGGGGGGGGGGGGGTGGGGGGGGGGGGGGGTGGGGGGGGGGGGGGGTGGGGGGGGGGGGGGGTGGGGGGGGGGGGGGGTGGGGGGGGGGGGGGGTGGGGGGGGGGGGGGGTGGGGGGGGGGGGGGGTGGGGGGGGGGGGGGGTGGGGGGGGGGGGGGGTGGGGGGGGGGGGGGGTGGGGGGGGGGGGGGGTGGGGGGGGGGGGGGGTGGGGGGGGGGGGGGGTGGGGGGGGGGGGGGGTGGGGGGGGGGGGGGGTGGGGGGGGGGGGGGGTGGGGGGGGGGGGGGGTGGGGGGGGGGGGGGGTGGGGGGGGGGGGGGGTGGGGGGGGGGGGGGGTGGGGGGGGGGGGGGGTGGGGGGGGGGGGGGGTGGGGGGGGGGGGGGGTGGGGGGGGGGGGGGGTGGGGGGGGGGGGGGGTGGGGGGGGGGGGGGGTGGGGGGGGGGGGGGGTGGGGGGGGGGGGGGGTGGGGGGGGGGGGGGGTGGGGGGGGGGGGGGGTGGGGGGGGGGGGGGGTGGGGGGGGGGGGGGGTGGGGGGGGGGGGGGGTGGGGGGGGGGGGGGGTGGGGGGGGGGGGGGGTGGGGGGGGGGGGGGGTGGGGGGGGGGGGGGGTGGGGGGGGGGGGGGGTGGGGGGGGGGGGGGGTGGGGGGGGGGGGGGGTGGGGGGGGGGGGGGGTGGGGGGGGGGGGGGGTGGGGGGGGGGGGGGGTGGGGGGGGGGGGGGGTGGGGGGGGGGGGGGGTGGGGGGGGGGGGGGGTGGGGGGGGGGGGGGGTGGGGGGGGGGGGGGGTGGGGGGGGGGGGGGGTGGGGGGGGGGGGGGGTGGGGGGGGGGGGGGGTGGGGGGGGGGGGGGGTGGGGGGGGGGGGGGGTGGGGGGGGGGGGGGGTGGGGGGGGGGGGGGGTGGGGGGGGGGGGGGGTGGGGGGGGGGGGGGGTGGGGGGGGGGGGGGGTGGGGGGGGGGGGGGGTGGGGGGGGGGGGGGGTGGGGGGGGGGGGGGGTGGGGGGGGGGGGGGGTGGGGGGGGGGGGGGGTGGGGGGGGGGGGGGGTGGGGGGGGGGGGGGGTGGGGGGGGGGGGGGGTGGGGGGGGGGGGGGGTGGGGGGGGGGGGGGGTGGGGGGGGGGGGGGGTGGGGGGGGGGGGGGGTGGGGGGGGGGGGGGGTGGGGGGGGGGGGGGGTGGGGGGGGGGGGGGGTGGGGGGGGGGGGGGGTGGGGGGGGGGGGGGGTGGGGGGGGGGGGGGGTGGGGGGGGGGGGGGGTGGGGGGGGGGGGGGGTGGGGGGGGGGGGGGGTGGGGGGGGGGGGGGGTGGGGGGGGGGGGGGGTGGGGGGGGGGGGGGGTGGGGGGGGGGGGGGGTGGGGGGGGGGGGGGGTGGGGGGGGGGGGGGGTGGGGGGGGGGGGGGGTGGGGGGGGGGGGGGGTGGGGGGGGGGGGGGGTGGGGGGGGGGGGGGGTGGGGGGGGGGGGGGGTGGGGGGGGGGGGGGGTGGGGGGGGGGGGGGGTGGGGGGGGGGGGGGGTGGGGGGGGGGGGGGGTGGGGGGGGGGGGGGGTGGGGGGGGGGGGGGGTGGGGGGGGGGGGGGGTGGGGGGGGGGGGGGGTGGGGGGGGGGGGGGGTGGGGGGGGGGGGGGGTGGGGGGGGGGGGGGGTGGGGGGGGGGGGGGGTGGGGGGGGGGGGGGGTGGGGGGGGGGGGGGGTGGGGGGGGGGGGGGGTGGGGGGGGGGGGGGGTGGGGGGGGGGGGGGGTGGGGGGGGGGGGGGGTGGGGGGGGGGGGGGGTGGGGGGGGGGGGGGGTGGGGGGGGGGGGGGGTGGGGGGGGGGGGGGGTGGGGGGGGGGGGGGGTGGGGGGGGGGGGGGGTGGGGGGGGGGGGGGGTGGGGGGGGGGGGGGGTGGGGGGGGGGGGGGGTGGGGGGGGGGGGGGGTGGGGGGGGGGGGGGGTGGGGGGGGGGGGGGGTGGGGGGGGGGGGGGGTGGGGGGGGGGGGGGGTGGGGGGGGGGGGGGGTGGGGGGGGGGGGGGGTGGGGGGGGGGGGGGGTGGGGGGGGGGGGGGGTGGGGGGGGGGGGGGGTGGGGGGGGGGGGGGGTGGGGGGGGGGGGGGGTGGGGGGGGGGGGGGGTGGGGGGGGGGGGGGGTGGGGGGGGGGGGGGGTGGGGGGGGGGGGGGGTGGGGGGGGGGGGGGGTGGGGGGGGGGGGGGGTGGGGGGGGGGGGGGGTGGGGGGGGGGGGGGGTGGGGGGGGGGGGGGGTGGGGGGGGGGGGGGGTGGGGGGGGGGGGGGGTGGGGGGGGGGGGGGGTGGGGGGGGGGGGGGGTGGGGGGGGGGGGGGGTGGGGGGGGGGGGGGGTGGGGGGGGGGGGGGGTGGGGGGGGGGGGGGGTGGGGGGGGGGGGGGGTGGGGGGGGGGGGGGGTGGGGGGGGGGGGGGGTGGGGGGGGGGGGGGGTGGGGGGGGGGGGGGGTGGGGGGGGGGGGGGGTGGGGGGGGGGGGGGGTGGGGGGGGGGGGGGGTGGGGGGGGGGGGGGGTGGGGGGGGGGGGGGGTGGGGGGGGGGGGGGGTGGGGGGGGGGGGGGGTGGGGGGGGGGGGGGGTGGGGGGGGGGGGGGGTGGGGGGGGGGGGGGGTGGGGGGGGGGGGGGGTGGGGGGGGGGGGGGGTGGGGGGGGGGGGGGGTGGGGGGGGGGGGGGGTGGGGGGGGGGGGGGGTGGGGGGGGGGGGGGGTGGGGGGGGGGGGGGGTGGGGGGGGGGGGGGGTGGGGGGGGGGGGGGGTGGGGGGGGGGGGGGGTGGGGGGGGGGGGGGGTGGGGGGGGGGGGGGGTGGGGGGGGGGGGGGGTGGGGGGGGGGGGGGGTGGGGGGGGGGGGGGGTGGGGGGGGGGGGGGGTGGGGGGGGGGGGGGGTGGGGGGGGGGGGGGGTGGGGGGGGGGGGGGGTGGGGGGGGGGGGGGGTGGGGGGGGGGGGGGGTGGGGGGGGGGGGGGGTGGGGGGGGGGGGGGGTGGGGGGGGGGGGGGGTGGGGGGGGGGGGGGGTGGGGGGGGGGGGGGGTGGGGGGGGGGGGGGGTGGGGGGGGGGGGGGGTGGGGGGGGGGGGGGGTGGGGGGGGGGGGGGGTGGGGGGGGGGGGGGGTGGGGGGGGGGGGGGGTGGGGGGGGGGGGGGGTGGGGGGGGGGGGGGGTGGGGGGGGGGGGGGGTGGGGGGGGGGGGGGGTGGGGGGGGGGGGGGGTGGGGGGGGGGGGGGGTGGGGGGGGGGGGGGGTGGGGGGGGGGGGGGGTGGGGGGGGGGGGGGGTGGGGGGGGGGGGGGGTGGGGGGGGGGGGGGGTGGGGGGGGGGGGGGGTGGGGGGGGGGGGGGGTGGGGGGGGGGGGGGGTGGGGGGGGGGGGGGGTGGGGGGGGGGGGGGGTGGGGGGGGGGGGGGGTGGGGGGGGGGGGGGGTGGGGGGGGGGGGGGGTGGGGGGGGGGGGGGGTGGGGGGGGGGGGGGGTGGGGGGGGGGGGGGGTGGGGGGGGGGGGGGGTGGGGGGGGGGGGGGGTGGGGGGGGGGGGGGGTGGGGGGGGGGGGGGGTGGGGGGGGGGGGGGGTGGGGGGGGGGGGGGGTGGGGGGGGGGGGGGGTGGGGGGGGGGGGGGGTGGGGGGGGGGGGGGGTGGGGGGGGGGGGGGGTGGGGGGGGGGGGGGGTGGGGGGGGGGGGGGGTGGGGGGGGGGGGGGGTGGGGGGGGGGGGGGGTGGGGGGGGGGGGGGGTGGGGGGGGGGGGGGGTGGGGGGGGGGGGGGGTGGGGGGGGGGGGGGGTGGGGGGGGGGGGGGGTGGGGGGGGGGGGGGGTGGGGGGGGGGGGGGGTGGGGGGGGGGGGGGGTGGGGGGGGGGGGGGGTGGGGGGGGGGGGGGGTGGGGGGGGGGGGGGGTGGGGGGGGGGGGGGGTGGGGGGGGGGGGGGGTGGGGGGGGGGGGGGGTGGGGGGGGGGGGGGGTGGGGGGGGGGGGGGGTGGGGGGGGGGGGGGGTGGGGGGGGGGGGGGGTGGGGGGGGGGGGGGGTGGGGGGGGGGGGGGGTGGGGGGGGGGGGGGGTGGGGGGGGGGGGGGGTGGGGGGGGGGGGGGGTGGGGGGGGGGGGGGGTGGGGGGGGGGGGGGGTGGGGGGGGGGGGGGGTGGGGGGGGGGGGGGGTGGGGGGGGGGGGGGGTGGGGGGGGGGGGGGGTGGGGGGGGGGGGGGGTGGGGGGGGGGGGGGGTGGGGGGGGGGGGGGGTGGGGGGGGGGGGGGGTGGGGGGGGGGGGGGGTGGGGGGGGGGGGGGGTGGGGGGGGGGGGGGGTGGGGGGGGGGGGGGGTGGGGGGGGGGGGGGGTGGGGGGGGGGGGGGGTGGGGGGGGGGGGGGGTGGGGGGGGGGGGGGGTGGGGGGGGGGGGGGGTGGGGGGGGGGGGGGGTGGGGGGGGGGGGGGGTGGGGGGGGGGGGGGGTGGGGGGGGGGGGGGGTGGGGGGGGGGGGGGGTGGGGGGGGGGGGGGGTGGGGGGGGGGGGGGGTGGGGGGGGGGGGGGGTGGGGGGGGGGGGGGGTGGGGGGGGGGGGGGGTGGGGGGGGGGGGGGGTGGGGGGGGGGGGGGGTGGGGGGGGGGGGGGGTGGGGGGGGGGGGGGGTGGGGGGGGGGGGGGGTGGGGGGGGGGGGGGGTGGGGGGGGGGGGGGGTGGGGGGGGGGGGGGGTGGGGGGGGGGGGGGGTGGGGGGGGGGGGGGGTGGGGGGGGGGGGGGGTGGGGGGGGGGGGGGGTGGGGGGGGGGGGGGGTGGGGGGGGGGGGGGGTGGGGGGGGGGGGGGGTGGGGGGGGGGGGGGGTGGGGGGGGGGGGGGGTGGGGGGGGGGGGGGGTGGGGGGGGGGGGGGGTGGGGGGGGGGGGGGGTGGGGGGGGGGGGGGGTGGGGGGGGGGGGGGGTGGGGGGGGGGGGGGGTGGGGGGGGGGGGGGGTGGGGGGGGGGGGGGGTGGGGGGGGGGGGGGGTGGGGGGGGGGGGGGGTGGGGGGGGGGGGGGGTGGGGGGGGGGGGGGGTGGGGGGGGGGGGGGGTGGGGGGGGGGGGGGGTGGGGGGGGGGGGGGGTGGGGGGGGGGGGGGGTGGGGGGGGGGGGGGGTGGGGGGGGGGGGGGGTGGGGGGGGGGGGGGGTGGGGGGGGGGGGGGGTGGGGGGGGGGGGGGGTGGGGGGGGGGGGGGGTGGGGGGGGGGGGGGGTGGGGGGGGGGGGGGGTGGGGGGGGGGGGGGGTGGGGGGGGGGGGGGGTGGGGGGGGGGGGGGGTGGGGGGGGGGGGGGGTGGGGGGGGGGGGGGGTGGGGGGGGGGGGGGGTGGGGGGGGGGGGGGGTGGGGGGGGGGGGGGGTGGGGGGGGGGGGGGGTGGGGGGGGGGGGGGGTGGGGGGGGGGGGGGGTGGGGGGGGGGGGGGGTGGGGGGGGGGGGGGGTGGGGGGGGGGGGGGGTGGGGGGGGGGGGGGGTGGGGGGGGGGGGGGGTGGGGGGGGGGGGGGGTGGGGGGGGGGGGGGGTGGGGGGGGGGGGGGGTGGGGGGGGGGGGGGGTGGGGGGGGGGGGGGGTGGGGGGGGGGGGGGGTGGGGGGGGGGGGGGGTGGGGGGGGGGGGGGGTGGGGGGGGGGGGGGGTGGGGGGGGGGGGGGGTGGGGGGGGGGGGGGGTGGGGGGGGGGGGGGGTGGGGGGGGGGGGGGGTGGGGGGGGGGGGGGGTGGGGGGGGGGGGGGGTGGGGGGGGGGGGGGGTGGGGGGGGGGGGGGGTGGGGGGGGGGGGGGGTGGGGGGGGGGGGGGGTGGGGGGGGGGGGGGGTGGGGGGGGGGGGGGGTGGGGGGGGGGGGGGGTGGGGGGGGGGGGGGGTGGGGGGGGGGGGGGGTGGGGGGGGGGGGGGGTGGGGGGGGGGGGGGGTGGGGGGGGGGGGGGGTGGGGGGGGGGGGGGGTGGGGGGGGGGGGGGGTGGGGGGGGGGGGGGGTGGGGGGGGGGGGGGGTGGGGGGGGGGGGGGGTGGGGGGGGGGGGGGGTGGGGGGGGGGGGGGGTGGGGGGGGGGGGGGGTGGGGGGGGGGGGGGGTGGGGGGGGGGGGGGGTGGGGGGGGGGGGGGGTGGGGGGGGGGGGGGGTGGGGGGGGGGGGGGGTGGGGGGGGGGGGGGGTGGGGGGGGGGGGGGGTGGGGGGGGGGGGGGGTGGGGGGGGGGGGGGGTGGGGGGGGGGGGGGGTGGGGGGGGGGGGGGGTGGGGGGGGGGGGGGGTGGGGGGGGGGGGGGGTGGGGGGGGGGGGGGGTGGGGGGGGGGGGGGGTGGGGGGGGGGGGGGGTGGGGGGGGGGGGGGGTGGGGGGGGGGGGGGGTGGGGGGGGGGGGGGGTGGGGGGGGGGGGGGGTGGGGGGGGGGGGGGGTGGGGGGGGGGGGGGGTGGGGGGGGGGGGGGGTGGGGGGGGGGGGGGGTGGGGGGGGGGGGGGGTGGGGGGGGGGGGGGGTGGGGGGGGGGGGGGGTGGGGGGGGGGGGGGGTGGGGGGGGGGGGGGGTGGGGGGGGGGGGGGGTGGGGGGGGGGGGGGGTGGGGGGGGGGGGGGGTGGGGGGGGGGGGGGGTGGGGGGGGGGGGGGGTGGGGGGGGGGGGGGGTGGGGGGGGGGGGGGGTGGGGGGGGGGGGGGGTGGGGGGGGGGGGGGGTGGGGGGGGGGGGGGGTGGGGGGGGGGGGGGGTGGGGGGGGGGGGGGGTGGGGGGGGGGGGGGGTGGGGGGGGGGGGGGGTGGGGGGGGGGGGGGGTGGGGGGGGGGGGGGGTGGGGGGGGGGGGGGGTGGGGGGGGGGGGGGGTGGGGGGGGGGGGGGGTGGGGGGGGGGGGGGGTGGGGGGGGGGGGGGGTGGGGGGGGGGGGGGGTGGGGGGGGGGGGGGGTGGGGGGGGGGGGGGGTGGGGGGGGGGGGGGGTGGGGGGGGGGGGGGGTGGGGGGGGGGGGGGGTGGGGGGGGGGGGGGGTGGGGGGGGGGGGGGGTGGGGGGGGGGGGGGGTGGGGGGGGGGGGGGGTGGGGGGGGGGGGGGGTGGGGGGGGGGGGGGGTGGGGGGGGGGGGGGGTGGGGGGGGGGGGGGGTGGGGGGGGGGGGGGGTGGGGGGGGGGGGGGGTGGGGGGGGGGGGGGGTGGGGGGGGGGGGGGGTGGGGGGGGGGGGGGGTGGGGGGGGGGGGGGGTGGGGGGGGGGGGGGGTGGGGGGGGGGGGGGGTGGGGGGGGGGGGGGGTGGGGGGGGGGGGGGGTGGGGGGGGGGGGGGGTGGGGGGGGGGGGGGGTGGGGGGGGGGGGGGGTGGGGGGGGGGGGGGGTGGGGGGGGGGGGGGGTGGGGGGGGGGGGGGGTGGGGGGGGGGGGGGGTGGGGGGGGGGGGGGGTGGGGGGGGGGGGGGGTGGGGGGGGGGGGGGGTGGGGGGGGGGGGGGGTGGGGGGGGGGGGGGGTGGGGGGGGGGGGGGGTGGGGGGGGGGGGGGGTGGGGGGGGGGGGGGGTGGGGGGGGGGGGGGGTGGGGGGGGGGGGGGGTGGGGGGGGGGGGGGGTGGGGGGGGGGGGGGGTGGGGGGGGGGGGGGGTGGGGGGGGGGGGGGGTGGGGGGGGGGGGGGGTGGGGGGGGGGGGGGGTGGGGGGGGGGGGGGGTGGGGGGGGGGGGGGGTGGGGGGGGGGGGGGGTGGGGGGGGGGGGGGGTGGGGGGGGGGGGGGGTGGGGGGGGGGGGGGGTGGGGGGGGGGGGGGGTGGGGGGGGGGGGGGGTGGGGGGGGGGGGGGGTGGGGGGGGGGGGGGGTGGGGGGGGGGGGGGGTGGGGGGGGGGGGGGGTGGGGGGGGGGGGGGGTGGGGGGGGGGGGGGGTGGGGGGGGGGGGGGGTGGGGGGGGGGGGGGGTGGGGGGGGGGGGGGGTGGGGGGGGGGGGGGGTGGGGGGGGGGGGGGGTGGGGGGGGGGGGGGGTGGGGGGGGGGGGGGGTGGGGGGGGGGGGGGGTGGGGGGGGGGGGGGGTGGGGGGGGGGGGGGGTGGGGGGGGGGGGGGGTGGGGGGGGGGGGGGGTGGGGGGGGGGGGGGGTGGGGGGGGGGGGGGGTGGGGGGGGGGGGGGGTGGGGGGGGGGGGGGGTGGGGGGGGGGGGGGGTGGGGGGGGGGGGGGGTGGGGGGGGGGGGGGGTGGGGGGGGGGGGGGGTGGGGGGGGGGGGGGGTGGGGGGGGGGGGGGGTGGGGGGGGGGGGGGGTGGGGGGGGGGGGGGGTGGGGGGGGGGGGGGGTGGGGGGGGGGGGGGGTGGGGGGGGGGGGGGGTGGGGGGGGGGGGGGGTGGGGGGGGGGGGGGGTGGGGGGGGGGGGGGGTGGGGGGGGGGGGGGGTGGGGGGGGGGGGGGGTGGGGGGGGGGGGGGGTGGGGGGGGGGGGGGGTGGGGGGGGGGGGGGGTGGGGGGGGGGGGGGGTGGGGGGGGGGGGGGGTGGGGGGGGGGGGGGGTGGGGGGGGGGGGGGGTGGGGGGGGGGGGGGGTGGGGGGGGGGGGGGGTGGGGGGGGGGGGGGGTGGGGGGGGGGGGGGGTGGGGGGGGGGGGGGGTGGGGGGGGGGGGGGGTGGGGGGGGGGGGGGGTGGGGGGGGGGGGGGGTGGGGGGGGGGGGGGGTGGGGGGGGGGGGGGGTGGGGGGGGGGGGGGGTGGGGGGGGGGGGGGGTGGGGGGGGGGGGGGGTGGGGGGGGGGGGGGGTGGGGGGGGGGGGGGGTGGGGGGGGGGGGGGGTGGGGGGGGGGGGGGGTGGGGGGGGGGGGGGGTGGGGGGGGGGGGGGGTGGGGGGGGGGGGGGGTGGGGGGGGGGGGGGGTGGGGGGGGGGGGGGGTGGGGGGGGGGGGGGGTGGGGGGGGGGGGGGGTGGGGGGGGGGGGGGGTGGGGGGGGGGGGGGGTGGGGGGGGGGGGGGGTGGGGGGGGGGGGGGGTGGGGGGGGGGGGGGGTGGGGGGGGGGGGGGGTGGGGGGGGGGGGGGGTGGGGGGGGGGGGGGGTGGGGGGGGGGGGGGGTGGGGGGGGGGGGGGGTGGGGGGGGGGGGGGGTGGGGGGGGGGGGGGGTGGGGGGGGGGGGGGGTGGGGGGGGGGGGGGGTGGGGGGGGGGGGGGGTGGGGGGGGGGGGGGGTGGGGGGGGGGGGGGGTGGGGGGGGGGGGGGGTGGGGGGGGGGGGGGGTGGGGGGGGGGGGGGGTGGGGGGGGGGGGGGGTGGGGGGGGGGGGGGGTGGGGGGGGGGGGGGGTGGGGGGGGGGGGGGGTGGGGGGGGGGGGGGGTGGGGGGGGGGGGGGGTGGGGGGGGGGGGGGGTGGGGGGGGGGGGGGGTGGGGGGGGGGGGGGGTGGGGGGGGGGGGGGGTGGGGGGGGGGGGGGGTGGGGGGGGGGGGGGGTGGGGGGGGGGGGGGGTGGGGGGGGGGGGGGGTGGGGGGGGGGGGGGGTGGGGGGGGGGGGGGGTGGGGGGGGGGGGGGGTGGGGGGGGGGGGGGGTGGGGGGGGGGGGGGGTGGGGGGGGGGGGGGGTGGGGGGGGGGGGGGGTGGGGGGGGGGGGGGGTGGGGGGGGGGGGGGGTGGGGGGGGGGGGGGGTGGGGGGGGGGGGGGGTGGGGGGGGGGGGGGGTGGGGGGGGGGGGGGGTGGGGGGGGGGGGGGGTGGGGGGGGGGGGGGGTGGGGGGGGGGGGGGGTGGGGGGGGGGGGGGGTGGGGGGGGGGGGGGGTGGGGGGGGGGGGGGGTGGGGGGGGGGGGGGGTGGGGGGGGGGGGGGGTGGGGGGGGGGGGGGGTGGGGGGGGGGGGGGGTGGGGGGGGGGGGGGGTGGGGGGGGGGGGGGGTGGGGGGGGGGGGGGGTGGGGGGGGGGGGGGGTGGGGGGGGGGGGGGGTGGGGGGGGGGGGGGGTGGGGGGGGGGGGGGGTGGGGGGGGGGGGGGGTGGGGGGGGGGGGGGGTGGGGGGGGGGGGGGGTGGGGGGGGGGGGGGGTGGGGGGGGGGGGGGGTGGGGGGGGGGGGGGGTGGGGGGGGGGGGGGGTGGGGGGGGGGGGGGGTGGGGGGGGGGGGGGGTGGGGGGGGGGGGGGGTGGGGGGGGGGGGGGGTGGGGGGGGGGGGGGGTGGGGGGGGGGGGGGGTGGGGGGGGGGGGGGGTGGGGGGGGGGGGGGGTGGGGGGGGGGGGGGGTGGGGGGGGGGGGGGGTGGGGGGGGGGGGGGGTGGGGGGGGGGGGGGGTGGGGGGGGGGGGGGGTGGGGGGGGGGGGGGGTGGGGGGGGGGGGGGGTGGGGGGGGGGGGGGGTGGGGGGGGGGGGGGGTGGGGGGGGGGGGGGGTGGGGGGGGGGGGGGGTGGGGGGGGGGGGGGGTGGGGGGGGGGGGGGGTGGGGGGGGGGGGGGGTGGGGGGGGGGGGGGGTGGGGGGGGGGGGGGGTGGGGGGGGGGGGGGGTGGGGGGGGGGGGGGGTGGGGGGGGGGGGGGGTGGGGGGGGGGGGGGGTGGGGGGGGGGGGGGGTGGGGGGGGGGGGGGGTGGGGGGGGGGGGGGGTGGGGGGGGGGGGGGGTGGGGGGGGGGGGGGGTGGGGGGGGGGGGGGGTGGGGGGGGGGGGGGGTGGGGGGGGGGGGGGGTGGGGGGGGGGGGGGGTGGGGGGGGGGGGGGGTGGGGGGGGGGGGGGGTGGGGGGGGGGGGGGGTGGGGGGGGGGGGGGGTGGGGGGGGGGGGGGGTGGGGGGGGGGGGGGGTGGGGGGGGGGGGGGGTGGGGGGGGGGGGGGGTGGGGGGGGGGGGGGGTGGGGGGGGGGGGGGGTGGGGGGGGGGGGGGGTGGGGGGGGGGGGGGGTGGGGGGGGGGGGGGGTGGGGGGGGGGGGGGGTGGGGGGGGGGGGGGGTGGGGGGGGGGGGGGGTGGGGGGGGGGGGGGGTGGGGGGGGGGGGGGGTGGGGGGGGGGGGGGGTGGGGGGGGGGGGGGGTGGGGGGGGGGGGGGGTGGGGGGGGGGGGGGGTGGGGGGGGGGGGGGGTGGGGGGGGGGGGGGGTGGGGGGGGGGGGGGGTGGGGGGGGGGGGGGGTGGGGGGGGGGGGGGGTGGGGGGGGGGGGGGGTGGGGGGGGGGGGGGGTGGGGGGGGGGGGGGGTGGGGGGGGGGGGGGGTGGGGGGGGGGGGGGGTGGGGGGGGGGGGGGGTGGGGGGGGGGGGGGGTGGGGGGGGGGGGGGGTGGGGGGGGGGGGGGGTGGGGGGGGGGGGGGGTGGGGGGGGGGGGGGGTGGGGGGGGGGGGGGGTGGGGGGGGGGGGGGGTGGGGGGGGGGGGGGGTGGGGGGGGGGGGGGGTGGGGGGGGGGGGGGGTGGGGGGGGGGGGGGGTGGGGGGGGGGGGGGGTGGGGGGGGGGGGGGGTGGGGGGGGGGGGGGGTGGGGGGGGGGGGGGGTGGGGGGGGGGGGGGGTGGGGGGGGGGGGGGGTGGGGGGGGGGGGGGGTGGGGGGGGGGGGGGGTGGGGGGGGGGGGGGGTGGGGGGGGGGGGGGGTGGGGGGGGGGGGGGGTGGGGGGGGGGGGGGGTGGGGGGGGGGGGGGGTGGGGGGGGGGGGGGGTGGGGGGGGGGGGGGGTGGGGGGGGGGGGGGGTGGGGGGGGGGGGGGGTGGGGGGGGGGGGGGGTGGGGGGGGGGGGGGGTGGGGGGGGGGGGGGGTGGGGGGGGGGGGGGGTGGGGGGGGGGGGGGGTGGGGGGGGGGGGGGGTGGGGGGGGGGGGGGGTGGGGGGGGGGGGGGGTGGGGGGGGGGGGGGGTGGGGGGGGGGGGGGGTGGGGGGGGGGGGGGGTGGGGGGGGGGGGGGGTGGGGGGGGGGGGGGGTGGGGGGGGGGGGGGGTGGGGGGGGGGGGGGGTGGGGGGGGGGGGGGGTGGGGGGGGGGGGGGGTGGGGGGGGGGGGGGGTGGGGGGGGGGGGGGGTGGGGGGGGGGGGGGGTGGGGGGGGGGGGGGGTGGGGGGGGGGGGGGGTGGGGGGGGGGGGGGGTGGGGGGGGGGGGGGGTGGGGGGGGGGGGGGGTGGGGGGGGGGGGGGGTGGGGGGGGGGGGGGGTGGGGGGGGGGGGGGGTGGGGGGGGGGGGGGGTGGGGGGGGGGGGGGGTGGGGGGGGGGGGGGGTGGGGGGGGGGGGGGGTGGGGGGGGGGGGGGGTGGGGGGGGGGGGGGGTGGGGGGGGGGGGGGGTGGGGGGGGGGGGGGGTGGGGGGGGGGGGGGGTGGGGGGGGGGGGGGGTGGGGGGGGGGGGGGGTGGGGGGGGGGGGGGGTGGGGGGGGGGGGGGGTGGGGGGGGGGGGGGGTGGGGGGGGGGGGGGGTGGGGGGGGGGGGGGGTGGGGGGGGGGGGGGGTGGGGGGGGGGGGGGGTGGGGGGGGGGGGGGGTGGGGGGGGGGGGGGGTGGGGGGGGGGGGGGGTGGGGGGGGGGGGGGGTGGGGGGGGGGGGGGGTGGGGGGGGGGGGGGGTGGGGGGGGGGGGGGGTGGGGGGGGGGGGGGGTGGGGGGGGGGGGGGGTGGGGGGGGGGGGGGGTGGGGGGGGGGGGGGGTGGGGGGGGGGGGGGGTGGGGGGGGGGGGGGGTGGGGGGGGGGGGGGGTGGGGGGGGGGGGGGGTGGGGGGGGGGGGGGGTGGGGGGGGGGGGGGGTGGGGGGGGGGGGGGGTGGGGGGGGGGGGGGGTGGGGGGGGGGGGGGGTGGGGGGGGGGGGGGGTGGGGGGGGGGGGGGGTGGGGGGGGGGGGGGGTGGGGGGGGGGGGGGGTGGGGGGGGGGGGGGGTGGGGGGGGGGGGGGGTGGGGGGGGGGGGGGGTGGGGGGGGGGGGGGGTGGGGGGGGGGGGGGGTGGGGGGGGGGGGGGGTGGGGGGGGGGGGGGGTGGGGGGGGGGGGGGGTGGGGGGGGGGGGGGGTGGGGGGGGGGGGGGGTGGGGGGGGGGGGGGGTGGGGGGGGGGGGGGGTGGGGGGGGGGGGGGGTGGGGGGGGGGGGGGGTGGGGGGGGGGGGGGGTGGGGGGGGGGGGGGGTGGGGGGGGGGGGGGGTGGGGGGGGGGGGGGGTGGGGGGGGGGGGGGGTGGGGGGGGGGGGGGGTGGGGGGGGGGGGGGGTGGGGGGGGGGGGGGGTGGGGGGGGGGGGGGGTGGGGGGGGGGGGGGGTGGGGGGGGGGGGGGGTGGGGGGGGGGGGGGGTGGGGGGGGGGGGGGGTGGGGGGGGGGGGGGGTGGGGGGGGGGGGGGGTGGGGGGGGGGGGGGGTGGGGGGGGGGGGGGGTGGGGGGGGGGGGGGGTGGGGGGGGGGGGGGGTGGGGGGGGGGGGGGGTGGGGGGGGGGGGGGGTGGGGGGGGGGGGGGGTGGGGGGGGGGGGGGGTGGGGGGGGGGGGGGGTGGGGGGGGGGGGGGGTGGGGGGGGGGGGGGGTGGGGGGGGGGGGGGGTGGGGGGGGGGGGGGGTGGGGGGGGGGGGGGGTGGGGGGGGGGGGGGGTGGGGGGGGGGGGGGGTGGGGGGGGGGGGGGGTGGGGGGGGGGGGGGGTGGGGGGGGGGGGGGGTGGGGGGGGGGGGGGGTGGGGGGGGGGGGGGGTGGGGGGGGGGGGGGGTGGGGGGGGGGGGGGGTGGGGGGGGGGGGGGGTGGGGGGGGGGGGGGGTGGGGGGGGGGGGGGGTGGGGGGGGGGGGGGGTGGGGGGGGGGGGGGGTGGGGGGGGGGGGGGGTGGGGGGGGGGGGGGGTGGGGGGGGGGGGGGGTGGGGGGGGGGGGGGGTGGGGGGGGGGGGGGGTGGGGGGGGGGGGGGGTGGGGGGGGGGGGGGGTGGGGGGGGGGGGGGGTGGGGGGGGGGGGGGGTGGGGGGGGGGGGGGGTGGGGGGGGGGGGGGGTGGGGGGGGGGGGGGGTGGGGGGGGGGGGGGGTGGGGGGGGGGGGGGGTGGGGGGGGGGGGGGGTGGGGGGGGGGGGGGGTGGGGGGGGGGGGGGGTGGGGGGGGGGGGGGGTGGGGGGGGGGGGGGGTGGGGGGGGGGGGGGGTGGGGGGGGGGGGGGGTGGGGGGGGGGGGGGGTGGGGGGGGGGGGGGGTGGGGGGGGGGGGGGGTGGGGGGGGGGGGGGGTGGGGGGGGGGGGGGGTGGGGGGGGGGGGGGGTGGGGGGGGGGGGGGGTGGGGGGGGGGGGGGGTGGGGGGGGGGGGGGGTGGGGGGGGGGGGGGGTGGGGGGGGGGGGGGGTGGGGGGGGGGGGGGGTGGGGGGGGGGGGGGGTGGGGGGGGGGGGGGGTGGGGGGGGGGGGGGGTGGGGGGGGGGGGGGGTGGGGGGGGGGGGGGGTGGGGGGGGGGGGGGGTGGGGGGGGGGGGGGGTGGGGGGGGGGGGGGGTGGGGGGGGGGGGGGGTGGGGGGGGGGGGGGGTGGGGGGGGGGGGGGGTGGGGGGGGGGGGGGGTGGGGGGGGGGGGGGGTGGGGGGGGGGGGGGGTGGGGGGGGGGGGGGGTGGGGGGGGGGGGGGGTGGGGGGGGGGGGGGGTGGGGGGGGGGGGGGGTGGGGGGGGGGGGGGGTGGGGGGGGGGGGGGGTGGGGGGGGGGGGGGGTGGGGGGGGGGGGGGGTGGGGGGGGGGGGGGGTGGGGGGGGGGGGGGGTGGGGGGGGGGGGGGGTGGGGGGGGGGGGGGGTGGGGGGGGGGGGGGGTGGGGGGGGGGGGGGGTGGGGGGGGGGGGGGGTGGGGGGGGGGGGGGGTGGGGGGGGGGGGGGGTGGGGGGGGGGGGGGGTGGGGGGGGGGGGGGGTGGGGGGGGGGGGGGGTGGGGGGGGGGGGGGGTGGGGGGGGGGGGGGGTGGGGGGGGGGGGGGGTGGGGGGGGGGGGGGGTGGGGGGGGGGGGGGGTGGGGGGGGGGGGGGGTGGGGGGGGGGGGGGGTGGGGGGGGGGGGGGGTGGGGGGGGGGGGGGGTGGGGGGGGGGGGGGGTGGGGGGGGGGGGGGGTGGGGGGGGGGGGGGGTGGGGGGGGGGGGGGGTGGGGGGGGGGGGGGGTGGGGGGGGGGGGGGGTGGGGGGGGGGGGGGGTGGGGGGGGGGGGGGGTGGGGGGGGGGGGGGGTGGGGGGGGGGGGGGGTGGGGGGGGGGGGGGGTGGGGGGGGGGGGGGGTGGGGGGGGATCCTCATCAACTCCTCCTCCTCCTCCTCCTCCTCCTCCTCCTCCTCCTCCTCCTCTTCTTCTTCTTCTTCTTCTTCTTCTTCTTCTTCTTCTTCTTCTTCTTCTTCTTCTTCTTCTTCTTCTTCTTCTTCTTCTTCTTCTTCTTCTTCTTCTTCTTCTTCATCATCATCATCATCATCATATCCTTCCAGGCTCTTTTGAGACCACATGTTTTCCCCCTCCTCATCTTTCAACAACTGGACTGTCACCATCTTTAAACCACCACCCCCCTGGTCTCCCCTGATGAATTATTTCATTTTTTTCCCCACAAACTCCTCTTCTACTTCTTCTAAAAACCGGCCCGATTCTGCAGAGCTGAGTAATTTGTTTTCTGGAGAGATGCTGGGTTCTTCAAAGGGATGTCGGCACCGGCTCTGAGATCTGATCAGCTTTAACAATTATGCCTGAAATGCCCTTTAATCCTCCCCCCCCTTTTCCCCAGCCTTGTGCCAGTTTGGGAAGTGTGACATGCCCGAACGTCCCGGACCCATTTGTCGAAATGACAGGCTCTGTTGCCCCCAAATGCAATAATGCCGGCAATTACGCTGATTGTCACTGTTTGTCACAAGCACAAACTAGGTCAGCGCGCACAGCCTGGAACCCATTTGCGGCTTCCTGAGCGACCGCTCGTCCTGGACGCGCGCAGGGTCCCTGCCACAGCTTCCTCGAACCTGTCCGTACGCCAGAGACTTTGGATCTGCAGTTCCATGAAAGACAACGAAGCTCGTAGCCTTGAACAGGACCTAAACACGGGTGTTCTATTTCCTCTGTTTGCAGCGGTCCCCCAGTCTCTTCCGCCTTTACCTCTCAACTGCCACCACTTCTAAATCCACACGAAGGAGCTCAAACTGTGCAAAATCACAGGTAGGAGCAACGTGGGCATACAGTCGCCTTCCCCCAACTCACACTGCCAGTATGGTCTGCTTGGACAGCTGGAAGCACTTTAAACGATTTCCATACAAGCTCGTACTGCCTTTGCATTTGTATTGTCTGCTCTCACGGGCAGCTGCTGCTCAGGGTCTCAAGCCAAGAATCGTAGGATCATAGAGCCCCCTTTCCGCACGTGCAGAATAATGCACTTTCAATGCACTTTGCAGCTGGGTTTTACTGTGCCGAATAGCAAAATCCACTTGCAAACGATTGTGAAAGAGGATTGAAAGTGCATTATTCTGCGTGTGCGGAAGCGGCCAGAGCTGGAAGGGGTCATACAGACCGTCCATCCCATTCCGTAGCCTTTACTGGGATCACACAAATATTAACAACTCGATCTCAAAAACAAGGTTGCATGGTTTAAAAATAGGTTATGAAACTCCGAATACAATATTATTTAAAAGGGGGGGGGGGGCATCGAATCAGTCCTGGAATTAATAAAAAATATTGAAAAAAATTATTGGAAAAAAATAAAAAATATGGGGAAAAAACTAAGAAGCCCTATAAATGAACACCATGCCGAAGATCTATTACCGCTTGCAAGAAACTAGCTATGGCCCCTTCTGAAGCAGAAAAAAGGCACTTTCAATCCACTTTCACCATTGTTTGCCAGTGGATTTTGCGATTTCGCGCAGTAAAACCCAGCTGCAAAGTGCACTGAAAGTGGATTGAAAGTGCATGATTCTGCGTGTGTGGAAGGGGCCCAAGTCTTCCCATACGGTTGGGGCAGAAGTTTTTCATTAAACAATATCAGGAAGTCCAGCTCTGTCGATTAAAACGAGGTTTATATATTTCTCACGGATCATATCACAAAAAGAACAGTAAAAGAAGATGTGAATTACGGTCTCAATACACCCCAGCCAACAGAGATGCTGCCTCTCGTCCTGGGGAACGCTATGAAACCTTCCATACGGTAACACGAAAGGCGTAATTTTAAATCTAGCTAGTGAGGAAGCTCTGTGTTGGATAGGGATTGGCAGGTGATAAAGAGAAGAAGAAGCTTGGCCTATTTAATTGGAATCCCCAAACCCAAAGGAGAGCAGATCTTGAAAGCAGAATTAACCAGAGTTTGGACCCACCTGCTACACAACACTGGTTCAGCTTAAACCAACCCTGACAAATGTTCATCTAGATCAGGGGTCTGCCACCTGCGGTTCTCCAGATGTTCATGGACTACAAATCCCATCAGCCCCTGCCAGCATGGCCAATGGGCTGATGGGAATTGTAGTCCATGAGCATCTGGAGAGCCACAGGTTGCAGACCCCTGATCTAGTAGCTGTGTGAAGACTGCCGGAAAGGGGGAGCTCACCAGCTCCCAAGGCGATCGATTTCACAGCTGAATTACTCCTGTTGTAAAAATAAAAATCTTCCTAATGTCCCGCCGGTACCATTCCGCTTACAATTTATACCCTTTCCCGCGAGTCCTATCCTCCGCTGCCAACAGGAACTGCTCTCTGCTCTCCTCCGAGGCCCCTCCCGCACATGCAGAATAATGCACTTTTAGGCCACTTTCACAGTTGTTTGCAAATGGGCTTTGCTGTTCCGCACAGTGAAATCCAGCTGCAAAGTGCATTGATTGAAAGTGCATTATCCTGCATGTGCGGAAGGGGCCTAAGTGACATCCTTTCAAATGCTTCAAGACAGCAATGGTGTCCTGCCCTCCTCTGCCTCCTGTTTTTCAGACTGAACATCCCCAAGTTCCTCAGCCTTTCCTCATAGGCCCTGGTCCTCCTCTTCGCTCTCTCATCTCTCCCGGCATCTGAGATCCTATCCAACTTCAAACCCCCGATGTTCTGCACATAATACGTGTCACGATCAGCCCCTATTCGATCCTGTCATGTCTCCTGCCCAGGACGTGGGAAACTTTTTCTTCTCTTTCCCCCTCCCTGCTCTGCTTCTGTTTTTCCGCTTTGCTTCTCAGGCACTGCCTTATCAGTTCATTTGACACCTGCTGCTGTAGCTCTGTCAATAGTGTGGAATTTGACACCAAGAGAGGCTTTTTCATCTCTGGACTGTGGGACTGGAGGGGTGCCATCCCTCCCTGAGAGCAGGTAATCAGGAGTGATGTTGTGTTATGGGGGGGGCATGATGTGGGGTATAATGGAGGATGCTTATGCTTGAGTTCTGGCAACAGAAGTCTAAATGCTTACTCCCGATGCCTTTTCAAAATAAAGAAATCATCTGGACACCGAGTCCAGGGACCTTTGCCCCAAGCCAGAGACCCACTCTGAGTTTTGGTCTTTGCTGTGCATTGTCACCGATTTAACATCTACCACATGTCATGTCCTCAAAGTGATGCTCTGAACTGTCCCACCACACATGGGATTATCTTCCTTGGAGATACTTCCTTCCATCGTTTGCCATAATCCACTTGTCTAGATTTTGGGTAGTACCAGACCTCTCCAGCCCCTTTTAGGCTGTTGGGAAGCTGAACTGTGCTTTTTGGGGGAGGCAACAGGAGGCAGGACTGAAACTAGAGGGTAACCCAGCAGGAGCCAAAACAAGGGTGGATTCTGTGTGGCATAAATACAACATATTCAAAATGCTACATATCGTGTTTTGAGGAAGAACTCCTCACAGGTCTCTTCCTCAAAACGACTCATCATATTTCTCTCAACTCGGGTTTCACAAAAATCGCAAAACCAGCCATCTTTGGGCAAAATCCCACGTTGAAGGCACTTCCGCCCGTTCACTTTAGCTTTCGCTACTGTCCACCCTTTTAGGAGCAATCTGCTCACCCGCCATTTGGTGCAATTCGCCCAGTGCACTGCGAGAAGATTCCCTGAGCACCTGAAAGGGTACAAAGTCCCCCGGGCACATTTTCTTCCAGTGGCAGTGAGTGTGACCGCCATTTCGCTCATAATCTATGCCAACTCATTCGTTATTGCCTGGTCACAGCAAGAAAATCCCCTATTGGCTCTCTTTTTTATTTTCTGTGTTGAACATGCAAAGCAACGCAAGGGCAGCCAATCAGATTATGGGACAATGGGCATGGCTGTGGGGGTTCGTTTCTGGATGCCTTTGCAGCTATGCATGCATCGTAAACACAAATAATTAAAAAAGAGAAGCATTTTCATGCAAGGGCATGAAAACAACCCGAATGGTTCCCATGGGCTCAAATGGCTTCCCGAATGCGAATGGAAAAAAGGAAAATGGGTTCATTTATAATGGCTGCAACTCATTTATAAAGATGCTGTGCAGAAACCACCAAAGAGACACCGACTCAACCAAAGGCCGAGAGGATAAGGCAGAGGGGTAGCTGGGCCAAACTGCGCCCAGTGCGCAGTCTATATTTTCCGCCCCCCATGGCCGCCCTGAGGCACCCCCCGTGGTGCCCCCATTTCCCCTTCCCACACGTACTTTAGTTCCTTTCCTTTTCCTAGATCTTTTTCAGGCTGAAAAAAAGGCCTATTCACAGTTCAGGCTTAAAAACGGCCTGATGGGAACTATACTTCCTTGTGAGCCCGAAGGTCTCCTGGGAACTGTAGTTCCTCAGGCCATTTTTAGCCTGTACTGTGAACAGGCCTCTTTTTTTTCAGCCTGAAAAAGTTCTAGGAAAAGGAAAGGAACTAAGGTAAGTGTGAAAAGGGGATGGGGGCGCCACGGGGGGTGCCATGGGGGAAGGGGGTGGGATCTGGGGGCAATTTTCCACCCTCAGGCATGCGCCCGGTGCACAGCACACACCCCTTCCCCTTGTAGCTCCGCCACTGGGATAAGGAAGTGGGATCACTCCTACAATTGGCTGTCTCAGTAGGAGATCCCTGAGAGGACTTTCACATCTCTACAACCCGAGAAGCTCACCCTAAGAATAATGCACAACAGATCCCCAAGCTGTCAGAAAAGAGCTCATTTCTAGGAATTTGTGAGGCTCCTTGGTCAATGCAGTTTTTTAAATGGTAGTCACACCCAGAGAGCCATGCCCAAAGATATATATATTTTTATGTACAACCCCCTACCCTCCAGGAGAATTGCACACATGAGGCCTCACCAGTCAGCGTTGTCTACTCCAGGATCTGACACAGAGGTCTTTCATATCACCTAGCCCTGGATCCTTTTAACTCGACGGTGCTGGCGACTGAATCTGGGACCGTCTGCTTGTGAAGCAGGTGATCTTCCACTTAGCCACCAGCCTTTCCAAAAGGAAGCGGTGAGACAGACTCTTGGCCTATTGTGGTCATGATTGTCTGCTTTGAATGGCAGTGGCTCTCCAGGGACCCAGGCGAAGGGATTTCACATCACCTAACAGTGGATCCATTTCACCTGATGATGCCAGAGATTGAATCTGGGATCTTTTTTACCCCTAGCAAATGCTCTGCTATTGACCTTTGCCAAGCAAAAACCCAACTGATGTTATTGATGCTTAATTCTATGCACATTTATAATGCTATGATTGTGATTGTTTATTCACAGTGCCTATTTATGATGTTAAAATTACTGTTTTATCTATGCTGTTATTGTGGTGTTATGATTTCTGATGTTTATCCCTGCTGTTATTGTGATGTTATGATTACTGTTATTATGGTGGTGTTATTATATTAATGTTTTATTGTTTATGATTGTTGTTGTTCGCTGCCCTGAGCCCTAGGGGGAGGGTGGGATATAAATCTAAGAATAAATAAAATAAAATAAATACCACTGGCATCTCCCCAGACTTCTGGCATTCTATTCTGCCCCGGGCTCAAAACCGCTCAAGAAATGCCATTCCCTTCATTTCTTTAGGGTATTTCCCCCCTTTCTTAATCAAAAACTGCCCAAGGTCTCTTACAAAGGGACAAGAGTCCAGCCCAATACTGTGTAAACACAATAATTTTGAAATGAAAGCCCACAATATAATTAAAAGTCAGCCAGGACATTAAAAAAAAAAAACACCCGAATCTTCTAAATGCTGTGAATTAAAATCCATAAAACAATAAAGAAAGTACTAAATCCTGAGCTTGCATTTTAAGGGCTTCGTGGGAAGCCCTGCGGGGAGAAAAAGAAATGAACATTCTTGAGTAAATTAGCAAAAGAAAATACTTTCAGCAAACTCGAGGACCGACCTACAGAAGTTGCTGTTTAATGTCAACCAGTGAGCACCACTGCCAAGGGACCATATAGATCCGAATCATACTCCATCTGGTCCAAATGCTTTTGAACAATGATGGATCTCACAAGTCGGGTATGAAAGTGGCAGCCATCAATTTGTAGTTTCCCCCCATCATGCGGTACTCCAAGGTATACTGCCTTTGCCCATGGAAGCTCCACAACTATTTTGGCATTAACACCGAGTCTCCATGATTTGGTCTATTCCTTTTTAAAAGCCAGTGGCATTCGCCAGACCTCATTCCAGCGAAGAAAAGGGCCAGCATGGTAGAGCAGTTAGACTAGGACTTGGGAAGACCCAGGTGCGACTCCCCATGCTGCCGTGGAAGATTACTGAGTAATCTTAGGCCAGCCACACAATCTCAGTTTGGTTGTTGTGAGGAGGAGGGAATGACATTGTGAGCCTCTTTGGATCTCCAACAAAAATGATTTTAAACGGCCCAATGTACTTTGCACTTAATTTAGACGGTCTATGAATGTCTCAGAGATTTTTGGTAGACAAGTACACCATATTGCCCACCACTAGGGGGAAGTCGCGTCTACGCTTATTAGCCTGGTGTTTGTAAGAGTCTCTCGCCCGATGCAAGGCAGTCAATATGGGTGGCCACTGATCAGCAACGGATTGCATCCAGTCCTTGACTTCTGGTCCTGGGGCATCCAGTTGCAATGAAGGCGGGGAGGGGGGGGGTGCCGAGCGGCCATACACCACCTCAAAAGGAGTCTTGCCCATGCTACTATGGACAGAATTGTTGTAGGCATACTCCACATAGGGTAACAAGTCCACCCAATTATCCTGCTGATAATTGACAAAACACCAGAGGTATTGTTCCAGAGTATGGTTGGATCTCTCCGACTCCTCCGTCAGATTGGGGGTGGTACACCGAAGAGAGCCCCTGTTCAATACCCAGAAGCTTCATAAATGCTGCGAATCCCTCTGGCCTTGGCCCCGGCGATGGCACATGGTTACTCCCTCAGAGCCGTCTAACGGGGCAGTCTGTGGCAACCTATTGGAGTCAGATCAATTGTTCGCCCATTTCCTTGTCCCCATCCCTTGTTCTGTGTTTGGCGTCACCACAACAAACTCTGTGTTTTATAGTGGAGTGTTGATACTGTATGTTGTTGTGATGCCTGGGTTCTGTTGGTGGGTCTTCAGTCTGGTCTGTGGAGAGGTGTATGGGAATGGCACTTTCGATGAGTTCATTTGGACTACACTATTGATAAGACTCTGAATGTTTGTTGTATTTATTTGTCTTTTATGGACAATTGTTTTATTGTAGTTTGGTATGCCAATAAAGGCTTGTCTACGTCTATAGAGTCCAAGAAGCCACCTGTGGACGAGGTACCTCCACCAAGTGGTGGACCGTCCCCTTCAGGTGGTTCAGAAGCTGAATCAGACGTTCCTGTTAAGTCCGCAGGAATAGGGTGCCCATTGTCTTGCGGCAGCAGATGCACCCTCTGGATGTTCCCCCATAGAGAACATAGTTGCAAGAAAAGTCCTTGATAAAAGCTGCAAATTGACAAGGCGAAATTCCAGCTATGCACAGCAGCATGGGATTCAACCTATGGGGAGTTCTGGCTTAATGTCAGAATCCCCCCAAACTGAAACAAACTCATGTGTAAGAAGAGCAGTTTATTCAGAATTGTGGATCTTCTCTGGACAAAGCCAGAGCTGATTTGCCCGCGCAAAATCCTGTAATTAAAACAGCTTGCACCCCGCCCCCCCCCATCCTGGGAAAGCGTGCCTAAAAGTAACTGTAAGAAAGATAACAGCGAAGATGCCCAGTCACTGACCTTGGCCAGCACCTGGGAGGTGAAATCACACATAAGAAACAGTCAAAAGGCAGACAGTATTGCTTTTAACCCATTCCACCACCACCCATCATACAGGAAGCAGCATCAGCAAATCCCCAATTCTAACAGGCCTCCTGACACCCGCTCACATTGGGACAGCCCAGATGGTAGAATATATTTTGATGTCTTAGGATAGGGGTGTCCAACTCTGGTGCTTCAGATGTTCATGGACTACAATTCCCATCACCCCCCACTGGTGTTGGACACAATGGCCATGTCAGCAGGGGCTGATGGGAATTGTAGTCCATGAACATCTGAAGTGCCAGTGTTGGACATCATGAGTTGGACACCAATTGGCCATGTCAGCAGGGGTTCATGGGAATTGTAGTCCATGAACATCTGAAGCACCAGAGTTGGACACCCCTGTCTTAGATGGTTGGCAGAGGGAATAATCAGCAGTGGGGTGTTGGGAGTTTCTGTATATCAAAAAAGACAAGTCCAACCATCCCACAAAGTTAGATATTTGCATCAGCTGCAAAGAAAGGATTCTCAAAGCCAATGATCTTTTCTGGGGAAGGTGTAAAGGGCTAAATTTCCCCTCTAGAATTCAACCCCCAAATATCCAGAAGGGAACCAAGGAGAAATTAAAGGACACTCCGTCGCCAATGATTTTTGTTCACCCCACCCACCCCCCTCGGCCGAGTTGCACAGTGACAGCCGGGTGCACACCTCGCCCAAAATTGAAATCCATCAGGTTTAAATGGCATGGTCGGAGCCCCAGGGAATCCAGCAATCGAGAAACGCCCGGAGACGCAGCAGACGCAGCCAATTCGCCGGGCAGAGTTCTGATTGCTTTTCATGGGGTTGGAGAAATTAACTTAAAGAGCAGCTCAAATGGAGTCTTGACAGCCACTTAGGACTCACAGAACGAGGCGTGTTAAACAGATCTGCCCAGCTCTGCTTACTGAAGTCGCCTCCACCGGCAAAAAGCAGCTTAGAAGCGGCAACCATCATAATAAACCGAATCTCAGAGATGTTAGGCAGGGATTCATACTTCCTGATCAACACAAATCCCAGGTCTGGCCTGCTTGCAGTGGCCTCTCCAATTCTCCCCCCGCCCCCATTTTTTTCTCCTTCCTCCAAGGAAGAGGATCCATCTGGCAGGCATTCCCCCCTCCATGGTATCTCCCACACCGCAACTCTGTGAGGGAAGCTAAGCTATGTTGCGAGAGAGACAGACAGCAGCCCAAAGATGCCAAGCTGAGTGAGGATTTGAACGCAGGTCTTCCCAGTTGTAGGCAGACACTAATCATGATGCTATGCTGGAGCACTGGCATTAGAATCACAGAACCATAGTGCTTGAAGAGACCCCAAGGGCCATCCAGTCCAACCCCTTGCAATGCAGGAAGACACAATCAAAGCATTCCTGACAAGACGGCCATCCAGCCTCTGTTTACAAACCTCCAAGGAAGGAGAGTCCACCACTCTCTGAAGCAGCGTATTTCACGGTCAAGCGGCCCTTTTCCTGTATGTTGAGTCCATTACTCCTTGTCTTAGAGTCTGGAGCAGCAGAAAACAAGCTTGCTCCCTCACCAACATGACATCCCTTCAAATATCAAAACATGCCTATCATGCCACCACTTAACCTTCTCTTCTCCAGGCTAAACATCGCCAGCTCCCTAAGTCTCTCCTCATAGGGCATGGAATAAGGACCGCTAAATCTTTCGGTTGCCTTGTTCTGGTCCCATTCCAGCTGGTCAATATCCTTCCTGAATTGTGGTGCCCAGAACTGGACACATGATTCCAGGTGAGGTCTGACCAATGCAGAATAGACAGGTACTATGATGTCCCTCAGTCTAGATGCTGTACTCCTATTGATGCAGCCCAGAATCGCATTGGCTTTCTGGGCTGCTGCATCACACTGCTGACTCATTTTCAGCTTGGGGTCTACTGACACTCCCAGATCCTGTGCTATTCTCAAGCCAGATGTCCCCCATCGTACAATCTGTGCATTTCATTTTTTTCCCCACTTAACTGTAGGATCTTATATTTGCCTCTGTTGCAATTCATTAAGCTATTTTTGGTCCAGCTCTCTAATCTGTCCAGGTTATTTTGAATTCTGACCCTGTCCTCTGGGGTATTAGCTCCCCCTTCTCATTTAGAGTCATCTGGAAATTTAAGTAGTAGTAAGAGTGGACTCTATTCCATCATCCAAGTCATTGATAAAAATATTGAATAGCACTGGACCCAGGACAGAACCCTGTGGCACCCCACTAGTCACTTCTCTCCAGGATGAAGAAGATGACCCGGTCAATTACAAATCCCTCTGACAGTAGCTCTGTGTAGCCCCCATTTTGCTAGTCTGCTTGCAAGAATGTCGTGGGGGGACCTTGCCAAAGGCTTTAATGAAGTCAAGGCACGCTACAGCCAAAGCATTCCCTTCATCTACCAACCTTGTCACTCTATCAAAAAAAGAGAGATAAGTCTGGCATGACCTGTTTTTGAGAAAGTCACTTGAGAAAGTTGGTAATTAATACTCTAGCTGCTTCCCAGACTACCTTGGCTTTACCGTCCCAGAGCTTGACCTCCGGCCAACAATGCAGAAGAGCTCTGCAGTCTTCTAAATCAAGACGGATGAGAACCCGGCAGGACAGGAAAGCCTCATTAGCGTCAAGCCGGAGGTTTTCAGCACCTTGGACAGCATCCTAAAAAAGCAGGCTAGGCCTATTTAAGCCTGTGGACACCTCTGGAATTCGAACACAGCGGGGCGGTATGTCCACCAAAGGACTGCCAAAACCCTTATTGATTTATTCACTTCATTTCGAGTTTGTCTTACTCATTGATAGCTGCTGTGGAAGATGGTGTCGGCCACAAAACACCTGCCACAGCAGGGGGAGCCAGCCACAAAACATCACTGCCACAGTTTACCTTCAGTTATGAAGTTAAGACCCTTGTGGTGGGGTGGAAGCTGTGGCCAAAGCAATAGTTTGAAAACTCTGCACAGCCAATCAAACCTCCCATGGCCAATCAGAAGCCTGGATGAGCAGAAGTCTCACCTGGTCCCGCCCATGTTCTGAAAACACCTGGCAGCAAGGTGCCAGGGCCTCATGTAGGAGACACCTGTCTACGACGGGATTGGTAAAGTGGCCCTCCGGGGCTAAAGTAGGTCCCTGTTTGGTTAGATTCAAACTGAGGACTTCCTGATCCAAACTCAGTGCCTTTGTCCTTCCATTGAAACAATTCTCTCTACTGATACCAGGGGTCTGCAACCTGTGGCTCTTCAGATGTTCATGGACTACAATTCCCATCAGCCCCTGCCAGGGGCTGATGGGAATTGTAGTCCATGAACATCTGGAGAGCCACAGGTTGCAGACCCCTGACCTATACCAAAAGAGAAACAGTGTGAGAGTGAGGTCCTTTCTGCACATGCAGAATAATGCACTCTGAATGCACTTCTAATGCACTTTGCGGCTGATTTTACTGTGAGGAATAGCAAAACCCACTTGCAAACCATTGTGAAAGTGGATTAAAAGTGCATTATTCTGCCTGTGTGGAAGGGGCCTCAGATGCAGAGAGGGAGGCATTAGCATGGTTGTAACCATGGCCTCCTGTCCCTCTCCAGTAGCATGGCAGGGGTACGAAACAGAGCCCCAGAGGAACCCCCGGCTCCCACTTCCTGTGTCCAAGAGGACTTCCGGAATAACAGCCTCCAGCTGGCCTAACTGGTGCCATTCCAAAACCTGCTGGCGATACGGCTCGGCTTTTCGGTCAGCCGAAGTCCTCGAAACAGTTTCCCCGTATAAAAATCCAAGCAGGCCATAAAACACAACACGCCACAGGCTGTTAAGGGGGTGGCGGCTCGGCATAAAAGGAGCTTGCTCCAGCAGACAGGCCCTAAATCTGACAACCGGGATGCCATTCAGGGCTGGCATGCGTTGAGTGCGTCCTCCTAAATAAGAAGCAACAGGCTCTAATAGATAGCAGCTGCCATGAGAACAGCCAATGAAATCAGACTAGGGCCGTGGTGGCGAACCTATGGCACTCCAGATACACATGGAGTACAATTCCCATCAGCCCTTGCCAGCATGGGGCTGATGGGAATTGTAGTCCATGAACATCTGGAGAGCTGCAGGTTGCAGACCCCTGACCTGGATGATCCAGGCAAGTCTGATCTTGTTGATCTTGGAAGCTGAGCAGGGTCAGTCGTGGTTAATACTTGGATGGGAGACCACCAAGAAGGTCTGGGATTGCTATGCGGAGGCAGCAGGCATTGCCAGGTCACCTCCGTTTGTCCTGATCTGGATGGCCAAGGATAGCCAAATTGTGTCAGATCTCAGAAGCTAAGCAGGGTTGGTCCTAGTTTGTTGTTGGGTGGGAGACCTCCAAGGAAGTCGAGGGCTTCTGCAAAGGCAAACCACTTCTATTTGTCTCTCGCCTTGACCTGGATGGCTCAGGATAGTCCAGTCTGCAAAGCTAAGCAGACTTCGTCCTGGTTAGTACTTAAACAAGAGACCTCCAAGGAAGCACAGGGTTCCTACGCAGAGGTCAGCAACGGCAAACCAACTCTGTTCCCCTCTTGCTTTGAAAACCCAAGAGGGTCACCACAAATTGACTGTGACTTGATGGGGTTTTCCACCAGCTGTAGCACCACCTCAGTTGGCCATGCTGGCAGGGGCTGATGGGAATTGTAGACCATGAACATCTGGAGTGCCATAGGTTCACCACCATTGGGGGTCATCCAGACTGACTTCAGGTTTCTAGCAATGATGACCAGGCACTTGAGAGGACCCGCAAAAAGAGGCCAGAGGCCAAAACCTTGCCCTGTGGTTATCCACAGCATCAGCTCTGACGTGTGCTGCCTGATCATGGAGGCTCCATTTAGCCATTGTAGAACGCTTGGCACTCCGTGCATCTGTTTGGTCACCATTAGAAGACACCCAAGCGGGCCACCACATCTTGTGGCAGTCAGTTCCACAAGTTAACAATGCCTTTTCTTTGCATGTGCCCGGCATCTGGGTGTGGAGAGGGGAGGGGGGAAACCCCTCTTTTCCCAACGTTATGTCAGCTATCAAAACAATGTTCTGCATCAAAAGTTTAAACACCAAAACCAAATGAGGCCCCATCCGACTAACATCGACTGCTCAAGCATGCACATTTCGCGACAGAATTGGTGGGGCGGACAAGTTCCAAGCAACTCAATTTCTCCGTTTTGGTTTCCTTCACTTTTAAGTTATTTGCAGCGCAATTCTAAGCAGAGGTCACCCTTCTAAGCTAAGCCTCCTCGACTCAGAAGGATGCAACCTTCCTCCGAACGGTGCTATGATCTCTGTAAATATTTACCTCTTGCTTTCCTGCCCACTGGGACCCCAAAGCGGCTTATGGAAATAGAAAATAATGCAAATCATATAAAGCAAATGCCAGAAGAGAAGAAGAAGAAGAGTTTGGATTTACATCCCCCCTTTCTCTCCTGCAGGAGACTCAAAGGGGCTGACAATCTCCTTTCCCTTCCCCCCTCACAACAAACACCCTGTGAGGTGGGTGGGGCTGAGAGAGCTGTGACTAGCCCAAGGTCACCCAGCTGGCGTGTGTGGGAGTGTACAGGCTAATCTGAATTCCCCAGATAAGCCTCCACAGCTCAGGCGGCAGAGCTGGGAATCAAACCCGGTTCCTCCAGATTAGATACATGAGCTCTTAACCTCCTACGCCACTGCTGCTCCTGTACCACTCTGTATCTTGAACAGGGCCTAGCTCCAATTGCTCCAAGTCATGCACAGTCCAATTGCTCCAAGTCATGCACAGTCCTGTCCACAATGAGAAGAAGAAGAATTTAGATTTAGACCCCACCTTTCCCTCTTGAAAGGAGACTCAAAGTGTCCTACAAACTCCTTTCCCTTCCTGTCCTCACAGCAGATGCCTTGTGAGGTAAGTGGGGCTGAGAGAGTTCGAAGAGAACTGTGACTAGCCCAAGGTCGCCCAACAGGACTGTAGGAGTGGGGAAACAAACCCAGCTCGCCAGATAAAAGCCTGCCGCTCCTGCGGAGGAGAGGGGAATCAAACTCCCTCTCCAGATTAGCGTCCACCTGTTCTTACGCTAAACTACAGTTGCTCTCTCAGAAAAGAGGTTCTTATTTTTTTTTGGAGCTAGGGCCAGCCAGAATGTCACAAACTCCCAAAAGATTTTGACCTCCGCAGGGCTGAATATTCAGAAGAAACAAACATACATGGACAAGTGCTTCAATGCACGAGGAAAAAGCCCAAAGCCAGGAGTCTGTAGCCATCTTCAAACAAAGAGCAACATGGACAGCAAGCTTAATTGGATGAGCTGGTTTTCAGGGCAAATTCTGTCCATTACTGAAATGGGCAGAAACAAAGAGAAGACAACCTCCCTTCAGGAACAGAAAAGTCATAAGTTAAATAAATCCTCCCCTCCAGGTTATCTAGAAGACGTGACTACGTCAGAGAGTGGGAAGAACAGAAGACGGTCGTATTGAACTGGAAATCTGTTGCCGGCCAGGTGTGGCGAGCCACACTACCTGTTCTCTTCTTCCAATCGTGTTCAAAAGATAAACAAAAATCTGCCTTTGTTGACCAAAGGAACTCACTGCCACAAGGTGCAAGGGTGATCAGCAGTGGTGTAGCGCCAACAGGGCAGGGAGGCCCAATGCCCCAGGCACACCCCAGTGTGGGGGCATGGCCAGGGCATGGAGGGGTGTGGAGGGGCAAGGAGGAGGGGGTTCCAGGCAGGGCGGGGGTGGGCCATGCCGTGGTGGGGTGCAGAGCACGGGCATGCTGCGGGTGCAGTTTCCCCTCACTCCGCCCCTGGTGATCAGTGGCTTCGATGGCTTTAGCAGAGGACTGCAGGCCTCCCAATTTTGGCTGCTTGGTGGAAACTCCGTGACCAGGAGCAATCTATCTCTGAGTCCCAGACACAGGGTCTGGAGAACAGGATACAGGCATTTGTGTCTGTTTATTTGTAGCCTGCTTCCCTCCCTGCTTGTGACTCAAATAGCCCCAACCACGGGTCCAAATCTGCCTTTGGGAGCGGTGCAGGGTTGGGTCAGCGGATTTGCCCTCCCGGAAGGGAAGTCTACTAAGACCAGTGGGGATTTGTCATCAGTGGGGGAGGGGCTTGTTTGCATGTTTAGCCTTCCCATGCTACCGAAAAGCCCCCTTGGGAGCGGCAGGCCGGTATATCTGTCCATATCTGGGCACCCTGTCGTTTGGATGGGGCTGAAAGAGGCTTCAGAACAGTGGTGGGATCCAAAAATTTTAGTAACAGGTTCCCATGGTGGTGGGATTCAAACTGTGGCATAGCGCCAATGGGGCTGGGCGGGGCATGATGGGGCGTGGCCAGGCATTCCGGGGGCGGGGCTGTGGCAAGGACGCAGTCGCTGTGCCGGTCCTTGGGCGGGAAACGAATGCACACAGGCGCAGGCTGCCACGCACGCCGGTGCACCTCCTGCTAGACTGCTTCAAGTTCTGTGCGCTACTGCTGAGAGGAGGGGTGTAACTAAGGCAAAAATCACGTTGCAAAATCACCAATTAGTAACCCCCTCTCGGCACACACAAATAATTAGTAATCTACTCTCGGGAACCTGTGAGAACCTGCTGGATCCCACCTCTGCTTCAGAACCTTGCTTTCCCCTCCTCCAATTTTAACTCAACATCAACCCTGTGAGGTAGGCCAGACAGAGTTTACGATGAGCTCAAAGTCTCCCCCAAAGCTTCTATGGTAGGAGGGGGGGGGCTTCAAACCTGGGCCTGCTGCTGTATCCGACACACCACACTGGCTCTGCCAGCAGCTGCCACCTTCGGAGAGAATCCATTCATTTGGGCCGCAAGTCATAAAATAAAGCAGCATTTAATATAAAGGATGACAACATTCACACATGAATTTGACAGTCTCTAAGTAGACCTCCCAAGAGCATTTGGCGGCAGTTGCAGGGAAAGAAAGATCAGGAAAAAAAATGCATCTTGGTTTGAGCTAACTTACTTACTGAGTCCACCACACTCTCCTTGGAAGGTGTTAAAGCCACCGTGCAGTTTGCTCCATATTTTCCTCACACCAACACCAGCCCAAAGTCACCCAGCAGGGATTTGAACCCACTTCTCCAGGTCCTAGCGTGCCATTCTATGGCCCCTGGCTCTATGTTCCTTTAGGTCCCTTCCACACATGCAGAATAATGCATTTTCAATCCACTTTCACAATGGTTTGCAAGTGGATTTTGCTATTCTGCACAGTAAAATCCAGCTGCAAAGTGGATTGAAAGTGGATTGAAAGTGCGGAAGGGACCTACACCACATTGGCTCTCTGTTCCTTTAGGCCCCTTCCGCACATGCAGGATTATGCACTTTCAATCCACTTTCAATCCACTTTGCAGCTGGATTTTACTGTGCAGAATAGCAAAATCCACTTGCAAACAATTGTTGCGGTGGGGTGCTGTGTGGTTTCCGGGCTATATGGCCGTGTTCTAGCAGCATTCTCTCCTGACGTTTCACCTGCATCTGTGGCTGGCATCTTCAGCAGAGCTGGTAGTATAATGTGCATTATTCTGCATGTGCAGAAGGGGCCTTAGATGGGCAAAATCTACCTCTGTTGTTCCTTCACTGAGAGGTTCAAGTCTCGCAAGCTGCCCGCCTTTTCAAAACGAAAGAACAAGAGATGGGAGTCTGGGGACTAAATTTGCACAGTGGGTGGCATGCATCAGCGCCCATGATAGCAGGGGCAATGGAATCGCTGATTGATTGATTCCAACCCCCCCCCCCCCCCCGGTGGTACAAAAGCACCAGTGGGCAATCAACGCAGAATGCCAGGCCGGGTAGAGGAAATAAAGAATAATTTCTGAGCAGGAGTCTCCATGAGAAACTTGGAACGGCTTGAATGTCCGACTGATGAATAGAGGCAATTATTGCTTCTTTTTTTAAAAGATACTTTAAGCAGCTTTTGATTCAAAGGGCAGTTTCAATCGGCGAAGTCAATTCCACCCCCCAGCCCCAAATTGAACAAGCTTCTATTATCATACTGGTGATTTTCTACTTAACAGCTTTAAATAACCCCGCGCGCCTTCATTTGCAACGGAAGACCTCCCCAAATCACAATAATATGTCGAGGCAAAGGGAATTTGTATGATTTGGTGACAGGCCGGAAGAAGGAGCGGAGAGAGAGAAACAGCTCTCCCACCCCCCAAAAAGCACAGAATTTGGTGGACAGGGAGGGATTGGTGTAGCCGTGAAGCTGAATGTTCTGAGAGGCCCCTTCCGCACATGCACTTTTAATCCGCTTTCACAACTGTTTGCAAGTGGATTTTGCGATTCTGCCCAGTAAAATCCAGCTGCAAAGTGCATCGAGAGCGGATTCAAAGTGCGTTATTCTGCATGTGCGGAAGGAGCCAAAGGGATGCAGTTTGTAAGGCACTTTGAGATTCCTTGAAGGTAGAGGAAAAGAGGGATATAAAAGCAAACTCTTATCTCTCTCCCCACCCCCCACCGCATACAGTTCACCTCCACGAATCTTGATCCGTTCCTTTTTCCTCCAGAGGCTGATAAGCAGAGATCTGTTATTGCTTGGGATAATTAGTTTTCCCACTATTCTCAGCGGACGATGAAGCATGAACTCCGGCACACACACGTATGCCAGAATCCCCAGGCTGCTCCTCAGCAAAGAGAAATCCAGCAAGCTCATTGAAAGAGATGTGACTGTAACACCTGTATGGATAACCAAGGGGGGGGGGGGAAGGTAAAGAGGCAGGTCTGTCCTGGAAGGGAAGGGAGGCAAACTGCCGTCCGGCAGATTTTGGGGTAACTAAATCGATTAACAGACTGGAAGACCTCTCCTATGACGAAAGAGGACAGAAATTGGAGGCTTGTGGAGCTTAGAAGAGATGGTTCCAAAGAAGAGATAGGTAAAAAGATGCACGTAGTCCCCGGTGCAAATGGTGGGTCGTTACTGACCTGCGGGCCCCTTCCGCACCTCCAGAATAATGCACATTCAATCCACTTTCACAATGGTTTGCAAGTGGATTTTGCTATCCGGCACAGTCAAATCCATCTGCAAAGTGCATTGAAAGTGGATTGAAAGTGCATAATTCTGCATGTGCGGAAGGGGCCACTGAGAGCCATCAGGTCATGACATTTGCTAGGCAGACTATGTTTTACGGAGTGGTTTGCCATTGTCTTCCCCTGTCATCTACACTTGATCCCCCAACCAGCTGGGTACTCATTCTACCGATCTCGGAAGGATGGAAGGCTGAGTCAACCTTGAGACAGCTCCCTGGAACTGATTTGGCAAGCTATTCAGAGGTTCTCAATTGGCCCTGTAAACATGGTTTTCTCATTCAACTAGATGGCTTTCTCACAGTATCCTTTCCTCTACCAATACCTCCACCTCAGACTTTAAAAGGCACATTGTAAAAAGAGAAAAAAAAACTTCAAGTTTATTTTGAAGTTGAGACTTACTACTTAGGTGTCTCAGTGTGTCTGCCCATGAACTCATCTTAAACTCCCTGCCAGCTGGGAATTGTAGTCCATCAACATCTGGAGTGCCATAGGTTCGCCACCACTGCCTTAGGCAATATTACATCTTCTGTAAATGAGATGATTCAGCTCTTGGACAAAAGCAGCAACAAACAGGCAAAAACCAACTAGCTTCTGCGCAGGTGCAAAGTCAGTCTTGCAAATCTGTGCTTGCAAAGAACTGCACTGGGAACCATCTGATCCAGAGCTCACCTTGCAGGCAATTGAGGGTGCCCAAACAATGTCTCAATATTGTTTCATGACTTGTTTTTAATGACTTCTTTGCTTTCGTTGTCTTATCTGGGGTGTAAGGTGCCTTGGGCAGATCTCTGGAAAGGTGGCACATGGATCCTTGAAATAAATAAAACTGAGTCCAGTAGCATCTTAGAGGAGACTTGTTTTTAATGGCTTCTTTGCCATTAAAGTTTTTTGTGGCATGCAACTGCGAGAGTCATCTCTCTCTTGGACTCTGAAAAGCTCCTGCCCAGCGTGGTATGGTGGTTAAGAGCAGGTGGACTCTAATCTGGAGAACCGGGTTCAATTCCTTACTCCTCCACATGACTAGTGGACTCTTATCTAGTGGACTGGACTGGGTTTCCCCATTCCTCCATGTGAAGCCTTCTGTGTGACCTTGGACCGGTCACAGTTCTCTCAGAACTCTCCCAGTCCCACTTGCCTCACAAGGTGTCTGTTGTGGGGAAAGGAAGGGAATGGGAGCTGGTAAACTGCCTTGAGTCTCCTTACAGGACAGAAAAGCAGGGTAAGGCCAAACTATTCCTCCTCCTCCTTCTTCTTCCCCCCAAAACATTGGTCTCTAAGGGCGATTTCCCACTGGCGATTAATCCTGGGATAGTCCCCCGAAATATCCAGATTCCCTCGAGATCTCCCCACTGCCAAACTGTGGAACACAGATCAGTCCCGTTTCTGCCCCCCCCCCCTCGCCCCATCTCGGGATTTTCCTTGACCTGCTTGTATATGCACCTTTTTGAAAAAAACACTCCAATGTGAGCTAATAGGAGATGGGGGCTACACCTTTGAGGGTCCATAACTTTGGCCCCCGTGAACCAAACTTCACCAAACCTGGGTGGTATCACATCAGAGGAGGGTCTCCTAAAGATACTCTGGGACAAGAATGTTGGTGCTGCTAGCTTAACAATTGCACCCCTGACAGCAGGCACCCCCCCCCCCCACAAGGGGCAGGCCTGGACGTCTTCACGAGAAACATGCTGCAGTGAGGATGTTGGAACCTGGATGAAAAGGTGCCGATTCTTTTGAAACTTGGTTGTATCTAGATTAAATTTTCAGTGGGAATTCGGCCTAAGGCACTACTGGACTAAAATCTTGTTGTTCAACTGCGGGCCGACACAGCCAAGCTCTGAAACTGATATAAATCAAGGGCTGCTACAGGATTGCCGGTGTCCATAGCACAGAGGGAAAGCGCAGCTGGTCTGCAGGAGCTTTGCCGGGAGGCCTGATCCTGCCCGACTCGAATGCCGGCTCAATACAATGGGGGCAAAACAGGCCCGGAAGGGACAGCCGAGAGTTCTCCTCGAGAGAAGGGGAGGAACGCTAGCATCTCCACAGCTGACGAGTTTAAGCCTGAGGCGTGGATCTCAGGCCAGGAAGAGATTGATGGTCCCACTGCTGCCGTTCCTCACGGAAACGTCTACGGCAGCCAAATCAGATCTAATTTAATGGAGGAGGCGGAACAGAAAGTTCTAGCAAGCTGGGAGAGTGGATGACAAAAGACGGGGGATGAGAAATGAAACCAGGGAGGATTTTTTTAGACCCCCCCCTGTGGGTCCTCACGGTTCCAAAGAGTGAAAATGGTGCAAGACGCAAGATGGTTGGACAAGAAAAGGCCAGAAGATGAAGATTTTAAAATATTTATTGATCGGAGTACTTTATTTATATAGATCAAGGGCAACAACCCAGTGAGGTAGGCCGTGCCAAGGATTTGCGAATGACTGATGGTTACCCAGCGAGTCTCCGTGTCCGAGTGGGGATTCGCATCTGGGCCTCCCAGGTCCTACTCTGACTTTTGAAATACTTGGGCAGATCTCTGGAAAGGCGGCACATGGGTCCTTGAAATAAATAAAACTGAGCATCTTAGAAGAGAACAAGATTTTTGTGGCATACAACGGTGAGAATCATCTCTCTCTCAGGATCTGAAAAGCTCCTGCCCAGCATGGTCTGGTGGTTAGGAGCAGGTGGACTGTAATCTGGAGAACCGGGTTCAATTCCTTGCTCCTCCGCATTAGCAGCGGACTCTTAACTAGTGGGTCTCAATGGGGGTCGCATCACATCAACACTTATGGGTCGTCCAGGCCTTATTATTTTGTGGCGTGATTCCAACTTTACCGCCTTCGATCCTTATCGCTGGAGAAACAACACAATTCATCCATTTTATTTACAAGCGACAGGAAGAACTGCTGCGCCTCCTCCTTCCTAAACAGGACAAAATATCTATTTTACAGCAGATTTCAAAATGATGGGTTACACCGCCCGGGTCGCACCATCAGCGCTCCAGGAAAACAAAGCACCTTGAAAGCTTAACAGTGTTCCAAGAAACGGCGCTTTGTTACGTTAATCGGCAATAAAAAAACATCTTTTGTTAGGAAGAAAAACACCCGTCATGGTATTGGCAAGGGAAGCGAGGTTGTGTTTGTCTAACAACCAGCGGTGTAAATCAGCACCGACTTTACAACTAGAAAGGAAGTACAGTTAACATTGAGTAAAGGTACAGTCTGGAGTAGTGATCTCCAACAAGGTCCCAGAGGCACCGTCATGGTGCCCTCTTCCCAAAGGATCATAAGAACATAAGAAAGAGCCTGCTGGATCAGACCAGGGTCCCTCTAGTCCAGCACTCTGCTACTTGCAGTGGCCCACCAGGTGCCTTGGGGAGCTCACAGGCAGGAGGTGAAAGCAAGGGCCTTCTGCTGCTGCTGCTCCTGAGCACCTGGTCTGCTAAGGCCTTTGCAATCTCAGATCAAAGAGGATCAAGATTGGTAGCCATAGAGCCGTGGTGGCGAACCTTTGGCACTCCAGTTGTTATGGACTACATTTCCATCAGCCCCTGCCAATTGGCCTTGCTGGCAGGGGTTGATGGGAATTGTAGTCCATAACATCTGGAGTGCCAAAGGTTCACCACCACTGCCATAGAGCGACCTCTCCTCCATCAATCTGTCCAAGCCCCTTTGAAAGCTATCCAGGTTAGCGGCCATCACCACCTCCTGTGGCAGCCTATTCCAAACACCAATCACACGTTACGTGAAAAAATGTTTCCTTTTATGAGTCCTAATTCTTCCCCCCAGCATTTTCAATGAATGCCCCCTGGTCCCAGTATTGTGTGAAAGAGAGAAAAATTTCTCTCTGTCGACATTTTCTACCCCGTGCATAATTTTATAGACTTCAATCATATCCCCCCTCAGACGTCTCCTCTCCAAATCTTCACTGCATTCCGGGGATTCATCATCAGAATTTCATTGTCAGGGTTTCAACATCCCGTCAGGATGCTTCTGACCAAAGTTTGGCACTCGGGGAACAAACCGACACCCCCCACGATCAACCAAGAGCGGGGGGGGGGGGGGAGTTTGGGACCCTTGAGTAACTCTGCTGGCGTTTCCGAGAAGGAAAAACAGAGACTGCTTGAGCCGAAAATCAGTCAGTCGGAGAGTGGGGATTTATCAAGCACCATCTTAAAGAAGCTGGGGAGCTCTGTGAATAAATGTGCCATGGCAACTGAGTAGCTTTATCTCCAAGGCAGCAGATGAGCACTGGTCATGACTTCTGTGCTTAGGGGGGACATCTCACACCATCAGGCCCCGCCGGCAGCATTTGTTTCCTAACGGCTCTGCAAAACTCACACATTTAGGCCGCCTACCCCAAGGGTGTCTTCTCTCGCCACTGGAACCAAGAGTGATGGAGGAGCTTGGAGGGCAGACCACTGGGGTCTTGAGGGTCTCTGCCCCACATTGCCTTAAAGGCCCACAAACCTGAGTCCTGCAGGCACCGAAGCCTCCGATTCATCTGCATTTGGCCCTAATGGGAGCGGCAGTGGTGTAGAGAGCAGGTGCACTCTAATCTGGAGGAACCGGGTTTGATTCCCCGCTCTGCCGCTTGAGCTGTGCAGGTTTATCTGGGGAATTCAGATTTGCCTGTTCACTCCAACACATGCCAGCTGGGTGACCTTGGGCTAGTCACAGCTCTATGGAGCTCTCTCAGCCCCACCTAACTCACAGGGGGTTTGTTGTGAGGGGGGGGGAAGAAAGGGGTTTGTCAGCCCCTTGGAGTCTCCTTAAAGCAGAGAAAGGCGAGATATAAATCCAACTCTTCTTCTTCTTCTTCTTCTTCTTCTTCTTCTTCTTCTTCTTCTTCAGGCGAGGCTCCAATGATGGAATGCGCACCCATGCAAAAAATCCTCCCATGCAGAAAACTAGGACTTAGGTGAATCCCACACTGCATATGTATAACGGGTTGCAGAAAGGAACTTTTTTTCTTGTTTGCATGCATGCCTGTCACCCGCTCAGGCAGCAATTGGAGCCCACGGAAGCAATCCAGGTTGCTTATGCTCCATCGCACGGAGACTCTTCTCTCGCTTTTAATTTCCTGCAACACATGCGTAGCTGCGCGGGCACACAGAATTGAACCCCTACCCCTAAATTGTCCCGCAATAGGATGGGCTGCCTCTGCGTAGCTGTGCATGTGCCACACCCAAACAAAAAAGGCACCCCCTGGCAACAGCCAGGCAATAAGGAACGGGCTGCTGTCGATCTATGTGGTGCCACAGGGAGAAAAGGTGCTTGGGGGACTTTGTACCCTGCTGGGTGCGCAGAGAATCAGCCCACACCCTGCTGGGTGGCCTACACCGAAGGGCAGGTGGGCGGATTCTCCCTGACATAGGGGATGGCACAGAACCTAAAGTGAACAGGTGGAAGGAAGGAAAGAAGGAAGGAAAAGAAGAAGAGTTGGATTGATATCCCCTCCTTTCCTGTAGGAGGCTCAAAGAGGCTTACAAGCTCCTTTCCCTTCCCCGCCCCACAACAAACAGCCTGTCAGGTAGGTGGGGCTGAGAGAGCTCCGAAGAACTGTGACTAGCCCAAGGTCACCCAGCTGGCGTGTGTGGGAGTGCCCAGGCTAGTCTGAATTTCCCAGATAAGCCTTCACAGCTCAAGCGGCAGAGCAGGGAATCAAACCCGGTTTCCCCAGATTAGAGTGCACCTGCTCTTAACCACTGCGCCACTGCTGCCCTCTTAGTCTGACACTCTAACCCAGTGATCTTTAACATGGCGCCCGGGGACATGCAGACTCATGGTGAAACCATGTGCTGTACGTGCGTCAGGTGAACGCAACCTCCCAAAAATGTATGTGTTTCATTTTTTAAAAGCTCACTTGGATGTTCCAGCTGTGCAGGACACTAAGCTAGGAGCCTCTGGGGTCTGTCAGCTGTGCTTTCTGAAAGCAATTAAAATGATGGATTAGATAGGTACGGGGCTAGCGCTCCGTACCAGGGAGATAAATTCATCGGATTGTGAGGGGGCATGCAGGTTATATAAGCTTGCCAAGGGGGTTCGCTATGTAATCTGACCTCTTAACAGAAAAAAAAAATCCCAAACACACCCATAAAATGCTGAATAACCTTCCTCGGCTCTGACAGTGGAGGAGGTGTACAAAGCAGGGCCATAGATTTGGGGGATGTAGCAATAACTGTAATTGAGAGACACATCCTTATAGGAACATGGGAGGATGGGAGATTCATGGTGGAGTTTTTTGAGCATCCCTGCGGGGTAAGGGGAAACAGCCACAGGCAATGGTGTTTAGAGAGCATTTGAAGAAGATGGGGAAAGGACACATTTGTCTGGCAATAAAGACTACATTTCTTTTCACTGTGCTGCAATCCCTCGTACGATTGAACCTTCACTGGCATTTGAAACAGGACTACGGGAATACAACTTTTACTATGTGAGAAAAATTCGAGAAACTTATACAAGAAAGCATTTATTGGTGTTTTTATATACTTTGGATTATTGGAATGGATATGAATAATAGCCGCCATGTGTAACTGGAAATTTGTTTTTTATTTTTATACAATACTAGCGGTACTTGGCCACGCGTTGCTGTGGGTTATTGTGGTGAAATGGGAAAGGAACAGTAGCAGCAAATCAATTGCAGAGGCCAGCTGATGCGATGCTCATAAAGAAGCGATGCAGCCCTGATACTATCGCGATGTCATTTGATGTGTGGTAATGACCCCGCGCATTCCTTGGGGGGAATGGAAAGGCACCCCTCCCACACATCTAGGCTGGCTGGTCATGATCCTTTACCTGGGAATAAGTGTGGTTGGTGGCAATGGGTGTTGCTTCTGAGTAAACCCTCTGAGGGCGCGACTCAGCCATTCAAAATATGTCACAGTTGCTTTACCAAGCTTACTCCTGAGCAATGCGTGCCACAGAGGCAACCTGGTTTTCTGAACTGTAACTTCAGTATTCAGGGAATCTAGGCTGGCTGGCCCCACCCTCCCCTCCCTTACATGCCACCCCTCAGTCTCTCTCATCCCATCCCTCACTTCTCTTCCCTTGCATGCCACCCCTCCCCTCCCCCTCCCTCCCTTCCCTCTCCCTTTGCTAGGGTGGGTGGGTCATATCCAGATGCTGGGCCCCCTCCCTTGCATGCCATGCCTCACTCTTTCCCTTCCCTCACGTCTCTTCCCTTGCATGCCTCCCCATCCGTCCCTTCCCTCTCCCTCCCGCCAGCTATCTTTTTCACTCAATCTTGTTCAATATGGGTGTGGAATTATTATTTATTTACTATGTTCACTGCTCATATCTGGCCATCTGCATGAACATTCTAATGGGCATAGCAACCCCTCAGTCCACAGACATGCTGCATGAACATTCTAAGGGTGACAGTTGAACACAACCAGCTTCAGCGCCAGGAAAAAGATGTTTTACCTGGGCCAGGTGTGAAATTTCAGGTATGTGAACATCTAAAAACACTCTCGCCTGGCTGACTACAGTGGCTGGGAATTTTCAGAGGAGTTGGGCCAGCAGTTCCTGTGTTAGACCATCGTGAACAAACTCACGGTTTGCTTTTTATATATATAGATTATATGCAGAATGTGGTTTGTCTCCTTGGATCTAATGATGATGCAATTCAGGTATCTTTTTCTCGGTATTGTCAAAGGCATCATGGTTAGAATTAAAGAAGAGAACAAGAAGAGTTGGATTTATATCCCCCCTTTCTCTCCTGTAAGGAGACTCATAGGGGCTGACAATCTCCTTTCCCTTCTCCCTCCAACCCACAACAAACGCCCTGTGAGGTAGGTGGGGCTGAGAGAGCTCCGAAGAACTGTGACTAGCCCAAGGTCACCCAGCTGGTGTGTGTTGGAGTGCACAGGCAAATCCGAATTCCCCAGATAAGCCTCCGCAGCTCAAATGGCAGAGCGGAGAATCAAATATAGTTCCTCCAGATTAGAGTACACCTGTTCTTAACCTCTACACCACTGCTGCTCTGCTGTTGTGGGTTTTCTGGGCTGTGCAGCCATGGTCTGGTATTTTTTGCTCCTAATATTTTGCCCGCATCTACAGCTGGCATTTTTGGCGACCACGCAGAGAAACGCATCATAGCATGACATCCTACCTCTAAAGATGCAGGCGAAATATTGGGAGCAGAACTACCAAACCACGGCCGCACAGCCCAGAAAACCCACAACAGCCAGTCTCCCCCCCCCCACATTTTGTTAATTGTTATCTTAAAAATAGAATAAAAAGAAGGGGGATTATGAGCAGCTGAATACTGTAGGAAAGATAAGGTTCCAAAGAAGAAGTCATCTGTCCCCTGGTTGCAAACTGTCAGCAGAAAACGTAATGACAGAGTTTTTGCAACCACCAACACCGGGCAACACTGTAAAAAAATATGCAGGGGACAATTTAGGCAAAGTTTTGAATCGTATCTAGTATGACAATCTTTGGGCAAAACCTTTGCAAGAATCCACCAGGCGCTGGTATCAGAAAAGCACACACACTAAGGGTTCTGTGGAGCTATCTTCGCCCCAGTACACAGTCTATCGAAAAGGATCCTGTCTCTAGGGAATACAGTGACTTCCAAGAGAGGATCTGATGAGCGTATAATGCCATAGATCGCACCCTTCACAGGAGCCATTTTTTCCAGGGGAAGTGATCTCTGCCATCTGCAGATCCGTTGCCATTCAGGAAATTTGGTAACCTTGGTCAATTCCTCACTCACGATTAGATGCGCACTCGTCACACAAAATATCCAGATTTCCAGCAGAACTCCCCACTACACCAGCACCGAAAATACATTCACCCAGACTCTGTCGCTCCCCACCCCCTCAGTGCGCGTCTTTTCGGAACCTGGAAGAAAGTAAACCTTTTTGAAAAACATGTGCTGAACAAGGAGCGGTGGGGAAGCTCGGGGGGTGGTTCCAGATTCGAATTACCTGCCCTTGAGAGTGACATGGAGCCTCCCATCCAATCAGGAAGCAGTGGGCTGCGTAAATTTCCCAGTGCTGAGATCGACATCGATTCGAGGCAATGTGGAATAGTTTTGAGACAAGACTTAAGTTGCCTTTCCCCAAACCTTAAAACAGTGGTGTCTCTGTGGCACAATTCATTAAGCACTCAGCTAATGGCCAAGAGGTTAGTGGTTTGAGCCCAGCCAGGGACAAGGAAGCTGTTTTTATTTTATTTCATTTTATTTTAGCCCCTGAAACTGCTTGAGAAAGTCCAGTTCTTTGTGCGCCACACTTATGGTTTCACTTTTGGACACTTTTACTTTTCGGTAGTTGTGGGGAGGGAGTGAGGGAATGTGTTTGTGTATACCATGCATTCACTTAAAAACGTTCCCGCACATGCTCGCAGAGTCGTGGATCCGCTCCCACACAGGGTCGTTCTGCGCATGCTCGCGGAGACATGGATTCGTCCTTTTGAAAACAAAAAACATTCCTGCCCCAGCACAACGCAGCAGCCAATCAGGAGAGGCCCTGAGCGGATCACGCGTTTGATCCGCTGACAGTGGGGACTCCTGCGTGCCTGCTGCGTTTCTGGGGAGAAGGGGGCACAGGCTGTGGCGAGGACCATGAAACCGTGTTCAAAAGATCCCGAATCTATCCCAACGGGTTTGTATCTAGTTTCGTTTTTCAAGTGGGGAATCGGCCTGTATTTAGAGAGAAAACAGTTAGTGGGCTGGGGAGAATTTTGATTTTTGAGCATGTCACTTGCGAGTATAGTGAGCGTTGCTAAGATGAACACAACTGTGCTTTGACATAGGATTTCCTCGAGCTTTCTGCTTACCCCCACCCCTTCCCCCTTGCCTACTTTCTCTGTGGGCCTTTCCGCACATGCAGAATAATGCACTTTCTACCCACTTTCAATGCACTTTGCAGTTGTGCAGAATATCAAAATCCATCGGCATCAAAGAACCCAGCTTCGGCAAAGCCAGTTCTGGGGAACGTGGCTTTTGCTACGCATTTTATTAAAATGTTGACCCCCCCCCCTTTCCCCCAAGGAATGTGAGAAAGAGCTAGTTCGGAGCAGAGGCGCCCCAAGGTTGGCAATAGACAGAGATAAAGCCCCCTGGCATCCTACCCCTGCAGAACAACGGACACAACCCTGTTTCCCACGAGACCAAAGTGTCAGGAGAAAGTCTAGTTATCTACTTGGCGTGTGAAGCTATAAAGCAAAAGAATGTCCCAGAATAGCAATGATAACAAATAGCAGTCTGGTTACATATATCTTGCAGCAGTTACACTGGGTTAGGAATGCATCTCAATCACTGGATACAACCCCCTGATGGAAGGTGGATTGGAAGTGCATTATTCTGCATGTGCGGAAGAGGCCTCTGTCTTTCGGCCACCCAGTCCCAGCTCCTACAAGTGGGAACTCTCTCTTCCTTGCTTCCCGCTTTCAAAAACAAGGAGAACCCATTGATACTTCAGCCAATTTCACAGGTCATAAAGTTCGACAGGATGAGCCAGAGAAAGCGGCTGAGTTGGAAGCTGTTGTGTTGAAGCAGCTGACTGGTGAGAAGAAGGAAGAAACACAGGAGGCAGAAAACCTAGGAACGGTTTGTTCTCAAAGCACCTTTCTTACAATGAATTGGGGGTTTTTAGTGGGGGGGGGAAGAAACTGAAGGTGGGCTCTGAATTCTGCATTGAAGCTGGGAAGCTTGTCTCTCTTTCTTCCATTGAGAAGACCCCACCAAGTAGATTGGGAGGAGGCTCTCCAAGAAACACAAGAGTCTTTTCTGTAATGATCTAAGGCAGCCATTCTCAACCAGGGTTCCGTGGTACCCTGGGGTGCCGTGAGCATGTCCCAAGGGTACCGCGGCAACACTACCGCCCCCCCCCCCCTCATTTTTGTGGTGTCTCCCACCGGAGCCAGCAAGGACATGGAGCTGGCCCATGGGGCAAGGCCTGCCACAAGGTCAGCAGCCCGCCCCCCCAGTGCTTCCCTTCACCCTGGGAGGGGAAGGTGGGGGGTGATATTGGCCAACAAAGAAACAGGGGGGCAATGGGAGGGAGACAGGTGGAGGGGAATTAGCTTGACAGGCAAGGTACCGATGGAAATATGAAGAGTGAGGTCAAGGGTACCCTGACCTCGAAAAGGTTGGGAAACACTGGTCTAAGGACTTGGCTGGAGCAACCAAATGGCACAGGATGCTGTGAGAACTTTTGATTCCTCCGTGGGCTGGACAATGCAAATAAGCCAATAAACACTAGAAAAGGGAAGACGCTGCAGGACCTGGTTGCAAATGTGTGGGTGTTCCGTGTTTCGGGTACTAGATGTCAGAAGCGCTGTCGGCGAAGGCATCCAATGACAGTGTCTCGGAAATGGAACGCTCCCCTCCAAAGCAAAATAAGATGGCCTCACCCCACAGAACTGGGGTTGGTTTTGATGGGCACAACAGGGTGTGTGTGCCTTGTGTGCCCATGCGGCTTCTCCATCTCATTCTAGGTCTTCCACCTGTGGCCTTCTGCTTTTCTGAGCATTCCAGTGCCAGCCTATAGTGCTGGTGATAACAAATGAAGCTTCAGTCCTGAGTACCTGAGAGAGCACATCTGCCTGTGAGACTGTGGTAAAGAGCGGGTAACAAATGTAACTAGAAATAGAAATCTATTCCTGCACTGAGATCAGAGGGCAAGGCCCGCCTCAGAGGCGTAGCGAGGGGGAAAAGCACCCAATGCACCGGTGCATCCTCCGCCCCCACCCCACCCCAGAACGCTCCTGCCCCGCCACACCCCCACAGGGGTGTGTGCTCGGTGCGTCATGCACCCCCTTTTCCCCTTGGAGCTACGCCTCTGGCCCACCTGGTTGTCCCGCCCCTTCAAAGGTGGGGGCTACCTGCAGGGCCTTAGAACTTTAAAGCAAGAGCCGGTATGGTTTAGTGGTTAAGAGTAGGTGCACTCTAATCTGAAGGAACCGGGTTTGATTCCCCGCTCTGCCACGTGAGCTGTGGAGGCTGATCTGGGGAATTCAGATTAGCCTGTGCACTCCAACACACGCCAGCTGGGTGACCTTGGGCTGGTCACAGCTCTTCGGCGTTCTCTCTCAGCCCCACCTACCTCACAGGGTGTTTATTGTGAGGGGGGGAAGGGAAAGGAGTTTGTAAGCCTCTTTGAGTCTCCTACAGCAGAGAAAGGGGGGATATAAAACCAACTCTTCTTCTTCGAAGCCAGCAATCTTGACTGCCAGGTGTAATGAGATTTGTGCTTTTAAGGATTACTTGATGGGTAGAGTTGAGAGAACGAGGCCTGGGAGAGTTCTCTTTGGAAAAGCACTGTGGCAGGAGTGAGTGCCTCCTCACGTGTAAACAGAGAAAAGTGAGGAGAGCCCACTATGGAGAAAAGAACCTCAAGGTAAACCTTCCATAAGAGGCCAAGGTCTTCCCTGTCTGAACAACGGAGCGACCAGAGATGCGGCTTGTCAGTGGGGGCACCTCAGGTACCAAACCTCTTTTTCCCTCCGGGGTGTGCTCAACACCTGCCCCATTCTCTCTTAGGCGCCAAGGCTAAAACAGTTCATTTTACCCAGGTCCTTAACTAGCAGTTTTAATCATTAAAAACTGACTCCACCGTCAAAACATAGCCAGAGATCAATTATACGAGGATCATCTCAGGCCGTTAAATATTATATCTAACAAATGACTTTTTAACGGTTTGTCGATGTTAAGGATTTTATGCTGTTGCTGTGGTCTCTTCTCACATTTTTCTTGCGTGAGTCCCCTCAAAAAGGTCAGCAGAGAGGCAGTATATAGGTTTTCGGAACAAGTATTCCTTTGAAAGCCCTTTGTAGTTTGAATCATCCATTGGCCCCCACTTTGTTCAATATATTCCTTAGTGATCTAGTGCCAACCCTCCAGAAGGCCAATGGGCATGTTCCCAAACTAAGCACTAAACACGTGCCCGCGTTACTGTATGCTGACGACACTGTTCTTCTTTCCCACACTAAAGTTGGTCTCACTCGTCTCTTAAATTGCTGTGCTGAATATTGTAAGAGGAACGAACTGGTAATTAACTATGAAAAAACCAAAATATTGGTCTTCGCTAGAAGACCCCCTAGTCATACATGGACCATCAATAACAGACCCATAGAACAAGTTAACCAGTTCAAATATTTGGGCATAACTCTTACTAGCAACCTGTAATTGGGCGAGTACACTTATGGGAAATTAGCACTTTCAAAGCTTGCAGCTAACAACAGGGTGCCCTAGCAATTCCAGGCATTTCTTTTTCACTGCTTGGAGGCCACCAGTATATACCATCCGAACATTGGAGAGGGAGTGTTCCGAATGCTAAAAATCGCGACTTCTCAAGCTCCTCTATGGAGCACCCTATTTGAATCAGGGCTATAAGCAAAAATATAAACACGAAAGCCCAGTCCCGTTTCTTCCACAAAATTATGGAAGCTTACCAAATTGTTAGCTTCATATGCAGCCCTATAATGTTTTAGAGACTTCGGAGCCAAAATATCATATGCCACTGATAGCCCTGGCTGAGAACTTGTCAGATACTGGCTCACGTATCCACTATTTGCAGGATCACTCCAGTTTATTTACACCTCATGCTTTCCGACTATGCCAAGATTTCTAGGTGGCTGGAAACTAGTTGAGGGAAAAAAATCAACACTCTTGGCTTTTTTTCATTGAGGAGTCGTTCAAGTTGAGTCCCTCTTTCCCTATCAAGAGAGCATATAGCTGCTTGAAAACTAAGCTATTAGAACAAGAGTATCGGGATATGATTAACAGCTGCTTGAGGAAACGTGTTCCCCCCCTGACCCTGCTTATTCCAATTGAACAAAGGGACACATGGCCAATTATTTACAGTGGATCCACCATAGCCCTCAGAATTAAGAGAGCTTTAACACTGGCCAGATTCAATCTAAGTGCCTTCTATGCTGCTCTATGGCAGATATCAACAAATTGATAAAACAGAGGAGGCTATGTCCAATGCACAGTATGGGTCAGGTGGAGACACTTTCGATCATCTCTCCCTCTTTCATTGTGTAAGGTTTGCAAAAAAAAAATCAGGAGAATGTCACTTAATCTGCACTTATCCCATTTCTGTATAACAAAATCTAACTGATGCTCTTAAGATACCTATGCTTTTTTTGAACAACATGGATCCCACAGTGTGTGAGAATGTAGCAAAAATTTCTGCTAACAATAATAGGCGTAAGTCCTAGATGAATACTCAACCAATCAATCTATGTATTTGCTTGATACATATAGCCAGCAGTAATTTTTCTAGCTTCTGTCAGTATCCGATGACGTTTAAGTGAGTTAACTTAGCTGAAGGAATGTCCTATAGTTACAGAAGGACCATGTATATATTTTAGTATTTAGTATTTTAGTACCAGTGTCTATAATTGTGAGCAATAATGGGCAAATTTTGTATGCTGATTTTGTATGTTTATTTTATGCCAATAAAGGCTTGTGACTGACTGAATCATCCATTTTACTTCATTTATAACCCCATCTCCCTTGGGGACTTAGAGCAGCTTACAAAATTCTCCCCTCTTCCATTTTTATCCTCACACTAACCTTGTGAAGTAGGCCTGGCACACAACATGTGACTGGCCCAAGGTCTCCCGGGAAGCTTCCGGGCCACAGCAGGTCTCTCAGATCTTAGTATTACCCTCTAACCGCTACACCTCACTGCCAACCTTAGCTCTTCAGCACTGTTTGCTGAGGGAGAAATGGTATTAATCTGGTAAAGCACCAGCAAATGGATACAAAGCACCCTGGGCCCCATGCCCACAACAGCGAATGTCTGAAGACGTGAGCGTGACTCGCCACAGCTCAGATGGAAATAAATCTTTCTAGCCAGCGCGGTGTAGGGGTTAAGAGCAGTGGACTCTAATCTGGAGAACTGGGTTTATTTTCCTTGCTCTTCCACATGAAGCCTGCTGGGTGACCTTGGCCCAGTCACAGTTCTTTCAGGTTTCTCTGAGCCCACCTGCCTCACAAGGGGTTTGTTGGGGTAGAGGAAAGGAAGGTGATTGTAAGCTGCTCTGAGGCCCTTTCCGCACCTGCAAAATGAGGCACTTTCAATCCACTTTGCAGCTTGATTTTACAGTGCGAAATGGCAAAATCCACTTGCAAACAATTGTGGAAGTGAATTGAAAGTGCATTTATTTTGCATGTGCGGAAGGGGCCTGAGTCTCCTTAGAGGAGGAGGAGGAGGAGGAGGAGGAGGAGGAGGAGGAGGAGTTTGGATTTATATCCCCCCTTTCTCTCCTGCAGGAGACTCAAAGAGGCTTACAATCTCCTTGCCCTTCCCCCCTCACAACAAACACGCTGTGAGGTGGGTGGGGCTGAGAGAGCTCCGAGAAGCTGTGACTAGCCCAAGGTCACCCAGCTGCCGTGTGTTGGAGTGCACAGGCTAATCTGAATTCCCCAGATAAGCCTCCACAGCTTAGGCGGCAGAGCGGAGAATCAAACCCGGTTCCTCCAGATTAGATACACAAGCTCTAAACCTTGTTATTATTATTATTTCTTCTCCTTCTCCTTCTCCTTCTCCTTCTCCTTCTCCTCCTCCTCCTCCTCCTCCTCCTCCTCCTCCTCCTCTTTAAAGTGCCCCTGGGCTTGTTATCTCTTCTGTGAGCTCCTTTCCATTTTCACTTCAAGGGCAGAAGCGATTCCCATGTTCACCTAACAGGAATCTTTGTCTGCTTCTTCTCCAATGACCCCCAGAGCGGATGGGTGTGTGATGCAGTGGAGGAGTGGGAGGGGGCGGGGGAGACACTTATCTAATCACAGAAACCAGACGCTTAACTTGCTCCACGGAAAGCAGACTGCCTGAGATGGTCCATCAGTGAGATCATTAACCCAAAGTGCAGCGCAAGATGAGGCAACTGCATGAAAACCTCTCTCTCTCTCCCTCCCTCTTTCTTTAACAAGTTGCTATTGATGCCATGATTGAACAAACCCCATTATATCTGCCAAGTAAACACTCTGATATGAAGTCTGAACCTTTGGGCTGAAAAATGGCAGGATATTAAGTCTAATAAAATAAGTAATGAGGGGAGCAGGTATATGAAGAAGAAGAGTTGGATTTATATCCCCCCTTTCTCTCCTGTAAGGAGACTCAAAGGGGCTTACAAACTCCTTTCCCTTCCCCACCCCACAACAAACACCTTGTGAGGTAGGTGGTGCTGAGAGAGCTCCGAAGAACTGTGACTAGCCCAAAGGGTCCTGGCCCAGCTGAGTGTTGTGTTGTGTAGTGCACAGGCTAATCTGAATTCCCCAGATCAGCCTCCACAGTTCAAGCGGCAGAGCGGGGAATCAAACCCGGTTCCTCCAGATTAGAGCGCACCTGCTCTTAACCACTACGCCACTGCTGTCAGCGTCTGTCTAGAACAGGGGTAGGGAACCTGCGGCTCTCCAGATGTTCAGCAACTACAATTCCCATCAGCCTCTGTCCAGGCATGGCACAATTGTTGGCAGCCATTGCTGGTAAAACTGATAGGAATGCCAACAATTCCTAATTTTATCTGGAGAAACTGCAGAGTTCCTAGTCTAAAAACTGCAGCTATTTCTGCTCAAGGAGGACCAGACTGGTAGATTCCTTGCACTTTTGTATGTATTTTCTTTGCCACGGTTATAAATGAACCCGTTTTCCTTTTTCCCATTTGCAAATATGCCGTCAACACGCTCAGGAAGCGATTTGAGCCAGTGATAGCAATTCGGGTTGTTTCCGTGCCTTCACATATATCTATATATATGGCAGGCAGAAACGGTCCCTCACAGCCAGGCTGAGTTTCCCGTGATCTGATTGGCTGTTCTTTGCCACTGGGGGGTTGATGGACGTATCCGGGGCTATTTCGGACTGGAAACTATTCCCCATCGGCTGACCTTACAGCCATTAATAAAATATGATGATAATGAACCCAGGAGCCAGTCCACCTCACGCATGCGCAGCCTTGGACTGCGATGGAGTGAAACTTGTGTAGCTTCGCATGTTCAACACATAAAAGTTTTAAAAAGAGAGAAACTTGCCTGCAGTGGCCGGGCAATAATGAATGTGTTACTGTAGATCAGGGGTAGCCAACCTATGGCGCTCCAGATGTTAATGGACTACAATTCCCATCAGCCAATTGACCATGCTGGCAGGGGCTGATGGGCATTGTAGTCCATGAACATCTGGAGCGCCATAGGTTGACCACACCTGCTGTAGATCTATGAGTGAAACGGTGGTCATACTCGCTGCCATGGATATGGGGGACTTGTAAAATGGTAGGCGGTTAGAAAACCAGCTGACAACGTACTGGGCGAACTGCACAAAATGGCGGGCGGGCAGAATCTCCCCGAAATGGCAGATGGTGGCAGAAATGCAAGTAAAAGGATGAAAAGGGGGAAGGGAGGGCAGGAATCGGCTGGTGGGCAGGAAAACTGAAGCAGTGCCTGACTGTTGTGATCGCGCAGGAGCATCTCCAGCCCTGGTTTTTGCAAAAAGATCACTGGTTTTGCCATTTTTAAAAAACCCAGGTGGAGAGGAATAGAACAGGCTGAAGTCGCTTCGGGGGAGGGAGCTGTGTGAAATTCTTTTCCAAGATACTATTGATAAAGTCCCAGAGACGTTATATTTGTGTTGTGCAGAATCCACCTCTGTGGGGAGGGTGACAAGTCCCCTCCCATTCGGAAAACATAAAGCCCAAATCGGCCTCCGAGATCAGGAGTTCAGTGCTATACTAAGCACTGATACTCCTTCAAGACCGCTGAAACCCAGATGCGATAGAAGGGCGTAGTTCTGCTGCCATGTGAGTGAGCAACCCGACTGCCCTGCTAGTGGGGTAATCAAAGCCCAGGCTAAAAGAACAGAAGGGGGACACTTGCATGCCACCCGGTAAACATCAAGGTGCAAGGATTTGATCCGGGGTTCTGGTGTTTACAAAAACCTAGAGTTGAAAAACCGGGCTTTTATGGTCATCTGCTGGGCCTAACTTCCTTTTAAAGAACTTAGCGGAATTCCGAGATTACTCAGAGCAACATCTGCTTCCCTCCTCGGAGCTGTCCCAGGTTCTGAAGGACCTGGTCCTGACCAGCTTGCTTGGAAGCGCACTCACCGCTGCTGGGTCTCCGTTTCTATGCTGAGTCTGCACCAGATCTACAGCCCATCCTCACTTCTGGTATTAGTGCCAAGAGTGAAGCAATAGGGCTACCTTGCAGGGCGGATGTGCAGCAGTCATTCTGCAGAGATTCAGACCCTCCACGCTCCCCAAGGACTGACCTCAGCCACTTCAAAAGTTTTGTTTTCGACTCACTTCTCCTTGTTATGCAATTTCAGTCGGGATAATTTCGCTTAATAGTTTTCCGTTGCTGGTTGATAGCACATGGTTACCTAGAAACCATCGGGCTCAGCGTGGCACCGAGCCACGGAGAAGCCAAACAAAGGATTCTATGGAAACGGAAATGTCTCTTCCCACCCCCACTGGCTGTCTTCTGGGTTCTTCTTTCAGTTGACGGATAATGAAAACTCAAATACGGAGAGAGGGGAATGCAGCACGAGAATCGCTCGTGACCTTGACAATTAACTAACCCAGGTTTGACTAAGTATGGGGGGAAAACCTCTCCCTTCAATTTTTTTTTCTTCCTATGAAGGGGAACGTTGAAAAGCTGGCAGAGATTGCCAGATGCCACAGAATCCCCGAGTCCCAGGCACAATCAAACGGTTCATGAAAATGAAGGTGTTTATATATATATATCGAAGGCAAACCTGAGGAAACCGCCCGTCATCTGTACCCATTTATCATATCTATTGAAGTCTCCCGTCTGTTTTGTTCTTCTGTCCCAAATTGCCTCTACCATGGAATCAGAAGATGGTATATCTGGAAACCCATTTTCGAATCCCCATTCTGACCGTGAGCCAGTCACATAATTTAAGAGTAACCTACCTCGCAGGACTGTAGGTGAGGAAAAAGCGAGAAGAGGGAAACCACGTCAGTCAAATGGAGCTAACAGCAGCGTATGAGCAAATGAACTGAGCCAAGACAATTTTCAGATGTCAACCAGGCAATCACACACCTTCAAACCATACCCTGGGATTATTTTTTCACACCACCATGTACAAAATGCCCAGCAAGACTTGAGACCAGAGTGACCAGCTCATGTCAGGCCCATGCGCATTTCAGCCAATACTGGTTTCTCCGCATGTCGCATTTTGTGCTTGCGAATGCGGCTTCTGCTCACAGTTACACAGCGGCACTGGCTTTGTAGTCATAAAGCTGTCAGATAAATGGGCTTTTGCCAATATAGCTGATAGTTTTGGCACGCAATTGAACCAACTGTGAATGGATTTGTAGCAAATCTCATGGAAATTCCAAGCTTAGAACCCTCGTTTTCACATGCTAGCATCTTCATCTGAGGGAGCAGCCACCTGTTTGATTATCCCACCAGCATGCTGAAATGCTAGAAACTGATGCATCACATCTTATTCTTTCTTTTAGTTTTAGGTGGCTACCGAGATGCCTGTTCATCATTGGCGTCTTATCCAGTTCTGCAGGGCCAGTAAGACTGGGGCCCCTTCCGCACATGCAGAAGAACGCACTTTCAATCCACTTTCACAATTGTTTGCAAGTGGATTTTGCTATTCTGCACAGTAAAATCCAGCTGCAAAGTGCACTGAACGTGGCTTGAAAGTGCATTATTCTGCATGTGCAGAAAGGGCCTAGGACAGTGATAGCGAACCTTTTTGAGACCGAGTGCCCAAATTGCAACTCAAACCCCACTTATTTATCGCAAAGTGCCAACCCGGCAATTTAACCTGAATGCTGAGGTTTTAGTTTAGAAAAACTGTTGGCTTCCTCCGCCCTACCCGCTTGAGGAGGGGCCAGCCTGCTCTAGCCTCCAGCAAGTCCCGCACGCACCGCTCTGTGCCTCTATAGTATCTCTGCCTCCTCTGCGCGTCCCCACCCTCAGGCAGCAGCCACCTGGAGCACGGGTACCAGGCCCGCCAGCCGAGTCCTCCCTATTCACTACAGTGCGCACACGTTGTGCTCAGTGGCCCAGGTCAGTCTAGATGTGTGTGTGTGTGGGGGGTGATTTTCCGCCCCCCACATGATGAACTCTGTGTGCGTGTGCCCACAGAGAGGCCTCCAGGTGCCACCTCTGGCACCCGTGCCATAGGTTCGCCATCACTGGCCTAGGAAATACCAGCAATTGCCCTGCCACCAGGTACTGACAGATGAAACCATGCAGACCTTAGGGGTAAGACCAGCATAATCCCCCCGCCCCCCAGACAATACTCTCCATATTTCTCCCCTTTTCTCTCCCCACAAGACAAACTTTGTTAGGGAAATGGAGGGGATAGTGGGAATCTCCCCCAGCTACGCCAAAATTCTCAGTTCTCCCAAAGTCTGTCAAAAGCTGAATGACTGTTTTGGGTTCTTCAAGAAAGGCCGGGGAACTGAGTCGGTTACGAGACAAGGAGCTCAGCCCGTCACTGCTTTGAACAGTAACTGAAAAGGCAAAAAGGCCATCAGTTCATTAATCAACCTGTCAAAGCTCCCGTTCTAGAACCAGCAAATACGCCCTCCTCCGTCACCCCTGCCGTTTCCAACCAAAGACAGAAGGGGAACACTCGAAAGGAATGTGCTCCACCTTACTGGGCACTTAAATGGTTATTAAAAGCAATGACTTCACCTGCCATAAGAGCTTCAGGGTAAATCATGCAGCCATAAACCACAGTACCAATAAATTTGACGCCATCAGGGCTATAACAACCGGAGTTACGGTTAGGCGCTGCTTCAACCCTGTGCCAAAAACTGCTCTAAAGCAGTGGCATAGGAGGTTAAGAGCTCGTGTATCTAATCTGGAGGAACTGGGTTTGATTCCCAGCTCTGCCGCCTGAGCTGTGCAGGCTTATCTGGGGAATTCAGATTAGCCTGTGCACTCCCACACATGCCAGCTGAGTGACCTTGGGCTAGTCACAGCTTCTCGGAGCTCTCTCAGCCCCACTTACGTCACAGGGTGTTTGTTGTGAGGGGGGAAGGGCAAGGAGATTGTAAGCCCCTTTGAGTCTCCTTGCAAGAGAGAAAGGGGGGATATAAATCCAAACTCTTCTTCTTCTTCTGATGTTCATGGGTAGGTAGCCCTCTTTGGGGTACTCCCCATGACTTACAATGTCAAGGGCAGGAGTATCATCCCGAAAGAGTTATCCAAAGAAGTGATCTTTTGCAAAGCGCAGAAGAAATGTCTGACCAGTTGTCACGGTAGAAAACGTCACCTGCAGGGACAGGGTCTTCCAGGGAAAGAGAAATGGGCTCCAGACCATGTGCAGAGTGGCCCGGCATGGCAAAAACATAGACAAGATGGGCTGGGATCAGGGGGAGGGCATGGACGGGTGTAGGAAGAGAAACATATTGAGACTTCTGCATAGAAGGAAAACCTCTCGAGCCAGTGTGGCGTAGTGGTCAGATTGGCGGGCGAGAGGCCTGGGCAACTCCCACCTCTGCCCTGGAATCTCACTGGGTGACCCTGGGCCTGTCACAAAGTCTCAACCTGGCACACTTGCAGGGTTGTTGTGAAAAATGCAGGAGGGGGAAACAAAGCTCGAAGCTGCAATGAATCTCAACAGACAGAGAAAAGCAGACCTCAGTTTCCACTACCGTGGTAAAGGACGCCAATCCATCTCACATTCCAGTTTAAAGAGTTGCGGGCTGAACACACACAATGCTGTTTTCTGTATGGAAATGTGACCAGTTGCATTATCCTAAAATCCTACCGCCGAGAAAACTGTTTTACTTTCTCATTGCCTGCCAGAAGGAACCAGGCCTTTGGACTTTCGAATGGCTTGAACCACCAAAATTTAAATTGCAGAGGTGAATCTTGGACAAACCCTTCAGGGGAAGGGGGCGGCTAGGGTTTCTTATGCCAGGTAAAGAGTCCAACCTCATGTGAGGAGTTGCTGGGATTGGGGGTCGGGTTGCCAAACCTCCTGGAATTATTACTGATCTCAGGATGTCAAAGATCAGTTTCCCTGGAGAAAATGGCTGCTTTGGAGGGTGGACTCTAAACTTTATAACATCATGGTCCTCCACACCATTCTAGGAATTTCCCCAATCTCTATGGTAAAGATCATAGAGATTGGGAAAACTGGGGAAATTTCCCAACCCTTGTACTCTGGATTGAAGAGGGATTTTCTGTGTAGGAAACAGCTGCCCTGTATTAAATGTTTTACTCGCAAGTTACTTGAAAAAATTATTAAGGTTTGGGGTCTAGACTACTGTGTATAGCAGTGGTGGCGAACCTATAGCATGGATGCCAGAGATGGCACTCAGAGCCCTTTCTGTGGGCATGCGTGCACAGAGTTCGTCATGTGTGTCGGGATGGAAAATCACCCCCCACACACACACACACACACATCTAGGCTGGCCTGGGCCCGATCCTTTACCTGGGAGTAAGCTTGGTTGCTGGCAATGGGGCTTGCTTCTGAGTAAACCCTCCTAGGGTCGTGATTCACCCATTCGAAGCACTGCACGGTTGCTTCGCCAAGCTTACTCCAGAGCAATGCGTGCCTCAGAGGCAACTGTTTTTTCTAAACTAAAACCTCAGTATTCAGGTTAAATTGCCGTGTTGGCACTTTGCGATAAATAAGTGGGTTTTGGGTTGCAATTTGGGTTGCAATTTTGGGTTGCAATTTGGGAACCTAATATCTCGAAAAGGTTCGCCATCACTGGTGTATAGCTTGCTAAAGGTAGGACCCACCTACGCAATTTTTGGACTGTTTAATGTTTGTTTAGTGTTAAAACCTAGGCTTTGTTTCAGTGGGGTTTTACAGACTTCTGGTTGCTCCTGCGACCCCAATTCCTCTCGCACCATTTATTCAAAATCCCATCCGGCCGATTGGATCGATTCACCCTGTGCAGTCCGCCTTGAGACCCAGTCGGAAAGGAGTGGTCAAAAATAATGTAAATAAATAAATAAGCCCAGAGTTGGCAACCCTTGCTTGGGAAACAGGTGAAGTACAGGGAGTGAAAAGGCCCAACTGCAAAACAAAGGCAGTGGGATTTCTCCTCTGCCTGAGCCACCGATGAAGAAAGAGCGCTGAATCTTGGGAGGAAGATAACAGGGGAATGCATGGCTCCTGCCAAGCTGCGGAGTTGCAAATTAGACGGCTGCTCGGCCGGGAGCCTCCGCAGTCGCCTGGAGACTTTTGAAGAGGTCGTGCTTCTATCATCTGGATCCATCTGAGCACACGCGGGTGGCCGTGAGTCATCCGGATTCCCTGCATCTCTTTGACGGCATCGGCAGGCGGCATCGCCATAATAGTGCGCCCGAAGACTTTAATGATACTGCCAGCTCTGAGCCAGTGTGGAGCCCGGGTTAGACTGGTAGACTGGGGCCTGGGAGTCTCAGGTTCAAATCCCCCACGCTGCCACTGAAGCTTGCCGGGTGAGCTTCCACAAGGCACACCCTCTGGCCTCCATGTAAGGACACTTTTGGGGTTTCCCCATCAGGGAGGCAGCCTAGGGCATATGTGACATTACATCCCATCCAGATATTGAGAGAAGAAGAAGAAGAGAAGAGTTTTGGATTTCTATCCCCCCTTTCTCTCCTGCAGGAGACTCAAAGGGGCTTACAATCTCCTTGCCCTTCCCCCCCCCCACAACAAACACCCTGTGAGGTAGGTGGGGCTGAGAGAGCTCCGAGAAGCTGTGACTAGCCCAAGGTCACCCAGCTGGCATGTGTGGGAATGTACAGGCTAATCTGAATTCCCCAGATAAGCCTCCACAGCTCAGGCGGCAGAGTTGGGAATCAAACCCGGTTCCTCCAGATTAGATACACGAGCTCTTAACCTCCTACGCCACTGCTGCTCCTACGCCACTGCTGACCACCCCAATTGCCCAGTGTTTGGTGGGTTTGTGTTGGGTACGCAGTCTAAAACTTAAAAGCTCCGTAGCTGTAGAGATGAAATCTCATGGACAGGATGCTCTCAAAACCCCAGAAAAGGACTCCCTGAGCCTACAGTGGTACAATAAGATTCTCCTTCCCGCCCAGTGGCCGCCCTCTTGAAACTGAGAAGCGAGAGGAAAAAAATGCCTGGAAGATCCCCTCGACAGTGCTGCGTGAGGAATTTCCCCATGTCTCTATGGTTTTTCCTAGAGTGACATCCCCTGGGGATGATGACACATTCTCCCCAAATCTTGCCCCCCTCTCCGGCACCACCCTCAAAATCTCCGGGCATTTACTGAGGCAACCGTATGTAAAACGATATTTTTTCATCCGGCAGTGCCCTCGAGGCAGCCATTTTGGGATGTTGCCCACCTCTCTCCCTCAAAATCTCCAAAGGGGGGGTATATCTAGTATATAATTGAAATGATTTTTTTATCAAACATACTTCTGACTTCTGCAAGAACTATCACGAAGCGGAGTCTTAGCCTCAACCATTGGTGTGGCACATGTCTCTTGTTTCCCTCACAGAAACAAAATGGCTGCCATGCCTTGCCAGAGAGGAAGGTTATTTTGCTGTACCATGTCAAATGATGAGAACTGAGACAGGGGAAGGAAATGTAGGTAAGGGGGGGTTAGGAATGGACCAGAATAATCCATCTTTCCTCAGCAGTCAAATGCAAGCAACCCTGTTGGTGGGTATAATCTGATCAGTGGCCCCCTTCCACACATGTAGAATAATTCACTTTTAATAATCCACTTTCACAGTTGCTTGCAAACGGATGTTGCTATCCCGCATAGTAAAATCCAGCTGCCAAGTGCACTGAAAGTGGATTGAAAGTGCATTATTCTGCATGTGCAGAAGTGGCCAGTGAGTTTCTTTGTTACCGAAAATTTGCACAGAAGTTTGGAAAGCAAATTCCTTTCTAGGGTGGCCGGATCCCTTCAGGAGGCAGATTTGCCACAGACGGCGACTAAAAGCTTCATCGGCTACTGAGCACCGAAGGTCTGTGTTCTGACAGTCCTATCAGCCACGGGGAGTTTTCTGGAGGAAATGACAGACAAATCCCAGAAAGTCCCAGACATTTATCGGCTGCACCGCAGAGACGCTTAAGGCGTTCCTGGCGTTCCTTCAACCTCTTCTCCCCAAAGCGGAACCGACTGGACGCGCTCCTTATCTTGGCAGCTCTGTTCGATGCAAGCACGAGCAAATGAAACCAGAAACCCCAAAAGAGTAAGACAGGGACCGCGGTCCGAAGCTCCCCAGGAGCAAATGCAGCTATTTTTACACCAAGGGGTTGACCCAAGGGAAATCTGTTTTGGAAGCCTCGACCCCCTGTGCGTTCGGGTTGCACCTGTTTCTCGAGAGAGCTGCTATGCCAAGAAGGGAGGACACGTGGAGGAAATTTCATCTCACTCTTGACAAGCCCAGACAGGAAAAATTTCCAAGCGTGTGTCATGACCTTATGTTGCATCAGCCCGCCTATAGTCCATATTTTAACGTAATGCTCGTATGCGAAGTCATGAGCCCCCCAAAAAGGAGACGTTTGCAAACAACCTAATATCGAAAATTCATGGATCAAAATTCAACACAAAATTACGTTTACAGTTTTAGGGCGCCGAGACCCAGCCACTTCTGGGAAGGAGACGGGGCGTGGCTGGGCCTTGGTGTGATGCGTACACGCCACCGGGGCAGGCCTTAGCCTGGGCAGCATGCGCGTGTCGCACCGAGGCCCAGCCATGCCCCTTCTTCTTCCTGGAAGTGTGAGGAGTAATTTTTCCACCCCCCACATGACTCCCATGGGGGCGCCCCGGGGCAATTGTTCCCAGCTGTCCCCATGGTGTCTACGCCTATGCTTATGGACCACTGAAGTCCCTTCCCTCCCCAAACCTCACCCTCCACCCAGTGGTGGAATCCAAAAATTTTAGTAACAGGTTCCCATGGTGGTGGGATTCAAACTGTGGCGTGGCGCCAATGGGGCTGGGCGGGGCACGACGGGGGCATGGCCAGGCATTCTGGGGGTGGGGCATTCCTGGGCGGGGCTGTGGCAAGGACGCAGCTGCTGCGCTGGTCCTTGGGCGGGAAACGAATGCACGCAGGCGCAGGCTGCCACGCACGCCGGTGCACCTCCTGCTAGACTGCTTCAAGTTCTGCGCACTACTGCTGAGAGGAGGGGCGTAACTAAGGCAAAAATCACGTGGCAAAATCGCCAATTAGTAACCCCCTCTCGGCACGCACAAATAATTAGTAACCTACTCTCGGGAACCTGTGAGAACCTGCTGGATCCCACCTCTGCCTCCACCCACAAATCACTAGAGATTTTCCAGCCCAGAGCTGGCACCCCTAGCCAGCATGGAAAACATCATTTAAAAAGGAGGAAATTGTTGCACCCAAGTTCTACAGTTGTGATCTTCTCACTCTGGGTCTGAACGAACATGCTTACGGGAAGATTCTCACCCATGCCATCTCATACCCCAATAAATGTTAGCCTTCAAGATGACATAGGACTCCCTTTTTTGTTACAAGAAGCAAACAGAGGGGTAAAACTTTTCCAGGAATCTACTACTTCAGGTAGTAAGATAAGTCACTGCCTGTCTGATTAGTCCCTGACAATGCAGAAAATCCCCGCATGCAGAAAGCTAGAACATCAGGAAAAAGACAGAAGTCCATTTGGGGTTTACTCGTCAATGGTTGCACAAGAGGCCAACATGCGGCTGGCAAAACTTTCCCGTATTGCTTCATCCGCGTGCAGGGAAAAGTTGACCAGTCGGATTTATCCCTGTCACGGAGCTGTTAAAACATAAATTAAGGTGACAGGAGTCGTTGGAGGAACTCTTTTTCCACTCATGCCCTGGAACGGCTGAAAACATCAGTCACTGTTAAAGGTGAGGGAATAATCAGCGAGAGATGCCGTTAATGTCATATCGAAAGCCATGCACCCGATGCTGCCATGGTCGGGATGAAGGATGACTTAACAGCCGGCGACGTTGAAAAGGAACGTGTACCTTTTTAAACATGAAAGCTGCCACTACCTATTTTAACAGTTTCTCCTGGTCTTTGCAAATTGTCTCAGCTGAGTAATCTTGCCAGTCATGGAATATTAAAAAGGTGTCATAGCTGAAGAATGCATACTAACAAGGAAAGGGGAAAAATGAAAGAGGAGGCAGCAAAACGAGAAGGTGTGAAAAGAGAAAGAAAAATAGCGCGAAATTGACCTGTAAGTGAGAATCGCCTGCTGTTCGGGGCAGTTTGTACCAGTTCAGAGGGTGAACACAAAGGCCCTTTCTGCACATGCAGAATAATGCAACTTCAATCCACTTTCAATGCACTTTGCAGCTGGATTTTACTCCATGGAATAGCAAAATCCACTTGCAAACAATTGTGAAAGTGGATTGAAAGTGCATTATTCTGCATGTGCGGAAGGGGCCAGAACTTTGCACCAACGATAGAAACAGATTTTCCCCAATACACGTCTCCTGGGGGACACTTCCTATTTTTCAATTAAAGCGACCACATTTTGGTAACTTTTTTATTATGCTTTGGTAACTTGAATTATGCTTTATTGTGTCATGCTTCTGTTGTGTTGTATTTTGTAAGCTACCTTGGGATGTACTCCTGGAGAGACAGCAAATAAATAAACAAAGCCTAGAAATTTAGCAGATCAATAATGCCCATGTTTTGAGCCTGGCGCAAAGAAAGAACGCAACCTAATTGTTCTTCCCAGTTCACCTTCAAATTTCCCAATCGAGACTGAACAAAAGCAGGACTATTTTGCACGTTCAGAATGTCTCAATGACCAAACAGCTGACATAAATGATAAGAAGTGGAAAATGAAACACAGGGAACCTCATCGATCTTTCCCAAGTGAGGCATTTTAGGAGAAAGGATAACCCAAGACTCAAGAGAGGCAACTGAAGATAAAGGAAGACAACTGGGCATGATGGAACGGAATATACAATCAGGAACTTCTGTTACGGTATTTTCACAGTCTGGCCCCTTCCGCACATGCAGAACAATGCACTTTCAACCCACTTTTGATGCACTTTGCAGAAACCCATTTGCAAACAATTGTACACAAAGGAAATAAGGAAATAAAATGTTCCTAAAAGAGCAATCGGGTAAAATTTCTGGAACGTCAGAAGCTATTGGGAAAGAAACATTTTTTGAAGGGAGGGAAACCCAGTTGCAAAACTCAGCTTCCTTATCAACTATAAACTTTTGACCACTTTAATTACATAACATACACAATTTAGCATGTATAATTGCACCCTGGACACGTCACTACCATTAGGGCGGAATATGGAGAAACAAAATGGTTTCTGGTTGTTGTGGGTTTTCCAGGCTGTGTCGCCGTGGTCTGGTAGATCTTGTTCCTAACGTTTCACCCGCATCTGTAGCTGGCATCTTCAGAGATGCATCACAGAGAGAAGTCTGTTACACACTTGCTTGTTAGGAACAAGATCTACCAGACCATGGCCACGCAGCCCGGAAAACCCACAACAACCAGTTGAATCTGGCCGGGAAAGCCTTCGGCAATACATAAAATGGTTTCTGACAGGCCAACGTGACAGACAAGGATGTATTTTATCTCCCTATCTCTTCAATCTATAATGCATTTGGTCAAAATAAGTCGGAAGCCCCTTGACAGCACTTTACACACGTACAATACCTAAGTTCCTTATCAACCCTCAATTTATTTTACTGCTTTAACTAGCTAATATGTACCATTGATAACTTATACGTTAGCAAGTATAATTTGTACTATTTGTCTTTCTGTCGATTTAAAAGGTTAAACATCAAGATTTTCTACAAGCAAAATGGTAAATACACCCAGTCTAGAAAGAGAAAGCTACAAACGCCTCCTTTTCACGTCTTGATTTTTGCCTTGTGAGACTTAGGGAGAGGAAAAAATGATGTAATCAGAAAAAGCCCATTTCGTAGTAAACATAAAGGGTGAATCATAACAGAATTAGTAGCACCTTTAGGTGCTGAATTGAGCATTGAAAATACTAAATTCTTAAAAGGCATATTAACATAATAGACACGATAGCATTCAGCATTAATCATAGATATAATTACTCATGTATAAACAAAGAATATATATCCTTGCAGATATTATATGTGTCTAGGATACACGCAAGAATTCTCATTCTTTAATTTAGAACATTGTACTTAAAAATATTCATACCACGTTTTCCGCAAGTAACATCTTGTCTTGAAAAGCGTTCTAGGCCCCTTCCGCACGTGCAGAATAATGCCCTGTCAATCCACTTTCACAATTGTTTGGAAGTAGATTTTGCTATTCCACACAGCTGCAAAGTGCACTGAAGGTGGATTGAAAGTGCATTATTCTGCATGTGCGGAAGGGGCCATAGTCACTCCGATGAGAAAATATTTCACTGGCGGTTTCTTCCCCCGCAGCGTTCTCCAAAATTTTGAGTTCTCCCACTGGAAATCTGAATAAAGCTCTTAGGGAAAAAATGATTTTCCCTAGGCCTTCATATCTATTAGAGATGCTAAAACTATTCCCAGCACTGTTATAATACAGAAGACACAACCCAATATTGTATTTAGTTATTTAGTTATTTACTTCATTTATACTTTGTCCCCAGCAGGGAGGCAAAGCCATTCCCTTATGCTTCGTTTTATCCTCACAAGAACCCTGTGAGGTAGGTTAGGCTGAGAGCCTACAACTGGTCCAAGGTACCATGGACAGGTGGGGATTCAAACTTGGGCCTCCCGGATCCTACTCTGTCACTCTCACTGCTACTCCATGCCGCCTCTTAGCATTTGCCATCTCTCCTGCAATTCCAGGCAAGTCCACACACAATGAAGCACAGATAAGGTTGCCTCACGCAGTGCAATCAATCAATCAATCAATCAATCAATCAATCAATCAATCAATCAATCAATCAATCAATGTATTACATCTACTGACCCATGCAAATGAAAATAACCCTACACAAATCATAAAATACCATAACAGTCAAATAACCAGCAGCAAATAAATGTTATAAACTGACAATTAGAAGAAACAACCTGAGGCTCCAAATCAACAAAACCATGCAAATTGGCTCAGCTTGCTGAATATTTGAAAAATTTCAGAGTTCAAAAGTCACCAAAGAAGTCTGAACCTTTTTGTGGGTTAGAGGATGCTCCACCCTTGTTTAATTTCAGCACGACGACTTCAGCTCAAAGCAGACTGGAGTACTTTGGGCCCTGGGTTCCAATTCTGCTGAATCAAAAAAATTTATCTTGAACGAAGCAATTCTTCTGTTTATCTTACTTAATAGCACTGTTGGGGAGGAATAATAGCTGATTATTGGCCGAAGAGGCTGGGATAAGGAATAAAATAGCGGCTTTCGTGGAAAGAGGCTGTTGGTTTGGGTCAGGGGTTTTGCTCAAAGCAGATGAGTCCTCCTATCCAGACTTGGGAGCCCTAGATTCAAACCTTCAGTCTCTGTAGGGTTGTTGTCAGGATAAAATGGAAGATCGAGATAAAGTTGCCAACTTCCAGTTGGGGCCCGGAGACTCCAGGGATTACAACAGAGATCTATCCCCCTGGAAAAAATGGCAGCTTTGGAGAGTGGGTCGTACGGCATTGCACCCCAATGAGCAGAGGTGGGATCCAGCAGGTTCTCACAGGTTCCCGAGAGTAGGTTACTAATTATTTGTGTGTGCCGAGAGGGGGTTACTAATTGGTGATTTTGCCACGTGATTTTTGCCTTAGTTACGCCCTCCTCTCAGCAGTAGTGTGCAGAACTTGAAGCAGTCTAGCAGGAGGTGCACCGGCGTGCGTGGCAGCCTGCGCCTGCGTGCATTCGTTTCCCGCCCAAGGACCAGCACAGCGGCTGCGTCCTTACCACAGCCTCACCCAGCAATGCCCCGCCCCCGGAATGCCTGGCCACTCCCCTGTCATGCCCCACCAGCCCCATTGGTGCTGCGCCATTTTTTGAATCCCACCACCATGGGAACCTGTTACTAAAAATTTTGGATCACACCACTGCCAATGAGGATCCTCTCCCCCCTCCCCCCTCCAGGAATCCTCCGGAATCTTTCCAGGAAGCTCCAGGGATTTCCAAACCCATGACTGGCTAGCCTATGGGAGAACCACATTCATCGTCAGAACCTTTGCTGATGTTCCATCTGTGACTGTGCACATTAAGGCCACATTTCTCCAAATAAATGCAATCCCCTTGTTACAAGAACCAGGGTGTTCTACCTCCTCTGCACGTGCATCCAGGCTCAGCACCAGGCACTGCCAAAATCCCCAGGAAGCCTGTGTCCAGATGACTCAGCAACTGCGCGCATCTGCAGCAGCGTCCCCCAAGTTCACACAGTTATTCACCTGGCAGTATATGCAGCTATAACATCGGAAGGCTCTGGCAAACCGCTTCGGCTATCTCTTGCCTTGAAAACCTTACAAGCAGAGGTGGGATCCAGCAGGTTCTCACAGGTTCCCGAGAGTAGGTTACTGATTATTTGTGTGTGCCGAGAGGGGGTGACTCATTGGCGATTTTGCCACGTGATTTTTGCCTTAGTTACGCCCCTCCTCTCAGCAGTAGCCCGCAGAACTTGAAGCAGTCTAGCAGGAGGTGCACCGGCATGCGGGGCAGCTGCGCCGGCGTGCATTCGTTTCCCGCCCAAGGACCGGCGCAGCGGCTGCGTCCTTGCCACAGCCCCGCCCAGGAATGCCCCGCCCCCACAATGCCTGGCCACACCCCCAGCATGCCCCGCCCAGCCCCATTGGCGCCACGCCACAGTTTGAATCCCACCACCATGGGAACCTGTTACTAAAAATTTTGGATCCCACCACTGCCTACAAGGTCCCCCTATGCTGAAGTCAGGGATCCGGTTTGCAACTGGGAGGGGGAGTGAGGAGTCTGGATGGAAAGTTACTTTCTTTCCTGCTTAGCTGAAACAAGTAGGGGTGCCCAGGCCAAAAGGAGCAGCGGTGGTGTAGTGGTTAAGAGCAGGTGTACTCAAATCTGGAGGAACCAGGTTTGATTCCCCGCTCTGCCACCTGAGCTGTGGAGACTTATCTGGGGAATTCAGAATAGCCTGTACACTCCCACACACGCCAGCTGGGTGACCTTGGGCTAGTCACAGTTCTTTGGATCTCTCTCAGCCCCACCTGCCTCACAGGGTGGTTGTTGGGAGGGGGGAGGGAAAGGAGTTTGAGTCTCCTATAGGAGAGAAAGGGGGGATATAAATCCAACTCTTCTTCTCCTCCTCCTCGTCCTCCTCGTCCTCCTCGTCCTCCTCGTCCTCCTCCTTTCTTCCTTCAGTCTTGGAGCTCTCTCTCATCCTTTCTCAGCTTTCCTTTGTAGCTGGGTAGCGCAGGGAAAGACGGGAGGGGGATAAAATTGGGGGGTTTGGGGTTTGGGAACAGACAATTTAGAACTGGCTTTTCTTTTGCTAGCCACTAATGCTTTCCAATAAAGTCTTTTGAACCAATGGTTTTGGAGTCTTGTTGGGTCTCCAGGGCTTGACAGCCGGCTGCAACTTGAGAACTGGAAAGGCCCGCCCGCACAGCTGCCTTCCTTCACTCTTTTGGATCCAAAAATATGTCACGGACATACCCGGCCTCCAAAGCAAAGAAGCTACGGTGGCTTTTCTTTCGTCCTTACAGAAACGCTCCCTTCTCTTTCACGCACAACTCCAACAACCGGGACTGATTGCGACATATCAATTAATGTCCAAGCCTGTCAGGAGGATATTATCTAAGTGATTGGGATGCATTTCTGGATCAATGTAACCAATAAAAAAAAAACCCTAATGCTGCTAAAATATATATGTAACCAGCCTGCTATATGTAACCATCGCTATTTGGGGCATTCTCACCTTGATCCTTACTTTATGGCTTCACATGCTTTGTAGATAACTAGGCCTCCCCTGACACCCTCGTCCCATGAGAGAAAGAACTGCATCCGTTATCTCATGGGGCAGGAAGCCAGGTGGCTCTCTCTTACTATCTGCCACCGACCTTGGGACGCCTCAGCTTCAGGGACTGCTTTTCTGTCTTTCCCAACTTCTTGGGAAAATGGGAGGGGGGATTTACAATAGGGGAATAAAGGGTCAGGTTAGTTAGAACTGGCTTTGCCCGTCTTGAGTGCTCTGATGCCTCAACAATAAAACAATCCTGATCAATACCTCAGAGTCTGTTTGTTGGCATAAGGCTCTGAGACCTAAAAGCCTCTTATCTCTCGTTCACTGTGTCCAAGGAACAAACGACAGGTTTAGAAGCATGACTTATGCACCAGTACGGGCTGAAGATTATTCATTCCGGCCAAATCTAACATACCCTGGACATTCTTCCACCGTTTGGGGTGTGTGCTCTGTGAAAAAACACAGTTAAAATGTGCCTTTGATGTAATTATAATCTCATAATTCATCGAGGCTTTTGGGCAGACACCGCTTTGATTGAGATGGGTGCTTGGCCATTGGTTTCCCCTCGAGACCACGCAAGGCCCATGAGGCAGGGTTGGAACCTACGGCTGCAGAGCTAAACATGGTTGACACCGTTCTCAACTCCATGACCCGCCACACAACAACCCTGTGAGGTAGGCCAGGTTGAGAGCATGTGATTGGCTCAAGATTTCCCAGCGGACTTCGATGCCGGAGCAGGGATTTGTCTACGGATATCCCAAACTCTGCTACACAGCCCTGTCTCTTAATCCTTCTCGGCCCAAGATCTCAGTGATAACAGGGTTCTAGATTCATTCGAAGGCAGATTTGTGCGTCAGATTTCAAGTGCACAGAGAATGTCCAGAAAGACACCTTTTTTGTCTCCTGGGAAACTTCGCCCTCTCCCCCCCAGACATGAGAAGTTTTTGAAACACGTCTAAGCAGAGCTTTGATTCACAAAGGCTGCCATTCGGGAGCAAAGGAGACGTAAGTTCCTTGCAGCAGATTTATGGGTCTTCCTTTGGAAAAAAGCGCTTTGCTAATTAAATGTACCTTCCCCACCTCTGCACTAAAATCAAGTATGCAAAAAGCAATCGCTCACCGAAAGGGCAGCTATGCTAAAAAAACCAGGCTCCCTTCCGGGCGCAGTCGAGTTCGCTCCTCGGATGAGTTTTCATGATTCACGAGCCGAAAACTTGGAGAAGACGGACAGGTTGCCAGCTACTGTGGAAGTTTGCCAGATGGTTTTCGGGCCAGTCACGGACATGCCTACCCTGCAAGGTGGTGGTGAGGATAAAAGGGAGAGGCAAAGAATGATGTAAATTGCTATAAACCTCTACTGACGTCAAAGGTGGGCTATAAAGTACACAAATCAATTGGTCCACAAAGAGCAGCATTTCGGTTCCTCAAAAGCAGCCTCCCAATCTGGTTCATTGGCTGCTGGCGCCTGAACAATTGGCAAGAGGATGGAGGGAATGGTGTCATTGGATGCCCTAAGATTTGGAACAAACCTCTATGGTTTTGTCATAGAGTTTTCCTTATCTGTAGGCTATGGGAAGTGGAGCCACTCCACGTTTTGCAAATCTTTTCATGAGTGACTTGGAAGCTATATAAATCAGCAATTTCCAGCAAAATCCCTATTTAGAAACATGTTCTGATGTTTAAATGGCACTCTGATTACATTTTTGTGGTATTTTCTATTAGTTCAACGCTATTAGTTCTATTGTCTATTAGTATTTTCTATTAATTCTATTAGTAGAGTTTTTAAACCAGATCCATCACAGTATTCAGTTGATCAGCACCATACACACAGAGAGGGTCAAATTTTTAGACACCGCTGTTGATGTCAATCATAATAGTGAGTTTACCATAGAGTTTTCACAATCCTAGAGCATCCCATGACATCATTTCCAATTAGTGATGCCAGCGATCCAATCCCCACCCCTAGATCCCCTTGGGGGTTTGCTGCTGTCTCCTGGCAGTCCTATAAGCAACCGATGAGATCTCCATATGATCAGCTGCAAGTAATAGGGCACAAAACTTAAAATCCCGCTGGCCATCCCAAGCACAAATTTGGACACCTGAGGTTTTGGATGCTTGAGCAGCAGTGGCGTAGGAGGTTAAGAGCTCGTGTATCTAATCTGGAGGAACCGGGTTTGATTCCCAGCTCTGCCACCTGAGCTGTGGAGGCTTATCTGGGGAATTCAGATTAGCCTGTACACTCCCACACATGCCAGCTGGGTGACCTTGGGCTAGTCACAGCTTCTCGGAGCTCTCTCAGCCCCACCTACCTCACAGGGTGTTTGTTGTGAGGGGGGAAGGGCAAGGAGATTGTAAGCCCCTTTGAGTCTCCTGCAGGAGAGAAAGGGGAGATATACATCCAAACTTTTTTTCTTCTTCTTGAAATGTCTGCCCCTGGAGAAAAGCTAGGGTTGTATCTTCTTTTCCCCAAACAGAGGAGCCTTTATTGTAATAACTAAACCTAAAGGGAGATCAGCAAATTCACCCTTAAATAGAGGGAGAAAATGAATAGCAGAACTTCTGTCTCGGCGCCGTGGCCAGAATCGGTCCAGAAACCAAACCAAACCCTGCTGTAAACAAATATAAGCTTCCAATCCTCATGTTTTCACCAAAAACCTCCAAAACGTGATGGGAAAAGAGATGAGAAAAAACAGACACAATAATTCACCTTGGAATAGTGTGGCGGGGGAGGGGGGAGATATTGCATTAGAAACAGATGAGTTTCCCTGTGCTCACAATTTACGGTTGCTAGCTGTGGGCTGAGAAATCTCCAGGTCTCACCTGGAGGCTGGGAAGCACTCCAGTGCTGGATCGGAGCTGTGCGACTCGCAAAAGACAGTCAAGAGGATGTTTCTGCCCTAAAGTGAACCACCATTAAGCATAGCTTGCATTACACCAGCAACACATAATCCAATACTTTGGTCGAATGGTATTTCCCAGGCCCGTCACGTGTCGGTCTTTATTTAAGCACGTTAAAAAATGGCAGAGATCGTATTAGGACAGATTAGAGATGAATACAGGCTTAAAAGGAAGGGGGAGGCTGGGGGGGGGGGTGGCAGGCGGTGGGGGAGCGCAAAGGGAAGTCGGCAAAACCAGACTCAGCAGGAATCAATTTCGCTGCATTAAGAGGAAGGAAAATCAAATTGCAGCTATTAAATGCATCCGAGTCTGAAAAGCTTTAGAAGTTAGAAAGGCCAGAGCGTTTACAATGTCCTCTGCCAGAGACAGGAAAGCAATTTGGGGGAAAGTCCTAGCCTTCCCCCCCCCCAAAAAAATATCACAGGGGGCTAAAACCTAAAGGCTTTGCAATCCCGTCACAACAAAACGATATATTTGCTGGTTCTATTTTTTACCGTTTTATACCTGGCTCCCTTCCCCACGCCCGCAAGGTCAGATTTAAACACTGTTCTCTCTGCCTGAACTTTGTTCTCTGAACAACAATCTTGTGAGGGCGTCAGGGTGGCTGAGAGAGAAAGGAAAAAACCCAAATTCATCCAGCGAGAGAAAGGATTCAAATCCGGGCCGCTCAGAAGACAGAAGAGGAGAATACGGCAGGCCACTTTGAATCCCCACTGGGAAGAACAAATGAAGTAAATAAATCCACAAATACAACTCTATGGCCCCTTCCGCACAGCAAATGTAGAAGGGGTTGCAGTCGGGATGAAGGAACCCGTTTTCCTGTTTTTGGGTTCACATGCATCCGTGCAGGCAGCAATTGGAGTCCACAGTAACAACCCAGGTTGCTGTTGAGCCTTTGCCCAGGGATGCATCTCTTTAAAAAAAAATTACTTCCCACTGATGTGTATCTACGCAGGCATGCACAAATGATCCATCCACAGCCATGCTGATGTCTCACAATACAACCATCTGCACCTGCGTAGCTATGCGGATCTAAGCCACAAAGTATGCAACCCGGGATTTTTGAAAAGACTTGCTGATAGCACAATTCTAAAAAAAAAATGGTTTGGGGGGAGGAGGAGGAGGAGGAGGAGGAGGAAGAAGAAGAAGAGTTGAATTTATATGCCCCCTTTCTCTCCTATAAGGAAGAAGAAGAAGAGTTGGATTTATATCCCCCTTTCTCTCCTGTAAAGAGACTCAAAGGGGCTGACAATCTCCTTTCCCTTGGGCTAGTCAACTGTGACTAGTCCAAGGTCACCCAGCTGGCGTGTGTTGGAGTGAACAGGCTAATCTGGATTCCCCAGACAAGCCTCCACAGTTTACAGGCAGAGCAAGGAATCAAACCCAGTTTTCCAGATTAGAGTGTACCTGCTCTTAACCACTATGCCACTGCTGCTCCGTAAGGGGTTTACAATCTCCTTTCCCTTCCCCCACCCACAACAAACACTCTGTGAGGTGGGTGGGGCTGAGAGAGCTCTGAAGAACTGTGATTAGCCCAAGGTCCCCCAGCTGGAATGTGTTGGAGTGCACAAACTAATCTGGCTCCCCAGATAAGCCTCCACAACTCAAGTGGCAGAGCAGGGAAGCAAACCCAGTTCTCCAGATTAGAGTGCACCTACTCTTAGCCACCACACCCTGCTGCTCACCATCTAGACCTGCCCCTTCAATCCGCCTCTCAGTTTTGAATTTGATCCGCCTCTCAGTTTTGAATTCTGACTCTATTCTTGGTCCATTGGGACCTCTCCGTGTGGTTATTGCCCGCTTAAAGGACAACTAGATTGGACATGCAATCACCACTTGGATTTATTTCATATTTATTATTACGGTTAGCAGATGTTTTTAAATGTTTTGTGTATATGATATGAGCCTGTGGTAGGAAAGCAACTTAGCAAGTTGTAGATTTTGCCCTACGTGGAAGCCATTTTCTCCTGGGGAAGCAAAAATCTGTAGTTTGGAGACAAGTTGTGATCCCAGAAGATCCCTGGGTCCCGAATGGAGATTGGCAACTGTACACAGGAGCAGCAGTGGCGTAGTGGCTAAGAGCAGTGGCTAAGAGCAGGGGCACTCTGATCTGGAGGAACCGGGTTTGATTCCCAGCTCTGCCGCTTGAGTTGTGGAGGCTTATCTGAGGAATTCAGATTAGCCTGTACACGCCCACACACACGCCAGCTGGGTGACCTTGGGCTAGTCACAGCTTTTCAGAGCTCTCTCAGCCCCACCCACCTCACAGGGTGTTTGTTGTGAGGGGGGAAGGGCAAGGAGATTGTAAGCCCCTTTGAGTCTCCTACAGGAGAGAAAGGGGGGGATATAAATCCAAACTACTCCTCCTCCTCCTCCTCCTCCTCCTCCTCCTCCTCCTCCTCCTTCTTCTTCTTCTTCTTCTTCTTCTTCTTCTTCTTCCAGAGACATCTGTCCAGAAAAATAGGACTGTGGGGAAAACGTGACCTAAATTTAGCAGCAGCGCATTAAAAAGAGAAAATGCAGCAGTGGTGCTTTAAAGCCTATGGAGGTTTTGTGAAGTCTTTGTAAGAAAAAAAGGGGGAAAAAATCCAAAGATGTACTGAAAGAGGATGAATAAGGGGGGTGGGGGTGGGGGGTGGGCGTTGATCTAGCCTCCGTTTGTTAATTCTCTGCCCAGCTCCAGCGTGTTAGGGGGGAAAGTCTTTCTTTCAATACAAAGGTCTTCAGTCTTTTCCGCACAAATCACCAGAAATGTTTGGAAGACATTTTCAATCCCCTCCACCTTTTACTGTGATGTATTTCTGCACTCACCCCCTCGAAATAATTTCTGGCTGCAATTATGGGAACTCTCCCCCCCACTTTTTTCTGAGTTCTGTGTTGAATTTATGCTTCAGCGCCTTGAAGTATCTTGCTGTGATTCTCCATTCCTCATAAACTCAAAGCACCAAAGATTTGCCCCCAATTAAAAAACAAATAAAAATAAACGGGGAGGGGGGGGGGACTGAGTGAGCTTATGAAATAGCACCGAGGAGCCAGTTCCAGGAAGTGGGGAAGCACAGGAAACGTAGTCAGTAGATCACACAGAAAACGGAGACGTTTTCAAAATGTTTCCATCGGGGAATCGTTTTAAAAGGGGATTCACTTGAAACGTTTTGAGGCTGGAAATAAAACATGTCAGGGTGAAAACAATGCGGAACGCCATGGGGGAAACGTTTTATTTCCTGCCTCAAAAATTTTTTTAAGGTTTGTGGGGAAAGAACCTTTGCGTGGTTGCGAGAATGGAGGGAGTGGGGAAGAGAAAGGGAGAATCGGGGTGATATGTTTTTGTGGAAGCCTGGCAGTGGCGTAGTGAGTGATAACGGGGGGTGCCCCACCCCAGGTACACACCATTGGGGTCACATGGGGTGGAAATCGCCCCCATGCCCCTCCCCCACTCGCTCTACCCTCCCCTGCCAGCCAGGCCCCCAGTGGCTGGAGCAGGCTATTTTTTCAGCGTGCTGCCGGCTGAAATAAAGTAAGTGGATGGCAGAGGAGTAGCTAGGGAAAATGGAGCCTGGTGCAAAATCTGAGTTTTGCTCGTCCCCCCCTCCCTGCATGGGCAGCCGCTGTGATGCTGGAAGCCACCCCCAAACAGCATCACTTTCAATGGTGTTTAGACTAGGGAGCCCAGATTCTCCTTTTAAATCCACCTTACAGGGAGAATCTGGGGTCCCCAGTTAAAACTACATTGAAAGTGATGCTGTTTTGGGGTGGAGTCTCCCCCACCCTGAAATGTTTAAATTGGGGACCCCAGATTCTCCCTTTAAATCCATGTCGAAGGGGGTGGATTTAAAAGGAGAATCTGGGGAAATTTGGGGGGTGCCTGCTGTCAGGGGTGCAATTGTTAAGCTAGCAGCACCAAAATTTCAGGGTATCTTTAGGAGACTCTCCTGATGATACCACCCAGGTTTGGTGAAGTTTGGTTCAAGGGGTCCTAGGTTATGGACCCTCAAAGGTGTTATGGACCCCCATCTCCTATTAGCTCCCATTGGAAACAATGGGGAATGGGGCATTCCTTTGGGAGTCCATAACTTTGGACCTCCTGAACCAAACCTCACCTAACTTGGGTGGTATCATCAGGAGGGTCTCCTTAAAAAACCCTGAAATGTTGGTGCTGCTAGCCTAAAAACTTGCACCCCCAGGAGGCCAAAAACTGAAAAAACACTAAAAATACAAAAAAACCCCCATAAACTGACCTGAATTTTTTGCGCCCCCCCCCCCCCAGGTAGGAGCAGGGAAACAAATCTAGTTCACCAGAGAAGAGTCCGCCACTCATGTGAAGGAGGGGGGAATCAAACCCGGTTCTCTTAACCACTACACCATGCTGGCTTATTGTCAACAATGAAGGCAGAAAACATACATTTTATGAAGGACAATGTTTTCCATTGGTCTAATGGATGGAGAGACAGTGAAATCCCAAGAATGCTCTGCTGGAAGTGACAGATCTGAGTAGCAGTAAGAATATCAGGCCCCTGAGAAGAAGCTCAGAAGAGTCCTCCTGGGTTGGACTAGTGAGCATCCATCTAGTCCAGCATCCCATCTCACGCAGTGGCCAACCAGTTCCTCTGGAGGTCCAGCAACAGGGCATAGAGGCCCCTGAGAAGAAGCTCAGAAGAGTCCTCCTGGGTTGGACTAGTGAGCATCCATCTAGTCCAGCATCCCATCTCACACAGTGGCCAACCAGTTCCTCTGGAGGTCCAGCAACAGGGCATAGAGGCCCCTGAGAAGAAGCTCAGAAGAGTCCTCCTGGGTTGGACTAGTGAGCATCCATCTAGTCCAGCATCCCATCTCACACAGTGGCCAACCAGTTCCTCTGGAGGTCCAGCAACAGGACATAGAGACCCCTGAGAAGAAGCTCAGAAGAGTCCTCCTGGGTTGGACTAGTGAGCATCCATCTAGTCCAGCATCCCATCTCACATAGTGGCCAACCAGTTCCTCTGGAGGTCTAATGACAGGGCATAGAGACTGAGGCTGTCCCTTGAGAAGAACCTCAGAAGAGCCCTGCTGGATCAGACCACTGAAAGGTCCATCTAATTCAGCATCCCCTCTCACATGGTGCCCAACTAGTTCCTCTGAAGGTCCAACCATATAGCACAAAGACCATCTGGCTTTCCCCTCATGGCACGGTGAATATGGAGACTTTATCAACCCACTGTATATAGACCCGTTTAGGATTGTTCCTACTTTGCTACTCTAACCACTACACCCCAACGAAACATTTCTAAACCAGCATGTTGCAAGTGGAAACAGGTCAGGGTCTCTTCTCAGCAAAAGAGAATTCCACTTTGGATCAAGGCAGAGAAAAAGACACAGGAAAGGAAAGCTGGCTTTCAAAGACAATATTTCTCAGGACAGACTCTGGTAGTTGCCCTGCGTGCACGAGATGTTTGAATTAGTCCCCTTGCTCCGGAAACGCTGAATCATATAGCTCCTACTTAACAGAACATTCCTCTGCTCGATTTTAATGCCTTTTGTTTATTAAACAAACACTTTTTGGAAATCGAGCCGCAGCTTACAAACTCTGTTGGAGGGGCCGAGGCTGAGCCCACCTGCAAACCGGGGAGTGTGAAAACCCTTTCCAAAGTCACACAATTGCCATCTCTCGATAACATTGCTCGGGCGCCTTCCGCACATGCAGAATAATGCACTTTCAATCCACTTTCGATGCACTTTGCCGCTGGATTTTGCTGTGTGGAATAGCAAAACCCACTTGCAAACAGTGTATTGTCGAAGGATTTCACGGCCGGAATCACTGGGGTGTTGCGTGGTTTCTGGGCTGTATGGCCGCGTTCTAGAAGCATTTTCTCCTGATGTTTCGCCTGCATCTATGGCTGGCATCTTCAGAGGATCTTCAGAGGCAGTAAAGCAAGTGGAGTAGATATACCTGTGAAATGTCCAGGGTGGGAGGAAGAACCATTTGCTTGTTTTAACAAATGTAAAGGTTGCAGTTAGCAAGCTTGATTTGCATGTGTTGGGTGGGATCCCCCCATTTCGCATGCGAGTAACCATGAATACAGAATAATCAATTAGTGAGGGCATCTGCATTATAGTCACCTGGCCTTTTGATCCCTTTGACTGCTTACTGCCTAGAGACATCCTTTGTCTGGGTGGTGTTCATTAACCCTTTGATTGCTTACTGCCTGGAGAAATCCTGTGTCTGGGTGGTGTTCATTAGCCACTGTCTTGATTCCAGTGTTTTTCAGTACTGGTAGCCAAATTTTGTTCATTTTAATGGTTTCTTCCTTTCTTGCAAACAATTGTGAAAGTGGATCGAAAGTGCATTATTCTGCATGTGCGGAAGGGACCTCGGCCCCAAGTCCCTCCGAGGAGAAAAGAAAAGGCAACTTGGGTCTGTTTCCAAAACATTTGCGTTTCCGTCAACAGCTTCAACCTTTGCAAGAGTACTCAGCGTGCTGAGTCTGTTGACTCAGATGGGTAGCATCAGCAAATCTGGCCACTGGCGCACGGAGAGGAGAATGCTGGGCGTTTGATCAAAATCAGGGAATTAAAAGAATTTCCTCCATCTGCCCATAAGGGCTGGTTTGTGCAGCTTTGGGGGAGGCTGTGCATGCTTGAAAACGTGGGCCTCCTCACCTGCGATTATTGTTGGTTTCGATGGTTATGCGAAACGACAAAGCAGTAGTGGGATTCAAATAATTTAACAACTGGTTGTTTACAAGCACCGTTTTAACAACCGGTTCTGCCGAAGCGGTGCGAACCGGCTGAATCCCACCACTGGCTAAGAGGGTACCGTGCCACTGAAGGCAAAATTGGCTTGTTCTATTGGGACGTTTGGGCCAGCTGTGCCCATGTTGGGCACAGTGATCTTAGAAAGTCGTTCAGGTCAGGTGGGGCTTCCGTCCAGCAAGTCTTCTGATTGGCCCCTGGAGGTTTGGCAGCAGCTGCCACCATAGCACAAGGACCTTCACTGAATAAATGAAAAGAAGCCGTGGGGGCTATTTTGTGACAGCCCCCGCCATCCCCTGCCAAGCACTCCAAAGGTGCCTGTTGGCTCAAGAGGTTTGGGGACCCTAGTTTAGGAAGCTGGTGTGAAGAAAGTGTATATATTCCTTTAAATTTACTTAAAGATCATTTATCTTGTATACTGGGTGTTTCATGAGGCAACCGTTTGGTTTTTGCTAGGTTGTTTGCAATGCAACCATTTGGCCCTCATTAAAGTTGTAACGTGTGTTCGTGTAGGTAGGGAATTGGCTTTTACCACATTCTAAACAGGACAGATAGGTCTTAATCCAGTGGTGGGATCCAAAAATTTTAATAACAGGTTCCGATGGTGGTAGGATTCAAACAGTGGCGCCGCCACACACACGCGCCTCCAGTCCCTATTGGGCAGGCAGGTTGCTTTAGTAAGCCCTTCTCGGCACTCAGAAAAAATTAGTAACCACTTCTAGAGAAGTGGTGAGAACTGGTTGGATCCCACCTCTCTCTTAATTGCCAAGAATGCTCAGGCGGGGGGTCATCTCCCTCATCGACTCTATTCAACACCCAATTGGTTAATTACTGATCAAACAATCTGGATGAGCCAATTCTATAAAACCACTGACACCATTTTAGGGAGATTCATTCTAAAGAGATTCATAAGGATTCTTCTTAAGTTTTTCTCATTGTTGTTCTCGTTATTCTTCTGCCTTGGGCTGAACAGCCTTGTATTGTATTGTTTTTAATACCTGCAACTGTCTAGAGCCGAGAGAGAGAGAGAGAGAGAGAGAGAGAGAGAGAGAGCTGATCCTACCATTTCTTTTTCTTTCCTTTTCATAAAATTTTAAAAATCTCAGCTGTTTGAGAGTATCTGGATAAAACACCCTGGTTTCGGTATGTTACTGGTAAGGCTTTGGGTAACCCTCTTCACAGCGGGAGAAAACTTTTCCTTTGTTTCCAGTCTTTGGGAGTTTAATTTAATCTAATAACTCTGGAGTTCAGCATCTTCAAGTAGTTCTGTTTGCTCCTGGTTTTTCACAACAGCTGTGATGGCACATGGGTCCTTTTATCTGTTCTGGGAACCCTCGCTGCGCTGGGTTTTATTTATTGATAACGACGTGATTCGGTTTCTTGGAATCAGCCTGGAAGACCCGTTGTAGCTAAAATAGTGAAAAGGTTTTTTTTAAAGGAATAATAAAGTAAAATGTTTATGTTTTTACAAAGGAATAAAATGCTTTACCTAGAGCAGTGGTGGCAAACCTATGGCACGGGTGCTAGAGGTTGCACTCAGAGCCCTCTCTGGGGGCATGCGCAAACAGAGTGCCCCCCCCCCCCATATATAGGCTGGCCTCGGCCACTGGGCTCAATTATTAGCATTAAACCTAAGACCTAGTTTTGGGGAAGCAGTGTCGGTAACCCTGTAAAGTGCTGTTAAACTCCACTGATTTTCATGCAAAGAACTAAAGTGTGATCCTTTACCTGGGAGTAAGCTCAGCTGCTGGCAATGGGGCTTGCTTCTGAGTAAACCCTCCTAGGGTCGTGATTCACCCATTGGAAGAGTTGCACGGTTGCTTCAAAGCAGAGCCACCAACTACCACCAAGCTGACTCCTGAGTAACGCACACCTCGGAGCCAACCTTTTTTTCTAAACTAAAACATCAGTACTCGGGTTAAATTGCCGTGCTGGCACTTTGTGATAACTAAGTGGGTTTTGGGTTGCAATTTGGGCACTCGGTCTCAAAAAGGTTCGCTATCACTGACCTAGAGGGCATGGCCTGCCATATTAACCTTGGGCTTCTCTACTGTAAGCCCAAATGGAAATAGTTTTGCCATTAAGCCAGAAATTGTGGTTTGTTTCACAAAGTCCACGTGCTTCGTGAGCAGGAACAGTTTGTTTATTTAACTATTTATACCCCACTTTTCATGCTGACAGCTTATGACACTGTTTTCCATCTTGTTCTCACAGCAACCCTGCAAAGTAGGCCAGGCTGAGAGTTTTTAACAGGCCGAAGATCATTCAGTAAGCTTCCCTGGCAGAGTGGAGGACGCAAACTGAGACTCCCAGAGCCTCGCCTTTTTCCAGTCCCCCAGGTCCAGGTAACCTAATTGGAATGTTACACAAACCACTCACTCATTATGCAAACACCCATATTAATTATTGTATTATCTGCTGGTTGCTTTCTGTCTCCTGTAAATTTCCGTGAAAAGGACAGCAAGTGATCACGGAAGACGTCTCTTTCCCTGACTCATGCCAAGATTTGCTTTGGATCGCTTCTGAGAAAACAGCAGTTTCTTGTCTGGGAGACAGAAGGGCTAAGCGAGACGTGGTTTGGTGGCTGCAGAAATGCCGTATTCTGCAATCAGTCCACGAGCCACAATTCCCGTGTGGGAAGCCCTCGCCTGATTTTCTCCCAAGCTTCAAGCCATTGACAGATAAAGATTTCAAAACGGACATGCAAACCTTAGCCACAGTGCAAACTCTGGCCCCTTCTGTGCACGCAAAATAATGCGTTTTCAAAGCACTTTCACAACTGTTTGCAAGTGGATTTTGCTATTCCGCACAGATTCAAAGAGCACCGAAAGCAGTTTGAAAGTGCATTTTTCTGCATGTGCGGAATGAGCCTCTGATTGCAAAGTACTGATTTTCACTAGTGGTTTTTAGGTATTTTATTGCAAACTGTGTTATTATTTACATCGTAAGCCGCTCTGAGTTCCTATAAGGTAAGGTTGCTAATAAACATTTTAAGTAAATACATAAATAAATAATAGCAAGCATAATAACAATAATGAAACAATGCATTCCCAAACACATGCATCATTGCAAAATTCCTGTTGCACCTTGCTATTGATTTCCAGTTGATTTCTACTTCTTTCCAATAGTTATATCCTGTTTTCCTGTTCATTTTACCATAGGCCAAGGGAATCACAGATCAAATAGGGAAACTGATGCAAAAACATAACCTACAAACAATCTTCAAACCTACCAGAAAAATACAGCAGATGTTACGCTCAGCAAAGGACAAGAGACTTCTGCAGGATTCTGTCGCATACCCTGCAGCTGTGGAAAGGTCTACATAGAAACTACAAAACACAGCATTCAGACTCATATTAAAGAGCATGAAAGACACCGAAAAATCTGCAGTAGCAGAACATGCTTTAAACAAAACTGGACATAACATTTTATTTGAAAACACTGAAATTCTGGACAACTTGGACAGTTACCATGTCAGACTACACAGGGAGGCTATTGAAATCCACAAACATCAAGACAACTTCAACAAGAAGGAAGAGACTCTGAGAATTAACAAAACTTGGCTACCGGTACTTAAAAACACCAGAATCAAAGGCCAAGGGCATGCTAGGTCCATGAACAATGAACTCCACCCAGACACAGGTCTGCATTCACTAATACTGTTGCTACTGCAGGGAATGCAAATGCGAATACTAATGTAAATGGCCTGAAAACCCCACCCACAATACAATGCAGTCAACCTCGCCTTTGCATAGCAAGTTCCACCCAAACACTTACTGATTGGTTCCCCACCCCGGGACATGGACAATATATACCCCACTACATTCCCTTCTCACTGGACACTGTATGTAATGCACTTCTCTCTGTGATACACCTCAGAAGATGCCAGCCACAGATGCAGGCGAAACGCTAGGAACAATATCTACCAGACCACGGCCACACAGCCTAGAAAGTCCACAAACACCATTTGAGTCTGGCCATGAACTCCTTCGACAATACAAGGCTGACAGTGTTTATATGGACAATTTCTTTAAGGCCAGAAACCCTTTGCAGACATATACAAAAAGAGAAATAATGGCAGGATTTGAGATTTACATGAAAATGGTGGATTGGACTAACATAGTTTTATAAAAGTGGAGGAATTGTTGATACCAACTATAAGCACAAAATTCGAGTTTGCATCCATCATGAGGTAGTCGGAAGTCACCATACATGTAGTGATGTTTTGAAATGTATTTTTTAAAATTATAGTGGGGTTATGGAGCACATAAGAGTCACTGCTCGTATATATGGAGGAGTGGAGAATCAAAGCTGGTTCTCCAGATCAGAGTCCACCGACTCTTAACCACATTCCACTTACAAACACCTTTCCCTTCCGCTCTCCACAACAGACACCATGTGAGATAGGTGGGGCTGAGAGAGTGCTGAGAGAACCGTGACTAGCCCAAGGTCACCCAGCAGGAATGTAGGAGTGCGAAAACAAATCTGATTCGCCAGATAAGAGTTCATCGCTCATAAGGAAGGAAGGAAGGAAGGAAAAGGAAGGAAGGAAGGAAGGAAGGAAGGAAGGAAGGAAGGAAGGAAGGAAGGAAGGAAGGAAGGAAGGAAGGAAGGAAGGAAGGAAGGAAGGAAGGAAGGAAGGAATCTGAGCCAGCTAATGAGCTGAATGGGTACCATGTGGCAATCCCTGATTCTGGGCAAAATTCAGCCAGCTGGCCTACACCGAAAGTCTTTCTCTGGCAAATGTTGGCTGGTTCTCCAGTATCCCTATAAAATGACTGATGTGGTCACAACTCAGGCAAATCCTAAATTGTGCACCCTAATGCTTAACTTGTGGAGCCTCAAATACTTGTCTATTTCTGTTTGAGAGCTCCCCCCCCCCCCGCCCCAAAGGCCTTATTTTTAGATGTGTCACTGAACTGGAGAGACCAAAAGGATCACATTTGGGCTCTACATTTACAGGGAAGCCCCTCAGGAGCCGCTGTGCAAATCGATCACCTGCCGAGTCCGTGGGATTCCATTCCTGTGATTGGCAGCTGCTGCTAACGCCGTGGAGGTGTAGGATTCCCAACCTCCAGGTAAGGCCTGGTGTTCTCGTAGGAAGGCAATTGATCTGCGGACTGCAGTGATCGGATCCCCCAGAAGGACCAGGGTGGGACCACAGTGGGGAAAATGATGTAGACTCCGCCCTCCAATGCTGCCATTTTCTCTCAGGGGGACTGATCTAAATTGTCTAGAGATCAGCTGGAATTCTGGGACATATCCAGGAACCACCTGCAGAGGTGAAGCTATAAGGGGACAGGGTGTGTGTGCGCACGCCACTTTATGTGAATTTACTTTTGACCTTGAAGAACTAAACTCTAATGCCTGGAAATCAATTGTAATAGTGGGCAATCTCCAGGGCCCATCTGGATGTTGGCAACCCAGTCATCAATAGATCACATGTGGAGTATTGCCAAAGGTTTTCACAGCCAGAATCGATAGGATGTTGTGGGTTTTCTGGGTTGTATGGCCATGTTCCAGCAGTATTTTCTCCTGATGTTTTGCCTGCATCTATGCCAGCCACAGATGCAGGCAAAATGTCAGGAGAGAATACTACAGGAACACCCCCATACAGCCTGAAAACCCACAACATCCACATATGGGCTACTTCCTTATGTAAGTTGCTTCATAAGATTCAAGGCCGTGGGTGGGACATGCCTTGGAAGCTAAACTACACTGTTAACTTGTGTTGCAATCCCAAGAGCTTTGTCATGATTCCAGTGGCCTGTGATATAGTGGTCTAGAACCGTGCCAAAGGTTGCCTTGGGAAAATACTACACTTCTCATGATACTGCGCAAGAATGTACAAGTATGTATTATTTCAGATTTGGATGCTTCACCTGCTCTTGCTGCAGAGTGGGGCACCCCCGTGGGACATAGACAGACACCTCACAACTGTCTGTTGTGAGTCACTGATTATAACATTTGTGTTTGGGGTAACAAAAGAACGTGTTGAACCAAAGATGCGGGAAGGGAAGGGGCCACAGGGAAAGCTGCCAAAAAGCGGTATGAAAGCACCCACACATGAACTGTATGGACACAGGAAAATGGTTTGCTGCACATCCAACCGTGGCGATCGTAACTTGTGGATGGCCTCTGGGCAAGCGATAAAACATACCCTTCAGGATGTCCTTATCTTTGTCTCTGAGATATGGTAAAAAATATCCTGTGGCTCAGATTATTTTGGTTTCTACTTCGGGTGCTGAAGTTTCAAGGGCTAGCCAGGCTCAGCTGGCGAATGTTGTCCAAGGTACCATAACGACACCCCAGCTGCCCAACCGCCTCGCTCGGCTCTGCCTGCCGAACAGCAGCAAAACTATGCTGAACATTCGGATATCCCAGACTAACAGCTGTTCCCTGACTGCCGTGTGGAGGGAACTTCTTTCCATCCTTACAAAAAAAGGGAGGGGGGAAATGCCTCTCAGTTTGGAACAGATCTGGGGGCTCATGTATCTCCCAAAGCAGCATACTAAAGGGAACAGCTGAGAAACAGCTGAGTAACTGAAGGGATAGCAAAGGTCTAGGCAGAAGTGCCACGGCGGATGGAAAGCGAGACCTGGGCGGAGGCCAGGTGACCACAGTTTGACTTCCCAAAAGAGAAGAGATGGTCAGATGGGAACGAATTTGGCTCGGGCAATTCAGACCTGCTACAGTATCCAGAAAGGAAACGTTTTCTTGGTCCCTCTCCACACAAAAATGGTATCAACAGCTATGCTGAACAGAGTTAAGGGATTTTTGTACCAATTTATGGGATAGACACGCAGCTGATCTTGTGTGTGTGTGTGTGTGTGTGTGTGTGTGTGTGTGTGTGTGTGTGTGTAAAGTTTTATTTATTTTGCACATATGGACAACACAAAACAGAAGAAGAGAAAGAAAAAGTCCAAATCTGGTTCCCCCCTCTCCCCCTACAGTAATAATAATAAAAATAAAAGTAATAATAATAAAAGCCTTTGACAATAATAAAAGAAAAAGAAAAAAAAACAGACATTCCTACATATATAGATGGTGACTTGCAGCTACTCCACTATGGATCAGAACATGAATCTAGTTCTGTGCTTACAGTTAATATCTACACTTTTTCACTTTGGCCCCTTCCACACATGCAGAATAACGCACTTTCAATCCACTTTCACAATGGCTTGCAAGTGGATTTTGCTATTCCTCACAGTAAAATCCAGCTGCAAAGTGCATTGAAAGTGAATTGAAAGTGCATTATTCTGCATGTGCGGAAGGGGCCTTTTAATCCTTGTAAAACTACTTTAGTCCAATATGCTGTTTTCATTTCAGTCTTGAATCCTGCCGTTATTTATTTGTATATGTTTTCAATAAGTAGTCCACAAAGGATTTCCAATCTTTAAAGAAACTGTCCATATTCTTGTCTCTTATAAATGCCGTCAGCTTTGCCATCTCTAAGAACATAAGAACATCTCTGTATATTCTATGACTTTCACGATCCAGTCTTGTTTTGTTGGAATTTTAGTGTCCCTCCATTTGTATGCAACAAAATGCTTGCTGCAGTTGTCATATACATAAAAAGTGTTCTATATTAATCAGGAATACCTTCCCTCAATAACCCTCCCAAAATGCCTCAGTTCCCCCCCCCATTGTTATTTTCACACTCTTTTGCATTTCTTTTAAAATCATGCCCCCAAACAATTTTGCCTGTTTACATGTCCACCACATGTGAAAAAACTGAATCCTTCAGCATTTATTTGATAATCCCGTATACATTTAAGACCATTTTTTCTGTGTTAAATACCATCTGTGCATAATCTTATAATAATTTTCTTTCAAGTTATAACAAGCTGTAAATTTCAGATCTTTTTTCCACAATCTGTCCCGTTGTTCCATTTGTATGCTTCTCCTCACATTATTAGCCCATTTTACCATCACCTATTTTACCTCCTCTTCCTCAGTATCCCACTTTAATAGCATCTTATACATTTTAGTAATCAGTTTTTCCTCATTTGCACATAGGTTACTTCCGAACTCTGTCATCTGTGTAACTCAGCTGATCTTTGTCCAAAGCTTCATTAGCATGTATCTCAAGGACTGATTCTTCTTTTCCTTTTTCACTCTCAGACCTTAAGTTCCCGTGCTACTTTGCACCAAAGGCTCACTTGTGCATTTCTCCTTTAACTTCCAACTAGTGGTCACAAGGAATGTGCCCCACATCTGTTCTGTTGCGTGGCTCTGCCAAATCGGATCTCCCCACATTGGACAGCCTGACATATCCAATCAGACCGACATGCACTTACATATTAGTAAATGCAGCAACCAAGAATAACACATGGGGGGCAGGGGAAAGAGAAAAGTTTTGCGCTGTGCCTTTCGCCTCTCAGTAAACAGTTTTTTTTTCCCTTTCTCCATTTCTGGGCATACAACGTCCTCGCAGCAATAGACATATACATGAAAAGCAGTCTATACTGATTTGGGATATTGTCTCCCATTAGTCCCAGTAGAAAAACTTCAAGCTTTTTGTTCATTGTTATTTTAAGAATTGTCTGCATTTCTTTGAGTACCATGTCCCAAAAGGATTTAGCCTCTGTGCATCAGAGCTGTAGCGAGAGGGAACTGTGCCTGAGGCATGTGTGCCCCTTGTGCCCCCACCATACCCCTGCCACACCCCGCCATGCGCCCACTGCGCCCCTGTCCCGGTGCACGCCCGGTCAGTGGTGGGATCCAAAAATTTTAGTAACAGGTTCCCATGGTGCTGGGATTCAAACTGTGGCGTAGCGCCAATGGGGCTGGACGGGACATGACTGGGGCGTGGCCGGGCATTCCGGGGGCGGGGCATTCCTGGGCGGGGCTGTGGCAAGAACACAGCCGCTGCGCCAGTCCTTGGGCGGGAAACGAATGCACGCAGGTGCAGGCTGCCACGCACGCCGGTGCACCTCCTGCTGGACTGCTTCAAGTTCTGCGCGCTACTGCTGAGAGGAGGGGTGTAACTAAGGCAAAAATCACGTGGCAAAATCACCAATTAGTGACCCCCTCTCGGCACACACAAATAATTTGTAACCTACTCTCGAGAACCTGTGAGAACCTGCTGGATCCCACCTCTGCGCCCGGTGCGTCACCATCACGTCCCCTCAGTGCTACGCCGCTGCTGTACATCACCACCACAATGTTAGAGACTCCTGATCTAAGTATAAGGCAGCTTTATGAATCCACTTGTCTGCTCTGCTAGGGGCATGGCAATCCCACCCTTGTTCCACCTCCGGAAGTTCCAGATCTGCCAGGAGAAGATAAAAAGCCAAGGAGTCGTCAGAGTCCTCCTGGTGGTGCAGGGCAAACATCTTCTAGGGGAGATGAAAGTCCCAATGAATTATCTGTTCCACACCCTGCTCTCGGACAAAGCAACCATGCCTTGCTTTTTGGAAAGCGTCGCCCGTCCTTCTTGATTAAGCATCGGGACTGTGGCCTCCAGCCCCCCTCTTCCTGGCATGGGTACCATTTTAGCAGCGAGGCAGTTCCTAGCTGTTGGTTGTTTAATGCCAATCATTGGGTAAGCATCTGTAATTAAGGGTTCTTCCATGCTGGCACTTGGCTCTTAAGCGCCGCCAACACCAGGAGGTCAATTGGCTCTTGCCAACTGAGTAGGGTTTTACTGGGCAGCGCCCGCCCCAAATTAAAGAAAGATAGTAACACAACAGAGGAGGGGAGGGCTGAGACTACCACAGTCAAGAACGGCCTAGTGACAGGATTGCTGATGTCCAGATAGAATCATAGAATCGTAGAGCGGGAAGAGACCCCAAGGGTCATCAAGTCCAACCCACTGCAATGCAGGAACACACAATCAAAGTACTCCCAACAGATGGCCAACCAGTCTCTGTTTAAAAACCTCCAAAGAAGGAGACTCCACCACACTCCAAGGTAGTGCATTCCATTGTCCAACAGCCCTGACGGTCAGGAAGTTCTTCCTAATGTTTAGGTGGAGTCTCTTTTCCTTCACTTTGAACCCATTACTCCTGGTCTGTGTCTCTGGAGTAGCAGAAAACAAGCTTGCTCCCTCTTCAACATAACATCCCTTCAAATATTTAAACATGGCTATCATGTCCACCTTGATCTCAGATTGCAAATGCCTTAGCAGACCAGGTGCTCAGGAGCAGCAGCAGCAGAAGGCCATTGCTTTCACATCCTGCATGTGAGCTCCCAAAGGCACCTGGTGGGCCACTGCAAGTAGCAGAATGCTGGACTAGATGGACTCTGGTCTGATCCAGCAGGCTAGTTCTTATGTTCTTATGTCACCCCTTAACCATCTCTTCTCCAGACTAAACATCCCCAGCTCCCTAAGTCTCTCTTCGTAGGGCACGGGCTCCAGACCTTTTACCATTTTGGATGCCCTCCTCTGGACCCATTCCAGCTTGTCAATATCCTTCTTGAATTGTGATGCCCAGAACTGTAAGAAATATTCCAGGTGAGGTCTAACCAATGCAGAATAGAGAGGTACAATTACATCGCTTGATCTTGACATTATACTCCTATTGATTCCGCCCAAAATCACATTGGCCTGCTTGGCCGCCGCATCACACTGCTGACTCATGTTTTGTTGATGGTCTACTAAGATTCCCAGATCCCTTTCGCGTGTAGTGTTGTCAAGCCAGATGTCACCTGTCCTATACAGCTTGAAGATCTTCCAAGATCTTCCATCCTATACAGCTTGAAGATCTTCCAAAATCCCAACTGGACCCCAGACTGCAAGGAACAGCTCCCCTGGAGAAAATGGCAACTGCAGATTACAGACTTGGCGGCATCCCATCCCTATACTCCACCCTTCGCAGGCCGGGTCCTCAAAACCTTAGGAATGTCCAGCTTTGAGTTGTCACCTGTCAGGACTGTTCCCTGGACTGTTCTGGGAAAGCACTTCTGGTTTAGCAAAAGTATTTATTCAGAAACAGCGATTCAGGTAAAATATGCCTCCAGACGTTTATTGACTGCCAAAACCCCTCTACAAATACAGAAAGTAAATGACTAACCGCCCCACTGCAAACCACAAACACACCCAACTCTTCTCTTCTCTCTCAACTCTGTCAACCAGAGATCAGGTGTATTTCTGGGAAATTCCCAGGCCCCATCTGGAGTTTGGCAACCCTAATTCAGCTAGGATTGACAGCTCTGCAGTGCCAAATATTCAGAGATTGGGGCGGGGAGGGGGATTGCCCTGGGGATGGCGGAGTTCTAGGGGAATGTGATGTCGCATCCAGGTTATACCCAAGGAATGTCCTCAATCTCTATGGTCTATACCATAGAGACTGGAAAAATTTCTAGAATGGCATGGAGGATGTGATGCCACTTCTGAGAAGTGGAGCAATAGACGAGAAGTCACTTCTTTCACCATTTGCCCTACCAACTGTGAAGGCACAAGAGATATCAACAATTAATTATAATTTGCACAGGAGCATTTCCCCTTCATAGAGGTTTTGGATTCACAAACAACATTGTTGCCCTTACGAGTTTCATGCTCTTCTATGGTTTGTGAATAAATTAAAACGTCATCTAAGTATACCACAACTCCCTTGTACAATAAATCATGGAGAACTTCGTTGATAAGGGCCATAAAAGCCCCGGGGGCCCCACTTAACCCGAATGGCATTATCAAGTATTCAAACTGTCCAAACTTTGTGTTAAACGCAGTCAAGTGTTCATAGCCTTCAGCAATTCTGACCCTGTAGTAAGCTTCTCTCAAGTCCAATTTAGTAAAAATGCGCCCTTTGCCCAGTGCGTCTAAAAGGTCCTTGATCAAAGGCAAAGGGTATTTATTGGACAGGGAGACTGCATTGAGACCTCGATAATCTGTGCAAATCCGTAAAGACCCATCTTTCTTTTTCACAAACAAAACGGGAGCAGCGTGTGTGTGTTTGGTAGCCCGCCGTATGAACCCGCGAGCGAGGTTCTTGTCCAAGAAGGCACGAAGTTCCTTCTCCTCATTGGGACTCATACGGTAGATTCTACCTTTGGGCAGTTGCGCCCCTGGTTGTATAACGATTTTGCAGTCAGTGTCTCTATGGGGTGGCAACTGATCGCATTCTTGCTCCTGAAAAACTCTGGCTAGATCATGGTACGCCGGTGGGATGCCAACAGAATCGGGAGCAATCGCTGATGAAGCCAGGGAGGGGGGTGTGTCAGGAGAAGTTGGGTTTTCCCCCCAATTCATGTGTTCACCGCAGGGAGGGTCAGTGAATTCTAGGATCCGTTCTTTCCAAATGAACTTTGGTTCATGTAACAATAACCATGGCATGCCCAAAACTATGGAGTGTTTGGCCACTGGCGCCAAAATAAAACTAATTTTCTCCCAATGGTCGGCGCAACGGAGAAGAACCGGTTGTGTTTTGAACTGGGCCGGTCCTTCGTTCCCGAGGGGGCTGCCGTCCATTTGGGTGAATGGTATGGGCTTAGCCAGGGGAATTTGATCCAGACCTAGCTCCTCTGCCACCTGGGGCCGCATTAAGCAATGGGAGCAGCCAGAATCCACAAGGGCCGAGGCTATAATGCGAGTGTGTTTAGCGGGGTTGGCCAGAAACGCTTGGACAGTAATGGGAGCGCTGCCTTCACTCACCGCGTCAGGAGTCGGACCCATGTCCATGGGGGCTGAAGAAAGGCAAACAGCTGCTTCCCCCTCCTCTGGGTCGCCTTCGATGACCGCTTTAGACGAGCCCGTCGGAGGTGGCCCCGATCTGCGTGGTGGCTTGGCAGATGGAGTGCGCGTAGCTGGAGCGGTTGGTTTTTGTTTCTTGGGACAGTTGGCGGCTAGATGACCTGGCCCTCCGCAGTAAAGGCACAATCCCAGTCGACGACGGCGTTCAGAGGTGGTTTCAGTAGGGGCGGCTGGGCTTGACTTGGTGGGCGCAGTGGCAGGTTTTGGGCATGGGCGGCCTCCGGCACGAGCGTATTCCAAACGAGACGCCACCTGGGATCCCAACTGGATCCAATCCGCAATAGTACGAGGAACCCGAATTAAAAACACCGTTTCACGCAGCTTGCCGTCCACAGCATCCGAGAAGTATTCGCATTTCATGCGTTCAGGCCACTCAGGAGGGAGTCGAGCAGCCGCCGCACGAAATTCACGGGCAAATTCTGCAAACGAGCGGTTGCCTTGCTGGATAGTTTTGATGGTGCGGATAGCTTCATTCTCGGCGCCTGGATCTTGGAAGCGCGCTCTTAAGGCTTGGAGGAATGCGGGCACCGTGCGAGAGTCTTCATCTTGCAAATCCAAAAGAGTCACGAACCAGTCGGCTGCTGCCCCATCCAGGACTGAGCCGATGTCCCGTATTTTTTCGCGCTCAGACCGGTATAAATCATCATAGTCTTCCAAGTGGGCATTGAGTTGCAAAATAAAGTAGGGAAGTTTGGAAGCGGTCCCATCAAAACGGGCCGGTATCGGGGGCCTATAGTAACCCCGTTCCACGGCTCTTGGCGCCTGCAGGGGCGGCGGTTGCGCGGGTTGAGCAGGTTGGGCAGGCAGCTGTTGCACGGGAGGGGCCGGAATCGGGGGCGCTGGCTGTGCCGCTGGCGTTTGGGTGGCAGGACCCAGGTACGTGGCCCCCCTGGCACCGGCATTATCAGTAACAGCATAGACTCCAACTTGGGGCTTCCTGGTCTGCTGCCTCCTTAGCTCCCTCTCCAACGCAGCCAGCTCCCTCTCCTTGCGGGTCAATGCATCCTGGTGCGCATGCAGAGCAGCTTTTTCTCGTTCCAATTTAGCCAGTTCGTCCCGTTTAAAAGCTGCAGTGAGCTCACTTTGCGTGCGCAGGGCCTGAACGCTTTCGCGTTGCCGTTGTAAATCCAGTCTGGAGTGTTCCAGGACTTTATCATGGACTGACAGATTCTGGGCATATTGTCGTTGGAGCGCATCTTTGGCACGGTCCAACTCGAGCTGGACTTCTTTGCGTTGCCGTTCCCGGTCCCTCTGCAGGTTTTCGCGCTCTTGCTGCAACTGTGCTCGTTCCTCCTCCCATAGCTGACGTTCACGGGTCCATGCTTCTTGGGCATCTCGCAGTCGCCCCACTTCCTCATCCCAGGTCTCCTTCGATGGGAGAGGGAACGGATCCGGCTGGGAGTGCAGGCTTTCTTCGGACTCTTCGTCATCTGGAAGGGAGACATCGGAGACACCGTAGCCACCGGTGGCTCCCCGAGGCACCTCAGGTGCGGCTGCTAACCCGGGGTCAGGGGGGTCCGATTGGAAAACAGTACGGATACCCCTCCCAATCCCAGGTTTAGTCCCAGTGTCCTTTGGACGGGCCCCAGTGCTGTGCCACGGTGGTTCTTTGGGAGCATCACCATCACGCGATTAAAGATGGCGTCCGCGGCGGACGCTCAGCAGCGGAGCTCCGCCAAAATTGGATTTAACTTTTAAAATTCCCCCCTTTTAGTTAGCCTGAAAGGAGAGTTTTTGCCACTCTCACTATAGTGTGTTTCGAGGAGTCTGGAAGTTTTGGAAGCTGGAGGCTAGGAGCTCGGTCTACTGGTCTATCGGCGAGCAGAGGGGAACAAACGAACAAACGTGAACAAAAGTGAAAGTAATAAACGCGAACAGACGCGAGTAACAACAGACGCGAGTGACATCAAATGCAAAGGACTGAGACTTGGTTACAACCGACTGGGACGAAACAAAGTGAAGCGGCGCGACAGCGGCATGAGGTACCTGGATTTTCCTGTGCCTTATTCCGTGTTTCTTGCCCCCCCCCTGCCTCCTTCGCCCTCGTCTTCGCGGAGTCTTCTACTCCCCTTATTGCCGTCATTACAGCCTTTACTTTGTTAAGACCCGGGAAGGAACGCTCGGGTGGCTGTATAACCGGAGAGTGCTGGGTGTGACCCTCGTGAGTAGAGCTGGGAGACTGTGGTATTGGGGATCGGTGGCAGAGATTCCCCCTCGTCTTCCGGCTCGGATCCCATCGTCCCGGGAGCCCTCCCGGAAAGAACTGGGCGTGGCGGCTCCGTTGGGGCTTGCTGTGAGAGACAGCGAAGCGGCTGGCCCTGCAGGTGGCGCTGCGGAGGCCGTGCTTGCGACGCGGCTGTCCCTTTTAGACGCAGCCTCGAAAATCTGCCCTGACGCAGCGAAGGCCATATCCGTCTACCCGCAGGCAGCGGAAGAGAACACTGGGGGTGAATTGGCAGGCCAGATGCCTGCGACGGCATAGCCGACAAGATCAGCTTGAGAAGCCGACTGAGTGGCAGGGAGTCACGGGGGAATTGGATCAGGTGCCTAGTAACATCATTGCTGACTTTACGCCAGACAAATCAGCCGTGAGAGGGCTGATTGAACTACACCACGACAGGCAATTTTTGACTGCGGAGTCCTCTACTCGGGAGCCCTTTGGGGTGACTGGTGGCAGCGGCCCCCTGGCTGTTACCCGAGTTGTCTCTCCGTGTCGCTGCCCCCCAGTGATTTGTTTTCACAACTTGGACATTCTGCACATGAGCGATCGGTCTGGGTGGTGTGAGCCCCATACCCGCAATCTGTGCAGCAGACTATGCCATCACCCTTTGACTCTGCCGGCAGACCATGTAATTCTATCAGTTATTTAAAGAGGGTGTGGAGACTGGTGGCAGCAACTCCTTGTGCCATCTTATGCCCTCCTTCCTGGCCCCTGACCTAATTCTTCCTTAAACTCTGATTGTGGTAAATTGTGGTTTACAATCTAGAGGAGTATGAGGGTAGTAGTCTGTAGTAGTGTAGTAGTCTGATTTATCATAGATTGTATTAACTTGTATTAGTGTTGAGTCAGTGGGTAGGTCATAGCTAGTTATCCAGCTCTACTGTAGTTTAGGTTTAGTTTAGGTCTACCCTATTTATTGGGTTTATTCTATTTATCTATCAGCAGAGCTGGACCCACCTTTAGTGGGGAAGTCTAGTTTATTAGGCTCTGGGTGAGGGGAGGTTGGCAGAGTCATGGGGGCACCAACTATGGGGCTAGGGATCCCAGTGCTGATGGGACGGGGAAGATATTGCGGTAGGCGGTGGCCATATGATAGAAGGCGCACAAGATATTGTTATGCTCGTTCGCCTTCTGACCTCCGACCTATCCCGAAGTACGATGGTGGCTGGGATCAGGGACACTCTGCTTCGTCCTTGGTGTTGATCAACGCCAGGTCCATTAACAATAAGACCGCAGTGCTCCAGGATTTTCTTGGAGCCCAGCAGGTGGACCTGGCGTGTGTCACCGAAACCTGGGTGCGCGAAGGTGAGACCGTCGCCTTGTGCGAGGTCGCGCCACCAGGTTTCGCGTGTCTCCATCAATCACGAACACAGGGCCGGGGGGGTGGGGTGGCTTTGTTCGCCCGTGAATCTATCCCTTTTAGGGCAGTCCCCGTCCCGGAGATCGCCGGCATGGAATGCGTCGGCCTCGAGTGGTTGGCCGTGGAGAGGCTGGCCGTCCTCCTGGTGTACCGGTCGCCTAGCGCACCGGGAGACGGCCTGCCGCGGCTGCTGGAGGTGGTGTCGGACTGGGCGCTGCGGTTCCCCAGGCTTATTGTCTTGGGGGACTTCAACGTCCATGTTGACACCGCCTCATGTGCGGTGGCTGCGGAGCTAGTGTCATCCATGGCGACGCTAGGCCTCTCCTTAATAAATTCTGGCCCCACTCATGAGGCTCCTGCTCCTGCTCCTGCTCCTGCTCCTGCTCCTGCTCCTGCTCCTGCTTGGTTCGGGAGGTATTGAAACGCTTGCTCGACAACTCTCTCTTTGCCAAACTATCCAAATGCTGTTTTCACCAGACCTCCATTGACTATTTGGGTTACCGGATCTCGCCCGAGGGCTTGAAAATGGATCCTGCTAAAATTGACGCAGTCCTCCAATGGCCTGCTTCCACCAACCGCAAAGAGCTCCAATCTTTTCTTGGTTTTGCTAATTTCTATCGTGACTTTATACCCCAATTCGCTGAACTGACTCTCCCTCTCACAGACCTCTCTTACTACTCTTCGAAGGGGTGGCGATCCAAGTCCGCCAAGCCCGGGGCCCCCCTTTCCTGGTCTGGAAGAGCGCGTCAAAACAGCTCTTCTAAATCTTGAAAAGTCTGCTTTTACCACCTAACCTATTCGTAGCGCACTCTGAATCAGATCTCCCTCGCTTTGTGGTTGTTCACGCGGGATGTTTCCTCGGACAAAGCATCTTCTGTTGGGGCAGCCCTGTTGCAGAAAAAAATAAATATTAGTAGGCTGGTTCCATGCGTTTATTTATCTAAAGAAATTCTCTGGTGCTGAACTCAACTGGGATCAGTATGGGATAAAGAGACTGCAGCCATCAAAGTAAAGTGGCCTCCAAATTTACGCCACCGCCTGGAGGTAATAAACACCCCTTTCGTGTTTGGTCGGATCACAAAAAAACCTGGCAGCTCTTTCCACCAATCTCAAGATGTCCGCTAAAGCAAATCCGTACAATTTCCATTTTTTCAAGCTTCGGCGCATACAGTCCATTTTTTCCCCGGAAAACCCCACGTGAACTGGCTGACGCGCGTTTCTTTACCCGGGGAGGGGGGTGGAGTCAGCCTTACGGTTGACCTTCTGCAAAGCACTGTTCTCTCTCCATAAAGTTGGTGCAGGAATCTTTAATCCATCTATCTTACTAGTGCAGTGACCCCCCAGTGTCTCATTACGGAGAGTTTTCGAATGTAACTGCGTAGCCGCGCGGTAGCTCTAAAGAGGGGCCCGACCTTTCCCTTCTGGGACATCTGGAGGAAACCGGCATGAGAATTGGCCTCGCTATGACTCTTTCCCGCCTTCGTATCAGCGTTAACGAAGCGTCTTCCTTCACTCTGTTGGAACCAGGTGGACTTTGACGACGACCACTGGGGACTTATATGAGTCGTTTGGGGCGCTTTCTGTTCATGGATCGTGCGCCTGCGGATCGGATCTCTACCCGCTGCGTGTGGATTACAAACCTCAGATGCAACCTTCCGTCAGCGGAGGAGACGGGCCTCGACCACCTTTCATGCGGCAACCCAGGAATCCATTGAACGGTTCCCGGACCTCAGATTTTATTTATTTATTTATTTATTTTTTTTTATTTATTTTTATTTATTTTTTAACCTTTTATACCGCCCCATCCCCTGGGGGCTCTGGGCGGTGTACAATATAAAACATAATAAATAAGTTATTAAAATCTTTAAAACAGCGGTTACACAATACGTAATAATAATAATAATGGGAAGGGATTCCCACCAACCCCATTTTCGCGTTAAAATTCTCCCAGAGAAAAGAAGGGTTGTTGGGGGAGGGTGATGCGAGCCACATTAGGATGGTATCTGAGGTGACAATGCCGGTTGGGGCACCATTTCAGCTGCCAGTCCCTCCAAAGGCCCGGCGGAACAGCTCCGCTTTACAGGCCCTTCCGCGGAACTCGGGCATATCCCCGCAGGGCCCTAACAGCCGGAGGGAGAAAGTGTTCCACCAGGCCGGGGCCAGAGCCGTGAAGGCCCTGGTCCGCGTGGAGGCCAGCCGCATCATTGAGAGGCCAGGGACCACTTCACGATTAGCCTCCATTGAGCCGAGTCCGTGCAGGGACATATTGGGTAGTGCGCTCTCGAAGCTACGAGGGTCCCAGGCCGCCAGTCTTTGAAGGTCAATACCAACACCTTGAAGATGATCCGGAACTTCCACCGGAAGCCAGTGCAGCTGGCGCAGTACAGGCTGGATGTGATCATAGATGGCGCTTGCCCGTGGTAGACGCGCCGCTGCATGCTCGAACCACAGCTTTAGTCTCCGGATCAAATCTAGCAAGGGTTAATTCCCGCGTAGAGCGAAGTTACAATAGTCCAATCTGGAGGTGACCGCTGCATGGATCACAGTGGCTAGGTCTGCTTGGGAGAGGAAAGGAGCCAGCCTCCGGGCCTGGCTAAGGTGTGGAAGAAGGCAGCCTGGGTTGTATGGGCCACCTGGGTCTCCATTGAAAGAGATTAAATCCAGGTGGACCCCCAGGCTGCGCGACGGAGGGGGTCGTACCATAATGTGACCCTCTCCCACACCGGTGGCTGGAAAATCCTGTCCCCTCCCTCGCCGCCGGGCTAGAGGATCTCCGCCTCTCGATGGGTTCAGTTTTAACCTGCTCTGCCGCGAACTAACCAGCAACCGCTTCCAAACAGTGCTGGAGAGCCGCAGGGGCGGTGACTGCTCCCCCCTCCATCAACAGAATGAGCTGCGTGCGGTCATCAGCGCATCGGTGACAGGTCAGCCCAAAGCTCCGCACTAGCCGAAAGCAAGGGGTCGCGATATAGATATTAAAGAGCAGCGGGGACAGTGGAGCCCCCTGGGGCACACCGCAATCAAGCTGGCACTTCCGGGAGGCCTGATCCTCAAGCATTCCTCACTTGCTGACTTCGACCTCCGGAGAAACGAGGCAATCCATTGAAGTTGACAGTGCCCTCGCGACTTCAGAGGCGGCCAGGCGGTGGGTCAAAAGGTCGTGGTCGCACTACATCAAACGCCATGTAAGATCTAACAATACCAGCAGCGCCGATCCGCCTCGGTCGAAAGCTGAATACGGATGCAGTCTGTGACGGGCGACGAGAACAGTCTCCATTCCATGCCCAGCACGGAAGCCGGACTGGAAGGGGTCGAAAAGCCGGAAGGCTCATCCAGAAAACCTTGAAGCTGCTCCAACACCACTCTCTCAATTACCTTCCCCAGAAACGAAAGATTCGAAACGGGGCGGTAATTGGCCAGATCCCTCGGATCTAACGGTGGTCTTTTTAAGAGTGGGCGGACCACTGCCTCCTTCAACCCATCCGGGAAGACTCCTTGCTCGAGGGAGCCATTGATGATACTCAACAGATGGGGTCGTAGCTCCACCCTGCAAGTTTTTACAAGCCAGGATGGGCACGGATCCAGAGGACAAGTAGTAGGTCTAACAGCAGCTAAGGATCTGTCAACAGCGGCTTCAGAGAGCAAGGAAAACTGGGCCAAACAAGGGCCTGAAGACGGCAAGGGAGCCTCCAGTTCACTGATTGTATCCAACGTGGGGGGAAGATCCTGGCGGAGCGACGCGACCTTATCCGCAAAAAAGCTCATAAAAGCCTCACAGCTAATGCTCAATTGTGAATTTGAAGACCTCTCCGATAGGGAGGTCAAAGACCGAATTATACGAAATAATTGTGCCGGGCGAGAGCTAGCGGATGCGAGAGAGGAGGAGAAGAAAGCCCTCTTCGCCTCCTTCGTCGCCACCTCATAGGCTTTCATAAACGTCCTATAAGGTGTTCGCGTGGCCTCGTCACGAGATTTCCTCCACACTCGCTCTAGACGTCTAAGCACCCGTTTCATATGGCGCAACTCCTCAGTGTACCAGGGAGCGCGCCGGGAACGGGGGCGTAGAGGACGCCGGGGGGCAACAACCTCGATGGCATCGGAGAGCCGGGAATTCCAGTCCTCCACCTGCTCATCGAGTGTGCCGGCGGGTTCAGGGTCCCGCAGAGCATTCAGGAAACCAAGTGGATCCATAAGTCTCCGCGGGCGGGCATAAATTAGCCCGTCGCCTAGACAGGGGTGTTGCGGCGAGTCCACCCGGACTTTCAGGGCATAATGGTCGGACCATGGCACTCTGCTAACAGAGGATACGACCAGGTTTACCCCCGACCCGAAGACCAGATCCAGGGAGCTGGGGATGTTTAGTCTGGAGAAGCGAAGGTTAAGGGGTGACACGATAGCCATGTTTAAATATTTGAAGGGATGTCATGTCGAAGAGGTAGCAAGCTTGTTTTCTGCTGCCTCAGAGATTAAGACCAGGAGTAATGGATTCAAGGGGCAGGAAAAGAGATACCACGTAAACATTAGGAAGAACTTCCTGACTGTCGGGGCTGTTCGACAGTGGAATTCACTGCCTCGGAGAGTGGTGGAGTCTCCTTCTTCGGAGGTTTTTAAACAGAGGCTAGATGAACATATATGTCGGAAGTGCTTTGATGGTGTGTTCCTGCATTGCAGAGGGTTGAACTTGATGGCCCTTGGGGTCCCTTCCAACTCTATGATTCTATGATTCTAGCCAGCACCAACCTGCCTTAGTTTCTGGGAACGAATGAGATCAGGCTAGACTGGAGCTATCTATGCAAGGGCCTGTTTCTCTTTTTGGAACGGTGTAAAAGTGCTGTAAAAACCCCTCCCCAAATGCACATTCCCTCCCTCCCGACTGTAGTGTATTCAGCATTTCCTCGGCTTTCCAGATGTCATAAGGGCTACTGAGTACACACAATAGCACAGAAGGTAGAACGTTCTATCTAGTCACAGCTAACTAATGGTACTCTCGTAGGATTTTCAAGGCAAAAGTTTAAAGGTGTTTTGCCATTGCCTGCCTCCGTGTCACAACCCTAGCATTCCTTGGAGGTCTCGCGTCCAAATATCAGCAAGAGCTGATACTGCTTAGCTTCTGGGATCTGATGAGATCAGTCTAGCTTGGGCCACCTAGATCAAGGCCGTCACAATACTTTATTTTCAGCTCCTTTTCCAAGAATCCCCAACACAGTTTACCAGTTTCGTGGCTGCCACTCCCGAAGTCAACATTTTCATCAAGCCGCCCACTGTGACCCCAAGATCTTGTTCCTTCTCCCCCTCAACCGGTTCAGACCCCATCAGTGTATATTTAAAGTCGGGATTTTTTGTGCCAGTGTGCATCACTTTGGTCCCGTCCACACATACAAAAGAATACACTTTCAATCCACTTTCAGTGCATTTTGCAGCAGCGTGTAAGGGTCTGTTACCCCAGTCAATGACAAGTCTTGAGAATGGTTCAAAAGCTTTATTAGAACTGTGTCAGCCCAACGGCCAGATAGCTGAAACGGGGGGTTGGCTCTCTGGTCCCAAGTATATACCTGCAAGTTACAATTTGACTCATCCCAGAATCCACCCTCCCATAATATCAGCATGTGAAAAGACAGTGAGAAAGAGATGTTGTTTTTGGGACACCCCTTATATGTGGCCTGTGCGGAATCTGCCCCCCTGTCCCTGGGGCAGAAATGGGGCAGAAATGGAATAAGACAAAGGGAACAAGAAGCAATATCCTTGTCTGCTCTTCTGTTTCCTCCCAGGGTGGTAATCTGCAAAGAACATCTCTCTTTCCCGCTGCGCTTCAACACAGAAACCTGGCACTGAATTGCTTGTCTTTGGTTCACCTGCTGGAAACAGGAACGCTGTCAGAGGAAATGCTCTCCCCCAGTCTCTTTGATAATCCTCCTCTACCAAAGAACTGCTCTTGCGGTCCGTGCGTTTCCTCTCTCTTTATGCCACCAAGAAGGTGTTCCCTGGTAGCAGGCCTTGAGTTGGGGAGGCCTTTCCCCCTTTAAGGGAAACGCCAGAGGCTGAATTGGGCCCAAGATACCTGCGTGCAAAGCAGTTTCTCGAAGCACTAAGCCGTGACTCTTCCTGCTCTGTCTTAAAAGAGGCATTCTCTCGTTCGTGGGAGATGCCTCTTCTGAAACGGAGTCTCGGGAACAAGAATTGGCTCCTCTGCCATTCGGCCAGGACCTTTCTTCCCTGTTGTTGGGGTTGTCTCCTCTTTTCTACCTCACGGGAATGCCTCTTCTGAAAAGAAGCCTCTCCTGACATAACATCACCCGAACAAAGTCTCAAGCCAAAAGCATGCCTCCCTCTTTAGCATTCAGAAATACTGTTTTTCTCCACGTGCAAATGTAAGGAATTAAATTAAGTGGTTAACCGAGAGCGCTTTCGTTGGGTGACTGAGGCCCCTTCCACACACGCAAAATAATGCATTTTCAAACCACTTTCATAACTGTTTTCAAGTGGATTTTGCTCTTCCGCACAGCTTTAAAGAGCACTGAAAGCAGTTTGAAAGTGCATTATTCTGCATGTGCGGAATGAGCCTGACTGCCCTTCTGCATACATGTTTGTGGAGTTTTTGAGTTGCGTCTCTCCAATCTAGGGTAAAACGCAAAGCGGTGGTCAGGCTGATCTGAACAAAGGGCATTGCCCTAAAAAAACGAAGCGGCAGCCCTTCTCTTTTGGCAGGCTCTTATTCGACACCTGACTAGGCCGAAATGTTCTCAGCGGTGAAAAATAGATCTTCCTTGGTGCTGCCATGAAAAAGGCCCCGCTGCCTGGTTGGAGTGCCCTTGGAAGATGTAACCTTGAAGTGCTTTTGACAGGTTACCTGCAGCAATTCGCCTGTGAGCCTCCTAGCAGGTAACACTGGATTTTTCCAGTTTGTAAAATGTTAAAATGGTGGTCCTGTAGGATGGAGTTATGGCGTCGACACCTCTGAAGTCCCTCCACTCCCCACTCTGTACCCCAGAGGCATATCGGGGGGAAATGGTACCTGGAGACAACTCCTTCTCTGGGCGCCATTCCATGCCCGGCCTCTGTGCTGGCTGGCTTTTGAAATCTGAAGCTTCTGAAAGCACAGAGGCCAGGGGGGAAGGCTCGGGGCGGGGCCACGCCGCCAACCTCCATGCAGGCCAGGGTGTGGGCTTGGTGGGCAGGGCCGGCTTCCGTGCAGGTCGGCTTTTGAAAGCCAGAGCTTTTGAAATCACAGTGGCCGGGGGCAGGGCTCGTGGTGGGGCCATGCCCCCAAGCCCCACCCCCAGCCTCCATAGAGGGCAGGGCTAAGGGCGGGGTCCCAACTTGAGCCCCACCCCCAGCCTCTGAGCTTTCAAAAGCTTGCTTTCAAGAGCCAGCCAGCCAGCAGGGACGCGGGGAGTGGGGCTTGGTGGTGTGTACCCGGAGGTTACCAAGCTCTCTAGTAAACTTAGGCCCTTTCCGCACACGCAAAATAATGCGTTTTCAAACCACTTTCACAACTGTTTGCAAGTGGATGTTGCTATTCCGCACAGCTTCAAAGAGCACTGAAAGCAGTTTGAAAGTGCATTATTCTGCATATGCAGAATGAGCCTTAGAGGCACTAATCTAGAATGTGTTTTTTTTTACTTTGGGGAGGTAAGGCCCGATGCTTCCGCTGTCGCTTCCCGTGAGCTGAGGGCTGAGCTGGAATCTGGCCAATCCGAGCCAAGGCTGGCCAGTCTTTTGGGGGGCCCATTTTTGCCTTTTTTGATCCCTCAACCAAATAAGGACCTTTTCGCAGACTGATGCAGCTGAGGTTGGCCTCTTTGCCTGCATTCCCGGATTCTCTCTCTCTCCCCTCTGTTCTATCATCAAATTGCAGGAGCAGAAAACAGCATTTTGTCAATCGAAAAGTGTTATGCTTGGACCGGTTCCACTCGTTTAATTAAGGTACGGCTACAAAGTGTGCCTTTCGAAGTTATCCCTTGTCGAATGGCGATTTCAGAGAACGTTCATTAAAACACCTCGGCACACAAGACGGTGGCCATGGGAACGGACGGCTCGGGTTCTTCCGCTTGGCTCAGCCTCTGGCTGGCCCCAGGAAACTTTCCTGCGAGGCGGGCAATATTCCAGGTAGAACCAGCTTGGGAAATGACTGCACTTTTGAAGGGCCTGAGTTTTGTCAGGTGCCAATCCAGAGAGGGAGATTCCTGGAGATTCTAGGGAAGGAAACTGGGGAAGGAAGAGCTCTGACGTCTGAAGCAGGTACGTCCTTCCGGGGAACTGATCTCAGCCCTGGAGGTGGTTCCTGGGGGTCTCCAGGCAATCCTGGAGGACAGACTCTATGGTATCCCATCCCTGCAGAATCCTCTCCCCAGGCTCAAGTCCTAACTTAGAGCCAAGAACCCTGTTTTCGGGACGGTTCCCCAGTATGGATGAAGGCTGCAAACTGAGGCAAGAAGAGCAGAAAGATACAAGGAAGTGCTCCGAGATGTTCAGAGCTTCTCTTGTGTTGGAGAAGAGCAGTCTACCGTAAACAAACCTGGAAACATTCTAGGCCTTTCTTGTGGTTAGCGTGGTTAGCGTGTCAGACCAGAACCAGTTTGAATCCCACTCTGTGGAGGGGGCTCACTTAGGGGACCTTGGGCCCGCCGCTGTCTCTCAGCCTAGTCTACCTCACAGAAGTGCTGTGAAGATAAAGTGAAGGAAGGAAGAATGAAGCAAAGCGAAGCGAAGCGAAGCATGTTGACTTGGGCGAAACTGTGTGGAAATGGCAGCTTTTGAAGGGAAAATGCTGTGGTCCCATAACCCTTCTGAGCGCCCTCCTCTCCCAAGCCCCACCCATCTCATACTCCATCCCCAAATCTCTGGACACTGTTTGTAAACATAGACAGTGGCATTGTCGAAGGCTTCCACGGCTGGAATCACTGGGGTTCTGTGTGGTTTCCAGGCTGTATGGCCGTGTTCTAGCAGCATTCTCCCCTGACGTTTCGCCTGCATCTGTGGCTGGCATCTTCAGAGGATCTGATAGTAGGAATGGAAAGCAAGTGGAGTATATATACTGTGAGGTCAAAAGATGAGGCCATCTGAATGGAGTAGCCTGGTATGTGAGTCACAAAGAAGTCTGTAGCATGTGAGTAACAATGAAAATAGCAAGGTCAATAGGTGAATGCATCTGAATAGAAGTATCCTGGTCATTCTGGACCACTCTGACAACCACTACATCAGACTACACAGAGAAGCCACTGAAATTCACAAGCACATGGACAATTTCAACAGGAAGGAAGAAACCATAAAAATGAACAGAATTTGGCTGCCAGTGTTCAAAAACTCCATAATCAAGACAGTGACTAATCAGCTCCACACAAACACAGGACAACTATAGACAATAGCAATCAAAGGGAACAAAGACCAGGATACTTCCATTCAGATGCATTCATCTATTGACCCTGCGATCTTCATTGTAACTCACACGCTACAGACTTCTTTGTGACTCACATGCCAGGCTACTCCATTCAGATGGCCTCATCTTTTGACCTCACAGTATATATACTCCACTTGCTTTCCATTCCTACTATCAGATCCTCTGAAGATGCCAGCCACAGATGCAGGCGAAACGTCAGGAGAGAATGCTGCCAGAACACGGCCATACAGCCCGGAAACCACACAGCACCCCATAGACAGTGGCGTTACCCTGTGTGTTTTTTTAGATGTACATTCCTCTACAACCAGGGGTGGGATTAAAATAATTTAACAACCGGCTCCAAAATGACTCAGTGGTGGGATTACAACCAGACAAAAAATTAGCGACCGGTTCTCCCGAACTGGTGCGAATAGCCTGAATCCCACCACTGTCTACAACAGGATCGAGCGAGTCACCCAGTCTCCACAAAAGCCAAGTCTCGTCATGGGGCATTTCTCTTTCATCGCCTTGTTTCTGAGGAGACCCTGCAAAACCTGAAAGTGGTAGACGGCTGCATGAGCTCTTCAGAGCAAGATTGTGATGAGTCACCCTTCGGCAAATACCCGGGGAGGAGGGACAGTGACGGAGGAGATTTCCAAACAAGGTAATGTTTGTCTTAAATTCAGCCCGGAGTAGATATTCTGCGAGATCTATAGGAGGGAGAGACAGGGGGGGGAAAGTGCTCATATTTCCTTGAAACCAAGCCGGCTGGCTTCCAAATGTCACCAGCTGTCTGTGCCAAAGCAACAGGAAATGTGGGAGCCAGAGCAGAGGAAACCCCAAACAAGTTAGAGGGCAGGCGGTCCCGGTTTGCAGTACCGGAGAAGAGATCTTGCCAACTCCACACACATAGCATCGTGACAATTTCAAAGAGCTCCACAGCTTTCATAATCCTTACAACTGCCCTGTAAGGTAGGATCATCGCCTAACTGGAGATGCTCTGTCCCAGTTTTCCAATAGGAGCAGGGTTGTTCTTTGGAGCTTCCAAACAATGCCATCCTTCATACTGTCAAAGACTTTCACGGCTCGAATTGCTAGGATGTTTTGGGTTTTCCAGGTCGTATGGCCATGTTCTAGAAGAATTTTCTCCTGTGGCACAGATGCAGACGAAACAGTAAGGAGAGAATACTGCTGGAACACAGCCATGCGACCCGGAAAACCCACAACACTTCATCTGTGCTTCTTCTGTGGTTTCCCAGGGAAGGTGCCAATCTTTCTGGAAACAGAAGTCAGACTGGATTTCCCCAGGAAAAACCAGAAGGTCTAGATTTCCAAACGCACATCTGGCCTCATTACTACTTACAGCCTCCTCCCATGTAACGAAAGCAGGAGAGAGCTTTATAAACTTATGCACTGGGTTGAACAAAGCTGACCAAGAGAGCAATTTCTCCCTCTGTCCAAATGCAAGAACCTGAAGGCATCCAACGAAGGGCAGCAGAGTGAGGATGGACAAGTGGAACCGCATTATACAACCAATGGTTAAAATTTGGAATTCACTGCCAGAGGTTGTGGGGATGGCTTTGGCAGCTATAAAAGGGGACTAGAAAGACCCATGGATAGGTTTATCAGTGGCTTCTAGCCATAGTGACTAAAGAGACCCTCCACTCTAAGAGACAGTCAGCATCTGAACCCCAGTGGTGGGAGGCAATGTCAGGGGAAGGCCGAGGCTTTTGTGCCCTGCTGTTGTCCCTCCAGAGCAGGGGTCTGCAACCTGTGGCTCTCCAGATGCTATGGACTACAATTCCCATCAGCCCCTGCCACCATAGCCAATTGCTCCAGAGGAACTGGTTGCCCTGTCTGTGAGATAGGATGATGCACTAGGACAGTGGTGGCGAACCTTTGGCACTCCAGATGTTATCGACTACAATTCCCATCAGCCCCTGCCAATTGGCCATGCTGGCAGGGGCTGATGGGAATTGTAGTCCTTAACATCTGGAGTGTCAAAGGTTCGCCACCACGGCACTAGGACTAGGTGGACCTTCACTGGTCTGATCCAGCATGACTCTTCTGAGTTCTTGTGTTCATCCCTCCTCCTCCCTAGGAGTTCTGCTGCTATAGCACTTTACTAACATATTCCTTGATTTTTTTGAGCTGGCACCATCCCCCCACCCCCCCAGCAATGAAAGGAGTGTGGGAAAGATGTGTGTCTGTGTGATCCTTCCATTGTCCTCCATGGAGAACTTCTTTGTTCAGTTTGTGGGGGAGGCAGCATTCGAACTCAGAACTTCCTGGTTCCTGCATTCTTAGCCACTGAACTCCAGGAACGCACATCAGTGCTTTTTAACATTCACAGATGTTTTGAACACATCTGCCAGCACCTGCCCCACTGTGATGAAGGGGGCTTTGATAAGCTTACATCCTTATCTCTCTAGGGTACTTCTGGATAAGAATCTAACAGCTGCCCCCCCCTCTCCGATACACTTGCCAATAGACCAGGGATGGTTAGTTGGTTTGATTATCAGTCTGTCTCTTGTCAATTCTACCTTTACAACCATCATCTGAGATAGGTGAGGTGGAGGAGGCTGTGACTGGCCCAAAGTCAGCCAACAAACCACCACAACAGTGAAGGGATTCGAACGCAGCCCAATGCTCTAACCGCAACTCCTCCTGGCTGAGCATAAACTTCATTTACATCCCTGGAGCGGCTTCTGGGGACAGTGGGAAATAGACGGCCCCAGCTAGCCTGATCTGGTTAGATCTCTGAAGCTAAGCGGGGTCAAACCCTGGTTTGCATTTGGATGGGAGACCATCACAACCATCCAGAGCTGTTACACAGAGGCAAGAAACGGCAAACCACCTGGGTCCATCTGTCGTGACCTGGCTAGCACAGGTTAGCCCAATCTCAACAGAGCTGGGAAGCAAAACAGGATCAGGCCTTGTTCATACTTGGAATGGGAGACCACCAAGGAAGTCCAGAGTTCCTAAGAAGACAGGTCATGACAAACCACCTCTGTTTTGTCTTTTGCCTTGAAAACCCTACGGGGGATACCCAGAGTTGACCGAGCTTGGCAGCCCTTCCCACCAACATAGGAGCAGTAGTGGCGTGGTGTTTAAGAGCAGGTGTACTTTAATCTGGAGGAACCAGGTTTGATTCCCCGCTCTGCCACTTGAGCTGTGGATGCTTATCTGGTGAATCAGATTAGCTTGTGCACCCCAACACACACCAGCTTGTGGACCTTGGGCTAGTCCAGGGGTAGGGAACCTGCGGCTCTCCAGATGTTCAGGAACTACAATTCCCATCAGCCTCTGTCAGCATGGCCAATTGACCATGCTGGTAGGGGCTGATGGGAATTGTAGTTCCTGAACATCTGGAGGCCCCACTCACTTACAGGGTGTTTGTTGTGAGGGGGGAAGGGCAAGGAGGTTTTAAGCCCCTTTGAGTCTCCTGCAGGAGAGAACGGGGGGATATAAATCCAAACTCCTCCTCCTCCTCCTCCTCCTCCTCCTCCTCCTCCTCTTCTTCTTCTTCTTCTTCTTCTTCTTCTTCTGAAACTCGCAGCTATCTTTTTTAGCAGACTCCAGGGGCAGAGAAACGCGAAATGTCTACCTTACCTAAACCACACGTTATAGTTGGAGAGAAAGACCTACGTAGGGCTCAGATCACCGGTTCCCAACCTGGAACGTTTGGGAGTAGGTAAAAAAGAGTTACGTGACGGATTTGCTAATGCATGGGGGTGCAAGTTTAGGGAAACGGGTTTCCTAGATGTATGCAAGCGGGGGGAAAAAGGTTGGGAAATATTGTATTAGATTAGCTCAATCCGGCACGGTGGTTTTGGGGCCGGCACATCTGCCGGGTAAGAAAAGGGGCCACAAATTAGACAGCGGCTTTGCCAAACCCCCTCATGCTCTGTTTCCTTTCTTGCCCGAGGTGCTCCTGATTGGTTTTGACATGTTTGCGGCACCCAGAACACGAGAGGCTGGAGCAGTAAACACCGGGCAGACACGTCAGCTCACTGCCATGTCCCGTAGCTTTGATCGGGGAAGAAAAACAGGCAGCTAACAACCCTGAAATCTAATAAATTAAATTACAGACAGCCTTCGGTGCGTGCATGTTTCAAAGGAGAGATTAAAGGAACGATCTCAGTTAACTGTCGCTCCTTTCGGTTCCCTCCGATCCTTGCTGGGGAAGTGTGGCTGATGAAGACAACTCCGTTTTTCAGCGTTGACGGCAAAACTTGATGACTTCGGGAGTTTCCCTCTTGCCTAGTCTGTACAGTTATGGAAGGTCCACTGCATGAAGCATTTATTTTGGGAGTCATTACTAGAAGATCAGAACCAATTCAGGCCTCTTGATTTTCGTCCTCACCCGGTTGGGTTGGAAATGTGCGTGGATTGTGGCAGAAATTAGTGTGCGCCATATCCCCCAGGAACAGGGAGGAGTGCTTGTGAATCTACACAACCACCACTATGGGGCGTAGCGAGGGGGAACTGTGCCCAGGGCACGTGTGTGCCCTGTGCCCCCGCCACGCCCACCCCCACCATGCCCATGCCATGCCCTCGCCCTGCCCACGCACAGCACGCACCCGGGACTAGACGCCCCACCCAGTCCCCTGGCAGCTACGCCACTGCACCTGCTCTCCAAAGAGGGACTGCCCCAGGAACCGAACCACTACCAAAATGCTTTCTAGTACCAAGCTTGCCAGCCTCCAGGTGGGGACTGGAGATTGCCTGGAATTACAAATAAACTCCAAACAACAGAGATTGGTTCCCCTGGAGAAAATGGCTGCTTTGAAGAGCAACTTTCTTCCCAAACTCTGCCCTTTCCCCTTCAGGAACTTTCCAATCTACAGCAGAGAATCCTACCCACCATGCTCATCTCACACTCCTCCTCAAAAGATACTTCAGCACAACCTCTGACACTGTCCTCCCCTGGTTCATGTTATTCTGACCACAACAGCCCTATGAAGTTGGCTAGGGTGAGAGAGCCAGCTCAAAGTCGCCTGATTAGCTTCCACAGCACAGCGGGGATTCAAACCTGGGTCTCCCGGATCGTAACCACGCCCCCCCCCCCATGAAGCAAGGAGTATTCCATCAATGTCTCCAGAAAAGCATTCGAGTCAGAAGGAAAAAGGTACCACCAGAAGACCAGATCCGTGGGGTTTTTAGCCAGGGTTGCAGAAGACCAGAGCCCAGCCCTATCTCTGCCTGCTCCTGCAATACCGTAAGATCACCTTCCTTAAATTCTGATGCTTCTGGGACAATGCCAGCACCTCGAACTGAGCTCAGAAACAAACTGGAAGTTAGTATGAGTCGAACAAGACTGGAAGGATACGGTCCCAACAGCAATCAACTGTCTCTACCAACTGAAGCTTCTGGAGTCCAGTGGAGATATGATAGTTGCTAGATTAGATTACTGCAATTACTGCTAGATTAGATTACTGCAACAATCTAGATAGTTGATAGATTAGATTACTGCAATCTAGATTACTGCTAGATTAGATTGCTGTACGGGGGGCTCCCCTTGAAGACTGTCTAGAAGTTACAAGGGGGGGGGGGATGAGTCCAGTGGCACCTTTATGACCAACAAAGTTTTATTCTTAATATAAGAATGCATGCATCCTTCTTCAAATATTTCTTTGTTGTGCATGCTCAAGAATAAAACTTTGAAGGTCTTCAAGGTGCCACTGGACTCAATTGTTTTTTTTTCCTGTAGCTTATGGACAGTCTTCAAGGGGAGCTCCACACAAAATGCATGGTAGTAGTCTAATCCAGCAGCTGTTAAGCTGTTTTAGATGGGTGAAAGGCAGAAGTAAAAGCATTTTCAAACAATTATTAACAGCGGGTGCTTCCTTTTGGCCATCATTATAAACAAAATAAAACAAAAACCCAACCAACTTTTTTTTAACAAAAGAAACGGAGTTAAAATACCTCCTGCATTTCTCACAAGACAGGACAGTCTCTTCATCTCAACATACATTTCTTTGCCTCTTTTTTTTTAAATCAGCAAGGCACATTTTATAAATAATAGGCTGGTTCAAAAGAGGTTGTTTTTTTTAAAAAAAAATAGCTCAACCCCTCCTCCAAAGTTAGAAAAGTTTGAGCTGTTATTTGCCTTATAAGTCTTTATTTTCGGGAAGTTTACAGTGCTGTACCAAGGTGATTGCTTGGCTTCCCTTGTGGATATTTCGAGAACTGCTCTGTGGGAAAACCAAGACAGTTCCCCTAAAATAGGGTTTTCAAAGCGTGCAGTGTAGCTATTCATAGGGAGCTAATTCCAGAGGGATCTCTGTGCGAAGTGAGCTTGTCTTACAAGCCTCCTGGTTGCATACGAATGATTCCTTTCTAGGACAAGGGTGTCCAACTCTGGTGCTTCAGATGTTGATGGACTATAATTCCCATCAGCCTGATGGGAATTGTAGTCCATGAACATCTGAAGCACCAGAGTTGGGCCCCTCTGGTCTAGCATCATCTGCCCCGGAGATCTCATAAATCCATTCGGCAAACAGATCTCACCGAATTCTCTGTTGCCAGTTACCAGATGGGACTGGCTGAGAACTTCCATCAGACATATCCAGACCTGACTCCCGACTCTCCTACAATTCCCTGTTGGAGTCTTCTTTAAAATTTAGATATTTAGTGAGACCCCAAAGACCAATAGTTTGCCCTCCACGTTAACCTCCCAACCACCTCACAGAACACAGCATGGTCCAGTCATTCAGAGTGGCGGACTCTAAACTGGAGAACTGGGTTCGAATCTCCACTCATCCACATGAGAAGCGAATTTGGTCAACTGGATTGGTTTCCCTGCTCCTCCACGTGAAGCCTGCTGGGTGACCTTGGGTCAATCCCAGTTCTCTCCCAACTCTCTCAGCCCCACCGGCCTCACTGGGTGTCTGTTGTGGGGAGAGGAAGGGACAGGAGTTTGTAAGTCCCTTTGAGACTCCTCATAGGAGAGGAAGTGGGGGCTATAAGTCCAAATTCTTCTTCACAGCAGTGGCGCAGCAGTGGCGCAGTGGCTAAGAGCAGGTGCACTCTGATCTGGAGGAACCGGGTTTGATTCCCAGCTCTGCCATTTGAGTTGTGGAGGCTTATCTGAGGAATTCAGATTAGCCTGGACACTCCCACACATGCCAGCTGGGTGACCTTGGGCAAGTCACAGTTCTTTGGAGCTCTCTCAGCCCCATCCACCTCACAGGGTGTTTGTTGTGAGGGGGGAAGGGAAAGGAGATTGTAAGCCCCTTTGAGTGTCCTAAAGGAGAGAAAGGGAGGATATAAATCCAAACTCTTCTTCTTCTTCTTCTTCTTCTTCTTCTTCTTCTTCTTCTTCTTCTTCTTCTTCTTCTTCTTCTTCTTCTTCTTCTTCTTCTGCTTCTGCTTCTGCTTCTGCTTCTGCTTCTGCTTCTGCTTCTGCTTCTTCACAGAGAGTAGGGTTGCTACCATCCCACTGGGAGCAGGAGAACCCTCTGCCGCCTGTGCTCATTGACCGACCAAAATGGGTAGGGTAGCAATTGGTGTTTTTGCCACTGCGACCGTGTCCACTTGGCTTTGACCATGACCAGGTTCGGGACAAAGGCAGAATTCGGTCCATGGAGCTCCTGGTAGGTTGCTCAGGCTCCAACCTACGACACCACACTACTGCTCAACAGCTGTCTTCTCTGAGGCCCCTTCCGCACATGCAGAAGAAGGCACTTTCAATCCACTTTCAATGCACTTTGCAGCTGGATTTTACTGTGCGGAATAGCAAAATCCACTTGCAAAACAATTGTGAAAGTGAATTATTCTGCGTATGCGGAAGGGGCCGTACAGAGCATTCAGAGAAGGTGGGAGAAGACTCTGTTTGTCTGGCAATAAATGACTACATTTCCTTTTACTTTGGTGCGCCCCTCGTATGATTGAACCCTAATTTACTGCTAGCGCCAGGGCTTTCTTGCTTACAACAATAATGTAGTTTATTGCAAGGAAAACAGCCCCTCCCTCCCAAGGGCAAAAAGCAATTGCAACACAAAGAGGCCAGAAAGCTTATTCCTGTGAAATGGTCCCGGCTGTCAGTTTTATATCTGTTTTAATAGACGTCTCCACCGCAAGCATTAGAAGTGTTTGCTTTGCGCCGACTGGCGCTATCCATCAGCCCAGAATAGCTTTCACGGAATGTGCGCGCCATTTCCTGAGCATGGAGCACCTCTCTCTCTCACACACACAAAAAATAAAAATAAAGAAAAGATGTACTTACACATTAAGCTACACGATTGCACGATACGTCAAGCCCGACAGAGAAATACTGTCGCCCATTTGGAGACCACGCGTTGGGCTGTGAACTAGGATGGATTATTTGACTGTGGGTGCGAACCAAAATGGTGACGGCATTCCAGAGTTTGCAGCCCAGAGTTTGCATTTCAAGTCAGGGGATTTTGGAGGATCCTTCTGAAGTGAAGGGTCTCGGGACTTCCACAAACCCCCAAAGTATTCTGATAAAATGGTTTTATCGGAATACTTTTGGGGTTTGCGGGAGTCTCTTGAAGAGAAATATGTCTGGTCAAGGGTTTCAAACGGGCTTGAGCAAAACACCCCCCCCCCCCAAATCAGCAAAATTCAGGTTATTCTGTTTTTTTAATTATTGGCAAAGCCGAAACCCCCCCAAAAAAACTGTTGACTCCATGTGAGCCTACGGGGAATTTTGGGAGGTTTTTGTCTTGGGGGGTGACTTCAGGAGTCAAACTTGCAGGGTGTTTTCAGCAGTCTCTCCTGAGAAGAGCACCCAGGTTTGGTGAAGTTTGGTCCAGGGGGTCTACTTCTAGGGATCCCCAAAGGAATTTATTCATTCATTCATTCATCCATCCATCCATCCATCCATCCATCCATCCATCCATCCATCCATCAATTAATTAATTATCATATTTGTATACCGCCCCATCCCCTGAGGGCTCTGGGCGGTGAACAACAAAATAATATAACAGAAACAATAATAGCAGCAAATAATATAAATATAAATAACATCATTAAAACATAAAATTACAGTGTTCCACTTAAACCGCTTGGTGTCCAGCATTAAAACTATCAGTAAAAACCCTCCCAAAGTGGAGGACGGTAAAGCTAGATGTCACAGGCTCCCTGAATGTTAAAAAAAGGGAGAGACAAAGAGGGTGCATGCCATCAGTGGCTGCCTCCCCAAAGGCCCAGTGGAACAACTCGGTCTTACAGGCCCTGCGGAACTCACCAAGATCCCGCAGGGCCCGGACAGTTGGAGGGAGAGTGTTCCACCAGGCAGGGGCCAGGGCCGTAAAAGCCTTGGCCCGGGTAGAGGCCAGCCGTGTCATTGTTTCTAATGTGGGGTGGGGGCAACCCCTTCAAGGGCCAATAAAATTGGACCCCCTGAATCAAACTGCATGAAACATGGGTACTCTTATCAAGAGAGACTCCTGAAGTGACCCTGCAAGTTTGGTGCCTTTACCTTGAAAAATGACCCCCCTGGAGACGGAAATGACTGAGCTCCATTGTGGGGAATTTCTGCAGGTATCCATGGAGGGGTCTTTTTCAAAGCAAAGGCACCACACTTGCAAAGTAGTAGTAGTAGTAGTAGTAGTAGTAGTAGTAGTAGTAGTAGTAGTAGTAGTAGTAGTAGAAGAAGAAGAAGAAGAAGAAGAAGAAGAAGAAGAAGAAGAAGAAGAAGAAGAGGAGGAGGAGGAGGAGGAGGAGGTGGAGGAGTTTGGATTTATATCCCCCCTTTCTCTCCTGCAGGAGACTCAAGGGGGCTTACAATCTCCTTGCCCTTCCCCCCTCACAACAAACACCCTGTGCGGTGGGTGGGGCTGAGAGAGCTCTGAGAAGCTGTGACTAGCCCAAGATCACCCAGCTGGTGTGTGGGGAGTGTACAGGCTAATCTGAATTCCCCAGATAAGTCTCCACAGCTCAGATGGCAGAGCTGGGAATCAAACCCGGTTCCTCCAGATTAGATACACGAGCTCTTAACCTCCTATGCCACTGCTGATGAATGATTACTTTATTTGGCTGGACTATATGTAGGGCAGGGCAGAAATAAATAATGCAGGTGTCTCTTAAGAGCTGCTATATCGGGGTGACCCAGAGGACAGTAAAAATGAGAAAGGGGGAGAGGTCACAGCAGGAGAATGTGCACCACGAATGTCTGCCTGAGCTCTAGCATTGCAAGGTTGGGTTGGGTAATTCCTGGGGACGTGGGGTGGGGTCTGGGAAGGGAGAGTTGGGGAGGGGAATCCTAGGAGTTGGGGAGGGGATCCTAGGAGGGGAAAATACCAGAGAGTCCACCCTCCAAGGGTGCCGTTCCTTTCAGGGGAAATGATCGCTGTCATTTGGAGAACAGCCATAATCCTGGGAGACATCTAGGCCTTTTGAAGGCTAGCAACCGAAGCACGCTCCACGTTCCACTCAGCATGAGAGCCAGCGCAGTGTCGTGGTTAAGAGCAGGTGGATTCTAATCTGGAGAACCGGGTTTGATTCCCCGCTCCTCCACCTGAGTGGCAGAGGCTTATCTGGTGAACTGGATGTGTTTCCGCACTCCTACATTCTTGCCAGGTGACCTTGGGCTAGCTACAGTTCTCTAAGAACTCTCTCAGTCCCACCTGCCTCACAAGGTGTCTGTTGTGGGGAGAGGAAAGGAAATTTTAAAAATGTATTTTATTTATTATTGCATTTTTATACTGCCCTCCCCCGGAGGGCTCAGGGCGGTGTACAACACTAACAAACAGACAATAAAACAAAATAAAATTAGATTAAGACTTAAAATGCAGCATTCAGCTATCAAACCCAATTTAAGTTTAAAATAGATGGCATCCGGCTATTAAAACTCCTCTTAAGAGAAGGACAGTGGGTCTAGAATGTTTCTCAGCATGTTTGTTTCGGGCACCCACATCAGCAGCTGGTCTCCCCGAAGGCCCAGTGGAAAAGCTCAGTCTTACAGGCCCTGCGGAACTCATTGAGGTCCCGCAGGGCCTGGACAGCTGGAGGGAGAGCATTCCACCAGGCAGGGGCCAGGGCCGTAAAACCCCTGGCCCTGGTGGAGGCCAGCCACATCATAGAGGGGGCGGGGATCACCAGCAGATTGGCCTCCGCAGAACGCAGGGACCGACGTGGGACATATGGGGCCAGACAGTCTCGCTTGTAAGCCACCTTGTAAGCCACCTTGAGTCTCCTTATAGGAGAGAAAGGTGGGGTATAAATCCAAACTCTTCTTCTTCTTCTTCTTTGCAGAAGACTGAAGGGAAAATATATCCGGGAAATAAAAATAACATCTGTCTCAATTTTCTGGGTTTCTGTTCTTTGGTTAATTTTTACTGATGTATTTTGAAGAAACCACCACCGGCTGCGCATGGAATTCCCAGGGCCCGAAAGCGGCCCACGGGTTTTTCTGCCGGGCCCAAAAGTGTCTGGCAGCCTGTTCATACCATAGAGACTCGGTCAACCCCTACAAAGCCTCCCTGCATGCTTGCCAACCTCCAGGAGGATCCTGGAAATTCCCAGGGATTTATAACTGATATCCAGATGACAGAGGTCCATTGAAGTCTCTCTTCTGTCAAACCCTGACCCTTGCAAGGAATCCCTAGGGATTTCCCAACCCATAACTGGCAACCCTACTTCCAGTGGTGGGATCCAAAAATTTTAGTAACAGGTTCCCATGGTGGTGGGATTCAAACTGTGGCGTAGCTCCAATGGGGCTGGGCGAGGCATGACGGGGGTGTGGTCAGGCATTCCAGGGGCGGGGCATTCCAGGGGCAGGGCATTCCTGGGCGGAGTTGTGGCAAGGACGCAGCCGCTGCGCCGGTCCTTGGGCGGGAAACGAATGCACGCAGGCGCAGGCTGCCACGCACGCCGGTGCACCTCCTGCTAGACTGCTTCAAGTTCTGCGCGCTACTGCTGAGAGGAGGGGCATAACTAAGGCAAAAATCACATGGCAAAATCACCAATTAGTAACCCCCTCTCGGCACACACAAATAATTAGTAACCTACTCTCGGGAACCTGTGAGAACCTGCTGGATCCCACCTCTGCCTACTTCCCAACCGATTGGCTACGTGGCTACGGATAGTGGTGGTGGTGGTGGTGGTGGAGGAGGAGGAGGAGGAGGAGGAGGAGGAGGAGGAGGAGAAGACACATGCCTGCCCAACCCTGAGCCCTCTGACCACCCTCCAGAATGTGGCCTTTTGTGAAGCAGAAAAGCTTCCGCGGTTTGACAGCCCGAACGTGTCTCTCCACTTCATTTTTCTCCCGTTGCTCATCAGAGGGTGGCAGGTATGAAAGGTTTCCCGCTCACCATCTGTTCCTTTCATTTTTTATCAGCTGTTTTCAAACTCCAGTGCCCCTTAGCTGCTGCCAGCGAGGAAGTTGGGGATCATCGATCAATTCCCCAGCCGCCCCTCAGTTCACGCGTTGCGTTTTCAAGGCTCATCTTCCCGTTGCGCAGCAGAGGCTGCGTCTCACATGCAGTCGAGGGCCCACAGGTCGAATTCTGTTCTGGGCTTGGAGATAGACACTGGGCTGCTCATCTGTGGCGAGCAAGATTCACCTCCAAGCGAAGACGAACCATTTGTCAAGGCAAAATTAGGTCCTCATTGCTCTAATCAGGCCTCACCTGGAGCACTGTGTACGGTTCTGGAGGTCACACTTCTGCAAGGATGTGGATGGAATGGAGCAGAGGAGGGCAATGAAGGTGATCCAGGGCCCAGAGACCAGGACCCCTTCCACACATGCAGAAAAACGTACTTTCAAGCCACTTTGCAGCTGTGCGGAATAGCAAAATCCACTGACAAATAGTTGTGAAAGTGGATTGAAAGTGCTTTCTTCTGCATGTGTGGAAAAGGGCCCAAGTCCTGCGAGGAAAGGCTGAGGGAATTGGGGATATTTAGTCTGAGGCAGAGGAGGTTGAGGGGGGATATAATTGCTCTCTTTAAGTATCTGAAGGGCTGTCACATAGGCCCCTTCCGCACATGCAGAATAATGCACTTTCAATCCACTTTCAATCCATTTTGCAGCTGTGTGGAATAGCAAAATCCACTTGCAAACCATTGTGAAAGTGGATTGAAAGTGCATTATTCTGCATGTGCGGAAGGGGCCTCTGAGACGCCTGGTTGTATGGGGTTGCTAAGCAGTGCCATAACGCTGACTGTGATCTCGTGAGACATTGGTTGTGATTCCCGCTCCACATCCCCAAGGTTCAATGTTTGTGCAGGATTCTTTATTGGGGGAGGGGGTATGGAAACCTCACTTTTCCGAATTCTCCCCCATCTTAGTAGCAATAGATTCCTTTTTTTTGTACCTGTGAGAAGGTGTTCACCCTGGAGTATTGGAGAACGCTGCCACCATATGATGATTGAGGCTGAGATCAAGCTTGGGAGAGCCATGCTTATCTCGCCCCGATCCCAGGTCCTTTTCCCTCCAATGACTCCAGGCCAGCTGAGTTCTCAAAGATTTGTTGAAAAACAGAAATCAAAGAAATACAACATAAATGCAGTTACAGAGATTGCTCAGCTGAATACATTCATAGAGTTGTATTGGGACCTCCTGCCAAGAGGTGCTTCTCTTAGCTTAGCCCATGGTAGAATCACCTGATCTTTGTTCTTTAGTTTCCAAGAAAACTCCTATTACTGCCATGTGGTTACCCAAAGCCTTTGAAGTGCCTTATTAGGGCATCTTTCTGCCTGGGCATATTTTCAAGGCCTTTTGGTTTCCCCATTCAGAGATCAAAGACCCTTTTAACATGTAGGTGTGATGCTGCTAGATCTACAGCACAATTCCATCACAATACCTATAGTCCATGGCAGCATGTGGATTCGAACCTGGTTCTCCTGGATCCCAGCCTGACACTTTAACCTGACAGTGGAATCCCATGCAGCCATTTGATTGCTTTTGTTGGGCTTAGAATGGGATCAGGACACCCTGTGGGAGTCTACACGCTTGTTGTTAGGGGAGGGTTGAACAATGTATAAGTCCCTGTAGCTTCAGAGAACAGTTTGTGTGTGTGGGAAGTGGAAGCAGAGGCTTCTGGGAAAGAAAGGTAACTTCTCTTCTGGTTTGGTACAGTTCCTTTCAGAACTGCATTACATTAGAAGACACAGATTGCTTGTCTGAATATGTGCATCTCTCAAATATGTTCTGGCCCTGCAATATTGTGGAGCTGGTTCGCTGCGTGAGATCTTACAGTATAAGAAACAGAATTGGGCATTTTCCGATACTGTTTTCAGCAGCATAGAAAAAAATTTCCCACCTTCTCTGTGGGGTGATTTTGCCGTCCTCCCCAGAATTTGCTTAGAAATGTATCGGCACAAATTGCAAAAAATCCTGCATTTCCATTGTTTGCTCTCACTGCTGTGAGCACATCACAAAATTTGATTGGGTTTGTCGTGACAGCATGGATTTACCTGAACACTGAGATCATTATATGAGGCTGTGTTTTGCACAGATGGTGGGGGAAGGGGGAGGGGGAGGGGTGCGGGGGGAGAGGGAAGTAAAACTTTCGCTTGATGAAACCCAATAACCCCACCACCACAAAATAGAAGTAAGAAGGCAGTCAAGGAAGGCGATCCTAAGCAAGAATGCTGTGCAAGGGGTGGGATAACTTCAGGAAAGCTACATTTGTGGAGCAGCCATCTGATCTGCGGTTTTTCCTTCACATGTAATCACAGCATTTGACTTCACACGAAAATGCAACAGGATCAGAAAAATAAAAGCAAGGAGAATATTTTGAAATGGACCTCCCTGTCCCACATTTGCCGCTGTCAGAATGGCCCTAATTCTGACAAGGGGGGTGGGGAAGGGATGCTCAGGGTGGTAAGGGATGCTCCTCCCTTTCCTGCCAGTTGGTCGGAGCCTGGTTTATTCAATTCTTTATCGGTGTGAAATGCCTTTTGTCTTTTGTACTTTTGCTTTGATCCTGTGCGAACAGAATTGGCGTCGCCAGCCTAGGGACCTTGCAAGATCGTTCCTCCCTGCCCTGGGCTCGCAGGCACTAAAAGCCCCATCACTCTCTCTCCCAGGGGAGGGGGGCCCTTAACAAACAGTTCACTCCAATCAGGGCAAGCGCCTGAATCCCACCACTGTGCATGCCCTGCTCTTGGCAGACACGCTTCTCCCAATGGAAGCCCCTCACCCAGACTGCTGGTTTTTAATCCTTTCCCCAAAGTTTTAGTTTGGTCCCAAAAGTTACACGCCAAGAAAGCATGCCAGCCTCCAGTCTCCTAAGCTTTTTGGGGGAGGGGGGTACTTGTGGGGCAGTAGATGGTACTTAAAGCAAATCAGGTAGACTCAAGAGGACCTCCCTGAAGCTCAGCCCCAGACAGCAGAGCTCCTTGTGCATGGTCAGCCTGTGCAGCGTGACTCCCAATGCGTTTGCTGGCAGCCACCTCTGGCTGGGCGAGGGGGGAAAGGGGAGAGGGAGATGATAGCACGCGGGCCCGCAGAGAGGGCTCTGAGTGCCGCCTCTGGCACCCGTGCCATAGGTTCGCCATTACGGGATTAGAGAAATATATTGAGTTAAACTGAACGAAGAAGAAGAAGAAGAAGAAGAAGAAGAAGAAGAAGAAGAAGAAGAAGAAGAAGAAGAAGAAGAGTTTGGATTTATATGCCCCCTTTCTCTCCTGCAAGGAGACTCAAAGGAGCTGACAATCTCCTTTCCCTTCCCCCCTCACAACAAACACCCTGTGAGGTAAGAACATAAGAACATAAGAACTAGCCTGCTGGATCAGACCAGAGTCCATCTAGTCCAGCACTCTGCTACTCGCAGTGGCCCACCAGGTGCCTTTGGGAGCTCACATGCAGGAGGTGAAAGCAATGGCCTTCTGCTGCTGCTGCTCCTGAGCACCTGGTCTGCTAAGGCATTTGCAATCTGAGATCAAGGAGGATCAAGATTGGTAGCCATAGATCGACTTCTCCTCCATACATCTGGTGGGGCTGAGAGAGCTCCAAAGAACTGTGACTAACCCAAGGTCACCCAACTGGGGTGTGTTGGAGTGCACAAGCTAATCTGAATTCCCCAGATAAGCCTCCACAGCTCAGGCTGCAGCAGGGAATCAAACCCTGTTCCTCCAGATTAGAGTACACCTGCTCTCAACCACTACGCCACTGCTGCTCCTAAAGGTAAAAAGCTAAAAAGGCAAAGCAAGAAAAAAAAATCAGATTTGGTTTTTTTCCAGATTTGTCCCCCCCCCCTCCCCCCGATTTTTCATGTTCATTATTTTTGTACGGCTTTGGGTGGGGAGAAGAAGAAGAGTTTGGATTTATATCCCCCCCTTTCTCTCCTGTAGGAGACTCAAAGGGGCTTACAATCTCCTTGCCCTCCCCCCCTCACAACAAACACCCTGAGAGGTAGGTGGGGCTGAGAGAGCTCCAATAAGCTGTGACTAGCCCAAGGTCACCCATGCCACTGCTGCTCCTCCTAGGCCACTGGAGGTAGATCCACTAATTTGCAGTGAAGCTGCTGGTGCCTCTCTTTACAAGAACCCTCAGTTTTGGCGACTCGGGCCAGGGGGTCCTATTTTCAGGGCCCTCAAAGCGGGTGTCCCCATCCCAGGAGGAAAGTTTGAGGACCCACGAAACTGGACCCCCTGAGCCAATCTTCATCCAACTCAAGGATTCTTGTAAAGAGAGGCGCCTGCCATTTTGCATCCGCACTGCGGAGAAAAGTGAGCTGTGTGGGGTGCAAATAAATGAATAAAAAAGAACTTTCTTCCAAGTCCACATCCCCTGTGTTTATAGATGCATAAAATACAAGCAAGTTCAGCCTACGGAGCAAGATTCTTCATCATCGGGCCGCTGGGTTCCCCACCCTGCTGAAAGGTAATCAAAACGCCGTTCACCCCTAACTTGGCCTAGAACCGCAGTGCTGAGGATCAACAAATGCTTCTTCATGAATCTCAGGCATGTTGGGCAAACATTGTCCAACAGCCCTGTTTTAACACCTTTACGTATTTCTGCGAACATGAATTATGTGTTTACAGCGGCCGGCTTGGTGGGACTGTTTACATCTGTCTTTTAAAAGAAGCAGGGGGACGGCCTCGCAAAATCCGCCATAAAAAGAGAATCCCAAGAATAAATACTTCACAGCTGCAAGCCAGCCTACAACTTTTTGGGGTAATCCTGAGGGTACCTCCAGCTAGGGTTATGTACCACCGGGAACTATCTCTGTTGACTGGAGATGAGTCAGGATTCTAGAGAATATTATTCTGGAGAATATTAGGATTGCCCTCTTCCAAGCGATGCCCGAAGATGGCCTCAAATTGCAAACCATCTCTAGACTAAAGTTACCCTGGTCAAAATAGAGGCTTTGAGGTTGGGGCACTATGGTATTATACCCTGCCAAGGTCGCTTCCCCAACCCAGCCTCCCCAACTTTACCCCCAAATCTCCAGGGAATTTTCCCACCTGAATTTGGTAACCCATGAGCTCCGGGTCCTGCTTGAAGCCTGCCTCTCTCCCCCACATGCTAAAATGGAACACAATTCCGGACGTCTTCCCACAAAGTCTCGCAGGAACTGTGCAAGAAGATCAGGGCCAGCTTTGCGGAGGAGAAATTCCAGCAGCGAAGAATCCCATGAATCAGATGTCATGAGCCAGTCTCTGGATGCTGAGGACTCTGACGTAGAGCCTGAAGGTGCTGTGGAACCAGAGCTGGAGATGCAGGTAGCAGAGTCAGCTCCAAGCCCTTCTGTGCAAGCCAAGGCAGAGAAGAGCGGAGTGATGAGCCAGCTGCACGCGGGAGGCAGAGGTTACAGATGCAGAGTAAAAGGAGAAGTGCTCGCATTGCTGCTAGGTCTGCATTGGAGGAGGACTGAGCCCTTGCTTGACGCCAGCTTCGGGAAGCCAACAGAAAAAGGGCCCAAAACTTAACCTCGAAACCAGAGGAAAGAACCAAAAAGGTTAAGCTAAAATTGGGCCTTCTAAATTGCTGAGTAGCAAAAATACAAATGTGTTGCTTCAAACGAACCATTTGTTCATTCAGAAAGTATGAAATGGTGTGCCAATACTTTCGACCAGGCTCACTTCTGACTTGAAACTCTATACAACTGAGGTATTATAGGACACAATTCCACCTGGTTGGAAATACTAGCACACCATTTCACACCTTTTGAGTGAACAACGGGTCCACAGGGAAGGCCTGGGTTTAAATGGTGCTCAACTTTTTGACACTTACCGCAGTCATTTAAAAGGCACTGTCTGTGCAGACGTACAATTCTGTCGGATCATAATACTTTGTCACACACTTTGACCACTGAACAAGGCCAATGGGCTGAAACGCGTTTGGATCTAAAACTGTCGCATAAGACTTTAGGCATTTATCATGTTGTGATTTTCATGGATGTGTGTGTGGGAGACTGCTTAGGGCCTTTTCTGAGGATATTTTGATCTGGACTGTTTGACTCCGCCTCGCTTTTTGCCTGCCTTGACTCTGGTGTGTCTGGCTAGCTACCTGCCACTATTGGCTTGCGGAAACATAGAACCTTTGTTCCTCCAGGGCCCACACTCAACTTCTGCACAGGAAAATAAATGCAAGCATTTAAAAATGACGAAGTTTAACTTCTTAAAATTCAGTCTGCCCTAGGGGTGTGGTAGCAAAGTCTGTAAAAGTAACGAACCAGATACCATTATACAAATCCACATTTTTAAATACACACAAATCAAAATACTTAACCATTAACTTCACGGCTAAACATGTCAAGTCTTTGGCCCCTTCCGCACATGCAGAATAATGCACTTTCAATCCCCTTTCACATTTGTTTGAAAGTGGATTTGGCTATTCCGCACAGCTGTAACGTGGACTGAAAGTGGACTGAAAGTGCATTATTCTGCATGTGCGGAAGGGGCCTTTGTAGTGTTGAAGCTCCTTTAGGCAAACAGCGATTGAGAGTTTTGACTCTCGAAAACACATCCACCAAAAATCTAATTGTTCTCTGCTCCTGACTCAATATAGCTCTTCTACAGCAGAACAATATGGCTACCTTCTGAATCAGCTTATGCATTTTTACCAAATTATTTTATAATTTTAAATGTTGTAAATGTTCAAGTATTTTCATGTTTTTGTGTTTGCCACCTTGGGGACTTTGGAAGAAGAAGAAGAAGAAGAAGAAGAAGAAGAAGAAGAAGAAGAAGAAGAAGAAGAAGAAGAAGAAGAAGAAGAAGAAGAAGAAGAAGAAGAAGAAGAAGAGCTGGATTTATATCCCCCTTTCTATCCTGTAAGGAAACTCAAAGGGGCTGACAATCTCCTTTCCCTTCCCTCCTTACAACAAACACCCTGTGAGGTAGGTGGGGCTGAGAGAGCTCCAAAGAACTGTGACTAGCCCAAGGTCACCCAGCTGGCGTGTGTTGGAGTGCACAGGATAATCTGAATCCCCAGATAAGCCTCCACAGCTCAAGCGGCAGAACAGGGAGTCAAACCCAGTTCCTCCAGATTAGAATACACCCGCTCTTAACCACTACGCCGCTGCTGCTCTTTCCATTGGGCAAAAAGGTGGAATAAAAATGGGATTTTTTAAAAAAAACCTTCAATGTTTTAACTTTAATTTTTGAAAAGAAAATGCCATTTCTTTTTCCCCGTATGCAAATCGATCTATGCACCCGTCAAAAGCGTCTGAAGCGACTGCCAGAAAATAACTACAAACGCAAGGAGCCCTTGCTGAAAAACCCAATGCTCTATTAAAAGTTTCCCCCTGGTTTCTTGAGCCGGTTGCTTAGCAACTCATCACATTCTTTTTTTAAAAAAAAGGTTTGAAAAGAATCGGCTGTTCTCCGGAGAAATCCTTACAGAATTCTCTCAAAGAGTTTCATGTTAGTTAATCTGCCCGGTTCAATAAACAACACATTTTCTCTCCGCGTCTTGCGGCATGGCAACGTTTGTCCAAATTAATACGTCAAAGGTTTCTTGCAATGATAAAATAAAATAAAATCTGGCTGATTGCAGGTGAGAGGGTTGTTGTTGTTGTTATTATTTATTTATTATTCATTTATTACATTTGATAAACCGCTCACCCGCAAAGGGCTCTGAACGGTGTACAAGGGCCACACAGGCCGGGGTTGGGGGGAACCCAGTTAAATAAAATAATTTGGTTCGCTGATGGAGCAGCTGCACCCGATGACAGCGTAGAAGCTGCTATTCGACACTGTGCCCAATCCATATGTCAACATACGGGTACTTCATCTCGAGAACCCATCTCTCCCGTGCTACGCCGCCCGCACTGGCTTCTGCTAGAATTCCGAATCATCTTCAAGGTGTTGGTTTTAACCTTTAAGGCACTCTGCGGCCTGGGGCCTTCATATCTTAAGGACCATCTGTCCCCATATTTCCCTGTTCAACCTCTGCGTTCGGCGGAGGCCAATTTGCTGGTGGTCCCAGGCCCCTCCATGATACAGTTGGCCTCTACCCGGGCCAGGGCCTTTAGCGCCCCAACCCCAACCTGGTGGAACACCCTTCCCCCAGCCATCCGGGCCCTGCAGGACCTAGAACAGTTCCGCAGGGCCTGAAAGATGGAGATGTTTCCCCGGGCCTTTGGGGAGGTCGGCCGTTGAAAGTGCCGTCCCCTGCGCTCCATATTCCACCTTAGGGGCTTATCCATATTATGCTGACCACCCGATGAGTTTGTTTATGTTATCGTCTGATTTTAAGATGGAGGTTGATGGTTTTATTGGTTGTACGCCGCCCAGAGCCCTTTGGGGTGGGGGGTGGGGGTATATTAAATCTGATATATAAATAAATACAATAAATAAATAAACATGGGTTGGCCAGACCTTACAGCAAGATGCCAATTATAGTGCAAAGAATGGAGACACAACTCGTCACAAGGTGGCGAGAGGACTCCAAGATGCTCTGGATTTAGAATAGGCCCACATCTAGATTAGATTACTGCGATGCGCTCTACACGGGGCTGCTCTTCAAAAGGGTTGAGAAACCTCAATTAGGGTAGAATCCTGCAACCGAGATGCTGGCCCGTTCCGCACACGGCTTTTAAAACATTTACAGGCAGGAAATGAAACGTTTCCTCTGCAGGGCTCCGCACTGCTCCCCCCCCCCTTTGGTTTTGGAAACATTTCATTTCTGGCCTGAAAATGTTCTTTTTCTGAAACCCCTTTTATGACTATTCTTTGCTTTGAAACATTTCCAAGCTGTCTTCTCTTGCTGAGCAATCATTTTAAAAATGTTTGATCTTTTGGGCTGCTATTTTCCAACTCAACAACCTCCTCAGCACCATTTTTTCCCGTTCCTGGGCTGATTTTTTGCCCATGTCTCTTTATTTGCCATCATTTCTGACTGTTCTCTCCCTGCTCTCTCTCCTTTATGGGTGGGTAAATTTACTCATGAGTAAATCTGCGATTGCAAAAAGCGACAGTTTTCCTCTGGCAGTTTCTCTTCCGCATGGGTAAATTTACTCACGATTGCTACAGAGAAGCACAGACTCTATGAAGCATAATTTCTACAAGAAACTCCCCCCAAAAGAGAAAAGAACCCCTCATGGTGGAGGTAAAACATCTGCAAGGAGACTCAAAGGGGCTTACAATCTCCTTTCCCTTCCCCCCCCCCCCCCACAACAAACACCCTGTGAGGTAGATGGGGCTGAGAGAGCTCCGAAGAACTGTGACTAGCTCAAGGTCACCCAGTTGGCGAGTGTTGGCGTGCACAAGCTAATCTGGTTCACCAGATAAACCTTCACAGCTCAAGCCGCAGAGTGGGGAACCAAACCCGGTTCTCCAGATTAGAGTACACCTGCTCTTAACCACTATGCCACTGCTGCTCCTAGAGAAAATGGCTGTTTTAGACTTTTCATTACACCCTGCTAAGATCCCTCGGCTCTCCAAACCCCGCCGTCTTCGGGCTTTGCCCCAAAAATGGTCAGAGAGATTCTACTAGGGGTTGGCAACTCTACTACCTTGTCTCCATTTCCATTCTACTATTGTGTATTTCAAGGTCTCCTTTTACAAACCGTTCTCACCCACCCTCTCCTTGGCTACTAGCACCCTGCAGGCCCCAGACTTGGGACTCGGGGATACTGTGGCACATGCTGAATAATGCGCTTTCAATCCACTTTCACAAATGTTTGCAAGTGGATTTTGCTACTCTGCACAGTAAAATCCAGCTGCAAAGTGCATTGAAAGTCCATTATTCTGCACGTGCGGACGGGGCCACAGTATCCCCGAGTCCCAAGTCACCACCCAGATGCCACCAAACAACCCAAATTCAGGGCAAACGCACACTGATTGGTATTGAAACGAAAAGGAGTGTGGTTCCGGCTGCCGTTTACATGCGGAAAACCTGGTCCAGAGCCGAAGTGCTCCGTTTGCAAAGCCTGATGGAAACCTTAATTAGAACCAACAGCTCCACGCGGCCTCCGCCCCAGCTTGTTAAAGCGATTTTCTCTCCTCGTTCCATGCAAATAGGTTAAATACTTTTCAGAAAGCAAATAAAAATAAGGAGGAAAAATGTAAACACTGTCCCACTGGGGAAATTTGCCAAGCTGACTTCAACTGGGAAACTGGGACACACACACACACACACACACACACACACAAATGGTACGAGCAATACTCCAGATAGTCTTTGGAAAAGTCAATTTTTCTGTTATTGAAGATAAAGGGTTTTAATAACAGCTAGGAACCACCAACTCTCTGGTGAGCACAGGGGAGGATAGATGAAAATCTCCTATTGTGGCATCGGTCAGCAGCTGAGAAAAAGCATGTGGCGGACCCAATCCAGTGTCACAATAACTTCCAGAGTTTTAGAAGAGACAGAACAGAGAAATCGAAAGGCGGATGATGTTCTATAATGACCACATTTGCTGAACCAGGGGGAAATTTTGCTCCATTTCTTACCCAGTCAGTTTGGCATAGTGATTAAGAGTGTTAGACTAGCTCACCCTCTTTCACCTCGCCTACCTTTCAGGGCTGCCGCAAGAATAAAACAGAAGAAGAAGAAGAAGAGTTTGGATTTATATCCCCCCTTTCTCTCCTGCAGGAGACTCAAAGGGGCTTACAATCTCTTTGCCCTTCCCCCCTCACAACAAATACCCTGTGAGGTAGGTGGGACTGAGAGAGCTCCGAGAAGCTGTGACTAGCCCAAGGGCACCCAGCTGGCGTGTGTGGGAGTGTACAGGCTAATCTGAATTCCCCAGATAAGCCTCCCCAGCTCAGGCGGCAGAGCTGGGAATCAAACCCGGTTCCTCCAGATTAGATACACGAGCTCTTAACCTCCTACGCCACAGAGGAAATGTCAGCTGTTTTGGGCCCCGTTGGGGACAAAGGCGGGCTCCGAATGAATTAAATAAGCAAATAATCCAGACGAAAGGAAATTCCCACAGAGTGGCTTTCTTATTTCACACTGCCAGTGCTGGGCATCACCTGACTGCAGGTACTTCCACACACAAGAATTCCCTGCAGACGGAACAGTAGCTTGCCAGGGTGAGGCCTGAAATTCTCCTGGAGTCACAACGGATGTCCAGGCAACAGAGATCAGTTACAGTGGAGAAAATGACGGACTCTGTGGCATTTTACCCCTTGAGGAAAAACCATGCCTAAGAAACGGGGATCATTGCTGTGTGAAGAAGAGCTGGGGGCAACCCTGAATAACAACCACCGAGGCTCATCCGTGGACACGAAGAAGGGAAAGGAAAACGCAGTGCCCCTGTGATACATTCCCTCCCTCTGCTTTCCTGCAAATGGTATTCTCGAGAAACTTCTGGGACTTTTGAAACCCTGACCTGTTTTTACATCCGTTCGCCTCCCTCCTGGGACGGAACGAAGGCAGGTCTCAACTCCCCTGAGAAAACTCCAGCTCGGCTGCCGAATTTCCCGGCCACTTGCCAGGTGACTGCACGCACGTCCAAAACGTCCTTTCAAGCAACGGGCCTCCTCTGACCTTCCCTGCACCTGGTTTCTCCCCTTTCCAGCTGCCTCAGTGCTCTGGAAAAGTGGCACGTGATTGGCCTGATACGTTTCAAACATCTGTGCTGCCTCTTCAAATCCTGCCGTCTGTCTGACAGGTATTTTGCTGATTCGGAATAAAAAGCTCGTAAGGCTCTTAGGCACCCTTCCCTGGTTCTCCACATCTCCGAACCTTCCCCTCACAAACACCTGTTTAGATGTCAATGTCACATCTTAAATGGTGACAGCGGCCATTAGGATGAGCGGATTTCCCTAATTTCACTCCTCCTTTGTTCCAGAATGTTGCTACGCGCCGCATTCTGCTCTCCTTTAATTCTTGCTGAAGTAGCAGAATTTCGTAGATTTGTTCAACGGAACGTTACGCAGCTTGCGGCCATTTTCAAGTAAATGCCCTGGCGTCGCTCCCTTGACTCCTGTGCTCGGGGTCAAAACAGTCAACATTCCACACTACTGACAGAGCTACAACGAGCTGATAAGGCAGTGGCTGAGAAGCAAAGCGGAAAAACACAAGCACAGCAGGGAGGGGGGAATGAGAAGAGAAGGGTTCCCACATCCCAGGCAGGAGGCAAGACACATGGCAGGATCCAACAGGGGCTGATCAGTACTCCCAGGCTTAAGCTGGATTCTGCAGAGAAGGTCAATGCAATCAGCAGGGTGGGATTGTTGTGCCCCTGGACTCTGCGTTCAGATGATTTCTTTATTATGAAACAGCACCAGCAATAAGCATTTAGACTTCTATTGCCAGAACTAAAGAAGAAGCAGGAAAGTGCCCTCCCACACATCACCCTCACATCAAGTCACCCCACCCTTGACTACCAGTTCCCAAGGGGGGATGGTACCCCTTCAGTCCCACGGCCCAGTCCCACACCCCTGCAGACCCAAAGGACTTGTTGATGTGTTTGCTCCGAGTGTTCCTGCCAAGTGTGGTATTAACCCAAGAACTTCTTCCTTTGTCTAATCTCTCTAATGACCACCTCATTAACATTGTCATTGTTACAGAAGCTGTGATTTCATCAGTTTCCTCCCGCCTTCAGGCATTCCCAAGCTTGGCCCATCAAGGCTGTTAACAGTAGGAAATTTTCAGGCTGTCCATTCGTAAGTTGGATATGACTTGACACTACGTAACTCACACAAATTTGATTTTTCTGCACAACAGACCCAAAGCGGACCTAAGGGCTCTTGGTTTATTGAGCTCAAGATTTCTGCGGTTGTATTTCTCGAAGCAGGGAATTCACACCAAACACAGAAGCCTCCTTTGACGTCTCGTCTACAACCGATCAAGAGATACTCCTGGATCCCCTGCAGAAAAAAGCTTCCGATTCCCTATTTGCTCGGTGATCTAGAAATGGAAAATAGCTTTTCACTCGCTTGCCTTTTGCCATACTTGCCCGAGGGTTGGACGTTTGGATCAATTCATTTGCTTTAGCATCCTGCTGCATTGAACCCTGAGATAGGGAGGTCAAATAGGGACATGGGGGGAAAAAAGAAGCATTTGCGTTCTCCAGCTTTTCACTACCCCTGTTTTAAATCAGATCCTGCCCTTTCTAATGTCATGTTTACTGGAGAACAGCACAACGGAATTCCTCGTGGCTGGGCTCATGGGTTCAGGAAGGGTGGAAAGCGGACTCCCGAGGCGGAACCGGATCCATGCTCTGCCATTTTCTGAAAATCCCAATTCAAGGGGTATAGGAAACGGCTTTTTTTCCAGGTTACCCCACCCAGAACGTGCTAGAATGTCCTTATTTTGCAACCCCAATGGAATTTCACCCAAGTCAGAGGTTGTTTACGACTTCTGCTGAGAGGTAAACCTTACACGGATCGAGTAGCTCTGGTGTCGGGTTTGTTTCATGAGCCGCAGAAATGTGGCTCTCTGGAACTAGAAAACACGCAGAGCATAAATCCATCTGAGCCTAAGTTCTCCGAAGCAAGAACACTTGCCAGCCACAATGCAATCAGGTTACTGGAGCCAGTAGCATGCAGCTATGCAAGCTGACTGAAGACACATCCCGTCTCTGGCCCCTTCCGCACATGCAGGATAATGCACTTTCAATCCGCTTTCAATGCACTTTGCAGCTGGATTTGACTGTGCAGAATCGCAAAATCCACTTGGCAAACAGTTTTGGAAGGGGATTGAAAGTGCATTGTTGCATGTACGGAAGGGGCCACAGTTGGCGTTGCCAAGTTTTTTGTTGGAAAATTCCTGGCGATTTGGAGGCGGAGCCAAGGGGAGGTGGGGTTTGGGGAGGGGCCTGAGGTATGCTGCCAAAGCACCCTCTCTTCAAAGCAGCCATTCTCTCCAGGGGGAAGTGATCTCGGTCATGTAGGGATCCGTTGGAATGCCGGGAGATCTCCAGGGCTCCCCTGAAAGTTGGCAATCCTAATTGTGTGCAGCCAAAAGAGGCCTTTATGGACCGCTGCCTGGTGAGGCAAGTCCAGCGTTGGGGATGCTCGGATGGCCGCCGATTCGGTTTGTGCACTTTTCAGAGGTGTTGATTTTTAAGGGCCCAGTTTGACTGTTTGTTGAGTTGTTTGCAGGCATTGAAGAAGAAGAAGAAGAAGAAGAAGAAGAAGAAGAAGAAGAAGAAGAAGAAGAAGAAGAAGAAGAAGAAGAAGAAGAAGAAGACGACGACGACGAAGAAGAAGAAGAAGAAGAAGAAGAAGAAGAAGAAGAAGAAGAAGAAGAAGAAGAAGAAAAGGAGGAGGAGGAGGAGGAGGAGAAGAAGAAGAAGAAGAAGTTTGGATGTATATCCCCCCCTTCTCTCCTGTAGGAGACTCAAAGGGGCTTACAATCTCCTTTCCCTACCCCCTACCCACAAAAAACACCCTGTGAGATAGGTGAGGCTGAGAGAGTTCCAAAGACTAGCCTGTGACTAGCCCAAGGTCACCCAGTTGGCATGTGCTGGACTAGCCCAAGGTCTGTGACTGTGGTCACCCAGTTGGCATGTGCTGGAGTGCACAAGCTAATTAGTTCACCAGATAAGCCTCCACAGCTCAAGCAGCAGAGTGGGGAATCAAACCTGGTTCATTCAGATTAGAGTTGTTTCGCTGAGTCCCTTCCTAACCCCACAGCATGGTGCACAAACAGGGTGCCTGTTTTCCAACACTGTCCATTGGCCCGTTCACGTTCGCCCTCTACGCATGTGCTTCAGAGTCCAACAGAACACCGCTTTCCTAATGTATCACAAGCGCTGCTTGGCAAGCCGTTATTTAAACCAGTCACAAATCATGACAGGTAGTCATGAAAAAATGCTGTATCACAAACAAACCCAAATAGTCATGTTCAGTCGAAGGCTTTCACTACAGGAATCACTGAGGTGTTGTGCGGTTTCCGGGCTGTATGGCTGTGTTCTAGTAGTGTTTTCTCCTGACATTTCGCCTGCATCTGTGGCTGGCATCTGCAGAGGATATGCCAGCCACAGATGCAGGCGAAATGTCAGGAGAAAATGCTACTGGAACACGGCTGTACAGCCCGGAAACCACACAACACCCCAATCATGTTCAGTGTTAACCAAAGTAGTTCTTAACAACGTTCATGGCAGCTGATCTATTTGGACTAGAAGAATTTTCATGCTGACGCTGTTGTGCGAAAACCTGGCACAAGGCCTATTTGCTGGGCATTTAATTTGCTTAATTTATTTGCTTAATTTATTCCCTGCCTCGTTCCTCAATGAGAACCCAAAATGGCTGACACGATTCCATTTTTCTCCACCTTATCTTTGAATCAGGGTGGTTAAGAGCAGTGGACTCTAATCTGGGTTTGATTCCCCGCTCCTCCACATGAGCAGCAGACTCTTATCTAGTCAAGTGGATTTGTTTCCCCACTCTCCACATGAAGCCTGATCAGTGACCTTGGGTCAGTCACTGTTCTCTCAGAACTCTCTCAGCCCTACCCATCTCACAAGGTGTGGGGAGAAGAAGGGAAAGGAGTTTGTAGGCTGCCTTGAGACTCCTTAGAGGTCGAGAAAAATGGGGTATAAATCCAAACTCTTCTTCTAACACCCCTGTAAGGTGGGCTGAGAGTGTGTGTGGGTCCCAGGGTCACCAAGCAAGCTTCGCTGGCAGTCTCCCAAATCCTTACACTGTGATTGTAGGGAGTTGAACATTGTATTTGTGCACAGCAATCAGATATGAGCAGATCACTGGATCAGGACAAAATTCTGCAAATTATGCCCCATTGCAACTTTCAAACCTGAGTATTCTTTAGGGACAAAAGCAACAAGGACATCCAAACAGCAGTCTTGTGATGGGTGAGCATTGTGAGCTGCTATAAATAATAGGAGCACGGCCATCTACCCCTGCCAGGCCAAAAGAGAAGGACTTTTTCCCAGGTGCACTTCAGGCTGTGATTTTTTTAAAAAAATTCATTTAATTATTTTATTTTATTCAATTTATAGGCCGCCTTTCCCCATACTGGCTCAGGGAGCTTTACGACATTCATATATAACAATAAAATCAATAAGATGTAATTATAAGAACGTAAGAAAGAGCCTGCTGGATCAGACCAGAGTCCATCTAGTCCAGCACTCTGCTACTCACAGTGGCCCGCCAGATGCCTTTGGGAGCTCACATGCAGGATGTGAAAGCAAGGGCCTTCTGCTGCTGCTGCTGCTGCTGCTGCTGCTCCCGAGCACCTGGTCTGCTAAGGCATTTGCAACCTCAGATCAAGGAGGGTCAAGATTGGTAGCCATAGAGCGACTTCTCCTCCATCAATCTGTCCAAGCCCCTTTGAAAGCTATCCAGTTTAGTGGCCATCACCACCTCCTGTGGCAGCATATTCCAAACGCCAATCATGCGTTGCATGAAGAAATGTTTCCTTTTATTATTCTTAATTCTTCTCCCCAGCATTTTCAATGGATGCCCCCTGGTTTTAATATCGTGAGAAAGAGAGAAAAATTTCTCTCTGTCAACATTTTCTACCCCGTGCATAATTTTATAGACTTCAATCATCTCCCCCCTCAATTATCAACCTCCAAGCACTGTAAATTCCTTAGAGAGATAGGCCCCATCCGCACGTGCAGAATAATGCACTTTCAATCCACTTCCACAATTGTTTGCAAGTGGAGTTTGCTATTCCGCACAGTAAAATCCAGTTGCGAAGTGCATTGAAAGTGGACTGAAAGTGCCTTATTCTGCATATGCGGAAGGGGCCAGAGACAAGTCAAATCTACTACTCATCTGGAGGAGAGGGGAATCAAATCTGGCTCTCCAGATTAAAGTCACGTGTTTGATCTCGACAATTCCCTCCCACTGAAACCATCAGTCCACCCCCATGGCCTCTTTTCGGCAGTCGATAAAGACGAACCGGCCCGGACCAAAATTCGGTCCGGAATCCCACTTCCTCTCGGATTCGCTCGTTGCTTCGTCAACCGTGATTTTATGCTCACTGTAATTTTATTTATTTGACATTATAATTTCGTTGCCTCCAGGACACTGCGGACTAGCCGAACAACCTTTTAAAGTTCCAAACAAAACATCCCAAGGATTCAATTACGCACTGGGTTGCTTTGTCACACTCCGGTGTTTCCGGGACGCTCCAGCATGGTGAGGTAGTCAAGGGTCCAATTAGAATTTGCAATGCCCACATTCAAATCCTCAGCCACAGAGACCCTCACAGACTAAATTCCCTCCTGGGGAGCTGTTGAGAAGCTAAAAGGGAGGCGAGGGGAGAAAGTCTGGGAACAATGAACAAATAAATGCACTGTTAAGCGAGCGGCGCAATTAATGCGCAATTAAGCTAACTGCACAATTAAGCTAATTGCAGTCAGGGACAGATATACGACAAGCAATCACAATTCCACCCCACTTGTGCTGATCAGTGTCTTGCACATGCGACTGACGCGTGGCAGGAAGATCCGTGGCAATAAAGGGAAAAGCTTCATACCTTCATGAAGAGCAGAGGAGCCTGGAGCTACGGAGGGAGAGAGAGAGCAAAGCAATTCCATTGTCTTTCTGTGATTAATGAGGTCGTAGCCGATATTGCAACATGTTTCCAACACACCGCTGTCATAACACCACAAAAGCACCTTGTTTGCTTGACAAGCGGAGTCTGATTGGGTTTGTCGACTGGCAGGAGCCCATTTATACTCCGGCGAGGGAGAATGAATTTGGCACGGCTCCGGAGAGCCAGAGAGACCTGAAGACCTCCTCTGCCTTAAGGAGATGGTGGGGGGTGGGGGGTGGGGGTTTGGTCTCCATGCTTCATGCTGAGTTTACCGCATGCCATGATCTTTGGACTGGTAGCCAAATTAGCACACCAAGAGGGAACGTTTGCCAGGAAGGCCTGCTAGCTGCAATCCTGGGATATAATTTTCCCCCTTCCCTAAAGATGAAGCCCATGATCTGGACGGTCCAGACTAGCTCGATCTTGTCTGAGCTTAGAAGCTAAGCAGGGTCTACCCTGGTTAGTATTTTGATGGGAGACCACCCAGGAAGTCTGTATCGCTAAGCGGAGTCAGGCAATGGCAAACCACCTCTGTTTGTCTCTTCCCTAACCTGGATGGTTCAGGCTAGTCCAGCCTAGTCAGATCTTGGAGGCTAAGCAGGGCTTGTACTTGGTTGCCACTTGGCTGGGAAAACCACCAAGGGACTCCAGAGTTGCTCCACATACCCAGACAGTGGCAAATTACCTCTGAGCGTCTCTTGCCTTGACTTTGGTAGCCCAGGCTGGCTTGATCGCTTCAAATCTCATAAGTCAGGTAGGTGTGACCCTTAGTACTTGGATGGGAGATCATCCAAGACATTCAGGGTTGCCAAAGGCAAACCATCTCCAGCTCTACCCTGACCCAGATGGTCTGATCTTGTCAGATCCCAGAAGCTAAGAGAAGATGGCCCTTGTTAGAATTTAGTTGGGAGGCTACTAAGGAAGTTCAGGGTCACTACCAGAGGTGGGATCCAGCAGGTTCTCACCAGTTCCCGAGAGTGGGTTACTAATTATTTGTGTGTGCCGAGAGGGGGTTACTAATTGGGTCCGCTTTTCCGTCTCCACGTCCTCGCCTCCCCGAGTGGCATACTGCCTTTGAACGTGAAGGTTCCATATAGCAATTGCGACTAATAATGTAACTCCCGGAACTGGGTTAATCCCTTTCAGGTACTGCAATTCATTGATTCTCAGCCTTTCGGAACTTTTATCTCACCAGTCTCTATCAAAGAACCTGTGTGTTTCACCATTGCTGTGTTCAGATTTGTGAGTTGGGGCATTTTCTATAATGTGATGATGATTTAGAAATGACCTGGTGCAAAAAAATTTCTTGGGGTCATGGTGGGGTGGCTGCCCATGGGGGGGGGGGGGCATCCAACTCAGGTTTTGCCCAGGGCTTAGGTTTGCCTCTGCCCCCTTTACTGAGGGGGGGCTGGCGAGGGAACCTGCTACTGAAATTTTTGGATCCCACCACTGGTCACTACGCATGGAAGGCAATGGTAAACCACCTCTGTTGGTCTCTTGCCTTGAAAAGCTAAACGGCTCTGTGTATCCGCTGCGATTTAACAGCGTTTCCCTGAGTCGAAGAAGACGACCGCATTTTCCCAAGTCAAAAAAACTTCAGTGGAGAAGGGGCGGAAGGAACAGCATCTGCAAATGCATTCCAGGTGTGGGAGGGCAAGGCCATCCACTTGGACACGAGAGAAAGATGGCTATCTCTGGAACAAGGGAAGGACGAGAGCCCATTCCGAAGCCGCCTGGCCTGGAAAGAGCACAACAGCTTTGAAGCATCAACCGCTCGACGTCGGTGTTCACGTTGGAACGGGGCCATTGGCTGAGCACGCGGCACAAAATGAAGGAGGAATTCTTGCTCCAAAGCCAAGCTCTAAAACTCAGGGACAAACACCAGAAAGGGAGGATATCAGACACTTGGTGCTTGCTTGTCTCTAGGTTCGCTCGAGGGGGAAAGAAAATTAAGCCACGGGATTTGGCGCTACCTGGAGTCAGAGATGGTCTTTTGTCTCTGGAGTGACAGATTTTGGGGGGTATTTGGAGTGGCAGAATAGGAAGTACATGGATCTGAGCATCTATGTGCCCTCCTGCCATGCACTGTTGGAAAAATGCAGTTCTTATGAACTAGGATGTGATTTGGTTTAGGGGAACTGTTGTTAGCTGGTGCTCCCAGATTAATAATTCCGTGTGCTGTTGACAAGCCCCTGGACTGTTCAGTAACAAGACTCTGTATTCAGTTGATTTCTTTATGATGAAACAACACTAGGAATGAGCATTTAGACGTCTATTGCTAGAAGCAAAGCAGAAGCAGGAAAGCTCCCCCGCCCACCTCAACCCCTCCCCCCAACATCACATCACCCCACCCTTGACTACCAGTTCCCCAGGGGAGATGGCACCCCTTTAGTCCCACGGTCCAGAGATGAAAATGTCCCTCTCAGGGTCAAAACAACCCCCATTCCACCCTACTGACAGAGCTACAACAGCAGGTGCCTAATGAGCTGATAAGGCAGTGCCTGAGAAGCAAAGTGGAAAAACATAAACACAGCAGGGAGGGGGGAAGGAGAAGAGAAAGGTCGCACATTCCGGGCAGGAGACAGGAGACATGGCCAGATCAAACAGGGGCTGATCATGACAACCATCTCCTTCCATTCATCTTGCAAGAAACTTAGCGCGGAGTGCGTTGTTTTATCCGCACAACTTGGCTGCCCAACCTTCAGGTGGGGAGTGGAGAACTCCAGGAATTGCAACTTTCCCTATGCCTATCCCCTTCTATATAGTTCATTTAGAGCATAGGTGTCAAACTCGTGACCCTCCATATGTTATGGACTACAGTTCCCATCAGCCCCTGCCAGCATGATGCTGGCAGGGGATGATGGGAACTGTAGTCCACAACATCTGGAGGGCCGTGAGTTTGACACCTGTGATTTAGAGTTTTAAAGCTTTTATTAACCCAGTTAAAAACATCAAAAATGAAATGGGACAATTAAAAACAACAATAAAACAGCGCATTGTCAAAGGCTTTCACTGCCGGAATCACTAGAATGTTGTGGGTTTTCCGGGTTGTATGGCCGTGTTCCAGCAATATTTTCTCCTGATGTTTCATCTGCATCTGTGGCTGGCATCTTCAGTGCATCATGCAGGCAAAACGTCAGGAGAAAATACTACTGGAACACAGGCGCACAACCCGGAAAACCCACAACATCCTAATATAAACAGCATGAAAATAATCCCCCCTCATCCCCACCCCCCACCACAGACCAGCAGCTGTAGACGGGATTTCCAGGGAGGCTATCCAAATGCATGGGTAAAGATGAAGGTCGTCACTATGCCTCTAAATCTATAAAGGGTAGGCACATGGTGGATCTCCAAGGCGAGTGTATTCCAAAGCCTGGGGCAACCACAAAGAAGGCCCTCCTGCGTTCCCCTGTCCCCCGGCACCTGTGATGGAGAGGAACCCCCAGGATGCCTCGGGTATCTAGTTGGTGTTTGAATTAGTGCTTTTTTCTTGTGTTGCAGTATATATTACACTGAATCAGGGCCATCTGTCTGCCCAAGTCAGTCTGGTCTGCTCAGACAGACAGCGGGTCTGCAGGGCCTCCGGCAAAGAAAGATCTTTCACGTCCTCTACTAACTGGCCCTTTTAGCAAAAGATTGAACCTGGGACCTTTGGCCAGTGCGCCAAAATCTATTAGAACATGGAGAGGAGAAAGCAGAATTTTTAAGGAAGTTTTTTGACATATCCTGTGGCTTTTGCGGGCTCAATATAGCCCTGGTATTTACGGTCTCGTGTCCCGCTGGGTCGAAAGAAAAGTCATTTAGAAGGAAAATCGGCTCGAGTCCATGCTAAATTCCTTGCTGGATCCTTGTTCGATTCCTTGCTAAACTGATCCAGGTCAGTTCCCCTCCGCCTAAAAATCATTTTTGAGAAGAAGAAAAAACACACCAGCTATGGGACTGTGTAAAGGAGAAACCAAGTATTTTTTTTTTAAAAAAAGTTTTTTGACACATCCTGTGCTTTTGGAGGGCTAAATATAGCCGTGGCATTTGCACAGTGTTGTGTCCTGTTTGGTCGAAAAAAAAAGTCATTTAAAAGTAAAATCGGCAAGATCCCTTGCTAAATTGTCATTGTTATTCCTCTTTAAAGGTCCCCCCCCATCTCTCTCTCTCTCTGTCAAAAAAAAAAGAGCATTAAAAAATTGTGCTGTCTACGTGGAGCACTGAAGGCAGAACCACGGGGGTGTAAAACTCTGCAGAAGAGTTCTCTTGAGAAATCTGGGGCCTGCTTAAGGATTCATATATTCTAGCCTCAGCTAACCCATGGATAATATCGAACGCCGAAGGAGCTGGTCCATCAGGTGGAAACTCTGACTGGAGGCAAGTCAAAGGTCTGGCCACAACGGGACCAAAATAAAAGAGCGGCTACCACCCTCTAGCATCAAGGGTCAGCAGGCCAAAGGTAGGGTTCCAGTTGCTCCCCACTGCTCAGCTGGGAGGGAGGAAGAAAATGGAAGGAACAATGGGGGACGTAGGGCTTCTCCCCCCAATTAATTTTATTTCCATCCTGTGCTCCGCCAGCCGCATGGGGAGAAGCTGCAAAAAACTTGGGAGGCTCAAGTTCAAATTCAGAAACTGGCAGACGCAGGTTCGAACGTGGAAACGTGCCAAATGGCCGCGAGCTAGCTGAACTCTCGGGCTAACTTACCACACAAGTCCATTGTGAGGCAGAGAGGCGAACAAGGCTAAATCTAGTTGATAAAAGAATAATAAAATAATGTTCTAACCAGCTGGAGGGTTTTTCCGTCGAGCCGGAAGCCACAACTTAGGCCCCTTCCACACATGCAGGATTATGCACTTTCAATCCACTTTCAATCCAGCTTGATTTTACTGTGCGGAATGGCAAAATCCACTTGCAAACAATTGTGGAAGTGGATTGGAAGTGCATTATTCTGCGTGTGCGGAAGGGGCCAAAGAAATGCACGCTCTGCTTCTCAAACCATTTTTCACTCTCTTGAAAACAGACTGCCTCTTCTGCTCTGCTTCATGACCACATATAATAGCTGGCCTCCAAACTGAATTTTTATGACTTTTTTCCCCCTTCCGGCTTTTCTCTTTGCTGCCCCTCCACTGCCCGAGCCCACAAAATTAACAACCCTGTGGTTTTTATTTGACCATCCACCGACAACGAGAATCCACCCACAACTTGAAAGCTTTTTATTGATACTCCTTTCCCCTTCTTCCTTGAATGGGAGGCTGTATTCGGAAAGCATTACAGGCGGAGAACTGCGGAAAAGGAAGCCGACAACTGTCCGCCAAGGATTGTATATCTGTTCCCTCCCAGGGCTGGATTTAGGGCCGATAAAGCACGAGGGACAACGACTTTCCACAAACGACTCAAGCGACTCAAAGCAAATTTCACATAGTAACCATCCGAGTTATGTCAGGCTCCACAGGGAGGCTACTGAAGTCCACAAACACCAAGACAACTTCAACAAGAAGCAAGAGAATCTGAGAAGTAACAAAACTTGGCTACCAGTACCTAAAAACACCAGAATCAAAGGCCAAGGGCATGCTAGGATAATGAACTCCACCCAGACACAGGATCGCCATTCACTAATACTGTTGCTACTGCAGGGAATGCAAATGTGAATACGAATGTAAATGGACTGAACCAGTGGTGGGATCAAAAATTTTAGTAACAGGTTCCCATGGTGGTGGGATTCAAACAGTAGCTTAGCGCCAATGGGGCTGGGCGGGGCACGACGGGGGCATGGCCGGGCACAACGGAGGAGGGGCATTAATAATTTCTCTGTTACTGTAAAAAACTCTTACTGTAAAAAAAAGTTCCTAATTTCCATCTGGTATCTTTCTGTCCATAATTTAAACTCATTATAGCAAGTCCTATCATCTACTGCCAACAGAAACAACTACTTCTCCTCTAATTGACTGCCTGTCAAATACTTAATACTTTCAAATACTTAATTTTGTTTCTAGAAATCAAAAGAAGGATACTTTCCTTAAACAAGGAACTTTACCATATTTCTAAAACATGTTTTTAAAACAGCCCAACAGGGAGAATTATCCAGTTTTCTACCTTCGCTAACCAGCCACATAGGAAACAACAGGACTTTATGATTTTTGGACCTAATGGAATTTCTAATGGAAAAGCAGACCCAATTAGTAACCCCCTCTCGGTACACACAAATAGTTAGTAACCCACTCTCGGGAACTGGTGAGAACCTGCTGGATCCCACCTCTGGACTGAACCCACCCCCCCACCCCGCAATACAATGCAGTATTGATTATCTTTATTGTTGAATAACTCTGACCCTGGTTTTTGTGAAGAGGTTGCCAATTTTATTATGGAGATAGCTGAGAGTATCTAATAGTATGTATCTGTTACGGTCCTTTGGGGGCTTTTTTGCTTTTATTATTACCGATGTATTCATATTGCTTTCTGATTATGCCAATAAAGGCTAATGTATGTATGTACTGATTGGTTCCCCACCCTGGGACATGGACAATATATACACCCCACTAAACAGTCCCTTCTCACTGGACGCAGGGTGTAACACATTTCTCTCTGTGATACACCTCTGAAGATGCCAGCCACATCATCATCATCATCATCATCATCATCATCATCATCATCATCATCATCATCATCATCATCATCAGGCAAAACATTAGGAACAAGATCTACCAGACCACAGCCACACAGCCCAGAAAGCCCACAACAACCAGTTGAGTCCGGCTGTGAAAGCCTTTGACAAACAGGATTGAAAGCGCATTATCCCAAATGTGCGGAAGGGGCCCTGGAGAGACCAAATGGGCGCAAAAGGTTTCCTTTCGTGGCTGGTTAAAGCACAGAATGAGGCAACTTCGCATTCTCAACAACATGCCACTGCAAATATTTTGGATGCGAAAAAAAAGCTTATCGGGGGGGGGGGGGGCTGCCAGGTAACCCACGCCACCTTTCTACCGTCCATCCAGGGAGGAGTGAGGAAGCCAGGCTCTTTCCGCACATGCAGAATAATGCACTTTCAAACTGCTTTCAGTGCTCTTTGAAGCTGTGCGAAATGGCAAGATCCACTTGCAAACAGTTGTAAAAGTGGTTTGAAAACGCATTATTTTGCGTGTGCGGAAGGGGCCCAAGAGAAGAAACCATGGGGTGCAATGGCTTGAGACCTGCATGTTTGGACACCTGATATCGCTTTGTCTTAAATCAGACCATTGGTACGTTAAGGTCAGAACTGCCTGCTCAGACTGGCAGAAAGACTTAGGAAGAGGTCTTTCACATCACTTACTGCCTGATGGGAATCAAACCCAGGACTTCCTGCATGCCAAGCTGATGCTCTTCCATTGGGCCAACACCCCCCCTCCACCCCCCCCCCCCCCCCCCCCCCCCCCACATGCTTCCCCCCCCCCCCCTCTGCTTCCACTGCCCTCAGTCCTATTAGGTCTCAAACCTTGAAGCAATAAACAGACTCTATATTGCTAAACAGTAGCGTTTATTGATAGGCATCGAAGCATCCAGCTTTGCAAAGCCAGTTCTGGTGAACCTGACTTTTGCTATCCCCTTTATTTCAACTTTAGTTCCCCAATCCCAATTTCCCAGGAAATGTGAGAAAGAGTTAGTTTGGAGCTAAGGTGCCCCAAAGTCAGCGAGAGGTAGAGATAGCGAGCTACCTGACATCCTGCCCCCACGAGATAACAGAAACAATCTCAGTTCTCATGAGACTAAAATGTCAGGGAAAAGCCTAGTTATCTACTAAGTGTGTGAAGCCATAAAGATAAGATCAAGGAACGAATGCCCCAGAATGGCAGGGATAACATTTGGCAGGCTGGTTACATATATCTTGTAGCAATTACGCTGAGTTAGGAATGCATCTCAATCACCTAGATACCATCCCCCTGACAAGTCCATCTGCTGTGTACTCTGACTGGCAGCTGCTCGCCAGGATATCAGGCCTTTATTTATTGACTTCACTTAACGCCCTGCCTTTTACAACAGCGGGGAGCCCCGGGGGCTTCACTTCATTCTCCTCTCCCCCGGTTTGCCTTTGCAATAATCCAGCAAACTTCCCCAAGCAGAGCAGGCATTCGAACCCGGTGCATAGAAGCAGCTGCAGCAATTTCACAGAGCATGTGTGCCTGAATGGGGAGGCCCACAAGCGTGCCCCATATAGGCACGCAGTTCCTTTCCTTTACAAACACTCCTTCCACGCTGCTGTGCTGGAAACCTCCAATTTCATCTCTTGCCCCTCGGTCGGGGAACCACACGCTCGAAGTCACAATCTTGACCCCAGTTTTCATCATGCCAATCGTGCTACCTTAGCAACAGCCGTATCGGAGAGACACGGCAGGGGAGAAGAACTCCCAAGCAGACAGAGCAGTAAGTCAAACAGCCTTTTAATATGGTTCACCTTTCCGATCGATGAGACTCTGGACAAAGAGCTGTGCGATGCAGCCAGGAAATGAACTTGTCAAACGGAACCCCCCCAGAAACATTCGGTGGCTTCTTCCTCAAAGGAATTCTCTCTCTCTCTCTCTCTCTCTCTCTCTCTCTCTCCCCCCCCTCTTTCTCTCTCCTTAATGGAGTAGATTCATGTGCAATGCTCAATGAACCAATGCACCATGCCAGTGGTATAGCCCCAAGGGGACTGGGGGGTGCGCAATGCACCGGGCATGCGCTGGTGTGGGTATGTGGTGTGGGTGGGCAGGGATGGGGACACGGTAGGGGTGCAGGAAGCACACGTTCCACCTCGCAATTCCCCCTCGCTCCGGCCCTGCCCCATGTGCAAAGTTTTAGCTGAGTTTTTTTAAAAAAAGAAAAGTCAGGGAAAAGTCCCCCTTATGTTCCTTGATGAAAGGCACAGGGGAAAGGCCAATTGGGGGATTTAAACAATGCGAGATTAGCATGCGGCATAACAAGGCTCCAATTTAGACGTCTCGAAGGGATGCAACTGACAAAATTTCAATTATGCCGTGGCGTGGCAAGGATTTGCGGGCATTTCTTGCGCTTCCTGCTTTTGATCAACCCCCTCCCCTTTCCCCATAAGGATTTACAATCCAGAAACAGAAAAAAGAAAGGAAAAGCTGACGGACGAGGCAGAACGAAGGACCTGCGGGACTGTCTACCCAAACATTGGTGGCTAGTGCCTCTTTCTCTTTTCGCACAGTGACAAATCACGTTTCAGAAAAGATGGGAAACAAAACGGGATGCATCAAAGGGACGGGGTGTTTCAACTAGATCAGGGGTCTACAACCTGAGGCTCCGGAGCCGCATGCAGCTCTTTTGTCCTTGCACTGCGGCTCCACATGGCTTGGGTCCTCTCAGCCTCCTTCGGAGAGTCGCCCTAAGGGTTAATGGGAAAGAGTCCCCGTTCCTAGAGAGACATAGCCCGAGACGGCTATCCCAAGCCACTTCTGGCTCCCCTGTCCCAGCTGCCTGGTTGGCTGATGCTGGTGATGACAGCGCGGGGCAGAGCACCGCTGGTGGATCCTCTTGAACAGGTGAGCGGCAAAGGGCGGGAAATGAGAGGGAGTTGCAGGAGCGCAGATTTTCAGCACAATCCTAACCTCAGTCCGCCCTGACACTGCTTTGGATGGCCTCATTTCCCCCTTCCACGGGTCCTTCTTGGGGGGCAGGACCGTCTTCCCTTTGCTGGAGGGGAGGTCAGTGATAAAATCACCCAGCTGGCATGTGTTGGAGTGCACAAGCTAATCTGAATCTCCCAGATAAGCCTCCATAGCTCAAGCAGCAGAGCGGGGAATCAAACCCTGTTCCTCCAGATTAGAATGCACCTGCTCTTAACCACTACGCCACTGCTGCTCCTTTAGACAGTTTAGACAAAAACTGACTCACAGACCAGCACCTGCTTGAGAAGGAGGTTGTCTGTTGGGGCTGGAGGCCGGGTTGAGATTCTCTGGGCCCTATTTCAAAAGCGTGGTTGCCGGTGGAGGATTTGTTCGTTAGGTCGGCTTGAGCAATTGTCATTCTCCAGTTGAAACATTGATTTTTCCTGGCCGCTCCTGGCCACAAATTGTTAGTGGCTTCATGGCCTGTTGCGAGCCCATCAATCATATTGATTAAGACTTAAGATTTACAGCCGGAGTTCAACGCAGCCGGAACGGCACATATCCTTGAACAGAGGTGACAACGTTGTCCCCGATTCAGTAAGAGGAGACGGAAGGAAGAAGATCTCGTCAGGGATCAGAAGCTAAGCAGGGTCTAGCCCGGCAAGTGACTACCAAGGAATACCAGGAGCACGACATACAGGAAAGCTATGGCAAACGACCTCAGAATGACTCTCGCCTGGAAAACCACAATGTGTGGGGGAGAGGCACACTGTAAGTCAGCTGTGACTTGGTGGCAAAGAACAAAACCTGACCCGGACAGCCCAGAGTGGCCAGATCTCATCAGATCTCAATGCTAGCAAGTATTTGGATGAGATATCTCCAAGGAATACCACTGTGGGAATGGACTAGAATATCTACAAATTGTATTTGATCAAGGAATATGGATTTTGTATGAACCAAAGATTGCTAAGAATCAAAATGGGGTTTCTGTATAGAGACCAGCAGGCCTGGATGTTAGCAAATGGTCAAACTGCATGTTAGAAGCTTGTCGGTGATTATGCAGGCAAGTAAAGATAAATATCTTTAAGATCTTTTCACTAAAGGTTAATACGTGACAAAAGACATATACTTTATAACTTAGTTTTCAGCACTAGCTATATGGGATGCCTAAGAGAAATAAAAGAGATCAGAGGTTAGAATAGAAATGAATGTGATTAGTTAAATGGAAAAAGTGTTTTTATATATATGTTGAATGAACACAGAAATGATAATGAGAGATTCATATGTACTTGTATTTTACTATAATTCTATTGTATTAGAATCGAATGGTACAATTGTTAGAATCAATGTTTATATAATCTGTTAAAGTAAAATAATTTCAAACTGGGAAAAGGGAAGTTTTATGGTTCTAAGGAATGGGATGTAAAACCTGCATGCCCTGGAGAGGTATCTCTCTAGGAGCAAACTTAGAAAAGTAGGAAAACAGGTTATTCTTGGAAACAAGAAAAGGCAGAAGTTAGTTTTATTGCAGCCGTTTGCATATGGGCAGAGAGACGAGAGCAAACAGCATGCAGCATTTGTGCAACAGAAGGAATGTGATATGTAGAATAGAGGCTGTCTTAATGTGACAAGGAGACAGAATCATCCAATGGGATTTTAAGGTTCATGCTTATAGCACATGAAACGGGTATGGATTATGTACGTGGGTATGGGGATGAACTGTGACGTATATATTCTTTGTATCTATAAAGACTAAGGTCTTTCGTATGGTGGGTGTGTCTCTCTTTCGGGGGCACCCAGAGGGGTCACCTTCTGCCAGAGATCTATATTCTGTTCAGTAAAACGGTCCGTTTGTTTCTGATGTCAGATGTCTGACGCTTTTTTGGAGTTTGTTTCTAACCTATCTTTTCTCAAGACAGCTGCGCAGGCCGGACATGGGTTCTGGCCTCCCACCACGGTCGTGACCACAGGGAGGCAATGGCAAACCACCTCTTTCTTTGAAACCCCCACCAGGGTTCCCTGTAAGTCAGATGAGCCAACAGCTGGGCCTCGCCATGTGTATGCTGGGAGAACGTGACACCCGGCGTTTGTGTGTTCCGTTTGACTGCTTTCCTTTGCTTTTGCTTGCTGTTTGGAGTAATGGTTCCTTTTCTCTGGGCCAAGGAGCACTTGGAGATGCAGCACAGCCCGGGAAAGGAAACTGTTTCTGCCAGAGGGGGCGCTGTGGGAAAGGACAAAGAGTGGGGTCGCTAGCTAGCAGTGGCGTAGTGGTTAAGAGCAGGTGTACTCTAATCTGGAGGAACCGGGTTTGATTCCCCACTCTGCCGCTTGAGCTGTGGAGGCTTACCTGGGGAATTCAGATTAGTCTGTGCACTCCAACACATGCCAACTGGGGCTGAACTCCCACTGAAATTTTAATCTAGATACAACCAAGTTTCAAAAGAATCGGCACCTTTTCATCCAGGCCCCAACATCCTCACTGCAGCATATTTCTAGTTAAGACGTCTAGGCCTGCCTCTTGGGGGGGGAAGGGTGCCTACTGTCAGGGGTGCAATTGTTAAGCTGGCAGCACCAAAATTTCAGAGTACCTTTAGGAGACTCTCCTGATGATAGCACCCAGGTTTGGTGAAGTTTGGTTCATGGGGGCCAAAGTTATGGACCCTCAAATGTGTAGCCCTTATCTCCTACTAGCTCCCATTGGAAACAATGGGGGATGGGGCACCCGTTTTGGGAGTCCATAGCTTTGGACCCCCTTGATCTAACTTCACAAATCCTGGGTGGTATCAGTAGGAAACTCCACTGATGATACCACCCAGGTTTGGTGAAGTTTGGTTCACGGGGGCCAAAGTTATGGAGCCTCAAATGTGTAGCCCCCATCTCCTATTAGCTCCCATTGGAGTGTTTTTTCAAAAAGGTGCATATACAAGCAGGTCCAGGAAAATCCCGTGATGGGGGGGGTGGGGAGCGCCAGAAACGGGACTGATCTGTGTTCTGTGGTTTGGCAGTGGAGAGTTCGTGAGGAAAACAGCATATTCTGGGTGACTATCCCAGGATTAATCGCCAGTGGGAAATCGCCCTGGGTGACTTTGGGCTAGTCACAGTTCTTTGGAGCTCTCTCAGCCCCACCTACCTCACAGGTTGTTTGTTGTGAGGGGGGAAGGGAAAGGAGCTTGTAAGTGGATTTTTCTATTCCACACAGCTGCAAAGCGCATTGAAAGTGGATTGAAAGTGCATTATTCTGCATGTGCGGAAGGCGCCTGAATCCCCCCTCCAAAATCTCCAGCAGTTTCCCAAACCAGAGTGGGTAACCCCGTAACCCTCACTGCCAGCTGCTCCCAAGGCCCCTAACTGAAATGAAAAAACAACAACATGAGATTGCTGTGGTCTTTTTTTAAAAAAAAAAGGAATGTGTTTCCCCCGTCTCGCAGTCTGCGGCCGAGCCGCAAGAGATGAGATGAGCATGCGACGTGAAGGAATCAATCGTTCACGCAAGCTTTTGCAAGCCGGAACGACGGGATCCAACTCCTCAGCCCATTACCAGCGGCTTTCCATCAAGGCGGCATGTGACCCTCTCAGATGCCTGTTCCCACTTTCCCAGACCCTCCCCCACCCCGTCAAACAGAATATACTTTGAGTAGAGACATCGTATTTGTAAAAATCCATTTATTAAAGCCATTAGCAGGATCCCCCCCTCGAATAGCAGGAAGGCATTTCCCCATCCCTTTCCAATGATTTGGAAACAGCAAAATGGGGAATCAAACCACTGAATAATGCATAAAAGGTTTCATGATTGGGGAGCGGGCGGCAGGCTCCTGTGCTTTGGCAGTGGGACCTCTGCAAAGAAGAGACCCCCCCCCCCGCCCCTTCTGCTCAAACAATTTTACCAGAAGGCAATTTAATTCCAGGATTGCTAAAGCAGGGGAAGGTTTTAAATCCAACTGCCTTTGGACATACCTTTTCTCCCTCTTTCACTCTACAAAAAAGGGGAGAATTTCTCCCACTACCGCTGATCCAGATCTGCAAGATGCCCACCTGTAGGACTGAGCAGGGAAAGAGCTGAGACTTGGATTCAAATCTCCCCACGGCTGGGAAGCTAAGGTTGCCGGCCCAGTTACAAATTGCAGCCCCACGGCTGGCTAGGAAACAAGACGTGATGTTGTCATGTTGCAAAGTGCTCTAGGATTTCCCCCATCTCCATGGGAAACACCATAGAGTTCAGAAAAACTCCTAGACTGCCGAGCAACCCCACTTGAAGGTTGCAGATGGAAGTGACATCGTCCCCCACTTTTTGTGACCTGCCACTACATTGGGTGCCGGGGGAGGACAGGGAGCGCCAAAGGGTTTTTCCCCTTGTAACTGTACAAATTGTCACTTCACATGATACCACCTTGGCCTAGCTGCTCTGAGACTAGCCTACCTCATAGGGCTGTTGTGGGTCAGCTAAGGTTGTGTGACATCTTTTGCACTGAGATGATGAGAAGAGAACTGTAACGGGGACAAGGCATGGAGGGAGAGATGCCAGGTAGTAACTGATCAGAAACTTAAAGGGAAAATCACCTTATGTTGACAGCTCTCGGGGTGGGAAGGATTTAAAAGGCATGTGTGCTTCGTACCCCTGTGCCCACACCCCCAGGGTTGATCTTAACTATCACATGTTGACTGCAAATCTAGGAGACCCCCAGAAAATACATTTAAAAAAACTGGGGGACTCCCTCTAAATGGAAGAGTAACACATCCCCTCCCCCACTTCTCAGGAACCACCAAGCCCCTTCGTGCCTAAGGTCTCGTGAGGCTACTTGCGCCCCAGAAGGCAGTTCGGCAGCCTCCCAAAAATCGGGACAATTTAAATGACCCGCGGGACAAATTGTTTGAAGGTGGGACTGTCCCACCAAAAGCGGGACGTCTGGTCAGCCTGGGCTACAGAGAGGAGAAGGTTATGGAGGACGCCAGGGGTGGGTGGGAAAGGTGTCCTCAGGGATGGAGGAGGTTTCAGGGAGAAAGGATGCAAAACTTATCGCAAGTTGGGACCTGGAAATTCCAACCTCCCGCGGGGGGCCTGAAATTCCCCTGGAATGATCAGAAGAAATGGAAGGAATGGCAACCTCCGATAGAACGCTATAGAGTCAAGCAGAAATGGAAGTCCTCAACTGTGTCCTCAACTCAACTTCCTCCACTGTGCCTTCAAATTTCCAAGAACTTCATAGTGCTGCCAACTCCAGGTTGGGAATTTGGGATTGTGGAACAGAGCTTAAGAAAGTGGGACCCAGGGGGGCAGAGAGGGGCTTCAGAGTCTGCCCTCCAAAGCAGCCATTTCCCCAGTTGTCCAGTTGTAATTCGGGAGATCTCCAGGCGCCACCTGGAAGCTGGCAACCGTACATCTCAAACTGGCAGGGGCCAATCTCCTTGTTGCGAGTGAATAAAAGGAAATTAAACACTTTAACAAAAAGGGATTCATTTGCTACTTCGTTCAAGGAAGTGGTTGCCCCAAAGTGGAAGATTAACGAAGATTTCAGATTATTTCCTGCACATCTCAAAATTAAACAAGCTACCGTCTCTCGAGGACGGCGCGTTACCGGACAGGCACGCGCACACAGGGGAAAAGGGAACGTATCATCAAGAGTTCATCTGTCGAGGCCTAAAGCTATTATTTCCTACAAATTTAAAAACTGCAAAGACCACCCCGCTGGCCGAGATTTTACAGGCTTCATTAGGAAATCAAGGAGTTGCGCTTGACGACTCACATTAAAATAAAATGTCACAGAGCGCCAACGGGGAAACACCGCAGCTGTACATACGATGCATGCCTAACGTCCCCGGATCGGTTTGTGGCATCACCCAATTAAAAAGATCTCGGGCCGCCGGGTTAGGAAACAGCCACCGCTGGACAGATGGTCTCAGATCAGCACGGAGGTAGGGGTTTATTTACTGGATGAATTCGCCTCCAGTTCTCACCGGCCATAAAATCCACTCCAACTGCGCAAGAAAGCCATTCCGTAATACAGACGATGAACAACCCGTGCTGAATCAAAAGCCAAATCAAACCCAGCTGCAATAAAAATTATACAAATAGCAGCTCGTGGAAAAAAGTACACAGTTGTTGCAAACAGAGGAGTTGCAAACAGTTGTTGCAAACAGTTGTTGCAAACAGTTGCACAGTTGTTGCAAACAGAGGAGGAGCCATCCACCTGTGGAGCCAACAGCTTCGGGTCTGTGGAAGAGCAGCAAGATTTCAGTCCTGGGGTACTTAAAAGACCAACAAGATTTCCAGGGTCTAAGTTGTCAAGAGTCGCTGGCCCTTTCCCCACTTACCTTAAGCCCCGCGCTACTCTCCTCAAGTAGCGCGGGGTCCCGGGGCACTCCCCACTACAGGGGCAGCGACAGCGCAGCCGCCCCGACGCTGCCGCTCTCGCACCCCCTCAGCGCGCGGCATCCCTGGTGCTCCTCAAAACGGCGCTGCGCGCTGAGGGGGCGCGAGAGCGGCAGCGTCGAGGCGACTTTCGCGCTATCGCTGCCCTTCAAAGGAAGATGCCAGGGACCCTGCACGGAGTCGGTAAAGAAGAAGGGGCCAGCCAGTACACCAGAGATGCCGCTGCGGCTGAGGAAGCAGCACGTAGCAAAGGGTGGTCAAAGGTAAGTGGGGAAAGGGCCCAAGATACCTTTGCCAGGTACCGTTGTTCAAAGATATCCCAGTGGATCAATCAAATCTTAATCAGTGGACCGGCATCCCTCTGACATCAATGCTATTCATTCATTCATTCATTCATTCATTCACTCACTCACTCACTCACTCACTCACTCACTCACTCACTCACTCACTCACTCACTCACTCACTCACTCACTCACTCACTCACTCACTCACCCATTATTTTTGCCATTTATTAATGGTATTTATACCCCACCTTTCACCCCAATAGGTTCCCAGACTGTTTTACAGCTCCTCTTTTTCATCCCCACAACCCCCCGCTGTGAGGTTGCCTACTGAGAGCATATGATTCGCCCAAAGTCACTCAGCAAGCTACCGTGATTCGAAACTGGGTCTTCTGGATCCCAGTCCGACACTTTAACCACTACGCTGTACTGGCTCTGCTTCAGTCTTCCTTGTGTCTCTCCTCACAACTCCGCACGTCTCCTCACAACTCCCCAATGTTTGTGGCCACCTTGTTTTGGGTTCGTGCAGGTTTTTAAAACTTTGCACAAGGATACCCCATTTTTAAAAAGTGATTTTTTTTTTTCAGAATAATTGGGGCTGGGTTGTTTTTCAGAACTGTCATTTGCTGCTCTGGGCAGGCCAAGTGTGTGGATTTTTAAAAACTCCCGTTGGAACTATGCCACTTGCTGGATGAATGGTGGCTAGGTGCTCTACGTCAGGGGTGAACAACTCTGGCGCCCCAGACGTTCATGGACTATGATTCTGCAACATAGTTGTCAGGAATTCCAGTTGTAAGGTCTCATTCCTGTCATAATGTAAGGAATTCCAAAGAGCAGAAATAAAAGGCTTTTGAATATAAGTCCGTTTATTCAGACATCTTAGAAAGCACACACACACACGACATGACAGGAATGAGACCTCCCGCCCAAACTACAGGTTATAACGTACCCGAATCCTCCCCCCTCCCTGGGCCATCCGGGCCCATCTCATGAGAACGGAATGCTCATCCTGGACAGCAAGATAAGCCGTCCACCAAGGTTGTTGCTGCCGAATCTGGCCCGTCGCCCGGCTGGAGGCATTCCGTCAAGGCCAGCTGGCTGGGAGAGAACCAGGCAGAATCGCCATCCTTACAATAGTCCATGAACATCTGGGGCGCCAGAGTTGGACACCCCTGCTCTACATCTGCTAAACCTACCTCACAGGATTGTTGTTGCAAAAATGAAATGGAAATGTAGAGAACAACGTGACAAGATACACTGGTTTCCTACTGTGAAGCACTAAAACATCGATTCTACACCTAGCTCAGGGGTAGGGAACCTGCGGTTCTCCAGATGTTCAGGAACTACAATTCCCATCAGCCTCTGTCAGCATGGCCAATTGGCCATGCTGGTAGGGGCTGATGGGAATTGTAGTTCCTGAACATCTGGAGAGCCGCAGGTTCCCTACCCCTGACCTAGCTCAAAAAAAAAAAGGCTGGGGTGGGGGGCAGGAATCACATAATGGCGGCCAGGAATTGTTTTGAGAAAGTGAGTGCAGATGCACATCGTGGCAAAAGGGAGAGGACTGAAAACATTTTAGAAACGTTTTAGGGGATTTGTGCAGGAAGGGACAATGTTAAGTCTGGTTTTTGCTCCAAAGTGACAGCACACACTCTAAGAATGCATCCAACGCCTATGGTTCTTACCATAGAGATGGGCAAATTCCTAGAGCATTGTGATGTCACCTTCTGGTTACATACTGGAAGTGACATTATGTGTGATGTCACTTCCTGCCCCTGGCCTTTTGCTCCCAGTGGATCAAATAGCCCTGGCACCCAAGGGTGGGAGCTTTCCCCACTTGGGAAAATGGCAAATCTACATAGAACAAACTTGTCATTTGTTTCTTTTCTGACTGAATGCATCCAGACGCTATAAGATCCAGGGTTTGCTCTGGATGTATTAGCTTGACTCAGAAGCAGAGGTTAAGAATCGTGGGCTAAGAGCCCAGAGCCCTTGAAAAAAAGGGGGGGATGGTCTTTATTTACGCATTATTAATTCACTTTTTTCCACAATGGGCACCCAAGAGACGGACATCATGTTCCTCCATTTTATTCTCAACTCTCCCCCTGTAAGGTCGGTTAGGCTCAGGCCTCTTCCGCACAAGCAGAATAATGCACATTCAATCCACTTTCCCAACGGTTTGAAAGTGGGTTTTGCTCTTCCACACAGCAAAATCCAACTTCAAAGTGCATGGGAAGTGGATTGAAAGTGCATTATTCTGCATGTGCCGAAGGGGTCTAAGATTTCACAACTGGATCAGGTGGGGGGATTTGAACCAGGGTCTCTCAGACACCAGTCTGGCACGCCAACCACTACACCACCCTCTGGCATACTCTGGGTTAAATACCTGTAAGGTCACCTCAGCTCCCTCAGCCAGCAGAGATGTCCCCATTTTCCCAATTCCTGTCGTGCTTTGGTCTGTGAGCGGCTCAGCTCCCATCAATCAATCCCTGTCGCTTTTGCGTTTCGCTGACATTGGTCCTAACAGCAAGAGGCGCACAAGTGGAAACCTCTGGGTTGTCTTCCGCTGCAGCCCGCTTATGTAACCATGCGCCTCCAAAATTAACTTGAACGGACAGCTCAAGGTCTTGCACAGCTCAGAGGATTTTTGTCATAAAGAGAGAGAAAGAGATAACTGAAGGGTGGGGGCAGCACAGAGCAGGTTACGTTTCAGGTAAAGAGGAAGACCTTCAATCTCGAGACCTCTTAACTCACTCGGCGGTCATTTTGGTAACACCTGGTTATTTTTATGATGCCGAGCCGGAGGAATCCCAGAGAACAGAACAAAGGTGGATAGCTACAAATGGGAAAAGATGTGAAAAAGATTTTTCACTGGATGACCAATAAAAGAGGCTCCTGATCCAGGAAATGAAATAACCAGAAGACGCCCTGCATGGGTGGGATCGCCCCGCCAGAGGACATCAGAGTCTGAAAACCTTCATTTTCAGCCCGGTTTTTCACTCGACAGATTAGCTGGAGCCCGGCTTAATTAGGTCGATCCGTTTGTATCCCGCCTTTCTCCTCAGCGGGCACCGAGAGCAAATTGCTGCTTTTCCCTCCTCCCACCCCCCCTTTATCCTCCCTGTGAGGCAGGTTAGGCCAAGAGAGGGTCACGCCACACGGCAAGGTCACGCCACAAGCATCGATGCCACGAGAGGGGATTTGAGCCCAATACCAGTCCGTGCTAGACTCATTCCACACATGCAGAATAATGCACTTTCAAACTGCTTTCAGTGCTCTTTGAAGCTGTGCGGAATAGCAAAATCCACTTGCAAACAGTTGTGAAAGTGGTTTGAAAACGCATTATTTTGCGTGTGCGGAAGGGGCCCTAGTCTCCCAGATACTAATCAGATACTCTTTACCACAGTGCTGTTCCGGCTGCAAGTCCTACCGTGTTTTCCCGAATATAAGTCAGTGTCTTATATTAATTTTTGCTCCCAAAAATGTGCTATGTCTTATTTTCAGGGGATGTCTTATTTTTCTGTGTTCTGTTCGTCGGGCATGCTTCCAAACAAAAACTTTGCTATGTCTTACTTTCGGGGGATGCCTTATATTTCGCACTCCAGCAAAACCTCTACTACGTCTTATTTTTCGGGGATGTCTTATATTAGGGGAAACAGGGTCGTAGGCCCAGATCCTTTCGATGGGTGTAGTTTCTCTCATTGTTTTCCCTTTTAGAGTCATTTTTATTTTCAATAGATCAAATTCAATCGAGCCTTTTCACTTTTGTGGATTCTCGCAAGATGGGCGCAGGCGGCCTGGTTCTGAAGTGCAACCCACGTGGCATTTATATGTGGCCCACATGCTGCTCAGACAATCTAGCAGAGCACTCAGCACCCAATTTATTGATGGACAAACAACATCGAAGAAGAACTGTAAGAGAAAACTCTGTGGGAGAAAATGGAAAACAGCCGGAAAACAGGGAATCCGGTTTCACACAAAGGAGAAGTGGAATTGGGAATGTTGTAAAAGTCGAAACAGTAGGGATGAGAAATTTGAAATCACCCCTAATAACGTATTGTCGAAGGCTTTCACAGCCGGAATCACTTGGGTGCTGTGTGGTTTCCGGACTGTATGGCCGTGTTCTAGCAGCATTCTCTCCTGACGTTTCGCTTGCATCTGTGGCTGGCATCTTCAGAGGATCCTGAATCTTCAGAGGATCCTCTGAAGGTTGGCATCTTCAGAGGATCCTGGCATCTTCAGAGGATCGTCTGAAGATGCCAGCCACAGATGCAGGCGAAACGCCAGGAGAGAATGCTGCTAGAACACGGCCATACAGCCCGGAAACCACACAACACCCACCCCTAATAACGTTTACCTTGAAGAAGAATTTAATGACAAAATCCTGTTGTGAGAAAATGGAAAATGGCATAGAAACTGGAAATCCCTGCCTTGATTCACACAAAGGAAGAAGAAGCAGGAAACTGGGAATTTTCTAAAAGTCGAAATAAAGGGATGAGAAATTTGAAATCGCCCCTAATAATTGCTTGCCATGTTGCTTCTCTGCCAGAATAAGATATAAACACAAGGCTGGAATCAGCTGGACAGCTTGTAAACCATGCCCTGTGGTCACAAGCGATGCAGATTCTTAAACCAAGAACAATTTTACTGTTTGGGGTATTGTGTAGTTTCCAGGCTGCATGGCTGTGTTCTAGTAGCATTTTCTCCTGTTGTTTCGCCTGCATCTGAAGATCCTCTGAAGACGCCAGCCACAGATGCAGGTGAAACATCAGGAGAGAATGCTACTAGAACACGGCCGTACAGCCCGGAAACCACACAACACCCCAGAGATTCCAGCTGTGAAAGCCTTCGACAATTTTACTATTTATGTGTTGTTTTATTCATTAATACTTCATCATTCTCCCCAATGGGGACCCAAAGCGACTGACGTCAATCTTCAACCTTTCATCCTCCCAACAACCCAGTGAGGTAGGCTAGCGGAGAGAATGGGCTGTGATACAAAGCAGTATCAAGCTTCCAAGGCACAAGTGGGAATTCAAACCCAGCTCCCCCGGATATTAGTCCAGCACCCTTCATCTCAAGACCATACTCTTTTTATACAAATGAACAAATAACGACGGAAAGGTGGGCTGGATTCATGGGGCAACCAGGAAAAGAATTCTTTTTGAAGCCAGTGATAAATAAATTATCTTCCCATTTTTAAATGCCTCTGGCTTTTATGGGACCAAGCCCCAATGAATAAAACGGAACATACTTCTATGTGGACTCAGCAATGTTATGGATCTAATTCTGTATTTTAATCCAACTGAGGACCTATCCATCTCTGGTGATTTTCTTTCCTAGGAATAGAGCATTCACATCCATTTGGTGTACTCATTGATTAAAAAGAGATCTTGCTGAGAAACCACAAAGTTCTCCGCCAACAGGTATGGAGGGAGCAGGAAAGCTCACTGGGATGTAGACCCCTTCCGCACATGAAGAATAATGCACTTTCAATCCACTTTCACAACTGTTTGAAAGTGGATTTTGCTATTCCGCACAGTGAAATCCAGCTGCAAAGCGCATTGAAAGTGGATTGAAAGCGCATTATTCTGTCTGTGCGGAAGGGGCAACAGGTACAGCCTTCTGGATTGCAGTGCCTTCCCTGCAGCAGTCTGCTGACAAGGAAAAGCCCATTCTTCCCACTTCCTCAGTGCAAACAGAGTCTTGACTTGATATGGTTCAATGCATTTTATTTATTCGTTCATTAAAGCATTTCCCAGCCACCTTTCCACCTTGTGACTCAAGGTGGATTCTGGTGTGCATATAAGAACTGGTGAGGAAACCACAGGTGCATTTAATTGTTGACTCAATTCATTTATATCCCACCTTTCTCTCCAGTGGGGACCCAAGGGGGCTTGCGTCATTCAGCTCTCCTCCATTTTAGTCACACAACGACCCTGTGAGGTAGGTTAGGCTGAGACACTGACAAACTGGAACGGGTCCAGAGGAGGGTGGCCAAAATGGTAGTGGGTCTGGAATCCATGCCCTATGAGGAGGCGGCTTAGGGAACTGGGTATGTGCTTTGATTGTGTGTTCCTGCATTGTAGGGGGTTGGACTTGATGACCCTTGTGGTCTCTTCCAACTCCATGATTGTATGAGAGAATGTGATTGGCCCTTGGTCACCCAGTGAGCTTTAATGGCATGAGGGAAATTTGAACTTGGATCTCCCAAATGCTAGGTCAGGACTCTTGACCTCTGCCCCACAATGGCTCTCTACACTTGCTGATAGGATGTGCCTGATTTCTCTTGGTGGGTTCCCAGCACTGCCCTGGGGGGGGCAGGCTTTGGGGGGACGGAGCCGGGGAAGGCTGTGATGTCACTTGTGGGCGATGCTCTAGGCTTCTTCCCCCAGTCTCTGTGGCCTTTCCCGTATTTCTTTTATGTCGATTTTGTTTATTTTAGACATTTGTGTGCGGCCCTTCAGGCATCTGGTTCCGAGGGGAGCAGAAATAGAGCTCAACAATAACATCAAAACATAATCAATTTAAAACAGATTAGAAAACAAAGTGGCATAAAACCAGCAAAAACAGAGCTGAGTTAATCGATCCAATGCCAAAGGGAAATGAAGGACGGGGGTGGGGGTGGGGGGGCAGAAAATAAAAATAAAATAAAACAAGGTTGCCACCAGTCAACCAAAGAAGAAGAGTTTCATCCAGCACCAGAAGTTGCTGCACAGCCAAAATGTGCTCTTTATTTTTTCCTCACCTCATTAATTTTATTTCTCACCAGTGAGAACCCAAAACGACTTATATTATCCTCCTTTCTTCCATTTTATCCTCACAACAAGCATGCAAGACTGGCCCGGCCCAAGGGCTTCGATGCCAGAAAGGGCGATTTGAACTCGGTGCCTTCCCAGGACCTAGCCTGATATGCTAGCCATTACCCCACATTGACTCAGCCCATTTGAGAAAGGTAAGCGAGGAAAACAGTGCAAATAAATAGACAAAGTAAATTAAATAAATGTCAAAATTTTAGTCTGCAGGCTACTTGCTTCTGTGCCCCCAGGAAATGGGGGCTCAGATGTTAGGTCTGGAAATAAACTGATCAGCACAAAGACTGTCTGGCTATCCTGGAATTTCAACTGATCTCCAAACAAAGATCAGTCAGTCTGGAAAGAACAGATGCTTCAGAGGGCGGACCCTATAGCAATATGGCCTCTCTCTCTCCCAGGCCCTGCTTCCAAATCTCCAAGAATTTCCAAGGCAAGAGCTGGCAACTCTCAAGAAGACCCTGGCCAATTCCACACGGTTCAAATATCCCGGGATGAGCAAGGGAAATATCCCGATTTGGCCACGAAGTTCTGAGTTCCCAGTCCTAAAGCAATATTTCCCTTATCCCGGGTTTTTCCCCCAAAACCCACTAAAACCACAATCTTTTCCCAAAATCCCGCCTCAATCCCGCTTCTGTGCAAAATACCAGGGGAGCAAAACAAGTTTCTTTTTCCCGCCCCACTGCCTGACCTCCCCTGATCTCCCTGCCTGACGTCAGGTCAGTTTCATCTCTGCTGAGCCGCTGGTTGGCGTGGCAGCCTGCCCTTCTTGAAACGTTCCCCCAAGCACGTTTTTCTACTCACGGTATTGACCAAGTGCCATTTTGTCTGGGTTAATCAGGAGTTATTTGGGAGTGGAGTCCCAAAAATGTCCCCGTTTTCTTTTCTGTACATGTACTGGTTGCTCAGAGCGCATAGCTAGGGAGATACACATCTTGGGTCGTTTTCTGTGAAATAAGGGAATGTGAGAATGTGATGCTCTGCCCCAGGGGTGTCCAACTCTGGTGCTTCAGATGTTCATGGACAACAATTCCCATCAGCCACTGCTGGCATGGCCAATTGGCATGGCCAATTACTCTATGTTTTTGGCGACTACTTGCAGGGTTGTGGGCTGCCCCGGCCCTTATCCAGAACTGGAAAAAGGAGGGCTTGGTTTTCCTGCAGTCCCTGTAGGCTGACCAATCAGAGGCGCCAGACACCGGGGATGTTCGCACATTCGTGGGTATGTTTGCGGTGCAAATACAAAAAAACCCGGGTTCGTGCGAAACCCATTGGAGCATTTCTTCCCGACCTTAACTCGATTCCTTCACAGAAATGGGCTCCCATGCAAAGGGAGAAACTGGGATAAAATAGACCTGGTATAAATATGCTGTACAGAATTGTCCCCAGTGCAAACTGGCCAGCCTTCTGTGCAGAAGAAACACAAGCTTTGCCTGATCGCAAAACATGGGCCAAGGGTTTTGTGGCATGAAACTCAGGCGCGTGTGTTAGCGAGGGAGGCTTACTGAGAAAGACGGGCATGAAATCCCGGGCTTCCACACCAAACCCTGACTCAGATTTTAAAAAGAATATCTCCCAGTCCAGCCCCGTAACCCGGAGTGTCATCTGGCTGCGCGTGGGTGTACCGTTCTGCGGGTGCCCGGTTTTAGTGACTTAAGTTGCCATGGAAACATCATTACCAGGAAACTTATGGCCACGCCGTTGCCAGCTTTTCAGAGCGCCATCAAGGTAAAACGGATACCCCAGAGATTCATTAGCAACAAGTTCCCATAGTAACCTCTCTGAACTCATTAATAATTTCTCCCCCCACCACCCGAATCCTCCCTCCCCGAACATTGTCGAAAATCTTCAGTTGGGGAATGACTGGGGAGGGGAGCTGAACAGAGGTGCTAATAATAATAATAATAATAATAATAATAATAATAATAATAATAATAATAATGATGATGATGATGATGATGATGATGATGATGATGATGATGATGATGATGATATTAATGATAATAATAATGATGATGATGATGATAATGATAATAATGATGATGATAATAATGATAAGAATAATGATGATGATAATAATAATGATAATTATGATAATAATGATTATGATAATAATGATGATAAAAATGATGATAATAATGATGAGAACTCCCCCAATTTAACCTGATTTGCAGGGACAGGTAAGACTGGTTTTTCAAAGACATGACAGAGCGTATTGTGAAACGTTACTCAATGCTGTATGCTAAAAAAAACACACTGGGGACAAATTACTCCGACAGGTCCCCAGGTTGACGTGATGCTTTCTTGGGACTCACTCAGAGAACCATTTACCCATTTACCAAGATAAATTCCCTTTCTTTGGCATATAATTTTTTTTCTCAGCCACAGAATAGCATACGAGGGCTCCTGACACCGAGTTGGAAGTTTCGGGGGGGGGGGGGGGGGGGGGAAGACCCCCCGAGAGGGCCCCCCCCCCCCCCCCCCCCCCGGTGTTCATCTTCTCCAGGGGGACTGATTTCTGTAGTCTGGATATCAGGTGTAATTCCAGGAGATCTCCAGGCACCACCTGGAGGTTGGCCACTGTATAATATACACATTGCCCTGTACGTGGATTTACACAAACAAACAAACAAGCAGTACAATTTTGTGGCTTGAATTTCATCCAGCGGCTGCGCTTCCTCTCCTTGCTTGGATTGCTTTGACCATTCAAAAACCCGGCTTCCTGGCTTCGCAACCAGATGGGAGAAATTGAAACAAGCTTGGATCGGGCCCGATACATCCTGCAGTGTAGGTTTGGGTCACATTTCACTGGGGCGCACCAAGAAGAAGAAGAAGAAGAGTTGGATTTATATTCCCCCTTTCTCTCCTGCGAGGAGACTCAAAGGGCCTTAAAATCTTTCCCTCCCCCCAACAACAAACACCCTGTGAGGTAGGTGGGGCTGAGAGAGCTCCGAAGAACTGTGACTAGCCCAAGGTCACCCAGCTGGCTGTGAGACCTCAGTCCCAGAATGAAGCAAGCTGTAGGATTACAACATAGAAACAAAGGAAACAATACAGTGATTCAATTACAAAACATTAACACAAAAGGAAGGAACCATCACACCTAGAAGGACCGTGGCCCTTCCTGGTTATCAGTCTAATGCTAAGGAAGGGAGGGGGGAGTAGCCGAGCTGGCGCCTGCCCCTCCCCCGGCCACTGGTCAGGCTCCATCCTGACACTGGCATGTGTTGGAGCGCACAAGCTAACCTGGTTCACCAGATAAGCCTGCACCGCTCAAGTGGCAGAGCAAAGAATCAAACCCAGTTCTCCAGATTAGAGTGCACCTGCTCTTAACCACTATGAAGTATGAGCATGAAGTATGAATGTTAGAGCACACCTAGGCGCGTCAACAGGAATAGCATCCCATAGCATGATGGGCTAGGATCCAGGGAGACCAGGTTCGAATCCCCACTCTGCAACGGAAGCTTGCCGGGGGACCTTGGGCCCGTCACACCCGCTCAGCATAACCTACCTCAAAAGGTCATTGTGAAGATAAAAAGGAGAATGGGAGGATGCTGTAAGTCACCTCAGGTCCCCATTGGGGAGAAAAAGAGAGTACAACTAAAATAAATGAAATAAATAAAATCCAATAATCGGATCTCCCATGCTTCCCCACTTCCAGCATTTAGTGTCTGAGGGTGTCCTGATTTGAACTCAAGCCCAAGCCCAAGATTTAAAGCTCCCCTTCACACCACCAGCAGAATCCTTTAAGGACCCCTGGGCGGGCTGTCATTTGTCCCATAGAGAGAAAAATGCAGAGTGGCTATTAGTTGCCATCTGAATAACTGGCAGATTGGGGGAGTAGAGGAGAAGGGACAGGGGTCAATGGCTGCAGAAAATGACACTTGGGAGAAGTTAACCCCCCCCCCTTCCCCTAATTCACCCCACTAAGCCACAAACCGACCCAAGTAGAAATTAATGGGCTCAAAACGGGAGTAACTTCACTAGGATTGCACTATTAAAATAATAAAACCGTCCCTGCGCATTAGCTGGGGCGGGGAGGGAGGGGGGATCGAGTAATGATGCTGCTAGCGTTTTGCATCCCAGAAGCCAGCCCTGTGGCTCCAGGCATAGAAACAGATTTGCATCGTCCATAATGGAATCCTCCTCTTATTGCCAGACCCCCCAAAGCTAGATCCTACCCTGCCATCTGTTCAGGTGAGAGGGTGGAGCTGCAGGGGTCCGGGGTTACCTGGGTGGATCCAAAACAGAGAAAGATGGAGCCCACCCCAGCCTTTTCCCAATCCCCGGGTGCTCTCCCCTTCCTCCCCCTTTCGAAAGCCCAGATGCTCTGCATTGAACGGTTTGGCCTGGATTTGCTGGGTAATGAAGCTCTAAAGAGCGCGCATCAATCCTGATTTTGCTAATCCTGGCTTGGTAATTGCAGAGCTGCCGGAAAGGAAACCAGAATTGTGGGAGCGAAAGAGGCTTTTCGGAGAGAGGCACTAAGCGTTGGGTGGATGCGAAGGCTGACGTCCTACCAGACGGCATTGGTGAATTACAGGCACTCAAGAGGTATTAGGAGAAGAAAGAGGAGGAAGAGGAAGAAGAAGAGGAAAAAGAAGAAGTAGTAGTGGTAGTACCCTGTTTCCCCGAATATAAGACATCCCCTGAAAATAAGACGTAGAAGAAGAAGAAGAAGAAGAAGAAGAAGAAGAAGAAGAAGAAGAAGAATTGGATTTATATCCCCCCTTTCTCTCTTGTAGGAGACTCAAAGGGCTTACATCCTCCTTGCCCTTCCCCCCTCACAACAAACACCCTGTGAGATGGGTAGGGCTGAGAGAGCTCCGAGAAGCTGTGAGTAGCCCACGGTCACCCAGCTGGCATGTGTGGGAGTGTACAGGCTAATCTGAATTCCCCAGATAAGCCTCCACAGCTCAGGCGGCAGAGCCGAGAATCAAACCCGGTTCCTCCAGATTAGAGCTCTTAACCTCCTACGCCACTGCTGCTCCATAGTAGAGGTTTTGCTGAAGTTCGAAATATAAGGCATCCCCTGAAAGTAAGACGTAGCAAAGTTTTTGTTTGGAAGCATGCCCGACGAACAGAACACAGAAAAATAAGACATCCCCTGAAAATAAGACATGGCGCATCTTTGGGAGCAAAAATTAATATAAGACGCTGTCTTATTTTCGGGGAAACACTGTAGTAGTAGTAGTTGGGTTTTATACCCTGCTTTTCTCAACTGTAAGGGAGTCTCAACACAGCTTACAAATCCCTTCCCTTCCTCTCCCCACAACAGACACCTTGTGAGGTTGTTGAGGCTGAGAGAGTTCGGAGAGAACTGAGACTCACCGATGGTCTCCCAGCAGGCTTCGTGTGGAGAAGTGGGGAATCGAACCCAGTTCTCCAGATGAGAGTTCAGTGCTCTTAATCCCTACACCCAGGTTTGAATTTCTTCTCTGCCAAGGAAGCTCTCTGAAGTCATGATAGCTCCGTGTCCGCACATCTTCATGGGGAGGATAAAAACACAAAGATGGACTGGGCAGAGCTTGGTCTGGTCCAGCCGTACATTTTGTAGATTCAGGTCCAGGTTCAAATCACCACCCTGCCATGAAAGCACTCTGGGTGACTTTGGGCCAGACATGCCTCTCAGCCTAAGCTACCTCACAGGGTTGTTGTGAGGATACAACGGAGGAGAGGAACTGGGAGAGCCAGGTTCCAATACCCGCTGTTCCATGGAAGCTCGCTGGGTGACTTTAGACCCGTCACCAGAGGTGGGATCCAGCAGGTTCTCACAGGTTCCCGAGAGTAGGTTACTAATTCTTTGTGTGTGCCGAGAGGGGGTTACTAATTGGTGATTTTGCCGTGTGGTTTTTGCCTTAGTTACGCCCCTCCGCTCCTCAGCAGTAGCACGCAGAACTTGAAGCAGTCTAGCAGGAGGTGCACCGGTGTGCATGGCAGCCTGCGCCTGCGTGCACTCGTTTCCCACCCAAGGACCGGCGCAGCGGCTGCCTCCTTGCCACAGCCCTGCCCAGGAATGCCCTGCTCCCGGAATGCCCACCCCCGCCCCCATCGTGCCCCGCCCAGCCCCATTGGCGCTACGCCACTGTTTGAATCCCACCACCATGGGAACCTGTTACTAAAATTTTTGGATCCCACCACTGCCTGTCACATGCTTCTCAGCCTAGCCTACCTCACATAGTTGTTGTGAGGATACAACGGAGGAGAGAAGACTGACGTAAGCCACTTTGGGGGCCCCACTGTGAGACAAGCAGGATACAAATGAAGTAAATAAGTAACAACAAACATTTGGACGAGCCTGTAACTCACAGATCCACCCACTGAGATACTCCTTGGGGCACAGAAGTACTGGTCCGCAGGCTTACAGTTTACAGCTAACGTGATATTTGCTAAAAAGACATTCAAATACTGAGCTTCCAACATCTGCGATTCCTGTTCGTTATCCCATGGACCACCTGAAACCACGCACTGCCGTTACGATTTACGGACCACCCCCTTAAGCACGAGGGCAGGTTAGGCAGTTGTGGTGGGCCCCTGCATACCGCTTAGTTGGATCACGTCTGCCACGGGGTGGCCATGGCTGAAGCCTAAACCAGTAAAAACACCCTGCCGTCAAATGTACAAGTTGCATTTGGGTGGCCAAATGACTTTAATTACATGGGCACATGCTCCGCATTTCCTGGACGGGACCTCAAGTTCTCGAGTGGCACGTGTGAAGACGTCGAGCATTTCACATGCGAAATAATGCACTTTCAATCCACTTTTAATGCACTTTGCAGCTGGGTTTTACTGTGCGGAAGAGCAAAATCCACGTGCAAACAATGGTGAAAGTGGATTGAAAGTGCCTTGTTCTGCATGTGCGGAAGGGACCAAACAGGCTGCTCACTTTGGCCCCTCCTGCACATGCAGAATACTGAACTTTCAATCCTCTTCTACCATTGTTTGCAAGTGGATTTGGCTATTCCGCACAGTAAAACCCAGCTGCAAAGTGCATTAGAAGTGGATTGAAAGTGCACTATTCTGCATGTGCAGAAAGGGCCTTTGTCAGCCTGTGCGGTTGGCAGTTTCCATCCCTCCATCGTGCAGAACATCCTGGACGGAACGAAAGATCCTGAGCGAAAACGTAAAGCGATTGGAGCACGTGACTGCTGTGAGTGCCTGTGTGTTTGGCACATTCTATCGGTCAGCAGTCTCCATTTGGGTTGTCGCATGCTCCGAATTTCCTGGATCGAAGCCTACAAGACAGGTAGCGGAGTGAAAATGTGCAAAACCCCCATGAGCATAAACATGGGGCATTTCCCCACTTACCTTTGCTGCCCTTTGCTGCGCGCTACTCTCAGCGCGCGGCATCTCTGGCGCGCGCCTGGGCGTCCCCACGACCCCGCGCTCTGCGCAGGGTCATCAAAAGGCGCCGTTTCAAGGAGCGCCAGGGATGCTGTACGCTAGGGGGCGCGAGAGCGGCAGTGTCGGGGCGGCTGCGTTGTCGCCGCCCCTGTAGTGGGGAGTGCCGGGGGACCCCACGCTACTTGAGGAGAGTAGCACGGGGCTTAAGGTAAGTGGGGAAAGGGCCATGGTTAGGCGGAGGAGTTAGGCATGATGCCCGAGAGTGAAAAGCCATTTGGTTTCCTCGGCCCCACCAGGTCTGAGACAAATTAAGCAAGACTCTTTTCTGGAAAGATGCCGTTTTCCCCTTACCCCACCCATATCAACATATGGCTTTGGACTAATTTTTTTTTTAAACCAAAGACAAGAAGCATAAAAATATTCTCACTTCCGTTTCTTCCCCTCCCAAATCAGAAGAGTCTCATTCTGCCGCTTGTAGCTGTCACTCAAGTTGCCATTTTTGTGAATTTTCACTTCATTTATATTGTCCTTGTCCTTGTTGTGAGCATGAAAGGATTGGGGGGAGGGGGTGGGGAAGCTACGCCAACTGGATTTAAAAATTTTTAAAAGATGAATCGCAAGCCGTAGAGGGTTTGTAAGCATGAACACATTTCTACCCGATACATCTGGAGCAGCTGGGGATCAGAAACAACTTTGTAGGGGAAAGAGAACAAAACTCGGTGGATCTGTTTTTATAATAATAATAATAATAATAATAATATTAATAATAATAATACCCAAAGGGAAAGCAGAGTACAGCAGACTTGCAAATTAAATAGACACCATCTTTCATTTTTTACTGTGGTCAGCGTGTATCGATTACACTGATTTTCCCCAGCAGATCCCTTACCCCACCAGTCAAATATTCTCAAAAGCAGAAAAGAAAAGAAATGCAAATAAGAGGCACTAAATGACCACTTCTGGGATTCCTTAATGAAACTACGTGGGGACATTATTGAAAGAGCTGTAGAATTTCAAACGGATAAGTGCATTGAGACAGCGAATGTATATTTATACTAGCAATAAAGCCCACTGGCAGACAAATACAATGAGCTCTAGAAAACTAATCCTTCCAGGGCAAGAGATGTTGACGGGACATGTCGACAGGAAATGACACTCAGCACAAACACTGGCCCTTTCCGCACGGGCCATTTACAGCACCCTAGGGACGGCAAAAACGCCGTCCCTAGGGAGCTGTTCACATGGGGGGCGCAGCTGCATCGCAGCCGCGCCGCCCTCACTCCCCCCCAGTGGCGCGAAGCCGCTGTTTCCAAACCTCGCTCCCCGAGCAAGGGTTTCTGGAAACAGCAGTTTCCAGCCACTGCCGTGCGAACGGCAGTGGCTGGAAGGTGCCATCCCCCCATTTCCCGATCGATGTACCTTCCCTGCGACCTTCCGGCGCATCGCCCAGGCCTGAGGACATGCCCCCCCTGCCCTGCGACTCAGGGGCAGAGCTGTCGGCGCCCGGGGGTCGCCGAAAAGGCGCGTCGATCGAAGCTGATGGCGCGGATAGGCGCTGCACCGTCTTCCCTGCCCCTACCGGGACCGTTCGTGCGAACGGTCCCAGGGTGTGTGTGTCAACATTGTATACGCCGACGCACCCCCCAGCGTGGCAGTGCAGAAACAGCCACTGAAATTGCACACAAACACCACCACCCCAAACATTCCAGCTTTACTAAGGAGGGGCAGCAGGTGCCTATGAAGGCGGGGAAAGTTCTCACTGTAGAAATAAAGGTGCATGAATCATGGAGGATAAAAGGAGGCATCACATGTAGCCAATAAACAAGACACAACATGTCTGAAATTCAAAAATGAGTCCCACAGGAAGTGACCAGGACTTTTCTGGGAGGACCAAAGTCTCATCTCTATGGGTGTGAGATCCCTACCTCGGTTCACCATATCCTTGTGGGGAAATTTCCAGGGATTTGCGGGGGGTGGAGCCCGGGGAGGACAGAGGCCCCTTCCGCACATGCAGAATAATGCACTTTCAAACCACTTTCACAATTGTTTATAAGTGGATTTTGCTATTCCGCACCATCAAATCCCGCTGAAAAGTGCACTGAAAGTGGATTGAAAGTGCATTATTCTGCATGTGCGGAAGGGGCCACAGTTTGGGGAGAAGAAATGCTTCAGTCCACCTTTCAAAGTGGCCATTTTCTCCCCAACCATCATTTCAGAATTTGAAAATCAGAGGGATGATAACGCCCCTGTAAACTTCTCCCGAATTTAATTATTACATGATCTGGGGTTACCTTGTAGGAGAAATTACTAATCAGTGACATACCTGCCCTAGTTAAAAGATCTAAGTAAATTCAGTTTGAACAGGGGGCAGAAGGTTTCAGCTGAACTCACCAAGAATACAGGCCTCTAAAAAAATTGAATGAGTCTTTGCTTAGTACCCTCTAATATCCATTTTATTTGAAGGCAAAGCTGGAATAAAGTTTTAGGTCATAGAAATTGTCCATTGTTTCCTGTTCAAACTCGATCTCAGTTAGTATCCAAGCTCGGAAAACACAATGGTATGGAGTTTACAATGATCGTATAAATATTTTCTGTATTTTTTTTAAAAAAATGTGGCCATTTTCCCCAGGGGGCCTGATCTCTCTTGTCTCGAGATCAGTTGCAAACTGAAGAAGATGACGAGGAAGAGGAGGAGGAGCAGGAGTTTGGATTCATGCCCCGCCTTTCTCTCCTATAAGGAGACTCAAAGGGCAGGCTGGGCTGAGAGAGTTCTGAGAGAACTGCGACTGGCCCAAGGTCCAGAAGTGGGATCCAACCAGTTCTTACCACTTCTCTAGAAGTGGTTACTAATTTTTTCTGAAGGCCGAGAAGGGGTTACTAAAGCAATCTCCCTGCCCAATAGGGACTGGAGGTGCGTGTGTGCGGCGGCAGAGCTGTTTGAATCCCACCACCATCGGAACCTGTTATTAAAATTTTTGGATCCCGCCACTGCCAAGGTCCCCTTCTGACTACCACACCACGGCACCCCCATCATAAAACTGGCTCAGATATTCCTTTCTTGTATATCATTACTGAAAATAATAAAGTGAGCCACTTAGTTATGATTGTTTTGGAAGGGTTCATGGGGGGAAATCGTTGCTCTGATTCAGGAAGCGTGTACCCACGGTCTCCACTGACTCTGCTAATGAAAACCACGTAGCAAATTTCTGCTAACAAGCACGACTGCCATTCTCGGATAAACGGACACGCTGGAATCTATCATCCAGGGCACCAAGACTCTATTCAAGGATGTAGAACAACCAACTCGCGTCTCCCTGGCAAAGCTCACAGGACAACCAATTTCATGGATGAATGTCTTTTCTTTGCCGCAGCTCATCGGTAACGCACTATGGACCAAGCTCTCCGGGGCGCCTCTCGAGAAACAGACCAGGTCTCTCAGCAAGCATTCATCTCTCTCTTCTGGCAAAACACATTGATGTGTAAGCCAGGGTTGCCTATTGCAGGGGAATCTTCAGGATCTCAAGACCACAGAGGTCACTTCCCCTAGAGAAAAAGTAGTATACATCGTTGAACTTCTGTTATGGATTGGCCACGCCAGCAGGGGCTGATGGGAATTGTAGTCCATGAACATCTGAAGCACCAGAGTTGGACACCTCTGCTCTAAGGTGTTATTGAAGGGAACACACATGCGGCGACACCATAAATATTATAGTTCCGATACTATTTCTCTGCTGCCCCAGCCTTTTATCTTTAAACCGGCCAGCAGCAATGGAAACCACAATTAAGATGACCCAGTTCTGAGAGTACAGACCTGCATTTACTTAAACTCCTCTGTAATGCCTCACTTGTGCATTCACTACAATGGAATAACCAACAGGGAATTCACACTATCAGACTAGAGGGGAGGAGATCCGGGTTCGAATCCTCCCTCCACTGGATAAAACTGGGTGCCGGCCCAGGATTGCTGCGAGGGGGAAAATGGAAAGCAGAATGGTGTAATATAAAAGCTTTTATTGAATCCACTGGCTGTTGTGGTTTTTCCGGGTTGTGTGGGCATGGCGTGGTAGTTTTTGCTCCCAGTGTTTCACCTGCATCTACAGCTGGCATCTTCGGAAGCACATAAGGATTTACCTCTTAAGATTTTACATCTTAGCATGGCATGCCTCTGAAGATACCAGCTGAGGTGAAAAGTTAGGAGTGGGGGGGTGGGGGGGGGGGGGGGTGGGGGGAGAAACAGGGTGGGGGGGGTGAGGTGGGGGGGGGGGGGGGGGGGTGGGGGGGGGGGTACACGGGGGGGGGGGGAGGTGGGGGGGGGGGGGGGGGGGGGGGGGGTTGAGGGGGGGGGGGTTGCGTTGTGTTGGGGGGGGGGGGGGGGGGGGGGGGGGGGGGGGTGGGTTGGTGGGGGGGGGGGGTGGGGGGGGGGGGGGGTGGGGTGGGAGGGGGGGGGGGGGGGGGGCGGGTGGGGGGGGGGGGGGGTGGGGGGGGGGGGGGGTGGGGGGGGGGGGGGGTGGGGGGGGGGGGGGGTGGGGGGGGGGGGGGGTGGGGGGGGGGGGGGGTGGGGGGGGGGGGGGGTGGGGGGGGGGGGGGGTGGGGGGGGGGGGGGGTGGGGGGGGGGGGGGGTGGGGGGGGGGGGGGGTGGGGGGGGGGGGGGGTGGGGGGGGGGGGGGGTGGGGGGGGGGGGGGGTGGGGGGGGGGGGGGGTGGGGGGGGGGGGGGGTGGGGGGGGGGGGGGGTGGGGGGGGGGGGGGGTGGGGGGGGGGGGGGGTGGGGGGGGGGGGGGGTGGGGGGGGGGGGGGGTGGGGGGGGGGGGGGGTGGGGGGGGGGGGGGGTGGGGGGGGGGGGGGGTGGGGGGGGGGGGGGGTGGGGGGGGGGGGGGGTGGGGGGGGGGGGGGGTGGGGGGGGGGGGGGGTGGGGGGGGGGGGGGGTGGGGGGGGGGGGGGGTGGGGGGGGGGGGGGGTGGGGGGGGGGGGGGGTGGGGGGGGGGGGGGGTGGGGGGGGGGGGGGGTGGGGGGGGGGGGGGGTGGGGGGGGGGGGGGGTGGGGGGGGGGGGGGGTGGGGGGGGGGGGGGGTGGGGGGGGGGGGGGGTGGGGGGGGGGGGGGGTGGGGGGGGGGGGGGGTGGGGGGGGGGGGGGGTGGGGGGGGGGGGGGGTGGGGGGGGGGGGGGGTGGGGGGGGGGGGGGGTGGGGGGGGGGGGGGGTGGGGGGGGGGGGGGGTGGGGGGGGGGGGGGGTGGGGGGGGGGGGGGGTGGGGGGGGGGGGGGGTGGGGGGGGGGGGGGGTGGGGGGGGGGGGGGGTGGGGGGGGGGGGGGGTGGGGGGGGGGGGGGGTGGGGGGGGGGGGGGGTGGGGGGGGGGGGGGGTGGGGGGGGGGGGGGGTGGGGGGGGGGGGGGGTGGGGGGGGGGGGGGGTGGGGGGGGGGGGGGGTGGGGGGGGGGGGGGGTGGGGGGGGGGGGGGGTGGGGGGGGGGGGGGGTGGGGGGGGGGGGGGGTGGGGGGGGGGGGGGGTGGGGGGGGGGGGGGGTGGGGGGGGGGGGGGGTGGGGGGGGGGGGGGGTGGGGGGGGGGGGGGGTGGGGGGGGGGGGGGGTGGGGGGGGGGGGGGGTGGGGGGGGGGGGGGGTGGGGGGGGGGGGGGGTGGGGGGGGGGGGGGGTGGGGGGGGGGGGGGGTGGGGGGGGGGGGGGGTGGGGGGGGGGGGGGGTGGGGGGGGGGGGGGGTGGGGGGGGGGGGGGGTGGGGGGGGGGGGGGGTGGGGGGGGGGGGGGGTGGGGGGGGGGGGGGGTGGGGGGGGGGGGGGGTGGGGGGGGGGGGGGGTGGGGGGGGGGGGGGGTGGGGGGGGGGGGGGGTGGGGGGGGGGGGGGGTGGGGGGGGGGGGGGGTGGGGGGGGGGGGGGGTGGGGGGGGGGGGGGGTGGGGGGGGGGGGGGGTGGGGGGGGGGGGGGGTGGGGGGGGGGGGGGGTGGGGGGGGGGGGGGGTGGGGGGGGGGGGGGGTGGGGGGGGGGGGGGGTGGGGGGGGGGGGGGGTGGGGGGGGGGGGGGGTGGGGGGGGGGGGGGGTGGGGGGGGGGGGGGGTGGGGGGGGGGGGGGGTGGGGGGGGGGGGGGGTGGGGGGGGGGGGGGGTGGGGGGGGGGGGGGGTGGGGGGGGGGGGGGGTGGGGGGGGGGGGGGGTGGGGGGGGGGGGGGGTGGGGGGGGGGGGGGGTGGGGGGGGGGGGGGGTGGGGGGGGGGGGGGGTGGGGGGGGGGGGGGGTGGGGGGGGGGGGGGGTGGGGGGGGGGGGGGGTGGGGGGGGGGGGGGGTGGGGGGGGGGGGGGGTGGGGGGGGGGGGGGGTGGGGGGGGGGGGGGGTGGGGGGGGGGGGGGGTGGGGGGGGGGGGGGGTGGGGGGGGGGGGGGGTGGGGGGGGGGGGGGGTGGGGGGGGGGGGGGGTGGGGGGGGGGGGGGGTGGGGGGGGGGGGGGGTGGGGGGGGGGGGGGGTGGGGGGGGGGGGGGGTGGGGGGGGGGGGGGGTGGGGGGGGGGGGGGGTGGGGGGGGGGGGGGGTGGGGGGGGGGGGGGGTGGGGGGGGGGGGGGGTGGGGGGGGGGGGGGGTGGGGGGGGGGGGGGGTGGGGGGGGGGGGGGGTGGGGGGGGGGGGGGGTGGGGGGGGGGGGGGGTGGGGGGGGGGGGGGGTGGGGGGGGGGGGGGGTGGGGGGGGGGGGGGGTGGGGGGGGGGGGGGGTGGGGGGGGGGGGGGGTGGGGGGGGGGGGGGGTGGGGGGGGGGGGGGGTGGGGGGGGGGGGGGGTGGGGGGGGGGGGGGGTGGGGGGGGGGGGGGGTGGGGGGGGGGGGGGGTGGGGGGGGGGGGGGGTGGGGGGGGGGGGGGGTGGGGGGGGGGGGGGGTGGGGGGGGGGGGGGGTGGGGGGGGGGGGGGGTGGGGGGGGGGGGGGGTGGGGGGGGGGGGGGGTGGGGGGGGGGGGGGGTGGGGGGGGGGGGGGGTGGGGGGGGGGGGGGGTGGGGGGGGGGGGGGGTGGGGGGGGGGGGGGGTGGGGGGGGGGGGGGGTGGGGGGGGGGGGGGGTGGGGGGGGGGGGGGGTGGGGGGGGGGGGGGGTGGGGGGGGGGGGGGGTGGGGGGGGGGGGGGGTGGGGGGGGGGGGGGGTGGGGGGGGGGGGGGGTGGGGGGGGGGGGGGGTGGGGGGGGGGGGGGGTGGGGGGGGGGGGGGGTGGGGGGGGGGGGGGGTGGGGGGGGGGGGGGGTGGGGGGGGGGGGGGGTGGGGGGGGGGGGGGGTGGGGGGGGGGGGGGGTGGGGGGGGGGGGGGGTGGGGGGGGGGGGGGGTGGGGGGGGGGGGGGGTGGGGGGGGGGGGGGGTGGGGGGGGGGGGGGGTGGGGGGGGGGGGGGGTGGGGGGGGGGGGGGGTGGGGGGGGGGGGGGGTGGGGGGGGGGGGGGGTGGGGGGGGGGGGGGGTGGGGGGGGGGGGGGGTGGGGGGGGGGGGGGGTGGGGGGGGGGGGGGGTGGGGGGGGGGGGGGGTGGGGGGGGGGGGGGGTGGGGGGGGGGGGGGGTGGGGGGGGGGGGGGGTGGGGGGGGGGGGGGGTGGGGGGGGGGGGGGGTGGGGGGGGGGGGGGGTGGGGGGGGGGGGGGGTGGGGGGGGGGGGGGGTGGGGGGGGGGGGGGGTGGGGGGGGGGGGGGGTGGGGGGGGGGGGGGGTGGGGGGGGGGGGGGGTGGGGGGGGGGGGGGGTGGGGGGGGGGGGGGGTGGGGGGGGGGGGGGGTGGGGGGGGGGGGGGGTGGGGGGGGGGGGGGGTGGGGGGGGGGGGGGGTGGGGGGGGGGGGGGGTGGGGGGGGGGGGGGGTGGGGGGGGGGGGGGGTGGGGGGGGGGGGGGGTGGGGGGGGGGGGGGGTGGGGGGGGGGGGGGGTGGGGGGGGGGGGGGGTGGGGGGGGGGGGGGGTGGGGGGGGGGGGGGGTGGGGGGGGGGGGGGGTGGGGGGGGGGGGGGGTGGGGGGGGGGGGGGGTGGGGGGGGGGGGGGGTGGGGGGGGGGGGGGGTGGGGGGGGGGGGGGGTGGGGGGGGGGGGGGGTGGGGGGGGGGGGGGGTGGGGGGGGGGGGGGGTGGGGGGGGGGGGGGGTGGGGGGGGGGGGGGGTGGGGGGGGGGGGGGGTGGGGGGGGGGGGGGGTGGGGGGGGGGGGGGGTGGGGGGGGGGGGGGGTGGGGGGGGGGGGGGGTGGGGGGGGGGGGGGGTGGGGGGGGGGGGGGGTGGGGGGGGGGGGGGGTGGGGGGGGGGGGGGGTGGGGGGGGGGGGGGGTGGGGGGGGGGGGGGGTGGGGGGGGGGGGGGGTGGGGGGGGGGGGGGGTGGGGGGGGGGGGGGGTGGGGGGGGGGGGGGGTGGGGGGGGGGGGGGGTGGGGGGGGGGGGGGGTGGGGGGGGGGGGGGGTGGGGGGGGGGGGGGGTGGGGGGGGGGGGGGGTGGGGGGGGGGGGGGGTGGGGGGGGGGGGGGGTGGGGGGGGGGGGGGGTGGGGGGGGGGGGGGGTGGGGGGGGGGGGGGGTGGGGGGGGGGGGGGGTGGGGGGGGGGGGGGGTGGGGGGGGGGGGGGGTGGGGGGGGGGGGGGGTGGGGGGGGGGGGGGGTGGGGGGGGGGGGGGGTGGGGGGGGGGGGGGGTGGGGGGGGGGGGGGGTGGGGGGGGGGGGGGGTGGGGGGGGGGGGGGGTGGGGGGGGGGGGGGGTGGGGGGGGGGGGGGGTGGGGGGGGGGGGGGGTGGGGGGGGGGGGGGGTGGGGGGGGGGGGGGGTGGGGGGGGGGGGGGGTGGGGGGGGGGGGGGGTGGGGGGGGGGGGGGGTGGGGGGGGGGGGGGGTGGGGGGGGGGGGGGGTGGGGGGGGGGGGGGGTGGGGGGGGGGGGGGGTGGGGGGGGGGGGGGGTGGGGGGGGGGGGGGGTGGGGGGGGGGGGGGGTGGGGGGGGGGGGGGGTGGGGGGGGGGGGGGGTGGGGGGGGGGGGGGGTGGGGGGGGGGGGGGGTGGGGGGGGGGGGGGGTGGGGGGGGGGGGGGGTGGGGGGGGGGGGGGGTGGGGGGGGGGGGGGGTGGGGGGGGGGGGGGGTGGGGGGGGGGGGGGGTGGGGGGGGGGGGGGGTGGGGGGGGGGGGGGGTGGGGGGGGGGGGGGGTGGTGGGGGGGGGGGGTGGGGGGGGGGGGGGGTGGGGGGGGGGGGGGGTGGGGGGGGGGGGGGGTGGGGGGGGGGGGGGGTGGGGGGGGGGGGGGGTGGGGGGGGGGGGGGGGGGGCTGATGGGAATTGTAGTCCATGAACATCTGGAGCACCATAGGTTGGCCACCCCTATTATAAAGGAACCATTATTTATTTATTTATTTATTTATTATTGGGTTTTTTATACTGCCCTACCCCTGAAGGGCTCTGGGCGGTGAACAACATAAATCGCATATACAATAACCCTTAAATACATTAAAACAGTTTAAAACGCAGCAATCAGTAAAACAATGTCCGCAATGACCCGCATTAAAAACCTCCCGAAAGGGGGAAGAAAACGGGTCCCATAGATGGTGAGGGACCCAAAAGATAAAAAGGAAGAGGAGGAGGAGGGAGGAGGGGGCACCTGTCAGCAACTGGACACTCCAAAAGCCCGGCGGATTATCCTTTTTCCCGTTCTCTTGTGTACTCTTCACCCGTTCAGGCAGCGATTGGAGCCCATACAAACAATCCAGATTGCTTTCACGACTTCGCACGGAGACACTTCTCTGGGTTTTTTAAAAATTTCCTGCAACACACGGTTGGCTGCTGTGCAGGCATGCAGAAACAAATCCCCGTTGTCCCACCATGCGATCGGCTGCACCTGCGTAGCTGCACACATGCAGCACACAAAAGAGAAAGTAAAAGCGACCTCCCAGCAATGAATGTGTTGCTGGGGAGCGGTCGTACTCACTGCCAGGGGACAAAACCTGCTTGTGGGACTTGGTATCCTGTCGGCTGCTCAGAGAATCTGCCCACAACCTGCTGGGTGACCTGCCCAGAACGGCTGGTGGGCAGATTGTCTTTGACATAGCGGAGGGCGCGGAACCTAAAGTGAACGGGCGGAAGGGAGGGAATTAAAGCCCCTCCTGCCTGTTGTGTTCACGCAGGAGCGCCGCCAACCCACGATTGTGCAAAAGGATCGCTGCTCTAACAATTTGCGAAAATCCCGGGTTGAGGGGAATAAAACGGGACCTGTGCGAAGTGCTCCCCCCCCCCCCAAGAAAAACCAGTTTGTATAACGACCTAGACCCTTTGGCCTGTGCAGAATCCATCGCCATGACATAACGTTGCTGCTGAACTATCTCCACCATCATAGAAACACAGAACCGGAAGGGTCCCCCAAGGGTCATCTAGCCCAACCCCCTGTATAAAATTCACAACCACCTCCCACTTCCCCACAGATCCCGACCCTATGCCCAGAGGAAGGCCAAAAGATTCCGGGATCCCTGGGCAATCTGGCCTGGAGGAGAATGCCTTCATAATCCCAAAGCGGAGATTGGCATTGCCCTGGGCACGTAAGAAAGGGCCACAAGAGCCAAGCACGGATTAAACCCTTTCTGCCCTTCTCTTATGACCTGCCTAAGTTCAAAGAACCAGCTTTGCTGTTAAGTGACCACTCGGCCTCCACTTCAAAATCTCCCAAGAAGGAGGTCCCGCCACTTCCTGAGGAAGCCTGTTCCACTGAGGAACCAGCTAACCGCTCTATCCATGTGCCGCCCCCGAATTCCCCAGGAATTCCCCAAGGCAGAGTGGAACCGGGGAATAACCCAACTGAGCGCCTGCTTCTGTGAGCTCCTAGTTCTTGCTTGACTTGTAGGTCTGTAATCCAACAGGCGATGCACAGCGCCACCACTCTCCCCTCCTTTGAAGCAGTGGCCAAAAGACGGCATCCTCTCACTTTGCAAAACGTTCACCTTATTTTGCCACCCATCCAAGAACATTTCGTTTCCCATGGCTGCCTCAGCTTCTTGCTTCGGCCGTCACTTCCTGCCTCGGTTCGTCCCACCTTTGCCCTCAGTCGCCATGACCCACATTGCTCCGAATTCTGCCAAAGGCCTCGCCATCCTTTCTGCAAAACTAACACCGACTAACACCAGTCTCCCAATGCAGTCACAACATGACACATCCCAGAGCTACAATCTCACCAGTCACCGCTCTGGAGACACAGGGGTGTGTGTGTGAGATGCCAGGGCCCATTCCAACTCGGTGGCAGGAGGGTTGGGAATCTCAAAGCTACAAGATATATGTAACCAGCCTGCCATATGTTACTACTGCTGTCTTGGAACATTTTTCCCTTCATTTTTGCTTTATGGCTTCACACTATGAGTAGATAGCTAGGCTTTCCCCTGACACTTTGGCTTCACGGGAACTGGGCTTGTTTCCATTATCTCATGGGAAAGTATGCCAGGTGGCTCTCTATCTCTATCTATCACCGGCCTTGGGGTGCCTCAGCTCCAAACTAACTCTTTCTCACATTTCTTGGGAAACTGGGGGGAGTCTTTAGAACGCCTAGTTAAGGAAAAGTGAGGAGGGAGATGACTGGGATCAAGTTTTGAGACTTCACAGATGTTAGATTCATCACTTCCAGTTCTAGCATTGAAATCCCCTGCTATAATTATGTCGATTGCCGGATAGGACAAGCTCAGTTCCTGGATGTAAGTAGTAAACTGGGCCCAAAGTAAATGGAGAGTAGAGCTGGTTGAACTAGGAGGCATATATGTGTTGACCAATAAAATCGAGCAAGCAGGGCCATCTAAGAGCAAGGACTGAGCAATAGAATCACAGGAGGGAAGTATGGTAACCGTAAGATTTAAGTCTTTGTCAATCAGAAGAGCGAGGCCAGCTTGGCACCTGCCTTTGGCATGATTTTTGGGGGGCTGGGAGGCAGAAGGTGTGAAAATCCATTCAAGTAGATCTGGGCTTCTGCCCATGTCTCTTGCAGCAGAATGATATTGAAATTCTTGAGGAAGTCGGGAAAATCTGGGATGTTAATTTTGTTTCGCCACCCCACTATATTCCATGACAACAGACTAATTGAGTTCGGTTACTGTATTCAGTTCATTCTCATTATCATAGTAAGCACAGGGATTTTCGTTATGGAGCTTCCCCTGTTGCCGGGGTTTATCTGGGGGGAGTCATTAACTTGAATAAAGGAGATTGCAAACGCCTGGTTCGTCAGAACCGGCTTTGTCAAGCTGGGTGCTTTGACACCTGTCAATAAACGGTGCTGATCAACAACACAGTGTTTTAAGGTTCGAGACCTAACACGGCTTCATGCCAGAGCAGGGGAACATCAGGACGGCGCCCGCAAAATGTTCCCAAAGCCCCCGCAGAAAAGGATGCAAAAGCACAGAAAGAGTCCGGGTTCTGGACCGTCCCTGTCACACCCCATTTGGGGATAGGGCAGGGAAGGGAGAGCCAACATTCGGTGCTTCCTTGTGACGCAGGTTGTTCGGTCGTCTCCTCCGGCTCTTCCGAAGACACGTCGCTTTGTTCTTTCGCTATCTTATCTACTCTGTGCGACACGGCTCCGTATCACACCCCCCTCCCCAAAGGCTTCCGATGCCAAAAATGCACTCAAGTGGATGGAAGAGAACCAAAACGGTAAAAGGCAGCAGACAGAGTTGGTGGAACCTTGCAGAAGATGGAGACAAAGAAAAGGGGAAACAGGGCCTGGCTGATAAGAAGAAAACTGCAGCACTGAGCATGTATGATGTTTTCAGCAGAGAAGTCCCTGGCAAAATGGTTGCTCCGTTCACTGATCGTGACTGATTGGTCCACAGCCATAGACCAATCATAAACACTGAATAAAACAACCCAAGTTCCAGAGCAACAAAATGGAAGACATTCGGGGGAAACCATAAAAAAATGTCAACTTGATGTGAAGGATATAGAAAAATAAAAGGAAAATACACAGTTCATCCGTAAAACTTAAAGGTCAAGCTAAATCCAAAGAGAACGTTTCTTAAAAGAGAACGATGTTTCGTTTTAAAATGCAATATGGCCGAGTGTTCATCCACAAGCAGAGAGGAATTTCAGCAGAGATGTAGCAAGGGAAAATGGAGCCTGGTGCAAAATCTGAGTTTTGCTGCCCACCCCCACCCCCCACCCCCCCGTTTGTTTGTGTTTTTTTAGTGTTTTTTCAGTTTTCAGACTGCAGGGGGCACAGTTTTTAGGCTAGCAGTATAAAATTTTCAGGGTATCTTTAGGAGACTATCTTGGTGATACCAGCCAGGTTTGGTGAGGTTTCGTTGAGGGGGACCAAAGTTATGGACTCTCAAAGGTGTAGCCCATCTCCTATTAGCTCCCATTGGAAACAATGGGGGATGGGAGCACCCCCTTTGGGAGTCCATAACTTTGGACCCCCTGAACCAAACCTCACCTAACTTGGGTGGTATCATCAAGAGACTCCCCTGAAAACTCCCTGAAATTTTGGTGCTGCTTGCCTAAAAACCGCACCCCCTGCAGGCCAAAAACTGAAAAACACTAAAAAATACAAAAAACAAACGTGAAATTTTTGCTGCCCCCCCCCCCAGGCGGTAGCCCGGTGCAACGCACACACCCTGGCCCCCTTGTAGCTACGCCTCTTATTATTTCAGCCGGTGCTTGCAAATCTCTGGGTGTGTGGATAACAGGCAGTTAGAAGCCAATGGCCAGCGTGAATAAAATCCCCATGCTACATGGATAAAGGATTGTGAACATCACGTTAAATGTGTTGTCCAGCTCATGTGCTACTGCCAAAAGCCGCATCTCATGCCGTCTCCTGTGGCTGTCTGAGGAAACTCAGAATTTCCTGGGCCTCGGAATCTGCAAGATTGGGTTTGTTATTTTCTTTCCAAACAGCAGCATTGCTCCATTCATTCTACGTCCTTCCCTCTTCTTCGTTTAATAGGTTATCGTCCATCTAGAGGGGGTTTCCCCTCCCCTTCAGTCTCAGGAAAGAATTTTTAAATATTTAAACTGACGCCTCTATAAAACTTCTCATTCACAAGGGAAAAACGCCATCCCTGCCTCCAGCACGGTATGTTGCTTTTTTATGACAGTCTCGTAAAACTTTTTTTCTATTAAAAAAAAGGAAAATTGACATACAAATGCTTCTACCCCGTAGCAGCAGGCAGAGCCGGAGAAATGTTTTCAGCGCATCACCAGTTCTAGAAAAGGAAGGAATTACCTTCAGGATCTTGAATTCAAAGTAAACAAGAATAGATGCATCCTCTGGGGCCTTTCTGTTTTATTTTCTTTCCCTGTACAATTACAACCGTGATAAACCTCGGTCAAAATGAAGTTGCAGTCAAAAAAGACCTTAATAAAGAGTTCAGCGTAACATACCAATTGCCTCACTGTGTTTCAACTATCAAACACAAGATGACACACAGGAAAAAAACCTGGTGTAACACACTGTGTTGATAGTAAATCACAACATATGAGAACCCCACACAGGATATGGTGGAAAACAAAAACTGCAACACTGAGCGCGTACCGTTCCTTACCAGTTTCCTGCAATGCACTTATTACAATTGAGAAATAAAACCTCTTGCCGTTTCAAAGTACAAATCATACTGCAATTACAATGGGGATGATCCCCTGTTGTACCCCCTTACAATAGGGATGATAACCAGTGGTGGGATCCAAAAATTTTAGTAACAGGTTCCCTCGCCAGCCCCCCCTCAGCAAAGGGGGCAGAGGCGTACTTAGGCAAACCTGAGCCCTGGGCAAAACCTGAGTTGGATGCCCCACCCCCCCATGGGCAGCCACTCTACCATGACCCCAAGAAATTTTTTTGCACCAGGTCATTTCTAAATCATCGTCACATTATCGAAAATGCCCCAACTCACAAATCTGAACACAGCAATGGTGAAACACACAGGTTCTTTGATAGAGACTGGTGAGATAAAAGGTACGAAAGGCTGAGAATCAATGAATTGCTGTACCTGAAAGGGATTAACCCAGTTCAGGGAGTTACATTATTAGTCGCAATTGCTATATGGAACCTTCACGTTCAAAGGCAGTATGCCTCTCGGGGAGGCGAGGGCGTGGAGATGGAAAAGCGGACCCAATTAGTAACCCCCTCTTGGCACACACAAATAATTAGTAACCCACTCTCGGGAACTGGTGAGAACCTGCTGGATCCCACCTCTGATGATACCCCCTTGCAACTTGAAAGTACAAACCACAGTGCAACCCTTTTCAGATTTTGACACAGCCCTGTTATATGTTTTGACAAGCAACCCTTGAAAACTCTCTTGCCTTGAAAACCCTGTGGGGTTGCCATAAGCCAGCTGTGACTTGATGGCCCATTCCACGCCACAAATGATGGTCCGAAATGAATCCAGCTCTTGGACTGGCTCGAACACCACAAACTTCTGAAAAGCCATTAGTCACAAGCCTGCCATTTCTTTCTTCGGCAGGCAAACTGGCCCAAACTGTTCAGCATTCCGGTGAGCGGGACTTGCAGATGAAACTTTTGCTCACCGTCCAACGAGCAAAGAGAGAAACTGTGCCGTGCTGTTTTTATGATCCCGGGATTCCATTTTCCGGGGGCCATTTGGAAATAAGATGACGCGACGCGACGGCCTTTGCCAGCGTGCACCATTTCACAATCTGTCATCGCAAGATGAGCGAGCATTAGATCAGGAATGGGTGTGCGTAATTGGTCGCCCCAAGCGAGGCCGACTGTTAGAGAGCAATAAAACAGATTGGATTAAATGGGAGAAAATTGGCGTCTGCAACTACAGTTTGTCAAACGACTCAGCAAGGAAATCAACCCCCCTCCCCTGGCCCAAACTTACCAGCATACTATATTAATGCAATTCTGAAAATACAGTCCTAAGGATTGCCAGGTCTGCAAGCTGCAAAGCCGGCTGACATATCTAACGAAACCAGGGTAGATATGCCAGCCATTCATTGCCCATTTGAGAACATTTTTTCCAGACTCTCTATACCCGGAAGGATGTTTTGGTATTTATAAAAAGCAACGAGTAGGATAATATATAAAGTATATAATTAGTAACAAACAGTGATTAATAGCAATAGATACCCCAACCATTCATTGCCCATACGAGTCAATTTTTCCAGCTTCTTTATAACCTAAAGCAGGTTTTGATAGTAATAAAGAACAACTAGTAGTATTATATACAAAGTTTATAATATATAAAGTATATAAACAGTAACAAATAGCAGCAATATGTAGTAATTACTCTCTGCAGAGGATTCAGTTAGGTTTCCACCTAGTCCCCATAACGTCGATCATGGCAGGATGTTTTTTTTTAGAAAAAACTGCACGCAGTTGAACAAAAGCGTTTGTGTGGCTCTGAAGCTACCCTCTCGCATTTGTTGCTGGTACAAGAGGAAAGCCAAGTAATGCCACCTCCTTTCTGGGTGGATGAAAATGCACGATAGGCAGGGATAAGTGGGGAGGGATGAGTAAAGCGAACCCGAGGCAGCCATGGCGCACTCACGCAGGTCCCAATTCTGGGCAAACTGGAGGAAAAGACTGAAGTTTGCCGAATCAGGGAGATGTGCCCTTCAAAAGTGCAGCGGCGTTGGGCCCGTTGCGGAAGTGAAAACCACACCCAGGTCATGTAGTGCACAGGTGTCAAATTCGCGGCCCTCCAGATGTTATGGACTACAGTTCCCACAATCCCCTGCCAGCATGATGCTGGCAGGGGGTGATGGGAACTGTAGTCCACCTTTATCTAATGGAGAGAACATCGAACAGACACCTATGATTGTAGTGAATATGTTGCGTAACTGAAAATCTGTCCCGGCAAGAAGGGTGGCTTGCTGCGTGGAGCATAAATGGCCAAAAACAGATAACTGAGATTATTTCCCCCGTGGAAATTGGTTGCTTTGAAGAGTGGGTTTTGTGTGTGATGATATCTGCCAACACTGGCTTGGGAACGTCTTGGAGATTTGGGCCAGAACCCGTGGAAGGTAGCGTTGGTGAGGGAAGGGAACTTAGTGGGGATGTGACTATAGATTCCACCTTCTGAAGAAACCTAATCTTTGTAGTCTGGTGATCAGCGACACTACTCTGAGGGTGTGATCCTATCTGCATGACCAGCTTAAGACATCTTGGGAACATCTTTTTTTTTAAAAAAAGCACCTGCTAATTTTTTTGTCCAGACAGCAAAGCCAAATGAGGGGTTTCTCCCCCTGCCCTCTTTTCTGCTATTTGAATTCTCCATGCCCGCCAACATTTGCTGAGAGTTTCCCATGGAGGATTCCTCTGCTTGCATCAAGCCCATTTGCTTTTCCTCTGCTTAAAGTGCAAGAATAACGTTCGCTTTCCTCCACTTAAAGTGCATGTATAAAGTTCAGTTTTTCCTGGCAATCTTGGGAGCGTGTCATTTCCCCCCCCCTTTTTTTTGTTTTGTTTTCTATGAGATACCTTCAAAGCTGCGTAGATTCGAGTCTGTGTAGCTTTGAGGGTATCTTGTTGAAAACAAACAGCAAACAGAGAATCCCGGCAGCGGTAGCAAATGGTGGGCGTGAACTGAAAACGAATGTGGAAGCTTTAAACTTGGGCGGGAAAAATAAAACAACAACCTGCTCTCTGTACAGCATGGGGCAAGCACCTTCAAGCCACTGGGGTTTTTTTTTTTTGATAGTAAACCATTTTTCAAAAAACAATGGGTTGAGCTCAGAGGTGGGATCCAACCAGTTCTCACCGCTTCTCTAGAAGTGGTTACTCATTTTTTCTGAGTGCCGAGAAGGGGTTACTAAAGCAACCTCCCTGCCCAATAGGGACTGGAGGTGCGTATGTGCGGCGGCCCCACTGTTTGAATCCCACCACCATCGGAACCTGTTATTAAAATTTCTGGATCCCACCACAGGTTGAGCTGAAATAACACACCCTTAAGGCGTGTTTTGGGGGAAAAAACCTGTGTGGATTTTCTTCCTAAGACGCTTCTTTTAATGTTCCCAGGATGTTTTATTAATGCTGTGCGAAAAGGGCCAATGTTAGGCCCCACCGGGAGGATGGCAACTTTAAATCCTAAGCCCAATATTATTTTTCTGGTGGAGGGAAGGTGGGCAGGAGTTGCAGAGTGATTACTTGTTGGTGAGTCAAATGCGCTCTGCGCATGCTCAGAGCAATGCATTCCTGGACCAAGGCCACACAGTTTGCAATTCACGATTAAACCCAAACAGCCTGAAACTAGGAATCCATTTTCCTGCTCACGCCCCTCCATTCATGGAGCATTTTCCAGTGCAATTGGAGGAGATCACAGCAAAGTGATACAAATTCCACTTCCATTCCCTACCCAAAATGCCACACTGCCAACAACAACTGAAGACAGAAACTATCACATGGGGCAGAGAAACAACCGTTCTCTCCTCCATTTCTCAATCTCCAGTATGATTTATCTCTTGAATTTTTAAGGGGCAAATAAAGCCTGCTGGGTGATTTTGGGCCAGTCACAGTTCTCTCAGAACTTTCTGAGTCCCATCTGCCTCACCAGGTGTCTGTTGTGGGGAGAGGAAGGGAAAGAGTTTGTAAGTCGCCTTGAGTCTCCTTACAGGACAGAAAGGCGGGGTATAGATCCAAAACTCTTCTTCTTCTTCTTCTCTAGAAATCAAACGAGCAAACAAACAAACTCAGCTTCTCGTAACTCATTTTCCCCAAGACAGGAAGATTCAACTCAGAAGGAAGAAAAATAATGCTTAACAGAGCCTTTTCCTGTTGGGGGACGTTTCGGAGACGGTGGGCTATCACACTGGTTGGCAGCTCAGCCGAAACGAAACTGGCATAACGTAAGGCGTGAGACCGGACGGTGGGGCGGGAAAAACAAAGTGGTTTAGCACCCATGCTGTACCCACAGAAGAGGCTTCAACCTGGGCTTTTTCAAAACGATCTCTATTTTGGCATTTTTAAAAAACCTGGTGTGGAGAAATTGTTTGGAGCACTATAATTTTCTCCCACCTGTAGCTGCTTCAGCTAAAAGTTATACCCAGCTGTAGACTGTGTTCTTTGCAATTAGGACTCTAACTACCCTGTTTTCCCGAATATAAGACATCCCCTGAAAATAAGACATAGTAGAGGTTTTGCTGAAGTGCGAAATATAAGGCATTCCCCGAAAGTAAGACGTAGCAAAGTTTTTGTTTGGAAGCATGCCCGACAAACAGAACACAGAAAAATAAGACATACCCTGAAAATAAGACATAGCGCATCTTTGGGAGCAAAAATTAATATAAGACACTGTCTTATTTTCGGGGAAACATGGTATAGCATTTACACCTGTTAGCAACTATGACTTTTTACCAAGCTGACTCAGCAAATTACTATGAGAGCATTATTGGTCTGTTTATACCATCTGACCAGTAGTTTGTGTATAATTGCCTTTCAACACTCTCATTACGATCTATCTATCTCTCGTTATCTACGTCTGTACCTTCACTGCAGTTCCTCTGTTATGATGTCCTGCCCATTATCTTAAGTATTTTCAAGTCGTTCAACTCTGCCAGTTAGTTTTATCAGTTGTATTTCTTGTTTTCCTTTGCTTGCATTTGCCGCAAGGAAAGCTACGCTACCAAACGTTTTAAATTATTATTTTTTTATCTTGCTTATGCATTTTCAGTTGTTTCGTTTATTTTTATTTTATTTATTAGATTTTTATACCGCCCTATCCCCGAGGGGCTCTGGGCGGTGTACAACAATAAACATAATATAACATAAAATGGCTAAATCTTTAAAAGCAGCGATAAAACAGTAAAAGCTAGATCTCATAAATACAATGTAAAAATACTAGCATAAAAATAAAGGGCGTCCAGCAGCTCCATATTCAAAATCCTCTTCCCAAGAGGGAGGAATGTCAGGTCCCATTATTGAGAGCAGGAGTGGCTCTCAATAAACCTTAAAAATAGATTTTACTTAAAGTTTTGGTCTCTGGATTCTTATGCGCATCAACAAAATCCCAACCCACGTTTTTTAAGAGGGGGCGGTAAGCATCTCTTTCGTTACACCTGGGTTGAGGGAAATATCGCTGGTCAGTCCCACGTTATGCCCAAACCAGGATATTTCCCTTCGTCAACCCATTATATTTCTACTGTGCGGAATCGACCTCTGTTAAAGGGGCAGGGTATTATTTTTTTTCCCCTTCAGGATACCGGAACATAGTATTGTGTTTTGTTCTGTTTTAAGCTATATGTTTGTCTTTGTTCTGTAAGCGCCTTTGACTCTCCAGATGGAGAGAGAAACAGGGTATCAATGCTTAAAGAAACAGCCACTGCATTAATTGATATAAACAATAAACTAACCTGTTCTAGCTTCCTTCCCACGCCTGGGCAACCTTTGTATTCCCGACAGAGCCTTTTCCTGTGGCTTCCTGTTCCAAATCTGGTTCAAACTAAAACAGCCCTCAGAAATGTAGCTGTTGGGTCCCTTCCGCACCTGCAGAATAAGGCACCTGAAAGCTGGCAACCCTACACATTTGAAACTGGGTCAGTGGCTCAGGCTTGTGAAACTAAAATCGAGCCACATGACTTGGTGATTTGGCCCAGTTCCTTTCGTCAATCAACTCGCCCGAACTCGGCGATCAGCCAATTGCAAGTCCGATTTTGACCCTAAGCATTTTTTTTTAAAAAAAATCACACTCCTTCATCTAAAGAGCTCAGGGCAGTGAACCTGAGCATGTACAGAGCTTCATTCTACCCCCCCCCCCCCAACAGCCCTTTGAGGTCCGTTCAGGGAAGAGGTACTAACTGGCACAAAATCATCTGGGGAGCTTCCTGAATAGGAGGAGATTTGTCGGAGTTATCCAATACTCTAACCACTGCACCATTCTTCCCTTGTACACCCGCATTTTCCACAGTGTGGACCCAAAGCTGCTTACATCATCCTTCTGTTCTTTACTGAATCCTCACACCAACCCTACAAGGAAGGATAAGCCGAAGCAAGCATCCCCAGCAGACAGGGAAACAGTACCACATAGCATCAATTGGATTAATAAATCCAAAATGTCATTGTACAGTCCTCTGACAGTGTAATCTTTGGGTGGCCAAACCTATGGTGCTCCAGATGTTCATGGACTACAATTCTCATCAGCCCAATTGGCCATGCTGGCAGGGGCTGGTGGGAATTGTAGTCCATAAACATCTGGAGCACCATAGTTTGGCCACCCCGGGGTAATCCTATGCAAATCCTATGCATATCACCCCATATGTCCCTGCACGGCCTCTCCAGTCGGGGGAGGCCAACTTACTGGTGGTCCCTGGCCCTTCAGCAATGCGGCTGGCCTCCACGCGGGCCAGGGCCTTTACAGCCCTGGCCCCGGCCTGGTGGAACGCTCTTCCTCCAGCTGTCCGGGCCCTGCGGGACCTTGGGGAGTTCCGCAGGGCCTGCAAGACGGAGCTGTTCCGCCAGGCCTTTGGAGAAGCCGGCCGCTAATAGTTCTCCCCTTCCTTCCTGTGGCCCTGACATCTAGGCCACATACCACCTAACGAGACTCGCCATGCCTCCCTTTCCAGGGGAGAGGGAATTTTAACGGTGGAACATAAGGCGTCAATCACATATTAATTATATCTCTATCCACTGAGATTATGTAAACTAAATTTCTAGTTTTATCGCTGCTTTTAAATGTTTAATTGTTTTATATTGTTATTTTATATGTTGTACACAGCCCAGAGCCCTTCGGGGATGGGGCGGTATAAAAGTCTAATTAAATAAATAAATAAATAAATAAATAAATAAATAAACCTACTCAGAAGCAGGCCACACTGGTTCGGCTAGGCCAAGGTGACCAGACGTCCCGCTTTTGGCGGGACAGTCCCGCTTTTGAGCAATTTGTCCCGCGTGGTTGCTTAATTCTCCTGCTTTTTGGAAGGCTGCCGCACTGCCATTGGGGCGCTCCCCTTTTCGGGCAGGAAACAGGGGAGAGCCCCAGAAGGCAGTGCGGCAGCTTCCTGCGCACGTGGCCGCAGGAGCGCACTGCCTTTTGGGATGCTCCCCGAAACAGGGGAGCGCCCCAGAAGGCAGTGTGGCAGCCTCCTGCGCACGTGGCTGCAGGAGCGCACTGCCACAGGATGCTCCCCGAAACAGGGGAAGCCCCAGAAGGCAGTGTGGCAGCCTCCCGCGCTGCCACACTGCCTTCTGGGGCACTGCAGGTTCCCGCCCTGTGACAGGGCGGGAAACTGGGGAGCGCCCCAAAAGGCAGTGCGCTCCTGCGGCCGCACGCACGTCCCGCGTTTAAAACGTGAAAATCTGGTCACCTTAGACTAGGCTAACTCCCAAGTGCATTCAAAAGTGGATTGAAAGTGCATTATTCTGCATGTACGGTTATGCCCCAAGAGAGCTAATATAACATATATTCCTTTAACATAATTCACTGAGGGTTGGAATGAGTCCAGTTCATTTGTCCTATGCGGCCCACTGGTTGGAAATGTGTCCCTCATATTCCAACCTGTGCCCCACCTGCCTTCCACCAGGCCTGGGGGCAAGCTGGGCCCGGCAGGGAGGCCCCCCCTTGCCCCGTGATTCTCCCCCACTCTAACAGGCCAGGAAGGGGGGGCAGTGGGAAGCCACCCTCCCCACCAAGCCCGACACCCACCTCCGCATCCCCCCATGCCAGATACAAAGCAGGGCCCACCTGGCAAGGATGAGGAGCGGTGGTCTCAACTAGGGGGCAGAGGCTGGTGGTGGGGTGCACTTCTGGGGGGACGAGGGTAGGGGTGGTGTCCCCCCTCCTCCCCACCTTAAGCTCATTTTATTTGAATCTAAAATGCGCTTCAGTGCTAGCGCATCATAAAAGTCCTGTTCTCAAAATAAAGGCAGAAGAAGGAACCTGAACTGGACACTTAAGCAGGCAAAGTTAATTTGGGAAAGAGTTACATTTTGTTGAGATTATAGTTAATTTTACTGACTTATTCATTATGGCAAAAAAGTAATCAATCAAAGAATTTTACCCACCCCCCCCCAAAAAAAATCCGGAACAAAAACACATCAAACCAAGCTAAAGCGCCCAGGCCAAAACATAAAATCAACACATTAAACCCCTGGCATCTTGTAGGTTTATATTGGGATTGTGAGCTGTTTCAACTCAGAAGGGAAAGGCAAAGTATGCATATTAAAAACAAGAAATATGTGGGGTCTAATTTGCTGGAGGGGTGGATTATTACTGTCAGTAGATTCGTTCTAACAGGGGAAGGTCAAAACAGACGGTTTGAACGGACAGGGGCCGAGTATTCCCGGCCGCCCATGCACTTTCAATCCACTTTCACAATGGTTTGCAAGTGGATTTTGCTCTTCCGCACAGTCAAATCCAGTGGCAAAGTGCAATTTCCGAAACTCTTGTCCAAATGACTCCCCTTTTAATTTTAACTGGGACAGCCAAAGAGCATGGGCAGTAACCACATTTCAATCGATGCCTTTTGGGTTTGTTATACACCGTGGCCAAGCGCCCATCCTGCCCGCGGCCAAATCTAGTGAGGTTTTTAATCCACTTAGGGGAGTGCGGACGCCAGGCATCTGCCAAACCACTTTGAGGAGCAAAGCGTGGAAGCCCTTAAGCGGGAGTCTGGCTGCTTCTTCCAAACGCAACTGTCAAAAGGGGAGAAACGGGCCAAAAGAACAAGGCATGGAAATGACAGATCGTCAAGCTTAATCTCCTGCTACTGACTCACTGGGTAGCCACGGGCAAGTCCCTTCTCAGCCCCTCCCCAATGAAAAACTTGAAAATATGTTTAGGTCCGCTGTCCTCCCAACGAACTCAGGGACCAAGGAAAGAACAACGGGGTCACAGGACACTCCTGGTGGTACGATTCCCCACCTAGATTTGGGGGATGGTGGCACGTGGGAGGATTTTCTCCGTGATTGCTACCAGGGTCTGGAATATTCTCCCCTTGGAGATTCACCATGCACCTACCCTTTATGGGTTATAGGGCAGACCGAAGGCCTACCTCTTCGCCCAAGCATCTGGCTGACCTCCTTGGATAACCCCTCTACATCTACTAGTCCGGGGTGCAGTGATTTTAATGTTATTTTTATTGTTGTTTTAATTGTTGTATTTTATTCCCAATGTTTTTCTTGCAGTTTTTATTGATTTTAACCTGTGGAAGCCGCCTAGAGAGATAGGGGTATAAATATTTATAAATGAACAAATACAATAAACTGTAAACCTCACACCATGGGAAACACTGAAATATTAAAAACGATCAAAAGAACACTGACCTTTCTCAACCTTTATGCTGAAAGCAGGCAGTGGTGGGATCCAAAAATTTTAGTAACAAGTTCCCATGGTGGTGGGATTCAAACTGTGGCGTAGCGCCAATGGGGCTGGGCGGGGCACGACGGGGGCAGGGCCAGGCATTCCAGGGGCGGGGCGTTCCTGGGCGGGGCTGGGGCAAGGACGCAGTCGCTGTGCCGGTCCTTGGGCGGGAAACGAATGCACGCAGGCGCAGGCTGCCACGCACGCCGGTGCACCTCCTGCTAGACTGCTTCAAGTTCTGTGCGCTACTGCCGAGAAGAGGGGCGTAACTAAGGCAAAAATCACGTGGCAAAATCAACAATTAGTAACCCCTCTCGGCACACACAAATAATTAGTAACCTACTGTCGGGAACCTGTGAGAACCTGCTGGATCCCACCTCTGAAAGCAGGGTCGCATCTGAAGAACTGAGCTCTGACCCATGGCTGCTCAAGCCGAAACCGCCTTTCCCCCTTGTTATTTTTATGATTGTTTTGATTGTTTTATTGATGATGTCTTTATTGTGGCTCTTATTGATTTTAGCTTGCGGAAGCTGCCTAGAGATGAGGGTATAAATATTTACATTTTTTAAAAAATTAAAGATCTCACCATTGGGAACACTGAAAAACAATTTTAAAAAGAATACGTTGCAACGGGCTTTTCTCAGCGTTCATGCTGAACTCGGGTCACAGCCGCGGGAACATCTGAAGAAGTAGGCTCTGACTCATGGCTGCTCATGCTGAAATAAATGCCTTTAAGGTGACCCAGCACTTGGGTTTTATTTGGATACAACTGATTAGAGTGGCTCCCGTCTGCACCTGCTATGGTTTGGAAAGCCTCTCGCTGTTCCATTATTGTTATCACTATTGTTGTTATTTAAAACATTTTATTAGCTGTCTTTCTCCCTTGGGACACTCCAGGCAACTTTACAATGTACATAAAACAGTTACAAAAACACACAGTAAAAATGATGCAAATCAACCAGAAATTATCGAAACACACAGAAGGCCCTAATTCAAAATTTCAATTCAGACTTCCCATAAATAATGACTAAATCAGTCGACCACAGTCCTAAATAAAACTGTCTCCATCTGCCTCCTAAGGATTGAGAGTAAAGGGGTTAGGCACGCGTTCCTGGGGAAAGTTGTTCCATAATTGGGGGGCTGCCACTGTAAAGTCACTGCTTTCTGTGCCCACCTTAGGAACATCTCTTTCATTACAGACATGTGAAGCTGGAAACTTTTCTATCCACCTTGCTCTCAGTAATCTGAGAAAAGACAGCAAAAGTTGAGTTCTTCATTTCTAACTTTAAAAAAAGTTATTTCAGATGGGAGTAGACGCATGATGGGTTGAGTTTGCACAGTGTGAAACACTTTGTAAGAGAGAGTCTGACCACTCTCTACTGCACTGAGAATCCTACAAGACACTGGTAAAAATCTTCTAGTATCGGTGGCCGATTAGGCCTACAGTGATCACATTTTAGAACACAAATCAGGTAGCAGATATACTTCCAAGAGGTTGTGTAACCAGATAGCAGATATACCTTCATGGGGGTTGTTTAATGATAGCCAGGCCCTAGTTGGTAGTAGAGCACTGTGGAGGCTTATCTGGTGAACCAGATTAACTTGCGCACTCCAACACATGCCAGCTGGGTGACCTTGGGCTACTCACAGTTCTTCTGAGCTCTCTCATCCCCACGCACCTCACAGGGTAATTATTGGGGGTGGCGGGGAGGGAAAGGAGTTTTTAAGCCTCTTTGAGTCTCCTGTAGGAGAGAAAGGGGGAATATAAATCTTAACTCTTCCTCTTCTTCCCCTTCGCACCTGAAATTTTCTCATGCTTCTACGAACGGATTAAAATGAAACCATGTTTGAGAAGACTCACAGGCCAAAGGCGCAGCCTAGTTTATTTTGCAGGGTCGCCATGAGCATCAAAGGAGGCACGGACCCCATCGGCTTCCCTCCCCTCCTCAGATGAAAGGCAGAACAAAAGATTAAGACCCTAAAGGGGGGAGGGGAAGTCTCCATGAGAAACTTCTCCAAAAAAGCCAGCACTGATAACTCCCCATCGCAGAAAGTTTTTGAGCCTGGCAGCCGCAGACAAGAAATCCCACGCGCAGACCGCTATAAATAACCTGTGTAGGAGAACTTGCTCTGGCTGAAAGAAGCACACCATATTTTAAAAGACCGAACAGCTTGGTTTATTGGATGGCAAAGGAATGGCACAATGGGGGGCTGATAACCAGTGTGAAGGGGGCCCGCAGCAGTGGCGTTCCTGCCTAGGGACAGGGGGTACCCTATGTCCCCGGGCGCCCCCCATTTGGTCACGTGGGGGGGCACCACCATTTCAGGGTCGTTTGTGTGATTTTTAAATTTTTTAGTATTTTTTACGTTTTGGCCTGTAGGGGGCGCATTTGTAAGGCTAGCAACACCAAATTTTCAGGGTACCATCCAGAGACTGTCCTGATGCTACCACCCAAGTTTGGTGATGTTTGGTTCAGGGGAAGCAAAGTTATGGACCCCCAAAGAGGGTGCCCCATCCCCATTGTTTTCAATGGGAGCTAACAGGAGATGGGGGCTACCCATTTGAGGGACCATAACCCTGAACCTAACTTCACCAAACTTGGGTGGTATCATAAGAATAGTTACCAGATGATACCCTGAAATCTTGGTATCACTAGCTTTAAAAATACATCCCTTACAGGCACCCCAAGAAATTTGCCCAAGATTCTTTGTTTTGCAGTGACTTTGCTCCATTGTAGCCAATGGGGAATTTCTGAGTGTGTAGGCAGGCTGCACATTTTTGAAGATAGAGGCACCAGACTTTCAAGGTGGCTCAGGAGGCCCTCCTGGTAATAGCATGCAGGTTTGGAGACCTTTGCTTCTGAGGGTTCAATTTTACAGGCCCCCAAAAGGCTTATTTTGTTTCCACGCTCCTGCACATGAAAGCCTGAAGGCTGAGTTCTCTCAGAACTCTCTCAACTCGTTCCCTCCCTCAACTCATTCCCCACTCCAGAAGCAAACTCTCTCAACTCGTTCCCCACTCCAGAAGCAAAGCTCACCAAGCTTGGATGCTATTACCCAAGGCCTCTTGGAGCCACCTTGAAAGTCTGGCACCTCTATCTTCAAAAATGTGTGGTCAGTGCTTACACACTCAGAAATTCCCCAGAATCTGCCAGGCTCTTCAGCAAGTTCTGTGGTGGGAAAAATTACTTTTACCACCATAGATTTCAATGGGGCTTTCTGTTATGCCCAGATGGCTCTGTGGTAGGAGGTTTTCAATGGGAGGCACTGTGGTAGGGGTCTTGCTCTGGGTGGGGGCATTTCCTGCAGGGCTGCTGGTGTGAGTTCCCTGAAAAGGAACCAACCAAATTTGCTAGAAATAAACGGTTGGGCAATTCAAGTTGAAGGTGAACCTGATGCCCACAGCATTCGGCCATCCCAGGCAAACTTTAGTGCCCCCACCCAGAGCAAGACCACTACCACATTTGCCCAAATTTGCCCAGATTCCGGCTGAATCTGGTATTTGTTTCATCTAAATCTCCAACCCTCAAAAGTGATGTTGTTTCAGGGTGGGGGAGAATCCACCCCCAAACAGCATCACTTTCTATTTTGTTTTAACTGGGGACCCCAGATTCTCCCTTTAAGGTGGATTTAAAAGAAGAATCTGAGCTCCCTAGTTTAAACACCATGGAAAGTGATGCTGTTTGGGGGTGGATTCCACTGGAGGTGTTTTGTGAGAGATGATGCTGACATTTGTTTGGTAAATGTTTTGCTGGGGGTGATTTGTGAGAGATTTACATGCTTAATACCCACTTGCACTGGCTTGGAGTTGTTTCTCAGGCTAACAACCTACCTCATAGGGTTGTTGTGATTAGGAAATTAGGAAAAGAGTTGGTGGGGAGAGAGCCATGTATGTTTTGCTGGGAGTGGGAGGTGTTTTGTGAGCTGGTACAAAAAATCATTGCTTGTTCATGGTGGGGGAGGGTGGCCGCCCATTCGCCGGGGGGGGGGGGGGCGTCAAACTCAGGTTTTGTCCCCGGGCTCCAGTTTGCCTAGGTTCGCGCCTGGCCCGCAGCGCCCTGGCTTGGGATGTCCAAGGCTGACCCCCTGACATGTCCAACTGCTCAAAGCATTTCCCTGCCAGTCTTCTCTCACCCCTTCATATCCCCTCCACCACCCTCATTCCTGCCCCCAAGGAACTGCCTGCCACTCTAAAACCAGGGTAGCACATGCCTCTGCCAGCAGCATCTTTCAATGCACTTTGCAACTGTGTGGAAAAGCAAAATCCACTTGCAAAACAATTGTGAAAGTGAACTGGAAGTGCATTATTCTGCATGCGCGGAAAGGGCCCTAGTCCAGCTGGAGAGACCGTTTTAAGGTCCAACTTTGGAAAGGAGGCGAGGTTTTGACAACCTGATCCAACACTTGGCCAGTAAGAAGTCAGAAGGATCAAGTTCCTAGCAAGGCGTTGCTCTTCGGTCACAGAGATCTCCCGGTCAACCATCACAGTAGAAATCTCCCTTCGCCTTCTTCCCATGTTGCCACTTTTACTTCGATCATACCCCACCTTTCCCCCCCATTCGGGACCCAAAGCAGTTTGCATCATTATCCCGTTGATCCTCAAAGCAACCCTGTGAAGTAGACCAGGCTGAAAGAGAGGTGGTCACCCGACGAGCTTCCATGGCAGAGCGGGGATTTGAACCACTGTCTCCAGATCCTAGCCCAGGCACTACACCACACTGGTCTTATGACCCAAAGGAGGCCTTTAAAAAATGTAACCCCGACTTTGATGGCTCCTCTAGATTTGGCTGCCCTGCCTTTTCTGCAGCTGATAGCGGTGGGTGTGGACCCTCCTTCGTGCATGCTCCGAATGCTTGACCTTTGACCCCTCTGGTAAACCGATCACATGGACACCTGTCCATGCTTAGAAGTTTGCAAAAGCTTTTTTTAGAGTTCTAAAAAAACCCTGCTATAATCTCCCCCACACACGCACGCACACCTTTTTGTGCTGCACGGAGAAACCAGACATCTGCTCCAGAAACACCCACCGCTTGGCTGGATCGTAGGAATCTGCTGTCCAGAAATGCTCGAAGCCGCTGCTGCTGCTCGCAAACCTCCCCACGGCTCAAACCGAGGCCTGATCTTTGGGGGGGGGGGGGGAATCTTTCCACTTGGACTGGCCGAATGCGGCGGCGTCCTCAGCAGAGGAGAAAAAAGGAATCGTAAAAGTCTGCCCAGAGCTTGTTCTAAAGCCCAGTGCACATTTTATTGGCATCCGTGCAGGAGGTGCTCCGCCGCAGGCGGCTTCTCACATTATGTTTTGCATCCCAGAGCTGTGTAATGGGAACCGATTGCAAACTGCTCTTCCCTATTCCTGCAGTTACAAGAAAGCCACAATGCCTTCATTTCCCTCTTTGGTCTTTCGACACTGGGGTTCTTGGGAGGGGGGCTCTTGAAGGCACGGCCATCTTGGAATTCTACCCCCTCTTCTTCAACCAGATCTACTTAGCACTGCTTTGGTCAGATCTCAGAAAATGGCAGTATTTTGCCGTCTTGGGCCCCCCCCACACATGCAGAATGATGCACGTTCAATCCACTTTCAATGCACTTTGCAGCTGTGTTGAATAGCCAAATCCACTTGTGAAAGTGGATTGAAAGTGCATTATTCTGCATGTGCGGAAGGGGCCTAAGTATGTAGAATACATGGATCAGGGCCGTTTCCCCACTTTGAAAAGAAAAGCGAGGCTTACCAGGCTTCCTTAACTGCGGGTGTTTCTGAGTGCGCAGTCATGTCCTTTACTGCCTGTGCTCTGCGCGGGGTTTTGCAAAAGGCGCCATTCTGAACAGGGGCAGAAATGACGTGCGCTGAGGGGTCACAAGGGCGGCAGAATCGGGATGGCTGCGTTGTTGCCGCTCCGGTAGTGGGGAGTGCAGCTGGTCCCCGCGCTACTTGGAGTGAGTAGCGCGCAACGAAAGGCGAGTGGGGAAATGGCCCAAGATAACGCCCCTTCTGCACATGCAGAATAATGCAGCTAGATGTTATTGTTCGGAAGAGCAAAATCCACTTGCAAACCATTGTGAAAGTGCACTGTATTGTTGAAGGCTTTCACGGCCGGAATCACTAGGATGCTGTGGGTTTTCTGGGTTATACGGCCGTGTTCCAGTAGTATTTTCCGGGTTGTATGGCCATGTTCCAGTAGTATTTTCTCCTGACGTTTCGCCTGCTGCCAGCCACAGATGCAGGCGGAACGTCAGGAGAAAATACCACTGGAACATAGCCATACAACCCGGAAAACCCACAACATCCTTGAAATTGCATTATTCTGCATGTGTGGAAGTGCCCAGAGGGATGTGATCACTGCCACCCTGCCAGTAGCATTTGAATTGCTCTTCAGGAGAACATCAATTTTCATTTTTTTTCCCCCTTGCCAGTCACGAACGGTTTCATCAATCCAAGAGACATGGCGAAGTGTCATTTACAATTCATTTGGTTTGCATACCAAATGCTGTTGTACTCAGCAATGGCCACTGAAGCCGCACAAAACAGCCGCACAAAAACCCATCTAGGGCACAGCCCTAGTTTTCCAGTGGTATAAAAAAAGCCTGTGGTATCAAAAAAAAGTTGGTTGATTTTGCAAGAGAAAAAAATTCAGACGTTGCTTCCTGCTGTTGGGGGGGAAATGTTTACAGGAGGAGGAGGGTTGAACCCTCACTTTGCAACGGAAACTTGCTGGATGACCTTGGCCTAGTCACACAGTATCAGACAAACCTACCCCACAGGGCTGTTGTGAGAATAAAACAGAGAAGGGGAGAACGATGTAAAGGTGGGGTATAAATAAAACAACGAAATAAATAATAATCAATGCAGTCGATAAATCGAGACAATCTTCACCAATTCTCCCATCTGAGGCCCTTTCCACACATGCAGAACGATGCACTTTCAATCCACTTTGCAGCTGGATCTTACTGCGTGGAACAGCCAAATCCACTTGCAAACAATTGTGAAATTGGATTGGAAGTGCATTATTCTGCATGTGCAGAAGACGCCTGATGGTATACCCATATCGCACAGCCTATACCATGGGAATGGGGGGAGTATCTGACTGCTGGGGGTAATGTTGGGGGGAGGATGAGGAATTTAATATAAGAGAACAGATGTCAACGTTTCATTCTTTGTCACTATGGACTTCAGAACTGTGCCCGTTTAATAATAATAATAATAATAATAATAATAATAATAATAATAATAATAATAATAATAATAATAATAATAATAATAATAATAATAATAATAATAATAAGAAGAAGAAGAAGAAGAAGAAGAAGAAGAAGAAGAAGAAGAAGAAGAAGAAGAAGAAGAGTTGAATTTATATTCCTCCTTTCGCTCCTGTATAAAGGCTCAAAAGGGCTGACAATCTCTTTTCCCTCCCCCCCCAACAAACACCCTGTGAGGTGGGTGGGGCTAAGAGAGCTCAGAAGAACTGTCACTAGCCCCAGGTCACCCAGCTGGCATGTGCTGGAGCGCACAAGCTAATCTGGTTCACCAGATAAGCCTCCACAGCTCAAGTGGCAGAGCGGGGAATCAAACCCGATTCTCCAGATTAGAGTGCACCTGCTCTCAACCACTACACTACGTTGGCTTGTAAAGGCAAAAGTTCCCAAAACCCATGTAGAGGACCAAGCTACTGGGGTGTTTAACCACAGAGGAAGGTAGTCCATTTAGACCAGGTGGTTTTGTAGCCCCACAAGACGTTTCCCACTAAGGGAGACTGGGGGCGGGGGCGTCACAGAGGAAAACTTGCCGCCAGACTCCTGGAGACTGAGATAGAGCGGCCTATCTTTCCCCGCCATCATAAATATTTAAAGCAAACGATTTATGGAGGAAGCGTGAAGCTGATAAGCACAGCACCCGGCTAATTGCTAGAAGAATGAGAAACCTCTTTTTGTTATAAAGAAGAAGAAGAAGAAACTAACATCGAAGTGGGAGAGGAACAGAGCGCTGCAAAACTTTTAATCTGCAGATGTACCAGTTGAGCACGTGGGAAACAAGCAGAGCTTCAAGCAGTTGTTAGTAAGATGTAAAAGGTGTGTAGAAATGGGTGTAAAAAGCCATCCAGTTGCAGCAGTGTTCGGGTTTTCTGGGCAAGAGACCCACAGAGGTGGTGTGCCATTGCCTGCCTCTGCTTGGACTTCCATACTAGACTCCCATCCTTGTACTAACCGGGGCCAACCTTGCGTGGTTTCTGAGACCTGATGAGATTAAGCTAACCTGGGCCACCCGGTCAAAGCACAAGTCAGACAGAGGTTCTACCTCTGCAGAACAACCCTGGATTTCTCCCATCCAAGGACTAACCAAGGTGGACCCTGTTTGGCTTCTGAGACCTGATGAGATTAAGCTAACCTGGGCCACCCTGGTCAAGGCACAAGGCAGACAGAGGTTCTACCTCTGCAGAACAACCCTGGATTTCCTTGGTGGTCTCCCATCCAAGGACTAACCAAGGTGGACCCTGCTTGGCTTCTGTGATCTGATGAGATTAAGCTAACCTGGGCCACCCCGGTCAAAGCACAAGGCAGACAGAGGTTCTACCTCTGCAGAACAACCCTGGATTTCCTTGGTGGTCTCCTATCCAAGAACTAACCAAGGTGGACCCTGCTTGGCTTCTGTGATCTGATGAGATTAAGCTAACCTGGGCCACCCCGGTCAAGGCACAAGGCAGACAGAGGTTCTACCTCTGCAGAACAACCCTGGATTTCCTTGGTGGTCTCCCATCCAAGGGACAGCAAGGTGGATTCTCTTGGCTTCTGTGATCTGATGAATTAAAGCTAACCTGGAGCCCACCCGGTCAAACACAAAGGCAGACAGAGGTTCTACCTCTGCAGAACAACCCTAGTTTCCTTGGTGGTCTCTATCCAAGGAACTAACAAGGTGGACCCTGCCTTCTGTGATCTGAGTGATGAGATTAAAGCTAACCTGGGCCACCCGATTAGAACACAAGGCAGACAGAGGTTCTACCTCTGCAGAACAACCCTGGATTTCCTTGGTGGTCTCCCATCCAAGGACTAACCAAGGTGGACCCTGCTTGGCTTCTGTGATCTGATGAGATTAAGCTAACCTGGGCCACCCCGGTCAAGGCACAAGGCAGACAGAGGTTCTACCTCTGCAGAACAACCCTGGATTTCCTTGGTGGTCTCCCATCCAAGGACTAACCAAGGTGGACCCTGTTTGGCTTCTGAGACCTGATGAGATTAAGCTAACCTGGGCCACCCCGGTCAAGGCACAAGGCAGACAGAGGTTCTACCTCTGCAGAACAACCCTGGATTTCCTTGGTGGTCTCCCATCCAAGGACTAACCAAGGTGGACCCTGCTTGGCTTCTGTGATCTGATGAGATTAAGCTAACCTGGGCCACCCCGGTCAAAGCATCAAAGAGCAGATACAGGAGGTCTCTACCTCTGCAGAACAACCCTGGATTTCCTTGGTGGTCTCCCATTCAAGAACCAATCCAAGCAGGACCCTGCTTGGCTTCTGCATCTGATGAGATTGCTTAACGGCCACCCGTCAAGGCATTAAGGCAGACAGAGGTTCTACCTCTGCAGAACAACCCTGGATTTCCTTGGTGGTCTCCCATCCAAGGACTAACCAAGGTGGACCCTGCTTGGCTTCTGTGATCTGATGAGATTAAGCTAACCCGGCCACTCCGTCAAGGGGGCAGACAAGGCAGACAGAGGTTCTACCTCTGCAGAACAAGGCCCTGATTTCCTTGGTGGTTTAAATCCAAGGCCTATTTCCAAGGTGGACTAAAACCTATTTGGCTTTAAACTGCTAAGATAAAACTTTAACCATGGGCCACTTTCCCCGTCAAGAGTATCTGATACAAGCTGATCCACACTGAGGAAATATTTTCTTTCCTGGGTATGTATTTGCATGATAACCAAGGTGGACTCCTGCCTTTACCCCACAGATTAAGCTAACCTGGGCCACCCCAACATGCTGCCTCATTGTCGCTGAAATTTACTGCTAAAACCATTTGCTTAAATGCCAAACCAACCATGGCCCTGCACCAAGTCCCACTATAAACATTTTCCAGTGCCACACCGTTCCTGACGCATTCCCTAATAAGAACTGGAAGGTCTCTTAAACCACATCAGTGATCTACAGAACTATATCATTCTCTAATGTGACATCAAAACTGTATCATATTAGAGAATTATCTTCCCACCTTGGGGAATTTTGCTTCATGCTTGAGTGTGTTTCCCCATGATCCTTAAATCACGGGATTGCTGGAGTATAAACGATGTAGGAGAACAACAGTGAGGTCACAGCGTGCTTATTTGAATTGAGGTTCTTTTTGGGTGCAGGGTTTTACTGACGCACCCCAGTAAACTGCCTCGCACAAAAAAAGTATTGACAACAGACTACATACAATCCTATCAAGACTTCAGTGTATGCTTCAGTGCACTGCCAGGGGGGACAAAGAATGGACGGGGGCAAACCTCTGTGCAAAATTCCAAAAGGAAGGAAGGAAGGAAGGAAGGAAGGAAGGAAGGAAGGAAGGAAGGAAGGAAGGAAGGAAGGAAGGAAGGAAGGAAGGAAGGAAGGAAGGAAGGAAGGAAGGAAGGAAGGAAGGAAGGAAGGAAGGAAGTGGGAAGGAAGGAAGGAAGGAAGGAAGGAAGGAAGGAAGGAAGGAAGGGAAGAGGAAGGGAAAGGAAGAGGAAGGAAAGGAAGGAAAAATTAGATGGGATGATGGATGGATGGGATGGGATGGATGGATGGATGGATGGATGGATGGATGGATGGATGGATGGATGGATGGATGGATGGATGGATGGATGGATGGATGGATGGATGGATGGATGGATGGATGGATGGATGGATGGATGGATGGATGGATGGATGGATGGATGGATGGATGGATGGATGGAGGCGCTTTGGAAAGGAAACCTGATACTCTAAAACCCTTGCAAAAATTTAGTGGAAGAGAAACTTGGAAATGTTTCTAATTACAGCCCAGCAAGGACCAAACTATGCCTGGTATTCGGGAACCATGATCAGATTCACTTATGTGTGTCTTCAGCTACCACAGGGGTAGGGAACCTGCGGCTCTCCAGATGTTCAGGAACTACAATTCCCATCAGCCTCTGTCAGCATGGCCAAATTGGCCATGCTGACTGAAATATCAGGAAATGAATTCAGGCTATCTGGAAAACATGAGTTCTGACAAAAGCTGGCTTGGGCGGGGGGCGATGTGGATGCTGCCCCCACATTGAAAAGGCCACCTGAGCTAAGCTGGGGAGGGTGAAAGGAAGAGCTCCTAGCACGAGTTCAAGCAGCAGGGACAGACATTTTCTTGGGGGTTGGTTCCCCCTTCCCCATCCTCAACCTGTGTCGCCCTCCCCATTTACGCCTGGGGGAATAGCATCGCTATTCTATTTTAACTGCCCACAAGTGACTGAACCCTGTGGGGCAGAGTGGTGAGCTGCAGTCCAAGCTCTGCTCACGACCTGAGTTCGATCCTGATGGAAGTCAGTTTCAGGTAACCTGAAGGTGGACTCAAGGTGGACTCTGCCTTCCGTCTGAGGTTCGTAAAAGAATCCACTTTCAATGCACTGCAGCTGGATTTTACTGTGCGGAACAGAAAAACCCACTTTCAAACCATTGCGAAGGTGGATTGAAAGTGCATTATTCTGCATGCGTGGAAGGGGCCTCAGGTGTCTGGGGCAAAGTGCCAACAACCCTGGAAAGAATGGCAAACCACCCCATAAACACAATCTGCCTCTCCTCTTTCTCACCTAAAAGTGACAATTTGTGAATTAATTTGCCACTTCCTGGACCTTCTTGGTTCTAGAAGGTCCTGGGAACGGCAGATTGATTCACAAATCTCCTTTCATCTTTCGGTGAGAAAGAGGGTAGGCAGACTGCGTTTATGCTCCGCAACTCCGTTGCCAAGAGGCAGATATTGATGCAGTCGTGGTAACCAGTATTGTGGCAAACCGGCTCAAAGGCTGTAGTTAATTTTTAAAAGGAGCTGCAATTTAAGCAAGGCTTCTTGGAAATGACATCCTCTGACAGCGAATCCCACTTTGCACATGTTCAGAAGTGCTCTTGCCCCCCTCCCACAAATATACTTATTATCAGTATATCTGATGCTTTCCAAAATAACGGCAGGAACAGTTAACGTTTTGTTTATTTACTGAGTTTGTACCCAGCCTTCCTTAATAAAAGAGACCCAAAGCCACTTCCTCCTCTCCTGCATTTTATCCTCACAACAACTCTATGAGGTAGACCAGGCTGAGTTTGTGATTGGCTCTAGGTCACCCAGACAGTATCTATGATAGAGCAGGGATTCAAATTTGACTCTCTCAGATCCTAGTCTGATCACTTCAACAGCTCCATCCCACTTATTTATGATCAACAATATATTTGGTTCTTTCTCAACTAACAGAAGCCAAATTAGTACTTTTTGTTTTTTTAACACATTCCCTTATGTTATCTTATCTTATCTCCTTCAACTCAAGGGTAAAGACATACCAGTCGTAAGGACACAAAAATAACACAAAAACCAACTCCCCCGTGGTTTCCATTCCCCTTAATTAAAACGTCCCCAGGTTGAGATCTGTCAACCTAAGCATTTTCTCCCAGATCAAAAACCGTGCCGAGCTGAAGAGCGAGGCCGATGATTCTCGAGATGTCGGCTTCCGAATGTCAAAGGAAACAGTGGGTCAGCGCTATCATTTCAGTCACTGGCTCCTAGCCCCAGGGATTTGCACGGTATCTTTAAATACCGCAAGGTGTTGCGTGGCACACCTGGAGCCCAGCTTTTGACAGCAGGTGTAGGGAAGACGCGAATTACAAGGACAGGAAAGGAAAGACGGGCCAATCTATCCAGGACTGAAAGACGTGGGGAAGGTCTCGGAAAATCCGGCCTGTCTGAGGACACAGGCAATGACAGGAGAGCCAGAAAAGCAAGCCAGGCCTCACAAAGAATGTAATTTTCATCTTAAGGAGGGGAGAGGCACATATATTGGGGGACTTCTCCCTGCTTTTTCTAAGTTTTATTTTTATTTTTTATTTATATCCCCCCACCCCACCCCAAGGTGGCTGGCATCGTCTCGTCCCCTTTTTATCTCCACAACAATCCTTTGAGGGAGACCCCTTTCTTAAGAGAACAGACCCCAGCAGGACAGTCGATGGCAGGGGTGTCAAACTTGCGGCCCTCCAGATATTCATGAACTACAATTCCCATCAGTCCCTCCCAACATGAGCATTGGCTATACTGGCAAGGGCTGATGGGAATTGTAGTTCATGAACATCTGGAGGGCCGCAAATTTGACAACTGTAGTCTATGGCCTCCAAAACACCCACAACAGCCTTGCCTTGTTTCCGATATTCCAAATACCCAGTTGGTGTCGGATGAGGGGCTGGAAAACCCAGGCTCAAATCTCCCTTCTACCATGGAAGGTCCCAGGGTGACGTTGGTCCAGTCTCACGTGCTCAGCCCCAACCTTGGCTAGTAACTTGGATGGGGGGGCCTCCGACGAATACCAGGGGCATGGCATGGAGGCTGGCAGGGACAACCTAGCTCTGAATGTCCCTTGCTTTGAAAACCCTACAGGGCTGCCGTAAGTCAATACAAATTGTATTTGTATATATAAATGCACTGAAAAAGGCCGTATAGAAGCAGCATAGAAATCTCCACCCACCCACGTCTCCGTGTCAAAGAAAGACAGAGTCAAGATCTGGTTGGTGATTTACATCTGATGTGACGGTTGCAGTGCTGAGCTAGAATATGGGAGTGTGCCATCAGTTTCAGCTGAGTTACGGCAACCCCAAAGGGTTTTCATGGCATGAGAAATTCAGACCGGCTTGCTATTGCCTGCTTCCTCGTGGGCAGAGAGAGTTCTGAGAGAACTGTGACTGGGCCAAGGTCAGCCAGCAGGCTTCATGTGTAGGAGTGGGGAACTGAACCCAGCTCTCCAGATCAGAGCCCACCGCTCATAACCACTTCACCATGCTGGGTCTCCCCTGGGTGAACTCCTGACTCCGCCGCGGAGTCTCGGGACAGTCACACACGCACACACCACCTAACCTACATCACAGGGTTGTTGTTGCAAGGGGAAAATGAGAGAATGGTGTAAGTTACATGTGGGTCCCCACTGAAAAGAAAGGCACTAATGATAATAATAGGGGGAAGTTATTAGGAAAAGTGACACATTCTTGTCCTATTCCATTTCTTGGATTCTCTGTATCATATTTTTGGAATAATTTCTGACCACATTTTTGGAATAGTTTCTCTTTCTCTCTTCCGTTGGCCTGCAAAATAGATTTGTCTTCTCTTTGTAAAGTCTTCCACGGTTGTGAACCTCAGACTTCCAACATTTCTGCCCCAATGAATGCGTTCATTCTAAAGAGACAATACGAGCCCTCGTCCACGACAGATGGCATTCCAGCAGGTTCAGTTGGTCGGGCGGAAGGCGGAAAGTCCTCGACCAAAGAAATCCCCATTAAGATCAAAGAGGTTCGACCCTTTGCTGGTTTGATGTGGGAAACATCCTCAAGATGCAATCTACGGAGTCTCACGGTAACAAAGCGCATTGCGCCCATGCCCAAACAGCTACGATGTTTTCAGTCATTGGGGAGGGGGGAGAGAGAAAACTGCACATGCGGATCTACATGCTGATGGCAACCATCTTCGGTGTTTACACCCCCGCCTCCAAGAGTTGAAAGGTAAAAGGTTAAAAGAAACAGGATATACTGAGATGAGACGCATGTGTTCAAGTCACGGTTCTGCATCCTGTATGATGCCGCTGCTCCGAATTTGGTTGTGGCGGTCGAGGGGCCGGAGATGCCGGCATGCCTCACCCCAACACAGCCTTCTGCTGAATCTGTCAGCCTATCAGCATCAGAATTACCCACTCAGGCTGGCAGCCGCAATCCAGGGTCTCGGGCAAATGTCCTTCACATCGCCTGCGGCTTTTAACTGGAGATGCTGGGGATTGAATCTTTCTACATGCAAGCCAGACACTCAACCTCTAGCGTTTATAACAGTGCATTCATGAAGCTACCTTATACTTAATCACTGATCCATCAAGGCCAGAATTGTTCGCTCTGACTGGCAGCTGCTGTCCAGGGTCTCGGGCAAAGAAAGGTCTTTCGCATCACCTACTGCTTGGTCCTTTTAACTGGAGATGCTGGGGGTTGAACCCGGGGCTTTTCTGCAAGCCAAGAGGAACTTCCACTGAACCATCCCCAGGACCCCTGAAGCTGCTGTCTACTGAATCAAACTACCGTATCTGTCCAACAAGGTCAGTATTGCCTACTCACACTGGCAGCCACTCTCCAAGACCTCACACAGACAGTGGCATACCGCTAAGGGGGACATGGGGTATCCCATGTTCCTGGGTGCATGCCATTTGATCACATGGGGTGGGGTGCCTGGCGACTCCCTTCATGCTGCTCAGGTGGGCACCACGGCCACAGGCTGGTTCCTGCACTCCCTGCACTCCCTGCAGGCTTGCAAAGGTAAGTGGGGCACGGGGGCGGGGGGAACCCTGGAGCAGGTGTTGCCTCCGGGTGCCATTCCCCCCCCACCCCCGCACACAGACAGAGGTCTTCCACATCAGATGCTGTCTGATCCCTTCAGCGGAGATCTGACACTGAACCCGAGATCATCTGCATACAAAGCAGATCCCCTACCCCTGAGCCACAGCCTTCTGTGACCTATTCCTTCTTCCCCCACCCTTAGTGCCTGCAAATTAAAAAAATAACCATTAGAAAGATGCAAAAAGATGCGTCTCGGGGGGCTTCTTGGGATGGGGGCGCAGTATTACCGACACCCGATGCCCCCGTTGCAAACGAACCAGAAACATTGTGGAACTGCCCAGATGAGGATGAATTCACACGCTTGCTGCAGGACATGCAAATAAAGGTAGCGGAACTGCCAGATCAGGATAAAATCAGGCGCCCGTTGTAGGTCATTTAAAAGCCGTATCTGGTTATGCAACAGCATAACCTGACTTTAACGACGCGACTGTGGCTTGGAGGATCCGTGCCCTTCCTCGGGGTGATCCAATTGACTTGCCTACTCGCCGGGCAGGCGACAAAGAAGCTAACGCTGCCCGCAACAGATACATTTACACACGTAGCAGGATCCGCCAAGTTGCAAATCGGCTATGTCCTTGTACCCCAAAGGGTGACGCCATGCATCACAGAAGCCAAATATGGGCACCCAGGAGATATAATCTGATGCTCAGCTCATGTGTAGTTTAATCAGGCTGAATCTGATGGGTGACTGTATTTGTGAGGGAAGTCCTCAGCATCTGTGAGTAATAAATATCACACTTTAAAGAACCTTTCTTTCTACGGCTGATTCCGCATGGGCCAAAAACAGCAGTGTGAAAACAGTGTAAACCCTTTTACACCATTTAAAACCCTTTTACACCATTTTCACACCGTTTTTACGCTGCTGTTTTTGGCCCATGCGGAATCAGCCTACCATCAGCTGCCAAAGAGGCATTTTCTTGAGCCCAGAACTGGGGGCGGGGGGTGTCAGGCTGAAGCTGCATTCTCTTTATTCCTTCCTGAGGCCCCTTCCGCACATGCAAAATAATGCGTTTTCAAACCACTTTCACAACTGTTTGCAAGTGGATTTGCTATTCCGCACAGCTTCAAAGAGCACTGAAGGCAGTTTGAAAGTGCATTATTCTGCATGTGCAGAATGAGCCTGAGAGTCAGCGTGGTATAGTGGTTAATAGTGGTGGCCTCTGCTCTAGAAAACTGGGTTTGATTCCCCACTCCTCCACTTGAGTGGCAGACTCTTATCGACTGAACTGGACTTGTCTCCCTACTCCCCCCACATGAAGCCTGCCGGGTGACCTTGGGCCAGTCCCAGTTCTCTCCCAACTCTCTCAGCCCCACCTACCTCACAAGGTGACTGTTGTGGAGAGTGGAAGGGAAAGGAGTTTGGAGCCCCTTTGAGTCTCCTTACAGGAGAGAAAGGCAGGGTATAAATCCAAACTCCTCCAAAGAGAACTCCTTGATACACAATCTCAGGATGCTTGCTAGGTCGGGTCTGGTCCAACTTCACAGTCCAATCGAGGCTAAGTGAAAGGGTCACCCATAGAAATGCGGGTCCGTAGCCCACGCTTCCCGAGCCCTTCCCAGCGGAGAATACCAACCACAAAACGAAGCACAAGTTATGCCGGTTAAATTTGCAGCCCCCTGGCTGTGTTCTACATCAGGGGTGGCCAACCTATGGTGCTCCAGATGTTCATGGACTACAATTCCCATCAGCCCCTGCCAGCATGGCCAGTTGGCAGGGGCTGATGGGAATTGGAGTTCACAAACATCTGGAGCACCATAGGTTGGCCACCCCTATTCCACATCACCCAACCTTGAACGCCTTCTGCTGAGTCAGAACCGTGGTCTAGCAAGGCCTGTCTTCCTTGCTCTGACTGGCAGCAGCTCTCCCCGTTGTCAGGTGGAAGTCTTTCCCACCACATATTTCATGGACTTTTTCACTGGAGATGTTCAGTCTCTGAGCCACAACCCAACAGTGGAGAACAGCTTGCCTCTCACCCTACTGGGTTCTCAGCAAATGTCTTCCTTGCCTATCTTCTCTTTTGAAAGGAGACTGGGAGACAGTCCAATCCTGGGCTGATCTACCCCTGGATGGGGAGGAGGGTGAAGAATTAGTTGCCAGAGGGAGTTGTGGGGGCCCCAAGCCAAGACAGACCTTAAATTTGCGGTGCATGAATGTCCCAGCGACTAGACATGTTGAGATGGATGGACCCAATAAAGGACACCACAGCCTTCATCTGCAAGGCCTGAGATTGGCTGTTGATGACAGGACATCTTGGAGGTCTTTCATTCATAGGGTTGCTAGAAGCTGGAGGAAACTCAACGGCACAGAACACACACACGCAAAGCCGTGGTGACTGAAGGCAACCTTCACGGTCCCAGCCAGGGAATCTCTGAATCCCTGTTCCAGGGAAGGGGGTGGGGGAACCCAGGAAAGGCCTTGGCCTGTTGTTGGACATGCAGAAGAACTGGTTGGCCACTGTGTGAGACAGAATCTGGACTAGATGGACCCTCCCTGGTCTGATCCACCAGAACCTTCTGAGGTTCTTCTCAGGGAAAGTTCTTGGCCTCTATGCCCTGTTGTTGGACCTGCAGAGGAACTGGTTGGCCACTGTGTGAGACAGAATCTGAACTAGATGGACTCTCCCTGGTCTGATCCACCAGAACCTTCTGAGGTTCTTCTCAGGGGAAGTTCTTGGCCTCTATACCCTGTTGTTGGACCTGCAGAGGAACTGGTTGGCCACTGTGTGAGACAGAATCTGGACTAGATGGACCCTCCCTGGTCTGATCAACCAGAACCTTCTGAGGTTCTTCTATGGGGAAGTTCTTGACCTCTATGCCCTGTTGTTGGACCTTCAGGGGACCTGGTTGGCCACTGGATTTGACAGGATGCTGGACTAGATGGAAACCACCCCACCACCCCACCCCCATCTGATCCAGCAGGGCTCTTCTAATGTTCTTATCAGGGGAAGGCCTTGGCCTCTGCTGGTGAACCTTCAGAGGAATGGGATGGCCCCTGAGTGATCAGGGTTCTGAACTAAGTGGACCCTCCTTGGTCTGCTCTGGCATGGCTCTTCTGAGATCTTCTATCTCCTGTTGTTGGCCCTCCAGAGGAACTGGTTGGCCTCTGTGTAAGACAGGATGCTGGACGAGATGGACCACCAGTTGGAACCGGGAGGTCTCCTCATACATCCCGATGTTACAGCTGCCCAATTACCTAAAAACTGCCCATCTCGAGTGGACACAGGAAGGGGGCCTCTCTTCTCTTTCTGCCATCAGAGCCTCCCTTTGAAAAATTTATTAAAGTTAAAAGCCTGGCTATCAATTCCAGCCAGCTGGAGCAAGAGGATGGGAAGGCTCATAAAGCAAATGCTGTCTCTCTGATTGCTCTTAGTAATGGACTATTATGGGTTACCACCATCCTGCCTTCTCCCAGCAGCTGGCTGTTGCCAAGGGAAGCAGGAAACAGTTAATCTAACACACACACACACACACACACACACACACACACGCCCCGTGACTCCCTCAGCTTAACTAAAGCCAGATCAATATTCGCTACATTAATAAATAATGCCTGTCATAATACAGGCCGCTAACCCTTGGCAGGTACTGAGCGGTCGTCTCGCAGCCGTTCCCCCCCCCCCCCCAGCGCTTCAACATGGAGACACCAGCACACGCCACAAAGCTTTTAAAATAATTTTTTAAAAAACAAACAAACATGCCCACTCCGTGCCAGAAGATCAGGGAACCACATGAAATGCGGGGCTTCTCAACGGCGCATGGGTAGTGATATGACGACCTCTGTCCCATAATACTCTAGCAATGTGTCTCTGGACAACCACACACTCAAGTGATGGTGTTTCATCAGTGTGCCCCACCCTATTTATCTGGGGCGACTCTTTAATAATAATAATAATAATAATAATAATAATGGCATGCACATATATATATTTGTGGCGTAGTGATGTAGTGGTTAAGAGCAGGTGCACTCTGATCTGGAGGAACTGGGTTTGATTCCCCGCTCTGCCGCTTGAGCTGTGGAGGCTTATCTGGGGAATTCAGATTAGCCCGTGCACTCCAACACACACCAGCTGGGTGACCTTGGGCTAGGCACAGTTCTTTGGAGCTCTCTCAGCCCCACCCACCTCACAGGGTGTTTGTTGTGAGGGTGGAAGGGCAAGGCAATTGTAAGCCCCTTTGAGTCTCCTACAGGAGAGAAAGGGGGAGATATAAATCCAAACTCTTTTTCTTCTATGTAAAATTATATAAAATTGTATATATATATGCTGTGTAACACTGTGTGACACTCAGTGTGTAACATACTTCCCTCTCTGAAACACCTCTGAAGATGCCAGCCACAGATACAGGCGAAACATTAGGAACCAGGTCTACCAGACCACGGCCACACAGCCCAGAAAACCCACCAGAACCAGTTGAATCCGGCCATGAAAGCCCTCGACAATACACAGTTAAGACCGTTTGCTAATGACAGAGCACAGAAAGTTAGCCAACACTTCCAAAACTTCTGCAGATTCATCGCCTAATAGAGTGCCCATAATTGATAAATCAGTATAATCAATGCAAGTTCTCAGCCACGAGTCTCTAGACATTTGTTTCTGGCTAAGCTATGTATCAGACAATGTAACAACACATGTTGGACCGATTCTTCATAAGCTGAGCTGCAGGGACAGAACCTTTCATTAAAAAGCACTTTCTGTATTCTACCCTGACTAGTAGCTGGTGGGGAGGAAGGGGTCTTGCTTGCCTGCTGAGCCCATGACATCATAACATGCATTTCTGGACAGTCACAATACTGGGAAGACACCGTCTGCTATTCTCTCATCTCCCCTGCCTAGGATGTAACAGTTAAAGTGTCAAACTAGGATCTAAGAGACCTTGGTTCAAATCTCTCCTGTGTTCTGGGAACAAGCTGGGGGTCTTGGATCAGTCACACCTGCTCAGCCCAACCAACGGTCCGATTCAGCCTAGGACAGATTTCTAGATTCAGAAACAAAATCCAGGGAAGAACAATCTCAGGTGTGGTTGGAAGGCAGACATGGTGACCCCAAGGAGACATGGCGACCCCAAGGAGCAGCAGTGGCATAGTGGTTAAGAGCAGGTGTACTCTAATCTGGAGGAACCAGGTTTGATTCCCCACTCTACTGCCTGAGCCGCGGAGGTTTATCTGGGAAATTCAGATTAACCTGTATGCTCCCACACGTGCCAGCTGGATGACCTTGGGCTGGTCACAGCTCTACAGAGCTCTCTCAGCCCCACCCACCTCACTGGGTGTTTGCCCACAGTGGCATACCGCCCATTGGGCAAAGTGGGCAGTTGCCCATGGCGCAGAATTTTTTTTGTCACATGGGGGCACCTGATTTCTAAGCCCCGCCCACTCTGGCTTAGCCCCGCCCACTGTGTACGGTGGCCCACAAGCCACCAGAGGCAGAAGAGGAGGATGGGGAGCTCTGCCTCCAGTGAACTTAGGCTTCTGGGGCCGTCCAGAAAGGGTGAGTGCCACGGCTGGGCTGCTCCGCCCATGGGGGGAGGCATCAAACTCAGGTTTTGCCCAGGGTGCCAGTTTGCCTAGGTATGCCACTGTTTGCCCACCCACCTCACAGGGTGTTTGTGTGTGGGGGGAGGGAAAAAGGAAGAGTTTGGATTTATATCCCCCATTTCTCTCCTGTGGGAGACTCAAAGGGGCTTACAATCTCCTTTCCCTAACAAAGCAGTTTGTAAGCCCCTTTGAATCTCTTTACAGGAGGGAAAGAGGGGATATAAATCCAAACTCTTCTTCTTCTGCCAGATGTAAAGACAGTTGAAGTTGGCCAGAGGCTGGATAGAAAGTCCAGTGTTGGCTGCTGAAGTCATAAAAAGTAAACAAAATAAGCTCCCCATATCAACCCCAACCACCTGCAGCTTGGAATTTAGGTTTCTCACGCCTTTGTAGCAATGGTTGTCTGCTTAAAGTTGGTTGTACGGACACAGACACTGAAAGAATGCAATGGTTTGTAATGTCTGATTCACACAGGCACACAAACCCAAGCGACTCTGCCATACACCAAATCAGGTCATTGATCAGTGGGGATCAGTATTGCCTACTCAGACGGCAGCCGCTGTCCAAAGTCTCAGGCAGGTGTTTTTTCCATCCCCTCCCACCAGGTCCTTTAAAAACTGGAGATGCCAAGATCTGAACCTTAGTCCTTCGGCGTTGTTAAATGGATGCTCTACCACTCAGCCCTGACCGCTCCCCAAGTTTGAGTTCCGTTCTTGTAAAAAGGTCTATCCTTCAGCACCGCTTCAGTTAAACCATGGTTTACTGAATGGACTGTGGTTAGTGCAACCGGGAATTGAAACCAGGGCCTGTTCCAGAACTCTGATACATTGTTTACCATGAGAAAGAACCATAACATGGACAATTTCAACAGGAAGGAAGAAACCATGAAAATGAACAGAATTTGGATGCCAGTGTTGAAAAACTCTAGAATCAACACAGTGACTGATCAGCTCCACACAAACACAGGACAACTATAGACTATAGCATTCAAAGGAAACAAAGACCAGGTTACTTCTATCAGATCCATTCATCTATTGACCTTGCTATCTTCATTGTTACTCACATGCTACAGACTTCTCTGTGACTCACATGCCAGGCTACTCTATTCAGATGGCCTCTCCTTTTGACCTCACAGTATATATACTCCACTTGCTTTCCATTCCTACCATCAGATCCTCTGAAGATGCCAGCCACAGATGCAGGCGAAACGTCAGGAGAGAATGCTGCTAGAACACGGCCATACAGCCCAGAAACCACACAGCACCCCAGTGATTCCGGCCGTGAAAGCCTTCGACAATACATAACAGGAGAGCTGCGTCCTTGTACCTTTGTATTCCAGGAGAAGATGAGATTAATCCTAACAGGTAACCAAACTTACAACAAACCAGGACCCAAAAACTGCGAGGAAGTTTTGGTTAAAAATTCTGGTCTGTAGCCCTCCTGTTAACCCCATTTTAAGCAGAGTTACTCTTTCCGAGACCATTAATGTCCATGGACTTTGAAGCACGTCACGCTGCTTAGAAACATGCAATTGGTGAGCTGGGCAGCGTCCAGACATTACATTAAACTGGAGTTTAATCAAGGGGTGGTTTAAGGTATCGTCTGCAGCCAAATGCCCTTAATTCAACCTGAGTGGATGTAAACACTTTCAACAGACTCGGTTTAGATGAATCTTGCAAATATCAGAGAAAGATATCGGCCCCTTCCGTACAGGCAGAATAATGCACTTCCAATCCACTTTCAATGCACTTTGCAGCTGTGCAGAATAGCAAAAATCCACTTGCAAACAATTGTGACAGTGGATTGAAAGTGCATTATTCTGCCTGTGCGGAAGGGGCCAAACAATGAACCACCCCCCCACACACACACACAAATTAACAGAAATATGTTATATAAACTGATAAGGTACCTCTGCAGTTTCCCATATCTGGATTAACATCTACAACCATCAAAACATGGCTATGATTTGACAGGAAGAAAGTTGATTCCTTTGAAATGTGGGGCTGCCGAGGGGAGTTTTATAGATGCCATCAACTGCCCCAAAGTCAAATGAGGGGTTCCAGTTCGAATCAAGCCTGAATTCTCACTAGGAGTTAAAACGACTGAACTGAGCCTATCGTACTATGGTCACATTGAGAGGTGCCGACAGCCGCTGGAAACGACAATAATGCTAGGAAATGTTTACGGTGGCAGGAAAAGAGGAAGACCTGCTATGAAACGGATCGACTCCCTCAAGAAAGCCATGACCCTCAGTTTGCAAGATAATGAAAAGGCAATTTTGAAGGACGTTGATTCCTAGGGTCACCAGAAGCCAGAAGCAACGTGAGGACACTAAGGGATCTAACAACTCCAAAAAGACTGGCCACGATTTAAACCGACCTGTGCTAGAACTGGCAAAGCCCATTTCTGAAGATTCTCCAACCTCCATATGCAACTAACCATCTTCTGTCGGTCTGAAGGCCCACTGCTTTTCATCACTTCGAGAAACCACCACGTTTCTTCTCCTTTCTCGAGTTGGCTGCCTTGACCTTAACCAGGACCGAGACGACAACAACAAAAACCAAAAGCCAGATCGCTGGAGGAGCAAACTAGACATGGGACAAGTGGGTAGGACATCAGACCGACCAGAAGAGAAATCCTCGATCCAGCATCCACAACAGCAGAACCGCCGGAACCCAGAAGAACGGCGCGTGATCAGAGGCCACGAGGCCAGAAGGGAAAGGATATGGATGACAAACCAATTTGAGACACCAATTGCGCGGCCGGGTCGTCTGATGGAGGCAGAAGAAGACCGTGGGGGCCAACGCCGGGTATGGAACCTGGTTCTCTCCCTCGTGGGCTGGATCCCTGGTGGACGATCCCACGGAGGCCAAACTGTCCTGGATAGATTTACAAGTGCTGAAGGCATCGTCGTCCTTCTCCTCCCCAGGCGGGGACGCCTGGCTGGTGGAGGGGCTGGAGGTTATGGGGACCCGGACGTCATCCCCCGACAGCGCGTGGAAGGGTTCTCTGTGCTCGCCATCAGCCATGATAGCAGCTGGCACCTGCAGAGGGAAAACGCACAAGTGAGGGCTGCGTCAAAGCAAGGGGTCATCGGCACGGGGGGGGGGGAACCTCTTGGATAAAAGCAGCCTGGCCACCGGTTGCAAAGTCCCCGGGAAAAGGTGAGCAGACAGCGATTGGCAAGTAAAGTCACCACCATCCTGGGGATGACAAAATCTCTAGGCTACCAAGAACTGGAGAAAATGGCTGCTCTGGTGGGCAGACTCTATGGCAGAGGTGTCCAACTCTGGTGCTTCGGATGCACATGGACTACAATTCCCATCAGCCCCTTCTAAAGCAGCCATTTTCTCCAGGGGAACTTAGGACTGTTGCCTTATGATCAGTTATGATTCCAAGGACCTTCAGGAATCGCCTGGAAGTTGGCAACCCTATTTGTCAGCCATCTTGGTGGCTCAGAAAGGCGAATGGTATGAATTTTGTAAATAAACATCTGAAACACCCATATTTAACCCTAAGCACCACCATTTAGACCAGAGATGTCCAACTCTGGTGCTTCAGATGTTCGTGGACTGCAATTCCCAAATGGCCATGCCAGCAGGGGCTGATGGGAATTATAGTCCATTAACATCCGAAGTGCCAGAGTTGGACACCCCTGCTCTATGGCAGACCTGCTGAGCGTCCTCCCTTCTTTAAACCCCAGGATCCACCCCCTACGTGTCCAGGAACTTCTCGATCCAGAGCTGGCCGCCCTACGTGGAAAGTGGCCTCTGCTGCCATCTGCCAAAGCACAGTAAAAGGCGGAGGCGGAGGCCAATTTTACTGATGCAGTTTGCTGACACAGAGCCAGCTGATAATGGAGCAAAAGACCACACAGAGGCCCCTTCCGCACACGCAGAATAATGCACTTTCAGTCCAACATCCCTAGTCAACCAAAGTCAGCGTTGACAATTCTGCCTTCAGTTCTCCAGTGTTTTAGGTCTCTCCAGTTACTTCCTACCAAGTCTTCTAAACTGGGAATGCCAGGGACTCCCGCGGAGGCCAAACTGTCCTGGATAGATTTACCAGTGCTGAAGGTATCATCTTTCTCCTCCCCACTAAGTAATGCCCCCCTTGGTCAGTGTTTACTTTTGCTGGAAGTCCATTTTGTGGATCTGGGCTAGCACACAATTTGACCTAACGGCACGGACGCCAGACCTTTCAGTTGAAGAGTTTGGATTCATACCCCGCTTTTCTCTACCACAAGGAGTCCCAAAGCGACTTATAAACTTCTTCCTCTCTGCACAACAGATGACTTTTGAGGTGGGTGGGGCTGAGAAAGTCCCGAAGAACGGCGACTGGCCCAAAGTCACCCTGCAGGCTTCATATGGAGGAATGGAGATTCTAACCCGGTTCTCTAGGTTAGAGTCTGTCTCTTTTAACCACTATACCACACAGGCTCTCACTCAGGTTTGCTTCTGACTAGCTCAAGGGAGATTTGGCTCAGGGGCGCCTGTCACCAACTACAACAATCTGGAAGCAACTTTACAAGACGTTGGGTACAAGACGGTCACTGTTGGAGCTGAACTGGTTGAAAGACACGTGGGCTACCCTAAAGGCAGTGCCTTGGAACATGCAAATATGAAATTCAGCCCGGCTAGCCACGTTTCAAACACCCCATCTGTCTCCCCTGTTAACTGGCAAGATGTTTGGGGGGAGGGGGGCTGTGCTTGGTTGTACGTACACTTCGCAAATCCACGGGGGAAAGACTGGAAAATGCAACCATCAAGAAAGGCAGGGTGTGGAAAAACAGTGTCTGAAGAGGGTGCCGGGGGGTGGGGGGGTGGATGGAGAAAAGAAGAAGCCGCTTGGAGAGACGGATGCAAAATCTACCCAGGCAACAGAAGGGCCCATGTGACTTCTTTCGTGTGCGACTGTCCTCTATAAGAGTCAAACCAAGTGCAGGCTTTGAGGACATAGAGGCTGCAGGGTTCGAACCCTGTCACAGCAGCCGCAATATTTTCTCCCTGTAGACACGCTGGCCCCTTCCGCACACGCAGAAGAATGCACTTTCCATCCACTTTTCACAACTGTTTGAAAGTGGATTTTGCTATTCCACATAGTAAAATCCAGCTGCAAAGTGCCGAGAAAGTGGGTTGAAAGTGCGTTATTCTGCATGTGCGGAAGGGGCCAGAGACTAAGCAGGGTCGGCCCAGATGGGAGCCCAAAAAGGACGTCCAGGGTAGCTCTGCAGAAGCAGGCAACGGCAAACCAGCTCTGTTCACCTGGCAGCCCAGGGTTAGCTTTGGGGAATGTCAAATGTAGCTGCCCCAGATGAGACTCTTAGAAAAGGGAAAGAGAACTGACCTAGCTGTCACCTAATGAAAATGCACTGGGTGGCCCAGTTAGTCCAGTCTTGATGGCCCTGGTTAGCACACTGAAGGAATCCAGGGTTGCTCTGCAGAGCCAGTCAACAGCAGACCTTCCCTGTCCATCTCCACCATGGACCTGGATGGCCCAGGCTAGAAGCTAACCATGGTCAGCCCTTATTAGTGTTTGGCTAGGAGACCACCAAGGAAGTCCAGAGTTGCTCTGCAGAGCCAGTCAACGGCAGACCTTCCCTGTCCATCTCCACCATGGACCTGGATGGCCCAGGCTAGAAGCTAACCATGGTCAGCCCTTATTAGTGTTTGGCTAGGAGACCACCAAGGAAGTCCAGAGTTGCTCTGCAGAGCCAGTCGGTAGACCTTCCCTGTCCATCTCCACCATGAACCTGGATGGCCCAGGCTAGAAGCTAACTATGGTCAGCCCTTATTAGTGTTTGGCTGGGAGAGCACTAAGGAAGTCCAGGGTTGCTACGTAAGGTCAGGCCGTGGCAAACCAGCTGTGTCGGTTCTTGCTTTGAAAACCTTCTTTGGTCACATGCGGCTTTATATATGGCACTTTACAGACACGTAAATGGCAGGGTGGTCTTAGCCTTGGGCCTGTGGTTTGCTCTGGAAATTCTTATTTAACCTACAGCTGACTCCTCCTCTCTCTGGACCACTTTAATGATTTGGGGTCCCAATCCACCAATTTGGCCACTTCTGGGGGAGGGCATTCATCTCCGGGGGAAACAGACAATATATTGTTGAAGGCTTTCACAGGAGACAATCAGCCCTTTTTGACACTGAGCGAACGTGCACGGAGGGCCAAGAAGCAGGAAAATAAAATGGGGGCGGGGGCTGGGGAAGAAGTGAGAGGAAAAACGGGGGAGGAAGAAACACCCAAGGGCTGGCAGCAGAGACCTGGGAGGCCGGTGGGCAAACGCAAGGAAAGATCTGCCCAAATCTGCCTGCCACTGAACCAGACCCGGCTAGTATTGCCTGCTCTGGCAGGCAGTTGCTCTCTGGAAGGCCTGGCATCTTTTACATAACCTGATTCTTTTTCACTAGAATTGTCCAGGAGGGGGTCAAACCCAGGACCGCTGCCTGCAACGCAGGTGCTTGGAAACCGTGTCTCTAAAGTCAGGCGGGTGGGAGAGTGGTAGAAACTTGACCTCTACACTTGACCCCTGCCTTTACTTTTGGCCAGAGATGGGCAAAGCGAGGGTGCTCAGATACAGCCCAGGGGTTTTAGCATTGGACAAGTCTGGCACTTGACGTGTGATTCCATTTGCAGGGCTGACCTTGGGCCACTGTGCCTTCTCCGCAAGGTTGCAGGGAGGGTGACCGGGGAAGGGGTTTGAAGCCCTGACTTTCGGAGAAGCCTCTGAGATAAATATTGCCAGAACTGGCGGAGGCGGAGAACGGAAGGAAGGAAGATGGACAGCGACAGTCAGAACTGAGACCCCGCGGCAGAGTAGTTAGCGCCTGGGACCAGGATCTGGGAGATGCAGGCGGGAGTCTCCGCTCTACCTTCCTGGCCTAACCTACCTTGAAGGGCTGTTGTGCAATAGGAGAGAATGATGTTGGAAACCACTTGGATTGCCTGTTGGGGGAGGGGGGGTCACAGTAATATATAATCATGCAGGGAATCTGGATCAATGCGATTATTCCCCTGTTATCACCCCCCCCCCCCATACACTCACAGACCATCAGCCACCGCCTCCAGAACCACACGAGGAAAAAACAGAAAGGTGGGGGGCCAGGAAGGAGGCAGCGATGGAAAGGATCTGAAGGGGGAGCGGGTGGGGGGCGAGAAGAGGAGGACCGGGGAGCAAACAGTTAAGCGAAAGGCGCGGGGAGGCGAGGGTTAAACAGGCAGGCAAACCTGAAGGTGGGAGAGACGCGGGGAGGGGGGGGGGAGGAAAGGAGGCCACGAGATGCTGGCGCTTCATTGTTCTCTTCTGTGACGTCCCCCCCCCCCACAATGCAACGACAGGCGGCTCCAAACGACTCCCCCTCGGCGCAGCGGGGGTCCCGGGGAGAGAAGGCGCCCCCGCTCCGAAAAGTGAGGGGTCTCCGTCCCAACAGCCGGGCTCCGAATTGGGGGGCGGTAGGGTGGAGCCCCCCAGCCGGAGCGCCCAGTTGCTGAAAGCAACCGGAGAGGAGAAGGGGGGCTGGGCACTGGGGAGGGGTCGCCCGAAAAGTCTTTTCTCTCCCCCCTCGCCCCCTGTCGCTCTGGTCTCCTCGGAAGCAACCCCCCCACCTTTCCATGCCAGGAGAAGTGGCAGAAACTGCAGTCCGGCTCGGCCAGAAGCGCCATCGACCTGCAGGGGCCTGGAGAGGGGACCCCGCGCGGGGTTGGGGGACACTCCTGCCCCTCTCCCCCCACCCCACCGGGGAGAAGGCGATTGGGGCGGGGAGGGGGCTCCGCTCCTTTACCTTCGTTGCACGGACCTCCGGCTTTCCACACGCATAGCCGTGCTTTGGCGTTCACATGAGACCAGGCGGCAAAATCGACTTCCCGAGGACTCCAGGGGAGAGCGGACGGCTGCCTCGCCCCCCCTCGCCGCCTCCCCCCCGGCCAAGCGAAGGCTCCGGCTGTGCCAGTCCCAGGAGCGCGGGAGGGAGAGGGCGCCCCGGCGGACCCCGGGAGCGTCAAGCTCGGCAGGAGCCCATCCTCTTCAAGCCCTGGGGGGGAGGGGTTGGGGGCTTCCTTCTTCCCCCCCACCCTGGTACGGATCCGTGCTCCAGCGAGCGGGGCTTCTCTCCAACTGGCTCCGGCCCCTTTGGCTCCAGTCAGATCTCCGCGGGGAGGGGTGGGGGGAGGCGACCCAGCCCGGCTGGATCCTTCGCGGGGAGGGCGAGAGCAACTGGGTTGGGGGGCGGCGGTGGGATCTGGATCGAGCCAACCGGAGCGATCCCGACGGAGCCGGCGAGCGCGCGTCGCCTTTGCGCACACTGGAAACTTCGGACTTGGCTAGGGGCGGAGGGCTGGGGGGGGGGAAGGGGGCGGAGAGAAAGCGAGAAGGGGGTGGGGAAGCGATCCGAGAGAGCCGCTGGATCCCGCCGAGGACGCGAAGGGAGCCCAGCCTGGGGAGGGGAGGCAGAGTTAGCACGGGGGCGCTTTGGAGAGGGCGCGCCGTGCGTAAAAGTGTCCAGGGCGCACCGCTGGTTTGGAGAGGGGCGGCTGTGGGGGCGCCCCCCGGAGGGCGGGGAACCGAGGGAGATTTGGGGAGAGGGGCTTTCTCGGGAGGGGGCGCGGGGTGCCAACAAATATTCTCTCCCCCTCCTTTCTCTATCTGCCCCCCCCTCCTTTGTTCTCTCTGCCCAAGGTGGCTGTGCAGGTTTGCCAGCGGTTCGGAAGAACTTCAGTCGCTCGGTGTCTCTGTGTGTATTAGGGGGGAGGCTTTAACCCCTTCCAGGTGTTCAGACGGATGAGCTGGGGGGGAGGAAGCAGGGGCGACATGCCCGACTTTGAAGAGCATCCCTTCGCTAGGCGGCCTCGCCCAGAGTGGGGGGGAGGAGTCAGCGGTGCTCAGAAACGCCCCTCTGTCCCTTTCCTTCTCCCTCGTCCCAGGTGCCGCTCCCAGGCTTTGACACACGGATAAAGTGGACTAGGAGACGCCGGGACAGGCCTCCTCCGGTCCCTTCCGCACAGGCCGAATAATGTGCTTCCAACCCACTTTCAAATTGCTTGCAGGCGGATCGTGCTGTTTCGCACAGTACAATCCAGCTGCAGGGGGCATTGAAAGTGCATTATTGTGCACACGCGGAAAGGGCCGAAGGGAACTTCGTTTCCCGCGAAGGCGCCTTTTTCACTGACTGGATGCCTTTTGGCCCCCTCGGAGGAGGGTGGAAGCTGCAGCCAACCTCCCACCCCCAAGAGGCTCCTCTCACCATTCCACTCTCTCGAAAGGATTCTCCCCTTCCCACCCCTTAATATCTGCAGAGGACTCGTTCCAGCTGTGAAAGAGGGTGAAGCTGCTGAGCAGGCTAGAGACTAACAAAGGTGGATTGCTGTTGCCTGCCGCTGTGTCCCAACCCTGGACTTCTCTGGTGATCTCCCATCTTGGTTTGAACCAGGATGGACCCTGCTTAGCTTCCAAAATGGAATGAGAGCAAGCTAGCTTGGGTCATCCAGGCCACGGCAGAGACACGCAGAGAGCTGCCTGCACCTGCGTGGCAACTCTGGACACCCTCAGTGGTCTGGTCTCCTATCCAAATACTAACCGTGGAGCAGGAGCACTGAATGTTGTGCCCGAGACATGCTTGGAGCTTGCTTAGATCTTCTGGAGAAGATCATCTCCTGGCTTTCACACCCACAGATCTGGATGGCTTAAGAACATAAGAACTAGCCTGCTGGATCAGACCAGAGTCCATCTAGTCCAGCACTCTGCTACTCACAGTGGCCCAACAGGTGCCTTTGGGAGCTCACGTGCAGAAGGTGAAAGCAATGGCCTTCTGCTGCTGCTGCTCCTGAGCACCTGGTCTGCTAAGCCATTTGCAATCTGAGATCAAGGAAGATCAAGATTGGTAGCCATAGGCTTTGGTAGCCATAGCCATGGCTTTGAAGGCCATGGAAGGTCTCCGGCAGCCCCAACAGCTGACAGTCTTCCCTGACACTGGGAGTAAAGTCAGATGAATGGAAAGTTTGGGGCCCATTCATAACAGCCTGCTTTCAATGGGTGCTGCTCCGTGCAGCTAGTCGAGAGCTAGTATGGTATGGCGGTTAAGGGTGGCAGACTGTAATCTGGAGAATGAGGTTTGATTCCCCACTCCTCCACACGATCAGCAGACTCTTCTCTGGTGAACTGGATTTGTTTCCCTGCTCCTGCACATGAAGCCTGCTGGATGACCTTGGTCTGGTCACAGTGCTTTAGAACTCTTTCCCCCTCCCCACCTGACAAGGTGCCTGTTGTAGGGAGAGGAGGGGAAGGAGAGGAGAAGCCACCTTGAGTTTCCTTTCAGGAGAGAAAGGTCCAATCCAAACTCTTCTTCTTTAACCAAATCCAGATGTGCCCCTTCAAGTCTTTCCCAGCTGTTGTGCGCATGTGAAAAATTTTGGAATCAGTTCAAGGTCAATTGACCGCATCCCATTTCTGGCTTCTTGCCCACGTGACTTGGCTTAATGCTTTTGATAATAAATTGGAATAGGTGAGTGGCTTGCACTGCCACTCACACGGTCAGGAGTTCGAGCCCCCTGTGGGTCAGATATCCTGGCAGCTGGCTCATGGTCAACTCAGCTATCCATCCATTCTGGTCGGTAAATGAGTACCTAGCTCATAGCTAGGGGGTAAAGAATAGCCAGGGAAAGCAATGGCAAACTACCCCACAAAAGCGGCTTGCCTATAAAATCACTGCTTGCAGTGGTACCCCAGGGTCAGATACGACTGAAGGGGACACTTTACCTTTTACTACCTCGTTTTCTCGCCCCAAAGCAGCTTACGATATTGTCCACTTCTCTTCCATTTTAATATCACAACAACATTGGCAGGTAGGCCGCATGTGTGTGTGACTGGCCCAAGGGCACCCAGTGAGCTTGTGTAGCAGTGTGGGGGATTCAAACTCAGGATTTCTAGGGACGCCAGATGCTTTAACCATCACACCACACATGTTCTGTACGACGTGCTGTTGTGTGACGTTCCCCATTCCCAGTGAATTTTCCTGGAAAGGGAAGCATTAAATGGAAGGGGAAGAAAATCTCCCCAAGCCGACTTTGCCAGAAGCGTTCTTACCGGGGACCTTTGAAAACAGATGGGTTTATTATAACCCACAATATTTAATCTGCGCTGGCTATTCACGGCTGGTTCATACCTGAGAACTGATTGAAAATGGAGGTCAGGGTGTCTTCCGAAGAGAGAGAGGGCCACCGGGGAACGCTGTCCAAACACAGGCAGTCACGCGCATGGAAGGAACACGGAGGGGCAATTACATACCCTATTTTCTGATTATTATTTTGAAAAGGGAAAGGGCCCACCTTGTGGCGAAGAGGAGCAGGCCCACGCCAGAGAGCTCAAAATTCAAGAACGCCAGAGAAAGCTAATTAGGAGTCGTAAATTACCCAGCAAAGGAGGAGGATTTCTGTGTTTGATTTGGGGTAAAAAAATCTTCTTCCTGTGCTTTGGACAGAATGCAGATTTTTTTAAAGGCCTTTGGTTTGGATCAGGGGAGGAAAAGGAGAGAAAGAACACCAGCGGTTGACTGAAAATGGAAAGTCTGGCGAAAGAGTGATCTTCAGCTGCCAGGAGATGTTCCCATGTCTCTCCAAAATTTATCCCTTCCATGACACACTCTTGATGTAGCTGTGCAAACCTGCCTCAAAGAGACATTCTTCACGGCACGTCATAAAGTTCAGCGGCTGGGACAGCAGGCCCTTAAAAATGATTCGTCTAAGCAGACGCATGCTTGAGTTGACCTTCGAAGATGTCCTAACAAGGAAAATACAAAACTCCCCAAATGTCTGACAGGCGGGAATCTAGGACACTTACCCTCCCCCCCCATCCTCCCAGCCAGATGTTGGAGGTGTTTTCTTCAATGGGGGGGGGGGTCCTGCGGGTTAGTTTTTGGCACATAAAACAGGGAGAAGATGACCCCCTTGTGACTGGGCAAGAGCAGAAAGCAGAGCAAATAGTACAGGGAGGGTCTGCCGATCTTATCACATTTCAGAAGTGAAATAGGGTCGACCTTAAGTTAGTGCTCGGGTGGGAGACCAATAAGAGAGTCAGCGTGGTGTAGTGGTTAAGAGCAGGTGGATTCCAATCTGGAGAGCCAGGTTTGATTCCCCTGTCCTCCACTTGAGTGGCAGAAGCTTATCTGGTGAACCAGATATGTTTCCGCACTTCTACATTCCTGCTTGGTGACCTTGGGCTAGTCATAGGTCTTTGGAGCTCCCTCAGCCCCACCTGCCTCACAAGGTGTCTGTTGTGGGGAGGGGAAGGGAAAGGAGCTTGTAATCCACCTTGAGCCTCCTTACAGGAGAGAAAGGTGGGGTATAAATCCAAACTACTACTACTTCTAGAAGAAGAAGAAGAAGAAGAAGAAGAAGAAGAAGAAGAAGACTCAAAGGGGCTTACAATCTCCTTGCCCTTCCCCCCTCACAACAAACACCCTGTGAGGTTGGTGGGGCTGAGAGAGCTCCGAAGAACTGTCGCTACTGCCGCCGCCGCCGCTGCCGCTCTCTCTTCTTCTTCTTCTTCTTCTTCTTCTTCTTTTTCTTCTTCTCTTTCGTCTTCTTCTTCTTCTTCTTCTTCTTCTTCTTCTTCTTCTTCTTCTTCTGCTGCTGCTGCTGCTGCTGCTGCTGCTGCTGCTGCTGCTTCTGCTTCTGCTTCTGCTTCTGCTGCTTCTTCTTCTGCTGCTGCTTCTGCTGCTTCTGCTGCTTCTGCTGCTTCTGCTGCTTCAGGAAGTCCAGAGTCACTGTACAGAGGCAGGCAATGGCAAACCACGGCTAGTCATTTCTTACCTTGACCTGGATGGTCCAGGTTAGCCTAATCTCATCAGATCACAGAAGACAAGCAGGGTCCATCTTGGTGAGTACTTGGATGGGAAACCGCCAAGGGAGTCCAGGGTTGCCCTGCAGAGGCAGGCAATGGCAAACTAGTACCTCTACTAATCTCTGCCCTGACCTGGACGACCACCTTTGAATGTCTCTTGCCTTGACCCCTTCCGCACATGCAGAATAATGCACTTTCAATCCATTTTCAATGAACTTTGCAGCTGGATTTCACTGTGCGAAGTCGCAAAATCCACTTGCAAACAATTGTGAAAGTGGATTGAAAGTGCATTATTCTGCGTGTGTGGAAGGGGCCGAGTCTGACTTGATAGCACTTTACCCCAGCACAAATCCAGAGGGAATCACCCTTTTTTATCCAGCACATTACTTCTGTGCCTAGGATGGATCTTTGTTTAGGAATGGGCCTTAAGCCTAGAGGTTCATAGTTCGAATCCAGGCAACCCAGTTTTCTCTAACAATATTCAGCTTCCCGCAAAGGGAAATTGGCTGCTTGGGACTTTGCTCTGCAGCATAAAGGGAGGATCTTTGCATGTTTCTACACAATTTGCAGCTTCTTGAGGCCAATGTGGGATCATGGGCAGGGAGCCCAACTCTGGGAAAACCAGCTTCAAATTCCCTCTCTGCTTTGGTAGCTGATTGGGAAACCTTGGATCTCTCACAGCTGCACCTACCTTGCAAAGCTGTTGTGAGGGTAAAACGGAGAAGGGGAGGGCACACGACCCAGGACTCTGTGGGGGAAAGACAGGATTGAACTAGAAACGGAAATATGTAAACTGTCAAGATTGAATGTTAATGAAGTAATTGGTTTATCAGGAAGCTTTAGATTTGTATTTGTTACCTTCAGCTTGGATCTCTACCTATAATTTTTGTCGTTGTGGAGGGTGAACTATTTCAAAATGAAAAGAAAATGTGATCTAGCCTTGTATCACATTGCAACTTTTGTTTCTTTTTGAAATAAAACTTGTCTTAAAATGATAATGATAATAATAGTGCCTCCGTTTTACATTAAATATAATAATGGAAACAAGGAGATAATCAAGGCGGGAGTGTTAATTAAGTAATTGTTATAACATCAAGCTTTAAATTTCATACTTCTAACACTGTGATGATTGGTAATTTATATATATATATATGCGTGTGTGTATATATATGTGTGTGTGTGTATGTATGTATATGTGTGCATATATATACACTCACGTACATATACACATATACACACATATATGTATATGTATGTATATGTATGTATATGCCTGCCTGCCTGCCTGCCTGCCTGCCTGCCTGCCTGCCTGCCTGTCTGTCTGTCTGTCTGTCTGTCTGTCTATCTATTGTGGAGGGGGAGGTGTGTCAAAATGAAAAGAAAATGTGATCTAACCTTGTATTGCATTGTAATTTTTTTTCCTTTTTTGAAATAAAATTGTCTTAAAATGATGATGGTGGTGGTAATAATAATGCCTCCTTTTTACATTAAATACCATAACAGTCGTGGTTAAGTAATCAAGATTGAATGTCTATTAAGTAATTGTTCCCTGAGCTTTACATTTTGGTTTACATTTTGCATTTGTAACCCTGCAACCGCCACTCACTTTTCCATGGCGGGTGAGATGTTTCAAAATCACAAAAAGAACCGGTTCGATTTCCAAAGACCTCAAAACAAAACAAATGTGTTCGAACGTATGGCATTGTAAATGTGTGAAACAGAAAATTATCTAACGATGCTCACGTTTACCACTGGCAACAAGAAGAACAGGCAGGCAATTGCAAACCTTCCTGCCTGCCTGGGGATTTTGATATTTGGAACCTGCCCGACCAACAGAGCAAGATCTTTTCCTTTCTGTTTTCCTGTCTCCAGCTGGTGCCTCCTTTTTGATAACAGCATTTCCTGGGAAAGGGGAGAGTTGCGAAGGGGACTCCTGGTTACCTAGGCTTCGTGCTTGGAACCGGGTCCCGACAGGACCCAGGGGAAGCCGGCAGGAGCGAAGCCTGAAACAGGTGAAGTCCTGGGGAGGCAATGCACAGCTAGGTGGAACCTGAGATTATTATAAAGACAGCTGCAGATGTGCTAAAACCGAGCTGGCTCAGAGAGCTAGGTGGAACCTGAGATTATTATAAAGACAGCTGCAGATGTGCTAAAACCGAGCTGGCTCAGAGAGCTGGCCCTTCCGTTCCTGCTGCCCCTTGCTCGATTGAATTGTGGTTTTCTGTTTAGAGGACGTGGCTGGTGAATGTCCTGAGATTCTTCCACCCTTGTGTGGTTTAGAAGCCGCTGAACAGACATATGTCTTTAGAGTATACATAGCTGATCTTATTGAGTGTTGCAAATTTTTTTGTTTTCATTGTAAGCCACTCTAATCCTTGTGCAGCAGGGAATAGCGGGGTAAAATCAGATAGATAGAGGGATAGACAGACACACACACACATAGGAAGGGGGAGAGAGAGTGTGAGAGAGGAACAGACAGAGAGGAACAGACAGACAGACAGACAGACAGACAGACCGATCTAAGGGCTGGGAAGCCATTCCTTCTAACCCTCTCCAAATACAAACAGAAGTCCAATCTTGGAGGGGGGGGGCGCGGTTTCAACTTGGATTGAAGCCAAATGTGCACAGATGGATTTTGCTCTTCCCAAGCAATGGAGTTTTGCCAACTAGAAAGAAACCCCCCACCCCATCAAAGGGCAGGGGAAAGCCCCCCTCCCTCGGCCACCCTATCTGACAGCTAGTAGCAGCATTTGTGTGTGGGGGGCGGGGGGGGGGTTAATTCTGATTGGTATGACCATGTGAGTGTGCAAGGCTTTGACCCGATTGTGGACAATGCAGACAGGAAGAAAGTGGATTCCTTTGAAATGTGGTGTCAGCTGAGAGTTTTGCGATACAAGACAAACCAACGAGTTCTAGATCGAACCAAGTTGGCACTGCCCCTCCAAGCTACCATGACAAAAATGAAGTTGTTATATTTTGGTCGCAAGATGTGAGGAAGGCTGCGAATAACAGGTCATTTATTCATTTGTGTGTATGTGTGTGTGTTGCCATGTCACAACTGACATATGGCAACCTTGTAGGTTTTTCGAGGGAAGTACAGGGCAGTTTGCCATTGCGTGGCTCTAGATGGGCTGAGAGAGTTCGGAGAGAACTGTGACTGGCCCAAGGTCACCCAGCAGGCTTCATGTGGAGGTGCGGGGAATCGAACCCAGCACCTCAGATTAAAGATAACCACTCTTAACCACAGCACCATACATTGCAAGTGACTTGATGACACTTAACACGCACACATTCTTCTTTGGGAGAAGAACAGTTTGGATTTACGCCCAGCTTTTCTCTCCTGTAAGGAGTCTCAAAGCGGCTTAGCACAAGCTCCTTTCCCTTTTTCTCACCACAACAGACACCTTGTGAGGTAGGTGGGGCTGAGAGAGTTTGGAGAGAACTGTGACTCATCCAAAATCACTCCACAGTCTTCATGTATAGAAGCGGGGGGGGGGGGGATCTGGTTCACCTGTTGAGACTCTGCTATTCTTGTGGAGGACTGGGGAATCGAACTGGATTCTCCAGGTTAGAATCTGCCTCCTCTTCACCACACACCACTCTGGCCTGGACCTGATACAGCCATATACACCTGTAATTTACTCCTCCGGCCGGGCTCTTAGAGAGGAGAGGTTTATCGGCGGCTACTAGCCATGCCGAATGAAGGGAGCCTCCATGTTCACAGACAGTCTACCTCTGGGCACCAGTGACAGGAGGAGGCAATGTAAAGGGAAAGCTTTGGCCTCTATGCTCTGCTGTTGGCCTCCAGAGGAACCAGTTGGCCATTGTGTGAGACGGGATGTTAGACTAGATCAGGGGTGACCAATCTATGGCGCTCCAGACGCTCATGGACTACAATTCCCATCAGCCCCTGCCACCACGGCCAATTGGCCATGCTGACAGGGGCTGATGGGAATTGTAGTCCATGAACGTCTGGAGCGCCATAGGTTGGCCCACCCTGGACTAGATGGACCTTCACTGGTCTGATCCAGCAGGGCTCTTCTTCAGCTCTGAAGGAGAAGAGAAACATAAAGAAGAGAACAGTAAAATAGAGAAAAGAAAAGCTTTCACTGAATTGGAGGGCGTGGTTGGAAAGCTGAAACAGTCTGTTAAGGGAATGACTGGCAAAGTCAGGAATGGACTTTTCAGGGGCTCCTTGCAGGAGGGGAAATCATAGAAGTGAGCGTCTGCCAAAGATCCAAATGCAAGCCATGCACAGATTGATGCCAGAGGACCCAAACAATTGTACATGACTGGTTGTGGTGGGTTTTCCGGGCTGTGTGGCCGTGGTCTGGTGGATCTTGCTCCTAACGCTTCGCCTGCATCTGTGGCTGGCATCTTCAGAGGGAAGTCTGTTACTGTATCCAAAGAGAAGGAAATGTTTGGGGTATATACACTGCTGCTGCTGCAGGGCATGAAAATGTGAATTACTCCCTGGACCCGCAAAACAATACTATCAACCACATCTTTGCATAACAAGTTCCACCCAAACGCTTACTGATTGGTTCCCCACCCTGGGACATGGACAATATATACCCAGTGGTGGGATCCAAAATTTTTAGTAACAGGTTCCCATGGTGGTGGAACTCAAACTGTGGCGTAGCGCCAATGGGGCTGGGCAGGGCACGACGGGGGCATGGCTGGGCATTCTTGGGGCGGGGCATTCCTGGGCAGGGTTGTGGCAAGGACGCAGCCACTGCACCGGTCCTTCAGTGGGAAACAAATGCACGCAGACGCAGGCTGCCATGCACACCGGTGCACCTCCTGCTAGACTGCTTCAAGTTCTACGCGCTACTGCTGAGAGGAGGGGCGTAACTAAGCCAAAAATCACTTGGCAAAATCACCAATTAGTAACCCCCTCTCGGCACACACAAATAATTAGTAACCTACTCTCGGGAACCTGTAAGAACCTGCTGGATCCCACCTCTGTATATACCCCAAACATTTCCTTCTCTCTGGACACAGTGTGCAACAGACTTCCCTCCGTGATACACCTCTGAAGATGCCAGCCACAGATGCAGGCAAAAAGTTAGGAACAAGATCCACCAGACCACGGCCACACAGCCCGGAAAACCCACCAGAACCTGTTGAATCTGGCAGTGAAAGCCTTTGACAATAAATTGTACATCAAGCTCCTGGGTATATTTATGATTGTGAGACCCTTGTGGGTACTCCCTTGCTAATAAAAGGCTCACAACAACCAGGGGTTGGGCAGTAGAAACATTATGGATTGTGAATCAACATGGCAATTGTCCAATTATGGATTGTGAATCAACATGGCAACATGGCAATTGTCCGCAATATCTGTTCTGGGTTGATCGCTTGCTTGGAATTTGGACTTACTTTGACATTTATTTTTTTAAAAATACTTCATTTATATCTAATCTTTCTCCTCAGCGGGGACCCGAAGCAGTTAGTCTTGTCCTCTTCTCCCCTGTTTTATCCTCATCACAACTCTGAAGTTGGTTTGTCTGAAAATGTAAAATATGCCCAAGGCCACCCACAGCAGAGATGAGATTCGAACCTGGGTCTCCGATACTTTCCTTGGACTCTGTAACTGCTGCAGCATGTCAGCTGCCAATTGTGAACTGTTGCAGCCTCGTGGTTTGGGGATAGGGGTATCATAAGATGACCAGGACTCCAAGGTCGATTCCGCACTTGCGTTATCGACCAAAGTTCGAGCTGCGTTCGACCTAAGTGCTCCGCACAACCACTGGGATCGATGTGGTTTTGTACCAGCTTTGCCCCGTGTAACGGTCAAATTTCCGACTCCAGTTGGGAACTACTACTTTTTCAGGGAACCACGCTCGAACTCAGCTCGATTCCAGTCAAGTGCGGAATCTCTGGTGCCAGGAGTCCCCCATTCAGCCAATCACAAACGGCGCACAATTTCCACGTACCAATGTAAGCGGCCAATCAAAAAACGCCACCTTCGTCCCTCCATTCCTGTGGCAGTTTTTTTTATAACATGCGTGGGGATAGACGGAACATGGCCGTAGAACAGTAGCCGATCGGAACGGAGCAGCGAAGAGGTACAGGATGATTCCGCCCTCCGAGCTGGGATCAAGCTGGTTGCAGTGGGGAACAACAATGGCTTCGACCTAGGTTAGTATCCTTCTCAGGGAACTGGGTCGAACCTATTTTACTCATGTGCGGAATCGCCCCAAGACTGGATTCAGGGGCCCATGACCCCTGCTGAGTCCTGAGGGGACAGAGTTCCCTAAAGAAGCATCTCTGCTTTCCGCCCTAACCTGTCGTTTTGAATGCTAAAACCAGGAGAGCACAACATAATGCAGCAATACCTCTGCACTTTGAGAAAGGATCACAGAGACATGATGGCTATCCTCCTACCTGGCGGCTGATTTCCTGTACCCGCCGGCTCAATGAACCCAAAGGTTGTCTGAAAGCTGGATTACATTTTCTCCAACGCAGGCCTTCATTTTGGCAGGTTAAAAGGGGCTTCAAGTGCTCTTTTATGAGTGTGGGCCTTTGGAGGGGTGGGAATCATGCCCCATATTCTCTGGCAATGTTCTTTTTCGTGGTAATTAAAGAACAGGCACCAGGTCTCTTGTGTGCTCATAAAACGCTTTCTCCATTTGTCTCCTGTTCGAAAACTAACATTTTTTTTTATTGCTCGGTAAGAAGAAAAAAATAAAATCAGTCGATGCTTTTAATTCCTCTCCTTGCCCAATAAGATCATGAGCTTTATGGAAAATATTATGTAAGTTTCCTTTTCTTCTGTGTTGTGCACTTGCTTAGTATAGAATTATCTTTTGTTGGGTGGTTTAAAAAAATAAGAACAAAACAACAGAAAACACTGGTGTAAAGGCTTGCGAAGAGCGACTCGAAAATGGGGGTTCCAAATTTTTCTCCTCTTCTCATAATATTTTCAGAAGGTCGCCATGCCGTTGAAGAGCGCAGTTGGAGCCCAGAAACCCCTTAAAGACCAGATCTGTCCAACGATTTCCTACGAGGCAGACAGCACTATCGCCACCCTGTTTTTTCTGGATCTATTGATAGTGCATATGTAGGAGACCTCAGACGAGTAGCTCAGCTGCGTGGACCCAAAATACCCTTGAGAAGATTCTTTCGTCACCTGGAGGTGGGTGCCAACAGATGTCCGATATGTTTGGGCATACGGGGGAAGGATTCTGCCCTGGCGTTCTTTCTCCTTCTGTTGGTGGAGTTAGAAAACTGCTTGGGAAGCAAATTGCGACAACAGGTTTTATTCTGCTCCCAAGATTTGACAAGTTCTGGTTAGCCTGGGTTTTCCAGGTCAGGACAAAAGACCCACAGGGGTGGTTTGCCGTTGCTTGCTTCTGCGTAGCCACCCTGGACTTCCTCGGTGGTCCCCCATCCAAATTCTAATGAAGGTTGACTTGGTGGTCCCCCATCCAAATACAAACAAAGGACTTCATTGGTGGTCCCCCATCCAAATACTAATGAAGGTTGACTTGGTGGTCTCCCATCCAAATACAAACAAAGGACTTCATTGGTGGTCCCCCATCCAAATACTAATGAAGGTTGACTTGGTGGTCCCCCATCCAAATACAAACAAAGGACTTCATTGGTGGTCCCCCATCCAAATACTAACGAAGGTTGAAGGTTGATCCAAATACTAGCGAAGGTTTAGCTGGTGAGATCTGATGAGGTTGAGCAGGCTTGGCCTATCCTGGTCAGGGCAAGAAGTGAAAGGAATGCAAAATAAAAGGAGTTTCTCACTCCCTAAATCTTCCCAGGTTTCAGCTAAGTAGCCATGAGGGAATGCCGCAAAAGAGTGGGTTTGAAGCACCTGTCACACCTTAAACATCAACAAGATGAGTTGAGGCTAAGATGTCAGAGCTAAGAAATTCACAGTCTGCTGCTGCAAAGAGCAGCAGGCTGAACTCAGGTAAGTAGGGGGGCGCAGCGGGGGGGAACTACACTTTCCTGGAGGCTGGCCAATAGGTGCAGGCCTCGTCCCAGACTTGGCCTGGGTGGTGTGCACATGTTGCACCAAGGCCCAGCCACACCCCTCCTCCTTCCTGGAAGTGTGGGGGCGATTTTTGCGCCCCCATGTGACTTCCACGGGTGCACCCAGAGCGTTTGTCCCTGGATGTCCCTGTAACAGCTCTGCCGCTGCCACCTATCCCCACAGGGCTCACAGCGTCATCTACAGGGAGGGGGCTTCAAATGTTCACTGAACCCAGAGCCAGACAGAAAGGGTGTCAGATAGGGCATATGTTGCAAAAGATGCTCCCCTTTAGGGGAGACCTGAAGTACTCTGGGAATTGCAACTGCTCCCCTGGAGCAAATGGCTGTTCCAGAGGGAAGACTAGATAGTACGGATCTTTTTGTGCTTCGTTTCCAAATCTGTAATCATCGTCCAATTGCATTGTCATTGAATGTCTCGTGCTTTCTGTTTTCTACTGCTTTTCCTGCATAGATTGTAATTTGTTTTCTATATTAGACATAGCGCCAGGTGGAGGGTTTCCTGGACCAATCTTTTGTGTTGCAGCCCTATTTTCTTTACTTGGGACCAGGCGCCGCTCATCAGGAATTTGAGTTGACTCTGTTTTTAGGATTCTGCACGCTGCTATTGGTTTTAAGGCTTGTAATTGTGTTTTAAATGATTGTTGGATATTATGGGTTGTGTTGTAAACCGCCTACAGCCCTCCGGGGATGAGGCGGTCTATGAAATCCAAATTATGATGATGATGATGAAGAAGAAGAAGAAGAAGAAGAAGAAGAAGAAGAAGAAGAAGAAGAAGAAGAAGAAGAAGAAGAAGAAGAAGAAGAAGAAGAAGAAGAAGAAGAAGAAGAAGAAGAAGAAGAAGAAGAAGAAGAAGAAGAAGAAGAAGAAGAAGAAGAATTGATGAGAAGCAACTGGAAAAACTTACACGATATGAGGATTTAAGGATTGAACTACAAAGACTCTGGCACAAACCAGTAAAGGTGGTCCCAGTGGTGATCAGCACACTGGGTGCAGTGCCTAAAGACCTTGGACGGCACTTAAAAACAATTGGTGCTGACAAAAATCACCATATGTCAGCTGCAAAAGGCCACCCTACTCGGCTCTGCACGCATTATTCGTCGATACATTACACAGTCCTAGATGCTTGGGAAGTGTCCGACATGTGATGTAATACAAAATCCAGCATATTGATCTTGTTTGCTGTGTATAACTGTTTTTGTATCAATATAATAATAATAATAATAATAATAATAATAATAATAATAATAATAATAATAATAATAATAATAATAATAATTCTGAAGAAAACAGGTCAAGGATATCAGACAGCAAGAAACTCACCAAAAATTTCACACCTTCTATACATGGATGACCTAAAGCTCTATGGAAAATCAAAAGCAGAGATTGAGTCACTACTGAACACAGTGAGAGTCTTTAGCACTGACATTGCAATGGATTTTGGACTTGACAAGTGTGCAACTTTGGAACTCAGTAAAGGTAAACTTGCAACATGCGAAGGTGTGAATATGCCAAATGACATAGAAATAAAGAGCTTACCAGTGAATGAAAGCTACAAATACTTGGGGATACTGCAAGCAGAGAACATCAAGCATGCAGAAGTCAAAGGCGCAATTAGGAAGGAATATCTTAGAAGGGTCAGAAAAATTTTGAAATCAAAGTTAAATGGAGGAAATACAATAAAGGCAATTAATACTACGGTGCCTGTAGGACGCTACACTGCGGGCATAATTAACTGGACACAAGCCGAATTGGACATCCTGGACAGAAAAACAAGCAAAATTATGACCATCAATAGAAAAATGCATACAAGAAGTGATGTAGACAGACTCTACCTAGCAAGGTCAGAAGGAGGAAGAGGGCTGCTCCAAGTCAAGCAATCAGTAGAGGAAGAGAAAAGAAATACATCCAAGAAAGTCAAGAGCCAGCATTGAAAGAAATCCACAAGGCTGAGATGCTGAAAGCCAAAGAATCAAAAGAAGAGTATAGAGTCCAACAGTTTACAACACAAAAGGAGCAGTGGCTAAAGAAGCCACTCCATGGGCAGTACTTTAAGAACACTGAAGGGAAGGTTGACAGCAAGAAAACATGGGAGTGGCTCAGAAGGGGAACTCTAAAGAAGGAAACTGAAGGCCTGATTTTTGCTGCCCAGGAGCAGGCATTACGGACAAATGCAATAAAGACACGAATCGAAAAGTCCTACAATGACCCAAAGTGCCGTCTCTGCAAAGAGTGTGATGTAACCGTGGAGCACATCATCTGCTGCTGTAAGAAAATAGCCCAAACTGACTATCTCGAACGTCACAATAGGCTAGCAGCAATGGTGCACTGGAACCTTTGCAAAAAGTACGGCCTGCCCTGTAGCAAGACCTGGTATGAGCACAAGCCAGAGAAGTCCACAGAAAATGAAGAAGCAAAAATACTCTGGGACTTTAGAATACAGACAGACAGACACCTGGCACACAACACCCCAGACATAACAGTGATAGAGAAGAAACATGTTTGGATCATAGATGTTGCTGTGCCAGTTGACAGCAGGGTAGAGGACAAAGAGCTGGAAAAGATCACAAAATACAAGGACCTACAAATTGAAGTTGAACGATTGTGGCAAAAAAGAACAACAGTAATCCCACTAGTAGTCGGTGCTCTAGGAGGAATCCCAAGAAATCTTGAAAAACATCTGGAAAGCCTAAACTTGGACAGAACATCAGTCCACATGCTGCAGAAAGCAGCACTTCTAGGAACTGCACATATTCTACGCAAATACCTCTAATATCCTAGGTCCTTGGGAAGGACTCGATATTCAGAGATGAATTCCAGACACTTGTGCTGTGTTGTTATATGTATAATAATAATAATAATAATAATATAGTACAGGCATGAGTTTAAAGGGACATGTATGGGTCAGGTAACTCAAGAAGAAGAAATCTGTACTTCAGTGTAGTTGTGAATAAGATTCATGCACACCAAAATGACTTTTAAAAAGACTATGAAACCAATAATGCAGTGCATATCAGAGATGTTATACAGACATGGGTTTAAAAGTGCATATATTAAAAAGATATTTGTACTTCAATATAGTTGTGAACAAGATTCATGTGCACTAAAATGACTTTAAAAAGTCTATGAAAACAATAATGCAGTGCATACCAGAAATGTAATACAGACATGAGTTTAGAAGCGCATGTTTGGGTCAGGTAACATGAGCTGTGAACAAGATTCATGTGCACTACTTTTTTTAAAAAAGACAATGAAACCAATGATGCATGTAATACACTCAGACATGAATTTAAAAGTGCATGTATGGGTCAGGTAACCCAAGAAAAAGAAATCTGTAGTTCAGTGTAGTTGTGAACAAGATTTATGTGCACTAAAATGACTTTTTTGAAAAAAAAAACACCTATGAAACAAATAATGCAGTGCATACCAGAAATGCAATACAGACATGAGTTTAAAAGTGCATGCGTGGATCAGTTAGCCTGTGAAAAAGAAATCTGCACAACTGTAGTTGTGAACAAGATACATGTGCCCCAAAATATCTTCTTTTTAAAGACTACAAAACCAGTAATGCAGTGCATACTAGAGATGCACGTGTGAATGAAATATGCAAGGGAAAAGATATTTGAAGCAATCAATAATATCGTACTTCGACAGTTCCTTCCCCAAAACTCAAAGAACCTGAGAGGCAATACCACAATAAGACTGAAACTCGGATGCCTTGAACCACGAGGAAAGGTGGGATAGAAACGTTTTGATAAATAAAACAAAACCAGCACTCTACCCTGGAACTGCAGCTTCTTCTCTAATGTATGAAGCTGCCATTTTTAGTCCGGCACATCTAGCTCAGCACTGTCTACCCTGGAAAGGCAGCTGATCTACCGCGTTGCAGGCAAATAAAGACCTTTCCTGATCCTGTCCTCACTCCCTGTATCTTTCTATGCCTGAAAAACTCACTCAACTCCTTGCAACTGCTGCAGATTTCTACATTTTTGATACACTCTGCCACCGTCCTCGGATATGTGGGTCAAACTAGGGAAGGTGTTTTGGGAGGTCCCTGGGTGGATCCCCAGGACACTTTTACGGCAGATTCAGATTGGGGCTAATTGTTGTCCTCGTGATCTTTCCCTGACCTCATACAACCCCTCTCTCTGTGCCGCTCTTCGGAAAAACAGACAGACAATATTTTGCACTACAGGCAAGTGCCCGGTGTGTATTCCACAGTTCAGCCGCCTGGAAGAACATCTGAGTTGCAAAACATACACATCAGAACTGGGAGTGCCCCAGCGGCTTCCACAGTAGAGTTGCCAACCCCCTGGCGGGGCCTGGAGATCTCCCAGAATTACAGTGGATCTCCATGTGAGACAGATTGGTTCCCTTGGAAGAAATGCCTGCAGTGGAGGGCGAATGGTCTTTGTGTGTGTGTGTGTGTGTGTGTGTGTGTGTTTGTTTTCCTTTGCCATCAAGTCACGGGGCAACCCCGTAGGGTTTTCAAGGTAGCAGACATTCGGATGTGGTTTGCCAGAGGTCATTCAGAGGTTTGCCAGAGCACCCATTCGGAGGTGATTCATTCAAGGTCACCCAGCAATTTTCCACAGAAGAAGTAGGCTGGTGGGAACTACACTTCCCAGGAGACCTTGCAAGTCCCCCCTCCAGAGAGACCTCTGCAGGAGTTGGGGCTCACAAGGTCTCCTAGAAAGTGTGCTTCCCGCCAGGCTGCTTTTTCAGCCAGCTGCTCTTTGCCACGGGGGTAGGGGATACCATGGGGGGGGGGGGGCATATGTAGGGCAGGATATAAATCCAATGAATAAATAGATAAAATCCCCCAGGCATCAAACAGCTCTGTGCAATTTGGCTGCTGGCTCAGTAGCAACGTCTGCTCTGGTTGCGTCTCATTGCACATTCAGAGTGGCGATGGGCATCCTCCTTCCTTGTATGCTTAGCTCACTGCTAGAACCTGCATTTAGTGCTCTCCTTGCACTCTAGCGTGAGGGTTTTTTTTTTACTCAAACAAGATCGTTCTGAGCTTCTGGAATCTTCCGGACCCCATCGAGGCACGCACAGAATTTATTTTATTTACAAAATTTGTGCCCTACCTTCTGCACTTACAAGGGCTACGAAGGCAGCTCACCTTTTAAAACATACACAATTTTTAACAATCGCATTTCGGAACCAGCATTCTGCCTGAGCCACCTGAACGGCTGCACCTCTCTGGCCACGTGGCTCTGACTTCTGCAGGTAAGATGAAAAATTCCAAAATGAGTCCCACAACCCTACGGCAGAGTCCTTTCTCTTGGTTAAAACCCTCAGCTGGGTAATCTGGGGGGAGGAAAATGTCAGAGACTTCTTTTTGAAAAAAAAAATCTCTCTGTGTCCAATTATAATTTCACTTTTAAACTGCCTTCGTAACAGCCAGCCACATTTAATTACAAATGCATCTGAAGGCGAGGAACGTCCAGAATGATCAAACTGCCAATCTCTGTTGGAAGAACTTTTGGCTGGGTGCTTTGGAATATATTAGAAATGCATTGTTTCTAATACAGTTTATTTCTCTCCCCCCCCCCCTTTCCCCTCCCTGATTTATTAGTGGCATCCCCCCCACTCCCAATTTCTCTCCTCTTCAGTTAATCTTTCTCAATAACTTGAAAGTGGCCCTCTGTCTATTTAGCTAAATGAATGCCCTCCGTAGATAATCATTATTTCTCCAGCGTGATTTATGCAAAGGCTGTTAGCTAGATTGCGCTGCGGTTGAAGCTTTCTTGGCAATCAAGGGAAGAAAAACAGATTGGAGTCAGCTAGAATTAAATAAGCAGAAAACATATCTTCTACCTCTTAAATATATATAACATTCGGCAGCCCCTTCTGTTGAATATGTACACTTGAACAGAAGAGATTTTGGCAGGGGCACATCCACCGATAGGGACAAAATTGTCCTACCAACCCAGGCCTGACAAATCCCTATTTGCTGTTTGTAAACTGAATTCAAACGAGTGCATCTCTGGCTTGAAATTCTCTAATCCCTTTCGAGCTTTCACCCTTTTCAAAACTGTCAGGGTCACTACAGATATCCGGATAGAGTGACCCTTTACTTGACCGAGAAACTGCCCATTTGAGGACCGCTGCCCAGGACCAAGATGATGATGATGAAGAAGAAGAAGAAGAAGAAGAAGAAGAAGAAGAAGAAGAGGAGGAGGAGGAGGAGGAGGAGGAGGAGGAGGAGGAGGAGGAGGAGGAGGTCGACGAGGAGGAGGAGGAGGAGGAGGAGGAGGAGGAGGAGGAGGAGGAGATTTATATCCCCCCTTTCTCTCCTATAAGGAGACTCAAAGGGGCTGACAATCTCCTTTCTCCCCCACCCCACAACAAACACCCTGTGAGGTAGGTGGGACTGAGAGAGCTCGGCAGAACTGTGACTAGCCCAAGGTCACCTAACCGGCATGTGTGGGAGTGCACAGGCTAATCTGAATTCCCCAGATAAGCCTCCACAGCTCAGGCAGCACAGCGGGGAATCAAACCCGGTTCCTCCAGATTAGAGTATACCTGCTCTTAACCACTACGCCACTGCTGCTCTCAATGATGAGCCAAGTTGTTCAGTTGCCCCAGCTTGGCCCAGGATCTGCTTGGCCCAGGCCCAGGGAACGCTAATGATGCATTTAGATGGATTCCTTATCATGCTGGACAGGTTTTTCAAGGCTGATAAATCCTGACAAGTCAGGCGGCGCCTCCGAGACGAGAGGCCACACATCTCTGAGTCCTGCATGGGAGCAATGCAGTATGTGACTCCCAGGAAACCTTGCCCGCATGTTTCCTGTGGGTATCCAGCTGTCCCCTGCCGGGAACATATTGCTGGGCTAAACAGAGACTTGGTTCAAGGCAGTACCATTCTTGGTTCAAGAATGAACCAAAACGGTCCTCTAAGTGCTGCCAAACCTTTAATTTCTCGTTCCTGGATAAAACGCAGTCAAACGGTCCCGCCTCGTGTGATCCGTCTCTCTGTCTTCTCACATCTGAAGAGCACTGTGGAAGGTTCCTGCCCGAGGAGAGTTAGGGGGGGAAGCGAGAACAGCCCCCCCCCCAATCCTCTCCGCCTGTCTTATTCCTCCTGACATTTATAACATAATAACGTCCTGCCGTGTAAAAATCCCGAGCAGATTTACATAATTTATTGCAACCCTTTTGTGGTTTGTTTAATGCTCTGCTGATTCTCACTTGATTGAATGTGTTGTTATAATGCGCGGCGCGGATAGTTGTTTTACAGTTTTTAATCAAGGCCCTCTGAACGCCTCCCGTCTGTAGTTCCTTGCTCAGGAAATCTGCTCACTCGCCACAGGAGGCTGTTTGGAGCAGTGGTGTATCTGCCTGGGGACATGGGGTCACCCATGTCCCCGGGCGCACGGCTTTTGGTCACGTGGGGGGCGCCAGGCACTCCTCCCTGTGACCGAATGGCGTGTGCCGCAGCCACCATGCCCCGCCTCCAAATCCAGAGCTTTTGAAAGCACCGAGGCAAAGAGGGCAGGGCCACACCCCTGACCTCTGTGTAGGCCAGGGGCAGCGCCCCATGCCCCCCTCCATGCAGCAGGCAAGCCGGAGCCCCCACTCCTGAGTCCCACCCCTGGTCTGCATGGAGGTCAGGGGCATGGAGGCATGACCCCCATCCCAAGCCCTGTCCTTTAGCAGGCGCGGGAGATGGACCTGTTTATTTTTCCCGCCTTGCCGGCAGCAGCCAATCAGAATGGTGGGAAAATGGGGCAGTTTGTGCATGCGCGGCAACGTCGGCAAGGAAAATGAAACTGAACCGGGGTCGTGCATAATCACCTGGAGTTCTTCCTCCTGGCCTGGACATGCTGATGGGTTGCTGTGTGGAAGGAGAAATCAAGATAGAAACATCCCGATATGTATGATCCTGGTTTTCCCCTGGGATATTTTGGCCAGGGGGAAAATGCCTAAGACGTCTCAGGGGCTATGTTCCTCATGGAACAGCAGGAGACCTCTTGTGGACGACTCACCTGCAAAAAGTAGGCTTTTCTTGAAAAGGCGGCTTTAGCGAAAATGGGCTGTCCTGAAGATGTCTTGGGGAAAAGGCAGTGGGGAGATCCTTCCCAAGATGCCTCATTTTGCATCCTCAGGACATCTCATTTAGGCCATGTGGAATGGGCCAGCAAGAAGATGTTATGACTCCCATGCTATTGTGTATTCCGAACTTGTTTTTTTATCACCTGCCTCCTAAAAGTTTGAGGTCACCTACTCCTGAAACTCGGCTGCTTGCATCCCAAATCGGAACTGCTAGCATATGGTTTCTCGAGCCATGACTCATACAGAGACACAGCGGCAACTTCCTTTTGTGGGTCGGTATTTTGAACAAATGCCAGATTTAAAGTCCTTAAGAGCAGCAGTGGCGTAGGAGGTTAAGAGCTCATGAATCTAATCTGGAGGAACCGGGTTTGATTCCCAGCTCTGAGCTGTGGAGGCTTATCTGGGGAATTCAGATTAGCCTGTACACTCCCACACATGCCAGCTGGGTGACCTTTGGCTAGTCACAGCTTTCCGGAGCTCTCTCAGCCCCACCCCACCTCACAGGGTGTTTGTTGTGAGGGGGGAAGGGCAAGAAGATTGTAAGCTTCTTTGAGTCTCCTACAGGAGAGAAAGGGGGGATATAAATCCAAACTCTTCTTCTTCTATGTCTTGGAGCTCAGGTTCTGGCACTCCGCTTGGAAATTGCCAGATGTAGAGGGAAAACACACACACACAAAGAGGGGGGAAAAGAAATCTGCCAAGCGAGTAAAGAAAACTTGAAAACTTTTTAACTACGCTGGGGGTGGAGGTGGTTTTTAACATGAATAGTAGTGCGTTGCAAAGATGTGAAGAGAAAAGAATTAGCATCACACCCACAATCAGTAAGGATTCCCGCAGTTTAATTTCCCCGTGAGATTTCTCCCCTGACTTAAAATTCAACTCGGTCCTTTCCCCCCTGAGCTTAGATGATTGTACTGCAGAAAAGAAATGGGAAGAACTCAGATGCTCAGGTGAACTTTCTTAAGCTTTTTAAGACCTGGCTGGGAGAATCCTCCAGCAAGTGGAAAACAACCGGTGCTTATCTTTTCATTCCAGCTGCATATGGCGGAAATAAAGTCTTGCGGCTCCCTTTGATACACATGAACAAAGTGATCGTTTATGTCTATCCAAAATGGTGGAGCGAGTTCTTGGATCCCCCAAGGCAGGGGTGTCCAACTCTGGTGCTTCAGATATTCATGGACTACAATTCCCATCAGCCCCTGCTGCAGGGAACATCTGAAGTGCCAGAGTTGGACACCTTTGCCCCAAGGTTAAAAAGAGTAAACTCCTTTGCTTCTATGGCTGGAGTCATCCTGTTATCTTTGAGCATCTTATAACGCTTGCTTCCGTTTCTAAAATTTACGAAACCATTACCTGCAAGGGCAGCCAGACAGGCAAGAACCTTCACCAACCGCTGTTCTGAGTTGTAGATAGACTGCTGCTGTGCATGGAGGCTCCATTCAGTCACAACGGCTGTCTTAGATCTATGTTTCAGGAGTGCTGGAAAAGGCCACCGAATTTTTTGTGTGAGGTTACAGAGGATGAGAAGGGCTCGTTCATACCGATTAGGTTTTCGGATATGATTAGAAGGGATGAGAAGCGTTTCTGTGTTTCCCCATTATTTATGGCTCTGGTATTTCCCAGGGCACAACTTGGGTTGTCAGCCACCACCAACCCCAGCCACCAGTGGGGGACAGGGGGTAGGGTTACCAGATCCTGGATATTGGGGGATAGAGCTTGGGGCTGAGAAACTCATGGAGAGTTGGAGGTAGAGCTTGGGGAAGGATCTCAGCAGATAGAATCTGCTATAGAATCTACCCTCCAAAGCAGTCATTTTCTCTCAGGTCGATTTCCCACTGCTCAAAAGGTGCGTGTTAACTAAGCAAACAAATCCGGTTTGGGGGAGACTTAACCACTGTGTTCTGGTTGAACCAGGTTTCGCCGCTGCTTCTCCCCCTTAGCGAGCGCTTCTCTCGGACCTTGATGTATGTAGAGCTTTTAGAAAAACATGCAGCGAATGTGGAGTGATGGGGAGGAGCAGGGGGGTGAATCCGGATTCAAACCACACACCCTTGTGAGTGACGTGGAGCCTCCCGTCCAATCAGGACGCAGTGGGCTGTGCGCGCAGCCCTTTAAAAAAAATTCTCGGAACAAAGATCCACGTCGATCTGAGGTGACGTGGGGCCGGCTTTCTGAGTAAAGAAATACACAGCAAAAGGCAGCAGTGAACTTAGCATTTTGTATTTGTGGAAAGAGGGGTGAGGGAGTGTGTGCTTGTGTCCTTGCATTCACTTAAACAATCGTAGACGAAGGCACATGGAAACGGGGCTTTGTTTCAATCGCCCATCTCCCATTCCTATGCAGTCCTTCCACGCATGCTCGCAGAGACGTGGATCTGTCCATTCAGAGGTTTTTTAAAATTCCCGCCCCAGCACAACGCGGCAGCCAATGAGGAAAGCCCCTGACTGGATCGCGCGCTTCATCCTCCAGTGGGGAATCCTGCGTGGCTGCCGCGTTTCTAGGAGCAAGGGGGTAGAAGCTGCAGTGGGGAGCATGAATCTGTGCTGAAAAGCTCCCAGTTCTTACCAAACCGGTTTGAATTGGGTTCCATTTTTGAAGTGGGGAATTGACCCAAGAGAACTGATCTCTGCTATCTAGTGATGAGCTTCAGTTCCAGGTCCCAACTGGAAGTCGGCATCCCTACAGTTACCCTTCCAAGATTTTGGTTGAGCTGGAAGAATTTGATCATTCTTGGTTTGGAGAAGGTGCCTTTTTCTCTCTGATAATTTGCATCTCCCCCCCTCCCCGTCCTCCACATTTCCTATGCAAACTGTGCAAAGAGCAGTTTTCTCTTCAGGGGACCCATAAGGGCGTAACTTTACTTAGTAGCGCTCTGGAAGAAAGTTCCCAGTTGCTACTGCAATCCTGTACATTCTGAATATACGCCATCTGCGACAATGAGATTACACAACACCGAACAGTCCCAGTTGGGTATCTGCAAACGCGCATGAAATACAACTCACTTTAAACTGCAAACAAATCATTGATGCAGGCAGATGGGATGCTCGATTCCAGAGGTAACAGCTGTTAAGAGTTGGGCGCATTCGAATTTTGAAGAGGCTGTATGTGAGTAGCGCTCATCCTGAAATAAGGGTCGATTCCGCACAGCACAATTATACCGAGTTACATTCGGTATTTTTAAAAACTGGTTCTGTTTTTGTTAGGTTTCAAACCTTGAAGCAGTAAACAGACTCTGTACTGTACTGTTGATCAGTAGCGTTTATTGATAGGCATTAAAGCACCCAGCTTGGCAAAGCCAGTTCTGACGAACCTGACTTTTACTATCCCCTTTATTCCGATGTTAGTCCCCCCCTCCCGTTTTCCCAGGAAATGTGAGAAAGGGTTAGTTTGGAGCTGAGGTGCTCCGCGGTCGGTGATAGATAGAGATAGAGAGCCACCTGGCATCCTACTCCCACAAGATAACAGAAACAATCCCGATTCTCATGAGACCAAAGTGTCAGGGGAAAGACTAGTTATCTACTTAGTGTGCAAAGCCATAAAGTAAAGTTCAAGAGAATAATTCCCCAACATGGCAAGGGTAACAAATAACAGGCTGGTTACATATATCTTGTAGCAATTACATTGAGTTAGGAATGCATCTCAATCACCTAGATACAACCCTCCCTGACAATTTTATCCCGGTTTCTCCCTTCGCACGGGTGCCCATTTCCATAAACGAATCGAGTTAAAACTGGAAGGAAATCCTCCAATTCGTTTTGCACGAACCTGGGTTTTTGTATTTACACCGCAAGCGTGATCCCCGGTGTCCTGCACTCTGATTTGCTGTTCTTTCTGGGCAGCAGCTTGAATGATGTATTGTCAAAAGGCTTTCACAGCCGGAATCACTGGAGTGTTGTGTGGTTTCCGGACTGCATGGCTGTGTTCTAGTAGCATTTTCTCCAGACGTTTCGCCTGCATCTGTGGCTGGCATCTTCAGATCCTCTGTATTTCCCATACTCTGTGCATTGGTGTAAAGACATTGAAGGCCAGGGAGTCTTTGTTTCGGGGTATGTTCAGTATTTTTACCCACCATCCTGTTCTCAGTAGGGTAGATATTACCCACCAACTGATTTTTTGCTTGTGTCCAGGGGGGAGGGCGAGGTTTTGCAAGTTCTCTATCGTGCATACGTACTTTAATTTTCAATATATCTAATTTTTATCCTTAATCCGATCAATAGATTGCTATAGCCTATTGACAGATCAATAGATCGGCATTAAAAAGGTGAACGTTTAAAGAAAAGTCGACCTATCCGTATGGTTATTTAAATTTTTTTTTTAATCTAAAGATGTAAAGATATGCAGAAGCAGGGAGGCCACTGACAATAGAAATGAAACAGGGAGTAGTAGAAACAGGAAACAGGAAGTAGTAAAAACAGGGAGGAGGCCAAGGGGGAAGCATGCAAAGCAGCGCTTGGGAGGTGTGGGGGGGGCGGGGGTAAGACTAGGCAGACTCACTGGGGACTAGCAAATCAGTCCCACTCAGGTAGTGAAGCAAAATTAAAATCATGCTATAAGTGGAGGGAGTGGAAAATGAAAGTGCGGCTTGAGGAAATAGATCCGAACAAGAAAGCTTGCCACGGCAGACATTTACCTTCACCATGCAGCAAACACCTTATGCGTAATCAGCCATTGATGTGAGAAAGTATTGGCTGTGTTTGATATCCTCAGTTTTAAGACGCCAAAATTCCTTGGTTTTATGGAATTTTAAACCAGTTTTTATGGGGTTTATTGTACTATGATGACTCCGATGGGCAATTTCTCTGTTATTAGAGTCAGGCTTAACAAGAGCCACAACAAACTACAATAAAAAGGACATTTTATTCTGACAAACAGAGGTCCATTCAGCAAGAAGGAAAAGGCGCACAAGACCAAGAAACTCAGCCCTTCCTATAGACCTCGGAGTATTACATCAAAGGCAAAACATTATACATAAGAAATTCATGCCCACCAGCAGAGGCGTATCTAGGCAAACTGTAGCCTGGGGACAAAACCTGAGTTTGGCACCCTCCCACCCCATATGGGCGGCCACCCTCCCCCACCACGACCAAACAATGATTTTTTTGCAACAGCTCACAAAACACCTCCCACCCCCAGCAAAACATACATGGCTCTCTCCCCATTAGTCAAAACCGTTCCAAATTACCCTTAATCTCCAAGCACAAAAAGTCCTTTGCCTAATGAGTTGATTCCACAAGGGAATGTCTGCCTCCGAAACTGATGGGAAAGTTTCTCCGTCAAGGGAGGCCCGATCTTGTTATTTGCCTGAGCATCGGCCCGGCGGAAAACTCTGTGTGTGCGGAATATGGCCTTACTTCCAAACTTCTGGCTGAAGAGCACTTTCTGCCCAAATCACCCGGAACATATGTAAAATGTTTTCCATTCCCTCCTTTACCACTATGTTTGTCTATGCCCACCAGGGGCGAACCTAGGCAAACTGGAGCCCGGGGACAAAACCTGAGTTTGCCCCTCCCCGGCGAATGGGCGGCCACCCTCCCCCACCATGAACAAACAACTATTTTTTGCACCAGCTCACAAAACACCTCCCACTCCCAGCAAAACATACATGGCTCTCTCCCCACCAACTCTTTTCCTAATTTCCTAATCACAACAACCCTATGAGGTAGGTTGTTAGCCTGAGAAACAACTCCAAGCCAGTGCAAGTGGGTATTAAGCATGTAAACCTCTCACAAACCACCCCCAGCAAAACATTTACCAAACAAATGTCAGCATCATCTCTCACAAAACACCTCCAGTGGAATCCACCCCCAAACAGCATCACTTTCAATGGTGCTTAAACTACGGAGCTCAGATTCTTCTTTTAAATCCACCTCAAAGTGAGAATCTGATGCTGTTTTGGGGTGGATTCTCCTCCACCCTGAAACAGCATCACTTTCAATGTTTAAACTGGGGACCTCACATTCTCCCTTTAAGTCAATGCCGAAGGGGGTGGATTTAAAAGGAGGATCTGGGGAAATTTGGCGTGTGCCTGCTATCAGGGGTGCAATTGTTAAGCTAGAAGCACCAAAATTTCAGAGTATCTTTAGGATACTCTCCTGATGATACCACCCAGGCTTGGTGAAGTTTGGTTCAGGGAGGCCAAAGTTATGGACCCTCAAAGGTGTAGCCCCCATCTCCTATTAGCTCCCATTGGAAACAATGGGTGATGGGGGCACCCCTTTTGGGAGTCCATAACTTTGTACCCCCAGAACCAAACCTCACCTAATTTGGTTAGTATCATCAGGAGAGTCTCCTGAAAAATCCCTGTAATTTTGGTGCTGTTAGCCTAAAACCTGCGCTCCCTGCAGGCCAAAAACTTAAAAACACTAAAAATACAAAAAACCCACAAACGAACCTGAAATTTTTGCGCCCTCCACTAGGGGATGCTTGGGGACATGGGGGACCCCATGTCCCCTAGGCAAATACGCCCCTGCCCATCAGAGCCCTTCAAATCGAGACTTTCTGGCTCCTGTTTTTTTCACACTTCTCCGAGCCATTTCCTTGATCCTATCTGGAATGTAGCTATATGGCAGTTTTTACAATATCCATAGATGCTTGTCTTGCAGACTGTACAACAAATCTGCCCTATTTCAGGGTATCGGATACTTGAAACTGCTGGTAAAAACATTATTGGGCTACTTGAAACTATCCTCTCTTTATTTCTCCAAATGTAACCGATCAGACCTTTAACATGTTTTTCGCTCTCAGCCATTTTGCCTTGTTTAGTACTTGATAAGCATTCTTCGTTATGTAAGGGAACAAAGAAACCCATCCTGCTTGCCAAATACCTTCATCCTGTTGTTTTTCACCCCCTCCCCCCTTTCACAAATTTTATATCTTCTTCCCAACCAACTGCAAGGCAAGCATGTCTTATTAATTTATCCACAGGCCCTAGGCTGGGACAGGAAAAACTTTTCTTTAAATTCCATTTTCTATATTCAATGCATTCCTTATTTATTGCTTAACAATATATGCTTTTCTCATGTCCCGGCTATATTAGCTGCCCAGAGCCAGCTAGGTCAGCTAGAGAGTTTTACAAAAACTATGGACAACCGAAATCAGCAAGTTCTAAAGCCGATCAATCCCGAACTCTCCTTAGAAAGTAATGAATAAACTGAGGTGATTGTACTTTGTTCACATCAGGAGAAGAGTCACTGAAAAATACAATAATGCTAGGAAAAGTTGAAGGCCCAACTTGAGATGGATTGACTCAAGAAAGGAAGCCACAGCTTTCAGATTCGAAGACCTGTATGACATTAGGATGTTTCATAGGGTGTTTCTTCATAGGGTCTCCATAAGTCAGAAGTGACTTGAAGGCAACGTGCACATTTATATTCTAGTCTGCTAGTGTTACCGCTGCTGCTTAGGTAACATTAAGTGATTTCAGCTCAAGCAACGTGAGGCGCAGGAAGCCGGTGTTTTCAAAGCAAAGTATTTTATTCGGAAGCGGTGGTGACAGCTCGGGCAGGAGAATCGCGCTCTCGTAGCCAAGCGCAAGAACTTTTATACGCACACATCAAAAGGGGCAAAGGGGCAGGTAAAGGGGGCAGGTAAGGGGGCAGGTCCCTTACCAAACACCAATAAAGAAACATCAATACAAAAGAAAGATACAGTTACAACCTTTGTGAATGGGACCACGAAATCTCGCTGTCAAGTGTCTTCCCGCGATACTTTACAATGGTGCTGAAAGGAGAGCGGAGAAAGTCCATTCATAGAACTGGGTGGGCCTGCTACCACGCCCAGTTATCTCTGTTCCATCAGATCGGCTATTTCCTTCAGTTATGACCTGAAAGGGCTCCAGCCTCAAGTTCCGCAACAAAAGAAAGTTCAAATTGTCCAATGGTGGTCCCGACACATTTTCCAACTGCTGGGACATCTGGGTGCTGTTATCAGATTTGATTTGCAAAACCAAAGGGGTCTTTGTCTTTGCTGAGGAGTCGGCTGGGTGTTGGTCTAAGCTGAATTCCAAGGCTAACTTCCTTGTCCCTTAATATCAGCTTCTACAGGCTATTGCTTTTACTAACAAACACAAATATCAAAAATAATATTTCTAAACTGAAACCTTAGAGAAAACGTTAAAGAGTACAAGCACATATACTTATAGGTATCCTAAATTAACAATAATAAAACCTCAAATCAACTGGAAAACCTAGCTAGAATATAAACCTAGACAATGGGCAAATAGTAAATTCAACACTAAAGGGCTTTCATTATGTCGTAAAAGGGGCAGAGGCAAGAGGGAAACCATATAACATTGGCACACTCACATATATACATCCGTTGCAAGCCTTAAGGAGGCTTCTGAACCACACAGGTCTCTGTGTCCTGACCTGGAGCCAGTGTAGTCAGGTAACTCAACTCAGGAAAATAGTTTGGCTATTTTCCTAGGCGGTAACACTAGCACCATAGAGAGCCACAAGATTTTCGGGATATGAGCTTTCTAGAATCAAACTCGGACACAAGGATTCAAATCTAGCTGTGGACAAACTCTGAACGTTTCTTTGATGAATAGCGACAGGTGTGTTGTCTGCAAACTACAATATTCAGGTCTTATCTACTGGATTACATTGAGGCCAGCATACGCTGTGGGTTTTTTTTAAATGACTTAACTGATTTCTCCCAAAGAGCACTATTACAAACTATTCACTGAGCGCTGGAAACGTACATAGACTATTTCACGTCCTTCTCATCTGGAGAGAAAAAAGTAAATTGTCGGCAGAAAGCCCAGAGTCGGTTCAAAGAGCACTCATGTTTGGCTTTTAAGAAGCCCATTAAAGATTCAAAGCGTGTCGCCTCAGCAGAATTAGAAGGCAAGGTTTGGGAAGGATGTTCATGAGTCGCCAACCACTCTCGGATTTCAAGATCAGCTTGTTGCTGAAGAACGCAGCCTGTTTGCCATCCGAGATCATTTGGGAATTTTGTATTATTTTGGAGGAATGGACTCTGAGGGTCACAAGTTCTATTGTTCCGAGGTGGTCTTTTTAAAAGGGGAGAGAGATCGGGTGGAAATCAGGGGGGGGGGGGAAGAGAAGAGGAAAAAGAGTTTGGATTTATATCCCGTCTTTGTCTCCTGTCAGGAGACTCAAAGGGCCTACAAACTCTTTTCCCTTCCTCTCTCCACAACAGAGACCTGTGAGGAAGGTGAGGCTGAGAGAGTTCTGAGAGAACCGTGACTGGCCCAAGGACACCCAGCAGGCTTCATGTGTAGGAGCGGGGAAATCAATCCAGTTCACCGGAGAAGAGTCCGCTGCTCACCAGATTAGAGTCCACTGCTTTCAACCACAATACCATGCTGAACCATTTAGTATTGTACTTGAGGTCCTGGCTCCTGTCAAGTGTTGCTAGAGAGGAGGTTGGAACAAGACTTCCGATTGGCCACTGGAGATTCTACAAGTTGTGCAAATATTGCTTCAACGGCAGTTGCCACTGCAGCACAATTTCATGGGTGAAAGGAGGTAAATGGCAGTGGCTGTTTGGTAGCTGGCTCCACCTCCTGCAGCGGCCATTTTGCGGAAGCCATTTTGTGGCTGCATCCACCATAACATGTTGGAATTCCAGCTGAAGGAGTAGTCTGGCTGGGCAGGGCTGGGCTGGGCCAAGGGGAGAAGGAGGAGGGGTGAGGGCGATTTTACGCCCCCATGTGATTCAACGGGGGCCGCACAGGGCAATTGTCCCCAGATGTCCCCATTGTAGCTACTCCACTGGACCCTGCCATAGATTATGGAATATGAGTTTTAGTCTCTGGTTTCTATCTCCCTGCTCAGTAGAATTTTAAAAAGTTTGCTAGTTCCAAACAATGTTTTGGAAAAATGTATCCTAAGAAATCTGCCACTGGACTTTGAGATGTAATAAGGAATGTCTTCTATTAATCCCTTCCAGATCCTGAAGGCATTTTCACCCAGGCCAGACTGGCCAGGGATCCGGGAAGTTTTTGGCCTTCCTCTGGACATAGGCCTCTTCCACACAATGCAGAATAATGCTCTTTCAATCCACTTTCACAATCGTTTGCAAGGGGATTTTGCTATTCTGCACAATAAAATCCAGCTGCAAAGTGCATTGGAAGTGGATTGAAAGTGCATTATTCTGCATGTACAGAAGGGGCCTAGACCAACACTGTAACCACTACGGCACACTGGTTTGGGGGAATGTGTTGATTTCTGTTTGCTTGGCCATTTTCTGTCTGTTTCTCATATGATATCATTAAAAATTGTCTGAAGTGCATTGGGGGCTGGAGAGGAAGTAGAAAGATCCATTCCCAAGGGAGCCAATTTACTGATATCGTTCTGCTAGTTAAAAATGCCAGAGAGGGATTGGGTTTATTTTAACATTTTTCCTCTCACCATTGAAGCCTCGTTTAATGGAGTATTAGACTTCAGATGAAGCAAATTGGTTCTAAAGATGTTTTTGGGGAAAGAGGTGGGTTGCTTAATGAACAGTGCGGTTATGAGGGCCATGGGAAAGGAATTATCATTCATCAGGGTGCTCTGAGACATGAATCTTGGGAAATAAAGGTTTTTGAGAAGAAATTCTCAGCCCGGAGGTGGACATGTCCTTGGATACGCTCAGAATGATTTCATACCCAGGTGTACCTTTTCATCATTCCAAGTCCTGGTCCTTTCATAGTAATGCAGCCAGTCAAAAAAGCAAATATCCGCTATAATGCAATTGTTCAGTTCCATCTCACCAATGGAGGGTCATTATTTACCCCCCCCCCCTTAAGGTTTTCAACACAAAGGTTGCTGCACAAGTTTTCTATGCCTTGGCTATATGGCTTCAAAGAAGCTCAATCTGAGAGCACTTCTACAAATACCCAAATGTGTTCCAAATTCTGTACTGTTAAAAACTGGGGGATATCTGTTAGCATGGCCATGCGGTCATTCCATTTGTGAAGGGATAAGTTTTTCTTACATGTTTAGTCTGAGGTGAAGAATCTAGCCGGGGCGGAGCAAGGGGGAACTGCGCCCGGGGCGCATGTTCGCCCTGCACCCCTGCCACATCCCTGCCACACCCCGGCCCCCTGAGTGCTACGCCTCTGATTCTAGCCACTGGTCCAGAGCAATTATACATACAGTAATCTCATTTGGAGTATCCCCTTCTTTTCTTGCTGTTGAGTTCGGATATGGCTCTCCGGTCTGTGATCCCAGGGCCCCTTCTGCACATGCACCTGCAGAATAAGGCATTTTCAATCCACTTTCAGTGCACTTTGCAGCTGGATTTTACTGTGCAAAATAGCAAAATCCACTTGCCAACAATGAGGGAAGTGGATTGAAAGTGCATTGGATTGAAAGTGCATTATTCTGTATGTGCAGAAAGGGGCCAGAGGCTTAAGGATGTCACGTTGGCAGAGTTACAGACTCATCCCATCTCCGCCTGTTTACCAGTTTCCCTTGGCTTCAGTTTTAGGATCATGGAGTTGGAAGGGCCATCTAGTCCAACTTCGTGCCATGCAGGAATACACAGTTTAAGAGCACTCCTGACAGATGGCCATCCAGCCTCTGTTGGAAAACCTCCAAAGAAGGAGACTCCACCACCCTCCAAGAAGAGAAGAAGAAGAGTTTGGATTCATATCCCCCCTTTCTCTCCTGTAGGAGACTCAAAGGGGCTTGCAATCTCCTTGCCCTTCCCCCCTCACAACAAACACCCTGTGAGGTAGGTGGGGCTGAGAGAGCTCCGAGAAGCTGTGGCTAGCCCAAGGTCACCCAGCTGGCATGTGTGGGAGTGTACAGGCTAATCTGAATTCCCCAGATAAGCCTCCGCAGCTCAGGCGGCAGAGCGGAGAATCAAACCCGGTTCCTCCAGATTAGATACACGAGCTCTTACCTCCTGCGCCACTGCTGCTCCTCAAAGCAAGGAATTCCACTGTCAAACAGCCCTGATCGTCAGGAAGTTCTTCATAAGGTTTAGGTGGAATCTCTTTTCCTGCACCTTGAATCCATCACTCCTTGTCTGGAGTTTCTGGAGTCTCTGGAGTTTCCGGGATTTCTTTTGTTCAGTATCTTAAAGAATTTGACCATTCCCCACTATCAAAAGCTTTTCGCTAAGATGAGGTTCAACATGTTTCCCTCAGAGATGATCTGTGGTAGATTTGCAGGCATCCTCTATTCTTCAAGAGTCTGTCTATGTAATGGCATGGAGGTAGAATGACTGGGGCACATTTTGCTTTTCTGTAAATTCTTACAGTACATCACCTGAGGGTAATGCCATTGCTGGTTATCGCCAGCCCCCCTTAAGTTCCTTTTAGAGGATAAAAATAATAAACTACATCCGAGGCAGTAAGGGTCAAACAATAGACAGACATCTTACGTCTAGCTTGAATAAATAACGCGGATTACAAAGTACAAATTTTGGCATTGTTCTGCCTGTTTTTATCGCATCAGTCTTGTTCGTTTAATGTTGGTTTTTAAATATAATTTGATTAGCAGACCGCGATAAATTCATTGATCAATTAACTGATTGACGCGGTTTGCATGATCTTGTCATGGAAGGCAGAGTTTGGCTCTAGGGAGGAAAGGCCATCAGGCTTCGTTTTGGTTTGGTTTCTTCCCTTGTGGTTGTGCTGGAACGACTTCGCTCCCTCTGCACCAAAGCCGATGAGCATCAAACGCTGCCTCTGATGTTTAGCCATTTTTGATCTCCTTGTACATGTTTTCCTGTTGTTTCAAAGCTACCCTTTCCAGTGGCTTTTCTCTCCTCCTCTTTCATCCTCCTCCTCATTTGCTCTCTGACTACTACTTAATCCCGTTGGCTCTAGGAAATCGAGGGACATCTGATGTGATAAAGGCATGGGTATGAAACCATTGCTGAGACCACAACCTGGTGGAAGTCTAGAAAAGATTCAGAATTGCTTTTGATGGCATCTAATTTCGTCTAAAGGGAAATCTGGAAGTTCTCCTCCTGGGAGACGATGAAGGATCTGAGGGAACTTGACTTGAGATGGGCACTTTGATTCATGGAATCACAGAATCCTAAAAGAATCATAGAGTTGGAGGAGGCCACAAAGGCCATCCAGCCTCTCCTGAAAAACCTCCAAAGAAGGAGACTCCACCACACTCCGAGACAGCGCGTTCCAGTGTCAAACATCCCTGACCATCAGGAAGTTCTTCCAAATGTTTAGGTGCAGAGGTGGGATCCAGCAGGTTCTCACCAGTTCCCGAGAGTGGGTTACTAATTATTTGTGTGTGCCGAGAGGGGGTTACTAATTGGTGATTTTGCCACGTGATTTTTGCCTTAGTTATGCCCCTCCTCTCAGCAGTAGCACGCAGAACTTGAAGCAGTCTAGCAGGAGGTGCACCGGCGTGCGTGGCAGCCTGCGCCTGCGTGCATTCGTTTCCCGCCCAAGGACCGGCGCAGCGGCTGCGTCCTTGCCACAGCCCCGCCCAGGAATGTCCCGCCCCCGGAATGCCCGGCCACGCCCCTGTTGTGCCCCGCCCAGCCCCATTGGCGCTACGCCACAGTTTGAATCCCACCACCAAGGGAACCTGTTACTAAATTTTTTGGATCCCACCACTGTTTAGGTGAATCTTTTTTTCCTGTACCTTGAATCCATTACTCTTTGTTCCCGTCTCTGGAGCAGAAGAAAACAAGTTTGCTCTCTCTCCAACTTGAAAACCCTTCAAATATCGAAACATGGCTATCATGTCCCCCCTTAACCTTCTCTTCTCCAGACTAAACATACCCAGCTCACAGGGCGTTTGTTCTGAGGGGGGAAGGGAAAGGAGTTTCTAAGCCCCTTTGAGTCTCCTTACAGGAGAGAAAGGGGGGATATAAATCCAACTCTTCTTCCAACTGTTCTTCTTTCTACCGTAGTCCAGCCAGAGAAAGGCAGACACATTTCCCAGAGATGTGGAATATTATTATCATCGTCGGCGAAGTGCTAATAATCAGTCTAGTGGTATTCCACTGTGCTTGCAATATTTTTTTCACACTTATGCAGACCTTGCGCTGATTCCCCCCCTTGAGCCTCTATGGAGTTTGCGTCCCTTGGGCTGGGGACAGAGAGGCCTACTTGAGCCGAAAAGGGCTTTGGAAGACAAAGCCATTTCTCAGTCCCCCCTCTGGGAATCTGAGGCCCTCAGCCACGCTCTTTTCTGAACTTGTGTGGGTCTATTTTGGGTGGCTTGTTTTGGAAGGGTGATGGGGAGAAAGGAGGCAGGGAGGGTTGCTTAGCAACCCAAGCCGAGAACTGGCATTACTAAAGGCAATAATGTGTTGTGGGGTGGGTGGCAGGGCGGGGGAGAATATTTTTATGTTTTTCTTCCTCTCAAATTTCGCACACGCAGAATAATGCAATTTCAATGCACTTTCAATGCACTTTAGCAATTGCTTGCAAGTGGATTTTGCGATTTTGCAGGCCTCTCCCGCATGAATAATGCAATTTCAATCCACTTTGCAGCTGGATTTCACTGTGCAAAATAGCAAAATCCACTTGCCAACAGTTGTGAAAGTGGATTGAAAGGGCATTATTCTGCTTGTGCAGAAGTGCAATTATTCTGTATGTGTGGAAGGTTATAGAGAGAGCTGAGCAAATAGGTTGAGAAGACAATAGCAGGAGGGAAAAAACCTTACAAAAGCAGCCAGAGGAAATGCACCACAGCTTTCCATGTCCCTACACCAATGCACAGAGCATGGGAAATATGCCTCTCTTGAACTCTTAACACAGCAAAACAAATATGATATTATAGGCATAACTGAAACCTGGGGAGGCTGAAAAGCAGAGTTTCAACATTACCTCCAGCGTACCCCAAAGTATTTCACCGTTCTAAAGGTAAAGGTAATCTGATGTCACATCATGACGTTTACTAAGCAGACGATGTTTACTTAGTGGTTTGCCATTAACTTCTCCTGGCAGCTACACTTTACCCCCAGGAGTGGCGTCGAGGGGGTGGTGCCCGGGGGGAAAAGAAGTTGCACCTGAACAAGATAGCAAATGCCCCACTGGGTCGCTAGAGATTTAGTTCTCTTTGGCCCCTTCCGCACATGCAGAATAATGCACTTTTAATCCACTTTCACAATTTGCAAGTGGATGTTGCTATTCCACACAGCTGCAAAGTGCATTGAAAGTGGATTGAAAGTGTATTATTCTGCATGTGCGGAAGGGGCCTAGCAGTCCCTATTTGCCAAATCAGTCCTTATTTTCTCAGCTCACACCCTGGCAATGGCGTAGTGCCCACGGGACAGGGGGGCATGATGCCCCAGGCAAAGCCACGATGGGCCCGTGGAGGGAGCGTTCCAGGGCATTCCAGAGTGGGGCAGGGGCAGGCGGTGCCACGGCAGGGGCACAGGGCACGCATGAGCCCCGGGCGCAGTTTCCCCTTGCTGCGCCCCTGCACCCTGGCAAGTTGCTTGCACTGTTTCAGCTGTCCTTTCACTGGTTGCAATGTTGCTGGTGTGATTTGCGAATGTTGTCCTTTTAGCTTCTGTTCCTCCTTTAGGGCAATACTTTCCCTGGGATGGCTGCATCTCACCTCCAGCAACAATGCCTAGAAACGCACGTGCCTGAATACATGCTAATATATGTCGAGGACATATAGCAAGTGGGCTGGATCTTCTGGCAATGAGAAACAGGTAGCCAAATGGGGAGATTCGGGAATTATCTTTGGAACAAGAATTTGGAGCAAGCAGAGTTCTCTTTCCATCTGTGAAATGTTGGAGGATTTAATTATGGATCAATCAATGTGCAGTCTGCAAATTACCAAAACCAGCCAACTGTCTCCCAAACAAACACTCGATGTTACAGGAAGAGACTGTGCAGATATACTGGTAAGTTGATTGATTTAAAAGACGAACATCCCAGGTTTACCTCCTTACCCTCGAGGCAGCACAACTGGGGGCTGCTGGGAATTGAAAGCCACACGGGGAAAATTCAGCACACAGGTGAAAACAAAAAAACCCAGACAAATCTACCAGATCTCCTCCCCCAAGTGAGATAAAAAACCATCTTGCACGCTTCCCTGAAGGTAGCAAGTGAGGAAGAGGGGTAATGGCTCAGGGGCAGAAACACAGATGTGCATAAATTCCCATGTTTTACTTCCCTGCCTTGATTGAGAGAGATTGTAACTCTGAATATCAAAATGGTTTTGTTGCCCGGTTTTAACCTTCTGTCAGATAACAGCAAAAGGTTGACGTCACAAGTTGGTTAGAACTTGAGGCAGTGGGGTGCAGCGGTTAAGAGCAGATGGACTGGAGAACCGGGTTTGATTCCCTGTGAGGCTGAACACACTCAGACAAAGCTAACTTTAGAAAAGGAACTTTATTGATTTATGTCGCCCTAGGTACAGGGTGCTGGAACTGAGGATTCTTGTCCGCAGTTCCAGTATATAAACTATTTACAAAGACAGACAGCAACCAATCAGCTCTTCCCCTCCTCCCAGCTCCTGGTCTCCCATTAGCTCTGAATCTCTGGTGGAATGTAGCTTCTCAGTTTGTTTTCCCGCACTTTTTGGGAAAAGGCGGGAACCAGTGCATGTTGGGAGTTGCATTCCTGACAATTCCCCACTCTCCACATGTGCCATGGAATCTAATCTGGTGAGCTGGGTTCGATTCCCTGCTCCTCCAGATGAAGCCAGATGGGTGACCTTGAGATAGTCGCAGTTCTTTCCGGACTCTCTCAGCCCCACCTACCACACAAATTGTCAGTTGTGGGGATAGGAAGGAGTTTGTAAGCCGTTTTGAGACTCCTTACTATTGAGAAAAGCATAGTATAAATCCAAACTCTTCTCTTCTTCACCGAAACCCCTCCCCTCCCAAACTCCGCCCTCCTCAGGCCCCACCCCCAAAATCTCTAGGTACCCTTCCGCACATGCAGAATAATATACCTCCAATGCATTTTGCAGCTGGGTTTTGCTGTGCGGAATAGCAAAATCCACTTGCAAACAATTGTGAAAGTGGATTGATTCTGCATGTGCGGAAGGGGTCTAGGTGTCTCCCAAACCAGAAATAGCAACAAAATAGCATAGCTATTTTAATGTGCAGAAGGAGAACAAAATGAGCCCAGTAGCACCTTAGAGACTAACATTTTTTTCCAGAGTATAAGCTTTCATGATGTAGGCTAGACAAGGCTACTGTTAGATGGATTTGTCATTGGCTGACAGATTGAACCCAAAGGGTACTCACCAATCAGAGCCGTAGCAGGGGGGAACTGTGCCCGGGGCACGTGTGTGTCCTGGACCCCTGCCACACCCCCACCTGCCCCATCCCGGAATGCCCCTGCCATGCCCCCCCACGCCCACGCACCAGCGCATGCCCAGGGCAAGACACCCCCTGCCCGCTCCCTGGCGCTATGCCACTGTTACCAGTCTCCTCTTCATCCTGGAGAGAAGGGACTAGTGGGGTGTTGCAGGGTTCTGTCCTGGGATCAGTGCTGTTCAATATTTTTATCAATAATTTGGATGATGGAATAGAGCAGTGGTTCTCAACCTTCCTAATGCCGCGACCCTTTCACACAGTTCCTCATGTTGTGGTGACCCCCAACCTTAACATTTATCCATTTTACAGATGGAGAACACTGATGCCGAGAGTCTTAGGCGACCCCTTTGAAAGAGTCGTTCGACCCCCAAAGGGGTTCCGGCCCCCAGGTTGAGAACCACTGGAATAGAGGGCATGCTTATCAAATTTGCAGATGGCACCAAATGAGGAGGGGTAGCGAATACCCCAGAGGATAGGGTCAGAATTCAACATGGCCTGGGCAGATTAAAGAACTGGGCCAAAACAAACAAAATGAATTTCAGCAGAGATAAGGGTAAGACACTGCACTTAGGCAGAAAAAAAACCTGAAATGCACAGATATAGGATGGGGAACAGGCTGCTGTGAAAAAGGCAAACTCTATGCTGGGGATCATTAGAAAAGGAATTGATAATAAAACTGCAAAGATTGTCATGCCCTTATATAAAGCAGTGGAGTACTATGTTCAGTTCTGGTTGCCACATCTCAAAAAGGATATCGAAGAGATAGAAAAAGTGCAGAGAAGGGCAACAAGGACGATTGAGGGACTGGAGCACCTTCCTTATGAGGAGAGGCTGCAGCGTTTGGGACTCTGTAGTTTGGAGAGGAGACGGCTGAGGGGGGATATGATTGAAGTCTACAAAATTATGCATGGGATAGAAAATGTTGACAGAGAGACATTTTTCTCTCTTTCTCACAATACTAGAACCAGGGGGCATACATTGAAAATGCTGGGGGGAAGAATTAGGACTAATAAAAGGAAACACTTCTTCACACAACGTGTGATTGGTGTTTGGAATATGCTGCCACAGGAGGTGGTGATGGCCACTAACTTGGATAGCTTTAAAAGGGGCATGGACAGATTTATGGAGGAGAAGTCGATTTATGGCTACCAATCTTGATCCTCTTTGATCTGAGATTGCAAATGCCTTAACAGACCAGGTGCTCGGGAGCAACAGCCGCAGAAGGCCATTGCTTTCACATCCTGCATGTGAGCTCCAAAGGCCCCAGGTGGGCCACTGTGAGTAGCAGAGAGCTGGACTAGATGGACTCTGGTCTGATCCAGCTGGCTTGTTCTTATGTTCTTATGTTCTTATGTTCTTATGAACACCAGGCTTGACAATAGTACAGGATCTAGGAGTCTTAGTAGACCTTGGACCTCCTACCACTGAGTCCTGGCCTCTACCCCTTGCGGCTTCTCATTTGTTTCTCTCATCTTTAAAACCTGCCTGATAAGTGAGAATATCAGACAGGAGTGAGGTTTATACTATTTTGGGTTTGCCTCCTCTGTTTGCAGTGACAGGTTGGCCTCTGAAGTAGAAGGGGGTATGGGAAAAGTTGCAAGAACGGGGCGAGGGGGGGGGGGGCCTCCAGTAACTGGAGTTCACTCAGCCCAGTATCTGTTTTAAGCATCAGCTGCAAACCTTCTAGCTATCAATTCTCTGTGTGAAGGAACGTGTGCCCCTGAGCATGTGCAGAACACCTGTTACTCAGCAGGGAGTCACTTCTGTCAAATGCACTTCCACCAATATCTGGGATTAGATGCAAAGAACTAAAGAGGTGGCAACTGGTAGGCTTAAACCCTGTAATGTACATTCACTGCACCAAAAAGCACTTTTTAAAATAAAAGACCAACAGGCGGTATATAAACCTCATAACGTAAAATATAAATAAATAAGTAATACCCGGTCAAGTTTCATTCCCCAACAGAAGAATAAGGTCTTTGGGGGAAAATCTGTGCTGAGAATAATCCTCTGGATGCAAAGACTGCAAATCCTCTGGGCATGTGCAAAGCGCTTTCCCTGCACTGCACCATAACCCCATGCAACCGCCTGCCATAAAACATGGGGTAATTTCTAGGCGGGGATAGAGCGATTTGCAGGCAGTCATCTGGGTCCATTAAAGGACAAATTACACGTCGTCCCTTCTGACCCTCGGCTTTTCCTGAATTGTATGGAATTGTAAAGGTTGAAGAGAAGAGAAGAATGTGGAAGAGAGAAGAGAGAAGAATGTAGGTGCATGGATGAAATCAGCTGCAGACTCCGAGTTTGATCATAAGCAAATTGCTTTCCCTTGTAGTGCAGCGCATGGTTGGCCGTATTGAAATATGCCCTCTTCTAATGCTTTTGTGAACGGCTCATTGTGGCAATTATTGCATATGTAAATTGGTGCAAGGAGACCGTAATTGGCACTAAAAGCTCTGCGATGTTTTACATTCAGCGCATAATTAATTACTGTGCTCCTTTAATTCCATTTTCAGCCGGGAAACAGACCATCGTGGTGACATCACACGACTTGTGATTAGACTCAGATACCCTGGGGCAGTGGTGGCGAACCTTTGGCACTCCAGATGTTATGGACTACAATTCCCATCAGCCCCTGCCAGCATGGCCAATTGGCTATGCTGGCAGGGGCTGATGGGAATTGTAGTCTATAACATCTGGAGTGCCAAAGGTTCGCCACCACGGCCCTGGGGTGTGCGGAAGTACTGCTATTGGTACAACGGTCCGATGCGATGTCACCAGGCCCCGCCCTATGACATCACTGCATCCCTCTTCCGTGACATAATCCAGTCCTGCCCAATGAGTTTCAGGGTTTGGAAGGAGCATAAATGTTTTGAATATGGACTTGAAGGTACCTGTCCAATTCTTCTGCCTTTCTAGAACTGTATAAACTGACAGCAGATCAGCCTGGATGTAGTAGTCAGAATGTTGGAATAACACCACACCACGCCGGCTCTCAGTATGATTTCTTATCCCATTGGGGGAACTTCACCCATTCCTAAATTAGACCATTTATTGCTTGTTCCATTAGGTCACAGGTGTCAAACTCGCGGCCCTCCAGATGTTATGGACTACAGATGTTATGGACTACAGCATCATGCTGGGAGGGGATGATGGGAACTGTAGTCCATAACATCTGGAGGGTCGCGAGTTTGACACCTATGTATTAGGTGTTGCTATAAGATACATCAATACACCATCTGTGAGGAGGTGCAGAGGAGCCACAAGCAGATCAGGAAAGAGAGCGAAAGAGAAAGAAAGCGTGCGAGAGAAACCTTCATAGACCTGTTAGCAACCATGACATTTTGCCTGATCATTGTATTCAAATCCACCATGCTTTACCTTTAAAAAACACACTACGAAATGGATGATGGAGTGCAAATGATCTTTCAGGGAATGCCTTTGAGTCTTACCTGCTTTACACCTTGACAGCAGTGTAGGATTCGGCCCTCGGGAGAGCGTGTACGAATTCGCAATGTTGCCATGGGCAACCTCTTCACCCCACGTCGCGAGACTAATTGTGACTCTCTGACAAAGGATCTGGGAATCCCTACGCACTGACACACGGCACGCCTCCAGTTCAGTGTTGTGTCCTGAAACAGAGGAAGCCCTGACCGAAAGGCAGGCGACACATTTCCCTGGGTTTCTGCCTTGTATGTACCAGCTGCATGACTTCCAGAAGCACTCTGGTTGCCCATTCTCAGGCCCCTTCTGCACCGGCAGAATAATGCACTTTCAATCCATTTTCAATCCACTTTGCAGCTGGATTTTACTGTGCGGAATAACAGGAATTTCATAAAAATTAACAAAAGAAGAAGAGCCGGGGTTTTTTTTTTAAAAAAAACCCTCCTTTTCTCTGCTTTAAGGACTCTCAAAGCAGCTTATAATTTCAATTTAGCTGACTCACTGCTTCCGAAGTGTCTGAGTTGCAAAGAGAGGTTGGTCACTGGAGTTCTTCCTACGTGTGTATTGCTATGAGGGTAGGGACTTGTCTCTGGCCCCTTCCACACACGCAGAATAATGCACTTTCAGTCCACTTTCACAATTGTGTGCTCTTCCACACAGCTGCAAAGTGAATTGAAAGCGCATTATTCTGCAGGTGCGGAAGGAACTTCTGAGCCTCTGAGTTTACACTTTCCAAGAGATGGAGGACTGACGGAATGACTAGACATCGCTCTTTAAAGATAACACGATTCTTGCATTCACCCCTGTGCTACCATGAAGATGGTGAAGTGCGTTCCTTGAGGGAGTACATGAACATGTCACTTTGCAAAATCAGAAGCTACGTGCCAGGAACTGAATTGAGGCTGCTGTGTAAATACTAGCAAAGGACCGAGTAATTAAGTTGTCAATGAAGAAGGGAACCTCTTGGAGATTACGGAGCTACCCGTCTCGGCGTGTTAGTGAAAAGACCGATGAGACGCTTAACCAGAAGTGCTTTATGTATCTGCAGAGTAGCGGATATTGTCTGTGAACGGGGCTATGCTGGTTTTAGAGTTTGAGTGTTCTGCTCTGAAGAGTTTCTAGGGGTGAAGAAAAAGGTAGTTCTGGGATCTGCAAGGCAGTATATTCAGTGGACAGAGTCTAGGTCACTTGAGTACTTCAGTGCCTCGTGAAGTTTCTCTTCCAGAAGAACATAAAGAACAGCCTCGATAGAGCAAATCAAAACTCTGGCCCGCTCCGCCAGGTCAATAAACACAGGTTTAGGACAGTTTAAAAAAAGGTTTTTTTGGGGGGGGTACTTTGCACAGATCCCGCCCCTAAAACGAGTCTGCCCCATGCTATTTTCCCGAAACAGGGTTTTTTTTTGAGAATCGCACTATTCACAAGTCTTTTGAAAAATCCCAAGTTGCAGCTTACATCTGCGTAGCCACACTGGTGCAGATGGCCATATCGTGCGACATCAGCAAGGCTATGGGGGCTCATCTGTGCATGCCTGGATAGCTACTCATCGGTGGAGGTAAATTTTAAAAAGAGACATGTCTCCGCATGAAGGTGAACCAGCAACCTGCATTGTTTCCACGGACTCCAATAGCAGCCTGCACAGGTGCATGCGAACACGAAAACAGGAAATCGTGTTCCTTTATCCCGACTGCAACCCGCTATACATTTGTTGTGCAGAGAGAGCCTCTGTCTTGACTAGTATCCTGTTTCCAACGGCGGGCATTCACAGACCACGGGATAGGTTCCACGGTGTGGATTTCAACAATTCAGAGATCTCTGGGGAAAGTCTGCTCAAGGATTCAGGAAGAGTCGGAAAGGGCTGGCCAAAAAGAACCCAAACACTCTTGGGAGACACTATTTCGACCTGACTGGAAGAAGAAGAAGAAGAAGAAGAAGAAGAAGAAGAAGAAGAAGAAGAAGAAGAAGAAGAAGAAGAAGAAGAAGAAGAAGAAGAAGAAGAAGAAGAAGAAGAAGAAGAAGAGGAGGAGGAGGAGGAGGAGGAGGAGGAGGAGGAGGAGTTTGGATTTATATCCCCCCTTTCTCTCCCGCAGGAGACTCAAAGGGGCTTACAATATCCTTGCCCTTCCCGCTCAGAACAAACACCCTGTGAGGTAGGTGGGGCTGAGAGAACTCCGAGAAGCTGTGACTAGCCCAAGGTCACCCAGCTGGTGTGTGTGGGAGTGCACAGGCTAATCTGAATTCCCCAGATAAGCCTCCACAGCTCAGGCAGCAGAGCTGGGAATCAAACCTGCTTCCTCCAGATTAGATACATGAGCTCTGTCCACTGTCCACATGAGCTCTTAGATATAGACTCTGTCCACTGTCCACATGAGCTCTTAACCTCCTACGCCACTGCTGCTGGAGGAGTAAGCTTCAATCATCCAGCACATATGCCACCCCCTGATAAGCAAACAATGTTCCCCAAGCATTTTGGATCTCCTTCATGGAGTAAATAATGCCTCTCCTCCAGTGGTGGGATTCAAATAACTTAACAACTGGTTGTTTAGAAGCACCATTTGAACAACCGGTTCTGCCGAAGTGGTGCGAACCGGCTGAATCCCACCACTGCTCTCCTCCCAGCTTCAGTCTGTCTCTGCCATCCCCAGTGGCCAGCCCCCACGTAGAAGCAGTGTGATTTGGTCACTGGTGGGATCCAAAAAATTTAGTAACAGGTTCCCTTGGTGGTGGGATTCAAACTGTGGCGTAGCGCCAATGGGGCTGGGCAGGGCACAACAGGGGCATGGCCGGGCATTCCGGGGGCGGGACATTCCTGGGCGGGGCTGTGGCAAGGACGCAGCCGCTGCGCCGGTCCTTGGGCGGGAAACGAATGCACGCAGGCGCAGGCTGCCACGCACGCCGGTGCACCTCCTGCTAGACTACTTCAAGTTCTGTGTGCTACTGCTGAGAGGAGGGGCGTAACTAAGGCAAAAATCATGTGGCAAAATCACCAATTAGTCACCCCCTCTCGGCACACACAAATAATGAGTAACCTACTCTCGGGAACCTGCGAGAACCTGCTGGATCCCACCTCTGGATTTGGTCCAACATTGCAGCAAACAATCTAAGTGTGATAGACTCCATCCAGGAGCACCAGGAAGCGCTTTTGGATTCATAGAATTGTAGAGTTGAAAGGGGGCCATCGAGGCCATCTAATCCAACCGCCTGCTAAATGCAGGATCAACCCAAAGCACCCCTGACAAGTGTTTGTCCTGCCGCTGCTTAAAGACTGCCCGTGAGGGAGAGCTCAGCATCTCCCTAGGCAGCCGGTTCCAGGCCTTTTCTGCACAGCAAGTGTACAGCAGGTTGCAGTCAGGACAAAGTAACCTGCTTTCGTCTTTTGGCATTCACATGCACCCACGCAGAGTGCGATCGGAGCCAGAGGTGTAGCTGCAGTGGGGACATCTGGGGCAGCTTGCCCTGGGTGCTGCCATTGCAGTCATGTGTTGGGGTGGGGGCGGGGTGGGGCATGTCGGGGGTGTTTTGGGGTGTTTCAAGGGTGGTGGGGCTGGACGGGGGCGGGATGGGACGTGCTGGTATTTCATGCCCCAGGCGCAGTTCCCCCTCCCTTCATCACTGATTGGAGCCCACGGAAACAATGCAGGTTGCTGTCCCGCCTTTGCACGGAGACACATCTCTTTTTAAAATTTACCTTCCACTGATGCAGGCATGCACAAAGGAGCCCCCATAGCCAAAGGTGGGATCCAGCAGGTTCTCACCAGTTCCCGAGAGTGGGTTACTAATTATTTGTGTGTGCCGAGAGGGGGTTACTAATTGGGTCCGCTTTTCACAACCATGTCCTAGAGCAAGTAAGTCAGTTTAGATATCTAGGGCTTCTATTCAGTTACAACCTATCTTGGGTCCCTCACAGCAAACAAGCAGAGAACAAAGCTAGGGTGAATGCTGCAGCGATTCTCCGATTTTTCTACTCTAAAGGACACCAATTTGTCCCCGCTGCACTGAAAATCTTCAATGCAAAGATAATCCCTCAACTATTATATGGAGCCCCAATATGGTTCCCCGAAATTAAACTTCACCTTATGAGTCAGTACAGGGATACTATTTGGCGAAGAATTTTTAGGGTTTCCACTCAAGGTGTGTCCCATATGACACCCTATGCAGAGAGAAACTGGACAAAAATAGTGTATGGAACTGATGGCATGTGGACAAGAGTGACTCTAAGCTACTTGACCCAAATTCATTTTGAGCCCAGACCCAATAGGTTTTAAGCATATATCAACTCTTATCAGAATCTACATCTGTGAAATGGTTGGCTATTGACATAGATAAGCAAGAAAACTTAACAACATGTGGGCTTAACAGCTGACCAGTTCCAAACATATAGTCTGCCACATCAGAATTCATAATGAAATTAAATCTGTTTTAGTTGAACGAGAGAAACTGAGAATGTTGGGCAGGAGGGGGGGAAAAAGCTGCCCCCCCACAGGCCTTGGGGAATTGTCCGATCAGATTACTGCGTGCCAACTATATCTGTACATTCTGTGCAACCCCAAAACAACGCAGAGTGTACACTTTGGCTCGCTTTTTCTTAATGCTCTACCTAACTAGCTATGACTCTTTTGGCAGGTATAATAACACTCCATATGAGAACAGGTTATGTCAATGTAACATGGCCAAGAGCTGTTGGAGACGGTTCAACATGTACTATTGGAGCGTCCAATATACGAAGCCCATATCAGCCCATGTACATCTGTCCATTGGTAGAGAGCTCTCAAACGCTGTCAGGTTACTCATCATCTGTGATGAACTTTCTTTTCACCAATGGGTCCTGTGGATCTTGTATGTGATGAATGTTGCAAGTTCTTTTTGAGGCAACTATCTTGGTCAGGCTTAAATCATTGTCTCACATAGTAGTAAATGGTTTAATTAACTTTATATGTGTGTGCGGGTTTACATAGGCGCGTTGTGAACGCTTTAAATTCACTTGTTTTCTGAATCGTGATTTAAATTGTATTTAATTGCCTTTTAATGCATTTTAATTGTTTCTTAACTGTCTCAGTGCTTGAAGTGCAGGATAAATGCCTCTTTTCTACTTTTCTTGCAATTTCTAACTCTTTGTAGAAGTTTATTGAGGAATGCCAATAAAGGCTTTGGAATTGGAATTGGGTCCGCTTTTCCATCTCCACGCCCTCGCCTCCCCGAGAGGCATACTGCCTTTGAACATGAAGGTTCCATACAGCAATTGCAACTAATAATGTAACTCCCTGAACTGGGTTAATCCCTTTCAGGTACTGCAATTCATTGATTCTCAGCCTTTCGTACCTTTTATCTCACCAGTCTCTATCAAAGAACCAGCGTGTTTCACCATTGCTGTGTTCAGATTTGTGAGCTGGGGCATTTTCTATAATGTGATGATGATTTAGAAATGACCTGGTGCAAAAAAATTGGGGGGGGGGTTGTGGTGGGGTGGCTGCCCATGGGGGGGGGCATCCAATTCAGGTTTTGCCCAGGGCTCAGGTTTGCCTAGGTACGCCTCTGCCCCCTTTGCTGAGGGGGGCTGGCGAGGGAGCCTGTTACTAAAATGTTTGGATCCCACCACTGCGCACAGTCATGTGGATGTCTCACAGTACGACCTTTTGCACCAGTGTGGCTATGCAGATGTAAGTCGGGACATTTTTAGAAAAGGAAAGTGCAGCCAAATAGTGCTTCCTGCCTGGCCGTTGGCTCAGGGGCAGCTGCAACTCGGCATTTTTCAAAAGACTCACAAACGGTGTGATTTTTTAAAAAAACAGTTTGGGGAAAATAACACGGGGCAGGCTCGTTTTAGGGGCGGGATCCGTGCAAAGTTCCCCCAAAAACTGTTTTGTTTTTTACCATTCTTAACCCGTGTTTATTGACCTGTGCAAAAGGGGCCCCAAGTACTAAACAGTATCACTGTAAAAAAAAAATTCCTAATAGCAAAATCCACTTGCAAACAATTGTGAAAGTGGATTGAAAGTGCATTATTCTGCCTGTGTGGAAGGGGCCTCAGAGGAGACAGGGGTGAACTAGAAAGACCAACTCAGTTGAAGGTACCTCTGCGTGTTCACATTCTGGGATTGTTTTTTCTTCCCTTCTCTGGCACGGTGGGGATTTCCCATGGAGCTCAGAGGTGTGAGAAGAGGGAAGGCAAAGGAAATCCTCTCAGTAAACGCCACATAATGGAATATGACAGATCTAAATGCGGCTCGCCACTACCAATTTCCCGGCACGACGCCCGCAAGTGCCCTCTCGTCGAACGGCTTCCGGCCCTGCTTTATTAAATGTTACTTTCTCAATTTGTGCAGCTAAAGGGATTCACCGCACTCCTTAATGAATAGCCACGTTGAGCCAGGAAAGGGCACGGCCTTCTCTACTTCTTCCGCTTTACTGTCCCACTGATTGTGCCACCCCGCGTGTGGCAGTTTCCACACGATTGAGGATTAAGGAGCAGATTAAGCAGAAATCCAGCAACGCGCTGCCACCCACAGTGAGTGCCCGATCTGCATTTTCCAAGGTGATTTGCATGTGAAATTGTACGATTTTCCCCCCCACCCTGTGGCAAGACAGAATCCCTCGTTGTCTCCCGCAGAGGTTTGGTGTGGGTGTTTGGGATTGACAAAGCAACTCACGAGACGCCTGCTTCCCACGTTCCCATTTCTTCCAACCAAATTGCCCTCTGGAGCCATATTCCACAGGGAGAAAAATCCTAGACATTTACTTACTTAATTTACTTCATTTATACCCAGTTTTTCTCTCCGGTGGGGACCCAAATGTCATTCTCTTCTCAAAGTTATCTTCACAACAACAAACCTGTGAGGTGGGTTAGGCAGAGAATGACCCAAGATCACCAAGGAAGCTTCCATGGTAGTGAGGATTCAAACCCAAGACTCGCAGATCCTAGTCTGTCACTGGTGGCGTGCGTGCATGCGTGGGTGCGTGGGTGGGTGGGTGGGTGCGTGCGTGCGTGCGTGCGTGCGTGCGTGCGTGCGTGCGTGAGAGATAGGACTAGAAAGGCCAGATCAGGAGAGAGCTAGGACTATGTTGGACCATGTAAATTTAAATCCAGAAGAGATATTCTGCGTCTCAAGGGCCCTTTCCGCACATGCAAAATAATCCACTTTCAATGCACTTGGCTGCGTGGAATAGCAAAATTCGCTTTCACGCAATTGTGAACGTGGATTGAAAGTGCTTTGCCACCTGAGGGAAGTAACGGAAAGCTCTGCCTTGTGTTAAAGCCCAGTTAAACAGACAACAAACTTGAGTGTGGTAAAGAGATATGGCCATAGCCTTTTATTAACATACTAGCGGGCCATAGAGCTTCGCTGTGGCTGAGGGCAGTGAGGTCTGAAAGGAAGGGAGGAGGAAGGGCATAACGGGCCATGTCAGACCTCTCCCTGTGAGTTTTGGAGGCGTTGACGTGGCTGAGAGTACCTCCTCGTTCCCCAATGGGGGCCGGCTTGGTTGTTCCTAACGCCCCTCCATGCAAGTGGGTTGCCACCGGCAGTCCACGCAGGGAAGCTATGAGGGAAGCAAGAGATTGCGGACCTCCCTATTTAACTTAACCGCTCTTCCCCTCCGGGAGGGGAGCCACTCGCTCCCTTCCTTTTCTAGGAGGACCTTGGAAACCAGTCTGTGGCTTCGCTGTGGCTCACTGTGGGGAGGTAGGCAAGGAAAGGAGGAGGAAGGGGAGAGGCATACCGGCTTTTCCAAACGGCTCGGCTTGGAACGCTCCTCCTTCCTGTCCCAGTGTGTTTCTGGGGGATTCCGGTGGCAGACGGGTTCGGTGGGCATGCGCGTGCACGCTGCTACAAAGGCAGGCAAGCCATGCCCCCGGCATGGCGGCCCCTCATTGGTCTGCTGCAGGTTTGGGGAAATGTGCCTTTTACCAGGCTCCGGTGTGACCTGTGAGCCCGGTGAAGATCCAAAAACATGCCCATAATGGGAAGCCACGTCGTGTCCAAATTTGGGGGTGATCCGTCCAGCCGTTTCTGCGTTAGGGCGTGAGTAACAAACTCACAGTTAGCTTTTTATATATATAGATTGGTTCAAGGTAACAGAAGCATGAGATGCAGCATGGGGGGTCTGATTTGCATGCTGGGCAGCCCAAATGCTGACCCCAGCAACCTAAAATTTCCTCCATCCCGCCTGCTGAGGAAAATGCACCACGTTGAAGCAGTGATGGGAGATTCCAGATGGGCGGTGGCCACCTCCTGAACACTCCCTCTGCTGCTAGGGGTGCAAGCCATCTGGGCACCTTACCCGTTGGCTTGCTCCACCCCAAACCTTTTAAGGAGGTGCCATCAAAGCGGGTAGCTCCCTACTATAGATCTATAGATTTATATAGATCAGTCCCCCATGTGCAACCCGCTAACAGGCTATGACAAAGAACACAACAACAGCCGCATAAAACAGGGAGAGGAGGATGGGGATGCATTGGCTCTGGTGAGTCTGGCCGGGGCGAGGCCAGGCCCAGCCTTGTATAGGCCGTCCCGTCCCACACCTGACCCCGTCCCACACCTGGTCCCATCCCACGGCTGGTCTTGCAAGCCTGGACAGGCATCGCGAGGCCAAGGGGAGGGGAAACAGCTTGCACATGCTGTCCCTTCTCCAGCGGCAATGGCGGCCGCAGTGCGTCGCGACCCCTCCTTTATTCTGCATGTGTGGAAGCGGCCTAAGTGTGATGGGCCCAAAATGAGCCAATGAGTTTCCATGGCATGAGTTACTCGCACCTGGCCTCTGTGCTTTTAAACGCTTATCCCTGGAGGCAGGCTCCTGCTCTCCCCAGGTTCTGGGGAGGGCAGAAGCTGGGCTGCAGGGAGCCCAGGGGGTGGGGCTTGGGGTGTTTTCTCCGGGTGCCATTCCCCCCCCCCCCATACACCTCTGCTCGCCCCTCGCCAACATGCCTAGTAACATGCCCAGTAACATTCAGCCCAAAGTGCATCTCCCTGGCTACGCACTCTGAGCAACCAGTACATGTACAGAAAAGAAAACAGGGACATTTGGGGGACTCCACTCCCAATTAACGCTTGAATAACCCAGGTTAAATGGCACTCGGTTGATACCATGAGTAGAAAAACGTGCTTGAGGGAACATTTCGGGAAGGGCGGGCTGCCACGCCGGCCGACGGCTCAGCAGAGATGAAACTGAAGTGACGTCAGGTGGGGAGATCAGGGGACATCAGGCGGCGGGGCGGGAAAAAGAAACCAGTTTTGCTCCCCTGGTGTTCACACAGAAGTGGGCTCAACGCAGGATTTTGTAATAAGATTGCTATTTTAGCAGTTTTTGAAAAAAGCGGGATAAGGGAAACATCGCAGGACAAAGCGGCTACCAGGAACCATGTTAATTTTTCATCCAAACCAAGATATTTCCCTTGCTCAACCCAGAATATTTGGACCGTGCGGAATCCACCCAGTTCACTCCAAGAGACACCCCCTGACCATTTTCCCTCATTTGCCTGCAATCCCTCTATGCATTTAAGACTGCGGGCAGAAAAAAAGTATCCCCATAGCTGAGTTGAAGGGGGGGTGCACGCGGGGGGCGGGGAGGAGATGTTTGCTTGCACTGCGTGAGTCAGCTTGTCGGAGGAAAACAAATCTTGCCAGGTCAAAACGGGGCTGCATCTGTTCTTCCAACCTGACCCGCAGCGCAGGATTGCATTGTTTGATAAGGGGGAGATGGAAGGGGTGATAAATTCTGCAGGGAGGGGGGGGGGGTCACAACTGGATTCATTCCAAAAGTGTACTCGGGGAATATGATCCTGCACAACTCCCGTTTGGTCCTTTGGCGGAGGGAGAGTCCCCTGCTTCCGTAACGAAAACCAGTGGAGGACAAAGATGTACATAATTTATGGGAGCAGCTGCCGCCCTGTGCTCTTGGATGTTGAAGGAAACTTTGCTGGGGTCAGGCCAAAAAGACACAGCCAGTGAGTGGCTCTGCTTTTCCAGGGCCAAATGAATCTCTGAAAGCATTGCATACTGTGTAAGGGTGATGAACGATCAAAGCCAGAGCGATGCTGTGGGCCCGCACAAGCAGAATACTGGACTTTCAATCCACTTTCAATGCACTTTGCAGCTGGGTTTTACTGTGCGGAATAGCAAAGTCTACTTGCAAATGATTGTGAAAGTGGATTGAAAGTGCATTATTTGGCTTGTGTGGGTGTCCCTTGGATGGGGGGGGGGCTCCTGGTGTCCCCCCTCTGTTGCTTCCACCTTTCCTTTAAAAAAATGGGCATTATGGCGACATCACAACATTGCGGTGTTGTGTGGTTTCCGGGTTGTACGGCCGTGTTCTAGTAGCATTTTCTTTTGACGTTTCGCCTGCATCTGTTGTGACCGGCATCTTCAGAAAACCACAAGGTTATTTCCAGGAAATACCCAGCAACAACTTCATATCACAGACCTGATGTCAGAGTAACACTCTAGGATTTGGACCAAACCATAGAGGATTTCTCCCACCCTTAACCCTTCTGTGTCCTGCTTATAGGAGAGCCACTTCTATAGGAAAGTTGTAATCTTTCTCAAAGTGGAGAAGTTATGGGTGGTTGCATGTGTAGCGGGGGGGGGGGTCACTTAACCGCCCCACCCACCATACTTCCCATTCATCTCCTTCACAAGCACTTTGCCACACAACATGGCAAAAATGTATTCCTTGTCCCCAAATTGTGCATTTTTATCTATGAGATAAAAAATGCATCTCACATCCAGCTTGGAAGCTGGAATGAGGCCTAACAATTTATCTTGTATTGGGGGTGGGATAAACCGCTAACATATCCCAATAACTTCTGCTTTCTTGACGTTGCCTAACGTTCGCCGACAGAAACAAGAACATCCCGTTCAGACCTTCCAGACGTGTGCGTCTCTCTCGACTGCCAAGGCTGTGAAATAAACAAGGGGAGCCCACTCACTGGGGGATGCGGAGCAAGCTGGCATTCCGAGCAGGCAGAATCTGAACACGGGGGTTGGGTGCCAAGAAACCCGCCTGGAGGAAAGAAAATTGGCCGGGAATCGGAAGCAGACGGTCAAGCGAGCAAGGCGGGGATACGAAAAGGGCCCGACCGAAACTTGGGCCTTTACTTGACGGACCTGACTTCATTGCACCTGCCAGTTCCTTTTCTGGGGCTCACCGGGTGTTTTTAAGACGTGAACAGGGCCCGGTGGAGCTTTTGCCCAGAAGTAAAACTGGTTGTGCAAACTTTAAAGACAGCCCATAAATCAGGGATTCTGCTGGCAAAATTGGAGAGATGATATTCAAGTCAAATAGAACCTTTTGTGGCCAATTCCAGCTCCTGTAGCAGCTAGTGGTGTATCATCAAGGGGACAGGTAGGGCTTGGTGGACCGGGCACATGCCGGTGCAGGGGTGTTCCTGGGCAGGGCAGGGGCGGGCAGGGGCATGGCAGGGGCACAGGACACAGGCATGCCCCAGGCGTAGTTCACCCTTGCTCCACCCCGGCAGCAACCATGTTGTGGTTATGCCCACTGCCTGTATTCCCAAAGCGCCAGCAGGCTTAAAAAGATTGGGGACCCCCCGCTTTAGTTGGAGAAGGCAAACTGGAAAGGGTTAGGGTTCTGAGACCCAGCGGAGACACTGCTGGCTCTCTCGTCTCACCTGACACTGTAGAAAGGAAATCTGCAGTACCACACTCTAGCCAGCGGTCCTGGTGGCGCTCATGTGCACCAAAGCATAACAGACGCAAGCCGGCAGCTTGCTCGTCTTGCAGTCTACCCATTATTTTCAGCACCCTCCCCTGACCCACTTTGAGAAGCTTGGGCCCCTTCCACACATGCAGAATAACCAGTGGTGGGATCAAAAAATTTTAGTAACAGGTTCCCATGGTGGTGGGATTCAAACAGTGGAATAGCGCCAATGGAGCTGGGTGGGGCACGACGGGGGTGTGGCAGGCATTCCGGGGGCAGGGCATTCCTGGGCGGGGCTGTGGCAAGGACGCAGCCGCTGCGCCGGTCCTTGGGCGGGAAACGAATGCATGCAGGTGCAGGCTGCTACGCACGCTGGTGCACCTCCTGCTAGACTGCTTCAAGTTCTGCACGCAACTGCTGAGAGGAGGGGCGTAACTAAGGCAGAAATCACGTGGCAAAATCACCAATTAGTAACCCCCTCTCGGCACACACAAATAATTAGTAACCTACTCTCGGGAACCTGTGAGAACCTGCTGGATCCCACCTCTGAGAATAACCCACCTTCAATCCACTTTCAGTGCACTTTGCGGCTGGGTTTCACTATGCTGATCCACTTGCCAACAATTGTAAAAGTGGATTGAAAGTGGGTTATTCTGCATGTGCGGAAGAGGCCTCCGTGCTTGTCAAAAGACGCTTTCCGGCAGGTGTTTCTTGAGCAGTAGCCCCAAAGAAAGGACACCACCCTTTAAAACAGAGAGAGGATTTTCAAAGCGCAAACTGATAATGAACAGGGAGGGGGGAAAGAAGTGTTACCTCCTCTTCAAAAAAAGAGCGCCGGGTGCATTCAAAGTACGCCTTGCACGTTAACGTTCCAAAGCACCGAAAATCCACAGAGAAAAAAAATAATTTTAATAAAGGTATCAGCTGCATTTCGCTTTGCAAACAGGAGATGACACTCAGAAACATATGGAGGCATCTCTAATTAAAATATACCTGTGTTGATATATTAATCTATTTTTAATTAAGCAAATCTCATGCAGGCATCTCTGGCTCTCTTTGCATAGAATATTAATTAGCAGAAGGCGGTTTCGGGATTGCCGCAGGATACAACCCCCACCCTGTGCAGTCGCTTGCCAATTTACACAATTCTCAGAGATGTCATGAACTATTTTGCAGTATGTCTGCATTTACCCACGGAAGAGTTCTCAAAAGGGGGGGGGGGGAGGGCATCGCAAGCTCAGTCAACACAATAATTTTGCAGTTAGACAAGATGCCCAGCCAGATGAAATCAAAGTTACCAGTTAGCAGGAATGTGGACAGAATTTTGTAAGGGAAGGATTGGGGCATTCGTATTTTACATGCCACCAATTTGGTTTGGATTCTTTAACAGCATCATGTCAGTTGTTACGGGGGGGGGGGTCATCTTATTGGCACCAGTGGGAAATACTTTGCCCCCTTAATTTGGCATGGTTCTATATCTCTCCCTAAAGCAGTGGTGGCGAACCTATGGCACGTGTGCCAGAGGTGGCACTCAGAGCCCTCTCTGTGGGCACGTGTGCACAGAGTTCATCATGTAGGGGGAGCAGAAAATCACCCCCCACCCACACACACACACATATCTAAGCTGGCCTTGCTTCTGAGTAAACCCTCCTAGGGTCATGATTCACCCATTCAAAGTGTTGCACGGTTCTTCATCCAGCTCACTCCCGAGTAACGCGCGCCTCGGAGAAAACAGTTTTTTCTAAACTAAAACCTCAGTATTCAGGTTAAATTGCCATGTTGGCACTTTGGGACAAATTAGTGGGTTTTGGGTTGCAATTTGGGCACTCGGTCTCAAAAAGGTTCGCCATCACTGCCCTAAAGGGATTCTCCTGTACAAGTTTCAGCAAGAAGAGAAAAAGCAAACAAACCGTTATAAAACACATAACACACTTCTGGATCAAACTGCTCCAGAGTGACGGTATCCCTCACCTAAGGGATCCTTCCTGCCAAATGAAAACCTCATCTGCCAAACTGCAGACAAAACATAGAAGAAGAAGAAGAAGAAGAAGAAGAAGAAGAAGAAGAAGAAGAAGAAGAAGAAGAAGAAGAAGAAGAAGAAGAAGAAGAAGAAGAAGAAGAAGAAGAAGAAGAAGAAGAGTTGGATTTATGCCCCCCCCCCTTCTCTCCTGTAAGGAGACTCAAAGGCCCTTTCCCTTCCTCCCCCCCCTCACAACAAACACCCTGTGAGGTAGGTGAGGCTGAGAGAGCTCAGAAGAACTGTGACTAGCCTAAGGTCACTCAGCTGGCATGTGTGGGAGTGCACAGGTTAATCCGACTTCCCCTGATAAGCCTCCAAAGCTCAAGCGGCGGGGCAGAGAATCAAACCAGGTTCCTCCAGATTAGAGTGCACCTGCTCTTAACCATTACGTCACTGCTGCTCTTTATTTTATAAAGGGTCTTTATTTTGCAATTCATTAAAGTCCTCATTTGCAAAGCCAAGGTGTGGGACCACTGAGATTATGACCAGAACAAAGTGGAGGGTGGGGGGGTTATACAGAAATGCCAAGGGGCTCCCAAACCTGCACAAAACTTGAGTTAGATTCATTGCACCCCATTTCCTACAGCCCATCTAAGTTATTTTACTTCCCAATCACCTCACTTGGGACCACTGAAACACTGTGCACCTTGGGAGAAGGCAACAGAGAGAGTGAACTTTGGGTGCCTTTGTCTAGGTGGACGCTGAGATCCAAGATTTCCTGCAGACGTTCTAGAGGAAAATCTGGGGGGGGGGGGATAACCCCAGCCACCAGAAGCCCCGGCTGTAATTGCAGCCAAATATTTCTGTCGTGTTACCCAACTAAGGCCCCTTCCACACATTCTCACACGTGCATTCCATCTCACTGTAGCTGTTACAAAATATATTGCTGGTGATTCTATCTAGTTGATTAAGATACATTCTTACTTCAATGTAATCACTGCAAGATTTATGTTACCAGCCTGCTATATGTTACCACTGCTGTAATGGAGCATTCTTTCCTTGATATCTTCTTTACGGCTTCACATGCTACGTAGATAACTTGGCTTACCCTTGACACTTCTACTCCCATGGGAAGAGCGATGTTTCCGTTGCTCCGTGGGGGCAGGAGGCCAGGTGGCTTTACCTCTATCTGTCGCCAACCTTGGGGTGTCTCGGCTCCAAAGTAACTCTAACCTTCTTTGGGAAAATGGGAGGGATAATTATATCTGATTAAACGGAATAGCAAAAGCCAGATTCGCCACAACTGGTTTTGACAAGCTGGGTGCTACGTCGCCTTCCAATAAACCCTGCTGATCAACAACACAGAGTCTGTTTATTGATTAAAGGTTTGAGACCTAGCTTCCAGCCTAGGTAGACACAAGTATCCTTGGCAGACCAGGGAGGGGAAGGTTCATGTGTTTAGCTTTCTTCTAGCACAGTGATGGCGAACCTTTTTGAGACCGAGTGCCCAAATTGCAACCCAAACCCCAGTTATTCATCGCAAAGTGCCAACTGGGCAATTTAACCTGAATGCTGAGGTTTTAGTTTAGAATCGAGCAGGGGCCAGCTTGCTCTAGCCTCCAGCAAATCCTGCATGCACCGCTCTGTGCCTCTCTAGCATCTCTGCCTCTTCTGCACACACCCCCTCGGGAGAAGCCACCTGGAGCACAGACACCAGGCCCACCAGCCAAGTCCTCCCTGCTCACCACGGTGCACGCATGTTGTGCTCAATGGCCCAGGCTAGATATGAGTGTGTGTGGGGGGGTGTGATTTTCCGCCCCCCCCCACCTGACGAACTCTGTGTGTGCGTGCCCACAGAGAGGGCTCCGAGTGCTACCTCTGGCACCCGTGCCACAGGTTCGCCATCACTGTTCTAGCACCTGCAGACATATTTCTTCTGCCGAGCTGTTTTCCAGACTCCCGGTGTTTAAGACCAAATGGTTACTTTCCTAGCTGTTCCTAAAATTCTGTATCCTAGTGAAACCAGCAGGAACAAATGTTCCAGCGCAAGCAGATTTGTGCTGCACGTGTATACTCCAGTCTGTCATTTCACACATATGAGTAGACGATTTGGAGCTTGTTATCTTTCATTTTATTTTATAAAATTTCCGTGCCACCCCTTTTCAACTGGCATCGGACTCCTGGGCGGCTTACAAAAATAAACACAACCTTACAATAAAAAATTCCACGTGTTAATAATATAAAAGCCAGGATTAAAATCTGTTGATGGCAAATAACACAAATATCATATTGTGGCCTACTGTAAAGAACTCCTGGGAAGGAATAATCAATAAAATATCTATTCCTTTAGTAGCTGTAAATAAAAATGCCATCAGGAATTTGGGGATTGAATAGTACAGTGGAAATGACCACTGTAGAAAATGACCACTGGTGTATTTGGTCTGTCCTCAGAGTTTTGGATGGATGACCTCCAAAGAATGCCAGGGTCGTGACTCAGTGGAAGGAAATGGAAAAACCACCACTGAACAACTCTTGCCTTGAAATCCCTCAGTAGCCATAAGTCAGATGTTACTTGCTGACAAAAAAAAAAGTCAAAAGGCTGTTATTGGCATTTAGAACTTCCTTCATAGCCAGAAATGCAGAAAATTATTAAAATAACAATGTAGAATCTGGGGAACTAGATTAGCCTATGCACTCCAACACATGCCAGCTGGGTGACCTTGGGCTAGTCAGAGTTCTTCGGAGCTCTCTCAGCCCTACCTATCTCACGGGGTGTTTGTTGTGAGGGGGGAAGGGAAAGGAGTTTGTAAGCCCCTTTGAGTCTCCTTACAGGAGAGAAAAGAGGGATATAAATCCAACTCTTTTTCTTCTTCACTCCAAAAATCTCCAGAAATTTTCCAACTTAGAACTGGCACTTGAGCTGACTATGAGGTATGAAGGAGACAGGCAGGCCCTTTCCGTACAGGCAGAATAATGCACTTTCAATCCACTTTCAAACCACTATGGCAGGGTCTGCAACCCACGGCTCCAGAGTCGCATGCGGCTCTTTTAGCCTTATACTGCAGCTCTGCGTGGCCTGGAGGTCAGAGGGTAGCATGGGCATGTCTCTGTAGCCCTCCAAAGCAGTGCTGGAAGGAAAGGTGAGTGGAGGGGCCAAACCGGAGGCAGCTCCATGTGGAGCTGCCTCTCTGGCATAGGTAGATCTTTGGGGCAGAGGAAAACGGGCCCAAATGGCTCTTTGGGTGGTAAAGGTTGCCGACCCCTGCACTATGCGAAATAGCAAAATCCACTTGTGAACAATTGTGAAAGTGGATTGAAAGTGCGTTATTCTACATGTGCAGAAGGGGCCCGAGTCGACCTGTGCGTCTGCATGCAGGCCATATAAGGCCTGGTTTCTACAATGCATTCCAGGGTAGGACTTAAAATAGACATATAAAACTGTAAGCAGGCACAATACGCCCGGTTGACAGCTCAAGATGAATGTATTCAAGGAAGAAAACCAAAAACTCTAAACACAAGTTTTTATGGAGGCTAAACCTCAGTTGTTTTCCTAGACATTATGTCAGCCTCCTGCAACAGTGAGAAACATACCTTTGGTCATATAAACACACAACACTCCCCCCCTTAAAAAAAAGAAAGAACAGGGGCGTAAAGATCTCGGCAAGGTTTAAAAGGATAGTTGCTATGAAACCCCGGGATCTTCAGGAGATAAACTGCCTTTTAAACCACAGAGAATGCAGTTAACAGGGAGTTCTCCATATTTACAAGGCATTTCCTTTGAAGCTTGGGGGGGCCGACCTCAGCTGAACAGTGGTTGAGGTAATATTTCATTTACAGCGATGTTCAGTTCACGAGCGTGGCTAGGGACTGTGTTTACGAGACTTTCTAGAGTGCCAAAAGATGATCCCACGATTAATGAGGAGCTCTGTATGAGCCTGTGAGCGTACAGGATTACGATCTGGAAAGCCTGAGTTTGAATCCTCGACTCTGCCATGGGAGGCCTAGTTACCCCTGAGCCAGTTTGCATCTTGCTTACATTTGCCAGCTTACAGGTGATAAAACCAACGCCACTCTGCGCCTTACTTACTTACTTACTTACTTACTTACTTACTTACTTACTTACTTACTTACTTACTTACTTACTTGTTTGTTTGTTTGTTTGTTTGTTTGTTTATTGTACCACCCACCCCCAAAGGGCTCTGGTCAGTGTTCAGAAGTAAAACCATTAAAAAATACAATAGAATAATTAAAACCAAAGTAATTAAATATAGCATCAAGAAGCAGAAGCAGAAGCAGAAGCAGACGACGAGGAGGAGGAGGAGAAGGAGGAGGAGGAGGAGGAGGAGGAGGAGGAGGAGTTTGGATTTATACCCCACCTTTCTCTCCTGTAAAGAGACTCAAGGTGGCTTACATGCTCCTTCCCCTTCCTCCCCCCACAACAGACACCTTGTGAGGTAGGTGGGGCTGAGACACTTCTGAGAGAACTGCGACTATCTCAAGGTCACCCAGTAGGAATGTAGGAGTGCAGAAACACATCTGGTTCACCAGATAGGAGTCTGCTGCTCATGTGGAGGAACGGGGAATCGAACCCAGTTCTCCAGATTAGAATAGACAGAATAGGCAGACTAGAAAAACCTAACATCAGATTGCCCTCAGAGGAAAAAAAAACCCCTTCTATCCTCCTGCGAGGGGACTGGGTGCAAGACAGCGACAGGCAGTTATGATGGTATATGGGGGGTTAGCAGGGGAGACAATCAGTGACTAACACCCACCCACCCCCAAGGCCCGGTGGAACAACTCCATTTTACAGACCCTGTGGAACTGTCCAAGGTCCTGCAGGGCCCTGATGGCCGGAGGGACAGCGTTCCACCAGGCAGGGGCCAGGGCAGTAAAAGCCCTGCACTGAGTAGAGCCATGGTGGCGAACCTTTGGCACCCCAGATGTTATGGACTACAATTCCCATCAGCCCCTGCCAGCATGGCCAATTGCCCATGCTGGCAGGGGCTGATGGGAATTGTAGTCCATAACATCTGGAGTGCCAAAGGTTCGCCACCACTGGAGTAGAGGCTAGCTGCATTGTTGAGGGGCTGGGGACCTCCAACAAATTTGCCTCCACAGATTGCAGAGGCCGAGTAGGGACATAAGGGAAGAGACAGTCCGACTCCCTAAGGTATGAGGGCCCCAGGCCACAAAGGGCCTTAAAAGTTAAAACCAACACCTTGAAGGTGATTCAGCATACCACTGGGAGATAGTGCAGTAATGGTCTATCAAGCCTGTTATTATTTTTATGTTATAGTAGCTCAACACACTTTTGTTCCGCTTTTTCAAGTGCCAATAAACGGTTTAGCAACTCAGAAGACTGTATCTCAATGCACTTAAATAAATAATATTTAAAGGGAGAAAAACTCTTTGGTTGTATATTATTTTTAACAATACTATTCTAAACCAGATAGAAATCTCTCACGAACTCTGGACTTCACCATACGTACAGAAAATCTCAATAAGTATGGTGTGAAATTCTTTGGGTCCTCAAGAATAGGGTGATATAATCTCCGGGTTGGTTATTATTTTGGAAACACTTTTTCAAGCCCCACTCTTGAAATTAATGCTGTTTTGGGGTGTTGTGTGGTTTCTGGGCTGTATGACCGTGTTCTAGTAGCATTTTCTCCTGACGTTTCGCCTGCATCTGTGGCTGGCATCTCCAGGAGGTGATCCTCACAGAAAGATGCCAGCCACGAATACATGCAACGTCCAGAAGAAATGCTACTAGAACACGGCCATATAGCCCGGAAACCACACAACACCCCAGTGATTCCGAAAAATGCTGTTTTGATAGTTGAGTTATAAAGAGTCTGTAATATACTGACATTTGGTTTTTTTTTGTTAATTTCAGGAGTGGGGCTTGTAAATATTATTGATTTAACGGCATTGAGATACAGTCTTCTGAGCTGCTTAACTGTTTATGGGCACTTGAAAACGCAGAGCAAAAGTGTTTTAAGCTACTATATAGCATAAAAGCATTACCAGGTTTGAGAGACCTTTACGCATGTGGTTTAGCGTGGCATTTGTTCGACCTTTAGCGTGCCTACCCAGGGGGTGGCAGGAGATCTCCTGGGATTAAAATGTTTTCATAATTTCCATTTTTTTTAAAAAAAATGACAGAAATACAGCATGGAGGCAGCATGAGCTCAGAAAATGATACTAAGGAAGTCCGGGAGGCATGGGAAACGTCTTAAAGAGATTGCCCAGCGAGTGAAAATGTCTTCCAAAAAAGGATCGCTAGGGAACAGCCTGCAAATGAAGCATTTTGAGGCTGGAAATAAAATGTTCCGGGCGAGAAACATGGCAGAACTCCATGGAGAAACGTTATTTTTCCTGCGTCAAAAATGTTATTTGAGTTGTGAGGAATGGACCTCTGTGATGTAGGCCAGGTTGAGAATCTGCAGTGGGTCCCCAGTGGGCCCAAAGTTTACACAGCAGGCCTTGGGGTCAGAAACAGGATGTTTCAGATCCTTTTCCAACAATCTAGAAATAAAGAAGAAGAGTTTGGATTTATACCCCACCTTTCTCTCCTGTAAGGAGACTGAAGGTGGCTTACAAGCTCCTTTCCCTTCCTCTCCCCACAACAGACACCTGGTGAGGTAGGTGGGGCTGAGAAAGTCCTGAGAGAACTGTGACTAGCCCAAGGTCACCCAGCAGGAATGTTGGAGTGCCAAAACTCATCTGGTTCACCAGATAAGCCTCTGGCACTCAGGTGAAGGAGCGGGGAATCAAACCCAGTTATCCAGATTAGAATCCACCTGCTCTTAGCCACTACACCACATCCTGTATATCTTTCTCTTGCAATACGACTCACTGTATATCTTTCTCTTGCAATACGACTCACTTGCCTGTTTAAGAATCTTGGCACTGGCGAGTACAGAGAGCCGGTGGCATTCGGATTGGCTGCAAAATACGCCAGTATGCTAAGTGCGTGCGTCGCGTCGCGTCGCTGATGCGTCGCGTCGTCGTCTGATGTGCAGTCCACCCAGGGGGCAGGAACTGTACCACCTTCTCTGTTACACCAGACCAATATAATATAGACAAAGAGGGGGTTTTGTGGCAATTATAAGATGAGCGAAAATTGGAGAGGAAAAAAAATCACAGGGGAAGTCAAACGCAGCCAGGGGAATCAACTCTGTGTGGGGGAGGGGGGGGAGAAAAAATGGAATGAACGTATTCTAGGAGGAGAAGTTTGCCAACTAGCAAAAATGTGATCTGATCACTGTTGTGGTGGGTTGTCTAGAGGCCTGGTGACCTGGTGACCTCTGGCCACAGGGACTTCCTGCCTGCTCTGTTCCATGACCTCTGATTCTTCCCCATAGCCCCTTCCGCACTTGCAGAATAATGCACTTTCAATCCACTTTCACAATTGTTTGCAAGTGGGTTTTGCTATTCCGTACAGCTGCAAAGTGCACTGAAAGTGGATTGAAAGTGCATTATTCTGCACGTGCGGAAGGGGCCTTAGCTCGGTCAACGCATAGAGCATCAGTACCAGGAATGAAATAATCACAAGCGGCACTGCTTGTCAACTGGATCGCCTGACCTTCAAATGGAAGAGGGTTCCAGCCAAGCACCCCTTTCCTCTCCTACAGACATTAGTCCGGTTCGCCCAGGAAGGAAGCTGGCCTGGAGGGTTATGGGTTCGAATCCAGAGGGCCCCAAATAAATGGGCAAAACCATCATGGATGTTCAATGTCAACTCTCTCGGTTCAAAATAAGAATGTAATGTGATTTGGTCATAGCCAACCATCTTTTATTTTAATCACATTTTCCCAGGGTGATTCAGTAGGAATGCTGTCACTCTAGGCTTTCTGTTTCTCCTAGACTCTATGGTATACCACAGAGCTCACCCACTGAAGCTACCATTTCTTCCAGGGGAACTGTTGGAGATCAGTTATATTGCCAGGAGAACCCCTGGTCCCAAATGGAAGTTTTGAACCTGACATCCAAGCAGTGGTATATCTGCCCGGGAACAAGAGGTAACCCCTGTCCCCTGGCGCAACTAATCTGGTCACAAGGGAGGTGCAAAATCGGCCCGAGGTGTGACCAGATGCGTTTGGAAAGAAGACGAGGCAGCAGGAAGTCCTCGTTGTTTTAGGGCTCCCTCGCCTCGCCCACATCATCATCGATGTGGGCGGGGCCGAGGAAGCCTGAAGATGATGTTGTCTTCGGGCTCTCAGCCCCACCCACATCATGGGAGGGGCGACTTGGGCGGGGCCGAGGGAGCTCAAACATGAAGAGCCAGCTTCTGCCCCTCCCAGGCCTTGGGGAGAGCAGGAACTGTCCTCCAAGGACCAGGGGTGGGCGGGGCAGGGCAGAACGAGGCAGGGCGGAACGAGGAAGGGCGGGACGAAACGGGGCGGGGCTGGGCGATGATAGTGTTAGCTACCTAAGCATGGTTGGAAGTTCACACAGTACAGAAGAAAATCTGAGAATGAAATACCCGCAGTTGCCTAACCAGGCATATATCACCAGGTAAACCTCCCGTCCCTGAAATGCGGTTTGAACTAAGTGTGCTTCCCAGAGAAGGTGCGTCTCATTTAATAGAGATGATTCCAGTGGCAAAACAAACCCTCTTTCACCCTCTTTCACTCCCTCCCGTCCAAATTTGTCAGATCCCTCGGCTCAAACTGCCAAGACGCCAACCCAGTTCTCCGAGGCGTTTTCCTTTGCTCGTCCCTTGCATTCCAAAGTCATTTCAATATTTTACTATCTCGGTAATAAAAAATGCATCACTCTCTGGCCCACCGCACGGCAGTATTTCTGCCATTGCCCCCCCCGACAGCGGAAAAATCTGTCGCCCTCAGCCAATTTCATTTGTTTGCAGAAGAACAGAAACTAACACATGTGAAAGGGGGGGAGGGAGAGAGAAATTCAGTAGGAGGCGGTATGACACATAAAATGTCCTGGGTAGGGACTGGGGCAGCTACCACCCCATAATTCCATGGCAATATTGATCGGCCTTGGATTTTGTCCTTCTAAACTCTGCTGGCTTCTGTTGTTTCTACTCATTTCACTAGTCGGCTCTGCATTAATGGTGATGTACGCTGTAATTAACCTTGCGAATGGCTTTTGTGGGATTTGCAACCCCAAAACGGGAGATCAATACGTTGAGCACGCAATTAACTAAAAACTCACACTCCTCCAAAAAATACAATGCCGTCCCGGAAATAGGAAGCTCAGCATGAAAAAATCAACCTGATTTGAAATTTGGCATTCTGGCGCGGCTGAAAACACCTGAAATTGCCTTATACTGAATTAGACCCTTTCATTAAAGTCCGTCTTGTCTACTCAGCGGCTCTCCAGGGTGTCAGGTGAGGTGGTTAACAGCAGTGGACTGTAATCTGGTTTGTTTCCCCACTTCTCTACGCAAGTGGCGGACTCTAATTTGGGGATCTGGGTTCGATTTCCCACTCCTGCACATGAAGCCTGCTGGGTGAACTTTGGCCAGTCACAGTTCTCTCCAAATTGTCTCAGCCCCCTTTGCTTCACAAAGTGTCTGTTGTGGGAAGAGGAAGGGAATGAGTTTGTTAGCTGCTTTGAGCCTACTTTAAGATAGAGAAAAGCAGGGTATAAATCCACTCTTTTTTTTTTCATATAATCTATTTGATCTTTTTAACTGGAGCAGCCGAACATTGAGCATGAGACCTTTGGCATGTCTAAGTCACGGCTCCTTCCCTGAAGTCCACTGCAACTTGATGGCGCTTACTTAGACCCCTTCTGCACTTGCCGAATAATGCACTTTCAATCCACTGTCACAATTGTCTGTAAGTGGATATTTCTATTCCACACAGCTGCCAAGTGCATTGAAAGTGGATTGAAAGTGCATTATTCAGCATGTGCGGAAGGGGCCGTGGTAAGGGCAACATGCAAAGAGGGGAAAGGGTTGGTTAATTTGCGAAAGATGCAAATAAGGGAGAGGGCGGAGCCGAGGGGGCATACATTGAAAATGCTGGGGGGAAGAATTAGGACTAATAAAAGGAAACACTTCTTCACGCAACGTGTGATTGGTGTTTGGAATATGCTGCCACAGGAGGGGGTGATGGCCACTCACCTGGATAGCTTTAAAAGGGGCTTGGACAGATTTATGGAGGAGAAGTCAATCCATGGCTCCCAATCTTGATCCTCTTTGATCTGAGCTTGCAAATGCCTTAACAGCCCAGGTGCTCGGGAGCAACAGCCGCAGAAGGCCATTGCTTTCACATCCTGCATGTGAGCTCCCAAAGGCACCTGGTGGGCCACTGCGAGTAGCAGAGAGCTGGACTAGGTGGACTCTGGTCTGATCCAGCTGGCTTGTTCTTATGTTCTTATGTTCTTATGAGGGTTTGGTCCATAGGCCGCTACCACCACAAATGCCTCAAAGCTGAAAAACAACAAAAGGCTGAGGGAGACTATTGGTCTAGTGCAGGGGATCCCAACAGGGTGATGGTGGCACCATGGCACAGATTGGCTTTTTGGGGGTACCCATCAAGTATTTTTAGGAAGGGGGTGGGGCCAGGTTGGTCTCCTTCCCAGCAGGGCTTCTGATGGGCCACTGAGGATCTCCTTGACTATACAGTCAAAATAACATTACTGTAGTTGCCGGCGCCACTATAACATTGATTTTTCTTTTCCCCAGCTCTTCTTTTCTCAGTGTATTTCACTAGAATTCACTAGAAAAATCCAAGTTGCAACCATTTTCATCAGGCGCTTTTCGTCCTTTTACCTCTTGGAGATGGGGTCCTGCATCAAAACGAAGGTGCCTGTTCCCAGAAGCACGTCATTTATTTTTATAGATTTATTTTTATTGATGAAAAATTATGCCCTGCTTCATACCTGCGTCTCTAGGCAGCTTGTACAGCTTAAAACAATTAAATACCACAATGAAACATCATGAATAAAATATCATGATTAAAAAAACCAATAAAATTAAAAGTACTCCAAACCCACCCCCCCAGCCAGCATCTGTAGAGGGGGTTTCCAGGGAGGTTAACTAAATGGAAGAAAGGTCTAAACCCATAAAGGGCATGAACTAAACCCTAAAGGACAGCCTAAACCAGGGGTAGGGAACCTTTAACACTCAAAGAGCCATTTGGACCCATTTTCCACGGGAAAAGAAAACACTTGGAGCCGCAAATACTTTTTGACATTTAAAATAAAGATAACACTATATATATATATGGGTTTTTTTACCTTTTACTCCACTCATTCTGAGAAGCACATGGATGCGCCCGCCCTGCTGCCTGCAGGGTGGGCAAGGATGAAGCCAGTGGCTCGGCTTCGCCGACCGCTGGGAAAGTGCCCGCCCCGCTCCAACGGGGCGGGTGAGAGGGGAAGCCCGCGGCATGGCCCAGCCGACCGTGGGCAGTTGGTGCGCCCACCCTGCTGCCTGCAGGGCGGGCAAGGATGGGGCCGGCGGCTCGGCTTGTGGAGCCACAGTGCAAGGGCAGAAGAGCCTCATGCAGCTCTCGAGCCGCAGGTTCCCTACCTCTGGCCTAAACCCATAAAGGGCATGACCTGTTTTATCTTTTGTATGGTATAATCTGGCCAAATTTCCAGGTGAAACATCTGCAGAATGATGACTGTGAAATGTAGGAAAAGGCTGAAAATTTCCTTTCAAAAAGGCCCTACAGGTGTCCAGCAAGAATTTTTAGGAATGCCCGCCCCCCCCCCCCCAATGGGGACAGCTCACCTGCCCAAAATCATCCCTCAACAGACAGTGTTTAGTGGAATCCTTATTCTTCACGGCTGACTAACTACTTTGACCTAATCCAGCAAGACAATTCTTCTTGTTCTCAGTCTGAGTTCCTTGGACAGCCTTGAGCAAATCATATGAACATTTCATTCCTTGGCCTTGGTGATTGGGGCCGTTTAGTTTTCCTTGACTGTAGCAGTAATTCCAGAAAGGTGGTTTCTCCCCCTACATTCCAGCTGGCCTCCATTTTAAACCTGAAGGTGCCGGAATCAAAGTGAAATCTTTAGCATGCGCTCTGCCCCTGAGAATGCTTTACATTAGGGGCGCATATTCAAGTTAACAACCAATCCAAACCAAAGAAGAGTCCCCATTTCTTAGGCCCCTTCCGCACATGCAGAATAATGCACTTTCAATCCACTTTCAATGCACTTTGCATCTGGATTTGACTGTGCAGAATGGCAAAAATCCACTTGCAAACAATTGTGAAAGTGGACGAAAAGTGCATTATTCTGCATGTACTATTGTTATAGCTACTTCAAATAGAAATTATAGCTAATATAAGGGGAAAAGTTAGCACGAATTGATGCAGGAAGGCTTTTCTTAGACCTCTGCACATTCTGCCACCTTGGGATCACTTTCTGTTTTGTCTCCCCAAAGCATTAGAGGGAGAGGAAAAGATTGGTTTGGTAATATGTGACTGACAGGAGTGTTATCCATCCAAGTGGGTTTTCCCAGACACATATCATCCCCTAACCTGCATTAATCCTAAACAAGGAAATAAGAACAGGCAATTTCCCATTCATGCGCAGAGAAAGAAAAAAGTATATCTATTTTAAACAAGAACCGCAGGAGGAAGAGGATCTATACCCCTCCCTCCTTCCTATGCCTTACTTTGAAAACAGCTCTTTAAAAACAGCGTGGTGTAATGGTTAAGAGCAGCTGGAGAATATGGTTTGATTCCTCACTTTGCCACTTGAGCTGTGGAGGCTTATCTGGTGAACCAGATTAACTTGTGCACTCCAGCAAATGCCGGCTGGGTGACCTTGGGCAGTGGCGTACCTAGGCAAACTGGAGCCCTGGGCAAAACCTGAGTTTGATGCCCCCCCATGGGCGGCCACCCTCCCCCACCGTGACCAAACAATGATTTTTTTCCACCAGGTTGTTTCAAAGTCACATCACATTATAGAACATGCCCCAACTCACAAATCTGAACACAGCAATGGGCCATGCCACACAGCAGAAATAATTTTTTTTGAAAACATTTTCAAAATGCTTTCAAAATGTTTTATTACTGCCATGAAAACATTTTTGGGTGTTGTATCCAGTCCCCCCAATTGGGGGAAACAGCATCACTTTCAATGTTATTTAAACTGGGGACCCCAGATTCTCCCTTTAAGGTGGATTTAAAAGGAGAATCTGGGCTCCCAAGTTTAAACAAGTGATGCTAGAATCCACCCCCAAACAGCATAATTTTCAATGATGTTTAAACTAGGGAGCCCAGATTCTGCTTTTAAATCCACCTTAAAGGGAGAATCTGGGGTCCCCAGTTTAAACAACATTGAAAGTGATGCTATTTTGGGGTGGATTCTCCCCCACCATGAAACAGCATCACTTTCAATGTTTAAACTGGGGACCTCAGATTCTCCCTTTAAATCCATGCCAAAGGGGGTGGAATTAATGATGATGATGATGATGATGATGATGATGATGATGATGATGATGATGATGATGATGATGATGATGATGATGATGATGATGATGATAATTTTATTAGGCAATGAAGGAATAAAAGAAAGAAAGTAAACAAGCATTGGCAGGAAGGGGGTGGATTTAGAGAATCTGAGAAAATTTAGGGGGTGCCTGCTGTCAGGGGTGCAATTATTAAGATAGCAGCACCAAAATTTCAGAGTATCTTTGTGAGACCGTACTGATGATACCACCCAGATTTGATGAAGTTTGGTTCAGGGGGTCCAGAGTTATGGACCCTCAAAGGTGTAGCCCCCATCTCCTATTAGCTCCCATTGGAAACAATGGGGGATGGGGGCACTCCCTTTGGGAGTCCATAACTTTGGACTCCCTAAACCAAACCTCACCAAACCTAAGTGATATCATCAGGAGAGTCTCCCAAAAAATCGCTGAAATTTTGGTGCTGCTTACCTAAAAACTGCGTCCCCTGCAGGCCAGAAACGGAAAAAACACTGAAGATGAACTGCACAAACTTGCATTTTTGTCGCCCACCACAAAGTGGCGCCCTGGGCAACTGCCCACTTTGCCCAATGGGAGGAACGCCTCTGCACCACTGCTCCTCCTTCTGCTTTAATAGATGATGTACTTCCAGCAAGGAAACCTGGCAAAACAAATGTCCAGTAATTTGGGGGAAAGAGTTGCCTTGAACTGCTAGCTTATGGGAGACCTCAGTCAGTGGGAAATTATTTGCCCACCCACGAGCAAGACATGTTAGCCGAGCTGCCCTTCAAGAGGCCAGGTCTGCCCATCGCTTTCACCCATGGATGACCATCTCTCCGGTGATCCAGTTTGCCCGCCACCAAGAAGTATTGGTAGACCTGGCCTGTCTACGCATTACTGTCAATCATGGGCAGCCTCTCTGGAGGGCTGGTCTACCGGCTATTTTTCATTGGGGATCGCGGCTCCAGCTCTTTAAAAACAGTAACGTGTAATTTGACCATAGCATCTGAGAGATACAGGTTCGAACGGCCACTCTGCAGTGGAAGCTTGCTCGGACCAGTCTCACACTCTGAGCCGAACCTACCTCGCAGGGTTGGTGTGAGGATCAAAAGGAGGAGAAATGATGGAAGCTGCTTTGAGTGCTGGGATATAAATGAAGGAAGCAAATAAATAAATAAAACTGGCAGTGTGTAACAGACTTCCCTCTGAAGATGCCAGCCACAGATGCAAGCGACACATTAGGAACAAGATCTACCAGACCACGGCCACACAGCCTGGAAAACCCCCAACAACGAAATAAAACTGGGCTTTTCTGACGGAGAAGGGATGGGAATCACCATTTACTGATTCTGGCTCGTGTTGCTGCTTAAATATTTCGCGTGCTTCAGAGGCCAAAAAGGGAAATGGAAGAACTGTTGGGGCAGAGGTGGGCCATTTGTACAAACCTGCGTCATTACTGCTCCATGGGGTTACATTGCAGCACAACATTTACTAGGCAGACTATGTTTATGGGGTGGTTTGCCATTGTCTTCCCCAGCTGTCTATACTTTCACCCCCCCGTAAGCTGGGTGCTCATTTTACCAACCTCGCAAGGGTGGAAAGCAGAGTCAACCTTGAGCCCGCTACCTGAAGCCGACATCCCTTGGGATCGAACTCAGGACATGAAAACAGTCTTGACTGGAATGCTGCAAGGTTTTTTTTTTAAACTGCTCTGTAATAAAACCAACATATCTTTTGTGCTGCCTGTTTCCATCTTTTATTACGGTTGGGCCTGATTTATGGATTCCATCGCGGGCCCTGCCTACTTCCTCCCTTTCTTTTGGCCTTAGATCGGGCGCCTGTTTTTAAACAACTTCTTTTTTAAGAAAACTTTGGTTGTTTTAATTTATAGTTCCGTGTTGTTTGTAACTGCTGCATAGGTTTTAACGGGTTTAGTGTTTTTATGCTGTTGATTTGCTGTTCGGCAGAACAGCCGTACTGTGAGCCGCCTCGAGCCCTTCGGGGATGAGGTGGCCTATAAGTTCAATAAATAAATAAATAATAACCAATGGAATATATTGGGGCTGCCAATTTCCAGGTGGGGCCTGGAGCTCTCCTGGAATTAGATGTCAAAACAGTCCAATATGCCACCCATTCGAGGTGAAATCCCTGTCCAAATTCCCCTCTCTACAGGCAGTGCACCCAAATATCCAGGAATTTCCTAGGCTGGACTTGGCACCCCGGGGAGGGGGACCATAGCAACCTTAGAATTCAAACCTCATAAGATAGTACGTCGGGGGTGGGGGGTGTCTCTGTGTATCGGGTGCCTACGTGCGCGCAAGCATTGATCTGGGATTCAGGCTTTCCCAAGACCTGATAGTTCCACTACCATGTGTGATAACTGAGCAATGCGTGGGTGAAAATCTCCGGCACGCTGTCAGAGGAAGAGCTACCGTCGCATGGGTTTGTGCATGTGACTCCAGGTCCGTGGCGGTAGATCTCTCTCTGAACCAGAGGGGCCAGAAAGCTTCCAAAGACAAGAGAGGCGAAGGCTATCTTTTATTTATTTAAAGATTACATCTTTTCATTCTCTCATCATTTGCACGGTACTGAGTCTCATAAAAGAAAGCCAACGCATCTTTTGTTCAGCCGATTCGCTTGTGTTAGGCGGGTTTGCTCATAATGGCTTGGCGCTGCTCATTTGTTTAACCGTTTGTAGGTTGGCTGCTAAAAGATTAAAAAGGGAAATGGTCAGATGGGAATTTCCTTTACCACCCCCCCCCACCCACCCACCCACCCTGTTCTCCCAACTCTACGGTGACCTTCATGCGGGAAAGTAATCAGCCAAAAGAAGAAGAAAGGATTGGCGGATGGTTTTGTTTTAAAAAATGTGTATGGCATTTGGGCCCTCTTCACCTCCCGGCAGTTTTGATGGTGTTTGTCAAAAAGTCGCTCTGCACGACAGAATTGAGAGAGAAAAAATTGGGGTCTTGTAATTCTCACTCTATGCCAGAAGGAAAAATCAAAGGCTTTTGTAAGCTCGAAGGAGAAAGATGTTTATTGCAACCTGGTGTAATTCACTAACCTAGAGTGAACTCTTTCCAGCCAGCCACTGTTGACAGTGAGTTGGCGAGTGGGTGGGTGGGTGGCAATACTTCAGCTGTGCCATCATTTGATCCCCCTTGATCCAGACATTCAGCAAAGTTGCTCTTTCTCACAGGAGGGTGCCTGTTGGGCCTCAGCAAGAGTTACTGCTCAGTGAAGGTTGTCTTTTGGGTCTGGAGAAAACATCAGGTTCTGAGCCGGGAGCTTCCTCTTACTTACCAGGGGAAACGGGCCAATGTCCCAGGAACCCCTGACCCTCAGCAGAGTTGCCAACCACTAGACCAGGGGTGGGCAATTATTTTTTCCATGGGGCTGCATAAGAAACAGAAAATATTGTGGAGGGCCGGGCCAAAAGGCAGGGGGGCGAGGCGCTTTTGAAAGCCCCACAGAAGCCAGTAGCCAAGGCAACCGGCTTCTGCAGGGCTTTGAACGACGCCTCGCTCCCCAGCACAGCAGGGGGGCCAGTCAGGGTCATCCGGCGGGTCGGATGTGGCCCGTGGGGCGTATAATGCCCAGGTCTGCACTAGACAATCTCCCAAAACTACAACTAATTTCTAGACTACAGAAACCAGAAAAAAGGTCTTTCCTACACCATTATAGCTGGCCAAAGGCCCCTTCCGCACATTCAGAATAAGGCTCTTCCAATCCACTTTTAATGCACTTCACTGTGCGAAATAGCAAAATCCACCTGCAAACAATCGTGAAAGTGGATTGAAAGGGCATTATTTGGCATGTGCAGAAGAGGCCCAAGTTCCACTTCCACATTTCCACAGATTTCCCAACCAGGATCGGGCATCCCTGGTTTTGGCCTCGTTACCAGCCATCTTTTAACTATACCTACAGAGTATTTCAGCCATCCTGATCGCTGAATAACATATTCATCTCAGATAAGAGGTATGAGGAAATCTGTCACAGCTGTCTCTCTCTCCCTCCCCCACCCCAAACCAGCCACAAGACCTTAATAAGTTGCAGACAAAGATATCAGCAGGATCCCAGAAGTGTGAGGCATCGTTTCCGAGCTCAGTCACACGGAACAGTGAATATAATTCATCGTTTTTAATTAGGGATGAAAAACTACAGTCTGAAGCACAGACTATAATGTTTTCTCCCTCCTTTACACAACCACACACACACAATGAACACCACACTGATGAATGTTTTTCAAGAACGTGCTGAAAAACACAGAGAATGCATATTTTTTTAAAAAAAGAAATGTGTTGACTTCCAAAAGGCACAGTGACTTTAAAGCAAGATGGCCTTCATGGTTCTTCAGAGATGATGGCTCGTAGCTGGTGTTACTGCTGGATTTCACGTAAAGAAACAGTGCAGGGAGTGGTTAAGAGTGTCAAGTAATATCTGGGAGAAACATGTTCGAATCCCCAGCTGTGCCATGGAAGCTCACAGCGGGGCCTTGAGTTCAAGCAACTCCTTGGACCCTTCCGCACGTGCAGAATAACGCACTTTCAATCCACTTTCGATGCACTTTGCAGCTGTGCGGAATAGCAAAATCCACTTGCAAACAATTGCGAAAGTGGATTGAAAGTGGACGGGCCCTTTGAGTCATCAAGGGCCAGGTTCAAAGTCTTAGGAAATTCTAGTAAACTCAAAATATAAATCCAGTGTATTAAAATTCCACAGAAAGCATTCCCAAGATGGTTACCACTGGTTCACTAGTCATTGTCTTATAGCAGAGTACTCTTCACAGTTGGTTGCAGAAAATACTGCAAGCCCTGCATGTTCTTTCTGAGCAAGTCTGGAGCGGAGACAGTGGTGGGATTTAGCCAGTGGTGGGATCCAAAAATTTTAGTAACAGGTTCCCATGGTGGTGGGATTCAAACTGTGGCGTAGCACCAATGGGGCTGGGCGGGGTACGACGGGGGCGTGGCCAGGCATTCCGGGGTGGGGCATTCCTGGGGCGGGGCTGTGGCAAGGACGCAGCCGCTGCGCCGGTCCTTGGGCGGGAAACGAATGCACGCAGGCGCAGGCTGCCACGCACGCTGGTGCACCTCCTGCTAGACTGCTTCAAGTTCTGCGCGCTACTGCTGAGAGGAGGGCGTAACTAAGGCAAAAATCACGTGGCAAAATCACCAATTAGTCACCCCCTCTCGGCACACACAAATAATGAGTAACCTACTCTCGGGAACCTGTGAGAACCTGCTGGATTCCACCTCTGGATTTAGCAGGTCGCACCACTTCAGCAGAACTGGTTGTTAAAACGGTGCTTGTAAACAGCCAGTTGTTAAATTATTTCAATCCTACCACCGGAACCGGTTGTTAAATTATTTGAATCCGACCACTGAGCGGAGACCTCTCAAAACTCCTTCTTGCCATAGAACGAACTTTTTCCTGGAAAGACATTGGATGAATCTTTGGCCCCTTCCACACATGCAGAATAATGCACTTTCAATCCACTTGCACAATTGTTTGCAAGTGGATTTTGCTATGTTGGACAGTAAAATCCAGCTGCAAAATCCCTTGAAAGTGGATTGAAAGTGCATTATTCTGCATGGGCGGAAGAGACCTTTGAGTTTGGTCACTGCCGAAGGAGCAGTTGCTTTTTTTCTCCTGGCAAGACAAGACGGGGCAGCTGAGTACTAGAGGGCTTCAATACGGTTGTTGAAGACTGCCATTACGGCAAATGCTGCTCTTTCCTCTTCCCAGTTGCTACTGCTCTGAAGAAGGGTTGCTCAGCTATTCCCAGGTACTGCCGTTTTCAAGGAAGAAAGCTCAGCTCTTCCAGCTAGCACGTTTGCTCTTTCTGTTCAGTCCTTTCCAGATCTAAAACTTTAAAACAAGCTTTGCTCTTCAGGGAAGGTTACCTCCAGTGCTTCTCAATCAATCCCCTTTTGTTCTTTTAGCTAGCCTAGTCCTGCTTCATGCCATCTTTTAGAGTTACAGTCAGTGCTGGATTTAGATGAAGATGGAAGAGTGTTTTAAACAAAATTGAGTAAAGCCGAGAATGATGACGGGTGTTTAAAATTCCACAATTCACAATTCCTTCTCTAAAGGACATAGTTTTGTGTGTGGTGAAGTGGTTAAGAGCAGGTGCATTCTAATCTGGAGAATCAGGTTTGATTCCCCACTCTGCCACCTGAGCTGTGGAAGTTTATCTGGTGCTGCGTACCACACCATCATTGGCACGCCTGATATACTATCTAATCAGCACTGTCCCCTCCCAGCCTTGGGATCGGGCGCCATATAATATAATATTGCTGCTGCTGTGTTTTTTTGGTTATAGATTTGTAAATTGTTTTACATTAACTTAGTTATTATGTGTAAAATGTTGTTTTTAGCCTGCTGTGTTTAATGTTATTATGTATTTTTGTTACAGGCCTGCTGTACGCCGCCCAGAGCCCTTATAAATAAATTTATATATATTTAATTATATATATAAATAAATAAGCAAGCAAGCTTGTACACTCCAACACATGCCAGCTGGGTGACCTTGGGCTAGTCACAGTTCTTCAGAGCTCTCTCAGCTCCACCTACCAAACAGGGTGTTTGTTGTGAGGGGGAAGGGAAAGGAGACCCTTTGAGTCTCGTTACAGGAGAGAAAGGGGGGATATAAATCCAACTCTTCTTCTTCTTCTTCTTCTTCTTCTTCTTCTTCTTCTTCTTCTTCTTCTTCTTCTTCTTCTTCTTCTTCTTCTTCTTCTTCTTCTTCTTCTTCTTCTTCAATACCATAGTGATCGAAAAAAGAAGTACAAACGTGTAAGAAACCCCAATGACAATGTCAACAATAATTATACACCTTGGCCAGAGACCATCTAGATTTTGAGGCGCTGGACTTTAGCCTACCAAGCCTACAGGTAAATCTGGCTCTGGTTACGATACTTATTTCAAAATTGACATAAGCCCATGCACATGTCAGCTATTTACTCTGTGTTTTGAATTTTCTCAAGGGATACTCATTCCTAAAAGCAGCTCTTGTGCGTAATTCAGCCACTTGGCTGCGAGCCACACAGTGTAATTATGTTAGTGTTTGTTTTCATGTTACACTGACCCCCAATTGTCTTTTGTTGTGGTGGATCTTAGGGCATGAGCAGGCCAATATGGGAGAAGATGTTTCTGTATATACCCTGCACCCGATCCATTTAGGGCTTTATAAGTCAAAGAGAACCCCTTGGATTGGGCTTGACGGTGAATCGGCAGCCAGCACACATCTTCTAAGACCAATGTGGTGCAAATCCAGATGCCAGTCTCATTGCCATGTTCTACACTAGCAGTCGTTTCTGAACAGTCTTCAAGGGCAGCTCCACATGGCAGCGATGCAAAATATTTGCATCTCTCAGCCCCACCTACCTCAGGGTGTTTGTTGTGAGGGGGGAAGGGCAAGGAGATTGTCAGCCCCTTTGAGTCTCCTGCAGGAGTGAAAGGGGGGGATATAAATCCAAACTCTACTCTTCTTCTGTTTGGGTGGTGCAAGGTGGTTAGGCCCCTGTGGAAAACAGCAGCTTGCCTCGAATTGAGGAGGCCTCTAAGGTGGGGAAGGGATGGAAGCTTATAAAACTACACTTTATAAGCTAGGATTCTCCAGTATCCCAATGGGTGTCAAGCCCCTGATGGCTCTCCCATGATGCTGCTTTCTTCACCTACTGGGGATCCAGGAGTTTAGCACGGATGCAACGTAATACAATTCACCTTCCAAAGCAGCCATTTTCTTCAGGGAGTAAGGCCTATCGACCTCCCCAATAATTCAGACTCGAGACTTAGTCTCAAATTAGAATTAGAATTGGTCTCGAATTAGAATAATTCAGCGTCCATCAGGTGTCAGCATCTCAGATCCTGGCAACTATTCGCAACTCTCAACCAATAAACCGAGTACACTAATACTCGTGTCTGGATTATCAGGGAGGTCGCTGGGCACGACACAGGGCAAGCTATCTCTGCAGAATGGAGATCAGTTGCAATCCTGGGAGATCTTGGCTATCAAAGGGGGCCATGATTGGGTGAGTGCAGCTGCAACCGGGGAGGCCAAAAAATGTGTATATGGGGATAGAGCCCTATTTGGGGGAAATGGTGGCTGTGATCAGGGGCAGAAAAGAGTAATGGAGAGGCCCTGGGGTTGACAGTCTCCACATGGTGGCTGGATATATCCCAGTATTGCAACTGAGATCCAGAGATCAGTTTTCACTGCTTTGGAAAAAGGAATTTCTGGCATTCAACCTCCACTGAGATTCGTTTCTTCCCCAAGCTCCACAGTTAAAATCTCCAGGAATTTCCCAATCCAGAACCAGCAATGCTAAGAAACCTCCACGTTCCCAGATACTACAGAAGTAAATTGCAATTGTCATAAAAACCGTGAAAGTATTCTAGGAAACGCTTGGCCAGAAATCTGCTCATTTCTGCCCTCAGAGCCAACAGAGGGCGATTCCGCACATGAGTAAAATAGGATCGACCCAGTTCCCTGAGAAGGGTACTGACCTAGGTCGAAGCCATTGTTGTTCCCCACTGCAACCAGCTTGATCCCAGCTCGGAGGGCGGAATCATCCTGTGCCTCTTCGCCGCTCCGTTCTGATTGGCTACTGTTCTAAGGCCATGTTCCGTCTATCCCCACACACGTTATAAAAAAAACTGCCACAGGAATGGAGGGACGAAGGTGGCGTTTTTTGATTGGCCAGCTGTACACATGCCCGAAACACTCAGCTCTGATTGGCTGAATAGGGGACTCCTGGCAGCAGAGATTCTGCACTTTACTGGAATCGAGCTGAGTTCGAGCATGGTTCCCTGAAAAAGTAGTAGTTCCCAACTGGAGTCGGAAATTTGACCGTTACACGGGGTGAAGCTGGTGCAAAACCACGTTGGTCCCAGTGGTTGTGCAGAGCACTTAGGTCGAACGCAGCTCGAACTTAGGTCGATAACACAAGTGCGGAATCGACCAGAGAGCATCTTACAGATCAGTACTGGCTACCTCAGAGGTCTGCAACTTACGGCTTTCCAGATGTTCATGGACTACAAACCCCATCAGCCCCTGGCCAGTTGGCCATGCTGGCAGGGGCTGATGGGATTTGTAGTCCATGAACATCTGGAAAGCTGCAGGTTTCAGACCTGGTCTGCTTATCAGTTCAAATGAGAGATTCAGGCCAACCCTGTGTGCAACTAATCTGGTCACATGGGTGGGTGCAAAATCGCCCCTCCCCCATGTGACCAAATGCCTTTTCCTGCCGCCAGAGTCTTTGGCCTCCTTCGGCCTGGCCCGGCCCCATTTCAGTTTTGGGCTTGCCCCAATCCTCATCCTTTTCTCTGTCCCAATTTCTATACCTTAGAAAATAAGTTCAGTGTCATGCAGAGTTGTCGCATTCGGAGTTACTAAAGCCCCTCAAAATCAACAGGCTGATGTAATTCCGCGTAGGACGTAGCACTCGCTGGTAATAAAACCCTTCCGGAGAGCTCGAACACTGATGGATGTTCTGTCAGGGTGGAAATTATTCCCTCCACTTCTGTGTATAACTACGTCCTAATGACTGGAATTACTGGAGAATTAGCGGAGGGTTAGTGCTCTCCACGGGGGCCGGCTTGCTTTTGATCAAGCTTGAGAACTTCCCCGAGAATATTGCCGCGGCCTCTCTTCTTTACACGCCCGGTGGACACAACACGACAATTACTGTAATTTGCAACAGTTTCTGACTCAGCAGCCCAGCCAAGCTCCTTGAAGGGAAAAAAAACAGCCTACCCATTAACTGGGTAAAATTCAAAGCAAAAACTTTAATTGCTGGCATCCATACCGGGATAGAGGGTGGCCCGGAAATGCTCTAACACCTGAAGTTTTTCTGATTGCTGAAAAAGCTGGTGGGCGGGCCCAAACCATCGCCCAAATGGCGTGCTGTAATATTAGGTTGAGACACTGCCTCACTGAGGCCTAAATGAAATGGGATTCTTGGGAGGGGAAAACATGCTCTGATGGTTTCTTTGTTGCATTTGATCATTTCCTGTGCAAGGGCAGAGGTGGGATCCAGCAGGTTCTCACAGGTTCCCGAGAGTAGGTTACTCATTATTTGTGTGTGCCGAGAGGGGGTGACTAATTGGTGATTTTGCCACGTGATTTTGGCCTTAGTTAACGCCCCTCCTCTCAGCAGTAGCGCGCAGAACTTGAAGCAGTCTAGCAGGAGGTGCACCGGCGTGCGTGGCAGCCTGTGCCTGCGTGCATTCGTTTCCTGCCCAAGGACCGGCGCAGCGGCTGCGTCCTTGCCACAGCCCCGCCCAAGAATGCCCCGCCCCCAGTATGCCCAGCCATGCCCCCATCATGCCCCGCCCAGCTCCATTGGCGCTACGCCACAGTTTGAATCCCACCACGATGGGAACCTGTTACTAAAAATTTTGGATCCCACCACTGTCAAAGTGCATTGAAAGTGGATTGAAAGTGCATTATTCTGCATGTGCGGAAGAGGCCTTAGTCTCGTCTACTCTGCCTGGCAACCACTCTCCAGATTGGGGGTCTTTCACATCAACTGTTGCTTGCTTCTTTTTAACGGGTGATGTTGGGGATTGAACCAGCAACCTGCTACGTGCCAAGTAGCGACTCTCTCACTGAGCCACAGACCCCCTTCAGCGCTCAACGCTGCATTTCAACTTTGGTGATGTGAATCCAACTCAGGATGCTGTATCTCCCCGTCAATTTCTGTGCCTCTGTGTGCATGTTTTTTTCCCCCAACATTCTATCTCACACCAGCAAATCAGCACCTGGCGCATATGATTTGCCCAGTGCAAGAAACACTGGATCAAATAGCAGAGTTGAAACATGCGCAACACAAATCACAGAATCATAGAGTTGGAAGAGATCCCCCAAGGGCCATCAAGTCCAACCCTCTGCCATGCAGGAACACACAATCAAAGCACTCCCAACATACGTTCATCCAGCCTCTCTTTAAAAACCTCCAAAGAAGGAGACTCCACAACTCTCTGAGGCAATGAATCCCACTGTCGAATAGCCCTAATGGTCAGGAAGTTCTTCCTAATGTTTAGATGGAATCTCTTTTCTTGCACCTTGAATCCATTACTCCTTTTCCTAGGCCCCTTCCGCACATGCAAAACCACTTTCACAACTGTTTGCAAGTGGATTTTGCCATTCTGCACAGCTTCAAAGAGCATTGAAAGCAGTTTGAAAGTGCATTATTCTGCATGTGCAGAATGATCCTTTGTCTCTGGAGCAGCAAAAAACAAGCTTGCTCTCTCTTCAACATGGCACCCCTTAAAAACATTTAAACATGGTTATCATGTTCCCCCTTAACTGTTGCTTCTCCAGACTAAACATCCCCAGCTCCTTATGCCTCTCTCCATAGGGCATGGACTCCAGACCTTTTACCATTTTTGAAGCTTGAAGACCAAAAGAAGAAATGGGAAACCCAACTAGCCGACAAAAAGGGCCTTGGGGATCTTCTTGCTGAGAGCTTTCTTTAAATAAGCAAATTAGTATTACTAATAATAATGGTTAAGTTCCAAACTTTCCACACAAACCTTTCAAAACGTTTTGACGCAGGAAATAAAATGTTTCCTCCACAAAGTTTCGCATTGTTCGCATTGTTCCCTTATGTCCTGATAGCGTTTTATTTCCAGACTCAAAATGTTTTAAATGAAACCCCTTTTTAAAAATGATCCTTTGGCTTAAAATGTTTTCAAAACTCCTACGCTTGCAGTGCGATCTATTTACAACATTTCCCAAACCCCTGCGCCCTTTTCTCACGTCGCTGAGCTCACTCCGTTCCCCCTTGCCTGTTTATTTCCAACATTTATTTGTTTTTTTATTGTTTGGGGAGGTGAAATCTTCCAAGTGTTGATCGTACGAGTTGCGGAAAATTGCTGTGAGAAGCACTGAAGCATCGATTCAACAAACAACTCAAAAACTCATTCCGCACATGCAGAATAATGCACTTTCAAATTGCTTTTAGTGCTCTTTGAAGCTGTGTGGAACGGCAAAATCCACTTGCAAACAGTTGTGAAAGTGGTTTGAAAAAGCATTATTTTGCGTGTGCGGAAGGGGCCAAAGAAAAGGAGAAAAAAATCACCTCTGGTTCATTTCGAGGGGTGGGCACAGATGAACATAGTGGTAAAGGAGGGAATGGAAAACATTTTACATATGTTCCCGGTGATTTGGGCAGAAAGTGCTCTTCAGCCAGAAGTTCAGAAGTAAGGCCATATTCCGCACACACAGAGTTTTCCGCCGGGCCGATGCTCAGGCAAATAACAAGATCGGGCCTCCCTTGATGGAGAAACTTTCCCATCAGTTTCGGAGGCAGACATTCCCTTGTGGAATCAACTCATTAGACAAAGGACTTTTTGTGCTTGGAGATTAAGGGAAATTTGGAACGGTTTTGACTAATGGACCAAAATCTAGAGAGGGTTTAAAGCCAATGGGGAAAAAAAACACCCCCTCATATACATTTGACATTGAGCTGACTTACCAAATTAGCATCCATTTGCCACAGACCTGATGGCAGATGCGTTCGGCCTGGGACCTTTCAAAAGCTTTCATCTCATCTCCAGAGCTCGGCAAATGGCATTTGGAGGCTTAACCTGGCTTTGCGTGTCCCAACCACTAATGCTTAAATGTAGCTATTTTTTTTTCAGTGGATGCATTGTCTTTTAGCGAGTTTCTCCACAGGGGGCAAAGCAGTGGCGGGATTCAGCCGGTTCGCACCACTTTGGCAGAACCGGCTGTTAAAATGGTGCTTGTAAACAACCAGTTGTTAAATTATTGGAATCCCACCACCGGAACCTGTTGTTAAATTATTTGAATCCCACCTCTGGGGCAAAGGCTATCGACAGCATGGAGAGAAGGGGTGGGGGGAGAACCACTTTGTGCTCCATCTGTTTACCCAGCGGGGAGGAAGGAGGAGGAGGAGGAGGAGGAGAGGAGGAGGAGGAGGAGGAGGAGTTTGGATTTATATCCCCCCTTTCTCTCCTGCAGGAGACTCAAAGGGGCTTACAATCTCCTTGCCCTTCCCCCCTCACAACAAACACCCTGTGAGGTGGGTGGGGCTGAGAGAGCTCCAAGAAGCTGTGACTAGCCCAAGGTCACCCAGCTGGCATGTGTGGGAGTGTACAGGCTAATCTGAATTCCCCAGATAAGCCTCCACAGCTCAGGCGGCAGAGCTGGGAATCTAACCCGGTTCCTCCAGATTAGATACACAAGCTCTTAACCTCCCGCGCCACTGCTTATGGTTCTCCCCTTATCTATCCAGTCCTCCCAGCAAGGTCACTCAGTGATCTTCCATGGCAGAGTCAGGATTTGAACCTGGGTCTCCCAATCTGATGTGTTAATTGCTGCACCACGCTGGCTTTTCTGGACTCCTCAGAGAGCATGGAGGAATACCTTGGCGAATTCCAGAGAGGCCTATTCTTGCCAGGTGACTGCGCCGCTCATAACTTTGTCTCCTTCAAACCACCAGATGGTTTCTCTTTTAACAGGTGGATGTGTGGAAAACGGCAATCTGTGAGCAGGTTTAATCATCCGTGGCCACTGGAGAATATATTTGCTGTTGAACTATGCAAAAATGTAGAGATTTAGCACTTCGTTTCATAGAATCGTAAAGTGGGAGGAGACTCCAAAGGCCATCCAGTCCAACCCCTAGCCATCTGGAAGACACAATCAAAGCACCCTTGACAGATGGCCATCCAGCCTCTGTGTAAAAACCTCCAAAGAGGGAGCCTCCACCATTCTCCAAGGCAGCTCATTTCGCTGTCGAACAGGGATATTAGTAAGGTTGAGCAGTTTTGGTACGTGTTTTAGCAATCAATTTTAATTCATCAGAGCAAATGATATAGTGGAATTTGCCACGGTAAATAACACAGTTGTACAGTTCTGTCCAAACAGAAATACATCTAAACATGAGTCTAAATATGCTGTGTGTTACCACTTTGAACACTACATCTTTCTGCGTGTTTTCTGTCCTGACAGGAGGCGGTTTCTCCTTGGCCCTTTCCGCGCATGCAGAATAATCCACTTTCAATCCACTTTCAGTGCACTTTGCAGCTGGTGCGGAATAGCAAAATCCACTTGCAAACAACTGTGAAAGTGTATTGTCGAAGGCTTTCACGGCCAGAATCACTGGAGTGCTGTGTGGTTTCCGGGCTGCATGGCTGTGTTCTAGCAGCATTCTCTCCTGACGTTTCGCCTGCATCTGTGGCTGGCATCTTCAGAGGATCTGATGTAGGAAAGGAAAGCAAGTGGAGTATATATACTGTAAGGTCAACGGGTGAGGCCATCTGAATAGAAGTAGCTTGGCATGTGAGTAACAATGAAGTCTGTAGCATGTGAGTCACAATGAAGATAGCAAGGTCAATAGGCATCTGGTTCACGTGGAGGAGTGGGGAAACAAATCCAGTTTACCAGATGCGAGTCTGCTGCTCATGGCAAGGACTGGGGAACCAAACCCAGTTCTCCATATTAGAGTCCATCTGCTCTTGATTTCTGCCCCCTACTGGCTCTAGTGCTAACCAACATGGGACATCAACAGTTTGCTGTTATCTGACATAAGGTCTCGGCCCTGGGGACTCGATCCTTCTACAGGTCCTCACCAAAACTAGGGAACAAAACCATATTGATATTCAGAGTTACAATCTCTCTCTATCAAGGCAGGGAAATAAACACGGGGAAGCATGCCGGTTTCATCTGCATATATGAATATGAATATGCATTTGCCTGACATCTCCCTCTCATTAGAAGAACGCCGACTCTTTAATTGCCTTAGCAAATCTGAGGGCTGTCTAATTGCTCGCTGAAGATGGGTCGGCAAGTATGTGGGATCAGAGCGTTTCCTAGACAGGGCGGGTGAGAAGGCTTGGCAGTGGTGTAGCACCAACGGGATAGGGGGGCGCAACACCCCGGGCGTGCACCGAGGCGGGGGCATGGCCGGTGTGTGTAGGGGCGTTCCGGGGCAGGTGATGGTGTGGCAGGGGCGCAGGGTGCACATGTGCCCCGGGCACAGTTTCCCCTCGTTCCGCCCCTGAGGCTTGGCACTGTGGGGCATCTGCCGATACCCATAACCCATGCTTAATCCACCTGCTGCCGTCATGTACTTGCTTCAGGAGCAGCAGTGGCGTAGGAGGTTAAGAGCTCGTGTATCTAATCTGGAGGAACCGGGTTTGATTCCCAGCTCTGACGCCTGAGCTGTGGAGGCTTATCTGGGGAATTCAGATTAGCCTGTGCACTCCCACACATGCCAGCTGGGTGACCTTGGGCTAGTCACAGCTTCTCAGAGATCTCTCAGCCCCACCTACCTCACAGGGTGTTTGTTGTGAGGGGGGAAGGGCAAGGAGATTGTAAGCCCCTTTGAGTCTCCTGCAGGAGAGAAAGGGGGGATATAAATCCAAACTCTTCTTCTTCTTCTACAAATCTGCTGCCAGTCCAAGCCGGCATTTCTTATTTAAAAAAATTTTTTTAATTAATGATAGCTTTTATTATTTTATTAGTGAACAATATTGTTACAATAGTCTGCTCCTTTCCTTCTCCTTTCAACCATTGGTTGGGAAGGCAAATTATTAGGATGATGATTATCATGATTTTCATTATTTTCCCTCCCGTTCGGGACGGAAAAGGGCCTAGCGAAGCATTGAACTGAACACCAGCCTTCAGGCCCGACGTCAATCAAGAGAAGGGTGAAGCTTATGGCTGTGGGTATTAAAAGATTTCATTATCTTTTCCCAAAGAACACTGTACCAGGCAAGCCGAAGACCCGCCGTTTCCTTTCCTACATTATTAAAGCAAAGAGACTGCAGAAGGGATAATTAAATGGGCCGTTTCCTCTCTCCCTCCTCGAAAGCTTCCGAGGTGCTCCGTTCCCTGCAGGCTGTCAAGGGTGTCTTCCGAATCAGCCCTGCAGCCGCGGCCACAAGCTGGGTGCAAATTGCGCTTTGGTTGGGTCCCAGGAAGAAGTGGGTGCTCCCTGCTTGAGATAATAACTTGACCGATCCCTGGGTGCGATACAAGGGAAGCGCTGTGGTTGGTCTACGGAAGTCGGAAATATTTCCTGACTTCTTAATGGGGAGGGGCTTTTAGCCACAGAGGAACAGAGACTCCAGCTAAATAGCCTGGCACAGAATGGACGCCAGCTGAAGAGAAAGCGAGCCCCATCCGCACAGGCGAAATAATGCACTTTCAATCCACTTTCAATCCACTTCGCAGCTGGATTTCACTGTGCAGAATAGCAAAATCCACAGGCAAACAATTGTGAAAGTGGACTGAAAGTGCATTATTCTACAAGTGCGGAAGGTGAGAGAGAATCAATTGATTGGCTCAGTCTGTGAAAGTTACCGTTTCGTCAGACGACAGAGCCATTTTTATCTCCTTTCCTGAGCCTGTCACTTCCCACACCTGCTTGATGACACTTCCCGGCACGAAATGCCTACAAGAAACTCTCTCATCGTCTGGTTTTCAAGATTTTACCTTTTTCAAAAAAAAAAAATAATTGCTCTCCAATCAAACCCCATTTTATTTTATTTTAATTTTTTTTTTGGAAAGCAAAAGTCAGACGAAGAGAAGCGTGAGTCGGCAGGTGTTTTG